>NC_135657.1:56093821-57385768 GCF_964188315.1 Podarcis muralis | reverse complement strand
TGCACCATTCTGTTAGTGACAAATACATTTCTTGTGAGATGATAATGAGAGGAAAGGGCATTAATGTTGTTTCACTGATCAGTAGTGTCCCTCTTCTTATCTTGGAATACAATTCGGCTTTGTGAAGGATAGTCCCTCCTTTGAAGGAAAGCTTAATAAGATTTCAAGCTCCCATTTCCCAGCAAGATATGTGAATCTCTATTTGCTCATGAGAAACATTAAGGCAGCAGTTTCTTTCAGAGAAAAATCATATTTGTTTCATCTGCCATCTGGCATGTCCAAAATAAAATACCGATACATATAAAATCTGAGAAAATGGGAGGGGGAAACATGATCAGTGACTATAGGCAGCTGTCATAAAATTCCTTTGTCTTGACTATTCATTCTGTAGCTGGAGTTAAAGAACTATCTGAGGGACTTTAGTCTCCCATTAGCTCAGGCTAAACTTCATTGCAAAAGGAAACATTTAAAGCTTCTTCTTTTTTAAGCACACCCAAAACAGCAAATACTCTTCTGACTTGTGCCTGTATTTGGAAGAAAGGATGAGATATCAGTTTAATAAAGAAAAACAATCTGGTTGGAACTATTAATGTTTCCCTCATCTAATTTTAAGTTTGACCACTTCTGTTTCTCAGAATGTATATTTTGGTTTTATTGGCAAATAGCTTATTTTGTGTTGTTTTATGGTACTTTATGTTTTATTGTATTTGTATATACTGTTGTGCACAGCTTTGATATACTTTTATAAATAAAATTAAAATAACCTGTTTATCCAGTATCTTCAAAAAGAAGAAAACTAGGTAAGTTCTGTCTTCAGCATTATGAGACAGCAAACTATACCCACATTTAATTGGTTTAGCGATATCTCATCATAGAAGTCTGAGTAAATGACTTCTTAAGTGATCAGATCAATAAGTAATACACAAGCCAAAAGACAGATCTCATGGGCACTGAGAATGAAATGTTTTGAACATTCTACACTGATGCAGCTCTTTGTGGGAGTTGCTGGAATTTCTGTCGTTGTTCATCGGAGTGAAAGCTGTTAAATAGCTGGAGGGCTGACTTCTACCTACTTTTATATAAATGATTCTTAGCATTGGAATATGCATACGTATGAGATTTAACTTGGTCTTTTGTGATGCTCCCACCAGGAAATTGGAAAATACCATTATAACTATAGAAAACTTCTGCCCTTTGTCTGACTGTCACACCTAAGTAGCAAAAGAGACAGGTGTCCCTCAGAGAAGAGGTAAATTATAGGACTGTGTGGTCTTGCAATAAATAAATGTGGAACAATGGGAAGATAAAGAACAAGATTGGGGTGCGTTATTAGGAAGAGCTTTATAAATATTAATTATCTTTAATATTCACTAACTGCTCTTAAGCCAGAATAGGTTAATTCTTAATAAGAAATACTAAAACCTGTATTTTTGTGCATTTTGCACATTAGTCATTCATTAAAAGTTCCATCCCATGTTGGACTGCTGGATGTTCCATGTTAATTAGTTTAGAATTTCAGAAATAATGATGGGTATACTATTTGGGTAATCTTATACTGCAAGTTTTCTGAGCAGGAAATTCTGTGTTGATATCATGGTCCCAGAGCAGGAACCCTCAAATGCAGAGAACTTGTACTGTGGTTGCTCTAGGGAGAAACAGACAGTGGTGTAGCATTCGGGGGAGCACAGAGGGAGTGTTACCCACGCTATGACACTGAGCCGCAGCAGTCCTGAAGGTACTGCAAGACTAGGAGGGAAGTGACTCCTTTGCCTGGACCGGCAACACATGGAGCATGCAACACAAGCATCTCTCAGGCATCCAGGTGGGCTCCAAGCAGGAAGGGGAAAGCTGGCCAGCCCCATCCTTGTCAGAATGGAGCACCCTCTGACTGCCTGTCCCCTTCACCCTTCAGTACCTCAGCTCTGCGTCCTTTGCTCACAGGCACTGCATGCCACATGCTTCTTGTACCATGACTGGTGCTGGCACCAGGCGTGCCAGGTCACTGCTGTGCTGGGTGGCCCTCTTGGCTCTCTCTTGCCCCCACTTTGGGACAGAAGTGGTCGGGGCCCCTGTAGCACTGCAGAGCCCACAGCCCAGGCTCCTGTATGGTAGCAAGCAATCCCAGGCACAGTGGGGCACCACCAGAGTGCTTAGCAGGGGTGAAGAAGTGGGTACACGAGCCATGACTGGCAGCATACTGGTTCCTGGGTTGGACTGGTAGAGCTTCCTGTGGGTGCACTATGGAGAGCTGAAACAGCTGGAGGGGCTCCAGTTGGGTGGTTGGAGTCCACGTCCGACACCTCCCACCCAGCATCTCAGAGGTTGTGCTAAAAATGAGGGAGGAGGACCCATGGCAACATGCTAGCCCCCTTCCCCATAGTGATGCAAATCCCTTTTGCACCTTGCCCCAGGTATTGGCAACCCACACTACACCACTGGATCCACTTCCTCTTCTTTCCCATCTGGAACTACTGCATTTTATCCCACATTTTGTCCTTAAACTCTTAGCTGACACCCCCACCACTGGACTCTGAAGTCTGAGCCACAGACTCCCTGGAGGATTAGGAAAGACTAAAAAGATTAAAAAGGACGTTCTTCCTGCTTGAAACACCACTGCCTAGAAAAGGGTGATAGCTGAAGGAAAAGGCACTGACCATTTAACTAGCCATGTGCATTACTCATGGATGGGATTTTAATCCTGACTACCTAGCCCAGACTCTAAAGCTCCATGACACTGTTGAAACAACTTGCTCATTTAGGGTAGGAATGCTAACTGTGGTTTTGAACCAGCACCTTGGGCCTTGTCCAAGGTCCTGAGCTTCCCTTATTTAATGTTCCCAGCCTGTTCCAGAATCCTGGGCTCTGATCTCCATCTTGCTTGGGCCACCACCTTCCCTTGGTTCTTAAAGCAATCATTTTGAGGTAGACACTATTACCTCCATTTTGCAGATAAATATTTATTTAGCTCAAGCCAGTAAGGTTATAGTTAAGGTGAGATATGAACTGGAGACTTCCCAGACCATGTTCTCAGTAAATACACCAGCTCTAAGATAATTGTTGTTCATATTTCTTTTACAAAAATAATGGATAATAAGAAAGTGTCTTGTTCTGGTGTGAGTGAACTAATTGGCTTATGAAATGTGCCTGGTTTTTCAAGTGATAAATGATTTCTGTACTGATTTGTGGGTTTTGTTGCTGTTGTTAAAGATATATTGCCAAAGCAGTGAGATTTTTTATTTTATTTTAGAGTAAGCATTTAAAAGCCAAGAGATTTCTTGAAATGGACCATCAGATGCTTTGATGTCCTGGGAATAAGCAATAAGATTGGAGATGTAAATATGAATGGGAAAGATTTAATTAAGTGTGGACAAAGGATTTGGGTGTCTGTAGTTTCTTTAGACAAGGCTGTGATGAATCCTGAAGCATGGTGCAGAGTCTCATTAGCTGTGTGCCAATCACTTTCAATCATCAGAAAAGGAGTTTGATGTGATTGCCTCCAGCAGAGCACAGAAGGTCAGCTTGGGCCAATACCCTCAGCTAACAGAAATATAGCAAGTCTAGAGAGTAGCATGACAGCTAGCTCCAATAATCCTGACTCCTGTGTCCAGATGAGTTGCTTCTTTGGGAGAAACCTATTGTCGGCTGCTGCCAAAGGCACTTGCCATTTAAACTCCTGCAGCGATTTGATTTGATTATCAGCTGACATTTCCATGATAGCCTACATGACTTAGCATTATTTAAGGGAAAGGTAAGGTTCAATTAGACGGTTTAAAGGCAAGGACATGGTCTGTGAAGTTGTGTGTATCTAGTTCTGTTTCTCTGAATGCATCGCTGCTCTCTAAGCTTTAATGCAATTTCATTTATTCCTGTATAGATGGGAGCAGAGTCCTACTTCGTGGTATACTAATGGGACTTGTCAGAACTGAGTGGTTTACTGTTTACTTCCTATGAGGTCAACAATACTGACAGAGCAATCTTAAATAATTTATTTTACATTTATTTATGGGTTTTCGCAATGAAAAGCATCCCAGGGAAGTTTCTAAATAACTAATAAAACACAATTAACATTGGAAGGTGGCGGCTTCCTTGATCCAAAGCCTCAGATGTGTATAGGTTTCCCCTGGCTAGCTGTGGGAGAGAATCCTATCAGATGCCCAAGTTTAGTTTTAAACTGACAATCTGCAGGAAGGTATATGTGCTCTTTTACACATATACAGAACAAATTTAGCACTGCAGGGGTGGTGGTAAGCCGTGGCTCCAATGAAGCTCCCCTGCAGTGGATTTCTTGTTGTTCTTCTTAGGTGAAATACAATATTTTTCTCCTAAAGTAAAATTTCATGCACCTAATGTATAACAAATGGGACGCGGGTGGCGCTGTGGGTAAAAGCATCAGCGCCTAGGGCTTGCCGATCGAAAGGTTGGCGGTTCGAATCCCCGCGGCGGGGTGCGCTCCCGTTGCTCGGTCCCAGCGCCTGCCAACCTAGCAGTTCGAAAGCACCCCTGGGTGCAAGTAGATAAATAGGGACCGCTTACAGGCAGGAAGGTAAACGGCGTTTCCGTGTGCTGCGCTGCGCTGGCTCGCCAGATGCAGCTTTGTCACGCTGGCCACGTGACCCGGAAGTGTCTCCGGACAGCGCTGGCCCTCGGCCTCTTGAGTGAGATGGGCGCACAACCCTAGAGTCTGTCAAGACTGGCCCGTACGGGCAGGGGTACCTTTACCTTTATCTTAATGTATAACAATGTTGCTAGCTCTTCTAGTAATGCTTCTCAACATGTGATCATATACGTTGATTCCCAAACTGGATGTTATTAAATAACTTTTTTCTGTTTAAATGCCACTGTAGAGGGATTGGAAAAGCTAATTGCAGTGTGAAAAATAGCTTTCTGAATCTACTACTGGTTACGTTTTTCAACAGTGATCACAGAATCTCCCTAACTCTTTATCAGTAAACCACTTAGTTAATTACTTTAGTATTATCTTGCATCTTTGGAGTATGTATCCTTGGGGTTTGCTTCTCAGAATTTCTATTCTGTATTTGTTGATCTCTTTTTGGTTGCTATAGCCCATGATTTATGTCTGTTTAGTGAGCAGATTCTGTAGAATGTCAAAACTAATTGTGCTGTGGACGAGAAGCAGCATTAGAATTGAACAACAAAAAGTCACTGCCTGATATTAACAGATGTTAAAAGCAATAGGCAAGCAACGTTATTTGCATTTTCTAAGTCAGAATATTAATCCCTCCAGAAGTATCAAAGATTTCTTTAAGATTATGGGAACATTTTGTTAGAAGAATCCTTTAGAACTTCCTTCTGCTTCTGATCAGAGCATGTAGCTGTCATATTGATCAATGTTACATTTCCATGAGAATGAACATTATTGAAAGAATAAAAGTTTGGATAATCTTTGCTAAAGGACTTGACCTTGAGTTCCAAAACCAACTATATTATACTTTTAAGTTTGTTTGTTTTCTGGACACACTGATGGTTTACTTGAACTGATTTTTCATTTTAAAAATCTCCCCACTATTGGGACTAAAAGGGGAACAGTATCTGAGTATCCAGAGCACTCTTTTAAGAGCTGAACATTAGAATTGGTTCCGCCCACTCCTTAAAAATATTTCTGATGTGATATTGACAATGAAAGTTAGCTTTCAAATGCACAATTTTCATACGTACATGGATGGTTTGGCTCAACTATTTCTGAAAATAGGATTTTTAAAATATCATAACAACTGAAATTCAAGACCTGAAGTATCTCTCGTAACAGCAGCTAGCACAGCACAGAGAAAGATAAACAGTACATGGACAGAATGCAGATGTACAGGAGTTCTCCCATCATATGCCCAAACTAGCCTCAGATTGAAGAGTGTGACTTGTAGCAATATCTATAGTACTAGCAGTATCTACTAGTATCCTATTTTTGAGTCAATTCAAATCCATCCAGATGTTTGTGGATGTTGCATAATACCTCTTCTGTGGGTGGAGAGGCATGCTGCCACTTGGGGAGGCTTTAGCTTTTCCTAGTTGTTCCAGTGGCCCCAGCTTTGCAGGAGTTGGTGGAAACCTACACCTAAAACAGGTGTAGACTGAAGAAGCCCAGTCCTCTGACTCTTCAGTGGCACTAATTTGTAGTTGGCATACTGAAAAATCAAGGAGAGTAAGCAATTCCACCCTGAACTGCTGCTCTGATTTGTCGCTGTAAGTTTGTCAAATATTTTACACAAAGTACTTGCTTGTATCAGTTGTTCTAAATCCTAATTTTTTAAAAGTGAGCTAATTTTCTAGCTGATGGTCTGCATACTCTTTTATCTATCTGCCACTTAGGTGGGCTTTGCTTTCTCTGAAGCATGACTTTGCTGTGCCCTCTTTGAGTCCCAACATATATTATTTTTACAATATTTGCTCCGAGTTTGACATACTGTAGCCACAGCTCTTACATAGAGGTGACCCATAAAGTCAGGGCTTCCAGGTGTTGATGGACTCCAAATCTTTGCAGCCCCTGCCAGCTTGGCTAATGACCAGGTTGAATGAGAGCTGTGGTCCAACAACATCTGGAGAGCCATAGGTTCTTCACCCTTGAGTTAAGCAGTATACAACTGAGGTGTGATTAGTGGGAAGGGGCTCCACCACACACCTGGTTTCCCAGCAGTGGAGTTGCTGCTGCTCATCAGGAGGGAGAGGGGAACTGGCAACATGACAATGAGGCTGGCACTATTTGGCACATCAGTGGGAGCACTGGATTGGATCTGCTGAAGTGCCCATGCAACATCAACCCCTACCACTACCTTGCCTTTCCCTCCCAAAAAAAGCTGGTGTGATTCCACTGCCAGGAGGCCATCTGTACAGTGGCATCTCGCTTCACTAGTCCTGGTACAATTTATGTTAAAATGACATGGAAACATACAAATTACATACCTGCATCTTTCTGAAGCCACTGGCATTGTTTGGGAAATTTCAAGTTTGAAATTAGTCCTTGGAATAAAAGTGGTTAAAACTCATATAACATAACTAATAGGAGATACATTTGCTGAATCCTTCCCTGATTAAGGAGCTAGATAGTCATCATCATAATAAACTGTACAATTTAACCTTCGTGTAAAGTGCTGATAAATGTATGTTGATGGGTAATTTATATTTGCCACTAATATATGCTTACTTAAATTTTACACTGGTATGAATATTTAGCGAACAATATTCCAATGAAAGCAGTTTTGTATACTCCTATAAATTACTTTTTGGTTCCTGTAAATTTTGTCTGATGTCATTATATGGATAATTTGTTCCTTAGTAAAGTAGTTTGTCAGGTTACGAAACATTAATCCTCCAATAGGTTTTTAATTAGTACAGATGAACTAAATAATTCATAGCACGACTTGGCCTGAAAACATTTATAATACTCAATTATACAATTTTACATGCAATGACAAATTGTTTTTGTGTAGTGTGGAAACAGTGGGACTTAATTAATTACCTTCAAGGTTCTGGACATCTGCTGTGGACTCTTTAAATGCATTAGACTGGAAATTCAGAAGAGCTAAATATAGAGTTGAGACCCTCAGGACTGAGAGACAGGAAGAATGGTTCTAAGAATGAAATGTGTGTATGAAGGGGTAGAGAGTAACAAAACAGCTAAGGAAAATAATACGTGCCTTGCTTTTCTCATCTGTTGCAAAAAAACAGAGGATAGAAAAGGTCTAGCAACACTTAATGTAATTAGGAAAATTATTGGTTTGAATGTTTTCAGCCAGCTGATACACATTCTGAGATCCATTTAGTGTGCCTTGTTCACCAGGTCAATATGATTAACATACATGAATACTGAAAAAGAATGTCATGGAAGGAAAGAAAGAGGAAACTTAAAGAATAAGCAGGATTGCAATAGATACAAAGAAATGGGAGGGGGGCAAATTTGAGACTGTGGACCAACAGAAGGATCCAGCTAATTAGAGAGAAAACCTACACATAGCCTTGTGATTTGTTACTGCTGGGATGTGATAGAATAAGGGGGCAGCCCAAATATTAGCTCTTTCACCTGCACCAGTCTAGAACAGCTACAGTAAAAAGTAAAACAAAAATTGTTCCCCATGTCTTCCACCCTGGCTAGCACAAGTGGCAGGACTTCAGAAGCAGTGGTGGATCTGCTGTTCCATCCCATCGTTCCTGGCAAGGGTTTAGGATTCCTCTGAAAATGTACCATTCCAAAATGTGAGAAAAATCCATGCCATGATATCTGGTGACTTCCAGTCTGGGGATGCCACAATTCTGAGCCACTTTGCTAAACCCCCCCTCACCTCTCCTTTTCTTCCCCAGCCCCAATTAAACGGAGCCATGCCAGCTTTGCCTGTGGTAGCTCTTTCTGTCAGCCACGATAACTAAATGGAACATTTGGTCCCTTAAAATAGAAAATGCAGGGGAACATTATGCATGTAAGATTTCCAAGGGCTTTCACGTTGTGAAAAATAATGCAGCTGCTTTAAAATGTGTAGTAGCCATCAGAAGAAAACATGAGCAGTATTTTTGTGGTGTGATTGCTTCAACTATTTCAAAAGTAATAAAGGCTCCCAGACAGTGTATGAGGTAGCAAAATTAGATAAATATAAGGAAGATGATAAAAAGTGAAAGAAGATTCAGTCTACAGAAAAATGTGAAATGTAGCATTTCAGCAAAATTGAAAGAATCTGAACTACCACAAGTGTGCATAGAGCGTTGAATTATTGATTTTTTTTCAGCAGCTGCTGATAGGTGTCCTGTGTTGAGATGTATATCACCTTTTCCATGAAGACGGAATCAGAATTGCTTCTGGTACCATGGTTTATGTTAACAACATGTCATTCTTCATAGCTGTTTTCACAATGAAAAGGTATTGGGGGATTTTATATACGGTAACCTGCCACCTGAATCCTTTTATCAGGCTGACTTTATTGACATAAACTTACTAGCAAAGGTCATTATTTTAACTATTATGTGCCTCATTCTTTGAAAATGAAAGAGCATCAGAACTGAAAACAATATTTTCATGGATTTGGATGAGATGGCAAAGTTGATGTGCTTAATTAGAGAAAAATCACTGTTGACATTTATTAATTATTGGAAACCCCTTATGAACTTTCTGCACAACAAGGAAAATGAACTTGTGATATCAGGGTTCAAAGACTGATAAAAACGGTTGGTTTATGGAAAGTAGAAGAGTTGGTTTTATTATGAAGTCAGAATTTTACGTAAGTTTGTAAAGCTGATAGAAAATTGCAGGTTATTTCCTTTCCTTTCTTTTCTTTTTATGTTAAAAATGCTTGATCATTATTTATGTATACTGTCTTTGTTTTTTCAAGCTTTAATTTTAAAAAATGGGGGAAAGAAACTGTAAACAATATTTTTGAGAGTAATTGAATATTATTTTAAATTTTATTCATGCTGAGCTCCAGGTGCTCCATAAATTAGATTTCCATTCGCAATGGTTGCTTATTTGGAATCTTCTCCTGTTTATTTGGAACTGGTTCAAAAACTGCTGTTAGTTCAGTTACTGGACTGCTGGTAATGGAAATATGTAATCTGGTACTATTTCAATAATAACTTTCAATAATAAATAAATACTAGAATCTTAAAACTACCATGAGATGCTTCAGCCCTCCTATCATGAGACTTGCACAGCTTCCAAAGAGTGCAGAATTACCCCAACTAACATCGTGGGTGTACATTTCCAGTTCAAAGAAATGCAGAATGGAAGTGATTATTTGTGTCCCATAGTATCCTTTCTTTCAAACTCTGTGTTCATGAAATATATATTGTGTTCAAAATATATCAGCAGTTAATGGTAGCCAGGTGGCAAGCCTTGAGATAAATACAAGGGTAATACATACTGCCACTACTGGAGTTTGGAATGCGGGGATTTGTAATGGCAAAATGAAGGGTTCACCCTACAAACACACAAGCCAAGGTCACAAATTTACCAGAATCCAGTCCCAGTTCCAAAGGCTTTCTGCCAGTCATTTATCATCACTAACTTCCCCCAACTACTTTCCTATATCAAACCCTTCCAAGGGGTGGGAGCCAATAACAGAAGGGTTTGGTTTATGTGTAGGGTTTATTCCTAAAGACTGAAGGTTTCTAAGCATGTTCCGTTGCCACAGTACTGCATGGGAATTGTATTTTACAATGCCTGGCATTAAACAGAGCTCAAATGAATTGAGCTGGGAGGTACTGAAAGCTGACATTGTCATGTATCTTAGCAGCAACATGATCCTTTGTTATCCTAGGAAACACCCAGGCATCAAAGAGTAGGCCTACAATTATTCCCCCTCACTAGCCACCTTTCTCATCTTCCACTCTTGCTTCTAAAAAGTATTAAGTCTTTTTTGGAAATGGGGATGATGAAAAGTTCCCATAGATGTACTCTCCTTCCCCTACCCTATGATTATTAGGTTTCTTGGAGAACTGTTGTAAAAAATAGTTTTGCTGAATAATCTCCCAAGAAAGTTGAGGGGGGGGGGACTTTAAAAATCTGTTTCTCCCAGTTTTTGCGTGTGTGTGTTTGTGAGTAGCCATCAAGCCACCTATCACTGCTACCTAATGGCTGGTTTCACAGAGGAAATTTCTAGTTTATACTCCAACAGCTTTATCACATAGAAATGTTATGTTGGCAATAAGTTTAATTTGTTTCAATAAATTTAGACACGAAGAAAACAAAGGCATTCAAAAGGCACATATATAATAAAAATATAAAGCAAAATATCTACTATGCATTATTACCATGGGAGTGAAATGAAGGAATTATGCCAGGGAAATATTACCAGAGTGAGTGCAGTTATGGTTCAATAAAATCACTATCCCCGAAGATTAGCTATAGGTGTATTCCTCAGTCTATCTATATCAGGAATAGCCAACAATCTCCAGATGTTTTTGGACTACAACTCCACTTCAGCCCCAGCCAGCATAGCCCATGGTCAGGGGTGAACAGCATTGTAGGTCAGCAAAATCTGTCAGGCACAGGGTTGGCTGATCTGTATAAAAAACATTTGCTAATATCTCATTCCATTTTCCTTAACCACCAGTGTGACTAAATGTGAAAATGCACTGGGTCAGCTTTATGTTCAATGGCTCAACCCAGCAGGGTGAGGAAGCAGACTTAACTCCAACGCCAACTGTGCTTTCAAAAACAACAACCCCTCTTTGTTTTATTTCATATATTGTTTTGTTCCATAGAGCTATTCAATCCTATGGGGTAAAGTACATTAGGAGGGAAAACTTGCCCTCCACCAATGACACTGATGCTCACTGGTATGGATCCTGTAGGCCTCCCAATATTTCTTAATAATAATAATAATAATAATAATTTATTATTTATACCCCGCCCATCTGGCTAGGCCTCCCCAGCCACTCTGGGCGGCTTCCATAAAAACCAAAAATACAATAAAATATCACATGTTAAAAACTTCCCTGAACAGGGCTGCCTTAAGATGTCTCTTGAATGTCAGGTAGTTATTTATCACTTTGACATCTGCTGGAAGGGTGTTCCACAGGGTGGGCGCCACTACCGAGAAGGCCCTCTGCCTGGTTCCCTGTAGCTTTGCTTCTCGCAATGAGGGAACCGCCAGAAGGCCCTCGGCGCTGGACCTCAGCGTCCGGGCAGAATGATGGGGGTGGAGACGCTCCTTCAGGTATACTGGACCGAGGCCGTTTAGGGCTTTAAAGGTCAGCACCAACACTTTGAATTGTGCTCGGAAACGTACTGGGAGCCAATGCAAGTCTTTCAAGACCGGTGTTATATGGTCTCGGCGGCCGCTCCCAGTCACCAGTCTAGCTGCCGCATTCTGGATTAGTTGTAGTTTCCGAGTCACCTTCAAAGGTAGCCCCACGTAGAGTGCATTGCAGTAGTCCAAGCGGGAGATAACCAGAGCATGTACCACTCTGGCGAGACAGTCCGCAGGCAGATAGGGTCTCAGCCTACGTACCAGATGGAGCTGGTAAACAGCTGCCCTGGACACGGATTTGACCTGTGCCTCCATGGACAGCTGTGAGTCCAAAATGACTCCCAGGCTGCGCACCTGCTCCTTCAGGGGCACAGTTACCCCATTCAGGACCAGGGAATCCTCCACACCTGCCCGCCTCCTGTCCCCCAAAAACAGTACTTCTGTCTTGTCAGGATTCAACCTCAATCTGTTAGCCGCCATCCATCCTCCAACCGCCTCCAGACACTCACACAGGACCTTCACCGCCTTCACTGGTTCTGATTTAAAAGAGAGGTAGAGCTGGGTATCATCCGCATACTGATGAACACCCAGCCCAAACCTCCTGATGATCTCTCCCAGCGGCTGCATGTAAATGTTGAAAAGCATGGGGGAGAGGACAGAACCCTGAGGCACCCCACAAGTGAGAGCCCAGGGGTCTGAACACTCATCCCCCACCACCACTTTCTGAACACGGCCCAGGAGGAAGGAGCGGAACCACTGTATAACAGTGCCCCCAGCTCCCAGCCCCTCAAGGCGGTCCAGAAGGATGCTATGGTCGATGGTATCAAACGCCGCTGAGAGATCCAGCAGAACTAGGAAACAGCTCTCACCTTTGTCCCTAGCCCTAGCCCCAATCTTACAGGATTGATTGATTGATTGATTGATTGATTGATTGATATTAAATTTATATAGATGCCCTTCCATCAAACATGTACCATGCATCATAATGAAGGGAATTTTGCAGGTGCTTTTATGAGAGACATTATTGGCACAGTTTAGAACTGGAACCTAGATCAAGGTCCCATGCCTTTATCCATACCAGCACCATATATTTCTCTTACTTCTAATCTTCTTTTTCCCGTCATCCATTTTTTCTGCTGGTTTCCATATATTTCTTTTACATTTACTCACAGTATTGAGATGTAGCATAGAAATAAAAACCAAGTGCTTAAAATGGATAAGGCCAACTAAAAACCATTCAGCACAGAAACATTAAAATAGCTGATTATAATGTTCAAACTCTACTGTATTGAATCTGCCTTATGATGTTAGAGCTGTGGGAATTTGTTCAGCAATTGAAATCTTTGGGAGCAAGTCAGCTCTAAAGTGTCTGAGGTGAATAGACTTGAACTCCACTGAATGACCCCTAATGGGTTGAATTTCTCTCCTGATGATAATTACACTAGCTAACCTCTTCTGTGTGGATGACATTTTCCAGGGTAATTCTTTCCATTGGGAAAACACTTACTGTTCTACTATTTTATTTTGAGTATGATAAATTAGAAGCTGTCTTCAAAATGTTACTCTGTTTCTCTTGTTATATATCTTCATATTCTCCAGTGGTCACTGAATTGGAAAAAAAATAATAGCCACCCATTTCCAGCATGGTTTAATAACAACTACCTTTTATCTTATTTTCCAAATCACTGATTAGATAAATATAGCAATACAGCACAAGACAGACACTAAGTTTAAAGTAAAATGAGATATTATATTACTGAAACAAGCTGATCTTCTGTAATTCCAAAAGTCACCTGTGGAAATGCTTACTAAGCAATATACAGTAAGTTGCTACTGCTGATCTCAATGCAATTGATTGCTTTACTTTCAATCTTTCCTTTCCTTTAAGGTACGGATAAATGTCTATTGTGGTTAGAATTCTTCCTCAAAGATGAGCAAAGGACAGTCTCTCTGAAATTTTTCCATTTTCATGGAAGTTTTGTTATACTCTCCCAATAAGGATGCATCAGATGTGCCCTGTGGCATAAAACAATACAGTAATGCACTTTGCTATCAGATAACTTATGTGTATATACAGGTGAAAGTGGCATACAATAACATTATTGCATTATTTGGCTCTTTTAGGCAACTTTGATGCCTGTCATTAGAATTGTATTTATAACAACTTCCAATTTCATTGCTGCAAATGTTTTGCAAATTTGCTTCTGTGTAGTAATGTGTGCTCTGGATTTTGTAGCTATGTATATGGCTAAAAAGCTGTGCCAAAAGGCACAAAAGTGTCTGTGACATTTTGTTCAGCTGCAGAGGTTATTATGACAACAAGCTTTTCAATGGGCAAGATTAACTAGTTGATTCTGAATGAAGGGGGAGCAAAGAGAGCTGCACCCAAATGCGAAATGAACAAAGGCCTTTATTGCAAATGTACAAGCATCTGTGCAGTTTGGCAGGGACGGCTTGTGATATAGTGCATTGTGGATTTTTGTTAGGACAAGGTTGTTCTCCTTGCCCTCATTGGATTTATAGGACACTGCTGTCCCCTTATCCTTGACTTTATGTGGAACAGCAGTCTTTCTCTTTGAGAGTTTTGTCTAGAAGCGTACAAGAATTGTGTCACTCAGTACAATTGTCAAATAGTGGCTGCACCTGAAGGACTTGGGTCTAGAGTGCTTGAGATGGGTACTGGTTCTCTGATCAACCCCCTAGCTAAAGCAAAGCAGGTAACAGTGATGTCATCATCTCTCTTTTTTATGTATTTGTTTTATTTAAAGGTGTGATATAAATATTTTAATAAAAAAATCAAGGCAAGAAATAATCTCTTCATAAAATAATACTTCAAAACAATACAATAAAATAAGCACACTTTGAAGTTACAATATGCCCAAAACTGTTACAGATGCCCAACATTTTGTTGCTGCTAAATCCACTGCTCCTGCTGATTCTCTCTGCTGAGCCTTCTCTTTGCAACCTTTCACTTCTTTTACCCAGATGCAGTTTTAGGATAGCACAACCAGTTCAGCCTCACTAGGTGCCGGTGCTACAAGGGGCACTGCAACAATGGTGTAGAACGGAGCAAGAAAGGAGGAGGACACCTAATTTTAGTGTCACACAGGGTGCTGCTGAAATTTGAAAGTCCAACATCCACCTTCTACTACCTCCTCTGTAAAAGCTGGAAACTAAATGCCTGCCTTAGATCTTCATTCTGTACAGCTTGCTTGTAGATTAATGTCAATCCTAAATTCTGAACATAAAAAATGGGCAAGTAACTGTGCTAATTAAATGTTCGCCCATAAAATTTAGGACTGTCAGGCTGTCCATTCTATATATAATGTATAGGTACCATACTACACATGGAAACCAATATTTGCGCGCACTAGAAGTTTTAAGGATCAGTGCCACCCTGTATAAGGTGCAAGTAGAGACTTACTGTATTATTTAGAACCCTGATTTGAAATGCTTAGGGAGCCTACGCAATTAGAATAGGCTCCCCACTTCAGACAGTCGCCCTCCTCAAGTGGGAGGGTGATGGGACTGATGCTGTGGGTGGAGCTTGCACATTCATTCCTGCAGCCCCTCCCTATAGTGTTTACTTAACACTAAATATACACATCTGAAGAGGGCTATTGTGAATCTTCTTAGATAATAGAGACAGTAAATGTGCAATGCAGTATGATTACACACTCTACTTTTGTAATATAGTGGTTAATTTTTTATATATAATATCTGCACAATAATCTCCCCAAACAGAATTGCCTCAAAACCCTAACAAGTTCAATGGGAGCATTAAGCAAATGAATAACCATCTCCAGTTGAAATCAATTACACTTAAAAGTGCTTAACTTTTAAGTTAATTATAATTTTATGCTAAATATGTCTGACCTTAAACAATATTTTGGTTTTCTCATTTGCCTTTTAGCAGACTTTTTTACAAAATCCTGTCTGGACAAAACAATTTCCCTCAAGTAATTACATAACTGAACAGTCTCCCGACCTTAGGTTAGTTTCCATGGATCATTCACAAGCTAGGAATGGAATGATTGATGGATTGATGGAACGTCTGTCAGACAGGGAAAAATCCATATCCAATGAAGCATTCTAAAATACATATTATAGCCTGGATTCTCCATATGTGGCAGACTTTATTTTTTGGAGTAGCTAGCAAAGTGCTTTAGTAAGAGAGTGGATGCTTAATAGAAAGGGAGAAATACGTTTTACATTTCATCTTGGATCACTAAATTAGTTCCATTTTGCTTATGGAGTTCGCTAGCCATTCATAGTCTAGACATGTTTTTGTAACATGATAAAATATGAAAAAAATGATAAATACCCTTCACAGATTACTCACTGTATTCCAATGTCTCCTGTCAATAGGGTATTGCAGCACAAACTTAAACATAAGTGTATGTGCTTCTGTGAGTTTAAGATGTTGCACTGAAACCCACAAAAGAATAATACTGATATTTAATTATAGATACATACCCTTCTACCAATGTAAGTGGGACATAAAATATATTTACAGTACTAATAGACTGGATAGATAATAACTCTTCCTGCCATAGTTAAGTATGT
Source organism: Podarcis muralis (assembly GCF_964188315.1). Classification (NCBI taxonomy): domain Eukaryota; kingdom Metazoa; phylum Chordata; class Lepidosauria; order Squamata; family Lacertidae; genus Podarcis; species Podarcis muralis. The sequence goes on along the minus strand of NC_135657.1, from coordinate 57,369,515 downwards.
CACATAAAACTCTGCCCCTTTACAAGATAAATACAAATAAATTATTTCCCATGATGAAAATATATGCTCCAGAATCTATGCCTTAAATGCATACTTATCTGTCAAGGTTTAGGTTGCACTGACTCTCAGGTTATGAGATTTTCCCTGAGTCTCCATACTAGGGATGGAAAAGAGCCAGTATGGTGTAGTGGTTAGAGTGTTGTACTAGGACCTGGGTGACCAGGGTTTGAATCCCCACTCAGCCATGAAGTTCATAAGATGTCCTGAACCCCTGGCCTACCAGCAGCAAGTCAGTATGTCAAGTCCAAAGTGTGTGTGGGGGGGGGGGGTCAAGCCACATAAGCAAAGGCCAAAGTCTAAAGGTCAGGAAACACATTCCAGGGTCAATCCAAATTCACAGTCTGACCCGAAGCATGGTCCAGTAGCAGCCCAGGAGCATCCAAGCCAAGAGACATCAAAATGGGCAGTTGAGTAGACACAGCACCTTACCTCTGCTTCCCCTTTTGGACTTTGCATGCTAATCACAGCATCTGGGCTTGATGAGGCATGTGACCCTCACTGGTTCCAGGTCTACTCCAGCTGAGGAATCACACCCTTCCTCCCAGAGCTAGCGAGCCCCACCTGGTCAGCTATAAAGCCATTTAAGGCTTTATAGGTCAAAACCAACACTTTGAATTGGGCCCAGAAACTAATTGGTAGCCAGTGCTACCTTGTACAAACCTTGACATCACTTGAGCTTGCAGATACCTCTCTCTGTTGTGTCTAGATGGTGCTGTTTTGACTATATAACAATAGGCACTAAAATAATGAGTTAACTATTATTGTAAATTATTGAGGTTGCAACACAGTACTTCAGCAGATTGCTCTCATGACTACTGGTTGCCCCAAAGTGGTAACAATGGAGGAACTCTTGGGTGCACTTCTGGATGTTTTTCAGTCAGACTTAGCATTCTGAGTAATGGGCACAAAGTTGTTGTTTAGTCATTTAGTCGTGTCCGACTCTTCATGACCCCATGGGCCAGAGCACGCCAGGCACTCCTGTCTTCCACTGCCTCCCGCAGTTTGGTCAGACTCATGTTTGTGGCTTCGACAACACTGTCCAACCATCTCGTCCTCTGTCGTCCCCTTCTCCTTGTGCCCTCAATCTTTCCCAACATCAGGGTCTTTTCCAGGGAGTCTTCTCTTCTCATGAGGTGGCCAAACTATTGGAGCCTCAGCTTCACAATCTGTCCTTCCAGTGACCACTCAGGGCTGATTTCCTTAAGAATGGATGCGTTTGATCTTCTTGTAGTCCATGGGACTCTCAAGAGTCTCCTCCAGCACCATAATTCAAAAGCATCAATTCTTCAGCAATCAGCCTTCTTTAAGGCACAAAGTTACAAAAGGAAAATTCCAGAACTGACTGAGGACTTCTGTAAAACACAGTTTTTTGTATAGAGTGCTGCAAATAATTTATACTTAAAAGGAAACAAAGTACAGTAAAGTGCTGAATTGCAATACATTCTTATCTTGGAAACAGTTGTACTGCAGTATTTGCAACTAATATTGTCATGTCTTTGCTGGGCAAATACTGACTTTGGTTTTAAATTGTAGAGTTGCATGGGACCAGGAGGGTCATCTAGTCCAACCCCTCAATGCAGGAATACTGCCCACAGCCACCCCTGGTAAACTAGTTCCTCCCACAAGTATTGGCACCTTCATTATACACCTTTAGGCGCCAGGAAAAATGTTCCTCATTAACCAGGCCTTTGGCTGATTGACATCCAATGCCCTTTTAAAATGTGTTAGGGAGAGTTATTTGGCTGTTTTTGTATTTATTATATATTTTGTGTTTTTATATTGTGATTCTATGTTTTAACTGCCCTGAGACCTGCGGGTATAGGGTAGTGTACAAATAAAAATAATAATACTGTAGTAATAATGTTCAAAAATGGAATTGCATGAACTACACTTTATGTACAATTCTATTTATCTACTTTTTAATTTTGCAGTGCTGTGTCTTTTGAAATAGTGTTTCTTTAATAGTTTTGTTGTGTTTTGTAGTTTTATATGTTTAATTTTTTTCTGTAGGTTTGTGAGGGCAAAGAGCCCTGAAAGGCTAGATAGAAATGTGTTAAATATAGTAAAATTGTGACTTCAATCCTTGTCTCAAAAACATGAGTCCCAGTATATTACTTTTCAACTCTATAACGGCCAGGATATGAACTGTGACTTTCATTAAAAACCTATATATTATGAAATACCATGATATAATTGCAAGTTCTGACAGAACTGAAAAAACAGAGGAAGATATGTTGCTGCATGTATTCTGATCTGTATTCAATTACACATTATGCTATGCCTTCATGCACACCAAAATATGCTAGAGTTTCGGCTGTGTGATTAGCATTGCATTATTATTCATGGTGCATAGACTATTGGCTGCATACTGAAGGAACATGCATCTTTAATACACATGTATTTAAAAGACAAGAAATAGCCTCTCTACCAAAAAGGAATAATTGGTTCAATTTCCCAAATGCAAACAAATAAAAATGAAAACATGCATTTTAGTGTAGATATCCAGAACTACTGGTTAGCTCTTCTAATACCAATGAAACATCATTTCACTTTGTGCACTTTCTTCCCTATAAATATTGTGACAAAAAGCATATCTGTGTGGTAGGGGTGTCTCTAAGGAAATATCACTGACCATGGTAATCATACTTAATTCCTCACAGGAGTAAGGTTGCTTTTCAGAAACATCTTGAACATAACAATTTCAGATCTGGGTTTTTTGTTTGTTTGTTTGTTTGCTTGCTTGCTTTATGCTACTTGTGCATGTTTTAGGACTACATTTTTTTCTTTAACAAATTTATCAAGTGTAAAAATAAAAATTACACTTCCTCAGTCATTCCCACCCCACAATTCTTCTGTGTGCCCTTGTGCAATTCTTCAGAGCAGTGGTTCAGTGACAATATTTTTATTCCAAAATAGTGTGTGTGTTTTTAATCTCCCTTATGGCTTCAACCCCACAGAATAGAGTTCAGTGTTTAGTGGCATTCCGCATCAGTGCTTCCTTCATTTGGGGCACTGAAATTGATTTTCCCCATCTGGGAATGTGAAAACTTGGTATTCTTCCTGTACAAACACCTGCAAGTAGTAGCATATCGAACACAGCAGTAGGGGTAGCGAAGGCAGATGCTTTGGGACTTCAGGAGTAGTGCTGTCAGCATGAGCAGTATGTGCAGAATCATCTGATCCATATGTTGGCTTCAGGAGGCCAAGCATGTATTGTGTGCACTGAGCTGTGAGACATCATGCACCTTTGGTGATGAATACTTTAAAGTAACAAATTCTGCATCCAGATTGGCACTGTGCCTTTAAGCCATAAAATGACAAAAAGGCTTGTGGGACAGCATGTGAAAGAAACCCACGCTTAACTATTCAGGAATGTGAGATTCTTTTTCCACTCCAGAAGCTAGGTACAAGACTTTTGCTGTTTTAACTACAGTGGTATCTCGGGTTAAGAACTTAATTCGTTCGGGAGGTCCGTTCTTAACCTGAAACTGTTCTTAACCTGAAGCACCACTTTAGCTAATGGGGCCTCCCGCTGCCGCTGCACTGCTAGAGCACAATTTCTGTTCTCATTCTGAAACAAAGTTCTTAACCCGAGGTACTATTTCTGGGTTAGTGGAGTCTGTAACCTGAAGTGTCTGTAACCTGAAGCGTCTGTAACCCGAGGTACCACCGTAGTGCCACATTCTGCATATATTGACAGCTTGCAATACTTTTTGCTTGTGAGTCCTTAAAAAAACAACAGTTGGCATTTAATGGTATAATGTTTCTGTGTGTTATATGAAGTTTGGAGGGGGGGGGAGAGTTCCATAGTTGTTGGCTAGTGATAAGCAACATCACTCTTGATGAATGAATACTATATCTGTTGGGGTGTCAAGCCTAGGCCATTGAAGACTTTATACGTAAAAAGTGGCTCAGGTAGCTTTAGAATGCAGCTACAAACACCGTGATATTGTTATAATGTGCTTTCAGTGATTCATTCCTAGGAAGAAATGGACTGTCACATTTTGTAGCAGTAGTGGAAATACCAGGTTCTGCATGGTGCAATGACATCATACCCTCCAACATGTTACAGCCCAAAACTGGGCCATGCATGTTCTGGGCTGTGCTCCCAGGTGAATCATATGACCCACACAGAGCCCAAAAACGTGTGTTGTTGGCTACCATGTTATCACGTGAGATCATGTTTTTGAGTGCTGTGCTCTTGGGTCCTGATAGTTGAGGGGTATGGAACATGTGAATTGGCTCCTAGGAAGGCATAAATGTCTGAATTAGAGAAAGAAGGTTATTGTTTTCTCAGCAAATAAATCTGATAAACATAAAATAGATAATACAAACTTAACACAAAAACAGAAAGTTTAAATCCTGCAATCAGATAAAGCGCAGATAGTGGAGGCATTTCCACTATGCTTCGCCACATTTTTTAACAGTCTGTAAACCTCATAAAGCAGAATTACCCAGAATTCAGATCTAGGAAAATAGAGCTGAACTCTGTATTATCCCCACCTTCTCCAGTATTTCACCCAGACTAATCTGTTGGTTTCAGGCTTGCTAACAATATGAACAGGCATTTGTCAATGGCAATGTGTATGTTTCAAGAGTTTCATTATTTATAATTGCAGTAACTAATTAGGAGAGGAGGGCTGAAAAAAGCAGCTTTGCATGTGCAGTTTCAGGGTATATTCTCTCTTATGTCATGCCCTTTGCACCTGTGTCTCACAAAGGAACACACGTACAGAAAGGAAATTGACCTAGAATCCAAATTGGAGGAAGCCATCAAATCATATGAAAAACATTTTGGTTGGGGGCTAAGACTAGAAAATTTGAGATGACAGCATAAGAATAGTTCTGCTTGAGGCAAATGAATTATTGGTGCAGAGAGAGAAACCCTTGTTTTGTATTAATTTTTATTTTATTTTTTGCTGGAGTTAATGGTTGTTCATTTAAGCTTTTTACAGTGCAAGCCTGGAAGTGCATACTCAGAAGTAAGCCCATGCTGAGTCAATTGGACTTACTCCTAGGTAAGCATGTGCAGGGCTGCAGTCTTAATGGCTTTCAAATTCGATGCCCCGGCTTTCTTTTCCTTCCAGAAAATGTCCTTGCCAAAGTGCTGAAATAATGACTTAAGAACTATTTTGTTGCTGCTGTTGCTACAACCCCAGAGGACCTTTAACTAAAATATATTCAGGCTCTCCTGTTTCTTTGTCTCTCATAAATGTATTCTTGTCAGGGCTACCCACATAGTGACTCCATAGAATGAAAAATGAGGATGGAAATGAAAATAGATTCTGCTGCTGGTCCATGTTTGCTAAAAGCAATGAGAGAGACATTTCCAGCAATGAATAAGAAAGAAGAAAGGGCAGACCAAGATATGATATTGGATGTGGCCTCTTCTGCTCCTTACTTACACCTGTCGTTATCCTGGTGCTATAAAACTGTGCAAATGGAAGTAATAAAGGGAATGATTTTTATTTTTATTTTTAAATTCTCCTTAGGCTTCTCTGCCAATCACCTTTAGAAAATAAGACATTTTCTGGGTGGGGGACAACAATTGTATGATGACCTGAACACAGGAAGTTGGAAGGACTGGAGAAGAGGATGTGATTGATTTGACCTTGGACACATTACAATATAAAGTTGAATATGAGGATATTACAGTACTGCAGTATATTCCAGCCAATATGTATAATAGCTGTGGCTACAATCCTAAACTTGTTTACCTGATAGTCAGTGCTTCTGAAATTCTCTCTTCTGGATAATGATTAAAAATGCAGGAGCCTTATCTCCTTTTGAATCTGGCCCCTCAAGCTCTCTGGCTTAATTTTCTCTTCCTTTTACCCTGCCCACAGATACACAGATCTTAAAGCATATTCCACATGTCAGACTATTTCTTGTCCTGATTTTTATGCTTATGAACATGGATACTTTGAGTTGTTGCCAATTAAATTTTATTCAGAGTAGACCCAGACGGAGCTTTCAGGGCAAGCAAAAAGCAAGAGAAAAACAAAAATATGCATATTCAAATATCGTTATACTTAGACGTCTAGGTCCAGAGCTCACATTTTTGTTTACATAAGGGACTGCAATTCAGTGGAGGCTCATGCTGGAGGAAGTGGGGAGACCACAATGTGCTTTTTCTGATTCTCCTTTCCCTGCAAGTCCCACCAACCACACCTATTCCATAAGACACACACACCCCAGTCCTCTGGAGCAGGTTACTAAGGGGGCACGGAGAGCTTTGAGTAGAAAGGGGGAATCAGTAAAGACAACCACCATCTTCCTCCAGTGAGAGTATCCCATGTGCAGACTTCACAGAATGCATAGAAATTTTAGATGGTATCCAACTAAGTTCTACTGAGAGCAGGCACATTGAAATGAATGAAGTTTAGTTAGTTGCATCCTTCAGTTTCAGTGGGTCTTTTCTGTGCATGACAAACTATGGATACAACCTTTTATTAACACTATCACAGTTATTAAAAATAATTTGCTGTAGTTTAACATACATTTTAAAATACTGATATTTCCTTTACCATTTGGAACTTAATACCAATGGTATGGCTGCTGTCCATAGCCTGGAAGGATTGGGTTGCATTCAGCTAAGTTTTACTCAAAGTAGACCCACTGAAATAAATGGCCCTATGTTCCATATTTTCAGTGGGTTTACTCTGAGAAAGACTAACACTAAATGCAACCCATAGACATTAAGGTTAATATTTTATCCTAAGTATTATAATCAATCAGTAAAACAATATGTTTTAATGCAATTTTTGTATTGCAATTTGTTTAAAATGTGGTGTATGCCCCGAGTTTTAATAAATTTAATAAATAAATGTAATAATATTTTTTAAATAAATTACAACTTTAGTATTCAGTGTTTGTGTTATTCCCCAAAAATCTTTTCTGATATAGGGAAGAAAACAAGAGACAGACCTTTCTCATGGAAAGAGGGAATTTTCCTATTTCGTGAGTGATTCAAGCAAAGCCTTCCATTATTGCGGAAATACTTATCCGCATTAATGTAATATCTAAAGTGGTCTTGTCACAGGCAGTCATAACAGAAATTATTTCATAAAGCAAATGAGAACCAATCAAAAACTACTCTAGAGTTAGAGAATTGGCATCTTGAAGATAATTTGAGCTTCATTTTAGCCAAGCAGGAAATCAGAACATTTGATGACCGTAATAAGAGACTTTTCATCACCTTTGCTTACTTTCTGTCACAATTAATTAATTAATCTTTGTACATATAAAACTACATCATCTCTATTCCTGATGACACTGTGGCACAATCTACTTGCATTATGAATGCAATGCTTGTGTGTAGAGGATCTTGACAGGGCTCAATATGGTCATGTTTTCCCCCTCATCTCTACCCACTTTGCATACATGAATGCATGGATTCATGGGTGAAGGCAAGGGCACCTATGACAGAAAGTTACAAACATATGATGTCTGCCCATTTCTTCCAGCCTCTGTGTCTGGTGTAAGTTTATTCATTCATTCATTTTCTATAGTGCTCTTCATCCACGGATCACAGGGTGGTTTACAATACAAAACACAAAAAACAACAACATAGTAACAAACACAAAGAATAACCCCTGTTGCCCCCCCCCCCCCCAGTTTAAAACACTATAGATAGTTTAGTTAGCCAAAGACCTTGGGAGAAGAGGGGTGTTTTCACCAGGCACCTAAAGACTTCTAATGAAGTCACCAGGCAAACTTTCCTGGGGAGAGCATTCCAGAAGCAGGGAGCCAGCACAGAAAAGACCCGCTCTTATGTTGCCATCTCTTGTGGAGGAGACTCACAAAGAAGGGCCTCAGATGATGACTGCAGGGTCCAGGTCAGTTCATAAATTGCATGTAGACTCAGTGCACCTGATGTGTGAGTGCCCCATCTCAAATTGCCTCAGAAATAAGCCAAGCTATAGCCGCAAAAGCTGGAAATTGTCTATCTATCCCAAAGCTGCTCCCCCTACTGACCCTTCTCCCCCTTCTTGAGTGTTTTTGCCTGACTGGAATGTGTCTTTTAACTCTAATAATGCCTCTTGTGAAGGATAGGGTGTGTGAGAGTGTGTAGAAATTAGGCTAGTGTACAAAGGTAAAGTTTACATTCTTTGCTCTGTCCACTTTTGCCTGACCCTGCTCACCCCTGGCATGTAGTTCCTGGAAGGGAATGTGGCCCTTATTCTGAAAAAAGTTACAAACCAGATGGTATATGTGAGGCATGCACAGATTTCTAGTTCCTTTGGCCCAGGATATCTTAAGGACCACCTGAGCCCTTATATCTCAGTTCAGTCATTGAGATCATTTGTAGGAGCGAGGGGCACCAGCTTCTGGAGGCTGAGCCCCCCCCCCCCCCATTTTTGAGGTAGGGGGCTGCCTCCATGTCCAAAAAGCATGGGGACGAAGCATGGAGCGGACTGTGACACAGCTCCAGTGGCCAACTCCTCCTCCTCCTCCTGTTGCAGAGGGGAAGGAGAGTCAAAGCAGCTTCCCACCAGTGGCAACACCAAGAGGAGGTGGAGGAAGAGCTGCCAGGCATTAAAGCCACACAGCCACCACATTCGGCTCTGCACCTGGCAGTGGGGTGACTGCCTCAAGCAGCAGATGCTAGATAACAGCAGGTGCACCCCCCTGTTTGTTACTTCTGAGCCCCACCCCATTCTTTTTGTTGTTGTTGTTGTTGAAGGATAGATATGTACGGTATATGCCACATGGCGTGCCCTGCGTTCCCTAAACAAGTCTGCTCCTTCAGGTGTGGTGTAGAGGGCACCATCCTGTTGCCAGTAGTGAAGTAAAATTCAGCTGCCTGTCCAGTCAGTATCTGTACATGGAATGTGGAGGGGAGCACCATCTTGCCATTCGTCTCAGGCAGCAAATTTTCATGGGACACCCTGATATTCAGCATATTTCAGAATATAGGTATGTTTTGCATTCCTGAATATTAGCTGCCAAGACAATATAACACTGGTCCTAAAAGACCTACATTGGCCCCCAGTACATTTCCGAGCACAATTCAAAGTGTTGGTGCTGACCTCTAAAGTTCAATGGCCTTGGAATGTCTGAAGGAGTGTCTCCACCCCCATTGTTCAGCCTGGACACCGAGGTCCTCCTCTGAGGGTCTTCTGACAGTTCCCTCACTACGAGAAGCGAAGTTACAGGGAACCAGGCAGAGGGCCTTCTTGGTAGTGGCGCCCACCCTGTGGAACGCCCTCCCATCAGATGTCAAGGAAATAAACAACTATCTGACTTTTAGAAGACATCTGAAGAGACCCCTGTTTAGGGAAGTTTTTAATGTTTGATGTTTTATTGTGTTTTTAATATTCTGTTTGGAGCTGCCCAGAGTGGCACGGGAAAGCCAGCCAGATGGGTAGGGTACAAATATCATCATCATTTCCTATCTTGTCGGCTTATTAATGATGATGATGATTTATTTGTACCCTGCCAATCAGACTGGGTTGTGCCAGCCACTCTGGACAGCTTCCAGCACAGTTTTCCTATACATATCTGGATTGAGAAATTCAACTGAGAATGCTTCAAGATAACTCCTAAAGATTATATAATTACTTATAATATAATTACTCATCTCTTTGGTATCTGATGGGAGGGCATTCCACAGGGTGGGCGCCACGAACAAAAGAACTAAACCAGCCCCAACACAGCTACTTGTCTGAAATAAGTAAGCATTTGTTTACCCATCCTCCATCTTGACTGTGTTTCCTTCTTTCTGAGTTTGGGTTGTAGAAGGAAAGCACACATTTTATAGCAATTTGGAGGAGCAGGGGCTGACATATTCAGTAAACAGATGGAAATGAATGGGAGAATTCAGGATAAGTGAGATTTTTATTGCCCTCTGTTTTGTATGTTTATCCTTTGTTAAAAGGTCTAATAGTAATGGACTCTTAAAGACAAGTTAAGGATTGAACTACTATTTAGAGACTCTTTAGGCACATAGCAATTAGGAAATGGTTTTACTGCATCATTAGATTAGAGGTTTAATTCTTACAAATTTAATACCTTGTGGAAAACCACACAGAGTATTCTGTTTCCAATGTTTTCTCTTACAAACCAGACTTTTCACTTTTATATTATCCATTGTTACTAACCATACATGGGGGGAGGATGAATCTAAGCCATAACCACTCTGAATACCTTAAAGATAAATTCATCAGGCATTTATGAATCTTGAAGAAGGGTTATTTTTTAAAGCTTGGGCCAAATTCTCTTTTTTTCATGATAATAAGTAACTTGTCATGAAAAATTCAAACTCCTATGAAGTGAGTTGGGGGGCATTTGTTCTGCTTTACAAAGAATTGCTTTCAGCAATACATCCTTGTTTTGGCCATGGATATGTATGTGGTTACAAATGTCATTAATTTTAATTATACATAGCTTGTTATAATGTTCAGTTTCCTATTCATTTTGACTCTCAGATGTCAAGCTTCTGGCTCTTTTGCTCATGTGTACAATTCTATTTTGAAAGCATTATTTGTTACCACATAATGAAACTTTGGAAAATTATCTTTAAGTGATAGGGGACATATTATTTATTTATTTTTAAAAAATGAGTGTAGGTTGAAATTTGCATGGAATTACCCTTTATCATTTACTGGCTTTAAATGCACAACATGATGAATGGGATTCAGCTAATACATGCCATCAGTGGAAACCCGAAGCAAGTACTTCCACATGTGCAATAGGACTCCTCCCACCCTCCTTCTCTGGCCTCTGTACCCTCAAATTTGCTCTAGGGCAGGGATCCTCAAACTTTTTAAATAGGGGACCGGTTCACTGTCCTTCAGATACTGTTGGGGGGACCAGACGGGAAGTTTTGGAAAGTGGGCTGGCACGCTCGCGGGAGCTGGGAGCCTCAGAAGTCGGGAGCCTGCAGGAGCTGGCCAAGAGTGGCGCACACTGCCCAGTGCACCTCTTCAAGGAGCACGGAGATGGACAAGGACAAGCTGGTGCCTCACCTGCAGCTGCCACCCTGTGCGGGCATTTCCGCCCCTTCATCCTCCTGCTCCCCAGAGGTGAAGGCCGCTATCTGGGCCACTTCGCCGCCGGCTTCATCGTCCTCCACCGTCACATCGGCTGGCAATGGAAGTGTGGCGGCAGTGGTTCCGCTGAGCCCTAGCCCGGGCCAGCTGTCCTCCAGGAACTCCGCTGCTGCCCCCCTCATGGGGGACACAGAGCAGCAGCAGCCACAGGAGAACCAGGGCGGCAACGGTGACGGTGACGGGAGAAAGAGGCTGAGCGGTGGTGGCTCTGCCAATCAAATGGTGCGCCTGATTTACCTCAGTGCGGCACAGCGTTTGATTGGCAGAGACATCCCCACACCATGCTGAGGTTATCCAGGTGTGGCGTTTGATTGGCTGAGACGTCCCCACGCTGAGGTAAACCAGGCGTGACATTTGATTGGCAGAGCCACAGCCACTTGGCCTCTTCCGTCGCCATCGCCGGGAGTCTCGGCTTTGCGGCGGGTTCTTAAATGGCTGGGCAGGCCAGATTTAGAACCCTGGCAGGCTTGATTCGGCCCAGGGGCCATAGTTTGCCGACCCCTGCTCTAGGGGAGTCAGGAGAAACTCTGGAACAGCATTTGATGGGGAAGAGAGCAGGACCACCCACCCATGAGGCCAAGTGAGGTTACTGCCTCAGGTGGCAGGATCCACAGGGATAATAGATCCTGATGTAGATCTTCACTTACACCTTCTTCCCTGTGGGGAGGGGAGCATTTTGCAGTTCACCTGAGGCGCCAAAATGTCTTGGGCCAGTCTTAGAAGAGAGTGGGGGATTGTTCCATCTCACAAGCTGAAATGCTTGTCCTGAAGGAATGACTGCCTTAGTGTGATGCTGAATTCCTCCCATTGGTTTTAAATATGTGAATAAACTATTAAATCTTACCATGAACCATCACAAGCATATGGAAGTGTTGGTAGGGAGCATGAGAAATAAAGTTTAGTTCTGTCTTGGCAGTCTATATGAAACATCCTGATCTACTAGGTGTGCTCTTTGTTGTGTTCCATGTGGAAAGCCCGCATCTTCAAACCCACAATGTCTTCTATTGGTATAAACATATCCTACCTGTACTATACCTTCCTGAGGCTTTGTCATCTGTATTTTTGTTAAAACTGAAAAGATAAACTGTTTTGCAACAGTATCTGATATTCAACAATCCTGAACTAATGGGAATGACTTTAAATAGATAGCTCTCTCACATGTGTATCGTAAAAAGGAATTAAATTAAGAGGGAGATACACCAGCTGCACTTTAAATATGTATTCTTAAAGAGCAGACAAGGGAGCTTTCATCTCCTGCACAACATGCACCACCTGTGATGGGCAATAAGAGACCTCCAAGTACTATTCCTGTAAATGTGTAAATGGTTTATTACTATCTCCATACCAATGCTTTGTGAAAGGTTTTGGTTTTTTTTAACTCATTCTTCTTGGTCACTGAACAAGTAGAATAAGATAAAAGCAAAATAAGAGGATGTAATTTTAAAGAAATATACTATATCACATTTAGCTTCAAAAATATATTCAACAGAACATGAGAAATGTTGACATTACGGGTATGTGCTGTACAACCATGTGACATTTTTCAACTAAAGATGGTTATTTACTACCCTCAGGGCCGGCCCATCCATGAGGCAAGGTGAGGCGACCACCTCTGGTAGCAGGATCGACAGGGGCATCAGATCCTGATGTAGATCATTATTTTCACACACACACACACACACACACACACACACACACACACACACTTGTTGCTGATGTAGATCTTCACTCATCCCTTCTTCCTTGATGAGGAGTGGGGCACCATTCTGTGTTTTGCCTCAGGTGCCAAACCGTCTTGGGCTGGCCCTGACTACCCTCCAGTAATGGAGGAAGTATGTCTCTAAATACCAGTTCCTGGGAAGCACAGGGAAAGGGAAAGGACCCCTGGATGGTTCAGTCCAATTTGACTATGGGGTGCACCGCTCATCTCCACTTTCAGGCCAAGGGAGCCGGTGTTTGTCCGCAGACAACTTTTCTGGGTTATGGGGCCAGCATGACTAACAGTGCATGGAAACACCGTTTACCTTCCTGCCACAGCAGTACCTATTTATCTGTTCTTGCCCATATGCTTTCAAACTGCTAGACTGGCAGGAGCAACGGGAGCTCACCCTGTCACATGGATTCAAACTGCCGACCTTACAATCGGCAACCCAAGAGGTTAGGTGGCTTAGACCACAGTGCCACCCCCATCCCCTTGGGAATCACAAAATCCCTGCAAGCAGCATAACTGGAGTATGTTGGGTGAAATAGTCCTGGACTGGAAGACAGACTCTCTCAGCAAATTCCAGCTCCCCTCCTCCCCCTCCCAAACCTGGTTCTTCCTTTATATAGTGGTGCTTTCATTTTTTCTGTCATCTTAAAAATGAGATGTATTGCTTAGCTTGCAGGTTATTAAAACTCCAAATCTCTGCAAAGAGAGATTGCTTCAGGATGGAGGTCCATGCTAAGGTCCAAATCTGCCTGCATTGCTTTTGTAGTTGGGATTTGGGAGACACAGTTGCAGAGCCAAAGCAAATACTAGTACTGCAGGAAAACGTCACAAAAAATGACCATAGCATCATAGAACTGTAGAGTTGAAAGGGACCCTAAGGATCATTTAGTCCAACCCCCTGTAATTCATGAATCACGGCTAGAGCATTCTTGATAGATGGATTAAAAAACCGCCAATGAAAGAAAGTCCACCACCTTCTGAGGGAGTCCATTCTACTGTCGAGCAGCTCCTACACTCAGCTGTGAAATAGTAAATGCTTTAAATATATTGCTTAGGAAAACAATTTATAAATAAATTATAAGAAATAAATTAGAAGGTTTTTCTGCCCCTAGAACACCATTCTCTGTTAACATAAAATGACACAAATCTTTGAAGCATTTAACAGCAATGCAATTCCTATTCATTTTAATGGTTCTAAAAGCAAAGTTCAGTTTAGGGGCAGATTTTAAAAGGCAAAATACTGGAAGTACAACTGCAAACTGTACAGAACAAGGGCTGAATGATTTGCATGAAACCATCATGGTAGCTTGTTAGCTAAAAAAAAACAAAAAGGAAAGTCGCAGAAGCTTAATATAAGGTCAGGTTACTAAAGATACTGGTCCAGATATTTGTAAGCCCCTTGTGCTGTCAGGTTCGGCTGTAAAGAACTTTTGGTGAAAAGTATTCTTTTGAGGATCTGGCTAAATCAAATACCTTGAAAATAAGATTTCACTGTTCAACTTTATTTCTTTCATGCACTAGGTTGATAATTCTTTGCCCTTCCAGTTCCTTAGAAACAACAAATAATAGACAGCAGCAGTTCCTGCTGCCCTAAATCCCTTTGGCTGTTGATAGCATGTCTGTCTCAGGGTTTGTGCAAAGCCCTATCACTGATTGCCTGAGCTATCAAGCAGCAGCTTTCATGAGCTTAGGTTATAAATCATTTCTCTTTAGCTCTCCTAGATCTCACTTGGTCATCGCTACTCTGTTCAGTTCAGTCTTTGTCTCCCATCCATCGTCTTTGTGTGTATTGTAAATTGTTTGGGCACATTTCTCTTATCTCTGCTTGGAAACTTGAACTTGTCCCAGCAGTCTCTTAAGTGGATACGCTAAAAAAGAATGTGTAGGTGTTACAAAAGTTGTGATGTTAACTCTTTGAAAATCTAGTTGTCAGACTAGACAATTTCAGTTCAAGTTACCTCAAGAACACAGGAATGTTGACTTTTACTCATAGTATGTTTTTATATACACAAACTCACAAGTGTGCGAAACCACGTGCATTTTGTGGTGTGAAGCTTATGGAGATGCTAAGTTCATAATGAAAGTGTGTCTCCTGGGAGAGGGAATACAAGTTGAGTCTTTTCTCACAACACTAGACATACACATCCTCATATACCAGCATGGATCTCAATATATAACAATGTGAGTAACATGAGAAGTGGCCCTAATCTAATGTGTCAGTGTTAGGAGCTGTCAGGGCTAAAATGAGGAACTCTTGGGTCTGTGTGCTGTTGTTTCATGTGGTGAGCCACTGGGATGAGTGCCCTGTGCAGTATACAAGGTTTGTGGGCTCTGAAATTATAGCACACAAGGGCTGACCGTTGGATTTCTCTTACCATAAAGGCTTCCTCCTTGGGTTGAGTTGGGACTTGCTTGGGAAAACTGACTTGTAACCCCCATTCCACCCAGTCTGTTGTTCAGCACTGACAGTGGATGTGTATATTTCTTAAAATTTGCTGAAGTTCAAAGACACCTTCCAAATGAACAACTTTTTGGATGTGAGTGCAGAATCGTCCCACACTTCCCTCTGGATCCTGGCCAGAGAGCTGATACAGATGTTACAGTTGGTATGGGAACTAACATTTGGTTGCTGCTTCACTCCCCTGCCTTCTTAGTTTGTACATTTGAAAAAACAAAACAGGCATTTATAAAAAACAACCTGAGATACACCAATGATAACTGACCTCAATGTTGACAAACTGGCTTGAATGTGTTGCTCCAGGAAGAGGAAGCAGGTAACAACTCTTTAGGAACACAGTCATATAATTTTCAGAAGCAATGCTTGTATATACAACAGATGTGGAACTTCTATGGATCTGATATATAGGATACTTCACCACAGAAGATTGTTGGCTTTTTATTTTATTATCTGTTTTCTTTAGTTGGAGAAGTAAATGTTAGCATTTAATGGCTGCAGTCCACAAACCATATGTTCTGCAGCAGTCCTGGAAACTTCAATGAGACTCTTGTGACCCTACCCAAGAGTAAGTCGTTTCTAGGTTGCAGTTTTTTTTCCATCTTTGTCAAGTTTGTCAATTTTGCTGCCTCAAGAGTTTTGACAGAATGGCTTTATTGCTCTTTATTAAATGTGTGGCTAAGAAATCCACCACAGAGCAACAGCTGCAGAAAGCAAAGTAATATATATTTGCAATTTCTGGATTTGGTATAGGCTTCCTTACCAATAATAAGTGGCCTTTACAAGCCCCCAAAGTTAATATCCAAGCACAAACTTGAGAAACTTCACCAACATCCAAAGCATGCATGCCTTGCATATATGAAATTCCATTCCAGGCATTAAAAGTACTCTTTTAGTAAGACCATGGAAGATGCCTAAGATGGTCACCTGATCCCAGCAATTGGCAACACTTTACATGGGTCACTTACCTGATTTGCTGTATGGCAAATATTCTAGGGAAATATGATTGAGCATATGTACAGCATAAGGGGTGTGTGGTGTAGAGGGAGGGGTTGTACCTCTGCTGGAGGACACACCATGTTCCTTCTGGGGTAGTTTGTCCACCTTTGGTCCCCACCACACACTCAACTCCCACCCCTTTGGCTCCTAGAGGCTGCCAGCATGCACAGCGGCCACACTCCAAGAATGGCTTTGATTGGCTGGCTAAACCAGTAGCTGATGGGTATCAAATCCTTGGTGAGTTAGGGACTTCCCCTGCATGTGAAGACAAGCTCTGGTGGATTTAGCAGACAAGACCAGTAGTGAGTATAATGGTCAAGAAGGCGGCGTCTGCACATACTATAGAGGGAAGTGAGGGGCAGATGGGGGTTGTTAACCTGGGAAGAAGGAAAACTCTGGTCCTAAAACTCCACTGCCTTGTGGCATATCTTTGAGAGAAGAAAAGGCTAAGGAGTAAACCCTACACAGATCCAGAGTAGAGTTCCTAAGATGGTTGGATGCCACCTTGTATACCTCCTTCCAGCAACTCCTGCAGCTAAGCTGGTGTCAAACATATTGCACTGCTTTCCTATGGACCACATCAGTGAGGCTGAGAGGTGGGGCTTGTCGTCTGGGCAGCCCAGGACCTCCATACACCGCCCAAGCAGATCACTTTAGTGCCGCTAATGCAGTGGTTTGACTTCACCCCCCAAAGGTGCACTCCATTGTCTCTCGACACAGACAGATTCCAACCATATGTACAACATCAGAGATTCTGATCTATACAGATTAGAAATCTCACCTTTTAAGATACATTGCAGGTATAGGTAACAGATACCATTTCCCCACACTTTATTTTTACAATGATTTCAGAAATGCTTCTGAATCACTGAAATCAGTGATTGCATGAGGTGTTCTACTTGTGTGAGGTGTTCTACTATTCAAGCAAATGCAAGTAAAAGCTCCCTGCCCACCTTCTCCACTCAAAATGGACACAACAGGTAGGGTTGGGAGATGCATATAGGGATATAGTGGGCAAGGCTTTCATGAGTGCTTCTCACACCCATGGACTCATCATTTGTGCATTCACATAAATGCATTTTCTCTTAGCCTAAACCTCACATCTGCAATATGGGATTAATTAAATAGCCTAATGTGGATATTATAAGGATTACAAGATACTGGGTTAGATTTAGAGTTTGCTGCCACAGGCAGTAATATCCCCTAAGCAGAGCTCCACTCAGGAAGCTCCTGCTATAGAACAGAAGGTTCCAGGCATCACACCCAACATGCCTGGAAAAGGCTAATGGAAGTTCTATAAGCCCATCCATCTATTCATTCATTTATGTGGCCTTTCTTGTCTCAGACTAATTTTCATTTGGGAACAAGAGAGAAAGCTTCCTCTACTGTTATTCCAGAGTGTTCCCTAACCTCCCAGAGCAGTTTGGGTAGATAAGGAATTGCAGTGGGAAGAGGAATCAGCAGAATCACTTCTTTCTCCATTCTACCAGGGGATCAAAAGACTTTCATGGATGGAAGGAGCCCTTCCATTTGCAGGAGATAAAGCCTGGATCCTGTACAATCTGTGTGAGGCTCTTTGGAAACCTACAAGTTTTTGTCAACTACAATCTAATTCATCAGATA
Source organism: Podarcis muralis (assembly GCF_964188315.1). NCBI lineage: Eukaryota > Metazoa > Chordata > Lepidosauria > Squamata > Lacertidae > Podarcis > Podarcis muralis. The sequence continues at coordinate 57,351,613 of NC_135657.1, read as the reverse complement.
CATGAAGTGTTATCCTGAATTACATGGACATGCATACATGGAAAGATTGCTAAAAGTGAGGTCAGGCTGAAATGAAAAGCAGAAAAGTACAAAGACAGTAATCACATACTGTATTTTGTCTTTGTTCCAACAAGCTTTTAAATGAAATATAACATTGTTTCCAATGGTAATTTACAAAACAGTTTTTGATGACATAGCATCTTCACATTGGTAAAACAATTAACCCACATAATGTTTTAAAACATTATAACATTGTTGTAATTACTGTTACTTCAAAACCGCAGTAATTGCAGCTGCTACTCATTTTGAACACTATAAACCCTTTTATAAATGTGAGGTTCATTTGCTATTGATCAACAAGATGGAGGCTACAAGGGATGAGGAAAGTAGGCAGAGTACATTGCAGCCCAGAAACAAGACCATCAAATGCATTCACACTTCACAAATTTTCAGAGATTAGACACAGCAGTAGCTTTGACAGTGCTCCTTTGGGGCAAATATTCATCTGTATAAGGATACTGTTGTAGTCAGTGCTGCTGGTTAACTGGATACTTAATGTATGACTATAGAAAATTCTTTACATATTTTATTAATGAACAGACTTTGTATGAAAGGTATTAACTGGCTTGTACTGTACGTGCAGAATCCCTGCAAACTGTTTAACAGAAGGAAAACTTTCCAGACTAAAGCCTGTTTTCCTGCAGAGAGAAAGCACAAGAGAGAGTGCTATTGTCTGCTGCCCTGCTAAATGTGTCATCATCAGCTTTCCTAGCCAACAGTAATGAATATGGAACATCTTCCTTTGTTCAGCTATCTATCTGGTCTATGATCCATAGACATTCTGTGTGACCTCCTTTTGTGGCTGCGTGTGTCACATTTTGTGCTGTTTGGTTTACTGCCCTCTATTCTGCAAGGTCAGCACAGTCTGTCAAAACTGAGTATTCTCTTATCCCAAATCTAATACAACACACACAGCATTTCATTGAGTCACCAAACACCCTGTTGTCTGTTTTTGAGGAAACTCTAAGCTTGTGGTTTGTTTGTTTTTTAAAGCACATTTGTGCCAGGAAATATGTTAATCTTTCTGCATGTGCAAGACGGTACCTATAGGAGGCGAATGTAGTAGGTGTGCCACCTGTTAGTCATGCCATGGTCTTCTGCCTGTGCTAGTCAGGCTCCCATCTTTGGACTGCCATGTGATCATGCACTTCTTCTCTAGCACCGGCTGTTTCCACTTTTTTGACCTGTGGTGGTATATTCTGGAATAGGTGCTGAATTTTGTGGATTTTTTAATTCAGACAAATGTCATGTCACTGACTTTTTTGAGTCTTTAATGGTTGGTTATGTTTGCTCTTTGCCTTTAGGCTCTGTGTTGTTAAAAGTGATAAAAGACATTTTTTTCAGTGCATGCAACTGCACTGATAAAAATGTGATTCCAATCCTAGAATTGTTAGAGTTCCAACAAAGTTTGCTGATCCTCCATCCATCCATTCCCAGTCTCTATTTATTTCCTGCCAATAATTCATATACCTTGCATTGTGTAATTCAGGGGCTGTATAGCTGCAAAAGCAGTGGAGAAATTATCTATTTTATGTTGACCCCTATTTGTGATTTTGTCCTCCATAGGCAAGTTTTTGTGTCAAATAGGATCACAATATCAAATAATGTTTATAAATGAGTTGTTTTTTCTTGTTGGCTTCTTTGCAGAGTCACTGGAAAAACGAGGGTGCTTTTTTTAAAAAAACAATACATTTTATTAGCAATGAATCAGGTACAACACACTCATATTTACAAGCAAGTTCTACTTATTTAGACAAAATGCTTCCTTAAGTGGGGGATTATACAATCTTTATGCAAGAAATATGAAAATGCACTCCCAGAAATATTTGCAGTCACTAAGTTATGCTCCCTCCATGTAATGGCATAAATGATAAAATTGGTTGTGAGATGAAAAACCTAGCAACAGAAATGAAAAGGCATGCTGTGTGTGCTAGCAGTGCCTCTATGGAACTCATTACAATCTCTCTGTAAACTGATGAAAGCACCAAGGAGATGAGTTGAACCAGAACTTATCTCCTAATCCATCCATCAAGTTCACCTTCATGCCAGTGTTGTCACTGGTATCCAAAGGTTATTGAAAATTCAGTATTGCACAGAACATCTATACATGTAAAGAAAGCCATTACTTTATGCAGACAAGATGCACAGGAAAATTGTGCAGCCTTTCAATATAGATATGTGTATTCTTCCAGCCTTGGAAACAAAAGGCCCAGGAGTCTCAGTTTATCCTGGGAAGTCATGGCTAACCCTGCCACTTAGGCATTAACTCCTTATTTGTGGAGTATAAACCATAACTTGTAGATATATTTTGGGAATTAATACAGGGTTTTTAACTGTATTTATTATAATATTTAAATATACCTTTACTCTGAGGAACTCAAGGTAGTGTATGTAGCTTTCCTCCTCCCCATTTTATCCTCATTCATGCTATGACTATCCCAAAGTCACTCTAGCCCAACACTCTAAGCAGTACCCCACACTGTCTCTATAAAGAACTATACACAACCCTTTACCGTAAAAACCTATAAATATATAAATTGATTAATAAAAACTAGAACACTGTTAGTACACTGTTACAATAGGTGCCAACATTTCTTAACAGCTACTGGCCAATATGTTGTGTGAACCCAATTGGACTTTAAAATAAAAATAAAAATCAGGACTGTATGACCTAGTAAAGTGTAGACAATTGGTCCATCTACTTAGTACCGTAACCACACTGATAATGTCGAAGCTCTCCAGGGTTTCAGACAGGAGTTTTCTCCAGCCCTATATCACACACTACCTTTCAAATTTCCCTGAGGGTGGTTTAGGGGGTTGCAAATTAGGAAACAGAATTTCAAAACATCACAGGGAATATGAAACTAGTTGATGTGCTGTTCTCTCCCTTCCCCTCCATAACTGAAGCCTGATGGGAGACAGACCAGGTGCAGTGGGTCACCAAGATCCTGACAGGTGTAAAAGGGAAACATACAGCGCATTTTGTTAAGCAGAGGTACTCCATCTAAATTGGTTTACGGAACAGATGTGATGATTTGTACAACTTCCTATCTCAGCAGAGATGCAAGGTGCAATGCAGGGAATATAAAATATTTTCATAAAGTAAAGTATTACGTAGTCAAGTTAAGTATTTCACAATTATTTTTAAAGCACAGCAGATTGTTAATATATGTAGTTGTCTTTTTCTTTTAACCTCCACTTCAAAATCCGACATGTCATACATTAAACTGTATGTTTATCCCTAGCATAGAGTTGAATCTGGAGGATCATGGTGGGTGGCACAGTCAGAATTTTTCGCAGGGAGGCAAAATCCACCAATCAGTTCTGCTGTAATTAATGTAGAATTTTTTGAAGCAGAGAAGCCAGACGGTCAATGATGTGTTCAATAACTCGTGCAGAGTTCTATTTCTCAGTAATGCTTATCTTTCTACGGAACATAGTTAATTTCTACAGTACTCTGTAAATTATTACAGAAATTACAAATCTGCCATAAAATCAATGCAACTAATAGAAAATTAATAGATTTCTAAGTGTGAAGGAGTGTGTAATAATGCAGATGAGTTCTTCAAGGAATGTGCAGGTCTGGAAGTGGGAGCCTCCAGCTGCTTTATGTGACATCTTCAAGTGTAAACACATTTCTTTCTCTTCCCCCACTGATTTAGTCTGCCATGGCAGCAAACAACATTTCCATTAGCCTCCTACTGTTAAATCTCAAAGTAACTATAATCACAAAAACATCCAACATGCAAACAAACTAATAGAGCAGCAACTGAGGTCATCATCCATCTTCATCCTGCAGACATATTTTTAGGTTCACCCAGGGTTTGATTTCTAAAGTCTTAAATTGTATTTAATGAGGTTGAGGAAAAATACAATGATAGTAATATGAAGTGATTAACTGTTAGTGATTTAGATCATACAAAAATATTTGTTATCTTGGTCCATTAAAAAAAAAAAATCAGCTCTGAGCATTTTTCTCCTTCCCAGAATGAAGCTGACTACAAATGGGAAGCTTTAGTTTTAAACAAATGGACTATAACCTTTTATTTTATTGTTCTTTTATTTCCACATCATTTGCAGAACATATGCTGTCTTGCCTGACAAGCAGCAGAACAGAAGCAAGTCTAGAGAAAAGCTTTATTTGGTCTTTATTTATAGCAACCATAATCTGAACTAAAATGCTTTCAGACTTAGGGTGAGATCACATGTTACCTTTTTATATGATGATTGCAATGATCACTTGATAGCCAGAATGTGTGAAACTGCCATCATCAAAGTCAATTTGTACATTTATTTCTCAGGTGGTAAAAGACTGTGCACAATCTGCTTATCATATAATTTTCTGCATAAAGAGTCATTTGTCCAAAAATACCCTCAATATGAAAATCTCCAAAGAGATATGTCAGCAAAATGCTACTTTTTGAAGTCTTGCTTTGACTTCATCTGGTGGCCATTGCAGACAAAATATCTCCAAACATTAATGTTTGCATGTCTTCCTTATTTTATCACCCAAGAAATAAGCATGAAATTAGCCCATGAGTATACAACTCAGATGTTTACCAGGGTATGATTTGCTTTGCATGATTTCTTCCCAGTAAACCTCAATCAAAATTTCCACTAGGTTTTGGAGTTCCAGTGTTTCTAAACTTTTATCTTTTCATTTCATTTTTTCATCTTTTTATTTCCAAATTTTGTACAGAACAGTATGCATGCATTGTTTGTAAGAGCTGTCAACTAATTTCTGCCTTTCCCCATTTGTGTTACTTGTGTAGCGTGTTCTCACTAAAGGAGAGCACGTGTTGCGGATGGGGCTGGTCAAAGCACCCTGTAGTAAATAGGCAGGTTGGAATTAAGCGGCCTGGCGTTGGTTGGTGGTTGGTGTTGCTGGGGCAAATTTGATGTTGCCAATTTAGGGGTGGGATCAGAGGATATTTAAGCAGAGTCCACAGCAAGCTACTTTCTCTTTCGCTGTGGACATCGGATCACCCGCCCGCCCGTCCTTGTTTGGGCTTGCACTTTGACCTTGCTATGCCTGGTTTGGGGTCATCCGCATTGGTGCAGGGGCCTGGTAGGAATTTTTCCAATTGGCTGATTAGTGTGTGCCTTTTGGTTTTTGCCTACTGCGTAGCAAATCATCACAACTTGTAAGGTTGGCGGTTAGGCATTGGTTTAAATTGGTTGGTGGAGGGGTATGGATTGGCTGTGCCTGCCCCTCCAATGCTGCTGTTGCATGGGAATTCCGTTAAAGGAATTCAGGGGCTTACCATCCTTTCGTCCAAACCCCTGGAATCGGGTTTGGGCTGTGTAAGCCCCTAGGAGCATGCGGGGAGAAGCTGAGGGTCTGTGCCGCAGCTCCAGTTATCCCTGATCTTGTTCCTCCACACTGGCTTTCGCTGGGATCCGGGAGCCAGTGCTGTCCCCAAGGCGGGGGGGGGGGGCAGATAGTCATAACCAATGCCTAAGCAACCACTCACAATTTGTATGTTAATAAAGTTGTGGCCAAAATTATGCCAAAAACCTTAAACAAAAATTCATGTGTGGTGTGTGAGTTATTGGGGTAAGAGTGTTTTGGGGGACCTCAGCACGCAAGTGTTGATTAAGCACTGCAGCAAATCACCCTTGAAGTGATGGTACATATGGCTGAATCAAGATCTTTTTGCCAGGTGTTTGACCAATGTACAGAAGTACCTTTATGCACCAGTAAAATGCTGCACAAAAAATCTTCGGTGCATCAAGACTGCCCCCCACACCCATAAAGCAGAGGAAGCAATCAAAGGCACCAGAAATTGTGGTAAACTGCCCACTCTCTAGTTCCAGGATGTACTCCAATAAATTTAGAAATTTTCCTAATTTAACTGTAAACCAGGAGGAGTGGCACACAGGGCAGAGCAAGTGCACAGAACAATTAAGGAATGGAAAAGTGGAAATTTGCTCTATTCTCACTGTTCACCACATACATAGAATGTGATATGAACACTTCCATGCTGAGGCTGCCCTATTTGTATAATCCCTCATCTCTTTTGAAGAGCAATAATGATTAGTAAAAAAAAAAAAAAATCAACTAGGACTCAGACATTATGGATCACTAATTCTTTCTTTCCAACTAAAAAAAAATACCCCAGAACGGTATGAAAAAGATATGATTGTTTGACTTGTTCAGGCTTTTATTATGCTACAGGGGTGCTAGTTACTATGCATGACTGCTGGTAATAATCCTTTTGAGAAGACATCTTATCTAAATTTATGCAGTAATTATACATATTTCACAGAAAATTACTGCATGTTAAGAATAATATTGTTTCTGTATCCCATATGAAATATATAAATATAACTTCGATTGCATGATTCAGCCAAGATTAAAGCCTTCAGTTCTGATTCTAATCAGAGTTAGATTCATGGTTAATTGCACAATCCTTTGTGATTTTACTCAGAAGTAAGCAGTAGGATTTATTGCCCAGTCTAAATGCTAGAGAGTAGAATTTAAGCCTGTTGCCTTGGCAAATCAAAGGGACTTAGAAACGGATAACTGGCCAGATTGTGTCTATTATTTTTAAACTTTCCTTAAGGCAAGCCTACTGAAATGAGTGCTTTTTGTTGCTCTTTCTGGAGTTTCGCACTACCCACACAGTGATTTTTTTCCTTAAAGGTGGACTTTTAATTCCTCTGTCTAGATTCATTTAAAGTCCAAGAAAAGTGGTAAGTGGACATAATTTAGTGACACTGTCTAATCCAGGGAATTTTTAATGCTATATTTTTCAGGAAATCTATAAATACAGAAAAAGATGGCAGAATGATGTGATTGAGATGTGTGTGTCTTAAATCCCAATGACAAATATGGCTCTATCTGCTGTATCTGTTTTACACAATTAAGTGCTCCAAAATAAAGCATGGAAGCAAATTTAAAAGGCTGTCCTTTCTGTGAAGTGCTCACAGTCTTGAAAAATCAATAAGAGATTGTAATCTCCCATTCCAGTTAAGGCAAATATGGCGTTCGGACCCTTGAGAACACTGAAGGGAGCTTTGATCAAGGACTTAGCAAGAAAAACATTGTCATGCTGTCCGTTATTTCCCACATTCTCTGCAAAAGTTTCAGTTCATCCAGCCTTGGGTCAGAGAATTCTCTTGATCCAAAGGTACCTCTTCAGCCTTTTTCTCCCAACTGTGCTGCAAGAGAATGGTGGGAAGGAAGGAGAAAACTGAAAAGGAAGCACAATGCTTGGCAATTTCCCTGCTTCTTCTCCTTGGTACAACTTTTACTAGATAATGGTATGGCTGATAAAGCAAAGTTGGCATCAGTGATGAAAAGAGAGGGATAATATAATCATCTAGCTGTATGCCATGCAAGTACCAATTTTTATATCTAATATATTCATTGTCTTGTATTCAGCACTTTGTATTCTCAGCTTTTCCTCTTGGAAAACTAATGTCTAGTCTTTATGGTTGTAAAAAAATATATTAAAAAATAGGGGAATATTTCTAAAGAAATATCACAGGTTAGACACTCATCTTCTATTTCATCTGTCCTCTTCAGCTACTTGTCTCCTTTTCCTTCCTTCTTTTTCTCCAGATACATGCTTGCCAGTTCTATCTTGGGTCACTCTAAGGCTGGAATGGGAAGACTTCAGGCGTTGATCTAACTAGGCCAGCTAAACTTCCTCTGAACCTTCAGGACATTTTGGCAAGCCACCACCCACCTGTCCCAAATGTGGTGCAGTTGAAGTTGTGGGTGGGCCAAAAAGGAGTTTGCAGGCAGCACCAATCAGCATTTAACAGGACATTGATTCTGAGTTGCTCAGTGCTTTTAGATCACAACCACTTCCAGGGCTACCTATTGGACAAATGGGCTGCTGACTGCTGGGGAGGTGCAAACAACTAACTTCTGGTGTCTGCTGCCACTGTTCTCACCAGAAAATCCTGAGAATAAAAATGCTGCTTATAGCCCTAGCTCTTTTCCCTGGGGGAAGGGAATAGATTACCAGTAGTTCCCTAGCTTCAATCTTTCTGGTTTCCCTTTCTTATTAGCGGCTGGTTTTTCTTTTCTTTTCAGTAAAGTGACAGTGCCCCTTCTTGTTTTGGAAGACAACCAAAATTTGTTCTTGCCATGACCACCATCTCCCTAAGAGGGTGGAACCAGATCTGCTAACAAGTCCCAACACACCAGGGGAGAATCCCTGCCTTTCTCCAGTGGTTGCAGGAAAGAAGTACAGGAGAAAGACAAGTACCCATTATAATATCATAGTCTCCAACCTGGTAACATTCAGATATATTGGAGTTCAACTCTCATCAGCTCCAGGCATCACAGATGTGTTTGCTTGGACTGATGGGAGTTAGACTCCAAAAGATCTGGTTGAAAAAAGGCTGGCATATGTGAATCCTTACCCCTCCCATTGGCAATCTTTTCATAGTTACTTCTTTGAAAAACACACAAGCATGCTGTTCTGCCAGGGAACACAAGTTACAAGTGTGGCCGCTTCATAATGAACTTTATGAGGAATAACGTTTAATGAATAAGTGGAACTCTAAAGCCAATATGCAAATTGATCATGTGCCAATAAAGAAACTAACCCTGTGCAATCCTAGACATGTCTAAATGGAATCCCATTTTATTAAGTTACACTCCCTAGTAAATGTGCATAAGATTGCTGCCTAAAAGGATGTTAAAATAGAGATAGGCAGATATTTTACATAATTGGCATTGTAAGATCAAGCAACTTTGGATCTGAATCTGCCTTTAAATATAAGTTCAGTAATGTCTTGTCAACATAATAATAATACATTATGGGCAGGGTTCATGGCAGAGACGGTGATACTCAATACAGACTTAATTAGGCAATATTGTATTCTCCAATCTTGGGTTCTCATAGTACTCTATTGTAGTGTTTTGTTTAAAATTAACAGGGTAATTTATTAGTCAAGGATAGATTCCTCTAAATCCATTCCAGTGCAGTGGGGCATGGAGGTTAACATAAAGACATCTTCCGCCACCCCACACAATAATAATTTAATTTACTATTAAGGGTAATTTAATGTAAAGGTCAGTGAGTAAGAGAAAGGGAAAGTGTATGGAGATTTATGTTCGTATACATTTTCAGTAAATAAGAAAGCTCTTTATTTTAAAAATAGACCTTAACGGAAAGTTCTTTTGATAATATTTTTGTCTTGGTACCAGGATTAAAGACTGAATATTTGCCTCCTGCATTCACTGTTTTCTGCTGCCTGCTAATTAAAAGTAAAGGTAAAGGTACCCCTGACCATTAGGTCCAGTCGTGGACAACTCTGGGGTTGCGGTGCTCATCTCGCTCTATAGGCCGAGGGAGCCAGCGTACAGCTTCCGGGTCATGTGGCCAGCATGACTAAGCTGCTTCTGGCGAGCCAGAGCAGTGCACGGAAATGCCATTTACCTTCCCGCCAGAGTGGTACCTATTTATCTACTTGCACTTGACATGCTTTCGAACTGCTAGGTGGGCAGGAGCAGGGTCCGAACAGCGGGAGCTCACCCAGTCACGGGGATTCGAACCGCCGATCTTCTGATTGGCAAGCCCTAGGCTCTGTGGTTTAGACCACAGCGCCACCCATGTCCCTGCCTGATAATTAATCCTGGTTAATTAATTAATACCTCCTGCTGCTTCCTGCTTCCACATTCCATCCTCACAAAGCCAAGTCCAGGGAAAAGTCAAGATCAGAAAGTGGTTCTTCCTACCTTTACTTTGGTGTATTCTGCATAAGATGCATTGCAGAAATGGCAATGGGAAGCAGGGGAGGAAATATATGCAAGTACTGTGCAGCAAACACTGCCCCATGTGTGTGGTCTCCTTCACTGAAATGTTCCAACTTTGCAACCCGTGAATATGGTGATTTTGTCAAGTGTGTGGATTCATTTCATATTGGGAATATTTAAAAGAATGGACACCATAAAGTAGATAATTTTGTTACAATTGCCACGTTTCAAAGCAAAACCTGAGTTTGTGGGCCAGCAGTTTAATTAATGTTAGTTGGCTTTACAGAACAGAGCATTTGATAGTGTGTGACATTTTCTCTGCTATGTCCATAAAGCAAACTAATCCCTAGTGTGGATTTATTTAAGCCTTTTTATTAGGAGAGACTGTGTCCCCTTAACCTGCTGTACTAAGGTTCATAGTTTCAAAAGAGTTAATAGCAAGGCATGCACACCTATGTCAGACCTTCTGTTAGCCTTGCAGAAACTTTGTACCTCCGCTTCTTGTTATTTTAGCTGAGAGAAAAGCCCAAACAGCTTAGGAAGGCAGGAATATTTGACAGGCGGCCAGGCATTGTGTCAGTTTCAGGAGAGAAATAGATTTGGTAATCTTTGTAAAGAAATGGGATGCTTTAAAACTGCTTAGGGTGCAACCTGTTTTAAAAATGGTTGGGATGGGAATACGAAAAACTGAACTTGCCATATATTGAATGGTTTTAAGATTAAAAGAGAAAGCCCACAAATCTTTCCTCGGAATGCAAGTCTGAGTGATGAAAATATATAATCTTTGATACCCTTGAGCAAAAATGGATGGCTAATGCTCTAGTCCTAACCTCACTTACTTGGGAGCAAGCCCTACTGAAGTAAATAGGACTTGCTTCTAAGTAGATATAGTATTCTGCTGTAATTAAGAAACCAAAAAATTAATTCTTGCTTGTAGAATAGCTTCCTTGTATATGAACATTCTGGTGTACTGCTGCTCATTGGGCTTCCCTCCCTTCATCAGCATTGTGTAGTAATTTCAGGGATCTTCTCAGATGTTTCATAAACAAATGCTAATACTGCCTGAAGGGAATTGCTTCCTTTAGTGGTTTAGGACTCCCCCAGGACAATGAACAGAAAGAGACTTGTGTTCTACAGCCTGCAACAGTTCTGCCTTTATTCCATTGTGCTTTTATGAGTTTGGTTCGCCTCTCCAGACTTTCACATCACCTTCTCCTGCAACCTGACCCTTTTAAAACTTAAGATACTAGGAAAAATCCTAATAAAATATTATTATAAAAAATAAAAAATAAAACTTAAGATACTAGGGACTGAACCTGGGACTTCCCATGCAAAGCATGTGCTTTCAACTATCATCCCTTCCACACTAAGCAGCTGCAGTAGTTTGCTAACAATCTGAGGGGTAAATCATAGCAGGGAAGTAGGAACAAGCTATCCTAGCTGCTGGAAATGGTGAACTCTCTGAAGCATTTATAAGACAAAATACGGAATCAATATAGAAAAGAACACTCGGTGTTAAAATAATATCTAATAGCTTTTGTTGATTAGGGCCTAATTGTTTGTAGCCTTTATTTATGATGCTTTGAAAAGAAATCTGAAAGCATCATGGAAACAAATACATCTAAGTAAACCACCACCCATTATTTTACGTGATCGAAGTAATGTAATGACTGGAGACAAAGTAATGTTTATAAAATGGCTGCTGAAGAATGGCGTTGGTCTTCAGAAATAGAGCTGGGTAGGAAAAGTCAAGTAGGAAACTAAGACAGATGGACCCACCAAACATACTTTGCAAGTTAAAAATATATTGTACTGTGTGCCTACATTGATCTGGTAATTTCATGCCTAAAAGCTCCCTGTGGAAGAGTGGTTAACTCCATCTGCTGGAAATGACTTAACCCTGGCCTGTTAAGGGCACTATGGAGGCCCAGTGAAACGCTAATCATGGCAGAGCACGTGGTAACAGTTTGAATTCATCTTTCTCCCTCTTCTGTAATGAGGAAAAGAAACAGAATCATATAACTGCCGCATGAGATGTATCATTCTGTCTTAAAACTGAAATTCTTTTATGATTCAAAATAATTGGGGTTTGTTTGGGTTTTTTGGTTACTAGACCAAAAAGAAGAAGAGAGATTTAAAGCACTTTAGAAAGTATATACTAAATAAGCACATCTATTTTATGTTAGAGTAAAAAGCTTTTTGACACAAAAACGTTTCTTCTAATAGGCTAAATATGCTGTGGAGAATCCTTTGATTCCATTCAACTGGCAAAACAAAATTATTATCTAAATACAGTTACTTTATCCATTTAAAAGAGAAAATTCCATGATTCAAATATCATGTAAGCTAGACATAAAACATTGTAAGTGATGAATGGTAACATCACTTGCTAATGATGGACAACTTTGGTCAAATTTTTAATGCCTTTTGCATTGTTTATTTCTTAAAGTTATCTGAGTTTATCATCAGACAGTGGCTTGCATTTGAGAACACAAAGGAAGAGACTTCTGAGCAACATTAAACTGCATTTTACAGAAGCAAATAGATTTCCATTCCTTTTTTATTATTTCTAAGGAAGAGTCTTTGTAAAATTCTCATATAATGTATTCTTTTGTTTGGAAAGATAGTTGGCAAATAGAATATTTGAAGCCAAGGCACCTAACTGCATGCAGAAGAATATCCTAGACCAGGGCTCACTTACATTAGTAAAACTTAACTACAGGTGTATTTTGTTGTTGTTCAAACTGTAGCTGATGTTGCTGAGAAAACAGAATTGGATCTTAGTATCGTGTGTGTGTGTGTGTGTGTGTGTGTGTGTCCCATGTGCTCCTATAAAGAGAATAACATGGAATCACTCCCACATCTGTTTCCATGGGAACAATGAAATGTGTTAGATAATCATTCATGGCTGTTTCTGTGAGTGCTGGAAATTGTACCATGAAATTTGTCAAGGCTGATATCACATGCAGAGACAACTCACTCCAGTTGATGATTTGCTGCTGTTTTAATTGCTGTTTTATTTCTGTTTTGATTGTTCAACTGCTTATTGTATTTTATTGTTTGAGTATGTTGTAAAAAGCCCTGGAATTATTGATGAAGGGCAGTATAAAAATCCTATAGCTAGCTAAATAACTCACTCACTCACTCACTCACTCACTTCTTGTCTGTAAAGGTGTGCCCCTATAGAATGTGTAAACCAGATCTGAATCTTAGGATTTATTTTGTACACCCACACCAAAGAACTATACATATTGGAAGCTGTGCACTTCCATTTGGACTTCTGACTCTTAGTTAAGCTCCATGTGCTTACCCAGCAAACATTCTTCTATATTGATTATTTCATTACGTATGAGCAAGGCCGCTTGTGACTTCAGTCAATGGCTGTTAGTAATCTCTGGTCAGCAAGCTGTGGCAGGAAGGTTTTCTGTTAATCAAGTGATGATTAGAGAATCTTATTGTCTCCATTCAGTATTGTACCATACCCTCACAGGTGTCTCCGCTAAGCATTGATAAAAGATGGAATTCTGTTTAGAGTTACTTTTTAATAGCCATGTTTATTACACCACTGTAATAGAATCCACCAGAAAACTTATATATATATATATCCATTTTCTGGAGGATTCCATTACACAGATGTAATATTAAACATACATTATTTTATATTGATAGATATAAACAAAAATCCCAAGTGCATGCATGTGTGTGGTATGTTAAGGAGAATGTAACTTGTGTAGAACAAAGACTCTCCTCCTGCAAGACAGGGGAGTGGTTGCGGTCAGGATCCAGACTACGCCTCAAGCAGGGAGCATTAGCCCCCTGCCTCCCACTCACCTGGCTGGCGCCCATGCCCACGGGCAGGCACCCAACCAGGTGCCTGCGAGGGGGCATGTTTAGCAGCCTAAATTGCTGCGGCGCCACCTTCCCGGCCTCACTCTTCGTCGTCCCTTCGTGTTTGGATCTGTGGCCACAGTATAGTCCATTGGGCCCGCGTGCGGTCTGCTTGCTGTGGCCTCACCCCTAATCTTGGGTTGCCACCTGGAGTGCGAGTTTCCTGGTTTTCGAGGCAAGGCATGCGTCGGGAGAAGCTTATGCCGTTGCTGAGAGAGAGAGTTGCCGCGTTTGGCCCTCCTGACATCCTTATCCTTCAATTGGGGGAAAATGACCTTGTTAACAGGAGAAGTGCGGACTTGTCGTGGAACATAAAAAGAGATCTTGATGAGATTGCTGCCTTGTGTCCCGGAACAACGGTGTTCCGGTCCTCCTTCCTGAAGAGAATTGTTTGGCGCGGTGCGCAGAACTGTATGGCCATTGAAAAATCCAGGAAACTCTCAAATCGTGCAATAGCCCGCTGGGTGCGTTTTATGAATGGCAGAGTCATTTCTCATGACCATATCTGGATTGGCAACCAGGCCTTGTACCGGAATGATGGGGTTCATCTTTCAGACCAAGGGAATGACATTTGGTTAAATAGCATCATCAGCAGCATCAGGGATTGGTTACAGCTGTGAGGGTATTGGCGGCGAGCCTCTTGGGCTCGGGTGGCGGTTAGGCATTGGAATAATGTGTTGTGGTGTGTTGAAGGGCTAGGTGTGGCCATCGCCTACGCCTTCAATTTTTGGGTATTCCGTTAAAGGAATCCGGCGGTCGTGTATTCTGTCTGATGCCTGCGTGGCGGGAGGCCATGGCACGACCCTCGGTGACATCAGGGGAGAGCTTATAGTTGGATTAGCATCAACAGGCTCCACCTACTGGTGAATAAACCCCCCCCCCCCGTTTTAGACTCACCCCTCTCTGAGTCAGGGATGGGGATGGAGTCAGCTGACGTAATCCAATGCCTAAGCCAATACCTTTTCACTTGCTGTAATCAATAAAGTTGTGGCCTTTTCTTGCCCATTAACCTTATATCACGTGTCCTTGTGTTTTCATTCCACTATGCAGAGATCGGGTCCTCAAACCGCAACCAGCCATTGTGCACATTCACCAGGCCCCATGAAGAATGTGCACATAATCCATGAAGAAAGAATTGTAGACATTTCTCAGTATATGTACATAATCTGCAACAGGCCTTGGGGAATGTGTATGTTTCAATTTTCCCTCCCCTCCCACAATTCTGATAGAAATCACCCCCCACCCCCCGATGCTGCCATTAAGCTTAGGAACAATGTACAAAAAGCTTAGAGAGAATGTAGAAAAATTAGCCAATATATGCACATTCCCCAATGTGTGCATTCTCTATTGGGAGATTGTATATTTTGAGCAGAAAATGTGCACAATGTCCTCTTTATGTGTGCATTCTCTATGAGGCCTAGTGAATGCACATAATGACTGGTTGCTATACACATTAACTACTGAACTTACATTCCCCTTAACTAAGAGGGCGCATGCACATGCACTAGGTTGGATTTTTGTTTTCTATAATATTATTTGGAATTTTGTTCGTTATATTATTTTAGGGGGGAGCAGTGGGCCTCACCACAGTAGCAGTGATACCACTTCATTACTAACACAAATCAGCTCTGATTTTTTTTTAAAAAAAATAAACCCAAATATGAGGAATGTTCTGCCTTTGTAATGTTCATATGTAATCTACTCTGCAGGCATTGCAGGGTTAGGCATGGAATTTAGTTAGAACAGCTTTTCAGGTTAGGATTTCAGAAGGATAAAAAAAAAAAAAGCCCAAACCCTTCACGTTCACAGAGGCGTAATTCACTATGGTGATGAAGTAATGAACAAGAGGGCAAGAGCTACAACAACTGTGTTATACATATCAGGCATTCACCTTTAGCGTGAAGACATCCCTTCCCTTCTTCTTCATATGTTAAAGATATAGCTATATGATGCTGTGTGTTTCTACCCATTTTAGTCAGAAAGTCATACCCAGACTGTGAAGTACAGCTGCGCCACAATGCAGCGTGAGAATATAAGTAGTCAAGAAGATATCAATTATACTGCCTTATCTGTAATTTCACTTGGATGCCTCAGTTCTCCTGTGGACTTTAGTCCCAGGAATATTTTGAATAGAACAGAGAATGGTAATTATAATGCTAAATATCTCTCTTCCCTGGCCTTCCTCATTACAATATTTTCCCCCTGCCATTTTATGTGCTCAAAAGATACACCTGTGTCACTTTATTAGACTTATACTTCAGGTTTCTCTTACCACAGATCATAAGCCAGGAGTCTGAAGTAGCAAAGTGTTTCTGTCTTGTGGCCCTGCCTGAAAGGGTTTCAGAACTGTGAAACTATTTCAACACTCCTAGTAATAAGTTCTGTGTGGACAGCTCCCTCTGATACATTCAGTGCACCTACCCACAGATATTCAAGATTCCTATTGTGGCTAGAGAGAGTCATTTTTACGAGAGCTGAAAGTGTTTTGAGAGAGCTACAGTTTTCCATAATTGCACACTAACTTGTCCTGCTGTAGCCTGTTTGTCCTGCTGTGGCCTCTGTTCAAACAGGGTATGCAGAATTTTTAAACAGCTGCAAAACCATCTGACTCAAGACAATGCTTGGATGTTGGTGTGCTCAATACAGACAATACTGCTTCTACTGTACCACTTTCAAACCTCTGGGGGAAAATGCTGTTTCACCTTATGATGCCCTATTTTTTAAAGCAAAGCCTGGTGTTTCCTGTGCTAAAAGGGGGTTGAGCTTTTTGACTTGAACTAGTCGTTATTGTTTGAGAAGTAGTCTCCTTAACTATCGGTTCCAACGTTCTGTTTCTTAACTCCTTCCTGTGTGTCAGTAGCCTTATTCAAGCATTCTCTACCTTGGTTAACCAAACATGTGAGAGGGGGAGAGTGGACATGAGTCTGATACTTCCACCTGCATCCACGACACTTGCTATGAATTCAAAAGTGAAAGTGTGCAGTGGAGAACCCTCCTGTTATCCTGAAGGGCCCCATGTGATATAGAACCCTAATTTTCCAGCGTTCTGCATCATGCAGAAGCCACCACAAGTAGAGGAGACAGTCACCCTTGAAATTGTGCAAAGCAGCAGGGTAAGGGGCACAGCTAGCATCCTTATATCCACTCTCACCTCGTGTGTTTATTTAATCCAGATAGTGAATGCATGAATAAGACTGTTGTTTCTACAAGGATAGTGGAATTGGGCATTAGAGAGTGTGTGTGTGTGTGTGTGTGTGTGTGTGTGTGTGTGTGTGTGTGTGTTGTAGGACTTGATCATATGAGATTGCCTTACCCCACCTGTGCCCACTCAACTGCTTTGATCAGAGGAACTGGCACTACTACACGTGCCACATAATACCCATTCCACATTTGTAAGAACTCAATCATTTAGTGTGGCAGTGCCTGCACTTTGGAACTCCCTGCCTATTGAGATCAAGCCTTCACCATACTCTTTTGAGTGCCTACTAAAAACATTCTTGTTTGGACAAGCCTACCCTGATGCTCAGAAAGTTGACAAAGTTTTAATCTTAGCACCTTAACTTTTGTATGTTTTCAAGTAAGGTTCTAATTTTTTCTTGATTTTACTGTTTTATCTTTCATAAACCACTTTGAAGTTGTTGTTTTTTACAACAAGTGGTGAATAATTTTAATGAAATATAAACAAACAAATAAATTAAAGCTAAAGAAATATTAAACCAGTTGTGGAGCAATTGTAGCAGTTCAGATAGCATTATGACTGACTGTGTTTTGTTTTACTTGTTGTATCATATGCACACCATTTTTAAGCCTCTTTAGATGAAAAATAAATGTAGCTTAGAATGGTATCTCATACTGCTGTTATGAAAATATCATGCAAAGCTAAGTACCTTGTCCTCTTTTTGAAATAGTGCTTCTGAGGAGCTAGTTTAAAATGGGCTTTTCTTTTTCTTTTTCAGGTAAGTGGAAGTTTCTCATTCATTGCTGCTGTGAGAGTGTTTGATTACTGTGGTAAGTGCTCTTCATGGAGTGATTATACTGATCTGCTTCTCTCTATAAATTAGTGTTATCTGGGGAGCCTAGCTAGTTAATACTTACTGAATCCTGTACTGCTATTTAGCTTTACAGATTTTATCTTTCTTGAGTTTGCCTTTTTAGTTCTTCAGATACCATTCAGATTTGGTCTTCTAAGACCTTCTGACCATAAAGGATGTTCAATTCCATGAATCGTGTTAGTTATAGGAAAGAAAAGCTCTCAACATTTAGTTCTTTCATGTAGTTTATTTGTCACATCACTGCTGATGTTTAATTAAAACAATTGAGTATAGTAGTCTGGTGCTGGTCAGTGATAGGTTTCCTTAGATTTCATATCGCAGAGTCTGATTGCCTATATATTGCCAGTTTTTGAATGCCTGTTTGATTTTGCATTGTCTAGAAATACAGTACTATCTATTTAATTATAATATGAGTATATTATAAATGCCACACTGCAGGGTTCATTGAGTCCTAGCCACGTTGTTTTGTGTTGGCATATTATTTATTAATCATTTTGACATATATTGTTCAGTGTATTTATGCATTTAGCTTGTTATATGAATTACAACAAAGGATGCAGGAAAGGGGAAAAGATAAACAGCAGAACTCTGCTTAACTGAACTTAAATGCTGGTTGGAATTAATGTTACATGCCTACAAATAACATTTGTTTTTAAACAAGTAAGATATGACAAAATTTTCTTTCCTGAACCAATGTGAAAAGGAATCAGTTATTATCAACAAGAGACTATGTTACACCATGTGTGGCTGATATTCCTAGACCTAAAGTAAGGCTAGCCATAAGCTGGATCTGGCCTGTCCAGCTACCCACAGGACTCTCATGGGCCACTTGCTAGGTACTTGTGGGCTACAAAAGGTTCCGTTCTGATCATAGGAGGTTTATCTGGCTCTGAATATAGAAAAGCGAGCTCTAGCCTTGGTGATGGAGATTCAGTGTTGGGTTCCCTCTTCCTACTGCCACAGCAACTTCCATGGCCCTTTGGTAGGGCTGAAAGTGGGGCAGGTTTGGGATGTGCTTAGAGAGACCCAAATAAAATTTGACTGCAAAGGATTGGATGCTATTACAGTTGTCTGATACGCACACACATGCCAAACTAGATATTGAATTATGCCCATCCTGACACAGTTCAAGCCCATTTATTTCACTCTTATTTGAAACAATGGGAGGGAACTACTTCACATATGATGTGGGGGGAGGACTACCCTGTAAGGTTGAAAGAGTGCTCCTGCCTTCTGCCCTGCTGACAACAGGGCTTGGATGCCGGCAGGGCATTTGCTATGGCAGATGAACCACCTTTGATTTGCCCTCCATCTGTAGTACGCAGTGGTTCTACTTGTTCTCATTATTAGTTATTTCTCTCCATATAGTGAAACAATCATCATCACTATTACATATGTTCACAATTTTGTTGACTTCCACTTGACTTTGTTTATCCATTTTTACTTTTTATCCAGTTAGATTGCTCCTCCAGTATTGTGTTCTCAGGCTAATATTAAATTACTGCTCTGATTTTTGCACACACATGTATTCTATAACCACATGTCTTTATTTCCTGTAGTCCATGACCTCACCTTCACCCCATCACATTTTTTGTGGGATTAGCCTGAATCACATTCCATAAAGCAAAAAGCACATTAGTTGCATTCATTTGTGAAGTCACATCCAGAGGGATTGAGGTCAGAAAGCTTATCACTGTACTCTGTAGACCGGTAAATTTAATATAAAAGGATTTATAATGAGCTTTTAGCTTCAGTTTTTTGCCCTTACCAAGTAGGTCTTAATGTTTAGCAATGAAATGGACAGCATAATCCAAGGAAGGAATGTGTGCAGTCCTCAGAACTTGTGCCTTCATGCTACACTGCATAGAACCAATATGGACAGCAATGATATTGAGCTACTGAATGATACATTTTAGATTGCCTTGTTTTACTTGGCTTGCTTAATGTCCCATGGATACACTCAGTGTGTGGTAGGTTAGCAATGATACATTGACTTGCTAAGCAATAACACTTAAGAGTTGATTGGGTTTTCACTCAAGGCACCAGTATTTACCTGCACTAATTTATACCAATCAAACTCTTGTTGCAATACCCTGAAATTATGTTTTCATAATTTCAGATCACATTTATTGGCCTACCTGGAAAGCATTGTATTATGTGCAAACAAACAAAAAAATCATAAACCTATTATGTATAACTATCAGTTGTCTCAGAAACAATTGAAAGATATATTCTGTTGCTTTATGTAATGGAATAAACACTTTAGAACGACTATAAGAACACTGAGCACAGAAAATAAATCTTAATCCTATACTTTTTAAACTGCGGCAGGAGATCAGATAGTCCTTGGCATACAATTTTCTGGGATAGACAGAGGACCTCTAGCTATGCATGTACACAAATGGCACAACTATGACACAGCTAGGGGGTGGGGATTGGCTGTGTGTGTATGCAGTTCCCACTGGTTGGATTCTGACCCTTTCAGTATGCACACCTTTTGCCACTTCCCTCTAATCCCTGCAGTCCTTGGCATCACTGTTGTGAAGTGTCCCCAAGCCTTTGGAACAGTGGGAGATGGTACTGGGGCTGCAGGGATGGGTAGAATCAGCAAAAGTATTGCTCTCCCTGCTGTCAGGACATTTCCCAAGTGGAACTCCACACAAGGACTGCTTCTACTAGCAGGAACAAGTCTAGATCCAACCCAAAGTGTGAGGCAACTCTTAGGTTTTTTTTAAAAAACAGGCAACTTGGGAAATGGTGTTACCACTGGTGGGCCTTGATTTCATTTTGCAGCATTTGCTTGTGTTTGCCATGGCTGTTTCACCTGTCAAATTTATTTGCTGAACTCAGAATTTACTATAGTTTTATTTATTTATTTTATTTTATTTTATTTTATTTTATTTTATTTTATTTATTTTATTAAATTTATATAAGGCCCTATGCCCGCAGGTCTCGGGGAGGTTCACAAGATAAAAATTACAATATAAAAACACAAAAGACATTGTTATTTTACATAAGAATATAATTACAGAAAATAGTTACTGTATGGGAGGCCATAAATGAAAACTAGGATGAGTTTTGATTGTCATACTCCATTGTTACTTAGTGGTTAATGGCCATTTGCAAATCAGCCAGATCAGTTTCTTACTTAGTCACTGACTTCTGAATGAACAATTTGAAAACTCAAGAGACATTTGTCAGTGCTGCTGCAGGTATATTTGTGTGGTGTTTGGGTTTATGATGCTAAATATATAGCTATTATTTTTATTTTAAACATTATCGAGTAGTAGCTTATAGTGATACCTTAAATCCAGAATTTAGCCTACGGGAAGAATTGTAAAATTGTATAGCAATACTTATTCACTTCCCCATCGGCTCTTTTTATTGTATTGATTTCCTAAACAAAACATGTATTTGTGTTGTATGTTTCTTTTTTGTAAGTTACATCCGGGGGGGGGGGGGGAATCCCTAAATGGCCTTGTACTTCTTACTTATTTTCCTAAAGTTACATGGTTATTATCCTAGTGGGTTTTGAAGACTACAGAATTCATAAAGAGAAACTGAATTGCCCTGTCTTCAAAAATAAACATGATGCACTGAATCTAATTGGGGGCTGTGGTGTCTGTATGTGTATTAGGAATGCACAGAAAAATGATAATGGCCACTTACCCTGCTTGTGAATTGGTGGCATTTGCACCTCATTGTGGTCTCCCTCTCTATCCTGGGGGCGGGGGGGGGGACTATATCTTCACTGCCCGCCTTTGGGTTCTCCCTCAGCTGGCAGCTTTGGACGACAGCATAGCCCACCAACTCTACATCTGAACTGCCCAATTGTGGGGAGGAGCCTGGGCACAGACCAGAGTCAAGAGGTCTTCACTCCAGTTCAGCACCTAGGAATAAAAGGTGACTGTGTCACTCAGCACAGTCGGCTGGAGAGCATCTCTGGGAAATTCATATGTTGTCTGAGAAAATGTTTCATTGCAAATTCAACCTCAGAACAAATGGGATTAATTGTATTTCCAGAGAGGATTAAAAAGGAATAGCTGGCATGGTGGGGGAGGACCATAGATTACCCTCCCAATGGTGGCATCACTGCCTCTTACCTGGATTGCATGAGCTGGGTAGCAGTAAGGTGCCATCTTGCTGCTGCCCTGCCACACCCTTGCACTGTCCAGATAGGCATCAGTCACACCTAAAACTCTAGGTGTGATATCCAATATACTCAGATATCACAATAGGCCTATTGGAATCAATGGATTAAAGCACTGGGTGTGACATTCAACATTACTAATACTCAGAGTAGAAGTCCAGTGTGACTAACATTGGATATTACCGTAGTATTCGAAAGAAACAGGAGGTCACCTGAAACAGCCTCTGGTAGCTGTGTAGAACTCAGGACGAAAGGGAGAAACGAGCTAAGAGGACGGCATGTTTGGCAAATCCTCACCATGATCAACTCCTGCTCGGAAACCTATGTCCCCACTGTGGAAGGACATGTGGATCAAGAATTAGCCTCCACATTCACTTATGATCACACCATTAAGACCGTATTCATGAAGACAACCTTACTCAGCCACGAGTGATCGCCAAAGAAGGAGAGCTGTGTGCTCAAACGCCTTCACAAATTAACTGAGAAAAAGCTCCAGTTATCAAAAAGAGCAGAGCCCCACATAGAACATATTGTAGTAGTTCCTACTTCAGCTACTCTATTATTGCAGCAATCTGATTAAAGCCTGTCTCACCAAGACCAATCCAGCTGGTAATTGCAATGCTTCTCTTTTTTCTCTCAAGGCCTCTCAATCTAGCCAATTACAGTAGCAGTCACCACCAGCCCATCCTCAGGTGCCAAAATCGGATGGGCTGCCCCTATTTGCAGTGCCACTACTACTGGGGTTTAGGAATTGAGTGTGCTCTTGCTCATACTCAAAACTACTTTATCCACATTTCCCCCCAAAATTTCAAGTCTTAATCTCCTCTCACATACACTTTTCTACCCAAGAGATTAAAATCCAACATCATACCCAACAGAACAATCTAGTGGTGTGGGCAAATTACTCTGTGGTAGATTTTTCATTTGTTACTTATTATTCTACCCTACAGTGAATAGCTAAAACGTTTTCTGTCCTGTTATCCATCGTTCCATTTCAGTTAACCTGCACTTCTTTCAGAGCCTGCTAGAAGCATACTTTCTCCTTCATGGATCACTGCCTTGCTGTGGCGAAGGGGCTTGAATAACTCAGAGAAGCTATGAGCTATGCCGTGTAGGGCCACCCAGGACGGACAGGTCATAGTGGAGAGTTTTGACCAAATGTGATCCACCTGGAGTAGGAACTGGCAAGCCACTCCAGTATCCCTGCCAAGAAAACTCCATGGACAAAGACAACAGGCATATAAAAGTTATGACGCTGGAAGACCCTTAGGTCGGAAGGCATCCAACATACTACTGAGGAAGAGCGGAGGACAAGTACAAGCAGATTCAGAGCTGATGAAGTGGCTGGGCCAAAGACGAAAGGTTGCTCAGTTGCAGATATGCCTGGAAGCGAAAGGAAAGTCCAATGCTGTAAAGAAAAATATTGCATAGGAACCTGGAATGTAAGAACCATGAACCTTGGTAAGCTGGATGTGGTCAAAAATGAGATGGAAAGAATGAACTAAAATGGACAGGAATGGGCGAATTCAGTTCGGATGACCATCATATCTACTACTGCGGTCAAGAATCCCATAAAAGGAATGGCCTTGGAGTTCAAAACAAAGCAGTGCAAAGGCTAATAGAGCTCTGTCAAGAGAACAAGCTGGTCATCACAAACACTCTTTTCCAACAATACAAGAGGCGACTCTACACATGGACATCACTAGATGGGCAGCATCAAAATCAGATTGATTATATTCTCTGCAGCCAAAGATGGAGAAGCTCTATACAGTCAGCAAAAACAAGACCTGGAGCTGACTGTGGCTCAGATCATCAGCTTCTTATAGCAAAATTCAAGCTTAAGCTGAAGAAAGTAGGAAAAGCCAATGGGCCAGTAAGATACAATCTAAATCAAATCCCTTATGAATACACAGTGGAAATGAGGAAGAGGTTTAAGGATTTAGATTTGGTGGACAGAGTGCCTGAAGAACCATGGATGGAAGCTCGTAACATTATACAGGAGGCAGCAACGAACACCATCCCAATGAAAAGGAAATGCAAGAAAGCAAAGTGGCTCTCCAACGAGGCCTTACAAATAGCGGGGGAGAAAAGGCAAGCAAAATGTGAGGGAGATAGTGAAAGATACAGGAAATTGAATGGAGATTTCTGAAAAAATAGCAAGGAGAGACAAGAGGGCCTTATTAAATGAGCAGTGCAAAGAAATAGAGGAAAACAATAGAATGGGAAAAAACAGAGATCTGTTCAAGAAAATTGGAGATATTAAAGGAACATTTCGTACAATTACCATAATAAAGGACAAAAGTGGTAAGGACCTAACAGAAGCAGAAGACATCAAGGTGGCAAGAATACACAGAGGAATTATACCAGAAAGATATGGATGTCTCGTACACCCCAGGCAGTGTGGTTTCTGACCTTGAGCCAGACATCCCAGAAAGTGCCTTAGAAAGCACTGCTACTAACAAGGCCAGTGGAAGTGATGATATCCAGCTGAACTATTTAAAATTTTAAAAGATGGTGCTGTTAAGGTGCTACACTCAATATGCCAGCAAGTTTGGAAAACTCAGCAGTGGCCAGAGGATTGGAGAAGATCAGTCTACATCCCAATCCCAAAGAAGGGCAGTGCCAAAGAATGCTCCAACTACCGCACAATTGTGCTCATTTCACATGCTAGCAAGGTTATGCTTAAAATTCTACAAGGCAGGCTTAAGCAGTATGTGGACTGAAAACTCCAAGAAGTGCAAGCTGGATTTCAAAGGGGCAGAGGAACCAGAGACCAAATTGCAAACATGCGCTGGATTATGGAGAAAGCTAGAGAGTTCCAAAAAAAATCTACTTCTGCTTCATTGACTATGCAAAAGCTTTTGACTGTGTTGACCACAGCAAACTATGGCAAGTTCTTAAAGAATTTGGAGTGCCTGGTCACCTCATCTGTCTCCTGAGAAATCTCTATGTGGGACAAGAAGCTACAGTTAGAACTGGATATGGAACAACTGATTGGTTCAAAATTGGGAAAGGAGTACGACAAGGCTTGCCTGCCTGTTTATTTAACTTATATGCCGAATTCATCATGTGAAAGGCTGGGCTGGATGAATCCCAAGCTGGAATTAAGATTGCCGGAAGAAATATCAACAACCTCAGCTATGCAGATGACACAACCTTGATGGCAGAAAGTGAGGAAGAATTAAAGAACCTTATAATGAGGGTGATAGAGGAGAGCGCAAAATATGGTCTGAAGCTCAACATCAAAAAAACTAAGATCATGGCCACTGGGCCCATCACCTCCTGGCAAATAGAAGGGGAAGAAATGGAGGCAGTGAGAGATTTTACTTTCTTGGGCTCCATGATCACTGCAGATGGTGACAGCAGTCATGAAATTAAAGGACACATGATTCTTGGGAGAAAAGCAATGACAAACCTAGACAGCATCTTAAAAAGCAGAGACATCACCTTGCTGACAAAGGTCTGTATAGTTAAAGCTATGGTTTTCCCAGTAGTGATGTATGGAAGTGAGAGCTGGACCATAAAGAAGGCTGATTGCCAAAGAATTGATGATTTTGAATTATGGTGCTGGAGGAGACTCTTGAGAGACCCATGGACTCCAAGAAGATCAAACTTATCCATTCTGAAGGAGATCAGCCCTGAGTGCTCACTGGAAGGACAGATCCTGAAGCTGAGGCTCCAATACTGTCCTGAAGGACATATCCTGAAGCTGAGGCTCCAATACTTTAGCTGTTGGAATTCTGCCCGGGTCAGAGGAATGTGCCACAGCGTAGGCACCGGCAGATATTCCTTGTCGACCTCCCCGCGTCTCCCTCTGCTGATAAGCAGGCGAGGTCTCGGCGATTCTTCTCAGATATGTGAGAGGAACACACCGTGCTTCCTCTCTCCCCTTTGGTGTCCCCCAGGGAGGGGAAAGAAGCAGACAGAAAACTATTTACATCGTTTATTTCTGCCTCTCATATCAGTACAGAGAAACATGTCTGCACTCGACAACAGCAAGAAGAAACTCCACCCATGTACTTCCAGTACAGGTCATATGACACACACACTGAGCTAACATCCGGTGCTCAGTACAGAATGGACTGCCCCTTTGTTTCCATGGCAACAGTCACAAACATCCTGTCTGGCTTTCCAGCCACAAGCAGCAGACTGAGCTGCTGGAGCCTTTGCTTGCTGCAGCATTGGTGCTTTATGGTAACATACTCCCCCTAAAGTATCAATGCTTGCTGCGAGCAAAGCGTCATCCAGAGAAGAAAACAAACAGTTGTTATACTTATAACATTCCCCTGTTGTTTCAGTTCCACCCTTGGAACTACCCGCCACTGGTTTAACCAATGTACCTCTCTGGTTGTGTGACTTCGCATTACCTTGGTTAACAACTCTCTGTTGTGCCTTTGTCTCTGACTCAGACACAGCTTCAATCTGTCCTTGATCGTTTACAACAGCAACATATGCTAGGTTAGCAAACTCCTTTGAATACCTCTTGGGTGGTACACCCTTCGTTGCTCTCTCAGACCTACGTAAGAGTTGCTTCTCTTCTCTGCTTTCTGGTTCAGCCTCTGAACTCTCTGGAGAACCAGTACTAAGCTTAATCAGTGGTTCATCCTTCTCTTCTGAGGGTCTAGTCATTATTTGAGATTTCCTCTCAATGACTGTGACAACTGAGCTGTCTGAGCTATCGCTGTCATCATCAGTACCACTGAACTCAATAAGATCAAACTCATCATCATCAGAATCATCAGAATCCTCTGTGGGATATGCGTGAACAATCACTCTCTCCTGTTCAGGAGCACTCTCTAGAAATTTTGTGAGAATCACCTGACCAGATTCAGACAAAATTACTCTATAGAGACCTTTTTCATAACCTACGAAAATGCCTTTGGCATTCTTTACCCCACTTGGAGCTTCTGTTCTCACATGAGACCCGAAAACCTTAAAATAGGCAAAAGAAGGTTTTCTATTGAACAGCTTCTCAAAAGGAGAACATCCCAACTCTGTTGAGACTTTTCTCAACCACACATGAAGATAGGACGCTAACGACTCGGCCCAATATTCATGTGGCAAATGTGAACTCAGCAATTGCGCATGCATTCCTTTCTGCAATTCTTTGTTCACCCTAACACAGACACATTTCTTCCACGCTTCTTCGGAACTAGCAAGTTTGTGTCTTATCCCTTTTCCATCCAGGAACCTCTGGAAATCCTGTAACAGAAAAATTGGCTTGTCATCTGTGAAAAGACAATCAATGTTAGCATCATGCATACTTCTAACCTTGTCACAAAACTCCTGAAACTTTTCTAAAGTTTCCTGCGGTTTCTTCATCAAATAAACCCAAGAATAATTAGTGAAACAATCAACACACAAAAGGTAATATTTTGCACCGCCTCTAGATGGTTCTAAAGGACCAATCACATCAGCATACACCCGCTGAAATGCTCTGTCGACCTTCTTATTCACCTTCTTGGTGTCCTTGTTGGTCAGATCTGCAAGAGAAATTTGGTTAGGATCAAAAGTATTACATTTCATGTAATCACTTTGATCAAAAGTCAACAAATACAGTCCATCTTTCTCTTTGGCAGTAAGAAACAGTTCTCTATCTTTGTAGATCTTGCATCTTTTAGCATCATAGTACAGTTTTAGTCCTTTCTTTGCAATCTGCGAAGCACTCAGCAGACTAAATCTCAGTTCTGGAACCAGGTAAACATCGCTTATAGTCAAGTTCAGACTCTCAAGATACACAGTTCCAATTCCGGTCGCTTCCAGTTCTTGACCGTTGGCTTGTTTCACAGTGAAGCTTTGCTTCTTCAACGTCGAAAACAGTTGTCTGTGTGGGCAGAGATGCTTCGTTGCACCCGTGTCGATTATGAATGCGTTCCCAACATCTGGCGTGGTTCCTTTCGCCATCATTGCCTTTGCAGGTTTCACCTCGCACTTGGTACGGCTTTTGCTTGATGCCTCAGGCTTTGCTGAGCTGTTCTTGGCTCCTTTTGACTGTCGCGGCTTCCTACAGTTCCGCTGTAGATGCCCAGTCTGTCCACAATTATAGCATCTGACGGCGCTCAATGCTACGGCATGCTCTCCAGTAGCATTAGCAGTGGGAAGATTTGAACTCTGTTCTTGCCTCCCTCTGTCCTTCACTTCCAGTGCAGCAAGTCTGTCGTGTTCGTTCAGGACCACCGCACACACTCTCTCCGCGGTCAGGTCTTGAGCCGGTAGGGAACCAAGCTGACTGGCAACGGATTTGTAAGTCCGGTTCAGGCTGTTTATCATCATGAAGCAAAACACTTCTTCCTGTAGACGAAAATTGCGTTCCACCATCTGTTGACGCAAAAACTTCATTTCTGTCAGGTGCGCTTGAACATCTCCATCAGGCGCTAATCTCAGATTGGTCAACTTCTCAAAATACAGCAACGCTGAAGAACCTGCATCTCTCTGATGCGTTGTACGCAGCGTATCCCAAACCTCTTGCGCATATTCCAAATGCTGAATATGCACCAATTGATCATCTGAGACGCACAGTATTATAGCAGTCCTAGCCTTCACATTCTGTGACTCCCAAGCACGCGTTGGTGCAGCAGGAATGGGGTTCTCAATCACTCCAAACAGCCTCTGATTCTGCAGCAGGGCCTTCATCTTCACAGACCAAGATGAATAATTGTCATTGGTCAGGAGGGGTGGAGAAGGCAGGCCTCCCCCCTTCTTAGCATCCATTTTGAGTCCTTGCATTGACTCTAAAACACAAGCCTCTAAAATCCAATAGCTGGCTTGTTTACACGCTTTGCACCTGGCAGCTCTGACACTGGCTGCGTTGGAAAGTCCCTTCCACCAGTTCGTGAGGACCTAGTCATAACAAAACTTTGTTTTCGCCTCTCTGAGGCATAGACTGACTGTCCAGCCCTCTCGAGTAACTTTCCAGTCCTCCTTCACTGAAGGACGTCGCTTAGCAACAGCGCATATCTCTCCTCGGACAGGAAACCACAAAAATGCTTGGTATGCAGGCCTCTTCTAAGTTGGAGCTGCTTTCCCACACACGCTCTCCGTGAAGCAGAGAATGAATCAATCTGCATTCACACTTTTAAGCCCTTATAAAATCTCATACCTTGGGCATCGGCTTGGCTGTCAGCTTCTTCTGGTCAGCTTCTGGCTGCAGAGAATCAGCCTCTCACAACAGGCTTCCATGGAGCAGAGGAGGACACTTCACCAGCCTCTCATGCAGATGTCCGATGAATCGCAACCATCCTCTGCTACCACTGTTGGAATTCTGCCCGGGTCAGAGGAATGTGCCACAGCGTAGGCACCGGCAGATATTCCTTGTCGACCTCCCCGCGTCTCCCTCTGCTGATAAGCAGGCGAGGTCTCGGCGATTCTTCTCAGATATGTGAGAGGAACACACCGTGCTTCCTCTCTCCCCTTTGGTGTCCCCCAGGGAGGGGAAAGAAGCAGACAGAAAACTATTTACATCGTTTATTTCTGCCTCTCATATCAGTACAGAGAAACATGTCTGCACTCGACAACAGCAAGAAGAAACTCCACCCATGTACTTCCAGTACAGGTCATATGACACACACACTGAGCTAACATCCGGTGCTCAGTACAGAATGGACTGCCCCTTTGTTTCCATGGCAACAGTCACAAACATCCTGTCTGGCTTTCCAGCCACAAGCAGCAGACTGAGCTGCTGGAGCCTTTGCTTGCTGCAGCATTGGTGCTTTATGGTAACAGCACCATACTGGAAGGACAGATCCTGAAGCTGAGGCTCCAATACTGTCCTGAAGGACATATCCTGAAGCTGAGGCTCCAATACTTTAGCCACCTCATGAGAAGAGAAGACTCCCTGGAAAAGACCCTGATGTTGGGAAAGATGGAGGGCACAAGGAGAAGGGGACGAAGCTACAAACATGAGTTTAACTAAACTGCGGGAGGCAGTGGAAGACAGGAGTGCCTGGCGTGCTCTGGTCCATGGGGTCATGAAGAGTCGGACGCGACTCAACGACTAAGCAACAGAAGCATACTTTGGAAAATCGAGACTTTCTGAGGTAGTAACATGAGCTGAAAATTAAATACTCTTGTCCTCACTTCAACATCTGATAATTTATCTTAGTTCAGAATCTGCACATTGTGTTTAATGCGTAACACAAAGCTGCATCTCTTGCTTTTCTTAATTCCAGTTGGTGTGTGTATTGATATCAGGTCAAACCATGCAAGAATGGTCATTTATCCCTTCCTTTTTCCAGCCACAAGGTCCACCACCCTGAAATTTGCCCTTCCCAGTGTAGCTAGGAAAGGTATAAAATAAACCTTGCCTCCCTGTGCACTTTTATCCTGATAACAATCTCCCATCCCACCCCAGCATTAAGAAAAACAAGACACACTGCTACACACAGTGCATTAAGCATAATGCATAGTTTACTTTTGTTTTCATTTACTTTGCTGTGGTTAGAAGATTAAGAACCATCCTTTTAATAAATGCACACAAAATAAACACACAATAATGTGTCTGTCATGCTGTGATCTACTATCACCCTTAATGTCTACCATTTGTGGCAGAACTAAATACCAACCTAATTTTGGCCATAACGGAAGAATATATTACTGGCTTTAGACATGGCCTCCTGCTCTCTGCTTCCCCTTGATTGCTTCTTTGGCATGCTTCCTGACAGTAATTATATTCCCAAGTTATAAAGCTCTCAGCTGAGACTTAATGACAGCAAAAAATCTTATAAGGTTTACTGGGTAGTGATTTGACCTTTTCCCTGCTAATTTGTTTGTTTCTAATAATGCTGCACTTCCAGTTCAGTGGGCAACCTTTTTTTTTTTTTTAAGGCATGAGTTTTTGTTCAAGCACTCTTTGCAGCAGTAATTGGCAGTGAACACTGAATGGTTGAGCTGGTTTGGAGAAACCAGGCCAACCTCCCTTACAGGGTTGTTGCGAAGACAAAATGGGATGCCACCCTAAGTTCCTTGGTAGGCAGGGTACAAATGTAGTAGTAACAATGCTAGGCTTTCTTCCATCCTTAGAAGTGACTCAGCTGTGGGCAGCAAATATACAGGTGCCACTCAAGGGCAGCTGGTCATGGGTCACTGCTGTTACATTCTGTGTAATCCTGTCCTACTTTTTGACGTTGTTCCATTTAGTTTCCAATTAATTTAATTTGTTTCTCAGCAGAACATGGAAGTTTTTGTTGTTGTTTCAGTATTCCCCGTGCACACACACACACACACATACACACACACACGCACACACACACACACACACACACACACACACACATATATATATATGCTGCTATTATTAAGCAGTTTCTAAGCTCTCTTGGTAGGGACGCGGGTGGCGCTGTGGGTTAAAGCCTCAGTGCCTAGGGCTTGCCGATCGAAAGGTCGGCGGTTCGAATCCCTGCGGCGGGGTGCGCTCCCGTTGTTCGGTCCCAGCGCCTGCCAACCTAGCAGTTCGAAAGCACTCCCGGGTGCAAGTAGATAAATAGGGACCGCTTACTAGCGGGAAGGTAAACGGCGTTTCCGTGTGCGGCTCTGGCTCGCCAGAGCAGCGATGTCACGCTGGCCACGTGACCCGGAAGTGTCTTCAGACAGCGCTGGCCCCCGGCCTCTTGAGTGAGATGGGCGCACAACCCTAGAGTCTGTCAAGACTGGCCCGTACGGGCAGGGGTACCTTTACCTTTACCTTTAAGCTCTCTTGGTGCTGTACTCTTTAAAGAACAAAGACACAAATTTGACTTTTCTCTTCAAAATACCCATGAGTGGTGACTGAGAAAGGACTGGGATCTTGCTCACATATATTTTGGAGAGGGAAGCTGCAGTTCCTGCTCCCTTCATAG
This sequence comes from Podarcis muralis, assembly GCF_964188315.1. Lineage (NCBI taxonomy): Eukaryota > Metazoa > Chordata > Lepidosauria > Squamata > Lacertidae > Podarcis > Podarcis muralis. Next base: position 57,319,912 of record NC_135657.1, on the reverse strand, counting down.
GGTAATGTGTTGATGCTGAAATCCCGTCCACTGAAAAGCCATCATTTAGACCAGGGGTCAGCAAACTTTTTCAGCAGGGGGCCAATCCACTGTCCCTCAGTCCTTGTGGGGGGCTGGACTATATTTTGGAAAGGAAAAAAAAAAGAACGATTCCTATGCCCCACAAATAACCCAGAGATGCATTTTAAATAAAAGCACACATTCTACTCATGTGAAAACACCAGGCAGGCCCCACAAATAACCCAGAGATGCATTTTAAATAAAAGGACACATTCTACTCATGTAAATCATGCTGATTTCCGGACCGTCTGCTGGCCGGATTTAGAAGGCGATTGGGCTGGATCCGGCCCCCAGGCCTTAGTTTGTCTACCCATGATTTAGACAGAAGGACCCCCTTCCGAATAAATGTAATATATGATGTTGAGTTACTTCTTCTTTAATTTTTACAGACATCGGAACCTGTCCTTCTTTTACACCTGGGACGTATGGTGGCGCTGTGGGTTAAATGACAGAGCCTAGGACTTGCCGATCAGAAGGTCGGCGGTTCGAATCCCCACGACGGGGTGAGCTCCCGTTGCTCAGTCCCTGCTCCTGCCAACCTAGCAGTTCAAAAGCACGTCAAAGTCCAAGTAGATAAATAGGTACCGCTCTGATGAGAAGGCAAACGGCATTTCCGTGCGCTGCTCTGGTTCGCCAGAAGCAGCTTAGTCATGCTGGCCACATGACCCAGAAACTGTACGCAGGCTCCCTCGGCCAATAAAGCGAGATGAGCGCCGCAACCCCAGAGTCGGCCACGACTGGACCTAATGGTCAGGGGTCCCTTTACCTTTACCTTAATTGCAATACATTTGCAACAGATTTGTCTGTATTGTTTTTAAATTTATATTTCTCTTACCACAAAAAGGGAAGACCTAAGCACAGTCGTTTTTCACTTGTATGATTGTGCTGCCATTAAACATGCATCAGTAACTTTCCTGCTGCTCTTTTCTGTTCTGACACCTACCTTGTGGACTGCCCTGCGGAGCAAAGGGAGTGTCGTGCCCAATCATTAAATTGCTTCAGGCAGCTGGTGAAGACCTTCGGCTGAGTGATCTTCTTCTAGCTTAGTGTGGTGTTTTGACAGCTATTCTGTAATCCTAAATTTTGTGAAAAACATTTTCATGTTTATTTTTTGTTATTTGAGTTTAATTGGGGAGTGGATTTTTTTTAATACTGTTATTATCTGATCTGTTAGCCACCTTTGATTCCTCTGGGAAATCAGAAAAAAGTTGACTTTGTTAAATAAAGAAAATAAATTCTGTATCTGCACTCTGTGTAGGGGTGCCTCTGGTGAATTTCTGGAAGGTTCAGCTGATACAACATGCAGAGACCCTGTTGTTAGCAAGTACCGGCTGTGGAGAGCATATTTCACTGAATTGGATTCAGATTGTTTCCAGGTTCCATTTAAAGTGTTGGTGATGGCTTTCAAAGCCTAGATTCAAGATACCCAAGGAAACCACCGACACCTAATCCTTTCCTCCCCTCCACGTTTTAACCTTTGTATCAGGCCATCAGTTAAGCTCTGGCCTACACATATGAGGTTGATGAGTAAAATAAGCAGAGCTTTTTCAGCACTGGTCCTAACAATTTACTATTTATGTTGCTGAGCAGGAAGAAGTTATATGACAATATGCCGTATAACATGCGCTTTTCTGGAAAGGTTTATGGCCAGTTCCTATGTGACTTTTTCTTTTGTTTTTTACCTTATGTGTGAATGCTTAGGCATGAAAATATACACAGGCACCACATCCAGTGTGAATCACAGCCATGTATTTTATTCTCCATATTTGTCCTGAAAGCATACATGAACAGCAATCAGACCCATGCGTATATGTTTTAGGACTAATCGGAATAATAATGCACACATGCATGTGTTATGTTTCATATGCTGCTCATGCTTTGGTATTGAAACCTAAGTTTTTTTAAAAAAGACTCAAAGGAACTGACCTCTAGTTTTCAGAGTGAACAATGTAGACATTTACGGTATAAATTTATACAATATGTTCTTATATAACTGCTGTGCACTAGGACAGCTTCAATTGACTTTTGAGGGTTTGTTTGTTTTTTAGTCATCAGAATCCAGCTATTATGTATGAAACCATAAATCATTTAGCACAATGCCTAATGATCCGTAAAGAATGTATTATTCAGACTGCAAAAATGAGCTGTTTCAGAAATGCTTAATGCCCTTGAATGACAACATCTCTTCAAAGCATGAACTTCGGTTACTATATTAGCATATAATTAATATTCTCCGGTTTCTACCTATAACACAGAAAATGTGTCCATATTGTTGCAGAGTACTTTCTGTGCATGTGAATATTTTTCAGCTAAAATTAATTATCATGAGCTTCCTATCTTTAATAGAACCAAAACAGCATATTTATAGTAAAACAGTTAGCTCAAAACGGAAGTCAAATTTAGACTGAAAAGCTCAAGAAAACAAATAAGCCAAGGGCTTTGCCACAAAAGACTTGTAAGGTATTTTGTAGCAATTGTTTGCATTGCGAAATTCATGGTCTTGGTCCCCTATAACTGAGGGAGCGCTTGCCCTTATATTAACTCCCATGTCAGCTTTGATCTTCTTCTCTGGTCCTACTTCATGTGCAAAGTATGCAACCTTAGCTAGAAATGCAAACATAGAATCATAGCATACTTGCAAAGAAGTGATGCCATCTAAACTGCCCGCATGAAATAGGAGCCCTCTGCTTATTTCCCCCATTTTCCGATGTTCTCTATGACAAGGATGGGAAACAACTCCCATTATTCCTGACCATTGGCCACTGACTGGAGCAGATGGGAGCTGAAGTCTAATAACATCTGGATGACCACAGGTTCCCAATCCCTGTTCTGTGCCAATCTGTCACAAACAATAGCAACATTTTAAAACCTAATTATCATCTCATTCACTTGCCAGAGCAAGGAGGGTCTATCAATTATCCTGCCACTTGAGCAGATAATGTTATTGTTTCTGCTCTGGAACTGCTCTGTACTCTATCTCACCACTGCTTTGACAGTTTAGGTGGTATCACTTCTTTGCAAGTATGCTATGATTCTATGTTTGCATTTCTAGCTAAGGTTGCAAACCTTTCAGTTTGATGATCTTCTGCTAAAGCTCAGCATGTTTTTGAAGTTGAACATGGACATTAAAAGTAATCACCATTTATTTCAATGGAGCTTCCTCCCATGGTATTGCACTTAAATAGATCCTAATAACTTTGGTATTATGCTCTGTGGAGCATGTGTGTGTGTGCAACTAAAATAATATGATTGTAGACTCTCCTTGTAGTGCGGTTATGACGACTGTCACAATGAGCTCCTGTACTTCAAAATTTATTGCTACACTTCCCTTTGAGGTTCATAACTCACCCTCTCTATTGGCCTTTCAAAGGGATACCAAATGCATATTTTCCATTTGGTCTTTATCCCACTAGCTAGGTTGTTTGTACAATGCAACTGATACTGTTCTTTTAGGAAACCATGTACTCATTAATAAATGTAGTCAGTAATAAATGTACTGGAAACTCACATTATATTTTCTGGTTTGTAGAATTTGGGTTTTTTCCCAACTATCCCCCGCCCCCACTATATCACCACTAATAAATGCTGACATTGAAAACAGCAATTTTTTGTTCCATTAGTAATGTTTTGCTTACAATGGAGCACATTAGCAACTGGAGCAAGTCACATTCAACCTTCAAATTAGAGACATTGTGAGGTAACAAATCCATGGACATACATTCTCAGAATGGATACAGAAATGACTGAATGCTAATCAAGCATCTGCTGATCTATTAGTATTTCTTAAAATGCGAAGACAACATTGCAGTTTTGCAAGACCATGGCCTGAGTGTGTTGCAGGGCAGTAAATAACTCATCAATCATTGGCATGAATGACATGTGGTCTAAGAATGATGAATAAGTGTTACATAAATCAAGTGACAGCAGTGATGCCGTCTGGAGGCCTCTTAAGTGAATACCCCTAAAAGGATTAAATCTGCTACAGGAAAATGTGCTATGCTTACCAAATGGAAAGTTGCATTAAGCTGTATTTTTCTCATTTGCTAAACAAAATCTACAGTTTCCTGCAGCATCTTGTTACCATTTCACACAGCATTAACCAAATAAATAAAGCTGCTGGGAGCAAGTAGAAGGATATGTATGTTACAAGACAAAGTGCCTTAACCATATTTGTAAAGAAATCAGCTGAATATTGAAAGTAAAAAACTGTGAAAAAATATTTTTTAAAAAATGAGAATGAGCTTGAACTCTGCAAGAACTCTGGATTGGGGCTTCATACTTTTTTATATAAATGTGGCTACATTATGTTTCTCTAAGAATGCATGAGTTTAGCAATCAACTAAATTTGTTGGCATTGATTAGCAGTGTTTTGACACCCAAGGCTTACTATGGCAACCTGTAAAAATAAGGCACTAAAGTGCTATTTAATTAACAAGTATTAATTATCCATTTAGAACTTAGATTGTGACAGGATTTGACATGGCAGAATTTTATAGTTAATTTTCAGAAGATGATGGGTTTTGTGACTGTGAGAATGGAAGGTACGGTAATTTTGGTATTCTAATGTAATAGTAATACTATCATCTTGTGGCTTTTTTTCTTTTATCCATAAATTATTTTAACTAAATGTAAAAATCTCAAGTGGAATTCTTCAGCCACTACATCCTGATGAAGTTGTTTCAAATTCTCTATAAAGGTTATATTTTTCGTATTTGTCTGCTTCTCCCATTGTTTTTTACATCGGAAATATTAAGTTGTATTTTTATGAAAGTGTCGCTTGTAAATATTTAAATAAATAAATAAAAGAAGTAACTTCAGACAAATGCATAGTAGTATTTTATACATGTTTGAAGACATTGCTTTCTATGATGAGTTTAGAAATTGGTTTTCATAGAAAATATCTTCTTTGGTGATCACTCATAGCTGAGTAAGATTGTCTTCCATAAACACAGTTTTAACAGTGCGTCTGGAAGTGACTGTGGAGGCCAATTCTGGATCCACACATCCTTCCCACAGTGGGGACATTGGTTTCCGGGCGGGAGTTGATCACGGTGTGGATTTGCCAAGCGTGCCTTCCTCTTAGCACGTTTCTCCCTTGCATCCTGAGTTTGAGTGTCTTCAAAGCCCACAACACCTTTGGTAAAGCCTGTTCTCCAACTGGAGCGCTCGCAGGCCAGTGTTTCCCAGTTGTCAGTGTGTATAGTACATTTTTTTAGATTTGCCTTGAGATAGTCTTTAAACCTCTTTTGTTGACCACCAGCATTACGCTTTCCATTTTTAAGTTTGGAATAGAGTAGTTGCTTTGGAAGACGATCATCAGGCATCCGCACAACATGACCAGTCCAATGAAGTTGATGTTGAAGAATCATTGCTTCAACACTGGTGATCATATATCTATGCACTTAGAACAAGTTGTAAATTTGATTACAAGTGAGAAACAGTTGCCCTCCCCAGTCCAGTGGGCCACATCCAGTATAAATAAATGTTAAAATGCAAGTGGTGATTAGCCAGTTCAAATAAGACATTAAACTGGAGTAAGGGAATGGTGTGTGCAACATCTATGAACTAGTTTGGTTTATAGTGAACTGTTGGGGAAAGAGTTCATAGAGTGCAGCTGAATGGGACACAGCTGTGGGCAGCCTGGGGAAGTATACTTCACCTTGTGCCTGCCCATAAAAAGCAAGTCTAGAGTAAGAGACTGGGGTGATGTCTGCTGTTTCCAGGAACTCTTCTTGTTGTGAAACATTTATGGGTGAGCTGAGAGGTTCTTTGGACCCTGGGTGAGACCCTAGAGGCTGAGAGGGAGGGTGTGTCAGAAGGAAAATGAATTGATTTAGATATTTTATTACCGTAGTATAAATGTAATATTTTTATTTGTAACTGTGTGTTTTTGAAATATTTTGCTGCTGCTTCAATTTTTTGTATACCTCTTAGATACATTTTTGATATATTATGTGTGTTTTTTGCAACCACTTGGTGGTAAGCTGGCCATCTGTATTCACCCACACATAGGAAGAGCAAGGCTGAGCATCTCAAAGCCTGCTGTGTCCAAATTCCCTAAGTTTAAGAGCTGTGGGACGGCTCTATCACTAGGTAGATTGAGGGAAATACCTGGGGAGGCAGTTGCTGGTGAGTAGTAGGAGCTTCTGGATGTTCCTCCTGAGTCCCCCAACCCTTCTCTATTGCTAGAGGGCCTCCCCTGGGCCCCCTAATCTGGGCTGCTGCCTGAGATGTGGTGCCAGACATTGACCTTGGGACAATCACAGTCTCTCACCTTAACCTACCTCACAGGGTTACTATGAAGATAAAATGGAGATGAAGAGAACCATGTATCCCACCTTTAGCTCCTTGACGGAAAGGTGAGAGATAGAAGCAATAAATAAACCAGTGTTTTGTCACTACCATTGTTGAAGTAAAATTCAACTGCCGGCACAGTTAGCTTCTGTATATGGAATGGAGAAGGAGCTGCATCTTGCCTTTCACATTAGGCAACACAATTTCTTAGCCTGGCCATGACAAAAACCCTACTGCTCACCACCACAGCTTCTCCCTGCTGCTTATCCCACCATATAGCTACTATTTCACTCTACAGCAATCTCCAGCACTACTACTTGATATCCCAAATCACTGGAAAACCTGAGAAGCCTTTCCTTCCTCTCCTAAAGTCATAATTATTTCTCAATATCTCCCTACATTTGGTCTTAATAAAAACCATGTAGCTGCAAAAGAGCAGGGGAAGATAGCCAGTCTAATCCATATGTATGTATGCATTAGATTATACCACTTTGAGCTGCACAAGGAGTTTTAGGAAGATTTTTCAGACAATTCTTTTATTCATATGGGGAGCATTCAAGCCAGTCATCTTTTTCTGCCTGTATCTTGAAGTGGTACAAACCTGGGAAAGCTCTAAACTTAACTGCTTCAATCTGCTGATTGTATAACCTGGTCCTGTGCTTGGGCACTGCCAAATGAGAGCTCCCCCAATAATTCCAAATGCATTGTAATTTTGTCTGCAATGTAGGAGGCAAGCTTTTCACAGTGGGCAGAAGTCATCTGTTACTCTTTGCAGCAAGAACTCTTATTTAATAGGCTGTTCACCACCTGGTAATTTCCACTGGCTGGCCCTTTGGAGATACAATAGCCATAGAATATAAAGCTTAAAAAAAATATCTTTATTCAATAGCTTTCACAGTTTTATTTAATGGTCAGAATCTGTAAAAGATAGCAAATTCAAAAAAGGTTATATGAAAAGATCACAAAGATACAAAAAGAGGGTGTGTTTTTGTTAAATAAAATGCTTTCTGAAACAAATTGAATAGCTATTGTTAATTCACATGTCTTCAAATGTACACTGTGGGTGCTTTGATGAATAAATTGAAAGATTACCTGCCAAGTACCTTTGTTGCATACAAGTACTTCAGCATTCTTGTTGGAAGACTTGTAAGTCCAATACTAAAATGATGTTGTAAATCACAGTGGACTCCAAGCTGTTCTCTTTTTTTAAGCCTCCTACCATTTCAGTGTTCAGACAGGCAGTGGCAAGAAGTCATAGAAGCTGGGACACAACAGTTGATACTCCAAAATATAGTGCTATACTTTTCATATGTGTGGCAGCTCTCTTCAGTGCTTTGCAGGTTGCATTTAGGCAGCCTCGCTTTTTGCAAAGCCCATGTACCTAGAGTAGACAAACATCGGCTCCCTCGGCCAGTAAAGCAAGATGGGCACCACAACCCCAGAGTCGTTCGTGACTGGACTTAACTGTCAGGGGTCCTTCACCTTTACCTTTTGTTTATGAACAACTTGGATTAAGAATGCTGCAAACCCAGAAGGAGGTGTTTCAGTTTGTGAACTTTGCCTTGGAAGCAGAACATGTTCCGCTTCCTGTTGAGCGTGTTCCATTTGTAAATTGAGTCCCCCGCTGCTATTTTTAAGAACGCTTTGGTTTAAGAATGGACTGCCAGAACGGATTAAGTTTGTAAACCAAGGTACCACTGTACTCACTACCTTTCTGTGTACTGTATTCCTATGTTTTTCAGTGTCTCTGTGTTTGTCCGCAGACAGTTTTCCCAGGTCATGTGGCCAGCATGACTAAGCCCCTTTTGGCAAAACCAGAGCAGCACACAGAAATGTTGTTTACCTTCCCACCGGAGGGATACCTATTTATCTACTTGCACTTTGACGTGCTTTCAAACTGCTAGGTTGGCAGGAGCTGGGAGCGAGCAACGGGAGCGCATCCCATCACGGGGATTCGGACCGCCGACCTTCCGATCGGCAAGCTCAGTGGTTTAGACCACAGCGCCTCCCGCTAAGCTGTTCTTAAACCAAGGTACCACTGTACTGAAAAACAGAGCAACACAAGGCTTGGTGCTTGGAAGTTGGTTGACTGGGGCTCTGGGAGGTAGAAGAAGAAGAGTTTGGATTTGATATCCTGCTTTATCACGACCCGAAGGAGTCTCAAAGCGGCTAACATTCTCCTTTCCCTTCCTCCCCCACAACAAACACTCTGTGAGGTGAGTGGGGCTGAGAGACTTCAAAGAAGTGTGACTGGCCCAAGGTCACCCAGCAGCTGCATGTGGAGGAGCGGAGACGCGAACCCGGTTCCCCAGATTACGAGACTACTGCTCTTAACCACTACACCACACTGGCTCTCCCTCATTTACCTCATTATTTTGCCCCCAGTAGTTTTTGCCTATACTGTCCGTGACTCTTTCGAGCTTATGCCTGTCCATAATTCCTTCCCAGCCTCTTAAGTTTCATTGGTCAGTGTCTATCTACCTTGTCCCGACTGTGGGGGAGGAGGGTTATTGGTTTGTTTTTGTTTTGTTCTTCTTTTTATTATGTAATTTGTGTTTTTATCTTGTATTTTTATGCTGTGAACCACCCTGAGATCTTCAGGGTATACAGATTTAATATGATGATGATGATGATAATGTTTTAAGTTACTACTATGCTGGACATGATTCAACCCTAAACCTGACCCTGCTGATACTTATTTCCCTGGTATAGATCCTACAAATGCCAATCACATCCCACCCCATCTATAAGTAGTTTTCCAGATGCACTTGTTCTCCAACAGAATTGACAAAATAATAATCCACTGAATTTAATGGAACAGGAGTGCAGCAAACAAGTCACAAGGACTGCAAAAGACTTGAAAAACCATTTCCAACCACATTATTAACATCTACATTGTAGCTCGGGGTGTTCAAGTGTATTTCAATATACTTTTTATTTCTTGTTCTGTGTGCATAAGGATGATCATGGCTAGCACTTCTAGGAACTGAAGAGAGATTATGAGTATCTGGAGTATGATGTGGTTAGCATGTCTGTCCTTCCTCCAGCTGAGAGGAGAAAAATCTCTTCCCATGTGGAGTAAACAGGCATTAGTGCTCTTGTATTGCTTGAGTATAAGTGCACTCTGAGGAGTGCTGTAGCTGTCAGCCATCTCTTTGAAAAGCAAATATGTCATTTAAGGCAACAAAGGATAGACATTAAGCCTCTCCACTCTGAGTCACTTGGGGAAATAACTGAGCAGATAGATTAAGAATTAAGATCTAAATGTCTCTGAAGTAGGGAGATAATTAATACATAAAAAATAGTAGCTATACCCTTCTAGAACTTGCAGTGTATGAATTATTGTGTCTGAGGACTTTTATAAGAAATGCTAAAGTAAACTTTTGTGCTAGAATTTAATTCTTAAGGTTGTTTAAAATTGTATAGTGATTCAATATTATCCAGAATATTGAAACGAAGAAGTAAAGTGATGTCAGTATACTCAAAACCAATATCCACATCCCCCACCATATCAGATCATTCACCATTAGGTTTGATAAATTGTGCCTGTTTTGAAAGTTGGCCTGAGGATCTCCCCATTCTTCTTTAGTTCCCATCTTTTCAGAATAAAAGGATGATTTTGACTGCATATTAAATAGCCTAACATAATATTGCCTTATTCTGATGAATACACAGCCCTGATCCAGCTGTGTTCATATGCAGCAGCTGAGGCTCTTTGTGCATAGGCCTTCCTAAAAACCAGCAATGATGCTAAATGACAATGAGCAGAAGGGGAAAAATCCAGTCCCTGCTGAAAAACTGATTGGTGCTCTCAAGAGTTTTCTGAGGGGCTACAAACATCCACTTACAGTAGCTCACATGGGAAAGAAACAGCACATGAAACACCCTTTAAAATGTGTGTAGTTTCTCATCCACTGTGGATCAATGTGTGTGAAGTTGGGTGCTTTCATCCATGTGCGCCCCCTGTCCAGATCATAGAACAATAATATTGTTAGTTCATTGATTACTTTCAAACTGACATATCTCTTTAAATTACTCATATCCACGGGGGGCGGGGGGGGGAGGAATCCCAATCAAATCTGAGCTTAAAAATATCAATTGTTGTAAGTGATATTAAATCTGAAATGGTATTTCAGATCTGAACACTGGTCAGAATTATGTGCCCAGAATAATTTGGAATTTCTTTTAGTCTCTGTTAGTTGTCTCTATTCTCTGAATGAATTATTAATATAAAACAGAGAACAAAACCATGAGGAGCATAACAGGATTTTGGAGCCTTATCCTGCAGTTCATCTGGTATTTCTTTTAATTTTATCTGTCAGAGAAAGAAATCAAAACAGGTATATTTGTTAGCTGCTTTTAGGGATCACGGGAGCAATATCTCTGTCCCTGCCCTAAACTTGTTGGGGCAGCAGGGGGTGGGAATTGTACATCTTTCTTGCATTCTGTCTGTGAATGTTTGAATCTTCTCACACACCCTATTAATTAGAAGTACATATTGATTAGAAGGTCATTCCAATATTGTCATGATTCACCAGTGCAAAGGCGGGATCAGGTGAGCGATTTGGTGTAGGCATACCAAAGAAGGTTGTCAAAAACATCAGAGTGATCATTCTAGAGGTTTATTATCAGAAAGAGTAAGCTAGTGGTAAATCAGCCTGCCAGGCCTCACTGCCATTACAGTCGCCGGATGGTCACTGCAACAGTGAGAAGTCGCCATGACATGTCCGCCCCCAAGCAAACATTTATACAGGTTATAAGCACAAAGCAGCATACGTCAATTTGTCCAGAACCTCCTGTCATACCTGGCCAGTGAGGCCAGAGATGGCAGCTATCCAAAGTTTCTTCCCTCTCTGGATCTAGAGCCCAACATATCTAGGTCCACATATAACCACAGCATCAAAGCAAGCCAATTAGCATATATCAAAGAAAGGAAGCATAAACATATATGAGCTCATTCTCACAACTACCAATTATTTTTTGGGATTATCTTGACTACCAAGATGGTGCTTGCTGGCCTTCTGGAATGTTTCACTTTGCTTCAACACAAATATAAACTGGCAAGCAAGCAAGAATATGAAAATATATACTTGTATGAACTGCTTATAGACCTAGTATCTCCACAAGGGGAGGGGGGGAGTAATTGTAAAAAAAAAAAAAGTCACCAGGGATGGACTTTCTCTTGTATATTTTATTCCTCTAGAAGGACCCTTGGGGTCTCTTCTGACTCTACAATTCTATGATTTTGTTACTGAATGCTGTAGTAGACAGTGTGGTGGGGTAGCAGAGCTCACCTGACTTACGGCTCGTCACATCACTACTACTTACTGGGAGGCTTGATGCAAACATATCAGAGGGAACATTGGATTGTCTCCACTAGTGTGTTTGCACTGCACCAACTTCCCAATACAGGGCTGCCTTCAGGTGTCTTCTAAAAGTCGGATACAGTGGTACCTCAGGTTAAGAACTTAATTCGTTCTGGAGGTCCTTTCTTAACCTGAAACTGTTCTTAACCTGAGGTACCACTTTAGCTAATGGGGCCTCCCGCTGCCCGATTTCTGTTCTCATCCTGAAGTAAAGTTCTTAACCCGAGGTACTATTTCTGGGTTAGCGGAGTCTGTAACCTGAAGCATCTGTAACCCAAGGTACCACTGTAGTTGTTATTTCCTAGACCTCTGAAGGGAGGGTGTTCCACAGGGAGGGCGCCACTACTGAGAAGGCCCTCTGCCTGGTTCCCTGTAATCTCACTTCTCGCAGTGAGGGAACCAGCAGAAGACCCTCGAAGGGGGACCTCAGTATCCGGGCTGAACAATGGGAGAGGAGGCTCTCCTTCAGATATACTGGGCTGAGGCTGTTTAGTGCTTTAAAGGTCAGCACCAACACCTTGAATTGTGCTCAGAAATGCACTGGGAGCCTATGAAGATCCTTTAGGACTGGAGTTATATGGTCCCGGTGGCCACTCCCTGTCTAGCTGCTGCATTCTGGATTAGTTGTAGTTTCCAGGTCACCTTCAAAGGTAGCCCCGTGTAGAGTGCATTGCAGTAGTCCAAGCAGGAGATAACCAGAGCATGCAGCACTCTGGTGAGACCGTCTGTAGGCAAGTAGGGTCTCAACTGGTGTACCAGGTGCAGCTGGTAAACAGCTGCGCTGGACACAGAATTGGCCTGCACCTCCATGGACAGCTATGAGTCCAAAATGACTCCCAGGCTGCACACTTGGTCCTTCAGGGACACAGTTACCCCATTCAGGATCAGGGAGTCCTCCACACCAGCCCTCCCCCAGAAACAGTACTTCTGTCTTGTCAAGATTCAACCTCAATCTGTTGGCCACCATCCATCCTCTAACAGCCTCCAGACACTCACATGGGACCTTCACGGCCTTCACTGGTTCAGATTTAAAGGAGAGGTAGAGCTGAGTATCATCCACATACTGGTGAATGCCCAGCCCAAACCCCCTGATGATTTCTCCCAGCGGCTTCATATAGATGTTAAAAAGCATGGGGGAGAGGACGGAGCCCGGAGGCACCCCACAAGTGAGAGTCCAGGGATCTGACCACTGATCCCCCAATCTCTGGGCACAGTCCAGGAGGAAGGAGCAGAAACACTGTATAATAGTGCCCCCAGCTCCCAGCTAATAAAAAAAAATGTTGTTTGTTTGGTTCCGTTTGTGAACTGCTTCCCATAAAATAGAATTTTTCTAATAAGAAGTATAAATAAAAAGTAATTTGACAGGTTTGCTAATGAGAGCGCGTAGGTAACTGAAGACAGACACATGAGTCAAGCACAAGAAATTGCTAGACTCCTGAAGTTAGTCTTAACCCCTCTTCATATATTTTCACACAATTAAAGGCTAGCAGGGTCATGCTACAGGCTATGCCTCTAACATTGTGCCTGCTCACCAAGCTCCCTCTACCCTTCCCCACTTTTGCATGCTGAATTCAAGAGGAAGAACGAAGAGGGAGGTGGTTGGACTTGTGAATGCTTCTCCACACATTTGAGCACTCCCAAACATGAGACGGAACTTGCTTGCATACAGCTAGCTGTCCCTTCAGAACTTCAGCTCATGTTCAGAGGCTGCAAGTGGAGTAAGGCACTTGGACATGACTCCACTAACCTTTAATTGCACCCAGTCCTTTCCTGTGGATAGTGCATGAACTGGGTTAAGTGTCTGACAGTTCTAATATTGCCACAAACATGCATTTTCATCTTTCTCTCTTTTTCTGTTGCTCCTCTGCTTATGCTTTTGAAATGAAAAAAGGGAAACGTAATGTCTGAATAGGTCCTCAAGCCAATAGCGCAGCTAGACTCGTGCATTTAGCTTTCAGGAATCTGAGACTTTCAGATTTTCTGAGTTCCTGTAATTGAAAATACTTGAAATGGAACCTGTGCCCTTGTGATTGTGAAGCATTCTCACAGTTGCTGAACTACAACTCAGCTCTGTGACTTTCCTGAATTTTGTTTTGCCTGGGGACAGCAGGAGCTTTACTAAAACAATCTGGGTGTCTGTAGTTATCTCTGCATCCCAGGAGCCAGGAGAAATTTTCTGCCTGCTGCCAATCTCCTGTCATGCTGAGTCCAGAAAAAAGATGCACTAATTTTATTGAGGCTGGATGTTTTTGTAGGAGACCTTATCCATCCAACTATCTAAATTTAAGAAGCCAGTTAAGAAAAACAATTTAAAAACATAGTCCCTGTATTAGAAAATATCTTAAAATGTACTGAGTTGGCTTTCTGGTCTCGTCATGTCATAAATGTCAGCTCATATGTTACATTCATCAGCTACCTTGAAACAGTCTATCTTTTCAGTTATTTTTTGTGTGCTATTTCAGAAGCCTCTGCAGTTGCCTGCCAAAAGATTCATAGCCACAGGAGTGAGTGTAAACAACAGATAAATTCGTCTTTTATTACAGGAACCAAATGGAAACAGTATCAAGCTGCCATGTAGTATGGACCTTTCTTCCAATGTTCTTTCTCAGATTTGACAGTTCTCCTTCTGAAATATTTCCACTCCTGAATGTTGCCCCCCTCCGCTCTTCTACATTTTCTGACAGAATCCCAATTGAAGTATACACAATTCTAGATTTTGCTTCCATGATGCAAGGGTAGTATGGTTTTCATTGATGCATTTCCTTGAATATTTTCCATTAGGTTTGTTTATATTGTTGTTTTATTGTTTGATTATGTCTTACATTGTTTTAATTTATTTTATTTTATGACATTGCAAGCAACCTTAAGCTGTTATTTTGCCAAGAAAGGCGGTGTATAAATTCTTATATAAATAAATAGAATCCATACAACTTCCTGGTAGACAGCTTCTTCTGGTGAAATACACCTATTCTGTCCATGTTTCCAGAAGTCCTTCACACAAATGTATTTGATTAAGTAGTACACCTATTTCATGGTTATTAATTCACAGAAATTATCCTAGAAGCCAGTAAATGGTTAGGCCTTAAGTTATGGCTGAAGGATTACTACTACTTTAAATACCTGGTTGTGTTGCTTAGCATTTATTTTTATTTGACTAGAATTCTGCTTTCAAATGGCTTTTTGTCATATATTGGGACACTGGCTGAAGGAGGATGAGACAGAGCATATTGTTCAGGCTCACAACACCTTTTGATGTCTATCTGATGTTGGGATTGTGATGGAAGTGGCAAAAAGCAAAGATCTGGCTCCAGATGCATTTTAACTACTCTTGTAGTTAAAGGATTAATTAATAGTGAAAACCTTTCATTATCCTGTTGGTTAGAGAACCTTTCATTACCATGTTGGTTAAATGAAGCTATATATCAAAATTAGTCATAAAGTATCTTACGTTGAAGGTGAGCTAAAGGTTGTATTAACATCGGATTGTCAGCCTGTTTTTATCCTTTACACACAGATCGCAGTTGGAAGCATTTGCAGCCTTCATACCAAGGGAGCATTCCCAGCACAGGTCCTTGTTCTTGTTGTTACAGACAGATTGTAAGACCTATTATGTCTTTTACTTGCTTGAAAGGAAGTGGGGAACAGGTCAACAGGGGCATCACACTAAAAGCATCAAAGCCCAAGACCGCAGGACATTTTAACACAGAAAAATAGGTAGGATTAAAGTTGTAGGAAAAGCAAAGCAAGTCCAGAATTAAGGCTGACATTGTGCCCTTAATTCCTTGTATTCCTCCATGTGTTTGATAAGCATTAACCAAGAGAGAAAGTGAGAGAAAGAAAATTCAGGTACAGATCCTGTTTCTGCAGTATGTGGGATAAAGAGTTACAGTATTAATGCTATTAATACATTGTTTTGAAATGCTAATATCTCTCTCTTTTCATTTTCCCCGTGCCTTCTTAAAAACTGAACACTGCAATGTATGACAGCTGACACTTGGCATGTAGTGATTTGAAAATCCGCTGTCTGCCCCTTGATGTCTTCATCTGACAACATCTATATGTTGCCTGGTTCCCATGGCAACTAAGCACTCTAGTAATTGCAACCCTGGAAAGATAATTATTTCACTCAAAACACAGTGTACGTTTAACCTGTCTGAAGTTTCAACAATCCATCTTTTAATGACAAGTGTTTTGAAAGGTCTAATTCAGGCTGCTTCTTTGGTGCCATGTTTTTATGGTTATTAACATGTATGTTTAACTAATCATAAGGGTTGCCATTTTACTCAGATTTCTTAACCCATTGGTGTATCATGGATACATGTTATGCCACGACTGTTAATTTAAACCTGATAGGTTAAAGTGATGGTGTTAACCACCTAGTTATAAATATACCCCTTTTATGCTAGTAATGTAATCTATACAAATTAGGTCTCCATAGAATAGTTCCTGTTTTTTCTTAGTACAAGCAAACCTATGTTTTGATGAGTGGAATGTCATAATGTTTGTGTGGTTAAATACTGTTTGGCCAGGAGATATTATACCTTAAGCTCAGGATTAGGAAACCCATTACTAACTAAATTCAGTCTTTGTTTTCTCTGATGTAGATGTAATGTCAGGGCTATCTCAATATATTCTGTTGCCCAAAATTTATTTATTTTATTATATTTATAGTCCATTGTTCTTCCATCATGGAATTCACTGAGGCTTACTTGTGGTTCCCGCTCCTGCCTGTCACCCATTTAGGCACTAACCAGATCCAGACCTGGAGGAATCAGCAAGGTGGTGGCCTTGTATGACTTTAGACCACAGACTGGGGCTAACGAAGGCAGTGGCAATCTGGGAGGCGTTCCAAAAGAACCACACAGATAGAAAGTTGCAGATATGCCTGTCAAATTATACTGTACCACACTGGCAACCAGTAACTACTTGGACCGCTCTTGCCATTGAGAAACTGTAGTGCATGCCACATGTTGAACACAGCTCTCCTGTCTTAAGGTGCTTTGTGCATCGGTGTGAAAAGGCAACCGGATGAGAAATTGAATGTGGTGCTTTGTAACATACTCAGCAAGCATGAAATATAAGTCAAGAGTTTATATTTTGTCCTTCCTAAGCAATATGGGTGGCTAGTGTACACATAACCAGGGGGGGAAGATGATATTAACCAAAACATTAATTACTGGTAAGCCTCGAGGTCAGTGGGAGGAAACCAATCAATGCTGCTGCACATGGTTATCCACACTTAATTCTCATTGATTTTGATTAAACATATGCCTAAATAACTTTTTGCACAGATACCTGCTTAATTAGTTAGTGAATCATTCCATGAAAGCAGCTACTAATTAGCATAAACTCTTCTAGAAAACAGTATGGATTTGAAAGGGTTTCTGTGTAGTGATAGCTTTTGGTAATGTTCTTGCCTACTTTAAAATGAAAAACCTCTTAAAATGATTTAAGCCAAAAGGGAGAAATAGGCACATTAATGATTAATAGCAATCAATTTTTTTGGCACATGGCCCTCTGGGTCCTCTCCTGTCCATCAGCAGTTCAGCAGGGATTTCGATATTTTAATTGCACAGAGATCTACTGCAAAAAAAATCAAAGAAGAGGGGAAATGACTCAGGTAGACTTGTGTTTTCATTGCAAATATGCAAGAATTCATTGATGCATTCAATTGCAGGCTCACAGTGTTTAGGATGCAATTGCATTTGTAAGTTTTAAGCTTTCAATAGCTGCAAGGGAAGCCTTGCAGTTTAGCTGTGCATTACATTATTTGCACCTTTCTGCTGGGGTTACAGAACTTTTTTTGCCTTTCATACATCAGAACATATAAAGCAAGTCTGATAGATTAGAAAACAGCAATATTGTAACACACACACACACACACACACACACACACACAAAAGTATGCAGAAAAAAGGGAAGTGGTGATATAAGATAGTTAAATATATGTATTTATGGGGAAAACCTCTGTGCTTTAAGGTGCTTGCAGATTGTTTAGGCAGCTGCTTAGGGAAAGGATATCTGGCATCTTGTGTCTCATTTTGCACCAGCACTTGGAGGGGCAGGGCTAGATGTAAACCCACCCTGCCTTTCTCTCAGCCTTCTTTGGGTTCCTGGCATCCACCCTCCTGCCCTTTATTCAGTACAGGTTGACATTTTTTGGCCACACAGGGTTTTGTTTTGTTTTGTTTTTTGCCTGTCAGCTGATTGCTGGCTATTTTTTGTTTTTTGCTTTTTGCCTACTCTGTACTGGTTTTGCAGCTAATGTACATAATGGTTGGTTGCTGCTAAATAGGTTAATTGGCCACATTGTAGGTAATGCCACCAAGGGCCTTCTCCCAGACTTTGGAAGTCCCTCCTTTGAGAAGCTAAACTGACTCCCTCCTTGCTGTCCTTCATCGGCAGGTAAAGACTTCCTACTTCCAACAGGCTTTGGGGAATTGACTGCTTTTAATTAAAGGGCTAGTGCCATGTCATATATATTGTAATTACTGGTATATTTTAACAGATTTTATATATGTATATAGTGTTAATTCCAAACATTAGATGATCACCAGGGCTAGCTGGCTAAATTAGTCCTATTGGGCCAGCGAGGAGACCAGGGGAGAATAAGCTGTGGGATCCCAGAGAGGTAAAAGGGGAGGGGGAGGGAAGGAAGGCGAATAAAAGATCAGGCTAAGTTCAAATTGAAAGCCAGGCGGAATAGTTCTGTCTTACAGGCCCTGAAGAAGGAAGTTAAATCCTGCAGGGCCCTGGTCTCATGGGACAGAGCATTCCACCAGGTTGGAGCCATCACTGAGAAGGCCCTGGCCCTGGTAGAGGATAATCTGACTTCCTTAGGGCCCGTGGCCTCTAAACTATGATTATTTATGGATCTTAAGGTCCTCTGCAGGGCATACCAGGAGAGGTGGTCCCGTAAATATGAGGGCCCTAAGCCACAATGGGCTTTAAAGGTCAAAACCAGCACCTTATGTTCCTTTCAAGGCTGTGGGGTCCCACGCTGGTAGGATATGGAGCACCTTTGAGGCCAACTTGAAACACTTGCCTGGAATGCTTCCCACTTGCTTGAAAAGGTGGGCTTAAGGGAAGGGTTAGTTAAAATGCTATCCCTCACCCTTGGTAGGACTGGCTCACCCAGTTTGCTTTGTGCAGTTAATATCCCACACCATGGTTCCCTACTACCAATGCATAGTGTTAAATTAATAAATGTGACTCAGTTCTCTCAACCTTTCTGTCTTACATCCTTAATTCCCCATGTGGTTGCAATCCCACAAACTCTCGATTTACATATGCAAGAGGCTCATTGCAGTATTCATATGATTTGTGGATTACATGCTCAACCTACAGAAGCATCATCCTAATTTAAGTGCTTGTTATATGGACCTTGAAATCAGTTAAATTACTAAAACAATGAAATAGAATATTCAATAAGAAATTAGTAACTGCTTAAAATGTGTGCTGACAAATAAAGTGAGAGAGAGAGGAAAAGAGGGAGAGAAATGCCAATAAAACTTTGAAAATGCTCCCTCCTATCTTGTTTAATAAAAATATGGGTCCTCTGTGAAAAACATTATTACAGGAGCCCTTGAAGCAATTGCTGGAAAATAGCTTTTTCATTACTTCAAAGTTACTTTAAAGTAGCATGAAATCAGAGCTCCTGGTTTTATGGTGAAAGGTTTTATGTCAAGTCTGAAAACATGCTGCTCTCTATACCTTTTTTAGCTGCTACAGTTTGAGAGGGGGGAACCTGATATAATTAAGTATGCATCATTGTAAGTTAACTAATATTCAAAATATTACGGATGCTCATCTATCATAATTTGGCAGAGCAGAAGGCACTTGGTAATTTAATTAAAGTCTCCGGCCACAATCCATTGCATAATTATGTGGACTTGAAGTCTCATCAAAATCAAATGCATATAACTCTGTGCTAGATTTTGTCCACAGAATTAATATTTGAAAAAAATGTGACTGTGCACACAATCCTATGAATACTTACATGAGAGGGTGTTCCATTGGACACAGGGGGACTTACTTCTGAGTAGACATGCAGTAGGATAGGCTGCATGCCTCAGAGACCCAGAAATGTTACTGGAGCAATGGAAATTTTCATTTTGTTGTTGACGCTGCTCTGGAAAGTCATGCAGAGCTGTGAATTTGTACTCTACTATTAATATGTCTTTCAAAGGCCATTTGCCATATTAAAGTGCATAGGTTAGGTATACATTGTGCTCACCACAGTACCCATAACTGCAAATTTGATAGCAGATGATCTTTTGACAGCATCAGCTACAAACTTATAATATAAGGTAGATCAGCTTAGGATCATATCCTTGAAAGTAATTTTACAAGTTATCAAAAAGCAGAGGCAAGCAAAAGCACATACTTCCATTATTCAAAACTTTCCTTACTTTTATCTTAGGCATCTTGGTGAAGCATAAAGTAAAAGTTGGATTGGGTTTTGATTGGAAGCTCTTTTTTGGGCCACCAACACTTCTGTGTCCACAAAATAGCATTCATTCACACTCAGAATGTGGCTGCCAAGAGAGCATCTGCAATCTTTCTATGCTATAAATAGATAAATGTATTTTTTAAAGCTCATGTCATTTGAGGTGATTCCTGTAAGAAGTGAAGCAGAAATGTGTAGATGAGCTAGCTAAGAAGAAAAACCAGCAATAGTTCTTAAATGAAGCTAAAGCTATGATAACCACAGAAATTCCTAAATAAAGCTAAACCTATAATAACCATAAGTCTACAAATAGATGTGTGCATTCATACAGCTGCTCACAACAGGCATACATTTTACTCTTTTGCTGAGCAGGGAAAACTTCATATACATTTAAAGATTAGGGAAATTCATTTTGGGTTCAGTAAATGTATTTAAACTGCAGTGACATCCTGATGTGTCCTATTAATGTGATAAAAGGTGAAGCCCAGTGAGCAGTTTGATAGTAAACCTAGTTGACACTTGGCTCTTGTACCAACTAAAAAAATTAGATTTGCATATTTTCACCAGACTTGTTTATATACATAATGTGATTGTACACCTTCCTAGCGATTGGTCCGTAACAATAATACAAAGTAAAGCTAGACAAAATCTGTCAATTTTGGTTTGGGCTTTTCCTGAAAATTTTCTGAAAGCTCCAACTCATTCAGGAGCTCCCCAGCAACAAAACAGGTTTCCCAGCATGCTCAAAACTTCTAGCGGTGCTGGGATTAGTCATTTTAATTCCATTTATCCAGGAAGATTTAAAACAGCAGATAAAAAGAGTCTAGGGCCAGGCACTTGAGACGAACCACACAATGGCACCTTCTCCCCCTGCCAGTGTAGTGAGATGGAGGTGATGGTGTGGAATGAACTTTGCTTTATCTGGGAAAAGTACAAATCTAGACATCTAAACACAACTCCCAATACACACCACTGTAGTCCCCACATAATGAAGCACACAAAAATCAAGTTGCAGTGTTTTGTGACCTCTGGAACTTTCTAGAGGTTATACCCCAGAACCTTCCCCCACCCCCAGAGGTGGAAAGCTGCTTACTGGGGTTTGGGAAGGTCGTGGAAGGGCCTTGAGAGATTCCCAGGGCCCTCATGTAACCTTCCCAGACCCCGGTAATTGAGGAAGTACCTTCCTTACCATCCTCTAGGATGTTCCCAGCAGCAAAAGAGGGTGTGGCGGTGGGGAGGAAAGGACAGCACATTCTTGTTTCGCCTCAGATTGTGAAATGGGATGGGCCGCCCCACCAGTATGTATGAATTTTATTAAATGAATAAATAAATAAATACCATAAATAGTAGCCATTTATAGACATTATCCATGAATTTGTGCTCTTTTTTAAAGCCCCCCACTTGGTGGCCATTACTGCCTCCTCTGAGAGTAAGCTTCATAGCTTAACTATGCAGTGCATAAAGAAATTCATTCTTTTATCTGTCCTGAAACTTTCAATGTTCAGCTAGGTTTTTTGTTTTTGTCTTTTGTGAGCAACTAGAAGGGCCATCTACATGGGTATACTTCAAAAGTTGATTCAGTATAGCCCAAATAAACAAAAACACTAACAAAAACTCTTACTGGTAGTAATATCAATGTGAAGATCTTTCATGATTAATGTACATACATTTTAGCAGGTATTTCAGCACTGATTTAGGTCACCTGAATCCATTTTCTTTGGTGGAAAACAACATTTCCTCCCCTTTACTTCTTTTCCAAGTACAGCTGGGCCTTAGAGCCATATTTCTCACAAGGAAACAATGGGGAAAGTTCAAAACTCGTTGACACATTTATAATACTTCTCCCAAGGCTATAAAAAGCTGCTTTATAGGATTCAGACCAATGGTCCATCTAGATCAGGACTATCAACAGCTGTCTGGGGAAGGGTCCCAGGCAAAGGTCCTTCTGAAGCCAGCTACCCAAAAGCCTTCAAGTGGAAATGGCAGTGACTTAACCTGAAACCTCGTAAATGCAAAAAATAAAAAACTGGTAAAGCAGTCTGCATTACCATCTGCTCCTGTGTTGCAAGTGAAAAACATAGACAAGTATTTTATGAAAATTGGTTGTGAATGTTGCCACAACATCCGTCACTTTATATGCAAGTGAAATTCCTGTCTGAGCAGGTGACCTATGGAAATGGGGGCAAAAAGTATATAAAGAGAGCAATCAATAGCAATAGCACTCTTCTTGCCTCGGGAATGACTTTCTGAGAATAATTTATTTCAAACAAGCAGAATCACCTTGTTTTATGACAATGTAGTAATCTCAAGGTTCGTGTATTAAGACTTCTCCCCTCCTTATTAAAGAGAGATCCAGAAGTCATATAAAATATGTTAACCTGTTAAAACAACCCAGTGACTAACGTCTATTTTCAAAAACTGTGCTGTAAATCATGATTTATGCTGTACAGAAAATTAATATTTTCTACTGATATATTCCTTTTATGGCCTCTCTTTTCATACATTAGGTTGTTTTACTGCTCATTTCTATAACTGGGTTAAGGCATTCTTTTACTTCTTTGCTTGCCTGTATTCACATAATCTGTTTTATAGCAGTAAAAGGTGAAAGGTATGAAGGGAATCAAAGAGGACTCCATTAATCTTATACCTTTTAGCAATAAACCATTTGCACGACGGGTTAGAACCACACAAATGGAGAGAGCTGTTCCTATAGACTGCCTCACAATTATGGAGTATTGCCATGTCCTCCCAGGTCTGCCAGTATTTATTTATTCATAATTACATTTATACCCCACCTTTCCTCTTAGGATCTCTGGGGGGCATACTCCCTCTCCCCCTTCCCCATCTTATCCTCACAACAGCCCTATGATGTACGTCATGCTGGGAGATACTTACTGGTCCAAGGAAGTGAGTTTCCTGGCTGAGCAAGAATGTTAACCTGGGTCTCCCCTGTCCTCGTATGCCATCAGTGTTATGCTACAGGCCTATACATTAGTGAGGCAAAGTGTAACTGAGCCTAGGGATGTTCGGGGCCTATGTCTTTCAGTTGCCAGGTTCACCTGTGTCTAAACTATATTGAGTTCTGGTATATTGAGAATCAGTTCAGTGCCACATTGCAGTTCTCTGAGCCTAGGTTTTCTTTGGCCTGGAGACATGTGGCACTAAACTTTCCATGCATACTCAGTGTGAATTGCAGAATTCATTTTGAAATCCAATAATTCCATACTGGGTTGTGGGCTTGTAAGAACAGAGCAACCCATGATTGGCTCTGCCAGACTTTCTGGAGAGGTTCTGCTCATTCCTAGATATGGGGCTTAGCAAGGTAGGGGGTGTGTGGATGTGGGAGAGAGAGAGAGAGAGAGAGAGAGAGAGAGAGAGAGAGAGAGAGAGAGAGCTTTATAAGGCAACCAGAAACCTTTGAACCTTCTGTGCAGGGCCAACCTATCCATGTGGCAGACTGAGGCAGCTGCCTCGGGTGGCGGAATCCATGAGGCAGTGTCTGCAGTGGCAGCTTCCAGGTTCCAGCAAGATCTCTTGCAGTCCTGTCATGAGATCTCACCAGAAGCTGCTGCTTCTTCTTCTCTGCTGCCGTGGGTGCCCTGCCCACCCCACCAGCAACTGGAGAAGCAAGAAGAAGAAGCAGCTGTGGCTTCCAGCAAGATCTCAACAGGCTCCTGCAAGATCTCAACACTAGCAGCCGCAGCCACTATAGCCATGGCACCCCACCTGCCACTGCTGCTGCTGAAGTAGCAACAAGAAATGAATGTGGTGGTGGCTTCCAGAATCCGGTGAGATCTCATGGACCTCTTATGAGATCTTCCTGGAACCCAGACACTGTCCCTGCACCACCTAGATAATTGAGGCTTTGGTGCAGTGTGTGTGTGTGTGTGTGTGTGTGTGTGTGTACGGCATCTTTTTGTTTCACCTCAGGTGGTGAAGCAGGACAGGCTACTGCTACTCTTGTTCATAGTGGAGAATTATCTTGCAGTTGTGAGATGCCTGACAAAGCACTGACAAAGCCCAAGGAAAGACATAGCATCAACACAGCAATCGGACAGATGCTAGAAATCTCATAGGTCCCAACTACTATTCAAGACCTCACTTGATAAATACAATAAAAATAAATAAATATATAGGTTGAAGCCATTCTTTTTCTTTTTTTCCCTTTTACTTTGGTTCAAGTCATTCTCATTATGGCACTCTAAACTTGCCACACTGTGCCCTCTGACACTTTTAAGGAATTGATGGAAGAGTGTATTGAGGAGTACACCTGAGGTTTGACTGCTGGAGTTGGAGCCAGTTGTGGATTGAAAAGAAGGAGAATGCCATGGAATCTTCATTAGCTACTGAGGCAAAGGGAGAGAGCAGGAAGTAAGTCAGGTGGGGGCATTCACTGAGCCAGTCAGCCTCCAACCAATAGACAGATATGTGTGCATCCCTCTTGCTAGTGGATGGTTTTGAGTGAATAGTTTCATAAAGTTTGTTGTGGTTGTCACATGCCAAAACCATTATCTTGCAGTTGAAACATCCAACCAAAATCTAAAAACATCTTTATTTGTTCAGGGCTTTGTATTGTAGCTGAAATTAATATTGACTGTGGTGGTGCTGCACATGTTTGTTGCTGTTGATTTGATGAGTTTGAGTTTAAT
The DNA here is from genome assembly GCF_964188315.1 of Podarcis muralis. Lineage (NCBI taxonomy): Eukaryota > Metazoa > Chordata > Lepidosauria > Squamata > Lacertidae > Podarcis > Podarcis muralis. The sequence continues at coordinate 57,295,094 of NC_135657.1, read as the reverse complement.
AGTGGTTTTATTATTGTTTCTGTGTTGTTAGCCACTCTGTGCTCCTCACTGGAGAATGGGTAGGATAAAACATGACAAATTAATAGGGCATGTTTTCACAAATATTTTCAGAACTACGTTTTCTTCTTCTTCACATTGTTACTTGCACATTTCTGCCCTTAGAGAGTAAACACTGAGTGTGCTTACAGTACTTCTGTTGCATAACTGTAAGAGTACTTGCATGGTTTGAAAATTTTACTGCAAAATATACAACACAGCAATAAAGACTTCCTTTAGGAATTATGACTAACCATGGAAATAGAAGAAGTGTGCATGCACACGAAAGTTCATACCAAGAACTAACTTAGTTGGCCTTTAAGGTGCTACTGGAAGGAATTTTTTTGTTTTGACTATGGCAGACCAACACGGCTACCTATCTGTAACATGTAAATAGAATGAAGTCAACTATATTTTATACTTGTGAGGCCCTATTAATAGGACTATGTCAGTCTGAGTGGTCATTGAATCTCTCTTATTTTAGAGCTTAGATTTTCTGAATGTATTAATTACTCAAACTTCATGATACTTCAGAAGCAAAAAATGCAATTCTTTACTAAATCCACATGAGGCTGCACTGAGAGTCAGCCAGCACAGTAAGAGTAAATTATGCAAACAGCAAATCCCAACTGTGTGCCGTTTACCAGAACAACAAGCACAACTTTAATTAATCGAGGGCCTAAGACCTTTTGCCAAGTTTCTTTCAAGGCTGATTTCACTGTTCACAGAACAACATCCCTCTGCCTAACCTCTACACTAGAATCTCGTTAACCCATCAAGAACCTTCCTATGGATTTTGGACATCACATCTTTGTAAAGGAGCTCCTCCCCATCCTATCTGCACAAACTGAACATATTATTTTATTATAATATTTGAAAGAATTCTGGTTCTGAATTTGGGTGGGCAGGGTCCTTAATATTTTGCTTGCTATAGCCACAATGATTTATGCAGACCTATTGCTACAATGCCAGCACTAAGCCTGTGACATTATTGCCTGCCAACACCAGGCTAAAAAGATTATAGACGTTTTCTAAAATGCACACAAGAGACTTGAATGTGCAATAAGTTCCCATAACTCAAGAACACTAAACCTTTCATGTGAACTGTGCAGGTCTTTCTCACTGATTCTAAAAGTTGCTTGTTAGTCACAGGTTCTTCATTATAATGGGTGATAAAATATTACCCTGTTTTCTGTGAATCATCTTGAAATTCAGACACATTCACTCAGTCAACAACTATCCCAAACAATCTCACAGCTATAAGCTGTGATGAAGTTTTGCTAATATCCCTAGGGAAATGTGAGGCACACAAGTAGAGAAGGGTCTTGTACTACCTGGCCAATCAAAAGCCATATAAAATTGCCATTCATCTTCACTGGCCCAGTCTGGAACAGTATTGTGGCATCCCTTCCAACCTATAGCGCAAGATAAGCTGATAGCAGATTCAGTGGGAATTAATTGGAATTGGTTTCACAAACAGCATTTTAATTAAAAAGTTCTACTGTGCCCTGTTAAATGGATGGGGCTAAGTGATTTTGGTAAGTATGGGTTTCCCACTGCACAGGTAAAACACAGCTGGAAGATTCAGTGCAGGTCTGCAGGAAAAAAAGGTAACTGGTGAGCATCTCAAGGCAATGAGGTGGGATAGGAAGATAATATCCTTATCAACATGTTGTCTTACTGATTTGACCTGCGGGCTGCATTCACCCTCCAGGGGCTGCATGCCAGTGGTGAGTGTGGCTGAAAGGGGATGTGGCCAGTCTACATTTGCACCCACGTTCTCATATATCAACTGGTGTGTGTGCGCGCGCACACACACACACACACACACACAGACACAGAAACCACCTGCTGATGCCATGCTCTGCCCATCAGATAATGGATCTGATGACCAAGCAGGAGCAGTTTACATCTCCCTCAGAGTACTTGGCTACAGTGCCTAGGGAATCTACAGATCAAAATTTAAATGGGGTCACAGTGCCTGCTTTAAAACCTGACAACATTTAACAAAAATGGGAAAGAAACCCTGTAGCCAAACTATTGGAAATGGGCCAATACAGTAGTAGTGATACTGGATTTCTGTCCAAAAACAGCCTGTTGCACATGAAAGCTGTCTGCGATAATTTTATACTAGTTACCACATGATATATTAGCTACAACGATTCAGCTAACTTTCTTATTACTGTTTGCACCATGTTAGTCCTGTATGATATGTTGATATCTTAAAGAGGCATTACCTCATGCTAAAAAACAAGTAGATGCTGTATATGTTATGAGTGGATATTTTGCTAAACCCATGAAAGCTGCTTCCTTAACAACTGGATAGTTTACTTGGTTTGCAACATCTGACAACAATGTAGTAATATAAAATATACAGTGGTACCTTGGTTCTCAAACTTAATCCGTTCCAGAAGTCCATTCCAAAACCAAAGCATTCCAAAACCAAGGCGCACTTTCCCATAGAAAGTAATGCAAAACAGATTAATCTGTTCCAGACTGTTAAAAAAAACCCTTAAACCAGCAATTTAACATGAATTTTACTATCTAATGAGACCATTGATCCATAAAATGAAAGCAATAATCAATGTACTGTACTATAAAATAAATAAGGCAGTATTGTAGATGATAAAAATTAAAACTATTATTTTTTTTCACCTGCACTGATCATAGTCATTGTTTGGATGGGGGGGCTTTTATCCATTTCCACAGTCACACAATCAATCAATCAATCAGTAGCTGAACTGGGTTCTACACAGTCACAAAAACAAATTAATTGAAAAAGCCTCAAAACAAAAACACAAAATAAATAGCAAAAACAAAAGCGTGAAACTTAATCCATTCTGGAAGTCCATTTGACTTCTGAAATGTTCAAAAACCAAGGCGCAGCTTCTGATTGGTGCAGGCGCCCTGGAAACAATAGCCGACAGCCACATTGGACGTTTGGCTTCCAAAAAATGTTTGGAAACTGGAACACTTACTTCTGGGTATTTGGCGTTTGAGAACTAAGGTACCACTGTATTGTTTATAGATATATCAGGTAACAGTTATGTGTCAGGAAAACTGTTAAATATTCTCTCAAATGTTTATTTTTATTCTCATCTTGCTACTCTCTGATTTATCGAAGAAATTAATATGAACCTGAATTAAAACTGCTGTTGTTTCTTAAATCACTATATTCTTGCTTATAATGCCAGGGGGGAACAGCTGTTGTTTTTCCACAAGGAAAAAAGTGGCAGGAAAGAAATATGCTCATCTAAAAACTACACCTGATTTGTTTTCAGTTGCTGGCAGTGAAAAACATTGACACAATTGGGTGAGGTTAGGACAGTCTGAAGCACTTGTTTCCATCTGCTTACATAAGCTTTTGAAAGAAATTTGCAGTATTAAATGGCATGTTTAATCAAGTAAACTCTTGACCACTATTCTTTACTTGCAAATCCTCCAATTTATGATGGGTGGATATAAGAAAACCTCAAATCTGAGTTCCACGCCCAACAAATTTGAGACTCTGAATTTTATTTTGAACTTTGATATCTGCTTCTCAATCCCAATGTTGGCAACATTTGTTTTCAGCTAAAACTGAAGTCTCCCCCTTTTTGTAATAGCAGGTAAGTAGCTGATAATCCTTGGGCCAAATTTGGACCACCTAACAAAGCATTAACAATCTGCCCTTGTCCAGACTGTCAGTTTGGTATCTGGACTGTTGCTCCTAGCTCGTAACTGGCACAATATCAGCATGATGCCTATTCTAAAAGGGGATATATCGAAGGAGTTGGTTGGCATGTTTACTCAGGACTTGTGTCTAAAACTTGCTTTACCATGCTCCTCAGCCATGGCAACACTTTACAGGCAGGGATCAGCAAAGCTCCAGGAATCAGTCAGACTGACTTTAACCAAGCAAGCCTGCTGGCCTGGAATCATAATGCTTGTGAGATCCCATAGAGTCTCTTAAACCTCTCAGATGGCTAAGGCTAGTTATCATTTTAGAAAATCAAAATTAGTGAAAGAATAGCAGGGCAACTGGAAGGAAAATTGCCAGGTGCGAAAAAGAGAAGGATGGCTGACTCTTCTTCTTGGCAAAGGTGGGGGTCAGGCATGACTCAAGGTAAATCTATTATGGTACAAAGGTAAAAAGGTAAAGGACCCCAGGACGGTTAAGTCCAAACAAAGGCAACTAAGAGGAGTGGTGCTCATCTCCGCTTCTGGCACATAGAGGTCCATGACGAGTGCCAGAGTGCAGGGAAAAGCTGTTTACCTTTCCACTGTAGTGGTACATATTTACTTGCACTGGTGTGCTTTTGAACTGCTAGGTTGGCAGAAGCTGGGACAGAGCAACAGGAGCTCACCCCATCGCATGGATTCGAACCGCCAACCTTCTGATTGACAAGCCCAAGAGACTCAATAGTTCCAACCACAATGCCACCCGCATTATGGTACTAACCATGATTGTTTATTTATTGATCCATTGCACGTCTGTTGCATGGCTATCTCAAGGTGATGTACTGTAAAATAACAAAAAGCAGTAAAAAAGCATTTAAAATGAGATTTTTTAAAACAAAAAAAAGATGCCCCATTGCAGAAATCCATTCATGCAGCAGGGAAGGTCTGCTGGCAGTTTCCAGAAAGTGCAGATAGATAGTGGGCACCTTTCATGTCTCAACAGCAATGCTATTCAGCAGAACAGGGGCAGACACACTGAAAGCCCTGCTCTGAGTTACTGTGTAATGCCACACACTTCAGGGCTCTCAATAGTGATAAGTGTTGTCTTGATGAGATTAGGAAGGGAAAGGCAAGTGGGTTTTAGCAAGTCTGCATGTTCCCATTTATAGAGGGTTGAAACACTACCTGTTCCATTTCAATAGGGTGTTAATACAAATGCACAATGTCCTAACAAGCTAGGCCTTACCAGCTAAACTTTTCAGACAAAATGGAAAAATTTTAATCATTGAGAATTACAACAAAGAATTGACACAAATATTGACACTATTATTTCTAATGCACTCATACATACAATGCATGGTCTTTCACATGTATTATATTGATTAAATATCTGCAACGGAAATAATATTTGTACTTTTAAAAATATGTTTAGTGGACACTATTTCTGTAAACTCTAACCTTTAGTATAATATGGACTTTACATTAGCATAAGTATTAGGCAGATGCAATTGCTGCTATATATAGGGTCTCCTTCAGCTAATCAGTTTTTCATGCATTTAAATAGGAATATTAGAATGATGATAATTACTCCAGTTTGCCCATTATAATATTACCTTCCACAGTATATTGTTGTACAGCACAATGGGGGAAGAATTAAATTATTATCAATACTCTGTGTAACTGAAGTGCTCTGTTGATATCATTCATTCTTGCCAATATATAAACAGATTTATTTATTTAGTTAGTTATTTAGTTATTTTTTCATTGTAATTGTATGGAGTGTAGAAGACCTTCTGTTCCCGATGAGGTCATATAACCTATGGGAAATTACATTGCAGTTGGAGGCATTTAATTAAATAGAACACATTAATTCACAATTCTGAACAACAAAACTCACTGTAAAATCAAGAGCAGACTGCAAGGAGGTACACGTTTAATTTTTCTTTTCAGAAATGGCATAAAGCATCCAAGATTGAGGTTGTCAATGGGTTTTGAGTTGCGTGGTCAGTTTGGCTGCTATCTTAGTTTCCTGAGACAGATGGACCTCTGTGTTGTGTTTCTGCGGACTGAATTTTATATCTGAAACCCAAGATGCTATATGTGGCAGTGTTTGTAGTTCTGAAGTGCCAAAGTAGAGACATTAGTCAGAACACTACTTCTTTTGCCAAGGTATGGACAGCAGTCATACCGTTGGCAATAAGTTACAACTGAAATAGGAAGCGTATGTTAAAGTAAAATAAACTATTTTTAGTTACCTATAATTTTTTTTTTTATGTTCATTGTATGGTCTGGATCCAGAGTCCTTTCAGCAAAACACTGCTCATGGGACACTCCCACTGGACGAAGGAGACAGATTAGCTTCACTGATTCCTGCTTCTTCCAAAAGCTTCCTGTGTTCCCTGATAGCCTGTTCCAGAGGACTGAGGGACTCTCTGGAACAGTGTGTGACTTGCAGAGAAGAGAGAATCAGGTCACACCCACACCCACTTTTTCCAGCAGGAGTCTCCACTGTACTGCTGTAACTTTTGTATATAGAACATCAATAGTGGATCTAGCTCTATAAGTATAAATCTAAGCATTTAAATGTGTGCATCTTTCTGCTGTTCATTTTTTGGCCTGCAGGGCCAAATGCCCAAATGTTTTGTGACAGACAAAAGCACACTTCTTGTTGTAATAGGAATAATAGCATTGCTGTTCTGTGAACTCAGAATGCTGCACACAGTCAGCAGGTTTCTGAAAAATAAATCAAACTGGATGTCGATATGAAACATCAGAGGAATTGCCATCACTGTTTTGCATGCTTCATTCCATCATCATTTTATAGCACCACTTGGAAAAACCCTAAGAAGGTATTGACTCTTGTTGTCAATATTAAGATTTATTGGCACAAGTCATATTGACTGGGGACCATCTAAGATGTTATTAGATCACAAGGATCTAAACTCAAAAGTCAATAATGTTATACTTTAAAGATATATAGATTAACTACCATCCCACAGAATCTTGTGGAATATTTTTGAGAGACATCAAAAGAGTAGAGTGTGAAATCTAAAATATAGATTTCAGTTGACAAAAAATACCTGCAGTTGTTGTTGTTGTACTGTTGCCTTAAAATTCTGAAATCTGCATAGGACAGTAGGCAAAATGAACAGATTATTGTATTATTGGGGTCGCACAGTTTAGAGGGGTATTATTATTAATCCAATTTATTTCCCACCTTTCCTCCAGAAGGAGCCCAGGATGTTAAACATATCAGTGGTATTAAACAGTTTAATACATTCTTTAGCAAGTGGTCATAGGGTTGCCAGGAACAGTGTCTTATAGCCATCAAATGTCTAGTTAAATGGGGATGTTTAAAAATTCTCTTGAAAGTCAGTAATGTGGGAGGCAGACATACCTCACCAGGAAGGCCAATTCACAAATTTGGAGCAGCTGCTGAAAAGTCCATGTCAGGGGTCCACACAATAGTTATGTCTACTATATCCTTCCTAATATTCTTTTAGCAATATAAACTAATCTGAAGATGTTGTTACCTTGCAATATATAGGAATTTTCCAAGTACCACTTCTCAGTTGATAATCAAAGATCAGAGATTTTTCTCATAAAGTAAAAATATGTTAAGTCAGAGCTTTTATCTCCTAGACGTTAATTTGATGTGTATGTCAAATCATAGTGTAGAGGAATGTAACATGATAATCACACACCATTAAAGGCAACTCTTCGAAGCATGTTGATAAACAAAAGACAAACAGAGGCCAAAAAATGGGAAAAGTCATTACAATAATTTTCTGAGAAATAAACAATACTCTCAAACCTTTATTGCATTAGCAAACTGCCATAGCAAAATAAGACAATACAAAAAAGAAAAAAGACAAACTAGAGACAAGCAACCAAGCAAAATTCAGGTGTTTTGGCTGGCGTAGTGACATTTAAGTTACCCGAAGACAATAATGCAAAGATATAGTAGCCAGCGCCCAAAAACTAATATGCGGGTATATATAAAGCACAAAATGGCCCCAGAACAGACTCAGCATATTGAGTTAAAAGTAATAAAAGAATTAAAACAGGTCCAGGTCTAGGGCACGCTACCCTGTCAGAGTAGCCCTGAGTTTCAGAGCCTGCACTATGAAGATTGCCACCCCACGTGAGATTTGGGGATTTGCGTCCACAAGAAGCGATTTCAAACAGTCTTCCTTAGATGTAATGGTGGACGGGATCAAAAGGAGGAGCTTAGATCTTATTGGCTCATAAATAGGGCAGTAGAAAAAGAAATGTATGAAGTCCTCTACTTCATTCATTGTGCATGGACATAGACGCTGGGTAATAGGGGTCTTAGAGTAAATCCCCTGCAGGAAGGCCGTGGGTATAGAATGGAAGCGGGCCATTGTAAACGCTCTTCTCAAATTGGGCTCCGTCAGGTCTATCAAGTAGTTGGCAAGTGATCTTACCACTTTCACTTTAGGGAGCCACATGGAAAGGCGAGCTGAGGTGGACTGTGCCCGGTCCATGGCCTCGTCTCTTGTAAGAATCCAGGCCCGGATTTTATGTTTGTCCCAAGAGGACAGCGAGTCAAGATTTGGGAGAGAGTAGCGTGCAGTAATAGTCACCATGGCCTTGGACCATTTATTGCTTTGAGAACACGTTAAAAAGGCTTGCCTGGCTAGTAGGGAACCTGGGGCATTGATTAATTTACAATAAAAGCTAATAATTCTAATGTGGGCTCTCGCAACAATGGAGGGGAGGCCCAGTTCTGTTCTTAACTGTGCTGCAACCGAGCCCTTGGGGAGACCCAGTATCTTCCGTGCAAAAGAGTTTTGTAGAATCTCCAGCCGTTGTAGTGTTTTTAAATTCCACCCCCAGATTTCAACCCCATACAGTAACATCGGGAGGACTTTGCTGATAAATGCTTTTCTGATTGGTGGAACCAGCTGGCCGCCTTTTGCATAGTAGAATTTCTCCAAGGCTTTGATGGTTCTGCGGGCAGCCAGGATGGTTGTATTTAGGTGAGCTGACCAGCTAAGCCCATGCTGAAAAATGATACCCAAGTACTTGAATGCTGAACAATATTCAATAGAATGGCCCTCAAAATTCCAGAGTGACTTCCGAGTTTTCGTGCCAAAAGTAAGAATTTTGGTTTTGGCGAAATTAATTTTAAGGGAGTTGGTATCACAATATGTCATGAGCCCTCTGAGCGTGTTGTTTAGGCCCAGCTTGGTTAATGACAGTATCACCATGTCGTCCGCATAGAGTAATATGGGGATCTTGAGCTGTTGTAAGGAGGGGGCAGATTGATTTAGGGCCTTCATAGTTGTGACGATGTCATTGATATAGAAATTGAATAGAAAAGGGGCCAAGAGGCAACCCTGTTTGACCCCTTTATTCAGAGGGAAAGAATCAGAAAGAGCTCCCAGAGGGCCGAATTTTACTCTGGCCGATATGTCATTATGAATTTCCATAAGAAGGAGGAGGAGTCTCTTATCTATGCTGGTGTAACTAAGCTTCTGCCATAGCCTATCTCTGGGAATGGAGTCAAAGGCGGAGGTCAGGTCCACAAAAGCCGCGTGTAGTTTGCAGTTGAACCTGTTTAGGTATTTATCAATCAGGGTAAGTAGAACAAGACATTGGCCAGATGTGCTGTGACCTTTGCGGAAGCCAGCCTGTTCCGGATGGAATAGCTTTGTTTCTTCTGCCCACTCAATTAATTTCTCTAGCAAGAATCTAGAGTAAACCTTGTATGATATGTCCAACAGGCTGATAGGTCGGTAGTTACGCGGATCTTGTGGGTCCCCCTTTTTATGTATTGGGATAACTATGCTCTGTTTCCAGTTAGGTGGAATCTTAAGAGTAGCATTGATGGTGGTAAAGAGAGATGCTAAGATAGGGGCCCACCACGACTGGTTCGATAAGAATACCTCAGGTGGTATCATATCCTCCCCCGGGGATTTATCCCCTGATAGCATGCTAATTAGTTGAGTACATCTCTCTGGGGAGACTGGCTCCCAGGTGGGCAAGGCAGATGGTGGAAGGGTGGTGACTACATTTACGTCAGAATCTGAGGTGGAATACAGCTGAGCAAAGTGAGAGTGCCAGCTGGCTGCTGTGATGTTATTAACAATGAATGAGGGGGGTCTTAAACCTGCATTAATTAAATTCCAAAATTTCTTGTCGTCACGGGTTTTAATGGCCACTGACAGAGCCGTCCAGCGTTCTTTCGCAAAGAGCAATTTCTTATGTTGGAGCAGCTTCTTATAGTATGAACGAAATTGGGCTAACTCCCTGATTTTGCTCTGAGTGCTGTCTGATTTCATGTCAGACTGAAGAAATCTAAGCCTACTTCTGCACTGTTTGCATTCTTGGTCGAACCAGGTTTGATTCTTCCAGGTTAGAATCGCACGGGAAGGTTTCGTAAGCGAAGGGAGCAAGTAGGCTAGAATTTGCTGGAAAATTGAGAAATGATTCACATTCGTTGTTAACAGCTGAGCTTTCAGGGCTAGGATCTCAGGGGAATTTAGGAGGACTTTTATGTCTTGCTCCAGGAAGATGTCCCACTTCTTGCGTCCGGGGGCCAAGGTCAGTGAATCCTGGGGGTGTGGTGAGCTGGGAGGCCCCAGCTGTGTGTGGTGAAAGGAGATGGCAATTGGAAGGTGGTCACTTTCGGTTCTGTTGAACACATTGAAACAATATGCCTCATCATTAAATGCTGAGGAGGACCAGATGTAATCTATAACACTTGCCCCTCTAGATCCTAGAAAAGTATAGTATCCCCCGGACCAGTCTTTGGGTGTGCCGTGCAAGCTGTGCAGCCCGCAGTTTATAGTGAACTCCAGCAGTATGATGCCAGCCCTATTAATGGTCTTGTCATGTGAATTCCACGTAGGAAACCACTCCTCTTCTATGAATAATTGCGACTTATCGGTGAATAAGCTTATATCTGCTCCGATTCTGGCATTGAAGTCCCCCATTATAAGGATCTCTGACTTTGGAAATTCAGCCCCAGATTTATCTAGAATAAATCTTAAATCCTCCCAAAGCTGATTTGAATGAGAAGAGGAGTAGGTAGATGGATTGTACAAGTTTACACATATGAATTCCCCAAGCGAGCTGTTAGTGATGTGCAAAGTTTGAATGTAATTACTCTCTAACCAAAAGATAGGAGAGATATTAAGCTGAAGCTCCTGCGAAACAAATGTTACCAGGCCTCCACTAGGGCGCCCATACAAATGTGTTTTGGTCGCAGGAATCACAAAGGCGTCATAGCCCGGTAGGGATGGGGAGGGTGAAGATTCTAAGCACCAGGTCTCTTGTATACCCATAATCTGGAATTTCGCTAAAAACTCTTTCATATCCCCGTCATCCTGTTTGGACGTCCATCCTGCCACATTCCAGGATAGCACATTAAAGCAATTTGAGGAGGGACTATGTGCTAGTCAATTGCTCTGGTTGCTGGTGGGAAGGACATTGCCAGGGGTCTGAGACAGCGCCAGGCGAGGTACTACCGAAGGTATCGAAGGGGTGGTGAGTTGATTGATGTGACCAGCAGGGTCTTCAGTAAAACCTGAGTTGTCTCTTTGCACAGTGGGTTCCTTAACGTTTATATATTGGCTTGAAGAGGTTGCGGATATATGAGGTTCTACCAAAAGAGATTGACTGGCAAAGGACGAGGATATAGAGTCATTTGACTGGACCGCACTGATTGAAGACTCCAGGTCAGGCATAGAAGAATAGGACATTGACAGATTACCAGGATGAGGTGTGTTTGGCGCGTTACTCTTTAAGGCGGAGGACGAGGTAGTTGATTGCAGATCTATTAGTAGAGGTGAAGGGGGTCTGCATTGCGACGGTGTATGAGGAGCTTCCGCCAGGCAGACTGCCAAATCATCCGTTATTGGAGTCCCAGTATTTGGCAGGGGTTTCTGGGGTGTTAGCCCCTTCATAACTGGTTTCCTTTGATTTAATAGGTTGCTATGTCCAGGATTTGAGGAGATTTTCTCTTGAAGTACATGTGTAAGTTGCTGCTTGAGTGTATCAAGCCTGTTTATAACTTCCTGCTGTTCTACTAATGGCAACTCGCCATAGGATGAAATGAGGTCCCTCTCCTCTGAGGCATCCAGATGGCTGGGCCCGCTTTGGTCATGCTTCTTTGTTGCTGGAGTAGATAAACCAGGAAGCTTGGGCTGAGAGGGAGGGTGAGGTTCCCGGGTGGACAACTTGAGTTTCAAGACTGAGTCGCGCCTGTCTGGCGGGCAGCTACCTTTTTGTACGGTGCTGCGGAAGAGAGGTTTAATCCTGGTGTCATTAAAGACTCTTGTTGGGAAGATGACAATATTTTGTTGGGTTTTTTCCTTCTCATTTAAAGTTAAAACTTGCAGGTGCCTTTGAGTTGCTAAAACACAACGCTCCAGCAATCAACACAGCAGAATAACAATGTGCTTTTATACATTTTAACGCTTTGTTGAAAACATAATGTGCTGTTGCACTTCTGAAGTTGATCACAATGTTCATTGGTAGTAAAAACAAAGCAAAACCTTGGTACCTATACATTTCCCTGCCGTATTCATTTTAAATTATGTTAGTACCTTGATTCCAGGATAGAAAACAACATTCATCAGGGAAGTGCCCCCCCATGAAATATATGCACTGAGATCCACGCTTAATTTGAAAATATAAAAGAAACCTTCCATGACTGGTCTTCCATTGAGCAGTTTCTTGGCAGAAGTTATAAAATGCAAGTGCTCTATTTAGATTTTTTACAATATGTTATAGACTATTACATTTTTCTTCAGTAAATGATATCTATGTATCACTTTCTGCGATCATTCGTATGTTAGATTTTGTTGACCATTTATTATCCTAGACATCTGTTAGGCTGCACTCATCTTTTTTGTTTTATTGTACACAAAGAAAATCATTGGCATGGATGAAGACATATGATTTGAGGGATGTGGCAATGTGGTCTAAACCACGGAGCCTCTTGGGCTTGCCAATCATAAGGTCAGCAGTTCAAATCCATGAGATGGGGTGAGCTCCTGTTGCTTTGTCCCAGTTCCTGCCAACCTAGCAGTTCGAAAGAAACCCAGCATGCGTAGATAAATAGATACTGCCACGGCAGGAAGATAAGCAGCATTTCCGTGCACTCTGGCAGTTTAGTCCTGCAAGCCACATGACCCAGAAAAGCTGTCTGTGGATAAATGCTGGCTCCCTTGGCCTCAAAGTGGAGATGAGCACTGCACCCCACAGTTCAACTGGAGTTAACCATCCAGGGGTCCTATACCTTTACCCTTTTTTAGACATATGATTACCTTAAGTCACATTTAATTCAATGGGTCTCCTGCTCAAAGTATGACAGCCCAACAGAAATGAATAGGTGAGCATCAGTTATATCCATTTAAAATAAGTGAGATGGTTTTAAGATGCCTAAAAAGATGTGAGCTGGCATTCCATAACCCTAGCTAGAGCACTTGGAATTGACATAGGCACATCATCACATGAACACACTTAACTAGCAACAATCTGTAGTGGCTGACATAAACTGGAAATGGATCTTGCAATACAGTGGTACCTCGGGTTACATACGCTTCAGGTTACATACACTTCAGGTTACAGACTCCACTAACCCAGAAATAGTACCTCAGGTTAAGAACTTTGCTTCAGGATGAGAACAGAAGCCGTGTGGCGGTGGTAGCAGGAGGCCTCATAAGCTAAAGTGGTACTTCAGGTTAAGAACAGTTTCAGTCTTAAACATAAAGTATACCTATTGGAAAGTACAAAGGAATGCATGAAACAAGGTAATAATTTGCTGATATCTTTATTGTAAAGAATGCAGGGCGAGGGAGATGTGGGGAAGTCCAGTTGGTTATGAGAAAAATATTTTGGAAAGATGGTTTCTTTTTTTCTTCTGTTATCTTCTTTTTCCTTTTTTCTTTTTCTATAACTTGTATCTGGAAAAACCAATAAAAATACTGTTAAAAAAAAAAAAGAACAGTTTCAGGTTAAGAATGGACCTCCGGAACGAATTAAGTACTTAACCCGAGGTACCACTGTATCGTCTTTTACTCTCACTTTCATCCCTTTTACTCTTACTTCCACAATTTCCCATCTCCAGCTAAGTCAAAATTTTGCCCAATATAATGTGCAATTTTGAATTTATAACCTTGTTTAATACCCATGTTTCCCCTAAACTTTTCATTGCTTAAGACTGTTCATTTTGGCAGCCAGAGCACCAGTATCATGGTGGTATAATACTGCAAAAGAGGGCAAATGATGAAAGAATTTGTAAGTTTTATTTCTAATAATTGCTCACTCTTCTTATATTGTTCACACTGTCCTATTTTTATATTTGCAGCATAATCAAGTGATTATTATTATTATTTTTTAAATTCTACTTCAGCACTTCAGTCTGCCAGGAAAACAAACTCCCTGGAGAAAGATACCATGCTAGGCTGAAACTGTTGCCCCAATACAAAAAGTTTCTATATTAAAGGGAGTTCTTTGAGGGAGGATGGCCTGCAATGTGAAGTCTAAGAGCAGCTTTATTAGCGTACTAAATGTACAATATAAACTGTATGTATAAATAGGGCCTTAGTTGGCTGGATCCCAACATGCTGGGATGGATTCAACTAATGAGTTAGTCCCACTAGCAATGAGTTCCACAAGTACAATGATATCCCCCCCCTTACACCTCCTCAAATCCTATCTAGAGGACTGAGAGAAACCCTAAAACAGTGCACATGGGGGAGAAGAGGGAAGATCATTCCATCTGGCAAGGATAAACAATTGTACTAAACAGAAAAATCTCCTTACCCTGATGTTGAATCATTCCACCTACTATTTTTTTTTCCTTTTGGAGACATGAAGTGCTATAACCATTAACCTTTCTAAAACAGTTTTAACACACCATGAGTCTAGATGCCCTGTCTTTTCTTTTGCCATTAACTTTACTAAATGGGACAGTGAACTGCATTGTGCTTACCTCAGTCTAATAAACATTGCAATATTGTACCAGTTTATAACCCAGTTAGGTGTAGCCCCATAGTTTAAGATAAAAAGCCCCACAAGTGTTTATCATTGGAATGATTCACTTGCCAGTCTTTGACTATATTACTGGAAAGCACCAATATGACCCCAATGGTAGACTTTAATTATTGGCTATAATAAGGCATTCTAACTGCAGCTTTCAAAACAAAAGCTATTCATCTGACATCAGAATCAGTGAAAGGTTCAGTTATTCTTGCTTTACTGAGCATGAAATGGAATTGAAAGGCAATATTAAATGGGTTATTAAACTTAAGACATGGTATTTTGTGATCCTTCTGTACATTTTCCTACCTGCATGCATAATGTGGATTGCATATTCTCTGCGGAATCAGTCATTTTCAGTGGCCTTTAGGTTCCAATGCATGTTTGCGTTTCCGTTATTTACAAGTCTTTATGTGATAAACTAAAAGTATGGTTCCTCAAGGATTCAGACTTCTATTATCTCTATTGCATATGCATGCCTACAAATATCACATTACACAAATCATTCTTGGAAAATGAATATTCATGTGTAGTAATAAAAACATCAAAGCTTTAAAGCAAGGTTTTCAGTTTTGCTAAGTAGGCTTTTTTTAATCAAACACAATTTCTATTCTGTTTAATTCCTGTGTTTTTCTGGCCCATTTCACAAAATGTAGCTTTGCACTTTGCTGCTCTCTTAGTAAGGCTGCTTTTGTATGATACATGCAGATTTCTAGCTGTTTGTTTGTATTTTTAAAGAAAAGATTATGGGAAAATAGGATAGTTACCCTTTCTATTAAAGTCAAAGGGTGAGTTTCTGTGGAATTGAGTTACCGTAAGTGTTGCAGTAAACCCAAAGTGGGTTGAAGGAATGTGTGTTAATACTGCCAGAATCACTTTGCTGCTTTCATTCAGTAAGAACTACAGCCAGTTTGAAAGCCTAAGCACAAGTTACTGTTCTAAACAGCCTGCAGCCAAAAATGTGACAGATGGACAAATGGATTAGAGTGTAGATGCTTGAGGAATTCAGTATTTGCAAATTCTAGAACTAGTTCATGGTTTGAACTAATTGGTACCCTGCAGGTGAAGGTGCAGAGCAGAGCTCAGTAAATTGCCAGCTTTTGCACCAAATATTCCAATGCAATGTTTGGGCCTGCCAAAAATTACAAGAGTGCATTTAAAATCATTTGTTTTGAGAGGACATGTGTTTAGAATCACATGTTTGGAGATAAAATGCATTTTAAAAATATATAAAATGTGCATTGTCATGGAGGTTTCACAGAGAGCCAGCATTGTTAGATAGTCAGACTAGGACAGGGGTCAGCAAACATTTTCAGCAGGGGGCTGGTCCACTGTCCCTCAGACCTTGTGGGGGACCAGACTAAATTTTTGGGGGGGAATGAACGAATTCCTATGCCCCATAAATAACCCAGAGATGCATTTTAAATAAAAGGACACATTCTACTCATGTAAAAACACGCTGATTCCCAGACCGGCTGCAGGCTGGATTTAGAAGGCAATTGGACCGGCTCCGGCTCCCGGGCCTTAGTTTGCCTACCCATGGACTAGGACTTGGGAGACCTGGGTTCAGCTCTGCACTCAGCCATGAAGTTCAGTGGGTGACATTGAGCCAGTCTCTGCCACTCAGTTCACCTACCTCACAGGGTTGTTGTGTGGATTAAATGAGCAAGGGGAGAACCATGTACACCACCTTGAAGTCTTTGAAGAAAAATGTGGGATATAAATGCAACCAATCAATCAATCAGTATGAATTCATAGATTAATGGGGAAACAGGGTAGAATGGACTTATGGGCAAACACATGCAAAATGGCAGGGATTGGAAACAGACAGATTAATCCATTCCTATATTGAAGTAAATCTATGTGCTGTAAGAAAGATTTATTGGGTATCTTAGAACCACTGCTCCTTTAGTAAAATTAGTAGAAATCTAGGTATACATTTTTGAACTCAACAATCAGGCTGGCCATATTATGGCCATATTATTAGGCAGAGTGAGATGACTGTCTCAGGATGGCTGTGGCAGGACAGAGATGTATATGCTGCATGGTCTGTATCAGGCTCCTTAAGCTATCATACTGCCTTGGGGCACCACCCCACTGTCAGTGTTGAAGTAAAATTCAGCTGCCAGTCCCATCAGCTTCTGTACACTGAATACTGTTGAGGGAGCTGCTATCTAGTCATAGAATAATAGAACTGTAGACTTGGAAGCAACCTCAAGGGTCATCTAGTCCAACCCCAAATGGAATTTAATTCCCCAAAATAATCTGAATCAAGTGACCTAAAAATGGGCTCTGAAGGCAGTAAACATCTGCATCCTTCTAACATTTTCCCCAGATTTGCTTGATATTGTCATCTTTATTCAATGGATATAGAAACTTTTCCAATATAGAAAGTGTAAGGTTTACCTGTACCCTGCTTTCAAACTCCCACTGCCCATTTTAATATACATGACTTTCAGCTTGTTCCTTCCTTTGCCTAGACATATTACTTCCTCGCTCACCTATCCTATTTCCATTCCAAATTCCAAAAATTTAATCATTTGCTTCTTTCAGATTCTTAACATGCCTTGCCAAGCACTCCTGGTTCCCATAGATATGAGCATTCATGAATGTGTGGCTATATAATCATGTAATTCTCTATAGGAATTTTGTAACATGAACCATTCCTTAGAGCTCTATGAAAGATATCACATTTCTCACTAGGATTAGGGAAGTGACTAATTTACATTGCTTGACTGGACCACCCGTTATGTGACAACATTTAAAATTCCTCAGCAGAAGAACTTGCTTACTGCTGATTAGCATGAGTGAATTTAGGAAACTTTTTAGTCAGTACCACATTTCCCCCCTCTTTTTTTCTGGTAGGGGGTTGCATTTTTAATAATGTTTTCATCAAACTGCAAGCCTAACACGATTATATTTGTAATTATGCTTTTCAATTTCTTTCCTTTGCATTTTCTATATATTTTCATCATTGTCTCACACAGAAATGGCTTTTGTAAATAGAATAGGTTGTATGCAACACCACACTAGCAGAAAAATAAGTGATGGCACTGTTTTCCAGCAATTAAGAAGATAAGAGGAGTCCTCCTGGACCAGGATTATCTACCCCAGCATTCTGTTTTCACAGATGCCTATGGGAAGCCTACAAGCAGGGCAGGAACACAATACAGTGGTACCTCGGGTTACATACGCTTCAGGTTACAGACTCTACTAATGCAGAAATAGTACCTCAGGTTAAGAACTTTGCTTCAGGATGAAAACAGAAATTGTGCTCTGGCGGCGCGGGTTAAGAAGAGTTTCAGGTTAAGAACAGACCTCCAGAATGAATTAAGTACTTAACCCGAGGTACCACTGTAGCACTCTCCCACCCACTCATAGTCCCCAGCAGCTGGTATTCAGAAGCACGCTGCCTCTGATTCTGGTGGTAATATATAGCCAACATAACTATCCGGCGGTTAGTTGCTCAAGCACTGGTAAAACAATTGGTGAAAGGGCCCCAATCTTGACTCAGGCTTCAGCACTCTGTTAAGCAAGTGAGAAAACACACTGTGGTGTATATTTTGTGTGTTTGTTTGTTTGTTCATTCTACAACGTTCTAACCCATTCTTCATCCAATCAGATATCAGACCAGTGTACAACAACAATAAAATGCAATGAAAGCCATCATGTAGCAATTAAAAATACAACAGCTAAATAAATAAATAAAGCCCCTTTAAAATGCCTGGCAAGCAGTAATCTAGACAGCACTTTCCCCTCCTTTTCCTTCCATTTCTTGTTTGCTTATTAAACATTGCTCACTATTGGCACCTAAAACTAACTGGAATAGGGCCTTCTTGGTGGCTGCTCCCAGACTTTGAAGCACCCTTCCTAGAGAGCCTAGACTGGCTCCCTCCCTGTTGTCCTTCTAGCAGGCTTTGGGGAAGTGACTCTTCTTAAGGAAAAGCCTTTGAATAGTGCTGTTGCTGTTTTTTTACTATATTTGGGTACTAGGTTTTATAGATACATTTTTATATTATTTTAATTCTATTATAGTTTACTTTTTAACTATTATTTTTATTTGTTTTAATCTTTCTATGTTTTATCCATGTTTGCTTTAATTTTTATGAGCTGCCTTGAGTCCTGGTTCGTGGGGGAGCATAATAATAATAATAATAGCATCATCACTGGCTCTCCAGTGCTGACAAGAATTTGCACATCTTGCACATACAGAAATATAACATTAAGTTTGACTCTGCTAGGGACAAATACAGGATCCCCCCCCCCCCCAATGATCAAGACTTTTCACAAGGGGCAATGGTACCGTTGAATACAATCCAGGGATGTGTACCAGCCCTGATAAGTGCCTTGCATCTGTGCATTTAAATAATAATAATTCTGATCTGTACCTGAGTTCTGACGAGTTCTAGACAGTTGTTTGTTGAACCAGAGCAATGTAAGATTTGGTTTGGGGCGGGAATCTATGAAAATTTTCATTAAATATATATATATTCCATGGGCAACATTTGGACAGCGTCCTTTGCTCAAAGCTCATAGACCCAGTGGCGTAGCGTGGGTTGTCAGCACCCGGGGCAAGGCAAGTAATCTGCGCCCCCTAACCCGTGGATTTTAGCAGGGGGCAGAGAGCTGTGAGTGCGAGAGCGCCCCCCCCGCAGATGTTGCGCCCGGTGCGGCCAGCCCCCCCTGCACCCCCCACGCTACGCCACTGCATAGACCTAAGGAAAAATTGAGATACAGAAAAAGCAGAAGTGTACCAAGGCTCCCATGTGCCCTTGGCAAGGAGCTGTATTGGTGCTCCCACCCCTTCCCTTGCACCCTTGGCAAAGTGTCCCAGAAGAGTTTGTGTGCCTTGCCTGCCACCTAGAGCAGCAGAGGAGCATCCCAGGGAGCTTGCAGGTGGGTGGGTAGGTAGGCTCCTAGCCACTCTGAACCAGAGTGCAGAGGTGTGTTTTTTGTGTGCGCCCCCCCCCCCCTTGATAGGGGCCAACCTGGTCCAACCCTAGGTATGCCACTGGGAAAACGTAGACCTGTGAGAATAAGAAAAGGTCAGAAACAGCAGAAGCGTTTTTAGGCTTTGTGGGCAACTTGGGATCCAACTTGGGGCACTTGCATTGTGCTTCAACTCTGAGAAGTGGGAAGGCACGCCAAGACACCCTGCTTTGCTTCTTTATTGGGTCTCTACAAAACCACCACACATCCTTAACAAGAGGTGTGTCAAGCTTTGCTACTTTCCATGCTAATTATAGATCTCATATAAACTTTTGTGAATAAAAATCTGGGGAAATCTGGAAGACTGCAACATAAAAAACAACTGGTGGAGATGGAATGTTCTGTTATAAATAGGCTTAAAGCATGAAAACATTTGAATGAAAGCCTTCCATCAAGAGCATATTTGAATGATCTCAGCTGTGTGGATTTCAGCACCATATCATCACATCATGGGACTAGCTGGACATGGAGAGAGCTATCAAGCTCCTCAGCTTAATTCATAGACTCTCAAAATTCAGAGGTAAAACCCTGAATCACTATAGTTACCATTAAATTTTACCTCTACTTAAAATACTAAAATGTCAGCAGAAATAGACAGCTCAAAAGAAAGGAATGGAAACTGATACTATGATGTTGCCTGAAAGATGGATGCATGAACCAGGATCCAAAGCTCTAGCTAACTTGTTGTTGGTCAAAGAAGAGTCCTTTAGGCTTGGGGTTCTTGGATGTAGCACTCCCCATTCAGCACAAGCAGTTCATGATGGGACATGGAAGCTCACTGTTCATATAAATAAGCTTTTTATAATAATAAAAAATCCGCTGAGTAATTTTAGACCTTTAGGATAGTACTCTTTGGATTTCAGCCAGATTCTGTAGTTCTGTAATCATATGTAGAGATTAGGGTTTTCTCATTTATTTATTTATATTCTTTATTTCAAATGGTGCAGCTTGTGTTCCTTGTGGCTTGTGTATCTCACAACTAAGATGCAGTTTAAAATAATAAAGACACGAAAACAGCATGAAACAAATATTGCAATATATCAAATGCTAGAAGACAGAATATTATTTACATGTGAAATCCTTTTCACTGCAGGAACATTTTTACCCCTGCTGTGGATTATTAACAAGATATTAACACACGGAGCTGGATGCCAAATCATCCAGAGATAGCTTTAAGCCTTTTTAGTAGGATTGTGGGTGACTAGAAGTCATTTTGGTAGAGTTTAGAGAGTCTAAAAGGACACTGGTAGAGGCAGTTCCACAGGTATGCAGGGCTCAAGCCATTAAAGGCTGGCTTACACAACTGGTGACCACGAAAGCTAAATGCAGCCATATATTGCAGATCACTAGTGGGTCAGTAAGCATACAGGAGGCCTGTGGCTTCAAAAGAAGGAAGGATTCTTGAGCATCTGGCAAGTCATAACACATGGTTAGTGGTCTGTCTTTGGTTTGGTGTGCCTGCAAAAGTTTGTGGGATTTATGGGATTCTTAAAAAGAAACAAACCTTTACCCTGAATCTGGATACTTAATCTGGTGTTTACAAGTTTGGTGCTATATCCCAAAGGGATAAACTGTTGGCATCACTCTCCACAATGGCCAGTGTTGCACAGCTGCTGCACTTATCTCTTCAAAGATTGAACCTCTAAAGTGAGCAGACTGGCTGGCACAATGGGATGGAGGGAATGTAGCTCAACATTAGTTATGCATAGTTTGTTGTCAGAGAAAGTTCAGCCTCAGCAGTGCTGGCCTTGCTGCTAGGGGGAAAAAGCTGTCTATTCATTTGGTGCTTTCTTTTGTAGGCCTACTTATGCAAAAAGGGGACTGGGGAAGAAATGTCATTGTTTCATTACATCAAAGTGCTTAGCTACATGCCCACAAAGATGTATGTCTCTGTCTGTTGCTGTTGCTGTGACACAGCGTGTTGCCTTGAACTACGAAGAAAGACAAGGAATGATGAAGTGGGTTCTGCATGTGTGTGTGTGCGTGTGCTCGTGTTGTACCTGAGTTTAGTCTGGCTGGCTCCTAAATAGAATAATCAATGCTATTATCTCTTCCTCTCTTATCTAAATCACATCAGGATTCTACAGTAGATCAATAGGTACAACAAAGAAGGCTGGTGCTTTCATTCCCCTGGGACTCATTACTTTGCTGCCTAAGATCTAGATATAGATTCTCAGTAAGGTTATCTAGTGTTCCATAGTAGTTAACAACAACTGGCAGTTATTAATACTGCACTGCGACCCCAACTTTACAGTACTGGAGCCGATAGCAGGGCATGTCTAACAAAATGAAAAAGTCTTTGCTTTTTCCATCAGCCTTCTTTCTTTCTTTTTCTTTATTCGCACCCCACCTCCAATTCTAATATATCTTCCTTCTATTCTCTAGTTCTATTCTAATATGGTTTCTAAAACAGAGGCTTCATTGAGATTCTTAGCAAGTGCACGTTTGTCTTTAAACAGACTAACATCTGCTCCAACATTATAAAGCCTAATTAAAATAAATTTAGATCTTAAATTAGCCTTTTCAGTAACAGTTATTACACTGGGTGATAAAGTATATAGTATTGGTAGCATGGAAGAGAAAACATTATTTGTATTTTTTCCCCCTGAGCTTCTCCTCCTACGAAGCAAGGAAGAGAAAAGCTGACACTTGCAATTGCACAACTTTCATCTAAACTAGCCATAAATCACTTAGCTGTTTTCTCCATGTTAACTTCTTCCTTTTAAAAAGAAACTGTTTGCTGGGGGGTGGGGGGAGAGGAGAGAAGGGACGTGTTTTTCTCATCATTGTGGACAGCCCTAATCTTTCTCATCAAAAGCAGACAGCCAATTTGCATGGGCTAGGTAAACACTGTGGCAGGCGATTTACATGTCATGTCATAAAATCTTCAATTCATTTCACCTTCCATCAAGCTAAATTTTCGGTAGAAATGTGTGCTCCTATTTCTTTATGAATTTCTTTTAAAACAATGAAAAAACTATGACAGAATAGTTCACTAAAGTTTTAAAGAGGTAAAAGAAATAAGAGAGAAACATAAGATGTAACAACATCACACAAAAAAACAAAAGTATACTGCAGGTCACAATGATATATAGAAGGGAAAGGTATGTCTGAGTTTCTGGATGTACCGGTACCTGTCAAATTCTGGCACAGATAGTCACAATGAGCACTTTCGTTGTCTCTTAGGGCTCATCCATACTTCTTCTGCTTGTCCCATGCCTAGAAAGCACAGGTCTGAGCAGTTTTCTGCTTGCCCCATGCTTTTTCTCAGCCTGGGTCCAAGTGGTTTTGCCTTTGCCCCTCTGCTTTCCCCTGGAAAACCCACTCTTTAGAGCTAAGTTGGAACAAATGGCAAATCCACAGAAAACCCAATTGCCGCTTGTTCCCATTCAGCACTAAGCTGTGGGTTTTCCTAGGAAGAAGTGGTGGGGCAAACGGAAATGTGGATGAGCACTTAGATTTTCACACTACGCAAATCTCGTATTTTGCCAACCCTAACTCCCACTTCCCACATGAGGCCCCCATGTCACATGGCAGGAAGCTTCCTTTTGGGGCGGGGGAGAACAGTTCCAAGAATGATTCACAATGTAGTGCAGAGTTGCTGTTTGGAGATAAATAAGGCAAAAGACTCAGGATCGAGAACTGGGGCCCTATACATAAAACACCACTTTGGGCCATTGTACCTGTTACAGAAAGGAACAGTTCCTGCATTTTCAGAGTATGTGTTTTTTGTGTGACATTTGAAATAGAGATACATGCAGTGCTCTGGCCAAGGGCTCCAATAGGTGCTGGCCAAGGGGACCCAAGCCCTGGATCTCCTTCCCCTTTTCTGTTCTTTAACAAGGCAGCTGGGCAGAGTCCTAATGAGACCGCAGCCACCTACCATCTTAATTTTCCCAGAGGCATCTGAACATATAAATTAGCATATGCCAATTGTATGCAAATTTGTTTGATGGGTCTATGCCCTGAGCCACTTTAGTACCAGTAACTTCTCTGGCTCTCACTTCAGGGGCCTCTAGGGACCGCTGTCCGCTGTTCTTTTGTGGCAGCCCAAACCCTGTACTATTGTTTCAGATGGCCACAGGGAGAATGTGATTTGGCTAAAACTGAAGGATGAGACTTGCAGAGTTTATTAAGCATGTCCTTGCCTGTCCCCCTAAATTCAAGCCTGGTGTATATGTGTGCATATGCCCAGAAGCTTCATTCAACTGCCAGTCTAATCGTCCCCAGGGTTTGTGTTTCTGAACATAAAAATAAATAACATTAACCCTAATTGGTGAGTCAGTTCACATGTTGCTTCTGCTCGCTTTTTTCACCTTACTCACACAAGCAGTGGAATGTGGGAGCTAGAAGCGCATATACCTCTGTCAAGTCAATGTTTGTAATCTGAAAGGTATACCTTAGTACTCTGGATATCACAAAACTGCTGCATGAACTCCCAGATTGTATACTGCCCATGTGAGCAGATTATGCCAATGTATGAAGAAAACATCCCAGTTGCATTTGAAGGGACTATACAGAATTAAATCTGCATAGACCAATATTTGAATTCCTGTGGATACTTAAATGATCTCCCCACTTGTGGCATTATGACTCTATAGCTTATTGTACAAAAAGGCTGACAGAATTGGATTCTTTTCTCTCCTTTTTAAAGAAGAGAGTTAAAAAGGGAATCTTGAGAAAGTCCAAAAGCAAAACATCCTTTCAAAATTCTAAATCACAATTTGAATATTGTAGTTTTAATCTGTTGTACTAAATATTTTGATCTTTATGTTTCCTAAATTTTTGCTAAAACAAAATTTAAGTAAGTACTGTATTTGGGTTAGCTAGCGCAGGCTTCATATTAGCTTTCACCAAAATTACAATTTAATGGTACTAGAGTTTGCATATAATTCCTCAATTGTATAATAACGGGAAAGTTAATGACAACTTTAAAAATGCAAGTACGCTGGGGTTACAGTTAGGTGATCAGTATCTGCTTACAAAATTGGACTATTTAAACAATTGACTTCTAGAAAGTCTCCGTTCAAAGATAATGCCATACCTCTTATCCTTTATTACTTTAACTCTGCACTCCATAATTATGGTTGGAAGTTGAGTAGTGGACTGGTATCATGTAGCATTGGTCTGGTTCATACAAGCTACAGATGTTGCCTCCTCTTCCAGATCAATGTATACTACAAATGTTGCAAGGCAAAAGAGGAGTGAAGGAGTAACATTTCCATTAAAGGTTATTTTCTACTCATGCCCCGCAATGAAAGCCATTATAGAGCATGACAAGGAAGGGGGGAAATACCATAATGGGATGAAATTGGGCAAAGGGGAAAAAATAGGCCATTTCCTCATAGTGAGATCTATTAGAGGGTGAAATAGACAAGTCTCCCTGGGGAAGCCATAGATGACATCCAAGCATTTGAGTCATTTGGAAGCTTATACTGACTTAAGTTCTCAGATGTGTGCTGTAAGGAAATATGTAGTATGAACAGTGTGACATAAAATGCACTTCTGGAAATCTAGTAGAATCTAGTGGACGTTTGGTGCTTATTTACATGTTAATTGTTTCCAGAGTCATAGAACTGTAGAGTTGGAAGGGACCACAAGGGTCATCTAGTCCAACCCCCTGCAGTGCAGAAATCTCAGCTAAAGCATGCATGACAGACAGCCATTGAAATTCTGCTTAAAAACTCCCAATAAAGGGGAGCCCACTGTTGAACAGATCTTGCTGTTAGAAAGTTCTTCCTGGTGTTTAATCAGAATCTTCTTTCTGTAAACTGCCTCTTGTCAGAAGCACACTGTTTCTTATAGAAATGAGATCCTCTCTAAGCTTGCAAGACTACTCTATTTGAACAAAGTCTTCCCACCTATTTGACTTATGCACCCATCCTTGTACATTTCACCCCATTGCCTCTTCTGTTTAGTCGTATGTCCAGTAGGTAAAGGTAAAGGTAAAGGTACCCCTGCCCGTACGGGCCAGTCTTGACAAACTCTGGGGTTGTGCACCCATCTCAATCAAGAGGCCGGGGGCCAGCGCTGTCCGGAGACACTTCCGGGTCACATGGCCAGCGTGACAAAGCTGCATCTGGCGAGCCAGAGCCACACACGGAAACACCGTTTACCTTCCCGCCAGTAAGCGGTCCTTATTTATCTAATTGCACCCGGGGGTGCTTTCGAACTGCTAGGTTGGCAGGCGCTGGGACCAAGCAGCAGGAGCGCACCCCGCCGCGGGGATTTGAACCGCCAACCTTTCAATCGGCAAGCCCTAGGCGCTGAGGCTTTTACCCACAGCGCCACCCGCGTCCAGTAGAGACCCCTGTAAATGCTTCTATATGTTAGTGGTATCAGTGTGAAATTTGAAAAATCCTGAGACTTAAATATGTATTTGCTCATAAGACAAAAAAAGGACAGATTCATTTGTATGTACTCCTCCCATTTCCAAATTGAGAAGCAGTGCCATAATTATCTGTTCCAAACATGCAAGTACAATAATTATTACTTAAATGTTAATTGTGACTGGCACTATTAATGCAGTGTGTGCATGTGTGTCTGTGCATGTGTGTACTGGATATCCATACATTGGATGTGTCTATTGGATAGGCCATAACATTTTGTAACATTGTAAATACTGGATATACAATATACATTTTGTATATATTGTATAGGCCATAACATTTTGTAATATGAAAGCTCTTGAAAGTCAATGCCATCTCCTTTAAAATAATGAGCAAAAGTGTCTGATCTATTATCTTGTTATGCATATTAATGGAATCTTAACCCCTGCAAACCAAGGCAGCATACAATTTACATGGCAATTTACATATTTCATCCTAGTTGGATGAGATGATTCTTGAACTTTAGGCTCTCTTTGTATAAATTACTAAGTGCAGATGAAAATAGGACCTTGGCTAAGAGCTCTTGACTTTATAACTAACAGTGCAATTCTATATGCGTTTACTCAGTCAGAAGTAAGTCCCATTGAGCTCAATTGGGTTTACTCTCAAGTAAGTGTGTTTAGAATTGTAGCCTAACTCTTGGTACATGGAAAGGAGATACAAAGTGTGCTGACCATGAACTGCACTGCTTAAGGTTTCAGGGTTTTTTAATTCAAATAGTTTTATTCAATGAAAGTTAGATGAGATTATTTTTTAAAACATGAAATTTTATTAATATCTGATTAGATCCTTGGGTAAAACCCTTAACTGAACTGAACTTTCTTTAACGGCAGCATAATGCTTATGTTTCTATGAGTTCCTTGGAATTAATTACAGGCACATTTTACACATTCAAATATGGTAAGAATTAGGAAAATTAAAATTAGAAACTTCAGAACAATTTTTCAAGACTAAAGGAACAGGTGTGATCCAGTGAAATGAAACTCCTGAATTGCTTTGCTGTTTAAATAATATTTTAAAATATTCCTTATCCCTTAATGGCATTTGGAGTAAAATGTCTGGCAACAATCATTCTCCTTCCTGCCTATTATTTTTAATGCAGCAAGATTGCAGTATAATAAATTTTGACATTGTAACCTAAAATAGATAAGATTAGCTTGCTTGTTATGCAAGCAGTGCTGCCCCACAAATTATTGTTAGGAAATGTAATTTTGTCAAATGACAGACAAAATGCATGCCACTTTTGCTCTCAACAGCCTAGTCTAATCTGAAATAGCATCTATGAAGAAACATACGACAGTGAGATACAATACAAGAGGTGAAAGTGGCTGTAATTATATCTATTCCTCAGATTTGACAGGATGTATTCAGAATTTGAGGATCTTGCCTTTCTGCGCAAAATCAGAAGCCAAATAGAGCATCTGTATTCTAAAGATAATGGCCGTTTACCTGAAGTAACTTTCCCCATCTACAATGAATATGGTAACAATTAAGACCTTTGCTTAGTTCCATGCAAATTTAGTGTTAGAGATTTTAGCATTGCACTTACAGAGCATATTCGAAATTTACAATCCGGTAGGAAATATCTTGCACTATGCCAACACACACACACACACACACACACACACACACACACACACTATCATTCCTAGATGACTTCTGTACCAAAAGAAAAAGAAAAAAGACTGCCAGCTCACAAAAAGCATGACTGCATGAGCACAGATGATTGCATTTCAAAGTCTTTCAATTTGAACATTATGCACCATTCCTGTCCATTATGCTCACATAGGGAGGCCTTTCTCCTTGCCTCGCTTGTTTCAAAGGTTAGGGTTCAAATGTAAGAAAACAAACCACATAATTACTGTAATCAAATGTGGACTGTCTTGTGCCAGATGTGCCCAAACTGTTGTGGTTGCTCATTGATAATAGAGCAGAATGTTGTAATAAGGCTATAACCCAGGCATAATAACAACTCCCATGATCCCTAGCTAACAGGATCAGTGGTCAGGGATGATGGGAATTGTAGTCCCAAAACATCTGGAGGGCCTAGTTTGCCTATGCCTGCTATAACCCTATTATTATTATTATTATTATTATTATTATTATTATTTTAAATCCAATTAATCGCATGAGTTTTTGTCAATTGATCAAGGGAGGGCACCATTTCCTTGTTGTTACATGATACATGCATGTATCAAAGCAGGAACCATTTTAGAAGAGGCATTTCATCATGCCTGCTCGAGAAGGATGAATGTTTCTTCTAAGATATTGCCTGTCACTTACCATTTATGAAAGTAAGGAATGAAAACCTGTTGGTCTTTAGATGTTGCTAGACTAGAACTTCAACCATCTCAGACCATAGTCCAGGTGGGGCAGAGCTAGTCCAAGAGCTAGTCCAACAGCATCAGGAAGGCTACAGGAAGCCATCCCTGGGGAGTTATTGTATGAGTAACCACTTGGGGGTAGGTAGGTAGGTAGGCAGGCAGGTAGATAGATAGATAGATGATAGATATCCTAATTAATTGGGAACATATTTGAGATGATTACAATAGTTTTCATAAATTAATCTAATCAATTCATTGTCTAACAGTTCTCATTCATAGCTGATTCAAGGACCACAGCTGAGTCAGGCAAGATATAGCTATTAAATACACTGTAAATCTAGGGACATGGGTGGTGCTGTGGTCTAAACCACAGAGCCCAGGGCTTGCCGATCAGAAGGTCGGCGGTTCGAATCCCCACGATGGGGCGAGCTCCTGTTTGGTCCCAGCTTCTGCCCACCTAGCAGTTCAAAAGCACGTCACGTGCATGTAGATAAATAGGTATCGCTCTGGCGGGAAGGTAAACGGCGTTTCCATGCGCTGCTCTGGTTCACCAGAAGCAGCTTAGTCATGCTGGCCACATGACCCAGAAGCTGTCCGCGGACAAACGCTGGCTCCCTCGGCCTATAGAGCGAGATGAGCACCGCAACCCCAGAGTCGTCCATGACTGTACCTAACGGTCAGGGGTACCTTTACCTTTACCTTTAAATCTAGGGAATGATGAGTTTCTTCAGTTTTAACCATGAAGGGAGGTCTCCCATACCATGAAGCTCTTGTGTAAGTAGAAATTGCCAGCTGATTGCAGCACGTGAATGCTGCAGAAAGGCCACTCAGTGGGGCTTCTTGCTGCACATCTACATGTAACACTAGTGCTAAAGGATCTGCACTGTCTGCCAGTTAGCTGCCATATAGTCTGTCCAGGTCATTGCAAAATATAAGTAGCGCTCTCCTCACTGTAATGCAACCTGCTGAAGTTACATTGCCTGGAGTTTGAAAGAGGGTGTTGTGGCAGCCATTTTAAGGAATGAACTCCATTTGGAGATCAGGTGAACAATGAAGTTTGGGCGCCTTTGCAGAAAACTAAAGACTTTTCTGTTTACCCTGGTATTTACTTACTGTTAATATTGAGTTCTTTTTTTTTGGTTCTGGCTGCTGTAGTTGTAGAAATCATATAACTATTTGGATGTTTTAAGTGTTGCTATTTATTGATTTTATGTATATTGTGAACGACTTTGAGCTTTATAAATTTATAAATGAACAGTTTATATGTGTTTTTAATAATAAATAAAATTAGAAACAATTCTGACTTTGTGTTGCCACTGAATATATGTCCTCAGAACTGAAGTCATTGGAGAAGCTCATTGTGTTAACTGGGGCATATAAAGAGCTTTGGATCAGAGCCACTGTACACATATAGTCTATATCAAATGATAGTGCAATCTAGTAAAAAATAAAATAAGATTTAGAGGTGGGAAAGTATCTTTTTTGTGGGAGAGAATTAGGCTAAAACAGCAAAACTAGGTCAGCAAGAGAGACATATAACCATAATTTAACAGTATACTTCTTTATATTAGTGCTTTAAAGCTGTTTCCCATAAGGAACAGATGAAAGGAAGTGACAGTTCTCATTATGGTAGTGATAATGGCATCCTATCTACAGAAAAACTCCTGCCTCCTAGTAACAATCTTTCAATGTAGGATTTGCTAGACAGCTGGAAACTGGCAACTTGTAACAACATAAAAAGCCTGAGAATATATTTAAGGATTCTAGTAATAATACAGCATGATTCATTTCAGTATATTCTGTGCCTAGCAAACTGTTACCATTAAGCATCATCTACTAAAATTAATTGGCTATGCAGAGGTGTTGAGTGCCTCAGAAATGCTAGTTAAGTGACAAATTGAAATATTATTGTTAATCATTTGTACAATTATCTTTGTGAAAATATGGGTATATACAGTATTGTGAACTTTCTTATCAGCTTTTGGTTGGGAGTAATTTCATGCCTTTCAGTGATACGTATGGACTTTAAGTAAGACTTCATCCCCCAAACTTAAAAAGCTCTTGCTGTTCTGCTAGAGGCCCTCCTGCTGCAGTAGTGGGAAGTTCCACCATCACCAGTGGGGACAAAATGGAGCATGTTGTGGAAGGCAGTAGGTACACAGGTTCATAAGTCTTCTCATTCTCCTGACCACCACCAAGAGGGCCTGAAACTACATCAGCCCTGGAGCTGACATAGTTAATTCCCTCCCACTTTAGTCAAGAGGGATTATGAAGAATAATAAAAAGCTGCCCTCCCACCTCCCACCCCTGGCCCATAGCTGTCAACTTTTCCCTTTTCTTTACTTACTGAGGAATCCTTTTCGGAATAAGGGAATTTTCCTTTAAAAAAGGGAAACGTTGACAGCTATGCCCTGGCCATATCATCTCTGCAGGAAATAGAAAGTGGTGGTGGTTCCACCATCAGTTCTCTCCATCATCACTAGCACTTCCATAGGATTGCTCTGTATGTATATTAACCTATTACTATAATACAGTACAGTACTGATTAATTTGGAAGGGTGGTGTGCAACACTAATAGATACACACACAATAATTTTGTACTGACCTTCTCTTAAATCAGAAAATGCAAAGATGTCTCCAGGAAATTGTGCAGTGCTCCTGCAGATAAATGGATCAGGATTTAGAAACAAATTTATTACACCATTTTCTGTCAAATAAAAAGAAAGAAATATTGTTGTCTGAAGAAATTTATTTTATTCTTTTTGCTGACTGCTTCCTTGTCACCACTCATCCAGTGGCCTTTGCCTAGTCTTCCTTTTTGCTCCTTGATCTCTAAAAGCTGACATGTTACATAGATAAAAAAGATAAATCAGATAGATGGATTGATACCTAAGAGAGCCACCTGGAGCTAGGTACTTATGTAGCAGAGTTCTAAACACCTGTCTTAACTAGATTCTTACACTGTGCTTGGTACAGATACATGGATTTAGTATTGTTGTGTCTATTCAAGATAAATATGTGGAGTGGGCTAGATGTTATATGTAAGACAGATGTAAGAGCATGTTTAGGCCATGTTTGTTAAGGGTTGATGGGAATTGTAGCTCTTTGAGGGATAAACTACAGTGTTCAGAATTTTGTGTGGGAGATAACGTGTTTCAAATGTGCTTTAAAGGTATAATGCGTACACAGAGAAAGCGTCAAATCTTTTTAAAAAACCAAAAACCTCTCCTAGTCCTCAGCACTTCACACTTTGTCCAGCCAGTAAACACATTTTGCTATAGTCACCTTAATGCCAGAAATTACATATCCTAGGGAAATGAAATGTTCAGTGGAGTAGCTGAGGAAAAAGAAACATGTCGTAGGGATTAAGTACAGCTTTGACATCTCAGTAACACTGGACAGTGGTTACCTCGGGTTACAAACGCTTCCGGTTACAAACTCCGCTAACCTGGAAGTAGTACCTCACGTTGCGAACTTTGCCCCAGGATGAGAATGGAAATCACACAGTGGCAGCAGGAGACCCCAATAGCAAAAGCGCACCTCAGGTTAAGAACGGTTTTGGGTTAAGAATGGACCTGCAGAATGAATTAAGTTCATAACCCGAGATACCACTGTATTAGGGAACAGATATCTTGAAATTAAGGGAAATGTACACATCTGCTTGAAATTCTTGAATATAAACAGTTATTTTGTCCCAACTCACTTTCAATTAATTAGAAGCCAGAACTGAAAATATTTATTTTAATTCATATTTTTTCACACCTTTGAGTCTCAGAAAAATGGTACTGCATATACAAAAAGTAAACACTTCCATATTTTAAAAATAACCTTTTTTATATTACATAAATAGAATTGTTTTATTTTCTTCTCTCTAGCTTTGTTAGTCAACACTTCTGCTTATTGAGTTATCCAGTTAACAAGGATGTTATGGAAACACATTAAGCAATTTTTAAAATGAATGCAACTGAGAACATTATTCGTAACATTTTGAGTTACGCTTCCCATCCTGTGATCCACGATTCCTTGTCAATTTTCAGAAACAGCATGAGAAAATCCTCACTACCAAGATCTTTTGTATTATTTTCCATCATTGCTACTTTAGGAAATTAAAGGCTCGGAACTTTAGGAGAGATAATAGCAAATGAAATAAATCTTTTCCAATTAAAGGCTCGGAACTTTTTGTAAGAATAAACACGCAGCGCTAGAATGGCATAGAAAGGAGTTGGATAGAATGAGATTTGATGTTCAAAGATGAGAAAGTTGTTCATGTTGAATTGATAAAAAAGCTGATAGATGTCCCTTTTTTATCACTCCAAATTCATAAACAAAGCAGAAGTTGAAGCTTTCCATTCTGAACATCAGAAGCTGTTATCAGTTCACTTCCTGCTGTGCAACGGTATTTGCTACCGTCTTTTCTTTTTCATGCATAGCTTGCTTGCTGTAAAAATATAATAGCAAGAAAATGTGTGCATATAAATATAAATCCCCAGAGTGTTCCCCATGACAAGCTTTCATCAGGTGGAACAGCTGATCAATGTGTAGAAAGGCTCAGGGGGTGTGATCATGATCAAAAGACAAGGTTAGCTGCATCTGCCAAGTCCCCTGAAATAGATGGAGGACTTGCAATTTCACATCTTCAGCTGCATTCCGTCCTTGTTTGCCGCTTTCAAATATGAAATAGCAATAAAGCATCCATCTACCTGACGTTCTTTTATGTTCACTTTCAATCACCAACCACAAAATGTTTCTTTTCAGGTTTAGTCTGATTTGTCAGCTCAGTTATTGCCTATCACTTTAGAGTAGTTGAAAGGCTGAGGACAGATTTCATTTACTTTCAGGCTGGTTTTTGTTTGCTTGCTTTAAAAAAAAAAAGGTAACTTGATTTTCTCTTAGTTTGCATTTCATTCAAGTTGTTCTTCTCATAGAATATCTTCAATGAATTGATCACTTGGTTTAAAATATAACTGTGTATGCTTGTGTGAGAGTTGTGGCCAGACAGAACCCTATCAATAAAATTATCAACATTAAAGACCGGTTACTGGAATCTTGAATTCATGAAAGCATGAAGGGTATAATCCTAAACACTCTAACACAGAGTAACTCACACTGAACTCAAAGGATCTAGCATTTAAATTTCAGTTTCTATGCCAGTTAAAATATCTCTAATCTAATCAACAAATTTTCACAATGTCAGGATCTATGCCTTAAATGTAAATATTATTTCCACTATCACAGTCTGCACTAGGTTTGAATCATTATAACAGTAGAAGAATAAAACTTAATAAAGGGACTTCATTTTTCTCTTTCATAATAGTTTGCCATACTGCATTATATCAGGGCTATTTTAATGCTTACCACTGAATTGCTATCTGTTTTATTCAGATATAATTAGTGCTACTAAAATATTGGTACTATTAATGGTACTAGTAATTACGCTGTTGTAAATTTAGCCTACAGCACTGTTCACACTGCTGCCTTGGTGATCCAGTGCTCTTGTTAACATATACAACTAAGCTGACAAAAATAAGAGCTTATTTTGATATATTGCCCTGAGGGTGAGGAATTATCTTGTTTTCTCCCTCCACCTATTGTTTTACTTCTGCAGTGCTGTATCACTTTACTATTTTCACCATTTAAACCCAAATA
This sequence comes from Podarcis muralis, assembly GCF_964188315.1. Classification (NCBI taxonomy): domain Eukaryota; kingdom Metazoa; phylum Chordata; class Lepidosauria; order Squamata; family Lacertidae; genus Podarcis; species Podarcis muralis. The sequence goes on along the minus strand of NC_135657.1, from coordinate 57,261,034 downwards.
CTTACAAATGAAGCGCAGAACATTCAAATGCAAAACTAAAGGAATTCCAGATGTTATGGAGCACAGGCAGGCAGACTAGCAATAGCAGCCTTAATGGCAACCCTGATAGACTTTGTAGGTGGGAAATTGCTCAATTCACAAGGTTTTATAGCTTTATATAAGGATATAGAATGTGCTATTTTTTAACAAGGCAATTGCTTGAATTGTTTGATTTGATTTATAATATTTTAATAAAATAGTTTGTTTTAGACCAGGGATGGGGAATCTGTGGTCCTCCAGATGTTACTGGGTTACAAGATTCATTATTCCCAGCAACTGGCTGTGTTGGTTGGGGCTGATAGGAGTCAACAATATCTGTAGGATCACAGGTTTCCCAGGCCTGCCTCAGACTGTAAAACACAAAGCTCAATTAGCTGACAAAGTCGCAATGGCATCTTATTAATCACAGATTTAAAATATATACTGAGTAAAGTGCCAGTGCACTTTAATTTTTGAAAGACATTAATCTCTTTCTCTGTGTTTTCCATCATGGGATAGAAACTTTACCAAGAGGCAAGCACATCTCCCTTATCTGTCCCCTTGACTTGTATATTTACATCCACACCAGAGCATTGCTTCCAGGTAGAAAATGCAATTCCATTACACTCAGAGATAGACAAAAAAAAGTGTGTTAATAAAACATCAAGGGAAGTCCTTGACGTAAGGAAGTCTCACATCTACATAAAGTCAGCTGCTGGGTGCCACAGACACAGATAATAATCACTAAGCATTTTAAATCATCTTTTGAAAATGAAATCTTCCAGTAGCTCTAGATATTCCAGAAGGATTTTCTAAAAATCCTTTTTTAATTAATGACAGCCTTGAGGGCAACAAACAATGATTAATTAAAAAACAAGCCAAAAGGAAAATTGGGAATGGGCTGTGGGGGGCAGGGGGGGGGGGGAGAAGCAAGCAGGGTTCTTTTTTCCTCTGCAGATAAACAACATTTGTTCTTAGCAAATAAAGAAAACCAAATAGGATTGAAATGCTATGCTCCTGTCAGGACATGAGGAATTATCATCATCATCATCATCATCATCATCTTGTCATTCCTCTCATGAGAGCCCAGAGGAGCTAAGAATAAAAATGTAGCACATTAAAAGCATTAAAACAAAGTGTATGAATATGGACTTTCTTAAGCTGCAATCCTGTTTGGTAAGGACAGCTGCAGAGCACCTGCTTTGCATGCAGAAGGTCTCATATTCAATCCCCAGTATTTTGAGAGGGACTACTACCTGAAACTGCAGAGCTGCTGCATTCATTGTAGACAATACCAACCTAGATGGGCCAGTGGTTTGACTCAGTACAGATCACAGAAAAGAAGCTAACAGCTCTCACTTGTGGATCAGAGAGCAGAACTGTAGATGCTGCTGTTAAGGCTTGGACAGGGACATATGAAGGCAAGCAGTCCTTCAGATAGTCTGGTCTCAATCCATTCAGAGCTTTAAATGCTAATACTGCAACCTTAAATTGGTAACTGTGTGTTCTCATCTCAGCACCTAAAACATTGCCGAGTGTCCTCATCTTCTGAGAAAAGTGTTCAGGGTTCTACCCATGCTTTCTTCAATTTCATTCCACCCATTTTGTCTTCCATTTTTCTTTTCCAAATGTCAACATTATGTGGCTCCATGTTCAATTCTCATTGGGCTGTTTTGAAGGCTTAATTCTTCCTTCTATTTTGTTTTTAAAAGGTGTGTGGGTGTCGTGTTGTTGGTGTTGCCCTTCTGTAAACCTGAAGTTCCCTCTTCTTTTTCAGTGGCCCCATTTTGGTTCTAATCTGCACTCATCACCTGAGTTCACTGGCATATAAGCCATAATAACACATAGTAAATGTTTAAATATTATTTGTCTTTTTCGCCACTTGCCACAATGCTTCAGTCATAGGCCCTTCCACTTCTTTTGAATAATCTAGTCCAGTAGTTCCCAATTAACTAATTCCTAAGGACCCCTTATTTTTTCAAAAGCCAAGCCACGGACCCCCCTACTTCTGAAAATTTTGATAACACCTATGCAAAACAATTTTTTGGGAACAAAATGTGGGGTAGGCCTTAATAATCAAAGGAATTTAGGTATACTAAAAAACATACTAGGGCTGAATGATATCTGGTTTTCAACATCATGATATATCAGCAGCTGAACATTGAGATATTCCGATATATCACAATGTCTGACATTGGAGATCAGGCGTGGGGTTGAGGGAAGGAGCAGTTGCAGATATTGGATGGGGGAGGGGAGGAAGCTGAGTCACCTCCACCGTATGGTTGAATGGGAGGGGATGGGGGTGGGGGATGCACCAAGCCACTGTCAGTGGGGCAGCCAGCAAAGATACATGCCCACTGTGTCTGCTGCTGCTGCTTTCCTGCTGGGAGAAAAGTTGCTCCACCTCAGTGCCAGAGGAATGTAGTGCCTTGAAGTGAAGGCGATCAGCTATCCTGTTCTCTGTCAGTGTGAGGAGAAGGCTGCCCTGGTCTCCCTCAGCGTGAGGGAAGGCAGCTCAGATCACCAGTGTTATTGGCTGAGATCATCGTGCGATATTGGTGGGGCCTTGAAATCGATTGACCTGTTCTCCCTCACGCAGGGAGTGATACATTGCTGTGTAATGCTGGGTCGAAATCATTATCGCGGTGTGATTTCAAAACCAACTTTGGCCAATTTATTGAAAAATTGCACAGTGTTAAACAGACCATAAAATTAATGATATTACCATGCAAAAATGACAAAAAATAGACCCCCCCAGGGGTCCCCGGACCCCTAATTGGGAACCACTGATCTAGTCCAAGGAGAGCTTTAGGGTATCTGACAAGCTCTTTCTTGGGATCAGTTATCTAGAACACGTGTATGACCATAAATCATTTCATTTTAGTGGTTGGGGGGGGGGGAAATCCAGGCATTAAAGATAAAAAATTAGCTAAATGATAACGGTAATGAATTTCTAAGTAGCTAATTTTCTGATAAGCAGTCATATGTATTTACAATAGTTAATTATTGATGTACAATACATCAAGAATGATTAATCAAAAGGCTGTGAGTCACTACAGATATGAATTGCATATTTTATAATGCTATATTTTTATCTTTTGCTTTTTTTACTTCGTGAGATTTTTAGTTTGTTAGTCATGGTGGATCCAACAATGTAATGATATGCTACAGCAATAGTAATTTCTAGCTGGTTACCCATGGATACTGAAACGACATATATTAAACAGTTTCTACATCTTTAAAATATATGTGTTTGTTTTAAAATGTATTATGTCAGCTATATGAGATGTTTATGCTTAACAGATTTTGTTCCAGACACTGATTTCAGGTTCACTTTTGCTTTGAGGTGTTTAGATTTTTGCCATTTCAAATTACTATATTGCAATACAGTGGTACCTCAGGTTACAGACACTTCACGTTAGAGACACTTTAGGTTACAGACTCCACTAACCCAGAAATAGTACCTCAGGTTACGAACTTTGCTTCAGGGTTAGAACAGAAATCGTGCGGCGTCAGCAGGAGGCCCCATTAGCTAAAGTGGTACCTCAGGTTAAGAACAGTTTCAGGTTAAGAACGGACCTCCAGAACGAATTAAGTTCTTAACCGGAGGTAACACTGTATAAGGAAAACACTCATAGACTAATATTTATACATCACCTGAGAATCAAATTCCACGCTATTTTATGCTATCACAATACATAGCACAATTTAGCAACTTTCATAGCTATCACTTCAATCCTAAACCCCCTTAAAGGTAAAGGTAAAGGGACCCCTGACCATTAGGTCCAGTCGTGACCGACTCTGGGGTTGCGGCGCTCATCTCGCTTTATTGGCCGAGGGAGCTGGCGTACAGCTTCTGGGTCATGTGGCCAGCATGGCGAACCAGAGCAGTGCACGGAAACGCCGTTTACCTTCCCGCTGGAGCGGTACCTGTTTATCTACTTGCACTTTGACGTGCTTTCAAACTGCTAGGTTGGCAGGAGCTGGGACCGAGCAACAGGAGCTCACCCCGACGCAGGGATTCGAACCGCCAACCTTCTGATCGGCAAGTCCTTGGCTCTGTGGTTTAACCCACAGCGTCACCCACATCCCCCTAAACCCCCTTACCTAAGAGTAAATCCCTCTGAACTCAATGGGAATTCCTTCTAAGCAGACATTGAACTGTACAAATGGATCTGTTTCAGCCCAATTTTATAGTCTCTATCTGAATTCAAGTATAGTTCACTAAGGTAGTTCACCACTAGGCCTAAGTTACGGTAATTGCTTTTCAATTACGGTAGTACAGTCACTCTGGGAACATAATACTCAGATTTAGCATCTCCAAGGACTTAATGCAAAAAAAATGGATTGCATATCACTACGTTTGGGAGACGTCTCCAAATTTCTAGACTGAGGAGGAAGCGGGGCGGTGTGTTCTGTAGTACCACTTGAGGCAAAACAGAAAATTATTAAGTCTCTCTTTAAGGCCATAAGCGTTATGTACCAATATTTCTTGGAAGTCTGCTCTTCATGTCCACCTTTGGTGTCTTAGGGTAATTGCAGTTTGGTTTTCTGACATCCCATCCCAATTCTACTTTTCTGTTCCAGGATATCTCCATTTGCTTTGATTTCTGATCCCACTTATATGAAAGTTGGAGCCAACTGCTGCATGTGAAGTAATCGTCAGATTTACAATATGCACAAAGAAATGAATTATGATTAATTCATTTCCCAAGATTACAGTGTTGTGCTAAAGGTTACCTTGAGGCTTTTTTTGGTGTGAAATATTAAAAATTCAGCGTTTGTAACAGTTCATATTATTCATATTGCAAATCCCGTGAGTTTGAAAAAAATCTTACATACATTAACTAATCTCCAAAATTGGTTAAACATTGTATGCATTATATGGAAAACATAACTAAATGTAAATTTTAAAACTTATGTAAGTAGTAGAAATAGACATTGGGTGCTGAACAAATTTAAGAATTTCATGATTGGGAAGTAAGTAAGGCCAGCCCTACAATGAGGCAGAGTGAGGCACCTGTCTCAGGTGCGGAGAATGGACAGAGCTGTGCCATGTGGCCTGCCTGGCTGACACTCCTCAAGTGCAGTGGAAGGTACTGGCAGTTTTGTTACTTAATGGAAAAGGGGGGTGGGATGTAAATGAAAATCTTTTTAAGACTCATATACAGATCACTTTTATAAACAGTTTTGCTGATAATTACTGAACAATTCTACAATGAAGGGTTTGTCATTGTGCTGAGCACATTATGAGAAAACTCATGGTTCTGTTGCACCTGAATGATTCCGCTCATCTGTGTTTATCTTCCATTTCCAGTTAAAGGCTCGCATATTTATGGAAAAAAATATTCATTCTGTAGCAAATCTCTATGACTTATTGGGAAGGAGTAAGAAATGTTTTTTTGCCCTAACAATGGCGCACTGTCTGAATGTTTGGAAACCTTTTGTGTCTGCGTTTAGAGAAGCAAATAGGAAGTACATATAGAGATGCTTCAGACATGCAATAACATGGCAGCAAGCCTTAGAGCTCTATTCCTTTGTCAGGTTCTGTCTATCAGCTCAGTCTATGCTCCTATTTTCTGTGAACTCAAAATTCAGAATCTCTCTAGCACTGCTCTTCTCTATCACAAATACTCTCCTTTTATCTCAAACACCTGTAATAGATTAGATGAAAATATGTTGTTCACTGTGAGTCAGTGGAATGCTGTTGTTCCCCATTAATTTTCTTGAAAATTAGGTTTTTGCTTTCTGCAGTTGTTCCATACCATTAATTCCAGATCTTTTGTTTAAATATGAAATGTCTTCTCTTTAGCTCAGAATCAAATATGCTAGAAAGATAAAAGAGATTTAAGTATCTGCATTTCTGAGGGATAGGCACAGAAATGATGAAAAGCCTATCTATGCAAGTAAGAGAAAAGCAAGGAAAATATTTCCTTCTTCACCTATGACGTTGTTCCCACATTCTTGCTGCATACTGTGCGACACCCTATTCTGCCTGAGGTTATATTTCTGGTCAAAAACATAAACACTTCATTCTACATGAAGTGTCAGCTTCCTTGTGCCTAGGAAGAACTTGCATTGGAAATGTTTTGTTTTGTTAGCTTTATATTCTAGTTTGCTTATTTTATAGTCTTACAAAAGAGGTTGTTTTATCATCTTTGTCTATGTGGCTATGCAAAGAATTTGAGTTTATAGTTTAGTGCCACTGTAGTTTCAGCATCCATCTGCTTGCTTTAGAGACAGGATTAGAAGTGAGACAAGATAAAACTGCTTCCCCTGCTGCTAATCTCTGGTCCACTTCATACTTTTGCTGTTCTTATAGGCCCTGATAAGTGTAAACCTCCATTATTAATTTAGCTACAAGCCCAATAACATAATGACTTAATTATGCCTGCTCAGTTGTAGTAATGTGTACTGCTCTGAAAGTCTACTGAATGTGTTTTGACCCATCACCACATCAGTAATTTATAAAATGGATGGTATTAAAATATTAGTTTATTTCAGTTTAGTGAGGTTTTTTAAAAAATAATAATAGAAAATATATGGCAACAATTTCAGGCAGTAAAGATGATAAAAGGTTGTATTACAGATAAAAAATGAAATATTTCTCCTAAATCAACAATAAACTTTCAGACTACCGTATTTTTTGCCCCATAGGGTGCACCGCCCCATAGGATGCACCTAGTTTTTTGGGGGGGGAATAAAGAAAAAAAATTATTCCCCCCCCCCAGGCACAGGGCTGGCGCAGGGGAAGCCCGAGCTTCCCCCGACCCCAGCCCCCAGAACAGCCTGCTATCCGCAAGCCTAGGGAGCCGCGCCAGTCTCCCCAGGCTTGCGGAGAGCTGCGCAAAGCCCGGGAATGCAGGCAGCTCGGCGCAACCCTTGGGAGACCGGCGTGAAGTCGCGCCAGTCTCCCAAGGGTTGCGCAGAGCTTCCTGAAGCCTGGAGAGCGAGAGGGGTGGGTGCGCACCGACCCCTCTCACTCTCCAGGCTTCAGCGAAAGCCTGCATTCACCCCATAGGACGCACACACATTTCCCCTTCATTTTTGGAGGGGAAAAAGTGTGTCCTATAGGGCAAAAAATACGGTAATAATAGCATGTGGATTGCCTTTGAAATAATCTGAGGCATCATCCAAAAGATCTAAGGACCAAACTACATGCTACATTTAATGTCTGGCCACCACTAACTTACATCTGCTTTCCACATCTCCTGATAATGTCACAGACATGTGACATGACATAATAATTGCACACCATTTCCCCTTTCTCTGCAACTCAAAGCAAATTAAGTGGAGCAGAGAACAGTTAAATAAGCAATGATGTCACATTAAGTGCTGACTTTACAGTAACTAAATGTTAGTGGGAGATATGATAAGATTCAATGTGGCTATGTGTTTAATGCAGTGTTTCCCAACCACTGTTCCGCGGCACACTAGTGTGCCGCGAGATGTTGCCTGGTGTGCCGCGGGAAAAATTAAATTTTTTTTTTAAGGTCAAATTTTCGATTGGGGCGCCGTCACTAGATGACCCCTGGGGTTCCCTCCCTCCCTCCCGCTCTGCGCCTCCCTCCTCCTCCTCCTCCTCCGGGGAGGCCCTTCCTGGCTCTCGGCCAAGGCTTGGCGGCTGCCACTCACTCACTCGCTCGCCCACCCGTCCCTCCATCCCTGCACCCGGCCTCTCCCCCTCCGTCCCCGGCGCGGGGGCTGCCGGGATCCGTAGTCCCCTCGCCCTTGGGCTCCGCGCCCGCGCGGGGTGCGCAAACTACGTTTCCCAGCGTGGCCTGGCGGGCCGGGCGTTTTGTTTGAAGCGCTCTTCTCCCGGCCATGGAATGAGCGCAGCGGCGGCGGCCGGGCGGGCAGGGGCTCTTCCGCGCAGACCCCGCGCAGCCTGCCTGCGCCCCCCGGAGGTCAGGCAGCAGGATGCAGCCCGGGGATCCCCGCGGAGGCGGAGCGGCGGAGGTGGAGGCTGCCCCCCAGGTAGGGCTGCGTCGGGGTTTTTTTATTTTTGCAATGCTGCATCCGCGCCGGAGGGGACGCATCGGACCGCAGGGAGACCCCTTGGCGGGCGTGCAAGGCAATGCATGCGTGCAGGCGTTGCATGGAGTGCAGTGCAATGCAATGGCAACGCGGCGCCCTGCATGCATGCATGCAACTTCCACCGGCGCTCCGGACTTGGCAGGTGAGGGGGGTCCCCAGTGGGCGGCAGAGAGAGCCGGGAGGGCGAAGGGGAGCCGGGGGGGAGCAGCGCTGCTCCCCGAGCCGAGCCCGGGGGAAAACTTCGGCGTCGTTGCGCCGGGTGTTGGAAGCGGAGGCTGGCGGGGGCCCCTCACCTGCAAAACCTGGTCGCCTCTCATATATTTCGTGCATTGCATTCATCGCCCGCTTTCTCCTCCAAGGAGCTCCCGGGGGCACGCGTGGTTCTCCCCGTGTTATCCTCGCAACAACAGCCCTGCGAGGTGTGTCAGGCGAGTGGCCCAAGGGAGCACCCAGGGATTGTCCTGGCCAGGTGGGGTGATTTGAACCCTGCTCTCTGCCCGGTCTTCGTCCTCATTTAGCCCCCACATGTGCATGACTGTGCATGAATGAGGTTTTCCCCCCTCGTCTTGGCTATGGTGTGAGTCTGTGCTGTTAATTAATGGGGTTCTGCCTTCGGAGAAGATGAGCCAGCCCTCAAGGAGGTGATTATGTAATTTGCTAGCAATTGATGTCCCTCCCGGCGTGACGCTGCGCGCTGACGTCACGGGGCTGTAATGGTGGTGTGCCTCGAGATTTTTTTCATGAAACAAGTGTGCCTTTGCCCAAAAAAGGTTGGGAAACACTGGTTTAATGTAATGTACAGACCCCCCTGAAAAGAAGGTTCAAAGGCTCTCAGAGTGAGCAAATAAGGGTGGATTCAGCTGACAACAATTTTGTAGGGTCACCACTTTTTCACATTGTAGTTGTATCCATCTCTGTGACTTCCACCAGATGAAACCAACTAACCTTACTGCATTCTTAATGTCATACCTGCATATGCACAGTCAGCCCGTCATAGTGCAATATTTCACCCATCATTGGCAAGACGGCTTTGCTATAGGAGCTCTATAGCTAATAACTTCCCAATAGTTTGACTTTATCTTGCAGAGGTGCATTCTTTCATTGTCTCCCAAAACAGATGGATGCAAACAACCCCCAGCACTTCATTCATGCAAATAAGGCTGAACTGTGCTCTTTACTAGCAAGATCTATGCCTAATTACTAATTATACAGAAAAATTGTCCTGATTAAACAAATGGATGGGTTGCATATTCTGTTCTACTTTTCATTAATTGTATTTTAGTATTAAAAGGTAAAGAGACCCCTGACCATTAGGTCCAGTCACGGACAACTCTGGGGTTGTGGCACTCATCTCGCTTTACTGGCCGAGGGAGCCAATGTTTGTCCGCAGACAATTTTTCCAGGTCATGTGGCCAGCATGACTAAGCTGCTTCTGGCAAACTAGAGCAGCACACGGAAACGCAATTTACCTTCCCACCGGAGCAGTACTTATTTATCTACTTGCACGGGATGTGCTTTCGAACTGCTAGGTTGGCAGGAGCAGGGACCAAGCCACGGAGGCTCACCCTGTCACGGGGATTCAAACCGCTGACCTTCTGATCGGCAAGCCCTAGGCTCTGTAGTTTAGACCAGTGTTTCCCAACCTTGGGCCTCCAGCTGTTTTTGGACTACAACTCCCATCATCCCTCGCTAGCAAGACCAGTGGTCAAGGATGATGGGTATTGTAGTCCAAAACAGCTGGAGGCCCAAGGTTGGGGAACACTGGTTTAGACCACAGAGCCTCCCGCGTCCCTATTTTAGTATTATACTACAATAATTTAATAAATATTCAAGCTGTTTCTATTTCACATACATACATTACAAGACATTTTCAACCTACATGGCTCAGCCTGAATTTCTGTTTCTAAGTTGAGTTGCCCCTCCCTCATCTCCCTACTCTTTTATCCCATCACATTCCTACCTGTGAGTTTTACTCTTCCTGCTCTGTTATCTGAAGCTCTTTTCATTCCTAAAACAATTCTGCCCTTTCTCCCTTATTACATATACTGCCTTTCTTCCATCACAGAATTCAGGGGCATCCCATTTCAGCACCAGAGGAGAAACGCCCTGCTGCTGCCCCTGCAATGGGGGTGCACACTCCATAAGGAACCTCCCCTGCTGTGTAAGGAAGGAAGATCCTTTCCAGATGCCCACTCCTGCCCATCAAAGGGGTTTGCATTGGCTCCTTCCTTCAACAAAAGCTAGTGCAAAGCCCTGCCATACCGCCAGGTGGGGAGGAGATATCTGCCCCCCCCCCCCGGGCTCAGGAGCAAAACTTAGAAGCAGAACACCTCCCCTTTTGCTGACTCACCAGGAGGGGAGCCATTCAGCAGAGGTTTGCTGCCAGTCCCTCTCTGCCCCAGGGAGACCAAGAGCAGAGCTGGGCAGTGGAATGGGTGTACTGCCTCCGGGGGGGCGGGGTGCCTCACCCAGCCTTGTGAGTGAGCCTGCTCTGGAGTATCTGGGAGTTCCCAGGTGATTTCCTACCCAGGCACTAGCACGAGCCAGCTTTCTTAGCTGCAGAAAGCTAGTTGCATCATGCACCCTCAGACCATGTCCTGGAACTTTCCTTGCTACCCTTTATTCCTGAAACTGTCTCCCAGAATGCCTTCATGTGATCACATTCCTTACTTTCTTCAAAGCCCTCCTTGAAATTGTGTGAAGCCTTTGGAACAACCTTGCCTAGCCCTAATACCGTAACTAAGCCAGCTGAAATAGAAGCACATTCTTATTGTGTTTAGCCTTGCCTCCATTTCCCCCCTTCTTCAATTGTTTCCTTTGTGTTTCCTTTTGGGGTAGGGAGCATTGAACTCGTTTGTTGTGAAAAGCACCAAATATGTTAATACCATTAATAAATAAAGTTCTAGATATGCCAACCCTGCATCATGATTTCATTTTCTGTTCCGCTGCTGTTCACTGATTCTAGCTGCATTCACACACCATGCCAAATTATGGAGTGGCCCTACGGAAACTAGCAGTGGAAAGCATCAAGATTGCTTGATCAAATCTGAATTTGCATTCTGGTTTGGCATTTCAGACTAGGTTGCTGCTAAATCAGTTTGAGAAGTCCGGGATGATTTTTTGAGGTTTACTCCCATGTTGCCAAATTATGATTTGGTGTTACATGTGAGCACAGCCAATATTTACAATGTAATGTAATGTAATGTAATGTAATGTAATGTAATGTAATGTAATGTAAATATTTACAATGTAAATGGAAAACCTAGGCCTTTGCAGCAAACATTGCACCATGTTGTTGATATCATGAGACTCTAAGAACATGTATATTCTTGATGTGCTGTCAGATGGCTTTCGGCTTTCTTCAGTGTTTGTGGATCTTCTCCACCATCACCCCTCAGACTATGTAAAATAAAATAGTTCTTTTTAATAATAATAATAATCATCATCAGAGGCCATGAGCTGTCAGTTCCTTCAGGACCCCTTACAGCCATTTATATCATTGCTTCAATGCCTGTTTTCTGTTTCTTTGCTTTTATCTGAAGGATGCTTGAAATCACTCCTGTGGTGCCATTTGTGTGCAAAATACCTTCTAGGTTTGGAGGTGTTTCACACTGGAATGTGAGACTGATAGCTCAGTAGAGATGGCTTGTGCCGCAAGACAAATGAAGCATTATTTTGTTTTATTTAAATTCTTCTCCCTCATGAGACAGTGCCTATCTATATAATTCTCTTAAGTCTGTTAAGAGACTTTTCTTTATTTGAAGACAGGAAAGGGAAAATAGCTTTATTTTCTTGACTCTCACAGTTGCCTCATAGATAAGCCTACTACTGTATATGAAACTTTGCCATATACTCAGGAGCATACAAATGTTTTCTTTTTAGCTGTCTTTCTGAAGACTGAAATTGCTATTTCATATTTCAAAGACGACAAACAACAACCGTTACATAGTATTGCAACAAAAGCTCAGACTTTTGCTAAATATGGATCAGCACAATTTTCTTGTATAAAGCTATACTTCATCCATGTACATATAATTATTTCATTATACATTCGAGGTTGTATTCAGTGGTGTGACCTTGTACTAGCAGAAAGTGCTTTTGCTTATATTCTTATGTATATCTCAGAGCCCAGCTAGATCAGATAAAAAGGCCTGCCTACTTCACCCCCATGTTTCCTACAGTGGCCAATCATGTGCCCATGAAGTGGGTAGCCACAAGCAGAAAATGAGAACAATAGCCGATTTCAAATTTCCCACTTACTGCACTCTCTGACCATATTTTGTACTGTGCATGCTCATCTTCACCTGAGTATATATTGTGCTTACAAAACAGAGAGCTTAATATTTTGTATGGTTTTGTTTTGGCACACAAAGACCATTGACTGCAATGGAATCCTGCACACCTTAGTAGGATTTTTTTTTTCATCATTGGCTGTGGGATAGGTATCTATTACACACTCCTTAGACCTGGAATTCCATTTTCCATCACTGGCAAGAACACTGTAGGCTTCACTTCTGTAAAGATCCCACACTTGGGTTTTTCTGATAGCCTGCCTCATCTCCAGTCCTCTGTGTTCCCCCAAACTGACTTATTAGGGTCAGAGGCTGTTGAATATATATATACATATACATATACATATACATATACATATACATATGCAAGTATGAGGGGCCCATTGCCTTTTATTCTTGAAGTAGGGTTTGTGGATCTAACTCATAATTTAAGGGCTACATTGATTTGAATGTATACTGCCGACATCGTTAATATCTATTGACCCTAATTGTGGTTCTACCAGGTTAGGATAAAGAGAGGTTAATAGTTGTCTGTATTCAACTGGGTTTTCTATTGAATGCTGCATGCAATTAATGCTTTAGATTGTTTAAGGATGCAATCTGTACAAACTTAGTTGAGAGAAGATCATATTAAACTGAGTTGGATATATTTCTGAGCTGACATACATAAGATTCTACTGTTAGGTCCTAATACTATACTTCATTATAATAAAATGATATATTCAGTACAGTATTATGCAATTCTATATGCTTTGATCATAAAGATCAAGAAGCAGTTGAATGTATGACTACCAAAGGTGGACTTCGTTTCTAGCTCACCTTTGGCCCCTCTGTGCAGATCGTATGAAATTTTAATTTAGTAAAATGTACCGACACCTACTTTTTCTACTCATTTAAATATACTTTATCTGAATGATAAATCATCTAACATATATATATTTCACAGTGGATGAGACTGATTAATATTAATCAGATCTGCTCTTTGTGTATCTTATGAATTTTTATATGTTACGTCTTCTAAAGGCTCAATCGTGCAATTTTCACATAATATTCTATGTGTAGGGATCCCATCTAAGACTTGAATTCATAGAAAAGTCTCCCACTGTGGGAAAGCAAACAAAACATCCACTTGGCAGAAAATAAAACTTTGTGTATTAAAATAGCCTCTGCCAAATGGGAGCCAGGGTTTCTGCAATGCTTTAGTGAACTTGTAAATTGAATTCCCTCTGGAAACTAGAGCAGAGTAAGAAATTTGTAATGCAAAGAGATTTAGATTTGGGGCGGGCGGGGGTGATGCCTGGTTTCGATTGTGATTGTTGAAATCTTATTTGATCGCTTTGAAAACCTGACACTCCAGGTTTATCTGGCAGGGGAAGAGAGCAAGAATTAAGTTTAAATTGCTCACAGATATGAGAGATAGAGGGGGGTTTGCTGTTCCGAACCTGCAATTATATTATGAGGCTGCATGCCTATGTTGGGTTAAGGACTGGATAGTTCTGGAAAATTCAGATGTGTTGGACTTAGAAGGATTTGATGTTAGATTTGGCTGGCACGCCTATTTATGGCAAGATAAAGAAAGGGTCATAAGGGATTATCCCACCATATTGTCAGAGGAGCGTTGCTAGAAGTATGGAATAGAACTAAAAGACTGTTGGAAAAGGGTATACCCTGGTGGCTATCGCCAGTTAATATCTCATCAATTATAAATGTAAATATGAAAACCCAAAGATGGACTTACGAAGACCTCCTGACTAAATCGGATAAAGGGTGGAGAATTAAATCGTATGAAGAACTAAAGGATAAGTCAATAGGGTGGCTACAGATCCATCAAATTAATGCCCTATGGAATGAACACAAAAAAATAGGAATGAATGAGAAAAAAATCAAAATTCCAGGTGGAAATATTAGAAGGGAAAAGTAAACTTTTATCCAAAATGTATAATCAATTACTGGAATGGGATACTAAGGACGAGGAGGTGAAGGAGGTCATGATAAAGTGGGCCATAGATTTGGGATATAGTTTAGATTATGAGAGATGGGTGAAACTTTGGACAAAAGATATGAAATTTACAGCATGCGTTAGCCTCCGAGAAAATATGAAAAAAATGATGTATCGCTGGCATATTACACCTGTTAAGCTGGGGAAAATGTTTAAAACTGGAGACAAAAAATGTTGGAAATGTAAGAAAAAGGAGGGCGACTTCCATCATATGTGGTGGTCATGTGAAGAAGTGAGGAGGTTTTGGGGTTCTATTTATGACGAGTTGAAAAAGATACTGAAATACACATTTCAAAAAAAACCAGAAACATTTCTTCTGGGAATGATCGGTGAGGAGATTAGGAAAGAAGACCAGACCATGTTCCAATATGCAACGGCAGCAGCCAGAATACTGTTGGCACAAAACTGGAAATCAACTAAAATCCCAACTATTAGTGATTGGCAAAACAAGCTATTTGAGTATTCGGAGTCAGCAATAATGACACAGAAGATCAGGCATCAGAGTAATAAAAATTTTATTAATGATTGGAATAAATTTATATCTTACATGGAAAAAAATTTAGGCAACATTAAAATAACAGTAGGCGAACTATAGAATCTGTGAGGTAAAGACAAAGGTTGAAAGAAGGAACTGCAAGATGGTTATTAATGTGATATAGCTTAAATCGTGGTGGAGGGAAGTCGGAACGACGATATGACAACTAGTACTTTTGGATAATCGTTTTTGTGTTTTGATGTATTATTGTATATATGGTTTACTGTTCTGAATGTTTTTTTGTGTGTTTTTTTTTTCCTTTTGCTTTGTTCGGTAAGTATGTGATCTTAAAAGAGTGTATATTGGAAATAAAAAATTTTTTGCAAAAAAAAAAAAAAGAAAAGAAAAAGAAAACCTGACACTTGCTTTTAAATAACAGGTGCTATATGGATTTTTAAAAAATTACCGTGAAAGGAACATCTAGAGCTGCTTCTGGTGTCAACCTGGTGCCTTCAAGATGATTTGGAGTACAACTTTCATTAAGCCTAGCATGACGTTTACTTACTGTTAGCAAGAAACAACATGAAAGTGGGGAGATGGGGTGAGGGTGAGGGCCTTTATTTTGCTGTGATTCTTATCTAGGACTGCATGTGTTTGTTTTGTTTTTAAAATCAAGTTTTGTAGAAGGGATCAGCTTGATGCCTGGGCAAATTAAATGCTGCTCAGCATTTTTCATGGTTATTTTAAAAAAGCTTGCAAAGATCCACAGAAGCTAAATTTGCACCAGTGTTCTTACTTATGGTGGCAGTTAAAATGGTATTCAGTTCTTAACTCACTTCATCTCTGAGCACCTTAGGTTTATGTAACTGAATGGTAATTGAGAGAGAAATTGAACACAAACTTTAACAAAAAATAGAAAAAATAAATTTTAGGTAGAAAAAATGATCAAATACATATATAATGTTAGATGTTGGACCAAGTACAGTATAAAATACAAATTATGGGTTGTATCCAACGTGGCCTGAGTGGAGTTCCCCTTCCTCTCCTTAACCTTTATGCCCCCAAACTGCTCTGGAGAATCCTCTAATAATCTGAAGCAGATTTTGAGGGTGAGGGGGTTGTAGGTGAGAGGAAGGGAAAGTTTTGTTATGCAAGCGGATGTCTGCTTTGCAAGCATGAGAGAGAGAGATCATGTGATAATGCAATAAACTTCCTGCTATGTAGGTTAGTATGTGTGTAGAAATTAATTCAACATCTGTCTTTTCCAGTATTTTATCAATATACATAATCCTAAAAAGGGGTAAAACAAATTTCATACTATAATCTGTGCTTGATCAGAAATCTTTAAGATTACCTGTTTCACGGAGACTTATTCATTAACATTTGCAGTTCAACAAAGGAACTGATTTCAATTATGCAATGCCTATATGACACTGACTTCCTGTAAATCTTTGAACTTAAGTAAAAGAGAGTTATCGCATAAAAATAGTTCATCTCTTAGAGGCCTGCTACACAATGATGTTTCATCTCCCAGAGCTATTTATCTGCTGAATGGCTGTGCTTTTCCAGGAGTCTTTCAGACAATTATATCCACTGCCTTTGAAATCTCACAGTCCCAGTTTCTATGAGATGGTTTTCTACAAAAAAAAGTATGTGACATGTCTGTGTCTAAGCTTCCTCATTATCCCTATTCCTCTTTAAAAAAAACACACTTGCAGGCAGTGTTTTTATTATTACATGTGCATAATTTAAGATGGAATCAGATAGATATGGTTCACATAATACCACCTTAAGTGTTCCCATCAAGTACAAAAAGTTATCTTCATAACCAGGTCCACACACTGCCTGACTACTACTAACCCTCCAAGGTCCATAGCACTGCAGATCCCCTTTTCCATCTTTTTAGGGTCAGTTCCTGCAACCCACCTGAATGAGGGGAATTTTAGTTTCTCATTATGACTGCACCTATAGAAAGCCCTTTGCTAATCCACGTGTTGCAGGTAATCTTTTGATTTTTGCCACTGAATTTGACCAGACTAAGATGTGCAGCCTTTAGTGCATGCTGAACAGTGTAATCCTACACCTATCTATTCTGATAGCCCCACTGAGAGCAACGTTGCTTGCCCCCAGGTAAGTAGGTATAGGATTGCAGCTTGAGCTACAGTCAAATACTCTACAATTCCCGCTGTCCTGTCCATTTGCCATGCTGGCTGGAGCTGGTGGGAGTTGCAGTCTAAAACATCTGGAAAGTGCCAGGTTGCAGAAGGCTGTTAGGCATTCACAAAACTGGTTTAAAATACATTGAAAATGTCAACTTGCTTCTATTTGAATTAAGCATGGAGACTGATCCTCAGCTGGGGTAACTTGGCTGTCAGGGAACTGCCATCAGAGACCCGAGGAGAGGGAGGTCGCCCTAATGATGCAGGGGAGGGGACTAGCAAGGAGAGAGAGAGAGCTTCCGCTGGGGAAGGCAATCCAGGAGACACCAGGAAGAAAGGGGAGGCTGAGAGCACTTCGGAGGGAGGGCTCTGAGACTCTTCAAGTGAGATCAGCGGGGAGAACACCGGACCCCCGCTTGGCACGCCCACACTGCGCAGAAGGCTTCCGCGCAGAGAATCTAGGCGGAGACTGGGCGTCAAGGAATTTTTATGTTGGAAGAAGTTTAGAAAACGCCCACTAACGGATTCTGCCAGCGACTGAAGCAGCCGAGCCTAAGGGCTGCTCAGCCAGGGAAAGGCGCAACCACCCCAAGCAGCTTGGAGCAGTTGGTGGTTTACACACAAGCAACCCCTATTCCCATTACATTGGCTATGTATTGTACCGGTGTTACTGTAGATTGTCACTGAATCCTCCCATAGGGTTGAATGTACGTCTGAAAAACAGAACATAAAAGTGGCAGTGATATCTACTATTCCTTTTGTATAATTAACAGCTGTGCAGTGAAAAAGCTTCAGTGTGAACTGAAGCAGACAAAGTAATGTGAATTTGTGTAATCCTTCAACTTCAGAAAACATTATGGTTCAGCCAAACATGGAAAACCCATTCAGGTTCATTGTAGTCAATATCACTTCACTGCTTTGGTTCAAATACCTTGGGGAAAAATATACTTTGCAACTATTGTGCTCTTAGTCATTTCTTAATGGTAACATTGAATCCCATGGATCACTTACAAATAAAAATCTGGCAACAAGAGAGATATTTCAGTAATACATGGTAGATTATCAGTAAATGCTGTTGGAAACTTCTTCTACATAAGCATCAAAACATGTGCTGTTATACCTAGCTAGGGCTTCTCCTGCAGTCCCTGTGCTCCTGGCATCTACAACTGGTTTGTGCAACTGGGGCCAGTGGGAAAAACAGATGTCCCATGGTGTGTCTGATTGCTAAATGATTAAGTAGTTAGGGGAAAGCCCTGTGGTGTTTGCTATATAGGTTCAAGTTCTGGGGACCCCTTCCATTTTGCACCTGGGTTTTTTTCTTTTTCAGTGATGCAAAATGTTAGTGGGGCCATGTTCACTGCCTCTTCCTTCTGGGGCTCTTAGTCCTTTCTTGCCAGTCCAGGAGCTGTGAAGTGAACACTAGACACTACTGTTGTCAGTATGTGCCCATAGCTCCCTTTGTTACATGTCCTGGACCCTCCCTTTGGCTGCTTGGCCAAAAATGTCTTTATTCCTTGAACCCTTGAAGTTATGAACCCTTGTTGCAGGAGAGCTGTGTATGCTCTCTGTAGGCCTCCTTCCAGGGCAGTTGTGTGGGTGCTACATTGCATAGGCTATCCTTTTTTGTGTTTTGCTCCAAAAGAAACAACTGCTAGAAAGCAGCATAAGGGGACTTGAAACTCTGTCTCTAAGGCTGGCAGTGGATTGGCAGTAATGTCATAGGAGCATTGACATGCTTTTGCCTGCTGTGTGCTTTGTATGTGCATTCACATTGAGTCATAGGTGCATGTTCTCCCTTTGTGTGTAGCATGTGAGCAGTGGCACAACCCCTGATAGATGGGTTTGATGGTGTTTCCAGGGGTTCTGGGGACATGCTTGCCATTTCCCCATCATTTGGAGATTTTTTCCAAGCTCTCCTGGGCTCAGCACATATAGGATACAACAATCGTTCCACTGACATAACAGCAGCAGTATATCTCCACCGTCCCCACCACCATCACCACCACCACCTCAGAGCATAATTAAAGTTTAAAGGTAAAGGTAAAGGTACCCCTGCCCATACGGGCCAGTCTTGACAGACTCTGGGGTTGTGCGCCCATCTCACTCAAGAGGCCGGGGGCCAGTGCTGTCCGGAGACACTTCCGGGTCACGTGGCCAGCGTGACAAAGCTGCATCTGGCGAGCCAGCGCAGCACACGGAAACACCGTTTACCTTCCCGCCAGTAAGCGGTCCCTATTTATCTACTTGCACCTGGGGGTGCTTTTGAACTGCTAGGTTGGCAGGCGCTGGGACCGAGCAACGGGAGCGCACCCCACCGCGGGGATTCGAACCGCCGACCTTTCGATCGGCAAGCCCTAGGCGCTGAGGCTTTTACCCACAGCGCCACCCGCGTCCCTATAATTAAAGTTTAGGTTTTGCTTAATAGTGTTGCTTATTGCAGTTTATTAAGTTATTGTTCTATAGGCCCCACTGATCTCAATGGGACTTCAGCATAATAACCATGCTTAGAGGTGTAGCCTTGCTCTGCGTAAGGTCATGTGCAAAAGTTAATCATTGTGTATTAGCATCAGCAGGGTAGAGTGACATGCCAGTACAAAAAAATGGCAGTAATAAAGGAAAGATTTGTGGGTGAATCTCCTTTCATTTTCCTTGCATGATGAGGATTGTATTTGAATTTATTCCAGTACAAAAATGGGAACAAAGGGAACTGGATTGGCATAACCGGGTGACTAACAGAAGTCCAAATGTTCCACTGTGTCTTTTCCCCATTGTTTTAATGGGCCATTATATTTTAGCCAATGCAGAAAACATTGCAGCTGTGCAACAGATGGTGCTGCTTTGGCAAGTACATGGGACAATAGAGATAATCGAGCTGCCGCCAACAGATTCAAATGGACTGAATAAACTGCATGAAAAGAAAAGCAGAGTACATAGAAATGAATGAAAAGGTTAAAGTGGAAAAAGAGGCTTTTAGCACTGTTAGTCCCAAGTATTAGTTGAACTGCTGTTTGTGCTACTTTTGTGCTATTTTGGTGGAATCTGATGGCTGCATTTCCACAAGCATAATAAGAAGCAGGGGAGGCAGGAAAAAAGCAGAGGAATTGTGGTATATTTTAGACTGAGTGCAAGTCCTGATTTCTTTTTCTTTGCATACAGAGGAGCAATATTACAAATGCTTTGTCTAGAAATTTAAATTGGACTCTGCAACAGCACTGTCCTCAGCAGATCTTGTGCGGTAAATACTTATCTAGAGGTCCTAAAATCCTAAGTGTATTAAAGTTGTTTGTGTTCAAAAGAAACAAATGTTAAATCAATAGAGTGTGGGGCAATTTGAATTACTCCATTTGTGTGGTCAGAGAAAGTCACATAGATGATGTACTACATGTTTTAAGTGAAAGTGCTTTCTGTGTTACTCATTTTTCAAACAAAGCTGTTCCAAATCCTGCATAGTATATGAATGTTTTTGCTGACTTTTTAAAAAAGTTCTCATTCATTCTTCACAATAATTTAAATGACTCAAGTAGACCCATGAGAACTGAGACAAAGCAATAGAAAAACTTAAAGATGAGGAACTTACTCTGACTTCTGGGAGCCAATGAAGGGATTTAAAGAAGGTGTTGTTCCCTGAACCATGAGAGAAGTGAATTATTTTGGCAGTTCTAGAAAGAGCTGAGAGGGTTGATGTGTGATGATGAAAGTCCAGAGAGGAGGAGGCTTTAGGACTCAAATCAGCACAATAATTTCCTATATAATAATTGCAAAATTATAATTTTTGAAGAGTTATAATAAATTGGTTTGCTGACATGATTATTTTCGTGATAATGTAATAATTTTTAAATAGTCATTGTGTTCTTAACTGGCCATTTATATATTCCAAAAGAAAGATGGAGTGATTTTTCCTTAAGGTGGAAGCAAAAAAGCACATTTCAGATGTCCTTGGCTTGGAAAAGTCTTTCTGTATTGTAAAGTATTTCTGGCAGCAAGCTGAAAATAAGGTGTGAGAATTTCATTCCATGTGTGACAATTAAAGTAACACTAGGAAGCTGCCCATCTGCTCAGTGGCTGATATCAACTACTGGAAAGGTGCAAATAGACTTCTGGGCCTCAAATCATTGAATAATACAATAGTATATTTTAGCTGGTGAAATATATTTTTGGAACCTCACATTTTTAATAAAGTTGTGTTTTGTCTGCTTAAACACCAGTCTTAGAAAAGCACCCTTACGTGGATTATTTTCTTCTGCATTTTTCATCATGATATCAGCAAAACACTTATCAGCCCAGTCCAAAGCTCTGCAGGACTCCAGTCTGCACATAAAGGGCCATTTGCCCATAAGCAGGGTTGAGGGACATGGATCTTAGATCCCGTCCCCCAAAACAGACTTTGATTGAGCATATATGTGCAACTCCATTTAAATGGGATTTGCATAGGAAAGGTTCCCATCAATGTAAGTATTAAATATGGAAATATATATGTTATTTAAAATATTTTTACACCAGTAGGGCCAAGGGTTGTTTCTTCTTAACATAAATTACATATCTGAAAAGTTGGTATAGCTCCTTAGGTCATAGATTTAATGTGGTAGATGTGCAAGGAGTGGGGAGAAAAGTTCATAATTTACGCAACAGATAGAGAGTAACAGTCTGCATTCAAGTATAGAAATACATTTTTAACAACAACAATTACCCTCCCTTAAATTAACTATGTAATCCTACAGGAGCATAGCACACACAGTTCTCTAGCAAGGTGCTGTCTCAGGCAGTGGGGTTGCTGCTGCATCTCAAGCCTTCTATCTATCTATCTATCTATCTATCCATCTATCTATCATCTACGGTATCTATCATCTATCTATCTATCTATCTATCTATCTATCTATCTATCTGTGGGATGTGTTATATCAGTACAGTCAATTACAACATGCTTTACTTCCTAGAGTGGACAGAGACGGGGATGTGTAACTTCCTGTTCCTGCTGCTACTCAGCAGATGAGTGTGACTCTATAAAAGCAGAGTCACACAGCCATTCATTCTCTGTTCTGTTTGATTCAACTCTTAGTTAAGTCTCTTACATTTTGTTGGCTGCTGGCTCTCAGCCAGTAGCACTTAGGCCCATCCTCACAAAGGATGTAAACCACATTACATGTTTGTAACCTGAAGCGCAAAATATGGTCTGAAGCTCAACATCAAAAAAACAAAGATCATGGCCACTGGTCCCATCACCTCCTGGCAAATAGAAGGGGAAGAAATGGAGGCAGTGAGAGATTTTATTTTCTTGGGCTCCATGATCACTGCAGATGGTGACAGCAGTCACGAAATTAAAAGACGCCTGCTCCTTGGGAGAAAGGCGATGGCAAATCTAGACAACATCTTAAAAAGTAGAGACATCACCTTACCAACAAAGGTCCGTATAGTTAAAGCCATGGTTTTCCCAGTAGTGATGTATGGAAGTGAGAGCTGGACCATAAAGAAGGCTGATCGCCGAAGAATTGATGCTTTTGAATTATGGTGCTGGAGGAGACTCTTGAGAGTCCCATGGACTGCAAGAAGATCAAACGCATCCATTCTTAAGGAAATCAGACCTGAGTGCTCACTGGAAGGACAGATCGTGAAGTTGAGGCTCCAATACTTTGGCCACCTCATGAGAAGAGAAGACTCCCTGGAAAAGACCCTGATGTTGGGAAAGATGGAGGGCACAAGGAGAAGGGGACGACAGAGGATGAGATGGTTGGATAGTGTTCTCGAAGCTACAAACATGAGCCTGACCAAACTGCGGGAGGCAGTGGAAGACAGAAGTGCCTGGCGTGCTCTGGTCCACGGGGTCACGAAGAGTCGGACACGACTAAACGACTAAACAACAACAACAACCTGAAGCTTAAAGCCTGCCTTCTAGGGTGTGTACTGTGAACAACTTGTAAGTAAACTTATTGTTATACTTTTAAAGACAGACTCGGGAGTCTTTATTGTATTTTAAGAGGGAGGAAAGGGGACGCCAGAGATAATCCATCTGGGCAAGCCAGATTGGATTAGTCATTTTGTAGAGATTCAAACGAATCTAATCAACTAACTTCCATGAATATAGAGGGACTTGCTCTGCTACATCGTGAATGAAGGATAATACTTAACAAATATTTCCTTGCCTATTATTCTAAACATCCCCATACTATCTATCCCACCTTTTCCCAGACAGGGATCCAAGGTGGCTTACAGATAAAAACATAGAAAAAATTATTATACTAGCATTAAGAGGAGAAGAAGGAGCACAGAAAAATCATTGTATAAATTTTAAAAGTAAATTAAGACCACTAAATCACTAAAATTTATTTCCCATTCTTCAATATCCTTCACAGTTTGGGATCCTTTCACTGAACTGAACTGTAAACTTCAACATCATATCTGTACCTTTATAGATATTACAACAAATGCTGACTTGACAGTACTATAGATAGAAATAATTACCCACAGAGCCAATGTAGCACATGCAGAATAAGTGTCAATTATTCCCTCATTTTCCTACTACCTCTGACTTACTGGAGAGGAGCGTGCCCTCATCATGAACTTAAAGAAAAGGTCACAGCATGTCACATACCAGTCAATTATTTTTAGCTTGAAAACATCTTTTTCTTCTTTTTGTGGAAGAATATTGGCATTAAGATTTTAGAAAAAAGAAGTTTGCAACATTTGCTATTGCAAAAATACATTGAAGACATGAAATTTGAATGTGGCTTAAATGTAAGAAACCAAAATAAAGATAAACTTTACTTTGTTGTGAGTTTGAGGGTGTGTGGGTGTGGGTATATCTGTATTAGGCTGTATGATGTCTAAGTCCCTTCTAATTCCTGGATCCAAAAAGGGTTAAAATCTAATGGATTTGAATTAGCCAGGCAAGGGCCATTGTGGCCCTTAAGTATGGGTCATTAGTATAAGAAAGGAAGTTTCTCAGCATAAGAAAGTACAGTGGTACCTTGGGTTACAGATGCTTCGGGTTACAGATGCTTCGGGTTACAAACTCCGCTAACCAAGAAGTGGTTGCTTCAGGTTAAGAACTTTGCCCCAGGATAAGAACGGATATCACACGCCAGCGGCGCAGCAGCAGGAGGCCCCATTAGTGAAAGCGCACCTCAGGTTAAGAACCGTTTCAGGCTGAGAACGGACCTCTGGAACGAATTAAGTTCTTAACCCGAGGTACCACTGTAAGGGCAAATGTGTGTGGGGGGGGGGAGGTCTCTCCTTGCTGGTGGTAAGAAGGACAATAACCAGAGAGTAGTTGTTTGAGAGAGCCGGGCTAGAAGCAGGCTGCAGGCAGAAGCTTGAGAGTGAGAGCCATGCTTGATTTCTGCTTGAATCCAAGGTTGAGGCTATGGGAGAAGCAAGACCTTCTGGGGTGTTAAATCTGTGAGCCCCTCCATCATAGGCTCAGGTTGTATATGACTGTAAATAAACCATATATCATAAAGACACCACAGTCTCTGCTGCTTCTCATTCCAAGGAAACCAAGCCCTGGGTAAGCATCTAAAACCTCTGGAATCTCACACTGCTCAGAGATTGGGGTGGCATGCAACAATATATAGAACTGGCAGTACCAAGATTCCCTGTAATCCTATTTAGCTATGAGCCAACACTGTTAAAACTTTCTGTATGGTTACCAGACACAGTACCTAGATCTGCAGCTGCCCTCAGATTAATTGACAGAGGACACAATGCGTTGCCTTTGGAACAGACGAGTAATCCTGATAATGTCTTAATTTGTTTACAATTTGTTTGTAAATATTGAATAAATGATTTCCATTCCTTGATAAAAAGGCTGTTGTCGTGATTTCTTATTCTTCCTGTAAGTTTCGCCATTTCTGCATAGTCCATTAATTTCTGTAGCCACATTCTTTTTTTCATCGGGACGACTTCTTTCCATTTTTGTGCGAATATCATTCTTGTGGCAGTGATTGCATACATAAATAAATTTCTATATTGTTTAGGTAACTCTGACCCCATAATTCCCAAGAAAAAGGCTGCTGCTTCTTCTTCCTTTTTTTTTTTACAAATGTTAACTTAAACATCTTTTTCAATTCATTATATATCATTTCCCAGTAAGTTTTAACCTTATTATAAGACCACCACATGGAAAAAGGTACCTTCTCCCCTTTGCATTTCCAGGATATATTCAATTTGGATTTGTACATTTTTGCCAATCTACTTGATGTTAGATTCCATCTGTATAACATTTTCATATAGTTTTCTCTTAAACCATAACATGCTGTAAATTTTATGTCCATGTTGCACAGTCTTTCCCATGCCTCCATTTCTATGTTATGATCAATATGTATTGCCCAATGTATCATTGAAGATTTCACTTGTTCATCTTTTGTCTCTCATTCCAATAATATTTTATACATTTTAGACATCACTTTAACATTACAGTCTAGCAGGTCTCTTTCTAGTTGAGATACTTGTTCCCCAAACCCGTTTCTTACCCATTTTGAATATTTTATTAAATGATAATGTTGTATCCACATTGTTAATATTCATGATAAATCCTTAAACTTTTAATTTAAATTTTCCACCCTCTTTTAACAAATTTATATAAGTCACCCAGTTTTCATCATGTTATTCTTCTTCGCTATAGCTTCTACTGATGAAAGCCATCGTGAAAACCTTAGCTGTTCCCTCTGTAACCTCCAGCTGCTTCTGGGTTGCTGCTGGATTCAAGGAGCACGACACCTTTGGAAGTTTCCATGCTTTCTTTATTTGCTACTTTGATGTTTCAATTTTCTGTTGGAATTTATTTCCATGCTCTGCTGATGTGTTTTCACACTATTCCTGGAGCTGCTTTTGTGATGATTGCTTGGTGTGTGTTTTTATTGTCACCTTCTGTAAAGATTATTTCTCTAGAAATTGTGATTGACAAGTTCAAGAAAAAGAAGCATAAGTTAATTTCTGCCATTATTTCTAAGGATGCATGTGTGCTGTGATTCTGGGAAAGTACAAAGAGCTGTAGTGCAGGATGCAGTTGCTGGTGCAGAACTGACCTTCCTCAGAAGTTTTGCTTTCATTTTGGGGCCCTTGTTGTTGTGAATTTTATTTTTGTTTTGTTTCGAAAATGCAACTTTCTATATTTTATACTTGGGGGAGGAATGTTTAGATATATGGAGGTAACACAGGCATAGGCAAACCCTGGCCCTCCCGATGTTTGGGACTACAATTCCCATCATCTCTAGCTAACAGGACCAGTGGTCAGGGATGTTGGGAATTGTAGTCCCAAACATCTGGAGGGTCGGCGTTTGCCTATGCCTGAGGTAACATATCAAAAGCCCAAAAGCTAAGTAAGATGCCAGTGATCAGGGATTGGCACTTCAGTCACTACCACTCCACCCGAGTAACAAACACTAAAACAATAACAATTGCAGAATAATTTATACAAAGAAAAATCAGCAAATATGCATAATTTCTAAAGATAGTAAAATTTTGCTCTATTTTTTGCCATTGCAGAATTCTAAATATAGGTGGATATACATAGCCGTTACTCAACTATGCTAGTCTGTAGTTTTTCTCCCAAATAAATAGCCCTACCTTTGACATCAGATTTTCACTCTTGCTTCAGAGTAGGCTGTGAGGCCAGTTTATTTGGACTGATTTAGAATCACTTCTTAGTTATTGTGTTTATTTTGTACCAGATGAGGCCAAACCAAATGGGGCAGATGCAGTGGCAGTGGTGGGGAACTTTTAGCTATCCTGCAGCTCCCTTTATCTCTGACCACTCTGGTCACTCTGGCTGAAACTGTTGGGAACTATAGTCAGGCAATATCTGGAGGGCCACAGGATCCCCACCAATGCATTATAGTATGCTCAATCAGCTATTTAAAAGAACCTACATTTGGTTCATAGATACATTCTGTTTTCTGCTTATGGCTGCCACGAAATATCTCAGTGTACAATCTCTTTATTCCAGTTGTAGGAAAATTATTAATAACCCACCCAAGAGGAATGTAACATTGTGAATCGATGTGGACTTGTGCCTTATCTGAGCATGGCACGTTCCCCCTTCCGCCTCCGTGCCATTTCCATACTGTTCCACAGGGCTCAAAACCTTCTGAACCAGCTTTTCTGGGGTTGTAAAATAATAAAAAATCACTTCCCCACTCCTTTTCTCTGGCAGGATTGTCCCATGAGAAGAGAGTTATCATCTAAAATCCAGCCTCATGTTTCTCGGCAAGCAATGTGCTTGATACCCGAACTATAGAACTATAGAACTTGTGTGGTATGGTGGTTAAGAGTGGTAGACTCGTAATCTGGTGAACCGGGTTTGCTTCCCCGCTCCTCCACATGCAGCTGCTGGGTGACCTTGGGCGAGTCACACTTCTTTGAAGTCTCTCAGCCCCACTCACCTCACAGAGTGTTTGTTGTGGGGGAGGAAGGGAAAGGAGATTGTTAGCTGCTTTGAGACTCCTTCGGGTAGTGATAAAACAGGATATCAAATCCAAACTCTTCTTCTTCCTCTTCTTCTTCTTCTTCTTCTTCTTCTTCTCTTTATACACTGAAGCACACTTTGGTGTTTTTATTTAGAAGGGTCTTTTATTAATAGTTATTATTCTAGGGTGGATATTAGAGAATGGTTTGCCTAGGGTTATCTCGTAGCCCCTTTTCATAGCTGAGATAAGATTTCAATGAAGTAAGGAAATCTCTGCACTACAGCACCCTATCCCAGAGGTAGAGAACCTTTCTCTTCCCAACTCTGGCAGGTCAAATGTGATGGGTGAGACCACCAACCTGTCAGTCACGTCCTGCTGCTATGAGATCATGTTATGCTGCACTTTTAGGCCCCAAATGTTGGGCCTTCTAACTGCAGCATGGGCTGTTTGAAAGCCCTTTTGCATACAGCCCTGCACTGCCCTTTACATCTCCCCAGACTGGAGGTTCAAAAAGCAGCATGAGGCTGTCTGCAGAAGGGCTTTCAAACAGCTTCCGACTGTGTTGGCTGCACATAGCCAATTCAGATTTGAACCCCACCCAGGAAGGACTGTCTGTTGTATTTTAATAGCCTCATGAGTCAAGTTGGACCCCTTGGCAGGCTGAAAGTTCTCCAGTCCTGCTCTAATATATTAAACTACAAAAATATTTGATAGTTCAAGAAGTGCAACTGGACATGTCTGTATCAAGTAGATCAGTTGCATGGCCCCATACATGACACATATAAAGCTGCAATATTTCCTGTTAAAGTACATGACCAAGCCAGCATAGATGTCACTGTGTGCAAACATGCTGGGAATGTGGGCTTGGAAGATCACATCTTTGCCTGAGACTCTGTCCTGCCATGTGATGTCCCAAATCTTCCTGACACATAGAAGGCATTGAGGTGCTGCTCCTGGCAAGTGTACAGAAAGTTGCCCATGACTCACTTCCATAAAGCAGCATGCTCAACATGCAGCCTGGTAGACCATCATCTTGGGCCTCTTGCTCCTTGAATGAAAGTACACACCATATTCAGTTGAGCTGCAGATATATGAGAGCACCAGGGACAATATGCCAAAGAGAGCTGGGGCAAGAACATAGGATGAACCGAGGATGAGTGGTGCCATGCATGCTCTCCTGGAAAGACACAATCATCTTGAGGAGCTTAGGTGGGCAACCTATCTTGTTGAGCAGCATGAAGAGTCCTTTTTGGCTGATGAGGTCAAAGGCCTTTGTCAGGTCTATGAGGACAATGTACAAGGGACATCTCTGCTCTCAGCATTTCTCCTGCAGCTGACATAGTGAGAAAAGCATGTCAACTGTTGACCTCTGAGCTCTAAAGCTGTATTGTGACTCAGGATAGACCCTGTTGGCAAGCAATTGGTTGAAAACTACATGGGCAAAGGCTTTCCCCTCAGAACTCAGCAGGGAGATTCCACAATATTTGTTACAGTCATGGTGGTCCCCTTTGTTCTAGAGCAGCCTTTCTCAACCTGTGAGTCCCCAGATGTTGTTGGACTACAACTCCCATCACCCCTAGCTAGCAAGGCCAGAGCTCAGGGATGATGGGAGTTGTAGTCCAACAACATCTAGGGACCCACAGGTTGAGAACCGCTGTTCTAGAGGGTCACAATGCTGGAATCGTGCATGTCTTTTGGCACGGATTCTGTTTCCCAACTGCAAGAGAAGGCCCTGGAAGTGCATCCTGAGGGTGGAGTTGAGGCTGGCTTTCAGCACTTCTGCCAGGATTCTGTTCTGTCCTGTGGCTTTCCCACATGCCTGAGAGTTTATGGCATTCTTCAGCTCGTCAAGGGAGGGAGGGACATCCAGCTCTTCCAATACATGCAGAGTCTGGATGCTGTCAATTGCTGTGTCAAAGACTATGTTTTCCAGATATATTTACCACTTAGTAAGATTAAAAAGACTTCTAGGTAATTTACATAAAATAGTCACAAGAAAATACCACTAAAATTAGCAGAATATAAAAAAACAGACATAGTAAAATTATGAAAATATAGATAAAATCAACATTCTAAAAAACAAATATACTTAATAAAATGAAATGTCTGGTTAGATAAAACTGGACTAGATTGTCCAATGTGCTAACTCACTATAGTACAACTTTTATTTTCTGCAACCATGGTGCAAATTAATAATACGTGACATATTAGTCAAATAATGAGGCTGTACTGTTTCTTCTCACATAGGCTTCATAATGTGATTTGAATGAATGCAAGCAATAAAATACCTGAGCCATTTTCATTCTTCACCTTGTACAGAAATGGAAGAATCCTATATCCATGTCCTTTGAATTTTTCTAATATTAAGAGATATGAGCATAGCAAAAGGAAATTAATAGCAGAGCTGGGCAAGGGGTAATGTAATCAAGAGAAGCAGGCTGCTCCCAAGTTCTTCATCCCTCCCATCCTTATGCATGATGAGCTTGTGAGATAAGGAATTTGTCACACATACAAAATTATTATGTGCTTTCCTCCCATCAAGAGAAGATGATGCCCATCTCCCCCCCTCTCCCCCCCCCCCATGATAACAATTTGAATTTATTTTCTATTCAGAAGTAGTCAATAAGGGAAGAGAGCGGAGAACGCTAATAAGATGCCCTATTTGACCTCCAAGAGAATGATAGTTTCACTGATTTCTTTCCCACCTACCCATCCCCTCACTTTCTTAGACAGGAATATATAACAGCTTTCAATTTAAAAACAGGTGCATAACTGGGAGCTGTCTGCTACAGGCATATAATTGATTGAGGACAGCAGAGCCCTTAATCCCAGAGCTCCTTTTGTTGCTTTTGTTTCCGTTTTGTGTGAGTGAATTGAAAAATAACTATTACCACCCATTCACTTAAAAAAAAAAAACAAAAAGGAAATACTGCACATTATCCAGCAGCATATGCATGTGGAGATTGGGAGGGGAGGGGGGCATTTCTGCCTTTCCCTCTGCCTTCCCCCTTTTTTACCTTGTCCAGTAATAAGGAAAAATGTATAGCTATAACTATTTTAGCTCTTTAATACACTTTCTAGCATTGTTTCTGCCGTCACAAATTAATTAATTGTAGCAAAATTACAGTACTTATTCATTTAGGTTCAACTGAGTACTCATTCTCAGGAATATTTGGATTAATAGAATCATAGAATCTTAGAGTTGGAAGGGACCCTGAGGGTCATCTAATCCAACCCCCCTGTGATGCTGGAATCTCAGCTAAAGCATCCATGACAGATTCCTAATTGAATCAAGCCTCGCTTGTCTAGAGTGAAAGAAAATTCGGTTTTCTGGAAACGAAGATGTAAGTCACGGGTGCAGGGATTAAACTTACTGTCACCCCTATGCAAATGACTGTCGCTCTACACAAGACTTTCAAATTAGCATTGAAATGCCAGTGGGCTAAGACAGTAATGCCTTTGGAATAATCAGTGTTGAATACAATTGACATATCACAACTGTTTTCTAAAATGAACACATCATTCTTACAAAACACAGACAGCCCTTTACATATCATTGTGGTGGAAATAGATCAGTTTTACTGCAGATGGGAATTTCCAGGGATTTCTGGATATAAACTACCAGTTCTTTCTCCTCTAGACAAGTTCCTCTAATTGTCTGCCAACTCTGCCATGCTTGTCATTATGGATTAGTGCTGAGTTCAGAAACAAAAAGTGCTATGCACACACACACACATGGTTGTTGTTGGACTACAACCACCATGGCCAGTGGTCAGGGACAAAGTGACTTGTAGTTCAGCAACAGCTGGTGGGCAGCCCATTGGTTACCACTGCCCTAGCCTGGGCCCCATTCCCTTCCACCTATTTGCGCACAGAAGTTCCTGCAAAAGAGACTGGCCTTCCCTCAGAATCTTCCCCATATTCACTACCCTTCCCACAAGTTCTGTTCCTATTTATTTCGATAGGGCTTATCAGTGCAGGATAACATTCCAGTGGATTGTGCCCAACTATTGTTTTGTATCCTACATTCAACCTACCCTAATTGCCCCTTCCCAGCATTGCCCCTTTGCTGCTGCCTGTGCCTCCTTGAAACAGCTTTTATTTAAACTGAGTGGCTGTAGCCCCTTGGAGTGTGACAATACCAGGCATTAGCAGCAGAGGTAGGGTTATAGTGCTAATTTGGATCTTTCCTTTAGATTTGATTATGGTTTTATTGTAATATTGATTTCACTTGTTGACTTTGTTCTATTTGAATTTCCATGGCATCTGTTGTAATCAGGGCTTTTTTTCAGCCGGAACTCCAGAACGGCACCTCTCAGCCAGCCCCGGAAGTGTGGGGAGTGACCTGACCAGCTTCAGCAAATCTCTGCTGCACCTCCAGCTCAAGAGGAGACACACAAACCCCAACTACAAAGGGAACGTCTTCTACAGACTCTGGAAAGGGTCTTCTCTTGAGCTGGAGGCATGGCTGGGCTTTGTTGAGGCTTCCCAGCCTCCCAGCCAGGGGTTTTTTTCCAACCAGAACTATCTGTCATGGAGGTCTCTCCATGCCTCAGTGAAGAAAGCCCCAACACTGCTCCGGCTCACACGAACCAGAGATGTGTGTACCTGTGTGTGTTGTTAAGTTGCTCAGTTGTGGAGCAGCCTCAACAAGCATCTGGCTGGTGAGGAGAGCCCACACCCCATCCGAAAGAGATCCACTTTGGACTCTGGGGTTGGTGTTCTTAGGGAAGTGCGTTCTGGCACCTTAATCTGAAAGGGGGAAAACTGGTTGTAATTAACTGTTTTTATGATCCAGTATTTTAATATTTATTGTAAGTTATTGTTGGCATTGTCCAAGGTGGAAAAGCACCATATAAATAAAATTAAATTTAAAACTGAACTTATGAAAGGTGTGATCCTGTGGGTTATTACTTAAACTGATGTAGGAAACAATTCATTTGTTTCTTATAATAATCCCTTCTATGATTTTGTTAAGAACATATTTTTAGACTTCAATTCCTCAAAGAATTATGTTGACATTCTAAATGCTTAAAATTAAATCTGTTAAAGTAGAACTAAGTTAAATTGCTTAGAGCGTTACATTTATTCAATCATAACTAATAAGTTCAAAACCAATATATGACCCAGTTATTGAGTTCTTCTACCAATCATTGCGTAGTTTTAAATAAATAGACATAGCAAAATTTTAAAGGCAAGGGCAGTTTACATTTATAAGCCCATAAAGCACCATAACTTGTTTATGGCATCATTAAAATTACTTATTTCCACAATATTAGTGATGGCACAGCTGCAGAAAAGGCACTGCATTGCATGTCCCCTGGACCATGCCTAATGTGCAGCAATGACACAATGGCTTCATCATGTGTAATGTACAGCAGTATAATTCTTTGTAGTGAGGGATAAATTATATTGCAATTTATTCCCAACAATAGATTCTTGCATAAGATTAATTTCCCACTAGAACAGCCTTCAACAACTTAAGGAAGTTTTGCATTACACCTCCCATCAGTCTCATGCCCATAGTGGTAGGGGCTGGTGAGAATTGTGGTCCAAAACTTTATGAGGGCCCCAGGTTGGCAGACACTGTGTAAGAAGGTGTAACTTACTTCATAAGGAAATTTGTTTCCATCTAGATCTTATTCTCCAACTCAGCTCAAATTTGACTTTACAGATTTGCAGAAAAGTTAGAACAGGACCAAACTGTCACCCCTGCTTAATATATACTGCCCACCCGCCTACCCCCAACTGCCCACTTCCAGCCATTGTTGAGTTCTCACACCATCTGGAATTGATGGCCATAATTATCAGAGGAGAAAAAGGCAAAAAAAGTGAGTGGCTGATTCCACTTGATTGGTGCAGATATGTGCAAAATAGTGCAGAAGCACTCGGTGATCCATTGGATATTGATTTGGCCATGCACATAACCTTTGTTCTTGTTTTCAGCATAGGAAGTGAGACAATAAACAAAACAATTTCAATACCTCTTGGTGGAACCATACAGAATCAAACACCTGTCATTACTGTGGTTCTCATTATTTCTTTAACGCCTGTCACAGTCTCCTATTCTGTCCATGTAGCAATTTCTGTAGTGGCGATTTCTGTTTAGCAGCAGGAATTGAGGTTAAAGCAGGTCTAATTTAAAATTGCAGTTTAAATGACTGATGTATGTTGTATAAATAGATAGCTGACATTTATGCATTTGAATACCTATGAAGAATCAAGGCACTGTCAGACTGAGTCATAGATATACAATAAACCTTTTCAGTTGCATTCAGTTGATATTTCTAAGGCGTATATGGGGGGATGACAAAATAATGGTAGCATGGTAAGGAAACATGATTTTATAAATATTTGCAAAATGACAACAAAGCAGGAAAAGCAGCCTAGTCCAGTTTGTATCCTGTATAGAAAGGCCTGTGAATATTCTATCTCAGTGGCAAGGAAACAGCCTAATTCTAGCTGCATAAGAATTGGTTTTGTCTTTAGCTAACACTAGAAATTGAGAAGCTCTTCAGAGCTTTGGGAATTTAGTATTACAAAATCTAAATTGCCTTAAGTATATATTCTTTGGGGTGTGAACGGGGTGATTTGTTAACTATTTGGGGAAGACTTAGTAATATGATCTTGTCATATATTTCAGCGTGAATAAGGCCTTCCAGGTAATCTTTAATTTTGTTGTTTTATTGGGGGAGAAATGTTGGGATGACTGTCATGGCAAATGTGAAGACTACTTTAGACCACAGCAAGCTGTTAATAACTGGACAAAGTGTGTGTGTTTTACCAAGTGTCAACTTTTCTCATGCGAGTGTGAAACTGTCAAGATGAAGAGGACTTCCCAAAAACTCATTTGTACTGATGTAAATTCCTGGTGTTATACATGTGCACCCCAACACAACTTGGAACACATCTGTATTGAAGAAGGCTTCCACACATCTATCACTACCTAGATGAGAGGACCTATGTACAAACAGGTACCGTGTGCAGGATTAATGGGTCAATTCAGCAAAAGGGACTGCACTCACACAACATTGGTAGAATGACAGGCAACAGTGCCAACCAGCTTATTGGGAACTATATCAGTCTGCTGTTCACCTTTGCAAACAATCAATTGGCTCTTTTGCTAATTATCCGACTATGGCTATAGTCATGGCAACTTTGGACTTATATACTTAAATAGGGTTTTTGTACTCCTTTGCAAAATTAAGTCATGCTGCTTCAGTTTTTTTAAAGTATAGGCTACTTTCCTATTTATCATATAAATTATAGTGCCAATTTCCTTAAAGCTTAATCCTCTCATCTGAGCCTTATTTGTTGATGGTAGTTTCTTTTTTAAAAGGTTTCTACATGCTCAAAGAATCGTTCTTTAGCCATAAATATCTGGAAAAAGCAAGTGTTGCTTTCTTTAAAATCCACATGAGGCTGCAGAAGAATTCTAATTAATCTCTAGAGACACAGACTATCTGTTCATTGGTTATGTTTGGCTTTTTTTACAAATAGATATTTCTTGCAGACAAAATCAGGCCTTTCTAATCTTTTTACAAACAGTTTGATTCCCCTAGCACTAAACGCTGTGATAAATATCTCTAAGTTTCTTCATTAAAATGAAGTTTTTAATTAAAACTTAAACACTTTAAAAGTAATAATTACAGTGGTAAGGTAATCTAGATAGAATATTAACACTTTTTTTAAAAAAAGCTAGTCCAGCTGCCCTTCCACACAGTAGCTTGGCTTAGATACAATCCAGAATGAGCAGGGTCTCTTCCCCAGGCTAGATGGTTAACAGCTGGCTCTCTCCAGAGGAGATGGACAGCAGCAAAATACAATGTTCTACCAGCAAATCATTTATTTTAAAGGTGCAATCAATAAAATCGTGATCAGGCAGAACACATTTTGAGGGGTTTGGAGCTGGAAAACTTCATAAACAGTTCAATTCATTTCCTCTCCCCACACCAAACTAGCATGTTCTGTAATCTGGCTCCAGCACTAGACCTCAAACATTGGCAACCCTAGCTATATATAGGCTAGATTGTGAAAAGAACAACTAAATCCAGCACTACGCTGGATGTAGCTGATGGGCATTTTAGTCCAAAACATTGGGAGGGCACTAAGTTGGAGAAGGCTGATCTAGGCATAAGTGTCATATTTATTTGTTGAGTGTTGCAGCATATTAATACCAGGCACTGTGAGGGAGCAGGCAGGCAGCTTGAGACTTTTAAATAGGGCCCTGACTCTTTTTTCTTTCTTTCTTTTTGGTCGCCTGCTTTGGGGCAAATGCGAAGCCAAACATTAAAGGTCAAAAATGCTGTCGCTTTCTGTGCTTTCATAGGTCATATTTATCCTGACAGTGTTGACAACTATAGTGTACAGCAGTACAATGTGCATATTGGATTCTTCACTGCTAGCAGTAGAGTTTAAAAGGCACGTGGGGGAAGAAATGGAAAAGAAAGCAGTAAGCACTGCAATGCCATAATAAAAATTGGAGCAGTAACACAAATACCAAAAATAATATAGAACTGGGGAAAGTCCAGAAAATGGCTAGTTGCAGTCATTTTTCATGGAGCACTCAGCTAACACTGTGGATTTGGCTACTACAACCTGTGATGGTGACCAGTTTGAACAGCTTTGAAAGAGGGTTAGGGAAACTCATGGAGAATAAGGGTATGAATGGCTACTAGCCATGATTGCTATACAGTACCTCCAGTATCAGAGGCAGTGTGTCTCTGTATACAAGTTGCTGGAGTTCAGGCATGGGAGAATACTACTGTGCTCATGACATACTTGTGGGCTTCCTTTAGGTGTCTGGCTGGCAACTCTGAGAACAGAATGCTGGGCTAGGTGGACCTTTGCTGGGCTCTTCTGTCCCTTAAATAAAGATGAAATTGTTACACACTTTTAGGCATCAAGAGAAAACGTTCCTCTTCAACCAGGCCTTTGGCTCATTATCATCTTATACCCCTTTTAAATGTGTTTGTGGGGAAGGGGCTATTGGTTTATTGTTCCTGTTTTCATTATGTATTTTGTGTTTTTGTATTGTATTTTTGTATTGTATTTGTCATGAACCACCCTGATATCTATGGATGAAGGACAGTAAACACTGTTGATAAATAAAATAATATTTTTATTTTTAATGAGACAGTTAATTCATGTACTATCCAAGCCAGTCCTGGAAATTATGCAATCTTATATGGTATGTCCAATGGAATGATTTAACATTTCTCACAAAAGAGCCAAGCACAACATCTGATGGCAGCTTATTAAATAAACAAGGGATAGTCAACACAGTGCCTTCCAGATGTTGTTGGACTCCAGTTCCCATCTACCTTACCCAGCATGGCCAATGGTCAAGGATTACGATGTAGTTTCAACAATATCTGGAAGACACTACATTGCCTGCCCTTTAGCAAGTTCTCCATTCTCTGTAAAATACATTTTCAGTGCTTGGTGGTTGTCGGAGAAGCAGTTTTATAGTACAGCTCAGAGATACCTTGTGAGTCATTTAATTATCTAAATAAACTGATGTGTACTTACACTATATGGAAGTAACAAATGAAAGTTAAAAAATGGAAGTCAATATAAACGTGTACTGTATAGTGTTTCATTTCCACATATTAGCATTATTTATTCACTTACTTTTATAAGCCTCTCTTCATTCAAATAAACATCCAAAACTGGAGGTGAAAAAATTAGCACCAGTGAACAAAGTTCTTTCCAACAGAAACTTTTATTTGAGATTCTTCTACCTACAAGGAGTGTGAAATTTAAATATTAGAGCTTTATTTACTGTCTTACTAAAATCAGAATGCAAGTTCCTTCTCCAGTGTTTGACAGCCTCTTAAGATGCCCCTTCAAAAGCACAAAAGGGAGCTAGCAACACAACTTCCAGTGAAACACCGTCTTTATGGTCTTGGAATATCTGCCAGCATCACAGAGCACTGCACACAATGATACTAGAGGAATGTCATGCATTATTCATATGGTTTTAATATACATCTAAACTTGAAATATTTGTGAGCCTCTTTGTAGGCATCTTTGTGGGAGGCTTTCCTCTAAGGAGGAAGAGAGGAGAGTTATTTTTGCATACAATACAGCCTCATTTACCTGGAAAACTGAGAAAACAACATAGTCAAGATATCTGAAAGCAACTGTATTATTTCCATCCTATTCTTCTTTGTGGCCATCCTACTCTTCTTTCCTCGTCTTCTTGGATCAAGCCGTGATTGCGGTAAAGGAGTAGCATATAAATTGCATATTGGAAAGACAACAAAATGTTCCAAATGTAGATTTATTAGTTGAGGGGGACAGAATTGGGTATTGGCTTCATTTGGCAGCTGCTGAGACTCTGGTACTTGATGAGAGCCCACCCACTGAGAGGTGAAATGATAACCACCTTCAGATATCTGTCGCATGAAAGATGAAGCAAGCTTGTTTTCTGCTGCTGCAGAGGGTAGGATCAGAACCATTGTATTAAAATTACAAGGAAGGAGATTCCAACTAAACATTAGGAAGAATTTCCTGGTGGTAAGAGCTGTTTGACAGTGGAACAGACTACCTTGGAATCGTGTGGGCTCTCTTTCATTGGAGGTCTTTAAACAAAGGTTGGGTGGCCATCTGTCAGTGATTCTTTAGCTGTGATTCCAGTGTTGCAGAGTGTTGCAGGGAGTTGGACTAGATGACTTTTCGGGACTTTACAATTCTGTTATTTTATGCTAAACTCTGACTAGTTGTCCCTGACAAACATCAGCTACTAAGCTCAGATCCACTGGGAGATCTGCAAGCCAATCTTCCTGTTGTCATCCACTGCAGCAAGTTACTGGGAACCTGTGTCTCTCCAGATGTTATTGGACTCCAACTCCCATCAGTCCCATCCAGTTATAGTCCAACAGCATCCCTGCTCTACAACTCAGTTGCTTCTAGGTCAACCAGAAGACAAAGCCTTTTAGAAGTTTCTAAAAGCTCCATTTGATATGGGATTTGGGAATTAGCCATGGTATCTGGTGCACATTGGGACCAGTGGGGCAGAAAGCAGGGAGGTTAACAGTAGATGGAAACAGATCCAATGACAGGGTGAGCCAAGTAATTTGAGTTTTGTCCCCATCTTCTTCTCTGCTGAGTTCTACAAGGTCAACACTGAGACTTAGGAGGTGGGAGCTGGCAGGCAGTTCTACACCCTGGACTGGTTGGCAGACAGGCGGGGCTGGCTGAGGGCAGACTGAAGTTGATGAAACAGTTCAACTTAATGAACAAGCCACCACTGAGGGTTATTCTTGAAGCATGCTTAATCATTGCCATCATTGTTTGTTAGCAGCAAGGTTTAGAGAAACTGAGGATGTGCAGATAGCTGATAATGTTGGTTTCATAACAAGACTTCCTGTGAAGCTGGGTTACTATCACATATATATTGGTTACTTTAATTGGGAAATGAATCTCAGAGTGCCAATCTGGCAGCCCAATGGATATGCAGTTTAAAGTGTGTGTACGCTGCTTACACACACTCCCTTTGATTTTCTTTGAAAGGTCTCTTTAAAAACATAATCAACGTGTGTTTCTCACAGTAAAGCTATAATGTGCAGTTGTTAAAAGCAGGTGTTTTATAGTAGCATTCAACCTTTACTTCCGTTTTTTTTTTAAATCAAACCCAATCTATTTATGAACATGACTGTTGGATGTACAATGAAGGTAATCAAGCATTTTTCTATAGCCTCAATTTCAGTCATCAAAGAACAGCAAATGGGCATCCACTTGCAAGAGTTAAAACAGAAGGAATTTTATAATTCCTTGCACACTCATATTAACAAAGCGAAGTAAATAGATAAATATATACTGCTGTAATTTATAAGGCAGAAGAATGGTTTATAAATTAGCTTTGTTTGAGAACATCTGTTGTACGTTTGTACTGACTTGCACAGTTCTCCTTGCTGAATAATAGAAATAAACTAGATTTACAGTACAATGTGGCATGGGGCTGTTCAGAATTCCAACCTCTCAGGGCATGTATGCAGTGTGTGATATTGTGCATTCGGTGCTGGATGCAAGTGCCTTTTGGGGAGTGCTATACACCCTACATCACCCTCACGCCATCCCTGCCCCACCCTATTTGTCTAGATTCTGTGCATTCTGCTGGAATGTATATAATCTGTTTTGTGCTGAGAACACACCTCTCAAATGCTTGCTGCATACATATGTACACAGAGAGCACGTTCTCAGGCCGCCTTCTATTAGAGCAGATCTAATGATATTGTAAGCTAGCTATGCCACTCCCTCTCACCGTTTTTAACTTGTCTATGAATGAAATAGGGAAAATAGAAAGCAGTAAAGTCACCTCTGTATACTGATATGTATCCTCTGTATATCAGTATAGCAAGACATCGGTTTCTAGTCCCTTTTTCAAAAGGCTGCAATATATATTTGTTTGCTGCCCATCTGACTGGGTTGTCCCAGTCACTCTGGGCAGCTCCCAACAGAGTACTAAAAACACAATAAAACATCAAACATTAAAACCTTCCCTAAACAGAGCTGCCTTCAGATGCCTTCTATAAGTCAAATAGTTGTTTATTTCCTTGACAGCTGATGGGAGGGTGTTCCACAGGGCTGGTGCGACTAGCGAGAAAGCCCCCTGCCTGGTTCCCTGTAACCTCATTTCTTCTGGCGGTACCTTCACTGCTCGATCTCAGTGTTGTGCACTTGTTTGAAAACTTGCCCACCAGTGTGCAAAGACAACACAGATATTAGCTACTGCTGTAGATGATATTGTGCAAAGTTGTGTACAACTGCAAGCTGCGGTGTACAAAGGCTTTATGTATACACAGCCTCAATTCCATTAATCCCCGCCCCTATATTTCCAGTTCTGCAGCACCATAGTCATTCAGCTCTCCATGTCTACTGAGTATACTCAGTCTTCATTGGGCAGATCTTTAAAAACCTCAGAGTTCTGCCATGTCTACTGACTGATACTTGTCTCTTGTTTGGCGTTGTTGCTGCTTTGGCTACAAAACAACCAGCATTCAGATAATTGATAAGCCTGTTCGTGTGTGTGTGTGTGTGTGTGTGTGTGTGTGTGTGTGTGTGTCTGTAATGTATTGGGTTATATATGTAACATTTATGGCATACCCTCCCACATTTCTCAGGTGAAAATAGTGACGTCCTATTCCATACCCTCTAACATTTCTCTGATGAAAATAGGGACATTCTAAGGAAAAGTGGGACATTGCGGAATCAAATCAGAAACTGGGATGGCTTCTGTAAATCCAGGACTGTCCCTGAAAAATAGGGACACTTGGAGGGTCTGTTATGGTCGGGTGTCAAAACTTCATTAGTGCATCCAGGAGGCACAAAAAACATTGTGAGGCTACAGATCAGGTCAGTTTGTATCAGAACTTGCAAATATTGGATTTCTTAAGCATCCTTAGACACAGCCCATGTTGTTAGATGCCTAAACTTGCCCTCAGGGCCATATGTGGCTTGCCAGTAATTCCAACACAGATTACAGTTTTTCAGGATAGAGGCACATCAAGAAAGTGTTTCAGTGGCTCCTAATCAGCTTCTCCCTCTTCATTCATTGTGATTAGCTTGCATTGTGCATTGGCTGAGACATTTTCTCCTGCCAATCGGAGCAGACAATACTGGGCTAGGAAAACAATAATCTGATTCATTTTAAAGCAGTTTGGAGGTAAAATTATACCCCAGTGTAGTATTTGTTGCAAAATTGACAAAAGGTAGCCATACAATATAGGCCTCCTAGAACATAGTCACCTGCAAACAATGTCCCCAAATTTCAGCCATTTTAATTTTTTTTCAGTACACAAAGAAGCATCTAGGACCAAAACCAACAGCCATATTTCAAGGAATCCAACTGAACATGACATGCAAGGTGATTTGCTTATTTCAGCTAATGGTATGTGTTGGGGTCAAAACTTTTCATCAAAAACCGACCCGGTGATACACATTTAAGTGCCCACCTAGGGTTATCTTTTTGAAAATGAAAAAGTGCCCCGCCCACAAATATTCCAATAAATCTATTGATGTTTACCACTGGATTGTGTTTTATCTTCTCCAGTGTTAATTTATTGAGGGAGGGGGATATATATCCCACAGCCTTTACAAACAAAAACTGGTCCAGGAAAGGACTTCTGAAACCACCCCCTTGGTTTGGATTGGAGATATTTTACTCTCCTTTGGTTTCTTTGGAATTTAGCTTGGGGTAGAAACATTTCCCCCAAGAAACCATTTGTGGCAATGTTTTGCAGGGTTACAGTTCCTCACTCTGGAAGTAGCATGGTATGGTTGACAGTAGAATCATGTCTCAGACTTCAAATTAAGGAGGTAGGAACATGGCTAAGAGAGAGAGAGAGAGAGAGAGAGAGAGAGAGAGAGAGAGAGAATGTAGTAACAATAGGACAGAGGGGAGTGTTTTGTGGCTGTGGGGGGCGGGGGCAGAGGTTGTCAGAGAAGGAAGTGTATTTGTAGTGACTTAATAGGATTTTTGTCCATATTTCTATTTTGTATAAGCTTTGGAGCTAACCCCCTCTTGCCTCACCAAGTGATATCTGTTCGTGTGCATAAACGCAAGCAGAAATGGTCTTCCAAACTGAAAGTGCAATATTTACAACTTCATGGTAGCATACTATGTAAACATAATTTAATAATCCATTAACCTTTAAAGATTGTAAAGAACAAATTCCGTTTTGTGCATTTTTGTTTATGACCATTATTTTATCACTGAAACTGAACAAACGTTTACTGCCATCTAGTGGAAAGAGAGAAAGTGTATCTTACCTCTGCAAAGTAGGTTGTTCTGCACCTGTTTGCCTTTAGCGGCCTTTTGAGCATGCTGGTCATATTCTCTATAATTGGCTAAATGAAATTTTCATTACTGAGGCTATACACTAGCAAAACTAGTCAACCTACATCCACAGAGTTGCTTTAATTTTGCTTTTATCTTTACAAAATGTGAAAGGGCTTTAAAAGATTTGCATATAAATTGTTATTATTTTTGCCCTTTTAGTTTGGCTATGATGGCTAAGGCTGCAACTAGTGCAGAACACAGCAGCTTAATTACTAATGAGCTTGAATTGCTAAGAGCATATTATCTTGCTTCTTCAAAAGCAGCCCTGACTCCCAGTGGGGAGCTTTGGACTTCAGCTTTTTCTCTGAGCCCTCCGTTGCTTGGTCCTATCTTCCAGAAGAATCCCTAGGTTCAATCATTGCAAATTCCTGCCTACTCCCTCTGAAATGAGATCAATCAGAACTCATCCAAAGAGACTCCTTATCGTTCCACTCGTGTCCTTTCTGGTAATCCACTGAAGGTTGTAAGTGAAAAGGATAGTCTCATCATCCCAGGCCTCAGGATGGCTCTGCTTCCAGGCAGCCCCTTGGTCTCCCTTGGCATGGCTCCAGCTTAGGTCTGGATCTTTGCCTGGACAACAAGGGAGTTGTCAGAGTTGCTTCAAGATCCTAGCTCACAGAGGATCACGCTAGCCAACGGTCATTAAGTAAAAGTCTTTATTGAATTACAGTTTCCATTCTCAAGCTGCTGCGTGCAACTCTACGTCTAGTAGCTAGATCGGCGAAGCTCCGTCTGAATCTCCGCCCCTTGTACACCAACTTAATATCCTAGCCCTGCTCCACCTTTTCCGCCTGACTGTTCTTCTCTGGGTCCCTCTGCCCCCCTGGGTCTCTTCCTTCCGGGATTCTTCTGACGCTGACCCCCCGGACCCTCCTGTCTCCTTGCGCCGGGCTTTAGGACCCGGCTCTCTTTCCGGGCTGCCTACTGCGCCGCCTTCCTGTGCATTTGAACTTGGCGCGCGCGCCCAACCTTCCACCTTCCGTCTAACCGTCTCTTTGCTCCCAGATGGAGGTGTGGCCACCCCTGACTCGTGCCCTCCCTCCTGTTGTGAGCTGCCAGCGCTTGCCCCCTGGCTCCCTTCCTCTTCCCTGTTCTCTGGCGGTGACGCTGGTCCCGATCTCCAACTGCTCTCCTCTGAGTCCCCTCTGGCTCTATCTTCCTGGGGTGCCCCCCTAAACTCCCCCCTTGCCTTGGCCACTGGTGCTCCTTTCTGTGAATCCTCCGATTCACTGGAAAGACTCGGAGATCTCGGGTCGTCGTCATCGCTCATCTTTTCTTCTGCCTCCTCCCCTTCGCTCTCTGTTTCCTCCCTTGCCCTTGCCTCTGCTCCTGAACCCCTGACATCCATCCCCCCCTCGAAGCCCCCCACTCCCCCTTCCCCTCCTTCCGGTGCTGGAGCTGGGTGCTGCTGCGTCAAGGGGACGAATGTCGGGTACCGTTCGCTTCCCATAGCGGGCCTCCATCCGAAGTCTTCCGGTTCTTCCTCCCTGCTCTCGTCGACGACGGTCACCTCTGCTTCCATCTCTGTGCCGCCGTGCTCGAAACCTGGGTCGTTCCCGAAAACGTCCATGTCCGTCTCTCCCTCACTTCCTCCTGGCGGCGTTGCTCGTCCTGGACCTTCTTGCCACTTCCTGCGCCACTGCTCCTCTGGTCTGTCGTCCCACCAATACGAGGGTTCTGAGGCAGATCCCGAGGGTGACCCCTCCGGGGAACGGACGTCTCGTGTCGGGTCCTCGTCCGAGTCGAACCCCCGGAACCTGCTGGCCGAAAGCGTGGGCGTGAAAAGCCAGTCGTCGAAAAAGTCTGCTGGCATCAGTCTATGTGGGAAGAGGGCATGAAACTCGTCTTTGAGCAGAGGTTCGTCCAAGGCGTAGCCCGGCACCCAGCTGTTCGCACTGGCCGGGGTGCCCTCCTTGGCGAGAAAGTATTCTACCCCTTCTTCCCCCCATCTGGAATCCAAAATTTCTGTGACTTCGTTGATGCGCTCCTTCTGTGCCACTCCTGCGTGCCCTGTTCTGTCTCTGACCGGACTCGGCGCCGTTCCGGGTTCCTGAAACCTGTGTGGTGCCTTGTAGGGAGTGAGCACCGATCTGTGGAACACCGGATGCATTCTGGAACCCTCCGGAAGCGCCAGCCTGAAGGCCACCGGGTTGACTTGCTCTTCGACTTGATAGGGCCCCAGTTGCTTATGCCCTAGTTTCTTCTTGGCCAACGACCTGGCCGGCACTGCGTGGGCTGCTAACCAGACCCAGTCTCCCACGTGGAGCTCTTCGCCAACCCTTCTGCGTTTGTCCGCTTGTACCTTGTATGCGTGCTTGGCCAGCTCCAGGTGGCGCCTCAGCTGATCGTGGACTTCCTGCAGTTCCGACGCGAACGCATCTGCCGTCTGCGGCTCCCCCTCCCCCAGCCTTTCCAGTCCCGGGAAGGTTCTGGGGTGCCTCCCGTTGTTGGCGAAGAACGGTGTGACCCCCGTGGACACGTGCTTCGTGTTGTTGTAGGCGAACTCGGCGAGCGGCAGGTAATCCACCCACGTCGCAGGCTGTTGATTTGCATAACACCTCAAGTACTGCTGCATGATGGCATTGACCCGCTCCGCTTGCCCGTTGGTCTGCGGGTGTCTCGCCGACGCCAGGTTGATCTTGACGTTCAGGAAGCCCATCAGCCTCTGCCAGAAATTCGAGATGAACTGCCGCCCCCGGTCGGACAGAATAGACCGTGGCAGACCGTGAACCTTGAACACGTG
This sequence comes from Podarcis muralis, assembly GCF_964188315.1. Classification (NCBI taxonomy): domain Eukaryota; kingdom Metazoa; phylum Chordata; class Lepidosauria; order Squamata; family Lacertidae; genus Podarcis; species Podarcis muralis. Next base: position 57,216,066 of record NC_135657.1, on the reverse strand, counting down.
GTCTATGAACAGTTTGGCGGTTTGTTCCGCCGTGGCCGCCTTCGCACACGGAATGAAATGTGCCATCTTGGAGAACAAGTCCACCACCACCAGCACTGCCGTCTTGCCCCTCGAGCTGGGCAGATCCGTGACAAAGTCCAGGGCCACTCTCTCCCAAGGTTCGGCCGGAGTTTGCAGCGGTTCCAACAGTCCGGCCGGCGGTCTAAGCACTGGCTTCGCCCTCTGGCAGGTGTCACACCTCGCCACGTAGTCCGCGACCTCCCCTCTCATTCCAGGCCACCAGAAATCCCTGGCTACTAATTCCACCGTCTTCTCCTTGCCGAAGTGCCCTGCAGTGGGCGCGTCGTGCAGCTGCTGCAGCACCTTGGCGCGAAGTTCGTCTCCCGGCACGTAGATGGCCCCTTTGCGGATGAGCAATCCATCTCTTAGCTGGAAACCGTCGGCCGCTGCCTTGCCCCTTTGCACCTCTGCCATCTTTGCTTGCGCGAAGGAGTCCCCCTGCAACGCTCGTCGCACCGCCTCCAGATCCACGGTTGCCGCGGCGCACGCCCACACTGTTGGTGCGAAGATGTGCATGGCGGCCGCTGGCGTTGCGTCCTCCAGATACTGTGGCTTGCGAGAGAGAGCGTCCGCCATGATGTTGGTGTCCCCCGGGACATACTCTATTCGGAAGTCGAAGTTCGCAAAGAACTCAGCCCAACGTATCTGCCTTTGGTTCAGGAACTGTGCCGTGCGCCAGTGCTCTAGGTTCTTGTGGTCCGTGCAAACCTGCACCGTGTGCTTGGCGCCGATCAGAAAGTGCCTCCACGCCTTGAACGCTGCATGAATGGCCAGCAACTCCCTGTCCCATATGGTGTAGTTCTGCTCGGACTTGCTGAGCTTCCTGGAGTAAAACGCTCCCGGTCGCCACACCCCCTGCGGGTCTTTCTGCAGCAGGACCGCCCCCACGGCTCTGTCCGAGGCGTCAGTCTCCACCCTCATCGGCTTGCTGGGGTTGACATGAAGCAGCTGCTCTTCCGACGCGAAGAGACGCTTGAGTGCCTGAAAGGACTGTTCCGCCTGCTCTGTCCAAATGAACTTCTTTTTCTTGGAGCTAAGCGTGTCAGTGATGGCCGCCGTCTGCATAGCGAAGCCCTTGATAAACTTGCGATAGAAGTTCGCAAAGCCGACAAACCATTGGACCTCCTTCCGGTTGCGCGGGCTCTTCCAATCCAACACCGCTCGAACCTTGGCGCTGTCCATGGCGAGCCCCTTGTCAGACAGCTTGTAGCCCAGAAAATCCACCTCCGTCACGTCAAATTGGCACTTCTCCAGCTTGGCGTAGAGCCTATGGTGCTTTAGCCTGTTCAGCACTTCCTTGACGTGTTTGTCATGCTCCTGTTGCGACTCCGAAAAGATCAGGATGTCATCTAAGAAACAGACGCACGTCTTGTAGAGAAGTCCCGCCAACACGTGATGCATGAATGCTTGAAAAACGTGGGAGCCATTTTGCAATCCAAAAGGCATAACTCTATATTCGTAGGTCCCCAGTGGCGTGAACATGGCTGTTTTCCACTCATCTCCCTCCCGCATGCGAATGAGGTTGTACGCCCCTCGCAGGTCCAACTTGGTGAACACTCTGCCCTTCCGCACCTTTGCGAGGAGGTCGTCAATTCGGGGCATGGGGAAGTCCGACGGCTTAGTCACACTGTTCAAGATCCTGTAATCCACTACGAGTCTCTTTTGGGGCGTATCCCGCTTCTTAACGAAGAACACCGGGCTGCCTCCCGCCGCCTTGGACTCTTGGATGAAACCGCGCTCCAAATTATGATCTATGAACTCTTTGAGTTCTTGCAGTTCGTCCTCTGACATGGAATACAGTTTCCCCTTAGGCAGCGCCGCCCCTGGCAGCAGGTCAATCTTGCAGTCATATGGCCTGTGAGGGGGTAGCCTGTCTGCCTCCTTCTCGCAGAAAACTTCCAAAAATTCTGCGTACTTGTGGGGAATCGCTTGCAGCGTGCCTAGCAGCAGCTGTGACCCTTCTTCCTCCCCTTCCTGCCTGGGCACGATGCAGTGTTCAGCACAAAAGGAAGAGCCGAAGGTCAGCTGCCTCTGGTACCAAGCCAGCGTTGGGCTGTGCTTGTCCAGCCAACTCATGCCCAACACAATGGGCGTGTCCGACAATTGAGTGACGTTGAAGCTGATGACTTCTTTGTGATTTCCAAGTCGCATCACCATTGGTGGCGTCTGCTGCACCACTTGCCCCCCTAGCAGCTCCCTGCCATCCACCGTGACAACCTGCAGGGGCAGTGTGGCCGGCAGCAACTGTATAGCATGCTTGTTGACAAAGTCCTGCCCTATAAAGTCCGCATTGCTGCCTGAGTCAATGGTGATTGGCACGTCCATGGTGATGCCATTGGGCAGCTGGAGCGATGCGGTGAGCCTCACCACTGGTTTGGGCGGGAGGGGGTTCACGGGCTGTAAAATCTCTGGGGACTGCATCATTAATACGTCTGGCTGGGCCCCAGTGCCTCTTCCTCCAGCCAGACTGCGTCGTTTCCCTGCTGTGGTTCTCCTTGCTGCGTTGCTGCAGTCGCCATTGCTGAGGCTGCAGTGAGCTTGCGGAGCCTCTGGGGACACTCTTTCGCCATATCCCCTGGCTCCTCACAGACGTAACACTTCCTGTTCCCTCTAGGAGGCTTCGCTTTCACTGCTGCTGGTGCTAGGGCTCTGGTTGCTGACTGAGCCCTGGCACCTCCAACCTCCATCAGTTCAGCTCCTCCTCCTGGCGGAGGCGTGGATTGCGTACGTGCTGCTTCTCTGGGAAAGAAGGAGGAACCCCTGGCTGGTTCGCGCCCTCCACGCCCTTCGTCCCTGCTCCACGGACGTCCTTCCAGCCGTACCCCCACTGCCAGCGCCCTCTGCACGAGCTCCTGGGTGGTCCGGGGTCTCTCCCCCCTCGCAATTTCATCTTTCACAGAGCTGTTTAATCCCTCCCAGAACAGGTCTCTTACAGGAGTCGCATCTCTGTCCCATTCTAGGGCACTGGCCAAGGCGAAAAAGCGGGCATGGTACTGCCGTACGCTGGCCCTTCCCTGCTCCAGTCCATGAATCTGTTGCCGAGCAAGATCCACGTCAATCCTTGATAAAAAACACCCATCCATCGCTTTAATAAAGGCATTCGCATTTTGGAGCGCCGGATCGTTATCCCTCCACAAATTGCGCAGCCATGCCCTGGCATCCCCATGCAAATAGGACATGATGAATCCCACTTTCTCCTGCTCATCTATAAAATCTTTATTCAGCAGTTGCAGTGCACACAGCACGTCTGCTCTAAAATTGGGATACTGTTGCAGGTTCCCATCGAAGTGAGAGACCAGACCGCCTGTGCGTCTCCCCAAACCAATCCCCTCTGGTTTGGGTGTCTGTTGCCCTTGCTTCGTAAGCACTTCCAACCTGACCTGGAGATCCCTGTAGGCGGCCGCTGCGTCCTCCTCTCTCTTCCTGGATGCGAGAGCCTCGGCATTCAGCTGTGACACTGCTTCTCTGAGTTCCGCTATTTGCTGTTCAGCCGTCATGTCGGCTGCCGTTCGTGAGCTCGCTAGTAGGCACCTGCTTCTCTCCTCTCCTCGAGGCTGTAGATGCCCACAATTCTGGAGACGGAGCTTACTGTCAGAGTTGCTTCAAGATCCTAGCTCACAGAGGATCACGCTAGCCAACGGTCATTAAGTAAAAGTCTTTATTGAATTACAGTTTCCATTCTCAAGCTGCTGCGTGCAACTCTACGTCTAGTAGCTAGATCGGCGAAGCTCCGTCTGAATCTCCGCCCCTTGTACACCAACTTAATATCCTAGCCCTGCTCCACCTTTTCCGCCTGACTGTTCTTCTCTGGGTCCCTCTGCCCCCCTGGGTCTCTTCCTTCCGGGATTCTTCTGACGCTGACCCCCCGGACCCTCCTGTCTCCTTGCGCCGGGCTTTAGGACCCGGCTCTCTTTCCGGGCTGCCTACTGCGCCGCCTTCCTGTGCATTTGAACTTGGCGCGCGCGCCCAACCTTCCACCTTCCGTCTAACCGTCTCTTCGCTCCCAGATGGAGGTGTGGCCACCCCTGACTCGTGCCCTCCCTCCTGTTGTGAGCTGCCAGCGCTTGCCCCCTGGCTCCCTTCCTCTTCCCTGTTCTCTGGCGGTGACGCTGGTCCCGATCTCCAACTGCTCTCCTCTGAGTCCCCTCTGGCTCTATCTTCCTGGGGTGCCCCCCTAAACTCCCCCCTTGCCTTGGCCACTGGTGCTCCTTTCTGTGAATCCTCCGATTCACTGGAAAGACTCGGAGATCTCGGGTCGTCGTCATCGCTCATCTTTTCTTCTGCCTCCTCCCCTTCGCTCTCTGTTTCCTCCCTTGCCCTTGCCTCTGCTCCTGAACCCCTGACAGGAGTATTTGGGTATGACTTTGTGACTCTCCAGTATTACTGCCAGACTATCCGCTAGTCTCTCTACCTACCAACATTCCAGTCTATCATCTGTGTGCCTGCATTGCACCATCTGTCCCTGCACCATTGACTTTCCATGTTAACTTTATACAGAACTGACTCTGAGACTCCATCTTGCCCATCCGGAGTGTCTCTCCAACCTTCAGTTTACACTTTTTGTCCTCCATCTGTTGCTGCTTGCCTTTGACCTGGCAGTGACAAAATCCATGCAAAAAGATGAGTAGGAACTTTATCCTCCATGGCTGCTTCACAGTTATAGAATTATAGAATATCCTCTGTGGCTGCTTCACAGTTATAGAATTCATTTGCCCAGGATACTGAGCAGCTATGCCAGCTCCAAGTTTCTGAAAAGCCATGGTTAAGATGGGCTCCGTTCTCCTTGCCACCTTCACCACTGTTGGTTTTCTGCATCTGATCCCCGCCACTTAGTTGTGTTCATTCATTTAAGTGAGTCTACTCTGAGTAAAACATAGCTGAATCCCACCCTCTGCCACTGCCTGAACACTCAGAAAGGGCAGGTGAACCAGCACTGACAGCACAGAGGAGGACCAGCAGGCCCAGGAGTCTCCAGGGAACAGCAGTGGGACCCTGAAAGCTTGTGAGCCGCATCTGGTGCCAGGGATACTAACCTCTGAAGGAAGCCCTGCTCTGTAATGATTAACATTCAATGGCATTAAGCTCATCCACTGCATGAAGGTGTGCCTTTAATGTTTTAATGATCTAGTAGGTGTTCTAATTAGTTGCTTTATAGTTCAAGGTTGACTTTAGTCTTTTCATTTTTTTTCCCTGATGCACCCCCAGATTAATGTAATAATGACTGAGATTCCTTTATCAGTTAATTCCATGTGATTTGTACCCTGTTTTTATTGATGGTTACACATGATTGGTACATGAAGCAGTTTATGCCAGTGTGGCTACAATGGCATTGTAAGGCCCTTCTGCAGTTCTGCTTGTCACTTAAAATCCATCACAATCAATTTGTTTCACATCCTTGTGTGCAGCTGGACAAAAGTATCTTGGTGATGTCTTTAAACACCACATATCTCTGCTGCTTAAATTAATCATCCTGAGTCTTGTTCCTTGACACTTAGAACCATATTTCCTGTGAAATAGAATACAGATAGTAAATTTTCAATGGTCCTTAATAAAGAATGTGCAGACACAGCGTTAGAAGTGTATTTTGGAAGTGGGAGCTGGCATCTCACAGTTAAGGGAATATTATTGATGCCACACATGTTTCTATGGTACACAAGATTTGAATCAACTGGTAGTGTTGGCATAATCTGAAAATCTTTCTCTTCTTTACATATTCATGCATAGGAACCAGCATTTGTCTTTGCATTTGCATTTGTATTTTTGTATCATTTCAAAACGCAAATAGCAACCCTGTTCCCAATGCAATACATTCCCAGTTTTGCCATAAAACAGCTGTTCTATAACCACGATAGTCAATCATATTAATTTCTTTTTGTTTCTTCACACCCAAATTGTACTTTCAGAACAAATATATACATGATGCTACCAGTATTTCAAATACTGTTGGGACTACTTTACTTTTCCCAATTCACATGCTTCTGGCTCCACCTCCAACACCCCCAAGAAATTAGTGCAAGGTCCGAAGGGCTTTGTGTGTTGAATTCAGTTGAATGTGCTTGGATTTTTTTTTTCATGATCAGAACTCAACAAATTAGATAAGTTTTCAGGTTCTGAGCAGGGTAGTAGGGAATTTGAGACTTCACGGTGCAGGAGAGGCAAATTCAGCTTAAGTTTAGGAATAAGCTAAAGTGCTTGTCAGTATACTGAGGGAATAACTCAGATTATTTCTGAGCCAAAGGAAAGATGGTCCATGGGTGGCATGCCTAATGCTAATTGTGGGCTGGCACTAAAATTTTTCATAATGGGAAGTGGCCAGTAAATCTATGAAACAAAAGTATTCTTCTCCTCCAGGTTGTGCTATGTGTGCCATAGAGCTAGGACTCTACTTTAGTTCCACGTGCTTCTTTTTGGGGTGCTTCCTGGTGCAGGAAGCATATCCATCCTTCTCCCTTCAAAATTTTCCACAGGTTAGAACACGATGGTTGTTATTTCATTAGGAGGGGAAAGGAGAGGCTGTGTTTCTGGTAGTAGAACAATTTACACTTGCCAGGTGTTTGGAACAGAATGGCTTTGTGTCTTTTGTATTCAGGAGTTTTCATGTGGGTGGCAGGAAAAGAGGGAGATTCTTAGTATGCTTATATGACTGCCATGCAAGAAGATAAATGTAGGTATATGAAACAATGGTTTGCTCATTCATCTTGCCTTGCCAAACTGCTTATACTTTAATTGCTTTAACTCCCTAAAACACATTTTTCTTCCCATTTTAAATGCACCACATGGGTATCCCTGAGTAGCTGTTCTGTCTCCTCACAACTCAGGGGAATTATTTGCTGATGGGGCAAAATCTAACAGAGCACTCTGACAGCTGATGGTTGGAGGAGACCTGTTAACTCAAAATTGCAGGGATCTTATTAAATCTGGCCCATCTGGACCTGGTGTTGACCCTGCCCCTTCTGTGCCCTTAAAGGAATATTGGCAGTTATCAGCTCCTATGGTGAGGAGGACAGCATTAGGAGTGTTGTCTTACAAGCTGGAGGAGTTTGGCAAAGCAACATCTTCTTCCCTAGAAGGTCCAGGAAGACGGGATGGTGCTCTTCTGAGTTTGAGGGGAAATTGAGATCAGAAGGCAGGACAGCAGCCATTATTGCTGATGGGTTCTGCTTATTATGTGCAAAACACTGGCCTTCTGAATCTGTGCCAACATATACTAATGCATTGACATTTCTGAACATTTCAAACAGGTTAAGAAGTATCATAGAGTCTCTCCAAAGGGTGGCTAACCTGTGGACCTCCAGATGTTGTTCAAATCCAACTCCCATTAGCCCTAGCTGGCATACTCAATGATCTGAGATGATGGGAGTGGTAGTCAAACAGCATCTGAAAGGCCACAAGTTAGCTTATTTCCTGCCTTGTTTCTTTTAGAGCAAGGATGGGTATCATAAGGAAAGCTATCATGAACTCAAGAATTAGCCAAGATTTTTTGCTGCCATAAACCAATTGAGTTACATGATCTGAGTGATACACACCAGCATAATTTGTATCACTGCATGGGATCCTGAAGTACACTCCTTTGATTATATGCAGCTTTGTGTGCACCCCCGAAAAATATTGTTGCTCATAGCAGTGGCTTGGTTTGCTCATGAAATTGGCCCAGGACTGCAGTGACTCTCAGAGAACAGATTGTCTTACCACATTTGCATCTAATTTGTGGCAAAATCCTTCTTATAGCTTGACAGTGTTAACAAACAGAGTCTACAGTGCACAAGGTGCACACACATAGGCTGCGTATGTGCAGTCTGTAGTGGCAGGGTTCAAGTTGCATATTCAGGGCCTACACTTATAAGTGTGTGAGCACTGTTCACTAGTTTCTGCCAACAAGCTTAGATCTGGATGGCCTGCAGACACAAACCCGTTCCTCCTTTTCCAGAAATTGTATATAATTTGTTGCGTGAACAATCCTAATGATTTAGCTTTTCACATGTTTGACTTAGCCATGTTTTGACATATCAATCTCATTGTGGCAGTCCATCCTGCTTTACAGCATAAAAGTCTTCCCATAGTGCTTGATGGCTATGTTAATAGGATCACAGCAAGTTTCTGCAGTACTAGTCTGAGAAAACTGTGTATAAAAATATGATATGACAGGTTAAAAGAGACAGAGGGGAGAGACTGACTGACTCCTATTATTCTGATTTATTTTTAAAGGGTTTGTTCCAAAGTCAAATAACTTGTTTATATTTCCCTCAGAAGCTCTCTTGTGTATAAATTGTGTTCACTTCTAGGATCAATCAAGGGCACAGCCTGGGCATCGTAATTATGATAATTGGTAGCAGTATGCAATTAATGACTGTGAAAGGAATAAGTTGAGTGGGGAGCAGGCAGCTTGAGGAAAGAGCAGAGATGTTGGAGCACATTTTGTTGGACAGCCATTATTGTACTTGGGTCTACTTGTATAAAAGCAAGGAAAAAAACAACAAAGGTATTTCACTTTGCCTTATTTGTTTTCGTATAATAAAAATGATGTTATGTTTTTTAATGCCAGCAGGTCTACTACAACTCCTTCAAAAGACAGATTGTTTTCTTTCTCCACATTTTAGAATTCGGTGCTAAAAGGGCTCTGGAGATGCAAACAGAAAAGTCATTACGTAACTGTAATCAGGGGTTTTTTTTAATGACATTTGCAGACAGCTGTCCTTAATTTTTATACTGGGGGGCATCCCCTTCCCCCATAGTTTAGAATACTGTTTGAACTTAGATAGTGATTGGTCATTCTAAATAAAAGGAAACAGCCCTTCACATAACTAAGGATCATGTGAACTGGCCCTGAAGCTGCATTATAAAGGGCCCATTCCCTCTTCTATTGGAATAAAACTATATTAAAAATTCTACTTGTGGTATAAGCAACTGCATGCTATAGGTTTAAGAAATCTCTGAGTTGTGTATGATCAAAGGCATTGAGTTGGCTTTCAAAATGTTCAAACCTCTTTTTGTGAGTAGATCAATAAAAAAAGAGTACTACAGAAATGGTGCATAAAGATGATTCATTTCTCACCCTTTGCTAGTTTTCTGCAAAAGGCTGCAATTGAACTTCAGACTTTTCACTGAATTACTTTGCCTCGTTCTCAGTAAGCATAAAAAGATGTTTGATGGATGGTCACTGTGATCTTGAGGAAATAGCCTGTTTCCTCATCAGAAAAGCTCAGGTTTTAAAAAGAAATCAGGAGATTTTGAAGTCTACAGTCAGTTCTTCTTTAATTCTATTTAGAATACCTTCCGTTCTTTACTTTCAACTGAAATTCTTCCCATTGTCTGGCAAGGACATCTACAAACCAAAACTGAACAAACAACACAATCCTATGGATTTTTACTTGGCAATAAATCCAACTATGTTCACTGAGGTTTACTGCCAGGTAAGTGGGGTTAGGATTGCAGTCTAAGTCAGTTTTGCTTTATTTTCATTGGCATTTTTCTACTGCTAAGTATAGCAGAAGCATATGCAAAACAAACAAAGAATAGCTATTTTGTATTCCTTATAATAAATACACTCCTCCTGTTTAAAGTACAAATCTGCATCCTTACTTTTCTAAACATAATTACTGGCGCTATGCAGGAAGCTGATAATCCATTCAATTAAAGAACAGAAGGCAAGGTACAATACAAGAACTCTGTAGGGACGAGAATACAAATGATCGGACATTGGGCTAAAGAGCTGAGTTAAAGGAAATATTTGAAACTCTTTGGCCTATATTCACCCAGTTCTAAACAATAAATAAAGCACTGGAGACATCCTGACTGTAATTGGCAAGGCCAGAGGGTTCACAATTCCTTGCAAAGAGACAATGTTGTCTGTGTTTGACAAAATGTGAGGCCAAATAAGAGAGATTCAGTGGCTTGGCTGCAGATTTCAAAGGAGGGGAGGGGAGGGGAGGGGGAAAGAATAAAAAATAAATAAAAATAAAAAAGCTGCATTTCATAAGCTGAATTTTGGCATTTTTGAAAATGAAGAACTTTTGCTGTGCAGCAAACTACAAATATTGTGCTGAAACCTCCTCCCTTTTTAACAATTATCTGGCTGTTTTAGACTAATAATTAAGAGATTTACAGCCTGATCACATCGTCTCATTTAGCTGCTTCAGAGCAAGCTGAAACATGCACCACTTCTAGCATAATTGTGTCCAAAGCAAAGGGGCTCAAAGGTCTTCAGCCACGACCTACTTGGCTTATAAACTTCCACTAAAACCCCTTTGCAGCAGTATCTCAGTGTTGTGCCATTGGTTAGGGACCATTACCACTCTAATAGGCTACTCCAGGCTTCCCCAACATGGTGCCCTCTAGATGTGTTGGGTTGTAACTTCCATTATTCTTGATCCTTGGTGATACTGGCTGGGGCTGGGGCTGGTGTGAGTCATAGTTCAAAACATCTGGAGGGCACCATGTTGGGGAAGGAAACACTACTCTAATACCACTCTACCATTTTAATAATTTGTAAGTAGTGGAAGATGCCACCCTTTTCTGCTCAACTGGTTAGAATGAAGGATGCCTGGTGGAATGGTCAAAGACTAGCAGACCAACAGGTATTTATTCTTGTGCCAGCAATGGGAGCTGAAATCCAGTCCTACACTCCACTGACACTCTGCTGCAGAGCATAGGATTATGCTGTAGAACTATTTAAAATAAACACTGATATCAGTAAGCACTACTGCTCCCAACCAAGTACTATCTCTTGGTCCTGAGGCTGCAGGACGTTTCCCATACATATTAGCTCTAGCCAGCGCACAAGAGGCAATAGTGAGAAAGAACACCGTCTATCTAGCAACACAATTCTATATGAGCACAATGTTCTTAAGAACATAAGAAGAGCCTGCTGGATCAGGTCAATAGCCCATCTGGTCCAGCATCCTGTTCTCACAGTGGCCAACCAGATGCCTGTGTGAAACCCACAAGCAGGACCCAAGCAAAAGAGCAATCTCCCTTCCTGTGGTTTCCAGAAACTGGTATTCAGAAGCATGCTGCCTTCTATACTAGCCTACAGCTACATATCCACCCAGATCACAGTCCTGAACCAGCTTGTCCCGCCCTCCCCTCCATGCCAGCTAATTGTTAAAGCAAAATCAATCTGGGAGAGCAAACTACATAAGAAACTCTGATATAACTAAAGAAATTTTGTGGTGGTGATTAGAGGCCAACTAGATTAGCAACTCACATTTACCTTGGAAATAAAACTTCCAATGCAAATAGCAGTAACGGGGGTCTCAATCTAGATCAGGACTACTGCAGAGGACAAAGGCTTAAAGGCTCTCCATGTCAAGCTCCTCATCCAAACTGATGACCCCATATCAACAATTTGCTTTTTAGAAGCTATTCCTGCAGTTGCTAATTGCAAGAATGATATTGCATCTAAAATGTAGAAATAATTGTTTCCAGCAAGTTAGGGCATGGCATTGGATTCAGCTGAGTGTTTTACTCCCATGCAAAAGCACCAGGCATTTGCAGAAAGTTTAAAAGAAGTAACGCCTCTTATAACAGCTCCCTTAATTTTCCATGCAACATTCCTAAAGTGCACAAAAAGTTTGTATGTTATGTACTTTCATTCACATTGAACATGCAGTATCTAATTACAAACATCTGGTCTGATATTTGGTTTCCTTCCTCATAACACTCACTAAGAGGTTGGATTTTGCATATGAGAAACAGTATATGTAGGAGTGGCCAAGCTGAATGACACATGGTAACTTGAGCCGAACATTTTCAAATATGAATAATGCTGGGGGGGTGTCTATTCTTTCCTTGTTTCCTTATTACATGTTTTGCAAGCATCCAGTCAAGTGAGACATACTTAACATTTGAATCACAAAATAAAATGCCACAACCCAGATCGTTCTAAACTCATTTGCCACGGAGTCTCTTTGAGTCAGGAAGTGCTCAGTAAATTCTGTTCATAATTCTCTTCTGGCAGTGAAACGTTTCCTTTCTGAAAAGGAAAAGATAAATGGCATTCGCTTTTCATTATGGATACTTTTGCAAGCAAGTCTGTGTTTGAGAGGGAAGTGGTAAGTAAAATGGATGCTGAGTAAAAGTGTGTTTACTTTGGAAATTTACAAGTTTAGGAATCTCAGATGAAAGTGGTTGTGCTGTTTAAAGGATCCAGGCTATCTCAAAATGGAAAAAATTCGTTATCAGTCTTTCAGTGTTTTTGTACTGAGGATTAACTATAATTTCCCATTGGTCTTGAAATGTAAAATAAAGCTTTCTTTTAACGCAGTATTATAACCACTTTTAAGAATAGAATATAACAAATGAAACTGATTTCTTTACTGGAATTTAAAATATATCTCTCTGTGTGTGCATCTGTTGAAATAACAGCTTTACTTTAGGTTTATATCTCCCTGAATGAAACTGTTGAAGAAAGTAGTTGGTGAATTTGTTTTAGTGGAATACAGTAAAATTATTTGTGTGTGTGTTTTAAATCAATTAAAAGCTGCTTTTCTAGCACTGGGAGTCTGTCACTGACACTAATAATACAACAGCCCTGACCAAAGCAAGACTCAAAGTAACAGGTAGCTATTTGATTTTTCTGCCCTTCAAAAGATTGAAGTGGGGGAGGGGAAACTATTTGTGTAATATGGTGTGGATGACCTGCAATTAGCAGGACCTCCTGATATATCTTTTCTTATTAAAACCAGATTAACTATTTTGCTGAGCAAGTACCAGATGCAAATGTCTGTCCCAGGATACCTTGGTGTTTGTTTCCATATATTTTATGTGTTTCTTTATAACTGTCTATGTCAACAAATATATCTGCTGTGCATGTATATCAGGTTTGGGCCATGTTTGAAATTAAGGAGGAGGGGAGAGAGAAAAAGGCCTTGGGATTGTGTCCTCATTGAGTTGTATCCACTTCCACCCATGCAACTTAGTCCATCCATTTTCACTGAGGCCCGCCCCCCATGCCTGTCTAAGTCCTCCACCTGAAAAGCTGGTTCTGGGGATTAGGGAGCCTCTGGCACATGGCATGGAGGGCTCAAGCAGATAGCAAGGATCTAAAAAACATAGGTGGTTCTACTTGTACAAGTAGACGTGCTTGTTGCTAAGGCAGAAGCAGAAGCAAGGCAGAGGACTGTTATTGCACTTCTACATCTTTTTCAGATTATCTTTTGGGGGGAATCCCACTGAGTACTGTGGGAGGAAAGTGAGCTATGGCAGCTTCTGGGTTGGTGTAGCTTTTTCCTGGTTTGGGGGCATGTCAGAGAACTACTAGGATGATATTGGATCCAGTGCCTTCCCCTGGTCCTTCTCTGGCATGCCCCCTTTTCAACCCTAGCGATATCAGAGCTTTGAGGTCAGGAAGAAAGGGCTACAGAAATTTCCATGGCAGAGGGAAGAAGGCATCCAAGATTAGATCTCTCCCACCCTCCAAGGTCAACTCTCATGAAGGGGCCATCAGGTCCCAGGGACCGTGGAACAGAAGGTTGAATATGTCTTTAGTTGTTTCAGGGGGTGAAATAATTAAGACATCCCAAGAGAATTGTTGTTGAACAATAATATAAATGTCTTTTTTTCTTACCTAAGAAAGAAGGGCACAAACCAACTAAAGTGGAACACTTTAAATTTCTATAGTTTTCAATAGGTGAAGATGAAATATCTGAGAGACAGGAAGAGGTCCGCTGGGCCTCAACAGTTTGAAAAGAAAGATGCTGGCAACATAGCAATGCTAGCAGCACATTCGACTTTTCAAACAGTTGGGGGAAGGAGGGTCCCAGTGAGCCTTTGTCGTCTGCAAGGGAGAACTCTTCACCTATCAGTTACCCTCTCCCTGGTCCCCTGGGTCAATTCTTTGCCCTATGAGGAATGGGAATAGGTTAGTGAGCAGTGGAAAACAGGATGCTCAAGTACCGTAAGCAGAATCAAGGCAAGTTTCACCACCTACAATGAATCTGTACCTTTTGGGATTCCTAGCTTGCTGAATTCCGTGCCCTCTTTGATGAACAAGGTGATACCACCTCCAGCATGTCCTTCGCTGCCCTTCCTATATAGTTTTATATTCAGAGATAATTGTTTCCCACTGGTTCTCTCTATTCCTACAGGTTTTTGTAGTGCCCCACTATGTCACAATATCCTAAGCTTCTGGCTGTACTGAAATATTCATGCTGTGCTTTAAAAAAAAAAAAACAACCTTGTTACTTCTTATCCCACATTTGTTGCAGGATCTCTGTTTGCTAGTTTATAGAGGGAAAGATATCATGCTTTGATACCAGATCTCCCCACAGTAGTAGTACTCAAATGCAGATCAGGAAAGCATGCAGTTAAGATCTGCAGGTAGGCTTTCAGCTAACAGTGCCAGACTTGCAGTTGTATGAGCAGTTCAAAGAGCTCAGCCCTCTTCCCCTTTAATTAGCTTCAGTGGTAAATTACAGGCAATCATTATATAGCCGTTAAGTGTTCTTTGCAGAATTAATTTTCCACCCAGAGGTCTCTTGGCATTTAGGAAGACGGTTTTGAAGCAAGAACTGTAAAGGGGAAATGGAGCAAATGTGGAACAATAATGCTATTGTTCACTCTAAGATTGACGCTGTCAAGATTGCATGTGGTCAGTATTAGAGGTTTTTGTTTGTTTGTTTGTTTGTTTGTTTGTTTTTTAAAGTCTGAGTCCAATGTTGAAAGCTCCTACTGGAAATACCCTTCCATCCTTTGGTTTCGAGTTTTCCCTAGGCACAGTCACCACATTCTCTGTCTCAAATATCAGGTAGTGCAGCAGTAAACTTGAAAACAAATAATATATGCACACAGACCAGGCCCTAAGTGAAATCTCTGGAGAGAGAAAAATGAAAAATTCTGTGCCTTTATTGTCAATAGATGACACTTTCAATCTTGCAGTAGGACTGGAGTCCCTTCTATGCCATTTGAGAAGCTTATTCTTCTGCACTCAGTTACAACTGAATTCCCAACCAATGTTACTTGACTGACGTGAACACTTAGGAGACATAGTATATTGTTTTCTAAGAACATATATGTATGTGCAGCTTTCCATAGGAAGGGATCAAGTCATAAATGCCCATATGCTGGTATTAATATCCTGCCTTAGCTCCGCTGTAATTGTGATACACACACTTCGGCCATTGTCCTGGGGAGTTCCACTGCAATCTCCTTCACCTGCACACCTATCTTGCAGCCATATCAAGCGGTCATTGTTCCTCCTGATTCACCAGCTCCTATATCTGACACAGTTCCTGGACTGACAAATTTTCTGCACCTACATCTTCTTAAAAGACACTTAAAAGCCTGTTCCCCTTTGCCAATATCTCTCCCTAAAGGCTGCTTGGGATTACTTTATGCTTGGGTTTTTTACTACAGTAATGCTTAAATCTAATTACAATGTTAAAAGTGTCCCTGAAATTCAGACCTTAAGTAACTTATTTTGGTTAACTAAATGCATTCCTTTTAGACAATTGGCTCACTGGGAAGCAGGCAATATTTTTAAAATTAGGTTGAAGGCTGTATGCTTCCCCAGAGAAAAGTCAATATAGTGATGTGTTTATCCTGTGCAATAATAATATTTGTCCATGTGAGAATATGTATGGGGATTTCTTGCATACCATATGGCTTATTACTATTCTCAATCCAAACAGTAACAGCTGCTGCAGTTATGTGAGATGAGTTTTCTCAAATTGGAGATATGCAAGACTAGTGGATGATGGAGCTGCTGCTGTCTATAGATTTATTCCAAATAGCATAATTGTCAGCTGGCATTCTGTCCACCATTTCTTCTTTCGAACATTTTTTGTTTTTGTGTGTTGGGATACATTTTTTCTGGAATAAATAGCAAAAGGCTTGTAAAGAAAACAAGGCATTGACTGAATATTTCTGAAGAAAAGAAGAAGTGGTACCACAAACAGAAGACACATTACATTAAGTAACAAGTAGCATTGCAGCCTAATCCTATACATGTTTTCTTTTAAATAAGTCTGATTGTTTTCAGTGGGGCCTGCCCCCTGGTGCATACAACTGCAGCTTTGATGTGCCATATTTACTAGCATCATTTGACATTTAAAAGTGACAGCAGATGTACCCCTTCAGGAAAAGAATCAGCTTGGGGGATGGGTAGCGTGTAATGCTAATATAGGGTCCTAGATTCAATCCCTGGCATCCATAGATAGTGTTGGGAAAGCTCCTAATCTGAAACTCTGGAGAGTCACAGCCAATCAGTAT
Organism: Podarcis muralis; assembly: GCF_964188315.1. Taxonomy (NCBI): domain Eukaryota; kingdom Metazoa; phylum Chordata; class Lepidosauria; order Squamata; family Lacertidae; genus Podarcis; species Podarcis muralis. The sequence continues at coordinate 57,199,800 of NC_135657.1, read as the reverse complement.
AGACCAGAAGTAGTCAACATGGTGATCTACAAGACTCCAGCTTCCATCAACCCCAGCCAACATAGCCAATGCTTAGGTATGATGGGACCTGCTGTCCATCAACATTTGGACAGCATCACATTGGCTACTTCTAGTGTAGCCAGTACTAAACTAGATGAAGCAATAGTCTAGTTTGGTATAAGAATGACGAACTAAATAGCCCAGCCATTGCCAACTTGGATGTTTTGTAGTACAACTCCCATCAGTCCCAACCAGCATGGGCAGCTGAAAATGGGACTGATGGGATTTTTAGTCCATGACACCAGTTTGGCAAATACTGGTATAGTCACTATTAGCATACAACTGTGGCTGTTTAGATAGGAATATTATTTTGTGTAATCTGGTTGCTTCTCAGCTCTTTGCATTTTCCATTTATGTTCAAATTATAGGTATCTCTTATTTCCCAATTTCTGTCATCACTGATTTCCAACTTATACTCATTGGTGAGGCACTGTTTGTTGCTTCTTTCAGGCCTTAATTGGACATTTCCATAAATATTTGAATTCTGCTATCAAGCACTTGAATAGGGTGATTTATCAATGCCACTCAATTCTTTCAGCATCAAGAGAACATCCACATATTAAGGAACTGGTTTGCATACCTGGCCTTTAAATCCAAGCTTCTTTTTGGACGTGGCATTTAAACCTCTGTCATTTCAGTCCCAGTTCAGTCATCTGCACTTTCTCAATATACTAGGCAGGTGAAACATTGTATTCATTAGGACTTATCTCACTAAAGCACATTCAGAAGAGGATGGAAAGCTTATAAGGAACACTCTGTAGAAGCGCCCATTAGCAAACAAAACAAAAACAAAAAACACCCGCAAAAGTCAAATGCAGGTTTGCAGCTTGATATTTCACTGACAAGTGAAATACGATAGTTGTGGGGGTGGGTTTCTAATAGCACCATTGTGTTACGGTTCAAAGGGTCTGGCAGTGCAGCTCTTGGTACTGGTGTGAAAGTCTAAAGCTCTTCCTTCTAAGTCAACAGTATGATCCATTTGCTGTTCAGCAACTGACTTTAGGGCTTCTACATGCACAGGTGTATACACATATCCATACCAAGACTTCCAAAACACAGAGCTTTCGTATCTCTTTTGGACGGGCTTTTTACTCTATATGCTACATCCTAAAAACCATTTGCTCCTTAAAACTTGATGAATAGCTGGATGTGAGTCCACCCCAAACTGAAAAGGCATAATATTTAAATTAATGGGTGCATTTTGAGGTGACACAAATAGTGCTTGATATTTGATGGACTAATCACAGATCTGGGACACTTCAGCTACTGTACAAAGTCCTCTGGAAAATATTCTTCAGAGGATGGGCCACCAGTACACAGTTCATCACTTTCCCACTGCCAAAGGAATATTTTATGGCAGTAAAGAAACAAGCTAAATAGTGTAGATAGAGCCTGCTCACCTTCCTCAGCACTGCTTGGCTTCTTCAGGCAGTAGAGAACTGGAAGAAGCAAGTCAGTGTGCAAACTGCATGAGCCAGTCAAAATCTGACTGGTCTTCTGGAATTAAAATAGCTAAGCTTCACTTGTCTTATATGGAATAGCTGCAAGAGAAATTAATCATGACAAGAACTGACAGTAACATAAATTGCAAGACAAAAACAGCTCCCAGTGCAACTAGTCAAGTGTGAGGAATATACTGAGCTTTTGTCCTTTCTATTTGTCTGCAGTACCAGACCCAGAATCCTCATAATTTCCATTCTAAGCATAATCCTTCAACATTATGGTGCTTTGAGCATCCCTTGCAGCACAGTATGATTACCCCTATCAGAATCACAGATAGAGCAATTCTATGCTCACATTGTGCTGGGACCAGAGCTACACTGTCGGAGACATGCACAGAGATATGTGCTCAGTCCATAAAGGAAGGGGAGGCTTGAAACACACACAACCAGAAAATATAAAACAGTGTATAAACAGATGTGTTCCCCGAAAAATACACTAGTGGCCACCAATCAGGGCCTGATCTGCCACTGCTCTCCTCCCCTCTACCATGCAGGGTGTGTTTACTGAAGAAAGTAAGCCTCATGCTGCAATGAAAGAATGGGGCGGGGAGAGTGCTGTTGCCCTCAGGTACTGCTTTCAAGCTTCACATGGGCATCTGTTTGGCTGCTACAAGAACAGGATGATGGACTAGATGGGCCATTGGCCTGCCCCAGTGAGGGCCTCTTATGTTCTTATTCAAGTCATTTTTCTGCAAATACCCCAAAGGAAAGATATACGGTAATACCATCATATCATGGTGAGCTCCTGTTGATGTACAGCTCTCTTTGTGGCAATAGTTACCACATAGAGCAATGAAGAAGTCCATTTGTGCAGCTGGGTTTTGCTACTCAGTTCAGCCCCCATGGCACTGAGAAGCAGTCCTGAGGGACTTCGCCTGGTTTTGCTGGTATGCACTGCACCCAACCCCACAATATTCTGAATGGTCCCCTGACCCACAGTAATTACTTGGAGAGTGCATGATTATGTAAGCTGTCCACTCATGCGACTCTGGATCTAACGCTATGTATTTCCAATTTGTAAACTGGTACTAAACTGTGGGAATTCATTAGGGGCAAACTTTATTGTTGTTGTTCTTAAGGAAGATGTTTATTGCACCCTACTTTGAAGAAATAGCACCTACTCCAGCAGAAAACATAACCAAAATCTAATGCATGCACAAATTTGGCTTTGTTTGTGTGGCCTTGGACAAATTGTTAAATGTCAGCCTCAACTACTGCTTGATTTAGATCAGAAATGGCTAACCTATGGACATTGTAGATGTTGTTGGCCGTAACTCCAGTCATCCCTGATCATTGCCCATGGTGGCTGGGGCAGATGGGGGTTGGAGTCCAACATCATCTGGAGAGTCTCAAGCTAAGTTTGTAACCCAGATTTAGTCTTTGAAATAGGATTAGGATTTAGGAACAAACTAATAAGTAAATCAAGATAAAGGAACAAATATCCCCTTATCTATGAGTGTTTTCCCAAATTCATACCACACATATTGCAATTTACATGTGTTTAATTTAATATGAAGAGGAAATGCAGCATGTTATGTCCCTCTTTGAAAATCTCTGGGGGAACTTGCTTTCATGAGTTACCTTTTAAAGTCCTCATTTTGCAGCTCCATTGTGGTGGCAACCGTCCAGCAGTTGTAAAAGATTTGAAGCATATCCTTTCACTTTTAAAAATCTGTTTTGTTTCTCATTTAACAGTTTTCCCAGCTATTACATCAAAACAAAAGGTTTCATTTTTCTTTTCTTTTTTCCCCCTTGAGTTCAGTGCATAGTGATAAATTGCTCTCAGGATAAAAAAAGAGTGATGATGAGGAATATGAAAAACATGTTCATTATTAATCCAGACAGAAAATAATTTGACTTTTAAAAATCAGGAAGTTGGTAACTGGTTTTGTAGAAATGATTACACATATGACATGATTATTTGTCTACTTAAAAGAAAGTAGATACCATTCCCCCCCCCCCCCATAAGAGAATTGAGGTACAGTACAGAGTCATCTGCGACTGGACCTAATGGTCAGGAGTCCCTTTACCTTTCTATTTTAAAAAATCTAATCGAGTAACATTTTCATGTAATTATTCACTAATATTCTGCATGATTGAATTAAGAAGGAGAGTTAAGATATTGGGAGCACAGCCAGCTGTGTGGCTGCTTCAGGTGGCACTGTGAGGCTGGGGGGAGGCGAGGAGGAAGGCATGAACTGGTGTCTGAATGGTGCAGCAAGATTTTTAAAGTGTTTAAAATGTTCACTCTAGTCTAGTGGCAGCCAGCACTGCTTGGGAGCTCAGTTTTTCTTGAGTAGTTCCCTACACCCCAACTCCCCCTATTGATTTGGCCAACATCCCCTGCCCTGCAAATCTGGCCTCAACTACTACTCCCACTGCAAAGAAAACCCTGGCTAGCTATTAGCATGCTCACTCTGTTTTTGTGACCATTTGTGGTATCTATCCTGTTGTGTGTGTTTTTATGAAATGCTGCACTTTGATGCATTTCCCCCTAGACCAGTGATCTGATTAGAGCAAAAGAATGGCCTGTCTGCATTTTAATCTGGTATTGTGCACATCTCCCCTCTCTGTCTCCCCACCCTCCATATGAGTTATGCTACTTTCCACCTGCATTTGGTAATGCAATTAAATGACGTTGAGTAAAGTGCATTTCAGAATCATTTTCAGATGCTCAGATTCACACATTACATGAAGAGGCAGGAGTGGAGACGCACTCATTGGCCCCACCCTCTCCATCACGTCTCCATCGCTTTACATGTATTATGGGTGGAAGTCTGAAACAAAAATCTTGCTCTATGTATGTAGGGTACCCACATGATTTAGAACACTCAGCATGGCTCCCTGCTCCAGACCTTTCCCAACTCCAGTGCATGTAGGGAACATGACTCCTACTGTTCCCTTCTCACATTATGGGAAATATGTGAGTTTGAACACTAGAAGAGGGCTACAGTCTTGCTTTTAACTACCTGGTGCAACCATTCCTTCCACAAATGTAGCTCATGAGACCCCATTCATGCCAATGTAGGTGATAATAGGTAGGATGATAAAGGAGTATGTGTGTTCGATTTGGTAAACGTTTTGTACTTGCCATCAAAACTGGCTTCAAAGCTGGCTTAACGACATTTTTTAATCCTATCAATGCTAAGTGTGGCCGAATAGGAAAACGAATATCGCATCTGATCTTGTATTCCTGCACAAGAGAGTGGGTGCACTAACATTTTGTATTTCTGGTTTATCGCCTTCTCTGGGGTGGAATGTTTTAGCCACATTTAGCAGCCATGTCAGAATCACTTTGCCTCTTACCTATGATGTTCAAAACCACAGAAGTAATCAGTTCAGAGTATCTTGGATACACCTCCAGCTAACCAAACTATGTAAGCCACTTTAACTAATATAGTTTGACCAGAGAAATCATAGGTCTGCATAAGAGACCTCAGAACCAGACTGGAAGAGCCTTGGTGTCTGACTGACTGCACCCATAGAGAAGCTTCTAAAGGGAACTGTTGGTCTGATCTCTGCTGGCAGCTCTGCACTGCTGATGACTTGGAGGGAGTACTGCACAAGCCCAACAGAATCAAGTCGCCTTAGGCGTCAATGAGGTCCTGTCAAGCCACACAGGACTGCTTTCTCTAGTCCTCCTCTTATTGTCATGGCCAGAAGATCTGCCTGAGCAGTTGTCCTGCCTCTTTGTCTCTCTTTCAGCATCCAGCCTGTGAGGATAAGCAACCACCACAGAAAACTCTCAGCTTCCTCACAAAGCACAGCTCTTACATTTGCATGAGGGAAGCTATTATAACATTAAACTGGTTGCAGTTGGCTTCATGTCTGTTGATATGGCTTCTGTCATTAGAGCTTTAGCTGAAGCTACGTAACTCAGCTTTGCTCAGATCTGGTGAGACTGTATGAGCCTTTGTTTAGTTCTCCCTGGCTGTCTTTATAATGCTTGGGTTTATCATTAGCTTAAAAAGAGCATGGTACTAGTGGACTTGAATTGACAGGGGCATTAAATAGTTCTATTATAAAACTGGTACTTGAGTAGAAAAAGAGACTGGCTTTTTAGCTCTTGATACAATTGTCACTACTGTGCGTAAATTAGGGTAAATTGAGATCATACATCTCAGTGAGATCTCATGCTGTTCATTTTACCTAAAAGCTAGAACACTAAGACCCATGGCATTCCAAGTCGAAGCCCCAACACTTTATGGCATATTCTTAAGAGAGGCTGGCACAAATTAGTTCACTTTACCTGCATGACAAAAAAGGCCATTCTAGTTTTCCAAAACATAGTTTGGGAACTATTCTAACAATCCTGAACAACTTTGAATACTTACAGTTTAAATATTCCCCTATCAAGCAACAGGAACATAGGGACTTGTTCCTTCTATTAAATCAGACTATAGATCCATCTAGTTCAGTATTGTCTATACTCTAAACTGACTTGCAGTGGCTCTCCAGGGTTTCAGATGGGATATTCCCAGTTTTACCTGGATAAGATAAAGATTGAACCTGGGGCTGCAGAGCAAACACTCAACTATGGTTGTTCCTTAATCAAATATTTAATAGGCCAATTAGGCTGTTTACAAGGTCCCCATTCAGGATGCAAATGTCCAGTTGTGAGAGGAAGCTGACACAAGTCCTGTCTCCCACTCCATGCCTTTTCCAATACAGCGGTACCTCGGGTTACATACGCTTCAGGTTACAGACTCCGCTAACCCAGAAATAGTGCTTCAGGTTAAGAACTTTGCTTCAGGATGAGAACAGAAATCGTGCTCTGGCGGTGTGGCGGCAGCAGGAGGCCCCATTAGCTAAAGTGGTCTTCATGTTAAGAACAGTTTCAGGTTAAGAACGGACCTCCGGAACAAATTAAGTACTTAACCTGAGGTACCACTGTAATGGAAAAGGGCAGAATCTTAATAATCCCTGCATGTATCATCTTTCAGGCCTTTTAGGTTTATGGAAGGTTTATGCCAGTATCAACACAGAGAAAGTTGTCAGGAGGCAATGTCTCTGGCAGTAATAGAATGCAGTTAACATTAGGAACTGTTGCTGCTATTGGTCTGCTCTGCTTAAGCTGTTATTTTAAAGGAAATGCTTAGGATCAGTTGCCGGTCTAAAAGTTCATGGAGTACAAATGCTTCAGTTTAACATTATCCCCTTCAGTCTTCTTTTGCATGGAGGTACTGATAGAATGCTTGTTCCTCTTAGCCATCACAAATTATATACCAGTAATTTAATCTAAATGCAGGCATAGTAACAGGTGTGGTCACTTGTACTGGTTCATTGAATTTGAAGTGCCCTGCCCTTGTGAGCAAGACTTCTTTTTTGGAAGTGTATGCACATGCCCAGGCTTGAAGTGCATAACAAGCAAAACAACTAACTTAATGAAAGCAAGCATAGCAACTAACTTAATGAAAGCTTCATAAGTTCATGAATCTTGAACCAGAATTTCCACTGAACTGAATTTCCACTAAAGACAACACCTATCCTTTGGTCTTTTCACTTAAGCGTTCTGACTCTCCCCTACTTCTCAAATCTAGATCAAAAATTATACTTAGGGCTTGAGCATATTTGATGTTTAACCACTCAGTTATTATAACCAGGTGTAACAGCTTCGTTTATCCAAAGAAACAACAAGCTTTCATTTAAGCAATGACCAAAGGTATATCACCAGTGGTAACATAGACAAGTTTCTTTTGCAGTGTGTCAGCAGCAAAGGGCGACTCCACACATTATGGTGGTTGTACCGAATAACTGGTGTTACTGGTGTTTCTTGCAGAAAATATAAAGTATGGATATCATACACATAAATATGCACATGTTTCTTTAAACACCCATATACATAAGTCTAGAAAATATCATTATGCCAGGGTTCCTAAATGCATATACACAGTGTTTAAATATGTATATATACATTTGTACGAAGTCTGCATTTTATGTATTACACAGGCATTTCCTGTAGCACTCGCAGTGAAGGGCTCCTTTTGTTCACGAGAGGCATTTGATGATTCCACTGGCAGAAGTGGCGGAGAAAGGCAAAATTAGTCAATCCCCGCCTTCCCCTGCAGGTCCCTCCATGCTGTTCCCAAGGGTTCCCCAACTTTCTGTAGCAGATTTTCAGGGGTGCAAAAAGATGCAGGTGAAAAGGGCAAATTGGCAAAAGCTGCCTTTCCCTTTTGGCCACAGGAGTGTCCTGTGAGCAGAACCTCATTAGCAGAAGGGAACTCAAGATCCAAGGATATTCAGGAAATTAAATACACTTTCCCCTTTCCAGTTTTAATCAAATCTTAGCTGCCTTCCTGATGGGCCAGATGTAAACTGGAATTATCATTCTTGTGTCTTTGATATGTAGACATTAATACACAGGAATCAGGACTAGACTGAGATAGCTAACAGGAAAGGGGGGAAATAACAATACAGTACAGCTTATTTATATTTAGAGGGAATTGCCCAAGTACCTCTGTTGGACAGGACACATTTCTAGTTGTCCTAGGGCCATGAATCATTTACATAATAACATACATGCTCTGGATAAGGGTGGGTGGGGTCTCATAGAACTAGAGATACACTTGAAACTTCAAACAGCCAAATGATCAAAGTTGGGTATGAGAGAACTGCAAAAAGTGCTAAGGATGCACTTTTTGCAACATACCGTATTATTGCACGCCACCCCAATCTCTGAGTGGTGCAAGATTTCAGGCATTCCAGGTGCTTTCCCAGGGTTTGTATTTCCTTTGGAATGAGGGAGAGTGGAGAATGTGGTGTCTTTATGGTATATTGCAGGCATCCCCAAACTTGGCCCTCCAGACGTTTTGGGACTACAACTCCCACCATCCCTAGCTAACAGGACCAGTGGTCAGGGATGATGGGAATTGTAGTCCCAAAACATCTGGAGAGCCGAGTTTGGGGATGCCTGGAATATGGTTTATTTTCATATAACCTGAGCCTGCAATGGAGGAAATTTGTGCTAGATCCAGGAATTAGAAGGGCCCCGAGCACAAAGCTATCCCGCCAAACTCATAGCAATATAAATTGCTGAAGTATTTTATCTAGCCCTAAGAGAAAGCTTTAGTTTTGAATAATTAAACTACTACAAGCATCATTTCCCATAGAGTATAAGTCAGTGACCTGCGTATAAATTATAATGCAGAAAACTAAGGAGTGTGAGGGTTGTTTTTTTTAAAAAAACCCACAACTATCTTTTCTTGAAAGAAGGGACATTGTGCCTTCTGGAGAGATCTCTTGAGGAACAAATGGGCAATTGATCCTCAGGATCATCATCCACTTTCTTAAATTATAAAATAAAAATGATTGGAGAAAATGGATTTTTACTGCAGCCATTAAATGAAAAGATCTTATTCTAATTATAATAGCATTTTTTTATCTCTGCAGTCTAATCTTATTCTTACTTCAGACTAACAATGCCTTTTTCTCTGGATCTGAATTACTTTTTTCATTTGAATTAACTTTTAAAACATATGCAAATAAGAAAATATTTAATTTACAATAACTTTTGATACAAGTGTTCATATGTCAGTTTAGTCACACATATGCCCCTTTCGCAACAGTGAATGAAAACCTAATTTCATTTTTAGATGGGTAGATAGACAGACCAGAAGAAGGTTTGCATGAGGCTGGGGAGAGCTGAGCTGGCAGAGTTAACAGTGCCTGCAGGAGTTGAGAGAAGCATTGGCTGGCTTCACAGTTTCCCCCACATTCTGATTTTTGCCTAGCACACACACACCATCATTTGTGATATATTGCCAGGTCAAAAATTATGAAACCAATACCATAATATGGACTTCAAACTGGTTTTGAATGATATACCGCCCAGCCTTATTCATGGTATAGCTTTCATCATAGGCAGAAGAATAATCTCCTTATCCTGGCCTTTGACACCTGATATATGTATGTGTGTTCACAAAACATTTATTTAAAGATGGAAAATATTTAATGTGGGGAAACGAAAACAAGTAATAAAGTTCAGCTTTTAATCCACTTTTCATTCATATGACAGCCAGGCCAGATACTCCCAAACTGCCCAGACCAGTAAAAATAACCTTCATTTGTTCATATCCTGTTTTCTGTAGACACAGTTCACACATTCACTGCTAGTCATTGAGACTGAGGGATAATGTACCACCCATGCTTTTATGAAACAGGCCCTCTGGTGTCTAACATCATGCAATGCACATACATCCCAAAGGACATTATCAGTTTTAAGATTTGTAATGTCAGTAAATACACCCTTAATAATGGAGCCTACACAATGCTAGTTTAATGAAACCCTGCATAACTACCCCAAGAACTATGCTTTGACAACATAAGCAAATGGAGATAATCCACACTCAGAATATCTTATTTTATACTGAAAGCAGACATGGGGCTTGCTGATTTGTCACCCCACATCACAGTGTTGTTTTGTTTTTAATTCTAGTGGTGAAATGTATTAGATTTAACAGAGACAAATCTAAGTATCAGGATAATAGAATAAGTACCGGTAGTCAAAAACCAGAAACTATGTGCTACATGCTAGCCTCTTATGAAAGTCTCCCATGATTTTGTTCCCAGAAACATTCAACCCACCATAGAATGGCTATTATTATTATTACTATTATTGCCCTCTGTGAGGTTATGTTCCAGCAAGTATCACATGTTAAATTGATTATGTAGTGTATAATTTGAAAAGAATGCATTCACCATTGGATTTACACAGTCAGTCTAAGAATGAACTCAGCAATTTCTGTCATATAAAACAGCTCCAAACCCCCCTCCCCCCCCCCCAGTGTTTCGTATTTTAATGAGTCAACTGCAGCTCCACACAACTACTAATTTCAACCCACTTGTCCAAAGGGACAGGCAAAAACATGCAATTTTACAGCAATTATAATCAGAGAAGAATGCTTAGCGGTAATGGTAGGCAGAAAAATTGACAGTCAAGAATTTAAAGCAGCATTTGCTACTTCTCCTGTTTCATATTCAATCATATAAGGCTTTGACAGTCTCCATTAAAATCTAGTTAATGGTAATTCCAGATAATAATGTCATACTGCACAGCAACACTCCAACATAGTGACAGATTTTATGGTCTGCAAGGCCCTGTGCACAGCCCTTTTGAGGGGCCCTATTCCTTCGCCTAAATAAACGTGACTATGCAAAAATTATGGTTGTATGAAGAGTTGATAACAATAATGTTTCTGCCCTCGCACTGTGCTCCCCCATTCTCAGACAACTTGGGAACAATTCCTACTGCGGGCCAGGCAGGAAGAAAAGATGATGATGATAATAATAATGATGCCTCTGAAATGGGTTCCCCCTCCAAAAATACAATGATGGAAAATGTGATGATGATCATAATTATGATAATAATAAAGATGATGATAATGCCTTTGTACTTCCTCAATCCAGGAAAAGGTGAAAATGATTATGCTGATGATGCCTCTGGGCTGGGCTCTCCGCCCCCCAAACACCCAGCAACTTGGGAAAAATCAAGGGGGGAAATGGTGGTGGTGGTGATATTGGTTGTTCAGCAATGGGACCTCTCTCCCCCCAAAAAACCCTGGGAACCATCAGGGTAAATGTGGTGGTGGTGATGTCTCTGCAACCCCCCCCCCCCAAAATAACACCTTTCATGGGCAGCAAAGGAAAGAGAAGACAAATGAGCAGAGCACTTCTTAGCTCCCCACCTTCTTAAAAAGTCATGCCATGTGCAGCCAAAGCTGAGAAAGTGGAACGGCCTGGGCACTTCCGCCACCCCCAACATTCTCCAAGAACCAAGGGGGTGGCAACTATCCTGCTTCTTCTCTTCTCCCCATCTTTGTCCTGCAACAAAGGAGGACAGGAGTTAACATCATAGCCAACTGGAGTTGGAAATGGGTGGGCCCTTCCACCTCTAGCAAGTGCTAGAAGAAGGATTATACTCTGCTTGTGTTGGGTTGGCAGCCCCCAGCTTGGAAGGTTGCCTGCACGTTATGCTTCATAACTTCCTTTCTAGAAGGGCAATAGGCTTAGGGGGTTTTTGAAATGAAAGTTTAGAATGGCATGGCCACTTCTGGCACGGCCCTTGCTGTAATTATTTAAATCCCACCATTATAAATCTGGCCTTGCCTTCCTTGGACCCCAGGGATACATTGCCTGGTGTCGAAACAACTCACTTTTCACTCACAGCTCTGACTTCACTCATTGACTAAAAACACTGACAGGTGGGAAAAGCCAGTCTGGCTTAATTTATTTTAATTTTTTTTTTTAAATCCTTAGAAGGGTACCTGCACATTGTGCTTCATGACTTTATTTCTAGAAGGGCTAGAAACTATTTTTTTGAAAAAACCAAACCTCAAAATCTGATGCCCCTGTTCAGACACACCAAAGGCAGCCTTCATGGTCACTGGGTTCACAGACAGACAGACAGACCCATGGACTAGCCTCCACTGACTTTAATCAAAGAGTAGGAGAAATGAGGAGTGAAACAATGCAACTAACTAAAATAGTAGAATTCAGCAACGGCAACTCATTGTTTGTAGTCATGTTTCAAAGGTATTCTTTCAGTTAGTAAGGTATACTAATAACTTGGAGAGCCCTCAGCTTCAAGGGACCCTAATTCTGTGCACAATGTGCATGCTTATAAATCTGTCACTGAACAAAATACACTATATACATGTAAGTGTGGGAATGTCTAGCTAAACATACTCAAACACATACAATCTCATAAACACAGCTGCCACTAGAAAGCTTTCTTCCTCCTATGCAAAGTTTTAAATTTTTTGTTGATTGGAAAGCCTCCAGTGATGTGGGTGGAATTTTTTCCTGTGGCTTGTTCTTCCATGGAAATTTCCCCCCCTGAAACTCTGGCAGTCCAACACTTTATCACCTGGATTTTGCCCATTTGTGGACTTGCATTTCTGCTTGTGGCTTTAATTTTACCATATTCTGTTCAAAATATTTCAGGGTGGTAACCACTATAGTTCTATCTGAGATGCAAAAGTCCAGCTGCTATCATAATAAAACAGAACTCATTTCGCAGATTTTGGATAACTGAAGAGGGGCAGAGCCATGGTCCTCTCCCAAATCTTAAATACAGGTTCCCAACGTACATCCAAATTTTGTCTAAGAATTGCACCAGAAGTTTGTTTGTAAAGAGCTGAGAAAAGGACTGCCTTTTAACAGACCTTGAATTTAATGAGAATGGCATGTTAATGAAATGAAGTCCATAATAGCAGTCTACAAAAGCGTTAACACTGCATTTTCAGACTCTGCTCACATTGTGCAAGCATTTTATTTGGGCTTTAGGGTTAAAGTCAAATTAAGTGCAAATCCATAAATACCATTTTCATGGCATAATTACTGATTAGCATAATTATGTTCTAATGTAATTTCCTTAATTTATGTCTTAGCAGATTGGCAGAAAGTTGCTCTCTTCTCGAGCTGCTTAGAATTTGGTTCTTAGATGAGGTCATTGATCTCCAATTAAGCCAACCCCCCACCCTTGTAGCACTAATATTAATGGAGCTCTTCATCATGGAAAGGCCATCTTAGCTTCCTGGTAAAAGGTGGGGAGGAGGTCCTGCAGGGGTTTTCTTCCCTTTCCATCATAAAAACTGTAACAAGTGATTGCTAGATTAAATGACAGGATAAGACCACAGGGATTTTTTAAAAAGTCCATTAAATGAAAATCTTTCTGATACTGTCATGTGCGAACTTGAATAAAATATTGGGGGGGGGGGGTAAGCCCCACCCTGCATAATCAATCACATGATACAGTGCATGCACATCATTTGAATGGCAATGCCCATCAACTTTGGGGGGGCAGCCCCCTTAAACATTTTATCGGGGGGGGGGAAGCCTCCTAGGCTCCTAGCGGTTGGCTCCTCTGGATACTGTGATGCTACCACACCCATGGATTCAAATGTACATGACTGTTGGAATTTATCACAATGTTGGAACTAAGTCCTGAATATATTTACTTCACTTTCTGTGCTGCTCTTCCCTGCCTCCACACTGATTCTGCTGCTGCTTCCATTGCCAGTGTCCCACCTGTCATCTCATCACACTTTTCACAAATGCTTTTCCTGGTGGTAGAGATAGAGTCAGATGTGAGCCCTCCATGCCAACATACTTTTAAACACCAAGCTATAAAGACTCCATGGCTGACTTACATCCATATTTTTATCCTCAAAGATCATGCTATATAGAGCCTTCAAACACTGCATTCTTGTCTCTGTTCAGAAGCACTTTAAGGCTAAATGGAATGAGAACATAGGACTCCCTTGTGTAAAGGGAAAATGCTATGGCAGTGAGCATGTAGCTCTGCTGGACTGCCCCACTGATAATTTGGATATAATTATGGCAGCAATGAGTATGTGCCTGGTTAACTGGAGGCAGTTATTATTTCCTCCAGGAAACAGCCAAGTCCTACATTGCAAGTTATTATGACAGAGAAATACAAAATCACTCTGAAACATCAGGTCCAATTCCTCCTGTCCCTTTCCCATGTAATTTACAGTTGCAATCATTTACTATCAACTTACACACAGCACTCCTTCTCACAAATGCTAAGCCAAACTATGGCTTGAAGTGGATGAGCAAATGTGTGGGCTCCTGGAGAAGAGATCACAGCCACTTTGCTGCTTCCTGGTGGTTTTGCTGCTTTGCTGCACTAAACCATGGTTTGACTTAGCATATTGCCCAAACATGGGCTTGCAATTAGCTGTCCCATACAAACCACAAACTGTAAGCCCATGGCAAAAGAAGAACAGCTTAGGGAGGAGCAAAGGAATCATGATATTCTCTCCATTCACCTACTTCCTCATTTGCACTAAACCATGGTTTGGCTTAGTATTAGTGCAAATCAGGCCATTATGTATACAGTACATCTGTACCTTCTGCACAAAAAGCAGTTGCCTGTCAAATGTTAAAATCAGACACATGTCATATCATATTGTGCCCAAATATCAATCTTGTAGATTGATCAGAAAATAATAATGAATAATCTTGTGGAATTTGTTGAGGCTTCTAAAAATATATTTTAATGTAATATGTAATGTATATGAATGGGAACACCCTTCTGGGTTTAGTTCATCCCAGCTCCCCAGCAATATCAATAGATGCATAGATAGATAAGCATGTGACACAACTGTGCTAATGCCCAAACTACCCTTCTTCTATTTGCTTTCCTTGCACAAAGGGGATCTGATAAAAGTTGTGGGTTGACACTATGTTGCCTTTGATGGAAGGATTAGGAATAATCTCAGTGGATCAAGAAGGAGTGGAGGGAACAGGTTCAACAGTTCGCTGCTTCAGAGGGAACCTGAGGACACTTTCTGTCTGTGCAGGATATACACTGGTTTCCCTCCACATTCTATCACCCACATTGATTTGTGTTGTCCTCTGGGAATCTTCCCGAGAAGAACAGCTGCCTAATACCACAAAGAGGAAATATTGGAAACTATTCTGAATCTATTGAGAACCTTCATGGTCTATGATTACTTTGTTTTCCTTTCAGAGACCACAACCTGTTAACCCTTGACTCCCCAAAGTCAGTGAAGAAGTACCCTCATTAAAATGGCACACTATTAAATTACAAACTTTTGAAAAAATCCTGTCAATAATGTCTAGGAGTAGCATTCCTGAGACATAAAGTTTAAGTACCTGCATAGACAAGGCTCTTGTCTGTATATGTGTGTTTTATCTCCAGCTCTGCCATAGATATATCAGTAGCATTCATCCATGGTGTTTTCCATTAGAGCTGACTCTCAACTTACATTAGGGTTATGTTCCAGGGATAGCGTGTGAAGCCAAAATCACGTATGGTCAAAACACATTGGGTTCAATGGCAGGGGGAATTGCCAAAGTCTTTTTTCCAGGATGCCTGCCCCCTTTCTGTCACCTCTTACTTTATTTAATTTATTTTATATTGCCTAGTCCTAGTGTATAAAGCTGAAAGCACACAAGTTAAATGTTGTGAGTTGAAAGGTGTGAGTTACCTGTATATGTTTCAAAAGGCTGGTATAGAGATGTTTTTGTGATGGTATTGAAATTTCACTGTACACAAGCTGCACACATGGAACTTGAAAAATATATTCCCACTTACTAAATCCTTAAAATAGCATATAAGCCTTAGCATTTCAGCTGGCTTTTGGTTGCTTAATCCATTTTAAATGCTAATTATATGTTATTTATTCTGACATTTAGTCATTCTCAGTGCTATTCTACACTAATCTACTCAGAAGTAAACCCTATTGAGTTTTTTGAGACTTGCACTCTAGTAAGCAGCCTCAATAATGTTTTCTTTTGAATAACATCTGGTTCCAAACATGGCAGGTGGGCTTTTCATCCTTCCACTCTGCATTTGTAGACTTGAAGACAAGGGCCCAAATTTGCCCTTTTGGCACTGTCATTTTAGAGAAGCTTAAAATATATTACATGTGACCAGTCTGAGCTCAAACATCTGCCTAGAAGGGGAGAGAAATGAGGCTGGACTAAACTGCAGCTAAAGAGTCCTGACATTGTATTCAGCATAGCACTAAGGTGATAATAGCATTAAGGCTTTCCTTGCGCAACAGGACACTTCCCCCCCCCCCCGCCCACCCCATAAATCTGCTCTGAGATTCCGCCAGCCCTCAGGAGCAGGTTGGGGGGTGGCATGGGTGAGGGATGGGGACATGGAAGGAGAAGAAGGGGGAAACCCCTTGCAGTAGTGCTAATCCTCCTGCTAGCACTAAAAGTTACTTGACTACCACCCCTGGGATTTTGAATTCATTTGCACTTTATCAAAGTGGGCATTGAATCAAAGCCTTTTATCCCCCATATGCAAGAGACTACAGTTCCATACTAGTTATGCAGGGGTGCAAACCTGTGCATGTTGACTTGGAACTAGTCTTACAGTGCCTTTGCTATGAGTATATAAAGCCTCTAATAGCTTGTTGGGACCATTTATTTGTGGGATCACTCTGTGCCCACTTGACTGCATTGATTTGTGAAACTGGTACTGTTTGTTACAGGTGTCGTATAATACTTGTTCCACAACTATAAGAAGTCAATACACTTTGGAACTCCCTGCCCATTGAGATCAGGCAGGTGCCCTCACTGTGCTTTTTTCATGTCTGCCAAGCTGTTTTTTATTCATACTTTTTATATTTCTTGTAAACTGCTTAGAGGTGTTTCTACAATTACACAGTATATAAATTTAGCTAGATTTTTTAAAATGGCATTTGTGTCTTGCAACACTTCATTTCTAAGCCTGTGAATGAGAGGTTGCTCAGCAATGTTGAAAATGTGAGGGGGGTGGGGAACCAAACCAAAACCCAAACAATTGCAAAAGTTATTGCCTTATGATGGGGAATTGGATCAGTTCCTACAACTTTTTGTCTGAGACCCAAGGACAGTTGTGGCTGCTTTGTGATAAGAAAGAATTATTCATGTATTCTGACTGGCAGGCGGATTGCATCCTTTTTATGTAAAACTGCTGAAAAAGATAAAAAGCAAGCAATGCAAATGTTTTAGGAGCTTTGAAGCAAACAATTGATGTTGGACCAACTGTTTTCCCACTGTAGGGCAGCCTTGTTTGTTTATTAAACTGTGTCTTCAGCAACAAGTGCTCCAAGGATGGGTTACAATTAAAAAAACCCACACCAAAACAATAAAACAGGAGCAGTCAACTGTTTTCAGGTGGAGGGCTGTATTTAGGGTGAAGTCTGCATGCTGGTGGAGGTGGGGCAGCGATTGTTAGATTTTGGTAACATGGAAGTCATTTGGTGATAACATTCAGTGATGATGGGAAATATTCAGCATCAGTGGCAAGGCAACTTGGGAGAAGGGGAGCTAAAGAGAAGACTCCAGTGGGTTACTTGTACCCCATAGACCATGGGTGTCTCATATGTGGAGTGGGGAAATCCCATGAATAATATAATGCAATACTGAAGTAGTAAATATCTTAAGTTTTTAATCTGCTGTTTTTAGTGCACTGCAATCCTAGACACGCTTGCCTGGCAGCAAGTCCACTAAGAAGACATGTATAGGACTACACTGTCAGTCACATTAGGAGCATTAAGTATAATTTCAAAAGAAATTATGTCCTAACATGTTATGAAGAGATGATTAAGAAGTCCTAGTCAGAGTATTGATGGTTTGGGATCAGAAAATATTGAGAGAATTTGTACTGGATCTGAATTCTTTTCCCTTGTTTTATTCATAGTTGAACTCTGTTAGTTGTCTCTTCATTACCATGCCCATAACATCCTGATTCTGATTAGATTTAATTTTCACCTCACACCAGAGTTCTTAGACTACTATGTAGCCTGGGAAAACAAGGAGACCTCATTGGAAACTGACTGCTGTACAAAATATGAGTTGCTGAAGATATCACATATGACCAATAACTGAAAGTGGATTTTCTGGGTATATCCATGCATGAAGAAATCATTAGCTGAGCCTACAGCTGTGGTTAGTGCACTATAGCCAAAACCAGTTTGCTGCCCACAATTCTCTTGAAAATTCTTCTTAATATTCTTCTTCTCCAAATGTTCAAATATTGTCCAGATACTGATACGTGACAGTTGGTATTTTCACTATATTTGATCAATGACTTCCAGTGGTATTTAGTATTTAGTATCAGCACAGATACTGTATCAAATCACAGTGGCTTTTTAATTTTCTGCCTACATCAACTCATGCCAATGAAACACTGTGTGTCTGCCAGGTTACATTGAAGTGGATCCTGGGCATGTCCTAGGCTGCACATTGTTTTCAGATGAATTAACTGTGTGTTTCCTGACTCAGAATTCACTTTGGGCTGTACATCAGATATCCATGATGGTGGACAAGCTGTTTCAATAGGCCTCTACTGGTGTCAATAGGCCTCTAAAGAAACCAGGATTTTCCACAAAATAGTTTGAATGCCACTGTTACATTTATGGGAGAATGCCATCGAACATAACTATGTACAACTGCTAGTTAGTGAATTGAGGAGTTAAGGGCCATAGAGTTGTACTGTATTTCAAGATAGACTCAGTTATGTCCTCTCCTCTGGAGAAAAAGTGAAACTTATTTCCTCTTCCTCTCTCTCTCTGCACCATGTAACCAACGAAGTAAGCTTGCTCCCGAATTTACAGCATGTGTTTAGAACGGTATTCTGTATTTTCTACCCAAGAGTATTTTGTCTATATTATACTTGCTGCTACATTGTAGATTGCATGATTGAGACACTGGATCTGTAAGTAAAACATTTTAAACTTACTTAACAGTGTGTGGTCTGCTCATTGCAAAAGGGTAGCTCTGTGCTAGCCCTGTGTTTTGAATCCAGACACCAGCTGATTCTTCTGTTGTTCACCCACACACGTGGGTCCCAGGGATTCATATATTTAAATTCCCAACAACAATATATTTGATGGTTGACAGTGTTGAATAGTTGACATTCAAAGTATTTGGTAGTTGACATGAAGTGGTATTAGGATTAACTAGCATTTGATTAATAAAATATAGTAATATTTAACAGTTGACAACCTATGAGACTTCTTATTTGAAGCTTGCCAAAACCAAAATAATCAACAGAAGTCAACAAGTCTACAGCACTGACATATTGAAACATTAACTGGTGAATTTACTTCATAGAAATACAATAATCAGCTGGAGAAACTGAAAGATTTGCAGAATTTAAAACATTGGTGGATATTTGACTCAGTTCTTATTCTTAGGTGATGTGACTGGTATAAGTGTGGAGAAGATGGATGTGCACTAATGAGTGGGCATGAGACGACTGGGAGAATATCATTGAAAGAGAAGCTTACAAGATGAAGAATAATTATCATAGCCGATTTAAGGCAGCCAGATTTCTCTGCACATCCCAAAATGGAAGATAGTCCCCCGGCAAAAAAATAGGTTAATCAATTTTATATTTCAGAATAATGAAAAGGAGATCCAACATTACATATTTGGTTGTTGTTTTGTGTTGCATTGTGATGTGCTGGGAGTGTAACCGCCCCACCTTAAGTTCTTTTCCTTTTTCTCCTAGCTGACTGCCTATGTCAGGGGAAGCAGAAGGCTGTGCTTGAGTTCAGTGAGCTGGAACAGCATATTGATACACAGAGCAGGAATCTGCTCAAAGAGTGATGCACTTGGCAATAAGCAGCACCTTGAGTTCAGACAGAATGCACATCTGTGCCTCGTTGATAATGTAATAACCTTCATTACATCTTTGGCTGAGAGCACCTGTGCATACCCCTAAGAAGTCAGCCCAGGGCAGCCATTTTGATTGAGGTGATATTAACGGATCTCATTAAAACTGATGGCTATAGTGGTGCCCAGCAGCCCTGCTGCAGAAGGCATCTGCTGACATTTCTGTTATCGGCCTCAATTTCCAGGACTTCATCACTCAGCAATAAAAAGTTTGCTCAATTTTGAAGTAGAGCTGTGATACACTTAAAAAGAAAGAAACTAAGATTATTTGAAATGAATTACTTACTCCTCCTCAGCTTGTCATTCTGATGCTGTCATAAACTCACAACATCATAGGTTTTAGTTATGCAAAACTATGTGATATTTTATAACACACTTAATTTTCAGATGGTGTAAGAGAATGCAATCAGGCTTGCTCTCAGACTACAATCTGAGGCTGATAACTGGCATTTATCCCTCATCACTTGTAGAGGTGAGATGATTGCTCAATGCTCTGCTACAAAAACTAGGGATATATGTTCTGTTTTCAAATACATGGGTTGGATAGAGGGGATGGAGAAATATCAGCAGAGGAGGCAAGGTCAGGTAAATCTAGACAAAAGAGATCAATAATTTGCTGAAAGCTGGACTGAGGCAGATCTGACCTAGGTAGAACTGCTCAAGGCTCTTAGCCAATAAGATGGCTGAGGATCAGAAAGAAGTTGCAGTGGGGCTCTGGGAAACCCTGATATATAGGGGAATACTCTTCCAAACTTCAGCGGTAAAGGAACTATAAATTATCAAGATTCATTATTAAAATTTATTAGTCATTTCCATAAACATAAATGTGAAAATGAAATGTAGGTCTTCCTAGTACTCAAAATAATGTATTAACCAATGTGAGTGTGTGTGTGTGTGTGTGTGTGTGTGCATGCGCACCCCCCCCCCTTTAGAAGAGATTCTTTCTATGTTGGCTTAGAAATATACAGTATTTAGAACATCTTTTTATGTTTGTAGAAGTCATTATAGTGGTACCTTGGGTTAAGTACTTAATTCGTTCCGGAGGTCCGTTCTTAACCTGAAACTGTTCTTAACCTGAAGCACCACTTTAGCTAATGGGGCTCCCTGCTGTTGCCGCGCCGCCAGAGCACGATTTCTGTTCTCATCCTGAAGCAAAGTACTTAACCCAAGGTACTGTTTCTGGGTTAGCGGAGTCTGTAACCTGAAGCGTATGTAACCCTAGGTACCACTGTATTCCAATTCTTGGACATCATAAGATCTGTTGGAAGTTGGAGGAGAATAATAGCTGGGAACACAGTTGTGCACCTACTTAGCCCAAAAAATTTGTTCTTTTATAGTTTTAATATATAGTTGAACTATATATATTTCCCTTCGTATATGTACTTTCCTTCACTGCTTTTAAACACCTAAAAAAAAAAAAATCACAAGCAAAGCTGCATCATGACTAGCTGCCCTCTAGGAGGCAGTATTAATCCTGGATTTCCTGAGTGGCGATGCATTACTAATGTCCAGAAAAACAGGCCAATACACATGCTTTAAAACTTTTATTTGCATGCATGCTGTCTGGGCCTAAAGAGAACAAATTAAGACAAAACGGTGAAGCATCAGGTCAATAATAAAAAGCGTGCAATTATTTCAGATTTATATACCTATTGACAATGTGAGAATATATGCAGTGTCTGTTTTGTAAACAATGGTTTTGGAGTTCCGACATTACAGTTTTTGAGAAAAGACTAGGCTCTTTTGTGTTACTTATTATATTATGACCTAAGTGATGTATCTGGGGAGAAAGGAAAACCTGAGATGTGAAATATTAAAGTTGACTAGATTCGTGATCTGAAAAATACTGTGTTCGATGGACTTTGATGTTTTCACGTAAGCATGCTTTAAAAGTACAATCTTACTGTTCTTGGGCTGTGACTGGCGGCCTAGAAAACAAGAGATGCCAAAATTGATTTCTGTCCTTGGTCTGAAATATAGTGTAGGAGACAGAAACTGCTTCTAATAAACAATTTTGCATAAACATTGCCAGTGGAGTCACCTCATTGGATAAGGCCTTTGTCTATTGTGGTTGGTTGGTTAGTTGATTGATTAATATGGACTCTGTGGGGTCAGAATCTAGAAGGTCTTGGGGTGATATTTTGCGTGTCCAATGAGCTCAATAGGAGTCATGTAAGAATGTCACCTTTCAGAAGTATTCACAAGGAAGTCAATGGGATTATTTGCCTGGTTATTCACAGCCTTATATTTGTGAATGGCTGACCCCTTATTGTGCCTCATCCTTTGCTTTTAAATTGTGCATTATTGTACTCACAAACAGTGACTGATTTATGCTAATAACATTAAAAAGCAGGATTTTTTTTAAGTGTACATTCCTATAGGAGTGTCTTTAGATTTTTAACTTTGAATCACCACCTTCTTTTGTGCATAACTATTTGCAGCATGTTTTTGTTTCTATTGATCTTATTGTATGGTCTGGCATTTATCCTCTATATACTTAGAGCAACAGAAACAAGATCTCAGTTTCAAAGCTATCCAAGAAAATGGATATAACTAATAGATTTTTCACTTTGTTGAAAACCATCATGTTTCACAGATATGAACCACATGCAATACCTTATTTCTTTTACTCATTAGAGCATCCACTGCCCTGTACTGATATTTATTCATGTAAACTTTGTAGACAGTCCACTGCATCCTTCTTTACTTTGATAGAAGCAGAAACTAAAGAGTGAAGGGCATCCTCCAGAGGCACTTAAATCGTAAAGAGAAATAGGAGCATTTTTGCTCATGTTTTACATTTATGCTTTAAGTTTGGTGGTGCACTGTGTGAATACTTTAGATATACTCACAAATCCTGTACCATTAAACCTACATTTCACTCGGGTTTGAAGGACAAAGCTCCCAACATATCTTAGTAGCTTTGGATTGCACATGGCCATTTCACTTCCATTTATGTATGTACTGCAGACACACAATGAGTTCGCTCTGATGTACCGGTAAATACATAGGGATCCTATGATTGACAGTTGTGAGGATACTCACTTTATGTGGGTTGTGCTTAAGTGAATCAGATGAGACTGAAGGGGCCTCTGGGTAGGTAGGAGAAGGCAATAAAGAAGCGATGACTTACCTTAACATAGACTCTTATGTTTATGGACATCCTGGATTCTGCAAGTTATTAATCTAAGAAAAATGCACCATTTAAGTTGGCTCTATCCTGTTGATATGCAGCTATGTATCAGGTAAGCCATTTTTAAATTGAGACCCTCCAAAGGTCCATATTTTCCAGGAACAGTAGCGGATTTACAAAAGCCATCCTGGTTTCTGATTTGATGCCAGAATGTCCTGCTTTTCCTTAGGACGTCCTATTTTCATTGGAGAAATGTTGGGGGGTATGTAAATTGGCTGTATTTTCTAACCACAGCCAATGTAGACTTGAGACACTCACATCCCAATACAAAAATGCCCACAGTTAACACTTTTAAAAACAGGGATTTTGATTGGTTGCCTTGACAATGCTTTGATTTCTCTCTTCTCTTTTAATAAAATGGCTCAGCAGCAAACCTTTGAGGGAGAGCAAAGGATAACCATAGGAAACTAGCATAACTCTTCATTTCCCTATGGAGTCTAGTCATAAAATTGTCTGAAAAGGGAAGAACAGTGAAAACAAATGTAGATTAATAGTTTTCTGTATGCAAGATTTTATGAGCGCTCCATTTGCCAGGGCTCCCCAGCTCAGCTGTGCTGTGCATACTGGGAGAGGAGTAAGCAGACCAGCTTGCTTCATGCTCTGTTGATGAATACCAATGAGGCTGCTCATGACAGAAACAGGCATTGCAATCTGTGTTTGTATTATGACAAAGTTAAAGTTTGTGATTTTTTTTGTGTGCATCTACATATTCAAAACCAGTTCAAATTCAGTGCTGTTGGACAATCATTTCTGAAAAATAGGGACTGAGCAATTGAAACAACTTTGTTTAGAAATAATAATAATGTTTTTTCATGTTGGACAGAAGCAACAGAAAATATAAATAACTGAAATAACAACAGAAACAATAATAAATAAAATGTTTGTTTATAACTGAGATAACTATGAGGCAAGGCTGTAGCTCCATAGTAGAGCAACTGCTTTGTGCGCAGAAACCCCCCGTTTCAATAGCCAGCATCTCCAGGTGGTGTTTGGGAATCTGAAACCCTGGACAACTGCTGCCAGTTAGTGTAGACAATACTGAGCTAGATAGACCAAGGGTCTGACTTGGTATAAGGCTGCTTTCTATGATCCTAATGGAAAGTTACGCTGAAACTTTCAAAGCTGTCTTATTCTGATTCAAACTATTGAGCTATCAATCCCAGAATTATCTACTATGACCAGTGGTGGACCTTGGGGGCTCAAATTTTGGCAGTGCCCTGTGCAATGCCAAAAATTGCCCCTCGTCTCTTGCCTTCCATTCTGCATCATAGTTGTGGCACTCCTGAGGCTCCACTCCCAGTGTGGCCACACTGCTCATGCTCCCCTAAATTTGCCTCTACTAAGACTGACTGAAGTGAAGGCACAAGACAGGTGTTGATCATCATGTGAGCTGCACACAGGTGGGCTGCATGCAAGCTGCTGACCAGTCCTGTGGAGCCTCCTTTTATTGAGACAAATATGCAAGCTAGGCAGATACATTTTGGGCTGTGACCTTTACACATCTTCCGTCCCAAGATCGTGGGGTGGTACAAAGTTATTTTGGCACCTGTTTCCACTGCGTCATTTTCACCTTGCACAGTGTATGACGAAGGAGACAAAAGGTCTCAGGGACAAAGGTTACATACAGGACACCACGACTACTGAGACCGCATGTGATGGCCTGGGAATCCGATTCAGAGGATGAACCGGAGGAATCCCAGCCTGTACAGGAGTCCCCGCCTCCAGGGCCGGCTGAACTGGGGCAGGGCCTTGATTCTGAGGCGCCTGCACCTGTGCCGGATCCTCAGGAGCAGGCACCAGGTGAATCCATTTTGGCTCCAGAGGTAGTTGAGGACTCAGTGCCTACAGGTGAGTCTCCCCCTGGGCCCAGTAACCCTTCAGCCTCTCCTGAACTGCAGAGGCTCAGTGCAGAGAGGCGAAGGGAACTGGTTTCTCCCAGGAGGAGTGCTCGCCTTAAGGCCAGGAGAGGCAGGTCTCCTGGGGGCCGGAACCGCCCCTGGCCTCAGAGAAGATAAAGGCCAGTCAGCCCGGTCCCAGGTTGCGGGAGCAACGTCGTCGTTGAGTACCTGCTCCTGTCCGGACCCAGACCTGACCCTCCAGTGTTCCTGTCCCCGCTCGGCTTCCTGCTTCGGACCTCGCCCCGCTCCTTGCGAACTGTTTTCAGGCCAGTGACCCAGGACCGGACTTTGACTACGTTAACGGTAACCTTCCCCCCGGGACCAGCACACCGCAAAAGGTTAGACAGAGGGAATGATGTTCCAACAGCCGTGGCTTGTCTGAGGGGGGGGGTGTACCCCGCACCCTAGGGTCACGCGTGCAGGCAGATTGTGGCTGCCTGCTGGTGGGGAGTGTGCTCCCTCCGGACCCCACTGCCCACTCCGCGATTATCCCTACACCTGACAGTGGATTTCCAAGCAGTCAGATCCCTACTACCGCATTTGTCAAGCAAAGAAGCTGAGACCTAGCTCGTGAGTTGTGGTTCCTCCTCACCGGGAAACTGCAGTGGGAAACAAACTTTAATTAACACTGCTACTATAAAAAGATCCTACAAGAGCATGCCTCAGAATGGTCCCAATCTGTTCAGGGGTTTCTCCCAAGCATCTGGAGCAGCTCTGGAGGGGGCAGGGGACATGCAGGGAGAGAAGAGGGAGAGCGCACCTGTTCCACAGGTTGAAACCAACATCATTGGTTACAACTTTAGTCATATGAGTCACCCTGTCTCTTTCTCTTCATGAGGATCACGCCCTCCACCAAGCACACACTTTCACCCCAATCATTACCGAAGTCCACATGAAGCTACTCTGACAGTTGGAATAAAACAGCTACAAAGATTGGAAGCCCTCAGATCAAGATACAGTATATTTTAAAATAACCATTTTTTTATTGTTTAGATACTCTCAGCTCCCCATCTTGCCCTGAACTCCCATCTCAGGCCTCCAAAACCTGCCAATAACTTAAAGTGAAACAAAAAATAATTTACTTCTGGAAAATTAATCCACACTTGAATTGAGTGCAGTGCAAGCAGCTAAAAAAGAAAAAGAAAAAACACCCTCATCTAGTATTCAAAAAACCCCTGCATGTATAGAACAAGTAGCAACCTACTGTTCCCTAATGCAGATGACTACCCATGAAGCAGAAAAAAAGGTCCAGGATTGAGAAGTGACCAGAATACTCTGTTCCGTCAATGGCCTTTTCATAGAATTCAGCTGCACCCTTATACCCACTTACTTAAGAGAAAGTCCCATTCGACACAATTGGCTTCACACAGAAATAGAAAACAGCAGCATATTTCCAAGGACTTCTGCAATTGGAAGAGGGGAAACAGTGTCATTTCTGTTCCTCCTCCATGCCTGCCCTCCTGTTCCCAACAGCAGCAGTCTGAAAGATGCTGTTGGCTGCAGATCCGAGCGCCTTGAGGATGGGGCTTAGGGGTCTCATTGCAATGGTGACACTGTGATTGACGGCCTGGTGCCCACATAGCTCTCCAGAACTAGCAGCCAACAGCCTCGCCCAGACAAAGTTACTGGATAGGTGGCAAGCTTCCTGTTGGAACCTGGTACAGTGGTACCTCGGGTTAAGAACTTAATTCGTTCTGGAGGTCCGCTCTTAACCTGAAACTGTTCTTAACCTGAGGTACCACTTTAGCTAATGGGGCCGCCGTGCCACTGCCGTGCGATTTCTGTTCTCATCCTGAAGCAAAGTTCTTAACCCGAGGTACTATTTTTGGGTTAGCGGAGTCTGTAACCTGAAACATCTGTAACCCGAGGTACCACTGTATTCTCTTACATACTAGGAAAAAGCCTCTAAATGCTCCAGTGTAGTTATGAGGCTGGTCTGAGATTACCATACTTGCAGTGGATCAAGGCATGGATCTTTGCCCTGCAGCTGGAACACAACATGCCCATACTGAAGCATGATGCTGCAATCCAGCTAAGGAAATCACCCATGTAGCACTTGTTTGCACATGCTGTTTCAAATTCATCAGATATACTGGCCTGAGCTGCATGTTAGTGCTTTGTACCCCTTCCCAAAAAACATATTGGGCTGTGTGAGAGAGAAAGGAATGGTGTTAAGTTTTTGTCACATAGGAAGCAAGTGGTACAATGGGCTCAAGCCACGTGCTCTTTTATGTGTCACAAATGTTACAGGCTGGCTCTAATGGTTTGGCAAATACTTTGCAAAAAGAGCTGAAATCTAACTAGTTCATACCTCCTATGGCAGCTTCCAAATATGTCACCTGATTATGTGCTTAAAATTAAATTGGTATTTTCCCCATATAAGCATAAAATCTTCTTTTCTGATCAAAAATCTTAAAAGGAAGTTTTGAATGTATATTCAGCTTACTTGGCCCAAGATACAGTGAGCCACTGAGAAGTAGTGTTTACCACTGTGTACCCTGGCATCAGTCTTCTTCCTTTGCAGCTGCTATTTACCAGACAGTATTTGTACTGAATGTTGCTGGCAGGAAACGTGGTCTGCTAATACTGAGAAGGACTGAGAAATTTTCACACTGAGTGCTGCTGCTGACTGCTTAGAAGTATTCAGATCAGGGATAGTTCTACAATAGCATTGTACTACAGCAAGTTCAGAAGAAGGGAATACAGTGGTACCTCGGGTTAAGAACTTAATTCCTTCTGGAGGTCCGTTCTTAACCTGAAACTGTTCTTAACCTGAAGCACCACTTTAGCTAATGAGGCCTCCAGCTGCCACTGCGCTGCCGCCGCCCGATTTCTGTTCTCTTCCTGAAGCAAAGTTCTTAACCCAAGGTACTATTTCTGGGTTAGCGGAGTCTGTAACCTGAAGCGTCTGTAACCTGAAGTGTCTGTAACCGAGGTACCACTGTATACTCAGTGGCCTTTATTGCACTCATCTTTTAAGTGGGGTGGGTAGGACTTGTCCCTTCTGAATACATTTTTGGATGACTATTTTAGATTTTCTGTATTGCTGATTTTATATCTCATTTTACTTTTTTGTTATTTCTACTTGCTAGTCGCTTTGGGAACCTGAGTGCAAAACTGTGAATAATAACAACAACAAATATCATTTTTACTGTAAGATAAAAAATGCACAAGGTTATATATTTTACTGGGTCACCTTCTTCTAGTGTAAAAATACAGTATGTGTGTTTCCAAATTATATGGAATATTTCTTCAGGACTGCAGCCTGGGCTCTCACTCCCAATTCAGACACAGAGGGTCTGAGCAGATCCATCAGACCAGTGGCACTGGAGGGAATGGTGCTGGAAACTGATGCAGGGCCCCCTGCATTATGACTCATCACTGGACCCCAGAATCAGGGACCTCTTGAGCTCGTCCATACCTTTAGAGTCTGCACCCTCTGAGGAACTGGTCCCTCCATGCCAGGGACCTACATACCCCATGTCAGCCTGTCAGTGCAGGCAACGAGCCCAGAGAGAATACTCAGAGAGGAGGAGGCCTTTCCCTTTAAGGAGGGCTGTTCTGGACCTGGAGACATAAAAGGCTTCAGTTAAATCACTGACAGAGGAATTTAAAGCTTTTCTTGGTTCTGTAACCACTATCCTACTTTGCTGTCTGGTCCTATGATGTGGAATAGGCTTCTAGCCAAGCATAGGACAATTTCACAAAAAAGTTTTCACATTTTTACACCTATCCAATATTGGTCTCTTGTTTGCTTTGATCACTGCAATAGTTACCTATATTTATCACAGAAAGAGCCAAAGGCTATTGTTTTTGGCTATGAACGTAGCGCAATGTTGACACTTACTGTTGGCCTCCTGGTGTGATGATATATACACAATGTACTACACGCTATATTAAAAGCAAGCCAGTTGTCTAAGACTGGAATCCTGACTCTACTACTGGGAGTAAGGCCTAATGAATTCTCTAAGACTTTTGAGTAAAAATGGCTAGGATTGTGCTCTTTGTTAAGTGTGGGGGATATGTTTAAAGTTTTCTTGTGGGCCAAACTGAGGGATGCATTAGCAAAATATTATTTTGTTAAAGTGGCAGTTTCAAAATATCTAAACTGAAAGCACTTTTAAATGAAAAAGGGGGATGTTCATATTTATTATTTAATTATTGATAGGGTTATCTCCCAGTCTCCCAAATGCATTTCTTCAGGATTTGCCTCATTTCCTTTACCTTCCGAGTAATAATCAGAGCTCTTAGGTGAACCTGAGATGTGCACAATAGGCAAACCTTGGAATGTAGCTTTAGTCACAGGAAGTTAGTTTGTTCCTGCTAGTGATGAATCCCATCAGTAACTGAAGTGATGTATATATTTATTGAGGAGAATTCCTGAAGGGTTGCGTGCCATATAGGCTTACCACATCATCAATTTGATGCTTTTTGCCACTAATGTGGGAAGTAGTATGAGGAGGTAGGTATATAAACACACTGTTTTACAGTGTTTTATATAACATTGATATTGGTGGACACTATTGCCTGTGCCGATTCTATATTTAGTTGGTTTATCAATCCCCATATTTTTTTGAAGAGTTACTATACATGGTGAGCCCTGTGTGTCTTATTCTTAAAGGTAGGATCACAGTACTCAACTATTTCAACAAATGGGAGATTTGCCAAATGTGCTATACTCTAACAAGTATTTGTTGCCAGAACACAAGGCAAAAGGGAGAGCTTCTTTGCAGAGCATCCAATAGTACTCTCAGAGTTACTGCTTTGTTTTTGGAGCTCGAAGAGCAGCATAGTCATGAAACAGCTGAAACAAATGAACAATAAAGGCATTTAGTTATTTATTGCATAGAATAGATTCATTCTTCGTTCTGATAGCAGGATTCTAATCTTGGAGCCTAAGTACTTCTTAGCATTGTAGTTTATTTAAAAAGAAATACAGAAAGCAGAATATGGAATACTATAAATCTTTAAGTCTATGGTTGTTCACTATTGTGGAATGCTAATAAAAGTATTTTACACTGCCAATTTGAACTAGCACATAACAATAAAAGGTACTTTGTTTTAAGAACTGTAAGACAAAGAGACAAAAGTGAGGGAGGGAATTCACTTGGGAGTCATGAATGCTAAAAGGGTGTTTTCATTCTCACCTTGAATGTGTCTACATGGAAATAAATCCCACTGAGATTAATGGAACATAGTTTATAGCAAGCAGGCTTTGCACTGCAGCCTTTATATAGAGATGGTAATCAAATATTACTTATTCAGAATTTGTCATCTTGGAGAAAAAGTATGGCAATATATTTAATTGCACATAGGATCTTTTATAACAATCCTAACATGAGCATGATCACCTTTAGTTCATGTATCAGCCTCCCATATAGCCTTGGGCAGAAATATAAATTTGGAAGTGTTTTTTAGTATTAATTATCAAGTTGGCTTTTAATTAATGCTTGCCTTTTCTTTAACATTCATGGTCATTCAGTTTGTGGAGGGTATATAATTCTTATCATATGACAGGGCTATATTCCTGATTAGATACATCTGTAGAGTGACCCTGTTCCTTGTTAAACCCTGCTGTTGACAATAAATGAGAGGCTCTTCTAAATTGGATTTGGACATGCATATTCAAGTGCAAAGTGTTTCAGGGAGAATTTTGCCACTCTGTAATATTTTATGCTTCTCTTAGGCTGAAATCTTAAACACATTTACACAGGGAGTAAACCCCACTGAAGAAAGTAGCACTTACTTCCAAGTAAGCATGCATCACATTTTGGTCCTAATTGCCATTATCTATATCACCATCACTGGTAATAATCCTGAATAATAGCTGGAATAAAAGGAATAAGGAAAGAAAAGTAGTAGTATGAAAAGGATTACAGAATTAGGTAGGCTGGCAAAAAAACAGTCCCAGCAATGGTAAATTTAGAGCTAGAATGAGCAAAAATGTCTACATTGCTAGCCATTTAGAGAGAATCAGCAGGACATGGGGGAGGGGGAGAGATCATTGCCAGGAAGCCAGTTAATCATAGGAAGTCCTGCCATTCTCACCATCTGCATTTGTTTGTTTGTAAGCAAGCGGTATTGAAAATGACACTTAAGATTGCCCTGGGAGGGGAAGGGGGGATGAAGAAAAGGCCAGAGGCTTCGCTGCTGCTGGGAGGCCCTGCCTTCCTTTGAAGTGAGATCCAGCGAGGCCAGAAAGGCCTTAACTCTCCCTGGAATTGTATGAAGTGTCTGAACAGCATTTCTCTCACTTTGCGTGTATTGATTTATTTTTCCCTGATCGGGACGATGTATGTGGGTTCAACGGATGACATTTATCCTTAATGTGGAGTTTATAAAATAAAGTGCCAGTTGTATTGAGGATGGTCGTTTCTAACTGATGGGCAAATACGTTGTGAAGTACAGAATAGTGTCTGAAAGGCCGCCTTTTGAAGAGAGAGCTGTTTTTTGTATTGGCACGCCATGGTAAGTAATGATGGCTTTTAGATCATTTTGGGTTTGGGATATTTTGAACCTTCATGTAATACTGATCTCCTTGCACAGATGTGCTTTCATTTATGTACACAAAGTCAATTGCAGCCACATTTTATACTGATTATATATTTGGGATATGCAACGTCTTGATTTTTTAATCTGAGCTTTCATGCAAAATTTAGAAAGAAAACCTATACTTAGTTTACTGCTCAGCAACTCCAATTGCACTTCAGTAAATTTTAAATTGTTAGTTACATTCACTAAATGATTCACTTAGTGAACTAGGTTCTCAAGCAAATGTGTTTAGGTTCAGGGTGTAAAATATCTATAATCATGGCATAGTTCTCATATAGTTACTGCAAAAAAACCCAAATAATTTTCAGGTAATGGTACCTAAATAGTGTTGAAAGAAACAAAAGTAAAGTGTTGAGAGAGAGTGAGTGCCGGTTTTTAACTTTGCATTAAACACTTCTCAATTAACAGGGTTGCATTATTAGGTCTTTAATACTTTTAGGTTGACATTTTAAGAACAATTAGTTGGACATAAGCTCTTTCTGAAATCAATTTTCTTCAAAGTAAATGTATTTAGGGTTCAGGTCCCAACCAACAAATGCTATTCAAACACTTAACTACTGTAATACTTTCACACACACACACACACACACACACACACACACACACATTTTGTGTACTAACATACACACCAATATACATGCATTACATAAATACCAATATACATTATGGCGGGGTGGGGGAATATTTAATTCAAAAGTTGTTTATTTAAAACATGGCCAAAGGAGGAAACTACCCATATTTGGCTTGTATTCCAAATGAAATGATGCAACCAAACATTTGTTTGGCAGGCTTTGATGCTACATTTTCCTAATTTGGTCTGAAAGAACTGCAGGCTGTATTAAACACAATTCCCTCCCCCGGAAACTATTTCCCCATTAATTTATTTACCTAGTTGCATACATCGACCCTGAGGCAAAAGCATATGTAACTCAAAATTTTAAATACCAAATTGTTACATTGATCCTAATAAAGATGTTTATTATACTTGTACTACAGGCAACCTCCCCATTTACGCAGGTTCAAGATGTGCACAGCTGTGCATTGCTCCGAACCCAGAAGTGACCCAAAAACGTCACTAAAAGGGGTGGGATGGGGCAGGGGCGGAACGGGATGTTTGCGGGCATTTTCAATGGTGTTTCAAATATACACAGCGTAAATGGGGGAGGGTGTTGCCTATACAGTGGTACCTCGGGTTACATACGCTTCAGGTTACATACGCTTCAGGTTACAGACTCCGCTAACCCAGAAATAGTAACTCAGGTTAAGAACTTTGCTTCAGGATGAGAACAGAAATCATGCTCCGGCGGCACGGCAGCGGGAGGCCCCATTAGCTAAAGTGGTGCTTCAGGTTAAGAATGGACCTTCAGAAAGAATTAAGTACTTAACCTGAGGTACCACTGTACTTCCTTTTGGTGTGTGTTGTGTTACTTCTGGGTACTAAACAGTGTTGGTTTTAGGTTACTATTGCTATGTAAAATATTACATAAATATATGCTAGACAGATAAAATCATAAGGCTACAGGGCAGTCACATTTTTAAGAGAACCAACCACAACATCACAAAGTTATGAATAATTTAACAGCTTGCTCATAACTCTTTCTCATACTGGATGCCACAAGAGCACTGTGTGTTTTCTCCTTTTAATCCTGGGGACAGAACTGGAAATAACTCTTTCACGTTTTAAAGAAAAATGTGGAGAGAACAGCTATTGCTTCTTTGACTCTGTAGTCCTTGACGCAACCTGTAATCTGTTCATCACTCAAGAGACTAATATAATTGTCCACAGAATTCTTCCTGCACTCCATCTTAAGAATGTAACTTTTAAGCTGCAGACATTAGAACTTCAACAACATGCCCTATTTCTCCTCCTCCTCCCTCTTGTTATGTTTCACTTCCAACCTGAAGCATACTCACAACCCTGGGACCTTTCTAAAGTTGTTTTTAATAAAGGTATCATTAGCATAAAGCAAGGGACACGGGTGGCGCTGTGAGTTAAACCACAGAACCTAGGACTTGCCAATCAGAAGATTGGCGGTTAAAATCCCTGCAACGGGGTGAGCTCCCGTTGCTCGGTCCCTGCTCCTGCCAACCTAGCAGTTCGAAAGCACGTCAAAGTGCAAGTAGATAAATAGGTACCACTCCGGCGGGAAGGTAAACGGCGTTCCGTGTGCTGCTCTGGTTCGCCAGAAGCAGCTTAGTCATGCTGGCCACATGACCCGGAAG
The DNA here is from genome assembly GCF_964188315.1 of Podarcis muralis. Taxonomy (NCBI): domain Eukaryota; kingdom Metazoa; phylum Chordata; class Lepidosauria; order Squamata; family Lacertidae; genus Podarcis; species Podarcis muralis. The sequence continues at coordinate 57,166,204 of NC_135657.1, read as the reverse complement.
CTGCGGACAAACGCCGGCTCCCTCGGCCTATAGAGCGAGATGAGCGCACAACCCCAGAGTCGGTCACGACTGGACCTAATGATCAGGGGTCCCATTACCTTTACTTGCATAAAGCAGCAGTGGGGAACCCTCCTGTTCACGTTCCTATTTATTTAGACCCATGAGACTGCTTTCAATGAGCCACACCGGCCCACCCAACATGTGACATCAGATTTACATGCCCTTCAACTAGCCCTGCGCCCTCATGTCTCCACATACAGCATTAATCTTTGACAGAAAGGAACCGTGATAGAACATGGGGGCAGCTCACTTGAATAGGGCATAAGCATCTTCTCACATCTAATCTGAGGGATATGCCTTAGCTGTGATGCAGGCAACACAAGTCATTGCTTGCACTGTGCTGTAGCTAAACCCCATCCAGAGGCATGGATCATTTGACACATTTCCATGTGTTCACACTTGGGAATTTCCTTGACAATTTATGTACTTTCTTGTATTTGTTTGTATAGTGAAGGCCAAAAGTCCGAATACGATTTTGCCAGGTGGGGAAAGAGTGCAGCGGATATGGAATAGAGTGCTTATTTTTGTGACATTTTCCCCTTAACAGGCCTTTAAAAAAGCACCTGGGAGCCAGCCAGCCTAAACGGTTGGCAGTGTTAGAATGTCTTTCATAGCCAGCTATGGAGTGACTTCGGGGGCAAAAATAAAGTTTATAAGCCATTATAAAAGATCCACTGTCCCCAGTTTATTCAGAGGAAATCTTTAAACTCTGCAATTTAAAAATAAAGACCTGCCTAAAATTGAACTTGAATAACAGTGAGTCTTGAGATGAATCAAATGCAGCATGATTTGTTCTACATAAGTTCATAAGTTCACTCTAACAGGCTGGAAAAGCCAACCGTGCTGATCAAACATGACTAATAATCACACAAGAGATTGATGGGCTTGTTTTTCTTATGGGGCATGTGAGGTAATTCCCTGACAATTAAGTTTCCATTGTACTGCCAAATAATACTAAAAGCTTTTTGCATCGTTGGCTTTCATGTAAAACTTCACAGCAAAGCAGCCAGCACTGATTCTGCAGTCCAATACTTTCTTAACTTACCTGTAGTTGCTGTCACAACCTCATTCCAAGAGGGGCATGGATGTCTCAGATGGTTGTAAGGTAGGCATTTTCTCTAGAGGTCAATCCAGGACATTGCTGCTGCCGCAGGAACCATTCTTTAAAATCAATAATTCTGGAAACAGCAATTTGTTAACTTTGTGAAAATCCTGTTTCCATCAGGGACTTTCTTCAAACAGCTAGTCTTTATACAACAGCCTTTATAATACACATGAATTCACATGTTCCCTGACTGTAATGAACCACTTCAATATTTTAGTAAAACCTCTCTCTTTCTCACACACACACACACACACACACACACACACAACATGTGTACATGTACAAATGAGAAACATTGTTAAAACAAAAGCATTTAAAATTAAAGCATTGCCCTATCATGCAGTTTCTGTCAGAGAATAGAAAGATCTGGATATTTACTCCATTTGACTTTCTGCTACATCTGTCTGCTCTTCCAGATCTGCAGCAATCAACATGTGTGTTGCCCAAAGCCAAAGTGTGTCCCTGTGTTCATGGGCTTGATCCAAAAATAGCAATCGCTCAGTTTGATCTGCAAAGATCTTGTTTTCTTTTATAATGAAAATTTCAACAAAAACAAGGCATAGTTTTCATGGAGACCGGAGAGTATACTCTGAGGAAATCCCACATACATGGCCACACCTATTTTAATTAGTCATCAAAATTATATTTGCATATACACAGAGAGATCTGCATATACTCGAATCCTACATAACAACCTTGATTAATGTGTACATTTTACTCATCCAGATACACAGGGTAACTTTTTTTTTTTTTTGCTTGAATCCAGGGCACATCTCATGATCCACTCTTTATTGTTATAACAGGGTTAAATAGGTTAGTCTCTGTGATAGTAGCCGGTCCATGTCACCTAGGGAGTTGTATGGGTGAGTGAGAATTTGAACCCGGGTCTCCCTAGTTCTCCTCAAACACTAGAATTACTATCTCACACTGGCTCATGCCCTATAATTTACAATATGCATAAATCCTATTCAATGTTTGTGGTGTAGTAAAGTAGCAAATGTTATTCTATGCAAGCATAAAGAGCTACTTATACATTGGGGCAAAAAAATTCCTAACTTCCTGTATTCTGAATGGGGCTGAGCTTGAGCAACATATCACCATTTTTTATTATTATTCTGTGATGAAGAGCAGCATATAAGTGGAATAAATAGATCACTAAAAAAATTATGACTAAGAACAGAAAAATATTTAAATACATTAGAAATAGGAAACCGCAGTTGGGCCTTTAAGAAAACAAGGTAGTCAAAGGTGTTCTAAAGGAGTAGAAGGAGATTACAGAAAAGCTGGATGAGTTCTTTGTATCTTCCCACTGGAAGATGTAGAACAGATGCTTGTGGCTAAATTCACTTTCTCGGGAAGGGAGTGTAAGGAAATGTGGGACATAGCAGTGATAAGAGAGATGGAGTTCTAAGCCTAAGTAATGCACAACTTGAGAAAAGAGACAATGCACGTATTTTTGTAAACTAAGAAATATTTAATAAATATTTTTTAAAATTAATTAATTTAAAACTAACAAATCACTAGGTCCAGCTGGCATCCGCTCAAGAGTTCTTAAAGAACACAAATGTTGCTGATCTTCTAACAAAAATATGTAATTTGTCCTTATGATCAGTCATCATACTTGGAAAGTATGATCAATGTAACACCAGTTTTAAAAATAGGATCCAGGAGATATCTGTGGAATTACTGGCTGATGCTTAATATGTGTTCCAGGAAAGCTGGGGAACACATAATTAAAGATAGAATTACCAAACATATAAAATAACAATCTTGCTGATTTATTTGAGAGTGTCAGTAAATATAAGAAAAAGAGATTATCCATTAGACATATTCATTAGTAATAATAATTAGTAACTGTGCTTTTGGGGGGGAAGGTGGGAGAACTCATCACAAATTTTGTTTATTTATTTAGTTGTAAGTTTTGTGGCAACATGCCATATTTTATTAAACAATTCTTGTACAGCTGGAATAATATGTAAATGCACTTTAGCTGCTCTTTTGGCTGCAGTTAGCAAGACAAAATTATAGTCTTCTGGTCACACCTTATTTTTAAAGATAATGCAGAAGAATTTGTCAATGACCTTGTTATGTGATAACCACTCATTTCTGTATATATGATTTTTAGAAACTTCCATCATATATGTATATAGTCTGGTGCATTCCCTCCTGATTTCCAGCATATATCACTATCACTTGGGTATATCTCTGCCAAATGATGCAGAGTCAATTACCAACCATATAACATTGTATAAAGAAAAATTATGTTCATGCAGGGCAATTAAACTTTATTAGTGATAAATATTTATTTCCAACTAATATTCAGAGTACCTCTGCTTCCAACAGCAGAAGTAGAATATATTGATGGTACATATTCACGATGGCTATATGTTAGCTCCTGGATCAGAGGTAACACGCTTCTGAATACCAATGAATTGTGGACAAATTGCTGAAAGAAAGCCCATTACGGCTTCTGACTCTATGCAGTGTGCAACCACTGCCTTCTGGTGTCCTCTGAGAGTTTCTCCAGCCTGACTAACCCCGAGAGGAAGGCTAATAAGTACTCCATCAGTAAGGAGCTTTGTGATCAGACAAATGGTAAAGGTAAAAGGACCCCTGACCATTAGGTCCATTCGCTGATGACTCTGGGGTTGTGGCACTCATCTCGCTTTACTGGCTGCAGGAGCCGGCGTACAACTTCCAGGTCATATGGCCAGCATGACTAAGCCACTTCTGGCGAATCAGAGCAGCGCACGGAAATGCCATTTACCTTCCCGCTAGAGCGGTACCTATTTATCTACTTGCGCTTTGATGTGCTTTCGAACTGCTAGGTGGGCAGGAGCTGGGAGCAAGCAACGGGAGCTCACCCCGTCGCGGGGATTCAAACCGCCAACCTTCTGATCGGCAAGGCCTAGGCTCTGTGGTTTAGACCACAGTGCCACCTCCTTTGAGAACCTCCTTTGAGAGTTTCTCCAGCCTGACTAACCCTGAGAGGAAGGCTAATAAGTACTCCATCAGTAAGGAGCTTTGTGACCTGACAAAATGGTACACCTGTTTAAATTGTTCCACTTACCATAGTAAAATGACCAAATCAGACATGCAAGCTACAAAGCCATTCAGCTCCATTCTGCTTATAGACAGGATCTTAATTACCGTACTGTTTTTTTCTTTTTTCTTTTTAGTGGTTAACATTTTCAGATGAAGCTATTTTGCATCTTTACATCTCGGAGACAACAGTAACATTTGGAAAAGGGAAAATTGAATAAGCTTTAATATAATCAGGGACTTTACTGAGGTTTGTGTGGTCTGCCACAAGTCACTGGTTCTCAGGCAGCTCTGCATGAGCTGCATAATTTTTCCCTTCAAGGCACATCTTTTGAATCCCAAACCATTTGCCGAGAAGACAGATCTTTCAGCCTATATGCATTTCAACAGATAAAGAGTAACCAAATGTTCACCAGGTAAATTGAAATAGAGAGAGGAGCTCATTTGACATGACCCATGTCCCCACAGAAAACCAACCCAAAATGTTGATGAATTAAGCTTTTTCTTCTAAAATCAGTTAAAGTTCGTTATTTTTTAAAAACCTTCAGGGCCATATTACAGTAGCGCTACATTAGTAATCACAGGATGCTATTTAAAGTCTGTTTCACTCACAGGATTAAAGTGTATGGTAGAAATATTCCAAAACTTTCCCAGGACGACTGCTGTGGTAAAAGCTAGCACAAGAGTTGCTTTGTATTATAGAAATACCAAGACCTGTAGCAGAGTGTTTGCTCTTTCTCCACCCTAAGCAGGTGCTTTGCGGATTTGGACATTTGCTGAGCAGATGGGGTGTCATCTTAATGGTGCATCCATTTGATGGGGTCTTAACATTAGATTCTGAGTGTCTGAAATTATATGGGCATTGGACTTAAAGTGACTTCTTTTTCCTTGAGATAAATACCGGTATCCTGTTAACTAGCTTGCCAGAGACAGAGAACTTTTAAAATAAGAACATACTTTGTTTTCATGGTTTTATTATTATTCTAGGCATCACACATAAAACATCTTTCACTTAAATGTATTTGTTTCTACAAGGAAGTTTTGTTTTATTTTTTTAAAAAGCATGGTGATTCTAGGAACTTCTTAACCCTTAAATCGGTAAGGCCCTGCAGCCTGGCAGCAGGCAATCTAAGTACACTCATGAGTACTGGTAACTTGCAAAATAATGTTCTTTATGATGTATAACTCTTATTCTGGATTTGAATCCAGGTCAAAGACGAAGACTCCAGGCTGCATGTTCACATCTGTAGTTTCTTGACCACATAAAAATTATGTGTAGAAATAGTTGTGTAGGTTACAGAAAACGTTCGTAAATTTAAGTACTCATTACATGCAGAGTTACATAACTTTCTATATTTCCCACTCTGTGCTCCAGATCTCAGCATTGGGTCACATAGCATGTTTATGATTTGGGGTTGAATGTCTGAGCCATGTGCTGGCGTGCTGGGTCATGAACATGTGGATGTTGTATATGTTGTGCATGACAAAGGCAGAAGAAGGTAGGGTGGCCATACTTATATAAGCACTCACTGTCCACCCATCCTCCTTTGATCATTGGCACCCATGTACCCACCCCTTGGGACCAAGCAGGAATCTGTGTGTGGGTTTTTTAGCCATTCCACAGTGTGTCTTGCTGGACTGGTTGCAGTGTGAATGCTGTATTTAAACAGGTTAATTTGCCAGGAAACTGCAGGAAAGAAAGAGAGCCTGGTAAGGTCAACTAGGTGAACCCCTTAGGCACCTTTGAGAGTGATAGGAAGCTCCCAAGGCTTGCAGCTCAGAGCTAGCGGACCCAGGACAGGATATGGACTGCATTTGGAACCATCTTCTCCCATCTGCCTGGAGCTATGGGCCCCCAGGGTGATTATGAAAGTAGGTCTCCCTATTCACCTTAATGGTGCAGTTTGGGGAAGGGCACAGGCTGAATTACATGATCACAGTGGGACATAGTCATATAGCATGTGATCATGATTTTTAATGCCTTTGTTTTTTTACTTTGTGGCTTGATATTCCTTTTATGGATGCAGAGCTTATGCATCTACACTTTTTGAAAATAAGTATTCACAGCTGGTTGCACAGAACTGAATGTCCTCCATTAGTGAGGCACTTGTAGAAACATCTTGCAAATACATGTAAGTACTGTATATGCATAATACAAAAGTGGGGAAAGTCAGCATACTTGGTAGTGAGTTCCTTGGCATGTCTTTCAAAGCACGACTTCTGCATGACTCAAAAGCACATGAAAGCTACCTAAAAAGCAACAATTGAAATCACACAATCAGCAGACGTGTTAGAGCCTTATAACCCTGAGACATTTTAATTCAAAACTAGCAAAGCTGGGATCAAGTCAAGCCACACAAAGGAATGGCAATATCCCAAGCATGAATACATTTTAATTGCAGAGTATATGCGAGCTAGTAACAAATCCTTGCCCCCTGGCAGCTGTAACTGAATGGATCCTGCCCTGCTGAAACATACTGTGTATGAGAATTTGTCTTCCTTTAGCTTCAGGCTGCCCCTCTGGCAACTGTCATCCACAATCATATCAATTACATAAAACCAGATTTGTCCAACCATCTTGTCTATACACTGACAGTCTAATAATGTGACCTGCTGTATTTCTCTAGCTCTATTTCTAAGGGAGCTTGAATCATCACAGCTTTGCACATACATTCATGTACACCCACAGACTCCCTCCGTGATGTCATGCTCTACTGAAAAGTGCAGTCAAAACTTGCTTCATGGCTTGCCATGTTCTGCAGTATTCATTACAGACACATTATAATGTGTAATGACTTGCACAGGTACAGCCTAAGGGAAAAACTAGTTTAACGCAAATGGTGGAACACTAGCACACAACACAAGATGCTGTGCTGCTGAGTTTAATTAGTATATGTAAAATTCATAGAATTGTAGTTTGAAGGGATCCCGAGGGTCATCTAATCCAACCTCCTGCAATGTGGGGGTCTCAACTACATCATACATGACAGGTGGTCATCCAATCCCTGCTTTAAACCTCAAAGGTAGGAGAGTCTATCGCCTCCTGATGGAGCCCATTCCACTGTTGAACAGCTCTTCCAGATATTTAGTTGGAATCTCCTTTCTTGTAACTTGAATCCATTGGTTCGGGTCTTAGCTTCTGGAGCAGGAGGCAACAAGCTTGCTCCATCTTCCATGTGACAGCCCAGATTGTTGAAAATGGCTATCATATCTCCTCTCCTCTTTTCCAGGCTAAACATACCCAACTCACTCAAACATTCACCCTCTTCTGCACGTGTTCCAACTTGTCAATATCCTTCTTAATCTTAGGTACCCAGAACTGGACACAGTACTCCAGATGTGGTCTGACAAAGACAGAGTAGAGTGGTACTATGACTTCTCTTGATCAGGACACTATACTTCTGTTGATGCAGCCTAGAATAGCATTCACTTTGTTTTGCTGCTGCATCACATTTTTTACTCATGTTAAGTTTGTGGTCTACTAAGACCCCTACAGTATATCATTTTCACATGTACTATTGGCAAGCCAGGTGCCCTCCACCTTATATTTGTGCAGGTGGCTCTTCCTGCTTAAGTGTAGAACCTTACACTTGTCTCTGTTGAAATTCATTTTGTTATTTTTGGCCCAGTTCTCCAATCTGTTAAGGTCATCTTGAATCCTGATTCTGTCTTCTGCAGCATTGGCTGCCCCCTCTCACTTTGGTGTCATCTGCAAATTTGATGAGTGGTTCCAGTGACTTAGAAGAGCCCTATTGGATCAGACCAAAGATCTCTATTCTCACTGTGGCCAAGTAGATGCCTTTGGGAAGCCCCAGGATGTGAGTACAATAGCTCTGTCCTGTTTATGCTCCTCCAGCAACTGATATGCAGAGAGGTATACTTCCTCTGATACTGGACATAGTTCATAGCCCTCATGACTGGTAGTGATTTATAGCCTTATCCTCTGTGAATTTGAGTAATTTGGTAGTGCGACAGTAAATTCAGAGGTGCAGGCACTCTTCCTTCAATATCAGTCTTATAGCTGAGTGTTAACAGGATTCTAGCCAAAGCAGGACCGCTGAGAGATGAGGGAACACCCAGGGTTCCAGAAAAAAACCAAAACCTTTAGTGAGAAGAAACCTAAGGCAGCAAAATAAACAAAACTTTAACCCAAACAACCTAGTGAGAAATGACCTTGCTCAGTGGCCACAGAATGCTGAGTATCTGTTGGGACAGGAAAAATGGGAAGAGTGGAAATGAGTATCCTGGAGAAGGGAATAGCCTTGAACCCTGAACAGGAGCACATCTCAGTGCCATACTTATTAATCATCATTTACAGTCATACCTCGGGATAAATACACTTCAGGATAAGTATTTTTGGGTTGCGCTCCACGGCGACCTGGAAGTAACGGAGCACGTTACTTCCAGGTTTCGCTGCTTGCGCATGCGCAGATGGTCAAAATGACGTCACACGCATGCGCGGAAGCGGCGACACGCACAGACACGCTATCGTGTCTTACGTTCTGTTCAGGATGCGAATGGGGCTCCGGAACGGATCCCGTTCGCATCCCGAGGTACCATTGTATTAAATTTAAATCATGATCTGCCTCCCAAATGAAACCAGGGCAGCATTTTGTTGCAGATTCCACTTGAAATAGATATGCATAAGATATTAAGAACAATGTGTATCATAAAATTATTCCAGATTTTCTTATGTAAATGTTGCCTCTTTTCAATCAGCTTTGTGAGCTTTCCTGAGGGTCACACAGATTTGTGTACATCATGCATACAGATTTTTATCATCAGTTGGAGCTGCAGCAATAAAAAAAATCAGACCTTTTGATTCATTAATGTGGCAGTCAGTTCTAAATGAGAGCAAATGAAATGACTGCATATTCTCCACATTGCCTGTGTTCTAAAAATATCAAATATTTACACACTATTTTGGGAACTGGTATATTTCAGATGCAAGCAATTCTCCTACATTGGTTAGGAAGCCTCTCAAACAGGAAAAGCCAATTCCAGGAAAAACACCCACCTTGTAAACAGAAGTTTCTAGTTTTAAAAATATAGTTGCTATCCCCATTTTTGTCCTCATTTTTCACTGCACAGCACTGAGATACTGTAGCCCAGGGGTTTTCAACCTTTTGGGGTCCACGGCTCCCTTGACCAACTACATTCTTTCTGTGGCATCCCTGTGGGGCTCAGGAACCCAGTTATGTCACCCCTTGCCTGCAGAGATGGCAGCCTCTCACGCTTTTTCAAACACCCTCCCTTGTGGAGTGTTCCTGTAGCTTCCTCTCCCCTCTCCTTGGGAATCCTCCAGGCAGCCGCTGCTGCCGCCCTTGGTCTCTGAGCTGCACACCCCACCCCAAAGAGAAGTATCTCTTCACACTGCCCCACAGGGGCCTGGGACTTGACTGTCCATTCCCAACAGCAAGGGCTGGCAGACTGGCTGCCTGGACTCCCTCGCCTGCTTGCTTGCTTGCTTGCTTGCTTGCTTGCTTGCTCTGAGGCTGCCTTAGATCCTGGTAACCAGCACCCTCTGAGCAGTCCCAGAGGCACCATTCGCTTGGGGAGCTTGTAGCCAGGGCTGCTGCAACGAACAGCTGTGCAAGCCTTTGGGAGGCAGAGATGTAAGAGGGCATCAGAGGAGGGAGGGAGAGAAGGAAAGAGTGACAGAGGCCAGTGTTGCCTGCAGTACCCCTGACCATCATTCAAGGCTGAAAGCCACTGCTGTAGCCTAATTCAGCTAACATGTCTACTCAAAAGTAAGCGTTATTGAAATCAGCGGGGTTTAGTCTTAGAGGCAATCTTAACCCTACTTACCTAAGTGCCATGACTTTTCCTGGGGCTAAGCCATTGAAAGGGCAAGTCAGTTGGCAGTCTAATCCTATGCATGTTTGCTGGGAAATGAATCCTGCTGAGTTTAATGAGACTTGCTTCCTATTCCCTAGTACTGTACGTAAGTGTAATGGTTTATTGTTTTCAGTTTCCAAGGTATACTTGGGATCCAATCCAAAACACTTGCTAAGATGTTATTCTTATTAAGTAGAAGAGAACTTACTTCTGAGAAGACTTCAATAGGACTGAACTGTTAATTCCTTTCTGATATATTTTGGACTGGGGTTTTGAGGGGAGAAATTTTAATAGTTTTAGTTTTCTGTATTATTCATGCAAAGAATAGCATAATATAAGCACAGTATAAGAAGTAAATAGCCTCAGTTGTTGTTGCTGCTGCTGTTGTGTGTGTGTGTGTGTGTTTGTGTTTTTACAAGAAACATGGCTAATTTCACTACAATGTGGGTGAAGGTGCCAATCTGACTGTACATTTGAATGCTATTAAGTATAGACAGGCAACATTAGCATTTGAATGTCCGTCATATTTGCAACCACACAATGTAATAAGGTGGTAAGACACAAAGGTTGGGTGATCTGGGCTACATTGATTAATTTAACAACAGATCTGCCATAGGAAATCATGGGGTTGTGTTTTCCGTACCACTTTTCTTGAGCCTAAGGATGGTCACCAAAACCTTAACTACCGAATGACTTTCCCTCACCTACATTCGAATATGTCAATTTAATCGATTTAATGGCTTCAATCTGTTAAGTACATCCACCACCCAATGAGTAGATAGTAGGGAGCGGGGGAGGCACCAAGGCCAGTCAGCTGATGGGGGGGGAAAATGCCTACTCATTCCCAGACAGTGACCAGAAAATGCCTATATTGAATAAAGCAGGGGTTGGCAGGCTACCTTGCCTGGGCTGGTTCACTGCCACAGAGCCCCCTCCATGGGCCAGATCGCGTGAGCGCCCCCGCCTGCGATTTCCAGCGTCTGCGCAGACGCCATTTCCTGTGCCGTGAAAGTGGGTCCCCGCACTGTGCTGCGCCGGTTTAGTGCAGCGCGTGGGGACTTGAAGAGTGGGCAGCTCGGTTCGGGGGTGGATCGTGGGCCGGTAAAACAACCCCTGTGGGCCGCTTGTGGCCCATGGGCCTTAGGTTGCCGACCCCTGGAATAAAGGGTGGGGGAGTGCGTACAGATAAGCCAAAGACACTGAATGAGAGATGGAGTGGGCTTAATTAACCCAAAGTCTAACCCCACCACCCAGGCATCTGTGCAAGTATATAGGCACACTTGAAGCTGAATTTGTGGCCTTTCTCACCTAAGCATCCAAAATGGAGCCTGCCACTGCAGCTGGTTTGGGGGCAGTGGGATGCCAGCCACAGTTCCTGATCCAGCAAATGATATGCATGTGGAAGCTTAACTGGATGTAAGGATTGACTGTACGTCATATAAAGCTTATATATCCAATTATATAAAAATTGGTGTGTGACTAAATGCTGAAAGAATATGCCTATAACCTTTGAACAGCAACACATCAAATTAGTTTCCACCAAGCATATCATTACAAAAAGAAAGTTCCCTAAATTAGGTAAAAACTGCCTTCTTTAATTAAATGTGATTATTGAGCCAGTCCTTGCAACAGATGCAAAGTTTTGTACCTTTTGGGGGATGGGAGTGCTTTAAAAAAAGACAGCAACAGTCTACTCTTGAAGGTCAAACTTTTTCTTTTTTTAAAAACTTCTCTAGAAATGCATCTTAACAGAACTTGAAAAGCTTTTGTATTATCACTGATGCGTTTGACTGATCGTGGAGAGAAAAATTCCTCCCGCTCATCCTTCCCCCATAATAATAATCCTTCTCTTCAGTAACTCCTCAAAATATTAATTGAGAGAATAGCTTGAAGATACGTTCTGAGGAGTGCTTAAGCCTGTATTCACTTGCCTTTCTGTCTCTTTTTTAAAAAATCGAGAAAATCCACAGTTAGTGATATAAGGCCTCTTCTCACTTTAATTACTGTTTGACAGGCACATTTACTTTCCAGCTGAGCTGTCCTAAATGGAAGCAGCTGCTTTTTAAAACTATACCCCATTCCAAATCCCTACCTTCAGTATTTTAGGACATGAGACCTGCAATTCTTCTTTGATTTATGAAAGGGGAAAATCTCTCTTTTGGTGTCATGATATTGGTCTGCACACAAGGAAAGAAGTCTCCTTCTATTTCCTAAAGTTTGAAGGACTTAGACTGTCTGTTCATGTGGGTTATAATACAATATCACAAACTTTCCGTGTTGCCATACAAAGGTGGACAGACAGATACACTCTATGGATTGTTCTTGATTTTTCATTGTTGGATAGAGCGATCACTGTTGCTAGGAGCAGCAGAGCAGCGGAGCAGCTGCCAGATCCAAAGCTCTATGAGTGGTGGGTATCAAATTTGTTGCAGCAGTTCCAGGCTCATACAGCTGAGGGGCCCACATTATGGGATCTAGCAGAATCACAGCCCTGTAAAACATTATTTCAGGACCTTCTGCTGGCTACAGTTGGTGGTAACATCACTGGTTTTAACATCAATCTACAGTGCTTTCCATCGCCACAGAGAAGACTTCTTCACCGGTGGAGGCCAGTGGACAAGAACACCCTACTATAGCCTAACCCTCTCCAGCAGCAAAAATAGGGGGTTAGGATTGCTGCCTTATGCACTTGATTGTGAACAATAGATGAAGACCTAGAAATTATTAAAGTCACTAGAAGAAGCTTGGATTAAACCAGTTTCAGGTACAATACATGTATCAAGAAACTGATAGTTTTCAAGTGTATTCTATTCACTGTACAATCAGTTGAAAAAGTTGCTCTTGGAAAGAATATGGAGGTAAAAACCTCAAATAGTTCCTGCTGTTTTTTTCATAAAAAAACCCCCAGGGCATTTATTTTCTTAACAATTTTTTGCAACAGGAAAATACTAGTTTCCGTTTGGAATTTCTATACCAAGTTACTGTATTTTGTTATTGGCAAACAGTCCACATTTGTCCTCGGGAAGACGGTCATTTATTTCTTCTTCACATTAAACAAGGCAAGAAGGGAAACATAGGCCCAGATGATTAATCCTAATCCAGAAACAGATGTAACTGGCAGACAATTAGATTAGAAATATTGAACTACTGTCTAGTGCTGCATGTTGTGTTATTAATATGTTAAATGTGTTGGCAGTAACCAGTAAATCTTTGTGGCTTGGTGAAGTGGAATTTAAGACAAATAGATAAATTGAAGCAGAACAATAATTATAAATAATTTGTTTTGATTTTTTTCTTGTTCAGGCTGGTGCAGTTTCCTCTGTTTAGTCTGGCATATGTAGGCTGCAATTCTATGCACGTCAATATGGGAATTTAACTGAGTCAACATGCATAGGATTGCACTATTAGATTAGTACATGAAGATTGTGACACTTTGAAGTTAACCTTGTCCTTGTTTTGTAGATCTTTACTATCTCCCCAGGAAAATGTACCCACTTGAGTGAAAGGGGGCACAGAAAATGGGAATTGAATTTTATCAACTATTGCATTTATTTCCTGATATGTCCTTGCTGCCATTTCTCCTCCCATCTGTCTCTGGCTTTTTTCATTCTTTATTATTTAATTTGTATTTTGTCCACCACCACTTTTCTGCAAACGAGAAGCCTTCCATATTCATTTTGTGCTGTTAGGAGTTAGCTACTCATTTGTCATCAATGTGGTTACTCTTGAATATGCCATATGGTCTTCAGAAGTGTGTTTTTAAAATTATTCTTTTATTGCAAGCAGTACTTGTTGGGAACCTGTCATGAAGACTCAATGCAAGATACATGGGAGAGAGGTAGAAAATACAGCTTTATACTTAATAAATTATGAAATAGTCTTCAGTGTTGGTTTTTTTAATGAAATAACAAGGCTTGGAGGGTTATAAAAACCAGCTATAAAGAGGAAGGTGGTGGGGCTTGTAGCCCACCAAGACTTGGGGAAACAGAACTAGAGAAAACAGAAACTATGTTTATGACATTGGGATTAAAACTGAGGTTTGATTTTTGCTTAGAAAGCTGTTGTGTAGTAATGGGAGTGGCTTTTAAGTGCTCTTACTGCATAAGTCATGTATTATCAGAGGTCCACAGGACATGAAGCTATTGTTGTGAACATGTGTGCAGGACAAAAGGATATGATCCTTTCCTTTTTCCTTCTGACTCAGAAAGATTGATACAGTCCTAGGGGTCTATGTTTAGAGTTGGCTAAATATTGTGAGATGACGGCATTTTGTCTCTGGCACACCTTCTCTTTCTGATCTGTAGATTTAAAGTGAGCATAGGTTTGCAGTGCACTTTTGGTTAGCAGTTGACTTTTGTTGTTTGTGAAATAGAATGGTTTAAAATATGTATATGTATGCACACACAAAAAGTTCTTCTTGGGTAACTGGTTTCCACAGATGGAATACATGCTGCTCATTTTTGTGTTTGAGCTGAAGGCTTCTTAGCTCAGCCTCTGATATGTGTTACATGGTATAATATGGCATGTAGTATGTTTCTAAGTACTGTAATTCCAGCATCTCTAATAGAACTGATAAGTAATTTCTCTTCATTATACTATCTTTGTTTAATGCTATTTTTTCATTGGCAACTTGTGCATTGCATTCATGGTTTTGTTTGTCATTATGGTTTGTATTTTTGTGTTTTTATATTCCAAACCGCCCTGTGCTCCTCAGATGAAAAGGTATAGAAATTTAATAAACCACCACCATGCAAATCCTATAATAAATGCAAATACCAATGAGTATTCATGTAATCCATAGAATAGACTGTTGGACTACTTCCTGGTAGATCTAGTTTCAGTTCCTTCTTCTGCAGTAATTTTACTGCTTAGCTTGAACAAGTCACTTTCAGTGTGTGAAAGAAGAGTGATAGTACCAAGCCTCCTCTGCAGAAATGAGCTTTGAATTCAATGAGTCTTGTGAATTAGGATTTTTAGTGCTGGCAATAGTACTTTTTGGCAGACGTATTCAGTAACTTAATACACAGGTATTAAAAACTGAGTGTCACCCGCCCCAGAGAATCAAGCTATACACGTTTAACACTTCAATGGAGAATAGCTGGGCAGCAATTAATATCCACAAGGGTAGCTCGGTAACCATATGCATTTATTTGGTGTGAAGGAATTAGTTTGTAGTTCGGGTTATTTAGCTAACGTGCACACCATACACACAAGAAAGAGCTAGGCATAGGAGGAAATTAGGAGGGGGAGGTCGAGTTCAGCACAACTCTGGGAGGCAAACTAGCCTTCTCTTTCTCTGGGCTCACTTTGCAGAGTAGGTTTCAGACAAGCAAAGCTGGGCAGGGAGTACCAGAGGCGGGTTTCAAAAACAGACGGATACAGGAAACAACAAGCAAATCTCAAAGCACAGCCTCACTTAAAGGTAGCAGATGTGGAGGCTGCCATGTGTAGGGAAAGTACCTCTGGAAGACAGGACAGGAACAAGATATACCTTTCCTGGACCTGTTAGCCAATCCTGAAGAATTGGAACTGGGGCATGTTGAAACTGGGTCAGGAAGGGAAAATAGAAATTCAGCAGGCAAGAGGAGGCCCAGAAATGTTTATTATTATTATTAATTATTTATTTATTTCACAACATTTATACTCTACTTGAGATTGTATGTTAAAAATAACCAAAGGGGTTTACAAAAAGATAAAACAATAAATAGCTGTATAGATTGATACGATATATATTTGATTTTTAGTGCCACACATATAATACTAAAATATTCAGTTATATCAGTTGAAAATCCTATGGAATAAATGAATAAGTGTGTCCCTCATAGATATTACACTTCTTGAGTTCCAAAGAAACCCAAACATAATTCAGGAATGCCACATTGACCATATTTACAAACAGAAATATCTGGATTTTCTGCTTGATGAACTGCTCCTTACAGTAAAACTTTTGTGAACTGTAAGCCTTTCTGGCTTGCAGAAATCAGCATTGTGTGTACATAGCATACTGTATATGCCTAAGTGGAAGGAGTTTAATGCAGATTCTTTGGACAGGTATAGGCAAACTCAGCCCTCCAGAGGTTTGGGGACTACAACTTCCATCATCCCTAGCTACCAGGGCCAGTGGTTAGGAATGATGGGAGTTGTAGTCTCAAAAAACATTTGGAGGGCCGAGTTTGCCTATGCCTGCTTTGGACTAATGCTTTACTTTGGTCTATTCTTTAAGGTAAACTCCATAAAGTGCCCAGCTCCAGTTAAGAGTGCATATCAATGACATCAAAACAACAATCACCACAGGAATACAAGATTCTTCTCTTCTCTTTTTGTTTTTAAGTGTAGTTCTCTTTTTGTTTTTAGTGTAGCTCTCTTTTGCCCATAATAGCTATATACTCCTGTGTATAGCAGAACACTCCTGATATAAGTGTTCAGCTTTCTTTCTGATTGTCCTGTGTTTTGGCAAGTACACTACAACCAGCCTGAAAGTTGCCAGAAGCAGAAAGGTTTTCCATGCTCAGCATGCTTCAGCAAGTCTGGGCTAGATACTGTCTGGCAAAGATGCTTGTATTATGATGACCCCCTTCCTGTTATTTGGGATCCAGCCTGTTTACCTGACTCATCTGCAGGGTGGAGTGGCCGCGTGCTGTCTCAAGGGGCTTCTAAGCACTCAGTGTAGTGTGTATGCTGATAGAGATTCTCTGGTGCTTGTCATGTAGTAAATTACTGAGTTTTGAATTACAGTCATGTTTTCTAGGTGCAGTGTTGGAACTACAGTGGTACGTCGGGTTAAGTACTTAATTCGTTCCGGAGGTCCGTTCTTAACCTGAAACCGTTCTTAACCTGAAGCACCACTTTAGCTAATGGGGCCTCCTGCTGCTGCCGCACCGCCGGAGCCCGATTTCTGTTCTTATCCTGAAGCAAAGTTCTTAACCTGAAGCACTATTTCTGGGTTAGTGGAGTGTGTAACCTGAACCTGAAGCGTATGTAACCCGAGGTACCACTGTACCACAAAGAGGGGCCTTAGGCTTGGTAATATTGATAGAATGGTGACTAATATGTTTCTCCCACAGTACATGCTTCTAACCACTTCTTAGTCATGCAAAGCTTTGTGCTATACATTTGCACAGTGGCAGTTTTGCTGCCTCAGTCTTGTGCACAGCTACGTAGCCACACCATTACAGGATGATGGCTAATAGGATGAGGATGGTGCTGATGCAAGGTCACATAGATGCTCGCCATACGTATATCCCCCAAAGAAGCATAGGACCACATTTTAAATGTCAGAAGGAAGAAATGCTTAAGTGGCGGGAAACAATAAATGGACAGGGTTGGAGAAATTGTGTTCTGTTTGGTACTGAATTAGAGAACAACACATGTCACTCCACACCATGCACTTGCTTCCTCACTTGTGCATAGTATCATTTGTGAATGGCATGTCCATGTACAATTTTTGGCTTTTGTCTGCATTATACATGTGAGTGGCTGCTTTTAAAAGACTGCCCAGAGTATAAAACAGTTAAGAGTGTTAGCAGCAATGGAAGGACCAGATCAGCAAGGAAAGAACAGTGGGTATATTTTGCTCATGTAAAAGAACTCACAGTGCTATTCCTTGTAATTCTGTGAAGTTCACTGTATATCTGAAACATCAGCTTTAGAAAGTGCAAACTTCCTGATTAGATTAAGTGTTTGTTTAGTGTCAACGCCTACTGATGACCATTTAATTGAAATGCAAATGGTAGAACTATGTGTAAACATCCAGATATTTTGAGTCTCGGGTGGGAGTTGAGACAGGAAGTAGAGACTGACCATACCACAGTAGTTTAGCATAATGTGTCTGAATTTTGTCTAATTTCAAACTATAACCTAAAAAATCCCTCTCCCATGTAGCCTGGGAGATATTTTATTTATAAAGAACTGTTTGCTTCCATAAACAACTGTTTTTAAAAATTGCATAATAGATCATCACACTCCCCCTTCCTAAGGCATTTGTGTGGCTATAATTCACCAGAAAGGGATTTCAGTTTATGCATCTGACAGAGTGGGTGTGAATCCATGAACGTTTATGCCATGATAATGTTGTTAGTCTTAAAAGTGCCACAGGACTGTTGTTTTTTTCCATGTAAGAGACTGACATGGCTGCCCCTCCAGAAAAAGGGAGAGAGAAAGAAGTGAATAAAATGTTGCTATCATTAGGCTGCTATCCTAAGCATAATTGCTTGGAAGCCAAATAAACATGGTTAGGAATTGGGGTGTTTGGCTTGTTTGCTTCACTTGTGTAATTTCTGAAGCCCTCTGTATTATAAAGTAGCTGTGTTTAACAATAGTTTCTTTTCTTCCTCCCTCTGAACGTTGTCATTGGGGCTTTGTTTGCCACCCTGGTCTGCACAAACAAGTAATTGTGGGGTTCTTCAACCACCACCACCTTTGTTGGTTCTGTTGGCTCATTCACAAAATCCACTATGAGTTTTCTTGAACATGTTATTGTTGTTGGCATTTATCTGTCTTGGGAGACAAAGGAAGAGTTCACCTTCAGGGGTAAAGTCAAACTGTTGGACAGTTACAACGCCTGCTGTGGCTGTAAGGACCGAAGCTACAGTGGTACCTCGGGTTACAAATGCTTTGGGTTACAAACACTTCAGGTTACAGACTCCTCTAACCCGGAAGTAGTACCTCGGGTTTAGAGCTTTACTTCAGGATAAGAACAGAAATCGTGCGGAAGCAGCAGGAGGTCCCATTAGCTAAAGGGGTACCTCAGGTTAAGAACAGTTTCAGGTTGAGAACGGACCTCTGGAACGAATTAAGTTCTTAACCAGAGGTCCCACTGTATTCATAGAATCACGGAGTTGGAAGTAATCACAAGGGTCATCTAGTCCAACCCCCTGCCATGCAGGAATGTTTTGCCCAACTTGGGGCTTGAACCCACAACCTTGAGATTAAGAGTCTCATGCACTATTGACTGAGCTGTATTCAGTCTATATTGTCCCAGGGTAAATGCTTAAGGAAATGTACATTAAGAGGAAAATTAATTAATGATGGGAGAGAAGACACATTCTTTGATGTAGTTGGGCCCCAGAAATATTTGTCTTTCAAATAGCTTCTGTGAACAGTCATGTTCATGAGTATAGCGTTTTGCTTGTGGCAAATGAGTACTGAGGGTTTTTTATATTTATTTATTACATTTATATACCACCTTTTCCTCAACGGAGCTCAAGGTGGTGTATATGGTTTTCTGTTCCTCATATCCTCACAACAACCCTGTGTTACTTGACTTCAGAACACAAGAACTGAAGCTGGGTGGACAATACCTTCCCAGTTGTTAACACTGGATCATGGTAATGTGGTGACTTTTCTGTTAGCGACATATACTGTCAATTCATATACTGTATGTACCTAAAACCTTATAGTTTGAGTCCTGGTTGAACAATTCAAGCTGGAAAAGTCACCTTCCCAAGGAATGAATAAAACTTCTGAAAGTATATGAACAGTAATTACTGACTTGGACATATTATCTATATACAGATCTGTGTCATCATGTTGAGAGACCCCTATCCAGGCCACCATTCTGCATTCTCAGCTCCCGTAGGAGAAACCGTATTAACGCATATGATGGGGGTGCTAGTCCATTATAGTGAGTAGTAGAAGCAGATGTCACAAATGAGATGGGGGATGACTTAGTCTTAACATAAAACATCTGTGTGCGTGCTCTATCTTGCGCCACTTCTCAGGCCTTATGCAGACATTCCTACATTAGGGGAATGTGCATATCATTATAATGTTGGCTGATTCTCTCCCCTCCCCCCCCCCCGCTTACATGTGCATGGCACATGTGCATAGTGATCCCCCCACACACAGCATGTTTAGGCTTCACTTATATGTGATTAGAGCTCACGTGCATTGGCATCTACATACAAATACGTGCATTGGCATCTACATACAAATGTAAATATACACACATGCTTTCCAGTCCACAGAAGTCAGGTGTGCTGGTGGAGGCAGAGCCAGCTGGTATGAGCTTGATAAGCCCTACTATCAAAAACATATGCATAAGCTACTCATTGCATTTAGGCACACACCTAAAATGTTTCAAGTATAACTTTAGTGTGCATACAAGTGACACATGTTCACATGTATCACACATATGATGATGATGATGATACAGCCACAAACATCAGAAAGTTGTGATTCGCAGTACAGCTTTGCCTCTGATCAAAGTATAAAATTACCTTTATTGTGCAGCAGTAAAAAAAAGTGCTCCAAAACCACACCCTGTTATTTCTCAAGGAGACTTGCTAGCTTGTTGGGATGCTGAAACGTGAGAGACCCTGCTACAAAATGTGCCTGTGTAAAGAAACCGAGCCAACATCATGGTGGGCACACAGAAAACAAGTGCAAGGCTTTCAGCCTAAGTTTCAAGAGCTTGTTTTTCTGACAGAGGTGGGTGGAAATTTAGGCTGCCAGACTCAAGTAGAATGGTTCCTAAAAGGAGGAGGAAAGGGAACCTTAAAGAGGGCATTCCTGAAATCCTTGCGGGAAGCTGGGTTGGCTTAAACATTAACCCTGTTGAGTGGCGAGTGTGTTAAGTGCGTGTCTGCGTGGTGCGACTGGAGAACTTGGGCCAGTCGGCCAGAACCTTCAGCGAGGCTGCTCTTTCAACAGGCGATTTGTTCGCCTGTCTGGGGCTCATTGCCATGCGAAGGGGCTGACATCAGAGCACCTTTTGTTGCTAAAAGCTCTTTTCTCTGGAGAGAGACAGAGAGAGCAGTCATGTGGAGATGGGAGAGCCCATGTAGAGGGAAAGGGGGGGAGGCAGAGAATTAGAGTTACCTACGAGCTGAAAACTCAGCGCGGGCTCCTGATTTGAGGAGGGGGAACCTTACCGAAAGACTTCCTTTGGTGCCAAATGTATTTTGTGCCTGTGGGAAGCGATTCCCTCTCCCCAAAGAGGCGACCGCGACTCTCTGGAGCACCCCTGCGCGAGGGAAAGGTGGTCACGGCCAGCTTTGCTTTGCCACCCTGTTGCTCACCGCTCCAAGCAGGCAAAGTTTGTGCGGGGCATGGCAGTTTCTAGACGTGCCAAGAGTTGAGCCCGGGAAGGAGCTGCAGGAGGGAAGCGTCGGTCGCCTCCTCTGCTCTCTTCTGGGGCTGGAGCCTGGCGGGAAGGCGAAGGCAGAGGCGGCATAATGGAGTAGCCGGGCGGCGGCGGCGGGTCTGGCTTGAGCGCAGGGCTTGAGCCGGCGGCGGGGCGTGAGGCGGGCAGCGTCGCCTCGGCTAGAGTCTCGGTCCGGTGGGGAGCGCGCGCCTTGAGCTTTGCTTTCCGAGGAGGCGACTATGGAGGAGGAACAAGCCGCCGGCGCCGAACCCCAGGAGGACAGCAGCATGCCCGAGAGTTTCTCCAGACTCTGGACGGATGTCATGGGGATACTGGTGAGTGACTGGTTTGGGTGGATTGGGAGAAGTGGAGAGGGGGCGCGAAAGCTACCCAGCCTTGGCTGTAAGACTGGTGGCTTTGACATCTCCTGAAAGTTATTCTTGGGCCGACTCAGTGCAAAAGTTCCTCTTTGGCGGAGCAAAACTTAAGAATAAAGGAATCCACGGGTTGCTTACGGAGAAGGATCCAATGGGGTTTCTTGAGCCTGTGCTAAGTCGTGAGCCCTTTACGACCCAAATTGCTTCTCCCCCCCCCCCCCTTGAATAGCACCTGTTGTAAAAAGTTAGTCAGATGAAATCAACATTACATTACAAGCACCTGCTTTGCTATTCTACTCCCCTTTGGCTTGCTTGTCCCGGCTATTCTTTAGGCTTAGGTCTCCATTTGTTGGAAGAATTGAATGTTGAGGTGGTGCTGTTTTTGGCTTTTTGGACGATCACTTTCGTCTCAGCCTAATCACGGTTTCTGAATATGATTATGAGCAATGTGCCTGCTTATAATCAGTCAAGTATCCTTGGGGATTAAATTTCAGTTGTAAAAGTGTAATTTCCACCAGTGAATTTTGCATACCTATCAATCAGACACTGTATTGCATGAATCAACCTCCTTTTCCAAGCTGATGTGTAAATTCTGCTACTTTTTTCTCTGCCTCTTAATGTATGATGTATTGAGGAGAGCCTGTGGTTTGTTAAACTTGTGCAGTTTCAACTTTGCCTGAACCAATTTTTTTAACTCTGACTTTGGATTTCACACACTTTTTTTAAGAGAGAGAACTGTAGAGTGATTTGCCAGGTCTTCTATGGAGTATGCATGCAGAGAATTAAATATTTCTAATACTCCTTTCATGTTGCTGATTCTCTTCCTCCCTCCCCTGAGGTTCAATAATTCAATAGCTACGGAGGATCAAAAATGTTCAGCTACACCATACATGCCCTGAATTTAATTAGTTCAACCACTGTAACCACACCAGTTGCGGAATGGGGATAGATCTGACTAATGGAAAACTTAACTCTTTCGGTATTTTTAAAGTGTTTATTGGCAGACAAGCAAAAGGAGAGTAGAACTTCTGTGATCGAAACTGTTTACTGACAGTTAACTGTAAGAAAAATAAGAAGAAAAAGAACAATAATTGGATCCCCCCCTCGCGTTTCAAACTGTTAGAGTAGTATTTAACCTTGTGACCTCAGGCTAATTTAATTATATGCATTCCTAAGAATTGTTATTATTTATTGCTTATAACCCCCTCGTCCTCAAAAGGAAGAGTGGTTAACAATAGACATAAAATAAAACAATAAAAATAGTGTAAACAACACATTAAAAATGAATTAAGCAGTATGAGATACAATTATCACAATCCAAAGCAGTCAACAGCACAATAAAATATATCAACAGAACCACCCTTCTCAAGCTCCGAAGGCTAATAAAAATAAGTTGATGCTCAAATGGGTATAGCAATCTGAATATGCACTAGAAGAGAGTTCCACAAGTGAGTTGCTGCTGCTGAGGGCTTACTGAACGAAGGCATTACTAGCGGAGCCTCTCCAGCGCATCTTAAAAGCCCATCTTGAGTGGTACTGAGTGAGACAATTCCTCAAGATTGGAGGCCCTGAATCATTTAGATTTATATCTAAGTACTGTACCAATACCTGGAATTGTGCCCAATAGCTTACAGAACAGCCAGGGCAGAGCAGTGCAGTGCAGTGCAGTGCAGCACCTGCAAAATTGGTGTTAGGGAATTCCACTTTGCTGCCTCAGATAGGAAATGGGCAGCAATATTCTGTGCCAGCCACATCTTCAGTACTATCTTCAAGGACAGCCCCGCTTACAGCAGAATACAGGAATCCAATTTGGAGGTTATCAGAGCATGGACCAGTTACCACTGGTCCACTGGCTTTGGGTTCTCATATTTCAGTGGTGCGCTGTGCAACACTAAAATTCAGTGGTTCCCCCTCCTGCCTGCTCAGTTCTAGAGCATTGTTTTGGCGCCCCCCTGCAGGGTGGCGCACAGTGCGACCACATTGGACGCGCTACCTTAAAACCGCCTCTGCCTAGACCTCTGTAACCAAGTTATCTAACAGTGTATCTTAGGCATCAGTTGAAGCTAGGTGTTAGTTAGCACTACTTGCCACTGTGGCCACCTGAGCATCCAGTGTTGTATCCAGGAGAACTCCCAAACTATCTCCACATAATTGTCTGAAGATTTGGGAAGAATGAATCTGTTCTGCTGAAAAGTTTCAGGTAGAATAAATAGCTCCAGAAAATGTCACAGGTTTTACAGAAGTGAGCGTTTCTGTTCTATGTATCTGAACTTGATTTGCCTTTATTTCAATTTACAGTTAACATAGATCGTTATTAGTACTGTAGTTTTTGTAAAACAGTGTATGCTACATACAGTAATCTCAACAAGCAAGTAACTCAGAATTATCTCTTTTATGCTCAGTATCAACCTTTGTTACAAAGTTCATACCCACAATAGGCCTCCATTTCCATCTCTCTCCCCCACAAATGTATTAATATTACGTATTTATTATATTTATACCCCACCTTTCTTCATCAGTGGAACTGAAAGTGGTGTACATGGGATTCTCAGGTGATCTCCCATCCAGGTACTGATCAGAGTTGCTTAGTTTCAGTGAGGTGTTGGCCTCCATGTTTCTTCAGATCATGGTCTAGCACTCAAAAAAGGAGACCCAGATAATAGGGGAAAGGAGAGGGGGAGGAAGGAAAGAAGGTAAAAAAACAACAACAACTAAAAAAATAAAGGCAAGCCAGGGATAAGGAGAGAGGCAAGGGACACTGATACCAGGCACTGTTGCTTGAGGCAGGTGGGGACAAGCAGCAATCAATGCATTTTTTAATTCCTTACATTCCACATTATTAATACATGTATTCATTCATATCTTGAACTACGACAACAGGAATGGGATTTATTTCCTCTGCTTTTTATTGTTTTTTTTTTAAAAATGAAAATAGTTGACTATGGATGAGGTTACACGGAGTGCATTTTCTGGCAAATTTTGGTACTGTGGGAGATGTACAAGGTGAGACAAACAGAGTTAAACTGGGTGTCTGGAGAAAGTTAATGTAGCAGAGAAACCACCAACCTTCGTTTTGCCAGTTTCATAGTGCAGTTGCTGGGGCAAAATGAGTCATTATAGCTGGTAATTCAGTGTGAACATTCAGTGATGTAGAGTGTTTCAGCATTACAATGATGGAATAGCTAAACATCTCCTTTGCCTGCACTTTTTATCACTTTAGAAACAAATAAAGAGAGAAGTCTTTATGCTCATGTCTGTGGGAGCATCTGTAGGGGCATAAGGAGTGGTGGGAAACTGCTCTTCTTATTCAGCAGGTATTATGGGTTAGGGGAGCTTTGACTTTGACAGACATTTACTATGAGAGGGTCAGCAGTAAAAGAGAACTTTGCAAAGATCTCATTTGGAAACCTACATTTTTTTCAGAAAATTGTTGTGGATCAAATCTTCCCTTGGTTTTGGTCTGTGCAAAAACTTTTACCAGGCATATTTTGAATATTACATTTTTAAAAAATCCTAGGATACAATAGGAGATGCTGATTATGGTATTATGTTAAATTGCAGTTATGAAAGCTGGCAGTGGAAATAGAGCCAATACAGTTCTTCACTGATTTCAGTCAGATTCCTCCCCCCCCCCGTAGTAATAATAATGGGAATAATAATGAGATAATTTTTTTGCTCTGGGTGTCATGAAGGTTGTGCATTTATGACAGTTTAAAAACATTTGCTTACTACAGATGAAATATATGCAGGAATGAGAGTCAGCATTTGGATTCGCTGAACTGGAAATGACTGTCCTGTTGCTTGTCCTAGCTAATTAACCTCATGAAATATTTCAGTACTAGTCATTGCATTAGAATGTAAGCATGTAAGAGTAGTTTTCCTGGTTATTAATTGGGTCGATAGAGAATTAATTGTTTTTTTAAAAAACCATCCTGCTGTAGTCTTCTACTAATCTTCCATACATGCGTACTCTGTGTGTGTAGACTTTATAGCAGAGCTTTCCAAACTTTTCATGTTGGTGGCACACTTTTTAGACATGCATGATTTCGCGGCACAGTCAGTTTTGCATCATTTCGCGGCTCAGTAATTCAGTTTTACTAGCAAACCAGAGGCTAAACTAACCCCTTTCCAGCTCCGGGAGCAATGTGGGGAGCGTTCGCGCGACACACCTACACACTGCAGCTGACACACGAACGTGTTGCGACACACAGTTTTGAAAGCTTTGCTTTATAGTATACGCTTATGCATTTTTTGCTCTCAGTGTTGTAACTCGTTTAGTGCAAGTTGTAGTTATGAAGTTTAATCTTTGTAGGGAATCTGAAATGTATCCTACTTTGCATTCTTGATCTTTTGATCAGAATAAATTATATATGTTCAAAGAAGCCAGTGGGGTTTCTGTTTCATAACAAAACTAAAATTAGAATTACATTTCTCTGGTGCAACTGTAATTTTACGAATTCCTATTACAGCAATAGGAATAACCCAGCTAACATTCTTTTCAGTGTGATATGTGCAGCAGAACTTTCTAGATGATTATTCCTGTTTTTTATAAGAAATACTGAAAAGTGTTGGACAAGAAATTCTGCTTATGATATAAAATGCTTTAGAAAAAAATTCTGTAAGAATTTCTTTCTGATGGTAGATATTTTTATTTGGATGGATTTGTGAATAATATACTGTTTAAGTTATGTATATATAATATTTATGAGCCTTAATTGGTAAATACAATTTTATTTTATTTCTTAAGAAGAACGTTTTGGGATAGTCTGCTTTAGGCTTGCAAAACTATGCTAAGTGAATAAAAAGCATATATTTATTATGGTTTAGTTGGCTATTGTTAGCAGTGTGTAAACAGAACAGTTTCTCTGTATTGAGGTGAATAATGCCAGCTTACATCTGCATCAGGAATATTAACTATTGGCACACATAACTTTGTCATATGTTGTAGCATTCCTACCCACATTTTTTTTAACAGTCAGCAGTGTTAGAAACTAGGATAGGAGCCATGTGGCTTCCAGGACCTAGGTTGTGGGCACCAAAACAAAATGTCTAGGCACCATTTTTTTTGCAGCCCTGCAGGGGGAAAGAAAGCTGCCAGGCAAATCGGGGGTCTACAGGGTAGCATGGCAGCAAAGAGGTGTATTTTGCTACCACCCTACCCCGTCAAACACATTCACCCAGCAGCAAAAAAAAATAAATACACATCTTTTGCTCCTTTGCTGCTGGGCAAATCAGGTGTTTGGCGGGGTTAGCATGGCAGCAAATGATGCATGTCTTTTGCTGCCTCTGTGCCCAGCAGACCAGCTGACTGTAGCCAAGCAGGTGGAAATACTAGGCGCCAAGGGTGGTACCTGGACATCTCCAGGCAAAATGCGACTGGCGCCCAGCTAATTTCGAACGCTGGCAGTTAGATTGAGGTTTTGTCCCACATCACCCCAAAAGTTAGCTTTTTTAAAGCTGGATGATTGCTGGAACACACCCTTGTATAGATCCTGGGAGATGAGTGTTGGTTTTTTCTTAAAGGAAATCCACAGCAAAGCAAAATCCTCAATAGAATTCACATTAGCTACACCCAAACCAAAATTAATTCAATCTTGATCCTGCTGCAGAACCCTTTCCTCACTGTCTTTAGTTTGGAGAAGCATTAAGCTCTCAGTCTACAGTCCACAGGTTATGGTTATAGAGGTGCTGGTAATTCTCCAGTAGTTTGACCTTACCTCCAAAGGTGTACTGTCCCATTGTCTCCTAAGACAGTTCAAACATATGGATTTTAAACAATTGATTAACGCCCAGAGAGCTGTATGTGGCATTTGTATTCCACTGTTCTTGACAGACTTCCTTGTGTTTCCCAAAAGGCCAGTCATGAGGTTTAAGAGACCTCCAGAACTGCATGTGATGTGGGGAGGTGTACAGCTGAGGGCTGTGTGGAAATGAGCCTCTGTCAAAGTGCATTCCACACATGCACACGAGTCTTCAGATCACTACTGTTTACTATACATAATTCCCAGCTTAATGCAGTTTATTCAAGTAAAGTACATAGAAAAACAATTGGGACTTTGGGAATTCTAAATTTAAAACAAGAATGTAAGCGAATTAAAAACTTATGTGCAGGCTAGATATTTATGGTTGGGGTTCAAGTTGTGCAGGTATGAATTTTTCCTTCCGTTGTTAAGCTACTACATTTTCCCTTGTTTTCTTAAATGTTGAATTCACTCACACTAACCTAGCTGTACAGTTAAGCATCTCATTCAACTGTGGAGAATAAAATAAACATTGCAGCTGAAACCGTCCCCCGCCCCTGCCCCGGTCCTGTGTGAGCACTTCCTCTCTTTTGCCTTTTGTAGGAACATATGAATAACCTTGTTGGATCAAACCAAACACACATGGTTGTGCTCTCCAGTAACTGGTAAGAGACACTTTCTCTAATTGGAAGAAGCTGAAGGAGAAAGAGTATGCAGGAGACAGTGTGAGCACCTCTTAACACTTATTTCCAAGACTGTCTTAATCTCTTTCTAGGGCCCAACAGCTGAATGAGATAACATTTGATATAAGCCTTTTCCTTCCATAATGCAAATGTTTCAACCAAACATCTTTCTTTCAACAGAGCTCCATCATTTAATATAAAAGTCTGATTTGCTTTTTGTGATGCCCCTTTTGAATGGCTGTGCATCAGAGAGCCAGGTATGTTCTGCTTTAAAAAACAAACAAACCAATCTCGTGAGTGCAGGCGTTTTTGTAGAGTCTTACTTGGCTGTAAAACAATCCGGCTGTTAAGAATGTATTAGTATCTATGGTTTAAATTGTTGTTTGTCATGTCAAAGAAAAGTAAATGACGTTTTTTGAATTATACAAAGCGAATTAGAAAAACAAAGATGTTACATTCCAGCAACTCATCAGATTTTGCTGTCACACAGTTGAAATTAAACAGATACCCAGTGGCAGTTAGTGCTCCAGAAAGTGGAAGCCCACCGAGTCCATCCTCGTCCAGCCGTTCCCTTACAGCCAACAAAACTCCACCTACCTGACCCTTCCATTTCCATCCATGGTAACTAAATTGAACCTCCATGTTCAGAGTTCTATACCTTTCACTACTTTATCATGGGATGAATAGGATGATGTCTTTATGCCATTTGTAAGCTTTCTGTGGGACGTGGGTGGCACTGTGGGTTAAACCACAGAGCCTAGGACTTGCCGATCAGAAGGTCGGCGGTTCGAATCCCCGCGATGGGGTGAGCTCCCGTTGCTCGGTCCCTGCTCCTGCCAACCTAGCAGCTCGAAAGCATGTCAAAGTGCAAGTAGATAAGTAGGTACCGCTCTGGTGGGAAGGTAAACGGCATTTCCGTGCACTGCTCTGGTTCGCCAGAAGCAGCTTAGTCATGCTGGCCACATGACCCGGAAGCTGTACGCCGGCTCCTTCGGCCAATATAGCGAGATGAGCGCCGCAACCCTAGAGTCGGTCATGACTGGACCTAATGGTCAGGGGTCCCTTTACCTTTACCTAAACTTTCTGCAGATGATGATGTTGAAAACTGAGTAATGCAGTAGAAGGCAACAAGTTGTCTTACTTAAGACCAAGAAAACGAGTCGATGGCAGAGGTAGGATTTCAGCCCTAAAATGAAACACCCAAAATAAATAATTTGTTTCAAATGCTTTCAGGGTGCACTGGAAATCAAACCATGGTGTGCACACTGGTGCCCTTGGGTTGAATCATTCAAAACTGTAGGGTGGGGGAAGAGGAGGGGCAGCATTGTTCTCCTAACCTACAACATTGCTTCCCCCATCTCTCCTCTTTCTAGCAGCTGATTTATTCTCTCTGACTTGGCCTGACTGTAAATGTTTCTAGGTAAAATATGGGTATATGCCTGGGAAACTACTGGATTCTGACTTTGAATGGCTCCAACTATCTTGGTTTGTCAACCTGTTTAGAGGTGTAAAATGCATGGAAACCTGAAAGCCATAGGGTAAAAATTTTACATTTCTCCACAGAAAAAAAATACCCCCAGAAAGATTGGAATATAAGCCATATATGCAATACTCATCGCACACTTAGATATGCTTACTCAGAAGTAAGGTCCACAGTGTTCACTAGTAAGTGTGCTTAGGATTGTATGCTTATTTACAAACCCAAACTTACTACAACAAGTACATGAAATGTTTCATAGTATTGTACTGTTAGGTATTTCATGAAATATAAAAGTATAAATGCTATAGTTTTATTCAAACAATGATAAAATATGCCTAGCATTAGTGATAGACTACAAGCTTCTGTGCCCTATGGTCCCCAATTAGTTTTTGTCAATTGGTACAGCTGGGAAAAAGAAAGAAAGCTGACTATCAAAATAAACATACTAGTAAACAAAGGCAGGTTTTAGTATCTAGACTTAAAAACAATAGATAATTATCACTATCATATAAAAACAGAAGAAACTTGGGGTGGTTAAAAGTGAATAGATTTATGAAAGCAACATTCATTGTAATAAAATTACAATAAATTCTGCAATAAAATAATGGTAATAAATTTAAATATTTATTAAATTTTAATTACTCCTTTCAGTTACGATCTCATCTGGTGAGTGCTGACTGGACTATAGCTAAAGTTGTCCAATGTTTCTGATTATTTTTTTCATGCCCCCTCCCTAAACTTTCACACTTGCTAGTTTCCCTGCTTGCTTGGTTCTTTGCTTGCATTTTTTTAAAAAAAATCTTTTCATAAAGTTGGAGGCTGTCACAGAAAAGGCCTTGAGAGCCAGTGTGGTGTAGTGGTTAAGAGCGGTAGACTCGTAATCTGGGGAACCAGGTTCGCGTCTCCGCTCCTCCACATGCAGCTGCTGGGTGACCTTGGGCTAGTCACACTTCTCTGAAGTCTCTCAGCCTCACTCACCTGACAGAGTGTTTCTTGTGGGGGAGGAAGGGAAAGGAGAAAGTATAACAAGGTGGGAGTGGGGTAAATTGGATTTAAAGTATATCATCCTTAAGCAAAATACCATTCACTATTTGTAAGGAGTAGGATGGCTAATGCACATGTAGGTGTTTCCTGATATAAGTACATCTCCCATTTAATGTCAGAGGAGCCAAAAATTGTTTCCATGCCTTAGAAGCAGCTGGGCCTTATGAAGATTTTAACACACCACCATGACAAAAGTGCCTTTGTTCATAGGGAAAGAACATATGTTTTTTTAAAAAATAGTCTTTGAGGCCTTACCAGTAATGGAATAATTTTTAAAATGGTAGAAATGGAATGAAGCACATTTCATTTTAAATAAAGTATATTTAAATTGTTTTTCTTTAATGTTAAATACCTCTACTAAAATCAAAAGCACAAGTTGTGCTTCCAGAATATTTGATGCTTAGTCCAAATGTGTGTATGTGTCTTAATTTTCTTGGAGCAAGAGAAGCATTTTTCTTTTGCCCTGTTTAGAATTATTGATTCAACAACTCAAGGAGAGGTTCAAAATGTGATCTTATTTTCAGTCTTATTGGAAACTGATACTTTATTTAAGAAAGTATTTCTTGTAATTGTATTATTGTTGGATAAATTAATAGAAATCATGACAGACTTTATAGTACTATTTCACAGAGGAAACACCATAAATACATAAAAAATATTTTTTTCCAAGTTGGGTGTGACAGGAAAATAGGATCCTTGTTTGATGTTCTGGGTGCCAAGTTAAAAACTTAAGATGTAGTAAAATTCTAAAAAATCTTATTTATAAGAGTTTGTTTGAAATGCAGTTCAAATACTGGTCCTGAATGTTCTTGATAGCCTGTATTGGCTACTGACAATTTCACTTGGTTCACTTTTATTTCATGTCTGATTACCACAAAATGTACCTGTATTTGAGATCGTTACACTTATGATAATTTATGATAATATCGCATATAAAACAGGTAACAGAAGCATAGTGTCCAGAACAAGGAAAACAATTGTTCTGCTCTATTCTGTGTTATCCAGGCCACAACTGGAATGCTAGTGTCTAGTGCTGGACTTTTAAAGACCAATAGTGTTAAACTGAAACATGTCCTGAGGAATATGATCAAAATGGTGAGGGGGTATGTATGGAAACCAAGGCCTTTCCTATGAGGAGCTATTGAAAGAGTTGGTTTTACTGAGCCTTTATAAAAGAAGAGTAAGGGCTGTCACATAGAAGATAGACCAGATTTATTTTCTGTTGCTCTGGAAAAACAGTGGGTGGAAATGGCAGGGAAGCAGGCTTCATGTAAGTGTTTGGAGAAACTTGGGCAGGGGGCAGATTGCTTCAGTAGGTAGTGGGCACTCCTTTGCTGGATGTATTTAAGTGGAAGCTAGATAACTATCTGTCAAGGCTGCTGTTGTTGCTTCCTGCACTGTAGATCTTGCACAACAGGAGATTGGACTAGATAGTTTCCAGTCTCTTTTTAAACTTTGATTTTGTGGTTAATTCATTATACAAAGGGCTAATGTTTAAAACACTAAAGGATAAAAATTGACGTAGTCATAATTCTAAAAATAAAAAACTCCACAGCAGATCCCTCAGCTGTGGTGTAAGTCTGCTTTCTTCCTGGCTTTGCAGTTTGGCAAATGTACATGCATGCAGCACTGCTTCAGCTGTTACCCTTTTTTCTTCACCAATGCTTAAGGCAGGTTGCCTGTCCTTCACTAAACATTTGTAAAGTGTCACGTAAAATGCTTATACATATTTACATTCATTTCTTAGCTTGGAAATAAAAAGAAGCTTTTTAAATTATGCAGTACTTCTCTGGAAATTGAGTGGTGAAGGCTTCTTGGTGACCTGTTGGATGCCATCAATCAGTGCTTTCCATGACCAGCTTCTGCTGCAAACTTGCAGAATTTATTACTATTTTTTAAAACTTCCGGGAAGAGGAAGGGTAGTTTGCTTTGAATGCAGTAAAAATGCTTGCAGGTCAGTCCCAGTATGCTAATTGCATTTATTTATGTAAATTCCATACCGCCCTTTGATGTCAGTTTTCAAGGCAGTTTACAGATAAAAATGTGAATGCAAAAAATAAATTAAAACATCAAAAACAGCAGTTAAAATTAGGAATAAGTACTTCGAAAAGCCTTTTTTTAAAGCATAGGAAGGGGGGAAATGACATGTAGGAGAACCCTGTTGCAGCTTATCACTGTTAACAGCACTGCCCCTCCTGGAACTAGAGCAGCACAGGTGTGGAAAGCAGCGACAGCTCCTCCCAAGTGGCGTAGGTCATCTTCTATACATTTTTGCATAATGGAAATGAGCCAAGTTATGAAGGCAGTGTGAAAAGGTGCCATTACAGTAGTATAAATGTGTGCGCACATGTGCACACACAGTCAGAAATGTTCAAGTGACATAGTAAGCTTCTCAAATGATCAAGATTTAAAGATTTTCACTAATCTCGACTCACAACAGAGAAATCTATGGTTCAGTGCACATCTGTGACTATGAGTAGCTTAAGAGATATCAGGACTGAGATTCAAATATGTGTGCTTTCCAAAACATCTGCTGTCATGATGTGGATTAACGCATACTTTAAATGCTTATGTATGTGCTTGGTGAGTAGCCTCTATTCGGCCCTGTTTTTGTATTGACCCAGGATGCCTGCTCAGCCTTTGCTTATTCTCTTACCCAAACCGCTGTAGGCGTGTCATGTTTTTGCACTTTCATAACTCAATCCATGGGAAAGTATCTACAATACATTTCCCCTTTGAAGCCTAATATTAGTCAGGACCTGGTAGTGCTACATGATATGGATGAAAGGTTGTGTTAAGAAAGATTGCAGTACAAGGCAGAGCAATCGAGGGAGGCGCTGTGGTCCATCACCCTAGTACCCAGTGTTATATTGATCTCATGGCCTATCTAGTTCTTGACTGCTGCTATAGATTTAAAGCCTCAGGCAAACCAGGGCCATGTGCAATGCTGTGCTGATTACTTTTTTATATTTTTTTAAAAGTGCAGCATGTTTTTCTGCTGGGTAGAGTGAGATATTAAATTCTGTTTACTTGAAAAAAAAGCCGGCTGTTTAGCCTCATCAACAGGCACTTTGGCCATGATGAAGCAATATGGGCATATAAGATCATAAAGGAATAAAAATTCCAGATCCAAGAGTGGAAAGGCTTATAAACTGGCAAGACATAAAGCTTTTATTAGCCCGCTGATATCCCTAATTGATATAAACATGAAACTCAGCACAGGCCCCAGTACTTAGAAGATATGCATCTAAATAATATTTAAATGGATACTCACAGTTTAAAGCCCACAGGAGGGTGATTGTACTTGTTTTAATTAAATGAGCTGAACCCCCCTGGATAACGGTGCATTATTCCTCCCAAATAGAATAGTATTTGTGCATAAGATTTTTTCTGCTTGGCTGGGACAGTAAAAAGCCAAATGCTAGTACTGTACTGAGATCCGTGAGATTTGACCTTGTATCACTGGTATTTTTGTATATTGTTATCTCTGCTTATGTGACCTTTTGGCAGCTGATGCAAGGAGCAGACAGCTTACCCACTTGGTGTGCAATTTTTGTTGGGGAAGTGCAGTGCTGCTGTCTGCTCAGCTGCAAGCCCAAACTATTGCAAGCCCAGGCTGTTGATTGATCTGCAACCAGGTGGGAAACGAACAGTGTTATGGTCACCACACTGTCGCTGAGAGGGAGGCTGCTGCTACCAGGAAAGTGTATCTTCATGACAGACTGGTTTCATTGAAACCACAGCTGTCTGAGAAAGGGAAATAAAGAGCTTCACGGGCAGGAAGTACTTACAGGACATGGAAGTCCAGAGGAAGATGGACCGGTGAAAACTGGACAACTTTAATCTGGTCCCTGGTAAGACCCTGGAAGGCTAGTAAGTGATACTGGAGTAATTTTACAGAGAAGGTGTGAGGTTTCAGAAAGCCTCCCCCTGGGAGAGCAATAAGGGCAAGAGGTGTATGAGAGAGAATGGAGGGTAGAGTCAATAGGGAGTAGAGAAATGTGAGGTCAAGAGGAGAAGAGACCGAGAGACAAAGGCTATCCCATGGGTGTTCTACCCCATACTTGCTGACTTGGGGCAGGCCGAGGACACCAGCAGCCTAATTATTATTTATATCCCATTTTTTCTGCTGAATTCGGTCTAGACAGAAACGACATCTGGGTGGATAATCAGAGAAGCCTGTGAAGCTAGGATTGGAGACAGCTGTCATCACTGAGTACAAATTCAATACCCCCCACCTATCAGAAAGCAGGTTGAGCTTCTGCCTGTCCTAGAGCCAGAGAACCCACTTATCTGGGATCCTGAAGTTCCTCTACAACTCTCCCTTCCCTGAGAGTAATGCTGCTAATATGATAACTTACCAGATTCTGAAACCAGTGCTGGAACTTGAGGAGGAAACAAACAAACAAACAAACAAACAAACAAACAAACAACAAACACACAGAGTAAAGCAGTGGTGCTGTGAATTCCTGCCCCCAGACCCTTTCACATATATTGTTTATTGGTTGGTTGACTATAATAAACACTTGATTGGTAAAGTGATTGAACAAGACTATTGTGTGATGTAATGAGGCCTAGTTGCTATTGGGGCATAAACCTCAATATATCTGCCTTCCTACCTCCTAAGGCACTCAGAGAACAACAGAAAAAAATTGATTTACCAGTCATAGTTATACTTTTGTGAATTATTCTAACAACTCCTTATACGTTATTAAAATGCAGCCTTTTTGTCTCTGTACTTCCAGAATTGTATAGCCCCTTTGACTTTGTAAGCCGAAAACCTAAACAGAATGTCATTGTTTATATCCTTTAGGCAGTAACACCCAATTTTGTAGCAGTTAAGGATTTCCACAGGAACTCTTTCTGGAAGTGGGTGGATTGCAGCTAGCAGAGCTGTAATGCACAATTCTTGTTTGTGTACCCTTTCTGTTCTGCTAATAAGAAATTTTATGTGATTTGGATAATAGGCGTTTTCGGAAGCTGCATTTCATGACGTTGGTAGTTAAGGGAACATATTTCTGCCATAATCAGTTTGACTGACTTTGGGCCAGAGCCTTACCTACAACATTGTTGTTAGATTGAAAAGAGTGGGATAAAAATATGATAAATTTGTTTTCTGATTTAAAAAATGACTGTAAAAACCAGTCCATGTTTACTTCGCATGTATTTCTTACTGGAACCTGAGGTCTTTGAGGCTGGGTAGCAAGTAATCTTGCACCCTGCGTTGTAAATAGCTGGCTTCATCTGCAAAGTCCATAACACCAGTGGACACAAACTACTGTAGCCTTAAAGCCAGTTAGGAGTGTACAGTACAGTTTGAGGGAATTATTTACATATGTCTGTTTTCTGTAGTTGCACACTAATCATAATACTTCCCAGTACATACAGTACACATTTTTTTGAAGTGGCACAATTCCAGAAACCAGTCTTAATCAGTTCAGCAGAGCTTGCACCCAGGTAAGTGGGGTCAGGCATTTAACCTGCGTTCTCAATATGCTTAGCATAGATCTTGATAACCAGGACAACAAATTTGTGTAGTGGTGCACCAAAGGGGGAGAAAAATTAAATTGCCTCCTTTGATGGAGAAAACCATTAGATACAACCTGTAGATGGGAATTCTAAGAATGCCCAGAATTGGCAGAAATGTCATCAGTTCATTTATCTTAATGAACATCACTGCACCTCCCCCCCCCCCCAAAGAAACCCCTGTAGTAGTTTGGAGAGATATCAAGATTGCTGAACCTTCCACTGAACCATAATATAATTAAAACACTTGACGTTTTCATACGAATGTTCTTAAGAGTTTTTTTTTATTTATTTTTTTTTATAATATATTTATTAAGATTTTCACATAAAACATACATCAGAAATAACACAATTCATCATTGTCAATTTAACATCTCTCAGTTGTTGCATAGGACTCCCCCACACCTCCCGCGTACACTTGCATCATTATTATATTAATTTCAAACAAATTATCATTTTGCTCATAGTCTTAGTTTGATTAGCATATAATTCATCCTTAAGTCTAATTTAGTGATAGACAATTGTTTTCTACTCTGACATCCGGTTCAACACTCAGCCAAATTACAATATTTTTGTAAGTAAATCTTAAATTTCTTCCAGTCTTCTTCCATCCTTTCTTCTCCCTGGTCTCGGATTCTGCCGGTCATCTCGGCTAACTGCATATAGTCCATCAGCTGCATCTGCCATTCTTCCACAGTGGGTAGCTTCTGAGTTTTCCAGTTCTTGGCGATCAATATTCTTGCTGCTGTTGTTGCATACATAAAGAATGTTCTGTCCTTTTTTAACACACTCTGGTCGACGATACCCAAGAGAAAGGCCTCTGGTTTCTTAGTAAAGGTGTATTTAAACACCCTTTTTAATTCATTATATATTGTCTCCCAAAAGGCCTTCACTCTAGGGCAGGTCCACCAGAGGTGAAAAAATGTTCCTTCATTTTCCTTACATTTCCAACATTTACTATCAGACGAATGGTATATTTTAGCTAATTTAACAGGGGTCATGTACCATCTATACATCATTTTCATCACATTTTCCTTCAACGCATTACATGCAGTGAAGTTCAGCCCAGAGGTCCACAACCTTTCCCAATCTTCAAACATAATATTGTGCCCGATGTCCTGAGCCCATTTTATCATTGTTGATTTTACCATTTCGTCTTGTGTGTTCCATTTCAGCAGCAAGTTATACATTTTTGAAAGTACTTTAGTCTTAGGTTCTAGCAGTTCAGTTTCTAACTTTGACTTCTCCACTTGGAATCCTAACTTTTTGTCATTTTTAAACACTTCTTTAATCTGAGCATAGTGTAACCAGTCTCTCACTTTATCTCTCATCTTTTCTAAACTCTGCAATTTCCAGTTATCCCCATCCTTTTCTATTATCTCCCAATATTTTGGCCAATTGGCCTCCATATTGGCTCTTTTTCGAGCCTTGGCCTCCAGGGGTGACAGCCACCTCGGAGTTTTGTTCTCCAATAAGTCTTTGTATTTTGTCCAGACATTAAAAACTGATTTTCTGACAATATGATTCTTAAAGGCCTTATTTATCTTAGCTTTGTCATACCATAAATAAGCATGCCATCCAAACGCATTATTAAAACCTTCCAAATCCAAGACATCCGTATCTTCAAGAAGTAACCAATCTTTTAGCCAGCAGAACGCTGCAGCTTCATAATACAACTTTAGGTCTGGCAGGGCAAAGCCCCCTCTTTCTTTCGCATCTGTTAATATTTTGAATTTAATTCTGGGCTTTTTGCCCTGCCAGACAAATTTAGAAATATCTTTCTGCCACTTCCGAAAACACTCTGTCTTGTCTACAATCTGTAGTGTCTGAAACAAAAATAACATTTTTGGCAGTACATTCATCTTGATGGCAGCTATTCGGCCTAACAAAGAAAGTTTTAGTCTTGACCAACTATCCAAGTCTCTCTTAATATCTGACCAACATTTTTCATAGTTATCTTTAAAGAGACTCAGATTTTTTGCTGTTATGTTTACCCCCAAGTATTTGACTTTCTTAACCATGTTCAGTTCTGTCTCTTTCTGAAGCTGTTCCAACTCAGTATCTGTCAAGTTCTTCCCCAAAACCTTAGTTTTTTGCTTATTCAACTTAAATCCTGCCACTCGACCAAAGTTTTGAATCAGTTGTAATACTCTTTTCATACTAGAATCCGGCTCCTGTAATGTCAAAACTAGGTCATCTGCAAAAGCTTTAAGTTTATATTGTTTCGCTCCGACCTGGATCCCTTCCACCAACCGGTCCCCCCTAATCATATTCAGGAGCACTTCCAGAACCGAGATAAACAGTAATGGGGAAATCGGGCAGCCTTGTCGTGTACCTTTTTCAATTTTGAACCCTTCTGTAACCACATTGTTAACTATCAGTTTAGCCTTTTGTTCTGAGTATATTGCCTCAATCCCATTCTCAAACCCCCGTCCCACCCCCATTTCTTTTAAATTCCCCTTCATAAATTTCCAGGATATGTTGTCAAAGGCCTTCTCCGCGTCTATGAAAATTAGAACTGCTTTAGTGTTTATGTTTGTTTGCAAAAGTTCCAATATGTCTATAATGTTCCTTGTGTTTGCAAACATGTGTCTACCCGGGAGAAAGCCTGCCTGGTCTTTATGGATTATCTCACTTAAAACTTTCTTAAATCTTCGTGCCAAAACATCTGCAAATATTTTGTAATCCACATTTAAAAGGGAGATGGGACGGTAGTTCTTAAGTTGTGTCTTTTCAGTTTCCAACTTTGGTATCAATGTGATAAATGCTTCTTTCCACGATTCAGGCGCCTTCTTCCCCTCCATTATTTCATTGCTGACCTCCAATAATGGTTGTATCAAATAATCCTTCAATATCTTGTAGTAGTTAGAGGTCAGTCCATCTGGCCCTGGTGATTTGCCCTGTTTCAAACTCTGGATGGCCTGCTCAATCTCTTGTCGTGTTATTTTGCTATTCAAAATTGTTCTATTTTCTTCTGACAGCTTTGCTAATCCATTTTTCTCCAGAAATTGTGTGATCTCTGTTTCATCTTGTGGCCCTTGAGTGTATAACTTTTTAAAATACCTCTGGAAGCACTTTCTGATCTCTCCCGGGTTCTGAATGTTCCTTCCTTCAACCTCTAAGTTTGTTACTGTATTCAGTCTTTGTCTCCTTTTCAACTGCCAAGCTAGCAGTTTCCCACATTTATTAGCCGACTCAAAAGTTTTTTGTTTCATTGTTTTAATCTTCCATTCTATTTCCTGATTTATCAGTTTAGAATATTGTGCCTGATGAAGTTTGATTTCTCTCAGAATCGGTTGAGATTTCGGGTCAGATCTTAACTTCTTCTCCAACTCTTTGATTCTTTCCAGAATTTTGTCTTTCTTTTCATTTTGCAATCTTTTCTTTAAAGAATTCTGTTGAATCAAGAACCCTCTCATCACAGCTTTACTTGCATCCCAGATAGTTCTTTTTTCCACCGTGGTACTCAAATTAATCTCGAAGTAGTCCTTTAAAGTTTTTTGGGCCTTCTTTACGATTCTTTGGTCTCTAAACAGGCCATCATTCATCTTCCATCTAAAGGAGCCGGTTGGGATCAGTGTCATATCCATTCTCAAAGCGTTATGGTCGGAGCATGTTTTAGGGCAGATTTCCACCTTCCTCACCTTAGGTGCCAGACTTCTAGTTATCCATATTTGGTCGATTCGTGTCCAGGTCAGTTGGGCTTCAGAAAAGAATGTTCCTTCTCTCCCCAAGGGGTTTCTAACTCTCCAAATGTCAATCCAGTCCATATTGTCAGTCATTTCAAAAAAAGTCTTAGGTAGTCTTCCTTCTTTGGTAATGTTTTGGTTCTGTGACTTATCCATATTTGTTGATACAACCCCATTCATGTCCCCCATCATAATGACGTTGTTGTAGTCCAGATAATCCAGCATGGTCTCATGCAGCTTCTTGTAAAAGTCCGATTTCCCTTCATTTGGAGCATAAATTCCTAATATCAAAATTTTTTCTCCTTGATATTGTACTTCTATTGCAAGGATTCTTCCACTTTCGTCTTTAAAGAGAAATTTTGGTGAAAGGCTCTCTTTTGCATAGATCACTACGCCTCTCTTTTTAACGGTATCCGATGATATAAATTCTTGACCAAGCCTTTTGTTTATTAACACCTTTCTGTGGAGCCTAATCACATGTGTTTCTTGTAAGCATATAATGTCCAATTGTTCCTTTTTTAAAATATGAAAAATTTTAGACCTTTTTTCGGGGCTGTTACAGCCATTTATGTTCCAGCTCAAAAGCTGCAGAGACATCTTGGATAAATCTGGTTATTCTTTCTGGGGTGGTACCTTGTTCTCCGGTCCTTGGGGATCCGAGGGGGCGGGCTCCCCTGGAGGTTCTGGCGCTGGTAGTCCAAGTCCTTTGTGGAGGTCTTCTCCGTGCGCTCCCAGAAACTTATCTCTATCTTCCACTGTTTTGATTTTGATCTTTCTCCCTCTGTGGGTAAAGGATAATCCTTGTGGAAACTCCCACCTAAATATAATTGCGTTGCTTCTTAACAATCTTGCCAATTCCGTGTAGTTAGATCTTAGGTCCAGCAACTGTTTAGGGATATCCTTGTAGATTTCAATTCTCTTGCCCAAAATGTCAAGTGACTTTTCGTAGTGCAGGCCCAAAATTTTGTCCCTTTCCTCCTTTGATCTCAGTGTTATCAAACAGTCTCTGGGCTTCTCTATCCTTCTGACTCTGCCAAGCCTGAAAGCGGATACTATTTTAAAGTCTTTTTCCTCTAACTTCCAAAACTTGGCAAATTCTTTAGTCAAGAATTCAATAAAATTATCTTCTTCCACCTCTGGAATCGAGCGTATCCTCAAGTTGGTCTCCCTGTTTCGCAATTCTGTCATCAAAAAGTAAATCTGATGTTCTCCAACTTGTTTACTGAGTGGTCTTACTTCCTTCTCAAGTTCCTCTACTCTTTGACTAGTATCTTCA
Source organism: Podarcis muralis (assembly GCF_964188315.1). Taxonomy (NCBI): domain Eukaryota; kingdom Metazoa; phylum Chordata; class Lepidosauria; order Squamata; family Lacertidae; genus Podarcis; species Podarcis muralis. Next base: position 57,125,260 of record NC_135657.1, on the reverse strand, counting down.
GCCAGTTTCCGATTTTCACCTACAGCCTCCTTTAATTCTCCAATAGACTGAACATTCTGTGCAACTTGTCCAGTCAGCTTATTCAAACTTTCTGTGTTCTGTTCAATTTTAGCTGTATGCAAGTCAGCCTTCTTATCCAAAGCCTCTAATTTCTCGAAGATTTTCTCCAAGACAGAGCTACTTGTCCCTGAAGCCATATCTTCCAGGTGCAGCTCCTCCGTCTCACCCTCCCCTGCCTGTATTAGGGAGGCCGCCTCTATGTCTGGAGGCAAAGTGGAAGGCAAAGCCGGCACAGATGATCTACGCTGTGAGGCTGCAGATAAAGTCAAAGTTGTTTGTTTGGTTCTTCCTCTTCTCCTTGCGCCACTCATTCCAAAGTTATCTGTAATCCAAGGTCAATCCAAGTTGTTCCCATGAGAAAGTGAAGTCCCAGATACAATAATCAAACAGAGGCCGGGAAAGGGAAAGTAAAACAAAGTCACTGCTGTAAGTTCCAAATCCTCTAGAGGGAGCTTAATATGTCTTTGGGGAGAAAGTTTAATCCAATTCAAAGTTAATAAGTCAAATTCCACGTCCAGTCGCCTCCACAAGGTAATATTTTTCAAGCAGAGTGTACTTAAGGCAAAACAATGTTTCTAGCAGTGCCAGACTGCCACTGTTTCAAAATATCAAGTTCCTGCTCAGAATGTTTCAAAGTCTCAATTTAGTGTATTCAAAGTTGCAAGCTGGTGCACAGTCAGGCAGCTCCAGCACCTGGGATTTTTGTTTAATTTATAATCCACTAGGTTAACAGAAGAAAGATATCTTTAAGTCCACAGATCAGCAGCTTAACAAATTTTTCCAGTCCAAAAAACACTTTAAATAGGGTGCCAGATCATTTAATTAAAACATCTCTCTTTGTCTCCACTCCTCCTGCACTTTGCTTTCAAGTTCAGTGTTAGCGGAAGACGGACTTCCTGTTTATCGTCACTCCGCTTTCAGCCGAATTCCAGCTCTTAAGAAACCTTAAGAGCCTTAAAATTTGTAAAATCCAGAATTGTAAAGTCCAAATTACTCACGGGTTGCAGCTCAATTTTGGAGGTCTCAGGAAGAAAGGTCAGCGCTGAAAGACAACAGCAACGCGGCTTCACTCCGTTGATCGCGAAACGACCCACAGCGCCGCTACCCCCTCCACGATCCGGAGCCCCTTACGGGGTCCCTTCAACGTTTTGGGGGGTGCTTTCTGGCGCCCGCCGGGTCTCGAGCCCACAGGCTTCTGCCGCCTGTGGTTCTCCGAAGTGGGTCTCCGCTTCGCCGTAGCGGACGACCCAAATTCAACGGAGCTTCCCTCTCCTTAACGGGAGAAGGCAGCCATTGCCGAACGCGCCGCCTCCGGAAGTCCCCTTAAGAGTTTTTTTTTTTTTTTTTTTTAAATCATTTTTGTTTATGATTGGAGATAACTGTTTTAGTTTTATAGGCAGGTTGAATGTGAGAGATTCTGTATAATGCCTCTGTTACACTGTAGAATGTATGAAACTATAATAGGGATTTGTCTAAGGAATGGATCCATGTGCTCCTCAGCAGTTTACATTTCCAATCAGGTGGGGAGTGGGGGGCCCATGATGGATTCATTGATCCCATTGTATACCTTTCCCTGTTGCGCAGCTGTTTACACCTCCAGTTAGCTGGGCACCCCAGAGAAGGGAGGCAAATCAGCAGGTGTGGGAGGAGGGGGCTGATCAAATCACATTTAGCATATGTTTTTAATGCAAGCACATCTTAAATTCCCTGACTGCATCTATCCTGACATTTCTTGGTACACGCTTTCTGACAGTTTTGACTTGGGGTGGAGTACTTCATTGACTTCATAGACCTGCTATCTATAACCTGTCATGCTTATAGATACAACAAAAATAGTGGGAGGTGTCCAGTGCTGCTGTTTTGCTTGTGCAAGAAAGTTCAATTTGCACAATGAAACTTTCCCTTACTTTGTTCTTCCTTACAGCCCCCTCCCCCCGCCCCGGCAGACCCTCAAAACCTGCTCCACAAGATTGGGGGGGGGACACACACAGATACCCCGAGCAAATGTGTGGGAATGTGTGCAGATAGGGAAGGGAAGATGGAAGCCAGAATAAGCATAGTACAGCTCAAAGCAACAATCAGTATTGCAATAAAGACAATTTTTTTGTGTAGTTGAAGGCCGGATTATTAAACAACCAAACCCTGAAACTGATAAAATCATAAAGTGCTTCAGAGTTATAAAGCAAGACACCTTGCCAGCCTGCACTATATGTAATTGTAATTGATTTTTTTATTTTACAGTTTTTTTGATCATACTAAAACTGAAGGCTCACTAAAGATATATGCATAGAATAAGTATTAAATACAAATCTGGCTGTAATTCTGGCTTCTTAAGAAAACTGGCCCACTGGCAGCAATAATCACATGATTCAGTCCTGAGGCAAACCAAGCAAAAACATGTTGATCTGAGCTGAGACCTGTGTGCCAGTTCTGACTCCTTCTGGTCTGATTTTACCAGGCATGGGAAATATGGCCAGGCTACCTTCACACTGGGCTACTGCAGTGCATTGTATAAGGGGCTGCCTTTGAAGACTCCCATTAGTACAATGTTATGGGGGACACCCCCCAAAATAGCTGCTGTGGGGGCTCAGCTTGCCACAAGTAACTTGCCAGTGAACTCTGATCAGCCCCAGTCACCATAGCCAATGGTCAGGGATGATGGGAATTGTAGCCCAGCAACTTCTTGAGGGCCTCATCACTGTTTATGAAAAACGGGATATTGGTATGTGTTTTTCTGAAGTGGGGGTGTTTTTTTTTATTCATATAATATGTTCTAACCCAGCTGCTCCTAAACTTGTGAAGCACAGGAATTAGTGAGCAGATGGAACAGCTGATAGAAGCAAACAGGCATTCAGGCTATGCCTAAGTTTTCCAGATGTTTTTCTTTTTTTAAAAAAAGAATCTTCTAGAATTTTGCACTATCTCTTACTTCAGAAACCACACTTCCTATTTTCTTTTTTATTATAATTTTGGTATAGTGATTCTAGGTTTGCCTCTTGGTAGAAAAGTTGCTCTGGGGCTTTCATATCCTTTTATTTTGCTCCTGTACATAGCTCATTGGTACAGAAGACACACAGTTATCGAGGCTGAATATCTCTTGAGATGAACATGTGCAACCACTAAAATTAAACAACTGTGTTGCTTTTTGTAGCTGATCATGTTAAAGCATGGTTTTTCTAAATGCTTCATATGGTACTGGAATTGTGATTTATTGTATTTGTGTTTCTGTAATTATTTATGCAGATGAGAAATTTGAGTGTTCATAGTATAATATGAAAGAACTAAAACAACTGTAGCTCAACATTTATGTAGGGCTGTTTTCTAAACTTCAGATTAAGCTGACTATCAATATTCAGATTCAAGGATATTCTGTAAAATGTAAACCTTTTGGTATTATGTATGGAGTCATAGAAGTGGAGATGGAGGCTGGGAGTGTTCAGTGTAAAAAAGGAGCAAAATGAGTAACGCGTGTATTTTCATACTGTGCAGTTTAATCGCCAGGCAGTTTAAGTTACAGTGGTACCTCTAGTTATGAACTTAATTCATTCTGGAGGTCCGTTATTAACCTGAAACTGTTCTTAACTAGAAGCGTGCTTTTGCTAATGGGGCCTCTTGCTGCTGCTGCGCCACCGGCACACGATTTCCATTCTCATACTGGGGCAAAGTTCTCAACTCGAGGTAACTCTTCCAGGTTATCAGAGTTTGTAACCTGAAGCGTTTGCAACCAGAGGCATTTGTAACTCGAGGTACCACTGTATAGCCTTTCAAGATCAACGAGCCAAATGCAACTACAGTAGTACCTCAGGTTAAGTACTTAATTCCTTCCGGAGGTCCGTTCTTAACCTGAAACTGTTCTTAACCTGAAGCACCACTTTAGCTAATGGGGCCTCCTGCTGCCACTGCACCACTGGAGCACAATTTCTGTTCTCATCCTGAAGCAAAGTTCTTAACCTGAAGCATTATTTCTGGGTTAGCGGAGTCTGTAACCTGAAAGTTTGCAGTACAGTGGTACCTCACAAAAGCACTGCTGACAATTAAGTGAGAATATAAAATGTAACTCATACGTTTAGGCAGCACATTGGCATGTGGCAAACACTAACTATTCCAGTAAGAGAACATAAAGAAGGCATAATCAAGGGAGAGTAGAAATGGCTGTGGAGCTTGCTGAGCTCAGACTTTGATATGAGCTTCAGAGGCACATAAGACTTGCCTTAAGGAAGAGGTGAGCTTTACAAGCCTCAATATTATTATTTTTGCTTGAAGTATAATTGTAGCCAGAGATAAGGAATTCCAGCATCCTTTTGAGATCCCCAGAATACCCTACCTGCTTTCCTCAAAATAGTTACCGGTTAGCAGTGTTGGGTGGCACATGGTGATAGGGAAAGAGGGAGGTCTGTTCCTTTCTCCCCTTTCTTTCTAGTGACCTGGTATTCTGCATAGCCATGACTCCTCTTGCTGCCACTGGCCAAGAAGTATTTAATAGGTGCAGGGCATTTGGAGGAATCACGAAGCTGATGGGCTAAGGGTGCTGCATGTATTTTAAAGAAAGTAATATACAGCAACTTATATACTTATTTTTCATTATGTATACATAGACATAAACGAATCAAAGGAAAATGGAAAGGATAATGCTATTATTGGCAAAATTTATGTTATTATTAATATCCTGTTTCCTGATTGTCTTGGAAAATAAGACAAGTTATTGTTTGGCCAAGCCAGTGAGCTTGCCAGTGGATGTGAGCTTTCCATCTCTAATGGAGAACAATGAAGACAAGTTAGAAGGTATGAATGCTAACCGAGACAAGTGTAGATTTTTGTGTAGTTTAAATTTATTCTACAATAGCTTCTGTGTTGGGTATGTTAAACATGGTCTCTCCAATTGTCCAAGTTCAGCTCTGCTAGAAAAGGTTTCTGACTTTGGAAAGGTCTGTGCAGATTATTGTCGGAGAGATGAAACTTTACTACAGTACCGTATATAAATTATATCCAGGTGTTTTCAGTGTAGCAATTAGAAAGAAATCTGTATCTTATTTACCGAGTCTTAGATCTTACCATTCCTATTTGCATTTCTTATGCTATCCAAACCAAACATATGTTAGTGCAATGTAAGATCATATTCCACATAATTTTTCATGACTGGCTTTCTTATTCAGGCTGAAGTCTTAAAGATAAACTGCTAATGTTTGCAATGGCTTTCCACACAGTGACTCTTGTGTCTTGAGTTAGCTCAAATGGTGTCTTGCTATTAATTTATTTATTTATCTATGTATAGTCAGGGCTTAGCATTCAACGCTTTTTACAGGAGGAACACCCTTTCTCTATTTTCTAGTTCCTCTATTATGAGAAAAGCATGTCTTTCTAGCCAAGTCCACTATTTCATTTTATTATCTGTATCTTGGGACAAAGGCTAGCATCGACTCTTTAGCACAGGCTTCTTCAAACTTGGCCCTCCAGATGTTTTGAGACTACAATTCCCATCATCCCTGACCACTGGTCCTGCTAGCTAGGGATCATGGGAGTTGTAGGCCATAAACATCTGGAGGGCTGAGTTTGAGGAAGCCTGCTTTAGCAGAAGCAAAAATAGATGAAACACTCTTCATCCAAAAATGGATGCAGAGTGGTATAGAAAGGAATATGAAATATCCAAATACAATATAAAACATAACAAGAAATGCAGTACAATTAAGAGGATTAAAACCTTTCAATTAGCTAAAAATACCATAATCTAAAATGACTGGACAAACAAAGGTGGCAAAAAGCATACCTCCCTCAAGAGGGCATTCTGCAGTTGGGGCACCACCACAGAGAATACTCTTATTATTTTTTACCTATGTAATGCAATTCTCCTAAAGATGGGCACACTGAGAATGGCCTCCTGACAATGTTAATACACAGGCAGGTTGATACAGGAGATATTATGCTGATGCCCACTGGCTAATCTGTATGTTTGGAAGGCTAACATTTCCCTCTTCCTCACATTGGCCCAACAAAGCAGCAATAATGCACAAGTTCAAATGGCATGTAAGAATATCTCAGAACTGGTACTTGATGCACTCTAGCTTTAGATTTGCTAAAAATATAATAATCCCTCTCTTAGAAGCAGTCTTATGATGTATAGCAGCCCTCCTCAACATCTATCCTGCCAAGAGGAGGTTGCCCTTATCATGCTAATTCTTTCTCCACATCTAGAGATCAGATTAAAGCACTGAGGTGCCCCCACTATACATCAGATTCCCACCTTTGCCCATTTGTCAATATGTTCATGTAAACTCTAGTAGATTCTAAGGCTTGCTGATTATTGATGATTGTCCATAGCACAGGGCTCTTCCACAAATGTTCTTAAGTTAGGTTAGGCTTAAAAAACAAAAATCTGAGCCGGCAAAAATCTTTCTTGGCAAAGCTTATTTCATTTACTTAATGCAAGATGCCTGACAAAACGCTACTTCCTATTATCTTTAACATCAAGTACAAATTATGTTGCCAGTACATTCATCAGGCTGGTGTGTGGTGACCAATAAATCTAGCTCAGTAAGTACCAGATCATTATAACTTGTCTTTGTTATTCACTCCATTAACATCAATCATGATGGTTGCTTCTGGTATTCACATGGTCCCAGACTAATTCTCTAGGAATTCAATAGCAATCCATCATTTATGCTGTATGATATTATGTTGCAAAAAAATCTGAAGCATTTATAAGAAGGGAATATTCTAGTGCAAATGACAATCTCAAAAGGAAGTGTTGAACACCTGCTGTTTACTAGGTATTTGCTTCTTCTCTCTTAAAATAGGATTTTTTATTTCACCTGGCTGTTTCCTCTATATTGAGCCTTGCATTCTGTGAACATGCTGTGAAACAGTATGTAGTACCAGACAGCACATTTATTAGTTTTTATTAAAGTTTTAACTTATTTGATTCAAGAGTTGGATCAATTATGCAATATGTCTTCTGGAAGAAGTTTCTGCCAGTGAAGCAGCTCTCGTTTAGCTTTTGCCAACCTGATGCCCTCCAGACATTTTGGACTACAGCTCCCCATTAGCCTCAGCTACTATAGTCGTTGTAATCCAAGACACCTGGAGGGCACCAGGTTGGCAAAGGTTGAACTATAGAATGAATTTCTGATGCAGCAGAGCTGATATTGGCAAAAAAGCTCATGTTAACAAGTGTACATATCTCCCAGGCCTGGAAGCTAGATATTGTTAGTGCTGTTATTTGTGTTTAAATGTATACTGGAGGTAATTTTCTAGATAGCTTTTAAAAAGATTTTAAAATGTATTAGTCACCTTCTTTAAACCTGCATTGGTTGTTTTCAATGTCAGTTTATCCATAAATTTACAGTTAATTGTACATTGTTCTTCCAACAGATCAGTAGGTATTGCTTATGATTTCTGACATTGTTGTCTGATATATAGGGCCTTTTCAATAATCACTATATGGCTATTTACTGAATTTTTTAATATATTTCTATGGCTTTTAAATTCATTTTCATAGGCTTTGTTGCTAGGTTTTTAAAATAGGCCTTTAACTTAATTACAGATTTTCAAAATAAAGGTATGATTCATTGATTAAACGTATGTGATAAACATGGCTGGGTCATCCCATTTGAATTATTTTTTTAAAAATTATTTTATTAAGGGTTTTCTTGTTTTACAGTGTAAGTGTAATGCCTCGTATTTTTTTTATTCCATGTAACATTTTTACAAATCCGTTTACTTTGTTGAGGCATTAGGGGGAGAAAAAAAGAAAAGAAAGGGGAGTGGAGGGAGGGGAGATGGATGGGGGTGGGGTCGGGTAGCGGTGTTTCTATTATGCTTAATGTATGTAGAGTTTGGTGTCAGCGTGCTTGTGTTGTTCACTTGTGTTCCTTTGGTGGTGAGAGAGGTTGGGGTTGGCCTAGGGTGTGATTGTTTGTTTGTGATTCGCTGTGGTGATCTTTGTTTTCGTGTGTGAGTGAGGTGGGTGGGTGTTTTGGATCAGGTTAGCCATATTGATTTGTATGCTGTTGGTGGATTATTGTCATTGTCCTGTAGGGCTGTCAAAACAAAAAAAATTCCTTCCAGTAGCACCTTAAAGACCAACTAAGTTAGTTCTTGGTATGAGCTTTCGTGTGCATGCACACTTCTTCAGATACACAGTGTGCATGCACACGAAAGCTCATACCAAGAACTAACTTAGTTGGTCTTTAAGGTGCTACTGGAAGGAATTTTTTTTTGTTTTGACTATGGCAGACCAACACGGCTACCTATCTGTAACTGTAGGGCTGTGTATGTGATAAAGGGGAGCCATACCGGGGTGAAAGTGTATTCTTCTGTTTGTCCCCGTGTCAGTTTCAGTTTATTAGTTAATTTTTCTAGTAGGGCTGTTTCCCATACTATTTGGTACCATTGGTCCATGCTTACTCCTGACAGGTCTCTCCAGTGTCTGGTTATGGTGTTTCTGGCTGCTGAAAGTAGGTGGGTTATGAGTTTTTTGTGGTGTAAATGGGCATTGTTGTCTTGGAAGATGTTTAGTAGGGCCAATTTTGGGGTGAAGTCTAATACTTGCTTAGTTATTTTACATATTTCTTGTATGGCTGTTGTCCAGAATAGTTGGATTTTGGGACACTCCCACCACATGTGGAGGTATGTGCCTGTGGAGGTGCACCCTCTCCAGCATTTTGGTGAGGTTCCTGGGTGTATTAGCGCTAGTTTCCTTGGTGTTAGGTACCACCTGTAGGTGAGTTTCAGTGTGAGTTTTTTTCTTTTCGTTGATATGGATTTAAAGGGGGGTTTAGACCACATTCTGGTCCATTGAATGGGGTTAATCTCATAGCCTATGTCATTCTCCCATTGTTTTTTGATTGCGTCTAGGGGATTTGTGGGATTTTGGAGTAGTATTTTGTATATTGAGGATACCGTCCCTTTACCGTTTCCCTTTGTTGTTAGGAGGAGGTTTTCGAAGGTTGTCAGGGGCCTAGTTGCTGCTGATTTTACTGTTGGGTTGTTTAAGAGGGCATGTAGTTGGTGTTGTGTTAACCAGGGCATTTGGGTGTCTTCTAGTTTGTCTTGTATTTCTTGTGTTGACAAGGGTTTGTTATTTTTATAAAAGTCTATTAGGCGATATAAGCCTTTGGTTCGCCAGGTTTTTATCTGGAGGTTTTGTGCTGCATGGTGGAATAATGTGTGGTACGCCAGGGGGATTAGTGGGGATGGGGTTGGGGATAGTTTGCCTATTTGTGTTTTCCATGCTTTGAGCATGGTCTGTGTGTACCTGTTAAGTGTTGTGGGAATTTTCTTTAGTTTGTTTGGGAGGAGTGGGTATGTTGTGGTGCTGGTGTTTTCATCTTCTAGTATATATGGGATTATATGGCGTATTTGGTTGGCAATGTAATATGCTTCTAAGTTGGAGATTCCCCATGCTCCTTCTGAGGTGGGGAGGTGCAGGTATTTGGGGCTTATTCCTGGTTTTTTATGTGAGAAGATGAAAGAGTGTAGTTTTCTCTGCCAACTGTGGAGTTGGGTTGAGGGGATCCAGATTGGGAGAGTTTGGAATAGGTAGGTTAGTTATCCCATTTGAATTATAAATAAAATCTGGTGTATCTACAAGCAGCATTAGCTATGACTCATAAACAATAGAGCAGACTGAAAATAAAAGTAAGTTAAGCTTCTTGTTGTTCATGTTGGCATTGTTATATTGTTTGAACTGTGGCAGTTCCAAGTGAACAAGTGATAAGGTTACTGTTGGGTAAACAGGTTAAAAAAATAAATCCTTGTTTGGAATTTAATCTGCCAGACCTACAGGCTCAGAAGTTTTTCTAATCAGCTTGCCAGGTGCTTTGCATGCAAGTGATTGATCTTTGGCTGAAGTACTGGATAAATCAGAGGTTCCAGTTACTTTCACGTTGTGGGTCTGGCAGCTCTTGGCTCATGCAAGGATTCACAAATACAGTTCTTTATGGCTGGTTTCGAACTTCTTAATCTAGTCAAGAATGTAATTCCCCAAAGGTGGTCTGTTATAGTTATAAGTTATATAGATTGAAATTTCCTAGGAAAGTAGTGGTGAGTTGTGGATTGTGTTTGAGAGTGATGGAGGAGCTGCCTTTATTTTTCAGAGTTAATTCTGCAACCTATAGCTGTTTATTCAAGTGTACTTCTACTTCTTATTCTTTGAATATGCCTAAATAACTTGAATGGGGGTTGCAGCTAAATTTATTTACAGCTTGCCTTTTGTAATTTAAAAGCAACATGGTAAAATAACATCTAGAAATGGAAGCTTTGGAAGGTTAAAATAAAACAGATTGGCCTGTAAAGAATGATTAGCTGTGGATAGGGAACTGGCTTTCTTGGTCTTATAAGAAACTCATGCAATTCAAGCTATGTAGAACAAAGTTGTGAATGATTTTGTTTACTTTACGAAAGCTGTGGACCACATGCTATTTATGATACTATGAGGTGGGTAGCAGCTCATAGGAGCCAATTAAATAGCACTGTGTTGCTTCTATCTTATCTATCTCTTGCTACTTCTTCCCTAGTACTGCCATTTCTGGAGGTATTTTGAAATAGGTTGAGTCCCCTGATTGAAGCTTTGAGAGGGGTAAGACTGTAGCACTTACAAGTCACGGCAATAAGTCAACAGCAGAACTTGGCAGACCAGCAAGCAGGCAGCAGCAAAATGCACAGAAGGATAGTCCAGTGTCAGGATCTGGGGATAGTGCATAGTGATTTCCAATAGACTAAGGTACAAGCAACATGTGGTTTGCCCTTGAGTGCGATAATTTTCTTTATTTCTGTATTTATTTCTTAATTAAATTTCTACCTCTCCGTTCCTCCCGAAGGAGCCCAGGATGGCAAACACCAAAGTGGCAAAACAACATGAATGAAATTATCTGCAGGAAAGTGTATGTTTTAGGCTCACCTCTCCACAGCTTAGACTTCAGTTAATGGGGCATTGAATTTCTTCTACAGCAAGTAGTCAGGCAAAACTAGCGAGCACTCAGACAAAACTGGTGTGTCTCTTGTTGCAACTGGGAGTGACATGGTGGCAAAAATAGATGCCCAAAACTAAGGAAAAGAGGTCAGTGGTATCCAAGTGTTAGCAAGGAAACACTTGAGGGACAGGAGTAGAGCAGTCTTGCTGCTAGATAGTCCAGAAACAATATAGCTCCAATTATCAGGATCCTTGATGCCCCAGGCACTCCGTTAGCACACCAGAAGTTTCCAGAGTCCTGGACCATAACATTCAACTATTTTAAACCTACATTTGGAATTGCTTAATGTAACTGTAAAAAGGTAAAGGTACCCCTGCCCGTACGGGCCAGTCTTGCCAGACTCTAGGGTTGTGCGCTCATCTCACTCTATAGGCCGGGAGCCAGCGCTGTCCGCAGACACTTCCAGGTCACGTGGCCAGCGTGACAAGCTGCAACTGGCGAGCCAGCGCAGCACACGGAACGCCGTTTACCTTCCCGCTAGTAAGCGGTCCCTATTTATCTACTTGCACCCGGGGGTGCTCTCGAACTGCTAGGTTGGCAGGCGCTGGGACCGAACGACGGGAGCACACCCCGCCGCGGGGATTCGAACCGCCGACCATGCGATCGGCAAGTCCTAGGCGATGAGGTTTTACCCACAGCGCCACCCGCGTCCAATGTAACTGTAGAACATGGCAAGTAACTTTTCTGATAGCAGGTTCAAGTCTAGTCTTAAGTATGCCCTGAACATCTATAGCCATTAAAAAAGAAAACCCTCCTACTCAGTTAAACAGTCATACTTAGAGTTGCTTTAGTAATTCACTGGCATGCTTACGTTCTGTCTCATTTTATTTCAGTGCTTTCCAACAACATGATTTGAACACTGGTTTGACAGGAGATTCTTGTTGATAAAGTGATGGCATTGTGCAAATAAAAGTGGCTTTCTCAAATGCTTTAGAGTATATCCTCAACACATATCCTATGGATTCAATATTGACAGAGCAGTACAGCAGTAAATCTTTTGTGGATTAATTTGAAATTGGTATTTCCAGTTTCATTTATCTTTATAGTACAGGTAAAAATAAGTTCTGAAGGAAAATATGCACTGGCTCAGTCAATTAACTTTCAGGTTCTAATACATTTGCTAATCTTCTGGTATATTTACAGACTACCTTTGCGTTGTTTATAGGTATAACCTGTATGCTAATATAAACATAAAGGTTTTATTATCTGTTCTTGCTTTTAACACTGCTTATGAAGTTTCTGGATGGCTTTTAAGGTTTGACATCATTCACTAATTCAAATGCAAACATGTTTGCCTGGGAAGACGCTTGAATATTGGGGAAATGTTCTTGTCCACAAAAACAGTTCTTTAAAAGTAGTAGTCACTATAATTCTTCAAGAGCTTTTTACATCAAGATGACAAACTCTTCACATTGCATTTAAAATAGTTTATTCATGTCCACTGAAAATGGTTTAATAATAACCATTCCTTCCTTATTTTTTCTATAGGATGGATCATTGGGCAACATTGATGACCTGGCTGAGCAATATGCAGATTATTATAATACCTGCTTTACTGATGTATGTGAGAGGATGGAAGAGCTTCGCAAACGTAGGGTTTCCCAAGACCTTGATGTGGTAAGTGGATAAGTAATAGTGCCCACTCATACTTGCATTAATAGTGTAAGCTAATACTCATTTTAAGAGCTCAGGAATGTTTAGCCTCGTGTCTAGGAAAGCGGTATTCAAGATCAGTTTTGCATTGTGTTGAATACTCAGATATAATCTTTGTTAAGTAGAAATCCATCCATTTAATAGTATTCTGGAAGGGCTGGGGAGGGGGACTTATTTTAAATTATACTTTAACCCAGTCTTCCTCCAACCTGGTGTCCCCTAGATGTTTTACACTGATCTCCTAAGCAATTTTTTCTGCACCTCTACTCCTTTCAAGAGCTCACTGATTTTGATGGAGTCAACAAAAAGAAAAAAAGAAACTAGATTGGGGTGGATGAAGAATTCTGAACCTTTATGTCTAGTCCAGCACCCTGATGGGGATGCATATTGATCTGATGATCAAGGAAGCACCAATCATCTAATGAGTGGAGTGGGTGATTTGCATCCCCATCAGCTGAGGTTCATCGCTTGATGATATCAGCTGAGGTTCATCACTTGATTATGACCTTGGTGCACACTGAACTGGGTGGAAAGGATTAAATTTATCCAGCTAGCTCACTTCCCTGAGGGCAACTCACCAGTCATCACATTTTATTGCCCGGGGATGGGGGGGAATAACACCCCTTTCCTCAGCTGATCTACATGGATCTGCTGAGGAAGGGGATGATGTGTGTTATGTCCATGTGCATCTGTAGTGAGGTCACACCCACTGCCAGCATGAGGCTTCCAGTGGTTTGGCTGAGGGTGAATGGGCCCTTGGGCCAAGAAAGGTTAGCCACACTGCTCTAAAGCATATTAGGTTAAGAAGCTGCTCAGTTCAAATCTGACGATGGTGTTAGCTAAACTTGCAGGGATGTTCAACCAGTAGATCTTGATCTACCAGTAGATCCCCGGCTGATCCTGGTAGATCGCGGGATCCTTATTGTGTATAAAAAGTTATGGGGGGAAGCTAAAAAACTGTGCAATCCTCCCCTCAAAAAGCTCAACAACTCTGGGCAATCCACCCATCCCACGCACGCCACACTCCTCGTCCCTTCAATGACAATGGGTAGATCACTGCCACTTTTTTAATACTGGGAGTAGATCACAGTGTCTTGGGAGTTGGACATGCCTGAATTGCTAAAGAAAGAGCCATACCTCAGTGGTAGAGAATATGCTTGGGACACAGAAGGTCCCAGCTTCAATTCCAAGCATCTGAAAGTAGGACTTTGAGAGATCCTTCTCTCAAACTCTTAAGAGCTGCTTCCAGTCAGCTTATACTGAACTAGAAGAACCAGTCTGTGACTCTATATATGGCAGCTTCCTGTGTTACCTAGTTGTTGTGGTTGTTGGGCAGGAAGATTAGTGTTGAAGCCATGCTTATCAAAGTCACAGTGCTGGTTGATGTGTGTTTGTGATTTCAAAAGCCACATGGGGTTAAAGCACATAGCATGACTTAACTCTTCTAAATTGAATATCTTAATTATTTTTTGCGGCTGTGCGAGAGAGTACACCATTGTTGTGAGTCATGAGGCATATGACAGTCTTTTATTGTTCTTGGAGTCACTACATTATTTGTCATTATCTGGTTACACAAATTTACTTTCAGAGATTGACACAATAAAAAATGCAAGATGCGTGCAAGCCGGGCTGACCTTAGCGATTTTCTCCTCTTAGACAAACTAAATTCTTTGTTGCCTCTCACACAATAGTGAGGATTGTGCCAACTCTTTGGGAAAATGTACGACTAAGTCAGTCATGTCTTATACATGATGGAGGGAGACTGTGGCTCAGCAGGGCACATGTGACTCTCGACACATGTGTTCTAGGCTGCACAGTTCTGACCAGCTAAGCATCATAGGGTTGAAAAGTCTAGGAAGGACCCCTTTCTAAAACAAACACCTTTCCATGCTGCATAATACCACTTCTCCATTGATTTAGTCCTGGTATTCTGTAAATGTGGTACTGAGCTAGGGCTCAGTTTCACTGTCCAAGCTGTGATGATCAACCTCGCTTTACTAATCAGTGGTGGTCTTGGGGGAGATCTCTTCTCTCTTTTTGGTGGCCTATTAGGATGAAAGGCTCAGTGGTCCTTGTGAGATGTGGGGTGAGCTGCATCTTCCATGGGCCACCAGGGCTTTCATCCTGATATGCAAAATACCAGGGAATCAGAAAGAGGAGCCATTCCTCCCCATCTCCTTCTCCTAATGTAGTGCTGCTGCTGCTGCTGCTGCTGTTGCTGCTCACACCACCAGTGGCTGTTGTTGTTTAGTTGTTTAGGCGTATCCGACTCTTCGTGACCCCATGGACCAGAGCACGCCAGGCACTCCTGTCTTCCACTGCCTCCCGCAGCCTGGTCAAACTCATGCTGGTAGCTTCAAGAACACTGTCCAACCATCTCGTCCTCTGTCGTCCCCTTCTCCTTGTGCCCAGTTAATCTTTAAGGAGAGGATCTTTTGAGGAGAAAGGGCTTGGCTGCTGCTGCTGCTTCTTTTGAAAGTCTGATTGGTTCAGAAAATAAGCCATTTCCCTGTGCCCCCAGAAATAACCCTGCTCATTTCCAAGCCAGTACAACACAAGACAAGTAGGAGGAAGCTTGCCTATCTACAATTGTTTGTATTGTTCTAGAGTTGTCTGGGGCATGCTGTCACTTGGGAAGTTTCATTTGAATTTCTGGTGCTCTGCAAGTTCACACAGGGAACCATGCTGTCCTGGCCCAAAGCATGTAAAATAAATAATTGCTTTTGACTTGGCAGATGCTCCTTCCTGCACAAGGCAAGAGCGTGCCCTCGGAAACTTTTATGTGGTTACAGAGGCCTTACGTGGACATCTTCTCGCTTCACAAAGGGCACTATCAAGACTGGAACTGACATAAAAAAACTTAACATGCTTTTATTTTCCTTTGGCTGTTGTCTCTTCCTTTATGAGTTTCCCCACAATCTTGGATTTCTGCTCAGTCCCTGTGGTAATTGTGGAAAACCCAGGGAATTTTTAAAAAAATGCATGTTTCCTCTTTTTTGCCACTTGCGTGTGGCTCTTGGCACACGTGTTCCAGGCTGCACAAATCTGACCAGGGGCTTTTCAAGTATTTGATTTCATTTCTTCTATTACCAAGACATTGACAAAACAAGGAAGGAATGGTTTGATCCTTGCTAGACAAGGAAGTAGGCAAGTGATAAGACCTGGTCTGAACACACACGATTCAGCAACTTTGCTGAAGCCAAGTATGTTTGAATTTTGGACAATGTCTGGATGCTTTTCTGCCTGGGGACCTATGTAAGCTACCTTAAACTTCATGGAAGAAAGGCAAGATATAAATTGAATTAATAAGGAATGATAATAGTAGATCATATATTTTGTTAACTTGATATTGGTAGAACAAATCCCAAGTTTATAGTAGCCTGCTAGAGATAGGGCTCTCTATATTCACTGCCATGGCTATGAGTCTTCACAGGGTTGCCTCCAACTAAATCCCTACTTCAAGAAGACCCATTGCAATTAATAAACATGAGTTGTTCATGCCCATTAATTTAAATTGGTCTACTCTAAGTAGGACTAATGTTGAATACATATCATATGCTCAGTTTTCTTTAATCCATGATTTCTGTCTTATGCATAGAATATCCAAAGTATTTCCAATTGTTACTGTGGCTAAACTGCTTTATAAAGCTATTTTATACTTTATTCAAAACATTGAGATCTTTTGTTAATTTTAGGTTTGTTAACATCCTTAATTTTCACATCAAGGCTGTCCAACAATTGCCCAAGGAAAGTGTTTTAAGCTCCAGTGTTAAATTATAGGTTAACACTGAAATATACCCCATACAGCATTTAAGAACTCATAATGTGCAGAGTTCAGAACCTCTTTCATGACAGGGTAGATTGAATGGAATAGTGGAGCAGTTCCACAGTACCATTTTATCCTCCAAACTGCAGGACATTGACTAATCCAGATAACAACTGTGAGTAATGAAATCTTTTGCCAGCCACTCAGGAATTTTGGAAGGCAGCTTCTGGCAGTTTCTTTGCCAGTTAATGAAGCATAGTTTATAGGAGGAGAACTCCCTTCCATTTAAACAGATGGGCCTAATTTGGCGCTCATCATTACACAGCTGACAAAGGTGGTTTGGAAAAAGTCATGTGTGTTAGATTAGTTCACATCAAAGGTGTGGAACTATAAGGTGTGTTAAAAAGACACGAGTAAATGCAAGTCTGAACTGCAGGTGATTTTGTGACTCATCCTTGCAAGAGGAAAGGATGAAAAGTGGTTTGAGAGGAAGGACATCTGGCATATTTCCATACACACAGTAAAAGGTAAAGGTAAAGGTACCCCTGCCCGTACGGGCCAGTCTTGCCAGACTCTAGGGTTGTGCGCCCATCTCACTCTATAGGCCGGGGGCCAGCGCTGTCCGGAGACACTTCCGGGTCACGTGGCCAGCGTGACATCGCTGCTCTGGCGAGCCAGAGCCGCACACGGAAACGCCGTTTACCTTCCCACTAGTAAGCGGTCCCTATTTATCTACTTGCACCCGAAGGTGCTTTCAAACTGCTAGGTTGGCAGGCGCTGGGACCGAACGACGGGAGCGCACCCCGCCGCGGGGATTCGAACCGCCGACCTTTCGATCGGCAAGCCCTAGGTGCTGAGGCTTTTACCCACAGCGCCACCCGCGTCCCTACATACACACAGTAGTGTGCTAGACAAGCCATAAAACCAGGTAGATTGAGTGAACACAGAGAATGAGGTTGAGGGGTTGTGAGATTCAGTGATGGGGACAGGGTGCAGAAACCATTTTATAATATTGCAGTTATAGTCACAGATCGCCATGAACAGGGGAAATGTATTTAATTATTTAAAGCACACTACTAAAGTATACACACAGTAGTGTGCTTTAAATAATTAAATACATTTCCCCTGTTCATGGCGATCTGTGACTATAACTGCAATATTATAAAATGGTTTCTGCACCCTGTCCCCATCACTGAATCTCACAACCCCTCAACCTCATTCTCTGTGTTCACTCAATCTACCTGGTTTTATGGCTTGTCTAACCTCAGTGGAGAAAACTTCTTCATTCCTACATCTCTTCCAACAATAATAAGGGCCAGCTTCCCTGCTCAGGGGCAAGTTGACATCTTCCTCAACATGGCTCCATAAAATCCATCACTGAACTTTTCCTGGCAGGGCTCTTTTGCCTTTGAAACTTGCCTAACAGACAGCAAGTAGCTCTGTCGCCATACTGCAGGAATGGAAATCCTGTGGTACTCAAGATGTTACTGGAGTACAACTCCCATCAGTCTCAGACAGCATGACCAATGGTTATAATTGCACTTCTAATTTTACTTCAGTGAAATTGTAGATAGTGATAATTTATAACAAAAGTCATTATTTTAAAAGCTGGAATCTTGCTTGAATACTACGCTGGTCTGTGGAACAATTTAGAATTAATGAACACCCAGGAGTCCTCTACATGTTCAAAAGTTTGGTGTGTTCATGTGGTAGTTTTGCAATCACAAATATATAGTGAGCTGTTGAGCCTGTAAATGGGATGTCATTGATGGAATTTAGCCGGACATCTGCTTAAAATAATGTTTTGGCCAGCAAATTGACATTGTGAAGATGGCACCTTGTTAGTGATCCTATCTGTTTCCCTTCTAAATTTGGAACTGCATCCATGCACTTCACTGACAAAAAAGTTTGTACTGCTATCATCAGAGCATTGAGGAGGAAATATAGCTGTGAAAGAGCAAGTTGTGCTGTGCTGTCTCATCCATCACTGCCAGTGGCCAACTAGCATCTGATTCCACAATGTTTTATTGTGGTTGCAGATAACACAAGGCAGAATCTCTACAGCATAGACGTTACCGTACAGTTTATGTTAATGGCAGTGACAGTTCAGCACAAATTATATGCTTTGTAGGAAATGAGATCTGGGTATAATTGTGGTTATCATAATTATGGCCCCAATCCTATGACTCAAGGCTGTTAGCAAATAGTCATAATAGATGATATACCAGGACATAAGACATTGTGATATTAGGCTGCTGTTGTAAATATTATACACTTGTTTGGTAGGAGGTATACCAGCACACATGGTTCATTAGTAGATGCTAGTCTTCTTCAGAATGTATCATCCATATACAGAAAAAAACCCCACAAAGAAAAAAAGTATTCCAAAATGTGATATGTAGAATATATGCTGAAATACAAAAGCAAAAAACCATAGTTTAGTATGCTTCTGTCATGATATTCTGAGGCTGCTGCCAAATATATTTGCTCACAAATAGAGTAGAAACCTCACATGCCACTGTCTTTCAAGAAACTTTGTATTGAAACAAGGTAATGACTCCCTCTAAGATAGGTTTGTTAACTAAGGCTGTAATCCTATACATGTTTGCCTGAGTGTCAGCCATACTTACTTATGGGCTTGCTTCTGAATAGACATGCTTTGCATTATTCTGTTAGTATTTTAATCCAACTTTTACCAACCTGGTGCCCTACAGATGTTTTGAAGTACAACTCTCACCAGCCCAAGACAGTCCTAGTTTTAGTCCAAAAGTTATGGAGGACACCAGGTTGGTGAAGGCTGGTTAAGTCACTATATTGGCACCAGCAGTATCTTACAAATGTGTTTTATGCATTTAAAATGTCAGCCCCACACCTTGCTTACTATTGTGTGTTTTAGGCATTTGATGATATGCTAATCCATTTGAAGAATGCAGCTTGAAAGAAGTCCATGAGGATCATATGTAGTTCTAGTACAGTTACACTATTGGGGCCATGAAGAAAGCATATGGATAGTAATTAAGTGCAGGTTCCACAGTGGATTTACAACCCACTATGAAATATTTCTGAACATCTGGATGGGTTTTCAGTTATGGTTTTTAAAAGCAAAAATGTGTTGTTCTCCAGCATGCATACACACACCAATCTGCAGAGGACAGTTGGTTTAAAATTGAACTCAAAGAGATTTTATCTGCTCCACATACCCTTTGTGGTTTAAGTTATGGTGCCATACCATTTACAGTGCTTTGATCTCTTCATGGTTTGTCATTTTTCAGTATTATGCAAGGTCTTAATTACTGCAAAATAGCTTGTAAACAAAGAATTCTGTGATCATTTGCTTTTATATGTGTGTGTGTGTGCGCGTGTGTGTGCGCGTGTGTGTTTGTGTGTTTAAAAGGCATCACTTGGGACAGAAATGACCAGAATGAGTTGTTGTTGTTGTTGTTGTTGTTGTTGTTGTTGTTGTTGTTTAAAAAAGGCCCATAGAAAATGTGCTCCTCTAGGTCCTTCTTTACATACATATATAAAACAATTTCCTCCACTTTTTCCTTTTGGGTCCCTGGTAGCTCTGCCACTGTTCCCTCTGGCCTAGTGGCCTGTTGCTTAACTCCAGATTGGTTCATAGCCTGCATTGTGCACTGAGCTGAGAGGGCGCCACAGGGGATGCCACAACAATGATTTAGAACAGAAGGTGGAGGGAATTTTCATGTCACACAGGGCAGCACTGAAATTTGGCTAACATGTATTATTTGAGTGGCCAAGTGAACAGGGTTGACTTAACCCCCTCTGAGTTCTTGGTTGAGCATCAACACAAGCTAGAGGACAGGAAGGTATCCCACCCAGCAGCCTCTTTGTCTGAGTTGGAAGAGCTGGTCTCAGAGGTGGGATTGGTAAATCCTAAAATGTAGTGTCATGGGATTTCAGCAGTCACACTGAGGCTGTCTTGAATCAATCGGCTTCGAAATTCATGGTTTCCATGACATCCATAGGGCTGTCTCAGTGTGTCATTGTCCTCATACATTGGGCAAGGCATACTCTCATTCCAGTCTTTGCCTCAGCATAAGAAGGATGGTCTGCAAGTAGGGATAGTGCAATAACCCTGTTGTCATAACCTGCTGAGGTTAGGTGTGCCACGAACTGTTTCCACCTATATTGCCTGCCCCATGAGATTTATTGTACCTCAGAGATTCATGAATGCTGTGGGGGATTTTCCAATGGCTAGAGCAAGTGAACTTGCTGGGGAATGGGAACATGTGTCATGCTGTTGACACTGTTGCTTCTGAATTACCTCTTCAGTGCTGGGGACGAGATCATTATTGGGAGAGGGACAGGTGGAGTGTAACGCTTCTATTTCTCCTTGATCTTTCAGTGGCTTTTGATACCATTTGTCATGGTATTCTACTGGACCCAGCTCTTCGTGTTGGGAGTACGAGACCCTGTGTTACATTTCCCCCAGTCCTACCTATGGGCCTAGTTTCCTAAAATGGCATTGGGTAACTGTAATTCGGTCCCATGGGTGGTCCAGGGTTCTTTCTTTCCTGCAGGGTTCTTTAACATCGTTATGAAGCCATTGGGAATAGTTGGGGGGGGGGGAGAGAGGTGTCACCATTATGTGGATAATCCAGATCTCTAATTTACATCATAAACCAGGTGTGGAATAGCAGGTCCTGGACCAGGCATAGGCAAACTCGGCCCACCAGATGTTTTGGGACTACAACTCCAATGATCCCCAGCTAACAGGACCAGTGGTCAGGGATGATGGGAATTGTAGTCCTAAAACATCTGGAGGGCCGAGTTTGCCTATGCCTGTCCTGGACAGTACTTGAATTTGGTGGTGGGCTGGATGAGAGCCTAGATTTAGTAAGAGGATGGATAGCAGCCACCTAATATTTTACAGCACGACACTGAATTAAAGGCAACAAGACTGTTCCTCAAGTCTTTCACAGCCCTGCACCATAGTGGTTAGTAGTTAACAAAGCTTATAAATATATTGACCTCAGATTGTCCATGCCAAAAGAGAAAGGAGGGTATTGTAGTACGCAGCATAATGATGAGAATTTGCGTGTTACAGAGCTCTTTAAAGAAATAGGGAGAATTGGGTGATAGCAGCCCTGTTTATGCATGTGTGCATTCATGCAAAAACAATGCAAAAATTAAATGGAATGCTACCCAGACAAGTATTATCTTGTCTCATGGTTTTTTGCTGAAGAAATGGCACACTTTGAATTAAGGCATCAAAATCTTGAAGGTGGTGTCAGAACTGTCAGAATGTCTTTAGTAATACTGTTGTTGAAGTATACATTTCTTTGAACATTGCTATGGAAAAGGGAATGCAAAGAATAAATTTTTGGTTGCTCTATTTTTTCTCATTCTTTTTCAAGAATGCTTTCTTTTAATAATTAATTTGAAATATTTTCTGAGCAGGGCACAGATTATATATATATATATATATATATATATATATATATATATATATATATATAAAATCATTATCACATTGAATTTGTTAATGCCATACTAACTGTTTTACCGTCCTCTTGTAAAATGTTTAATGAATCCATATCAGCAATTTACTCAAACATTTATTACTGGATACAAACTGCTTTTAAGCCATAAATCTAAGTATTAGTCAAGCAGTATTGTCACAGTTTAAACACAAATCTACATAATATTGCTGTGTAGTCACTTCATAAATTAATTTTCTACGAGGAAGGCAGTTGTGCACTGGAGCCAGTGTTCGAAACTCCCATTGTTCTAGGCACATTTTGCGACAGGGAATTTCATTAGTGTGAGCAGTTTCTGAGCTCTGGGCGCAGTACCGCACCTAAGATTTCAAATTAAAACTGCAGAGTGGAAGGAAAGGAGGACCTTTTTTCTGCTTCCCCACTTCCAGCTGCTCTCTGAAGACTGGAGAAGAGACCCTCTTAAGAATATTAGGGGGGTGAGCAAGGGAAGGACTAGACCATGTGTAAAATGAACATAATATTTTAGCTGCAGTTCATTCATTTTCAGCTTTGCATTCTTGTTATTAAAAAAGCACGCCTAGACATTCCATTGTTGCGCCTGTAACCTAGGTTTAAGGTGCCATTTAGCTCCTAGCTTACATATCTCAGCTTCTAACACTGACTGGAGGGGAAATTAGCAGAATTTTGTGTTTAATCCTCTTCCTGGTCTCAGCAATTCCCTAATGCCATAGGGTTTCCAGCAAGCAAGGTCATTACACTGAAGATCCAATCAAGGTGCATGTGATCTCTGACCAAAAGACACTGAAAATTACCAGTAGAAAATGAAGATAAACTGTTTCTAGGAAGTTTCAGACTTTGCTTTGTTTGATGGTTTTTGATAAGTCCTGAGCAAGATTGTTTTGTCTCTGAGGTGCCAAGAAGCCGCCCATTTACATGTCCTTTTAGGGCTGTAGCACAAATGTTTCCAGCACTGAGGTTTAAAGTTACATAGAATTGGTTCAGGAAAGTGTATGTCACATAGACAATGTGGCTAAATGAAAGAGTTGTTTTGTTCATCATATCATTTTAGTCATTTCTTTTTTGTTTTTGTAGAATGTACTAAATGAATATTTCATTTTTCAAATGTTGACTAAAACACTCAACTGTTCTGTGAACTAAGAAGCAGATGATTCTGTGGTGTTTGCCTCCCCGCACCTTCCCAGCTGCAAATATAATTTCCAGCAGTCACTGGACTTGCAATCCTGAGAGCCCATTTAAGGACATGCAAAGACTTGTGAACCTTCTGTGGGCATTTTAACTCATTGTTTTCTTTTTAACAGCAGCTCCCCAGGCTCCTATGAGTTCCAAAAGCATTTTGTCTAATAGTTTGAGTGCCTGCTGTTCAGTGGTAGGTGTGGGAATTCAGAGTCTCACTGTGTGTACCCTAACTTTAGAAACCATTGTTTTTAAAATTTAGCTGAGAAATGAAAGACACTTCAGTTATTCCTTTAAAAAGAAAGAAAGATATATTCAAATCGTTTCCCATACTTTCTTTTCTGGCTCGTGGCATTTACCTTTCAAAGTTTTTTCTGAGTTTTCCCAAATAGGTCTTTCAGTATTAAACACCTTTACTTGAAAGGCAGTGAGGGAACCGCCAGAAGACCCTTGGAGGTAACTAACCACAGATTGTCTAGGTTTGGAAATAATGACAAATTACAGTTACTTGAAAATGGAGGTATAATAATAATAATAATAATAATAATAATAATAATAATAATTTATTTCTTGTACTCTGCTCATTTGACTCAGTTGCCCCAGCCACTCTGTGCAGCTTCCAACAGAATGTAAAAGAACACAACAAAACATCTGGCATTAAAAGCTTCCTGATACAGGGCTGCCTTCAGACGTCTATGGAGAGTCGTATAATTGTTTATCTCTTTGACATCTAAAGGGAGGGTGTTCTACAGGATGGGTGCCCTTACCAGGAAGGCCCTCTGCCTGGTTCCCTATAACTTCACTTCTTGCAATGAGGAAACTGCCAGAAGGCCCTTGGAGCTGAATGGGCTGAACAATGAGGGTGGAGATGCACATTATGCTAAATTTCCAAGGACAGAGACACTGCAGCCCTCCAAATGTTGTTGGAGTACAGCTCCCATCAGCCTTGATCATTGCCAGGGGCTTCTTACCCATAGAGGCTAGAGGTGCGGGGCGCCAAGTTCTGGAGGGCGCCAGGGAAGAGGAGGAGGCTGGACGCTGCACCTCCCAGAATCAGCTCACCGCCCCCTCCCCCCTCTGCCATGTCGTGCTGAAGCAGCGCCATGCGCGGAGCCTCCGTCTGCCGTGGCCGCCGTGGCACAAAGCGGCCAGCTGAGCCGGGAGGTGCCGCGTCCAGCCTCCGCCTCTTCCCCGCCGGAGGAGCCACCCTCTAACCACTGCTCGCTGCCTCCTGCCCCGCCAGCAGCGCCATCCTCCCTAAAAAAAGGTGGACAACTCTGGGAAATGGGGGGGGGGGGCAGCGCCGGAGGGAGCGTTGCACCACGGCGCCAGACATGCTTAAAACGGCCCTGATCATTGGCCATGTTGGTTGGAGCTGATGGGAGATGGAGTCCAACTAGTATCAAAATTCCCAATTTCTCTGCTAAATTATCATTTCCCATTCTATGGGGAAATAGTAAAGGGTCCTATAAGTAGGCCAATCTACAGCATGTTACTCAGAACTAAGTCCCATTGAATTCAGTGGGCTTAAGACAGTAAGCTTAAGACTGAACACTAGTGTGTTTGTGGAAAAGGTAAAATTTGAACTCTCGGGTACCAACTTACACCAGCTTCCCAGATAAAGTAACGATGCTTAAATGTTCCACTCTAAAGTTTATAAATACTTTTTACCTGAAATTTTGCTGATGAGAAATAAAATGAGGAAAACTTTTACTTCATTTTATTTGTGCTTTCTGTATGAACACAAATTATACAAGCGTTTCTTGGGAGAAATTATGTGTTAGCAAAATGTGCTGCTTTTCGTGGGGTTTTTTCTCCTCCTTTTGTTACCTGCAAAACTCTTAATTTTCTTGGAAAATTAAAGACAAAGATGCAACAGAAACATAGCATTGACTCACCAATCTTCCTTACTCAGCAAGAGACAGCTAGATTGCATCTGTTTGGCCTTTGCTGACTACTGGTTTCAGAGAGCCCAGATTACATAAATCCGGTGTTTCTGTCTTCATCACCCTATTATATGGGTGATGGCCAGCATTAGTTGTCAGCAAAATAATGCATTTAAAGTAGGCCTGGATATACAAAACTGATTGTTAGCACCTCTGTTTTGAGTAAGCTTTTTTCAATTTTTAAAATTTTCATAGAAGCACAAGTAGGAATGAATGCTGTTTAAGTGATTTCAGTGTAAATAATTGTGGAGATTGCTGTTCACAGAGCCTGATGTGAAACTTCTTTGAAATGTGCTAATTCATCAGACCTTTCTCTCTTGTCAGTCTGCATTTTATCAGCATCGCTGCTTATATGTAGGGGGAGACAAAAAGAAAGGATTGCCACTGTGGCTTTTAAAACACATCAGCCAGGACAGATGAATACCTATTGTTAGGTGTTGTAGTGTCCATATTTCTTTTGGTTCAGTGCTGTTTCTCCTCGCAACAGGATGCAGAGGTCATATTGCAAGTTGAAAGGTCTAATTATGGCTGACCACAATTACGTCACCTTGGATATAATCTTAGTAGAAAAGGTAGCTGAAGCACGTTACAAATAAAGACATTGAATTAAGAAGGTATTGGATTAAATTTAGATTTAACATACGGTAGATGTATCTGTACAGTGCTAGATTACAATGTTTCAGAAAGATGGTTTAATTTGTTTGAGGAAGTGCAGTGGCAACTCTGTTCTGGAGATTTTACTTCTGAGTGTGAAAATGCCTTTTGAGAAACTATAGTGAATCCTATCAGAGTATTGTGAGTACTTTGTTTTATTTGCAACCACCATGTCAAAAGCTAGGGTAGCATGTTTCTTTCTCAGTTTTGGGGTAATTGGGTTGGTTTAAGGACAGCCCTGCTCTTAAAAATTTAGTTATTGGCTTGATGCCTTGGTCCTAAAATGCATCAAAAAAAGCATTCTCTACCCACCCATTCCCTCCCAGAATCAGAAGATTTGGGTGGCTGTTAAGTTTGGGGATTGACTTACATCCTGAACTAAGTCAATGGTTGATGCCTTTGGCTGTAAGATAATACGATTGCTCAAAGTAAATTAACCAGTGAACAGATGCCAGATTAATTTTTGTTACTACTTCTGATTCTGCTCTCTATTTCTTTTTGGGGTGTGCGTGTGTGAGAGCTTGGAAGGGGTGGCCTAGAGCAAAAAAAAAAAAGTATTAAATGGACTTTGGTTTGTATGTTTTGTTAGGTATGCCAAATGCTTAGCAAAGCATTATATCAAACATTATTGCAGATTGGAAGACCTCAGGATACAGAGAAACAGTTATAAAACTGATAAGGAAAACTGTGGATCCTCCTTCCTGGACAGAAATCGATAATTCTTACAATACTGAATATGTGACATACATTAATTTTGCCAGTCAAAATTACTTTGTTTTTTTTAAGTTTTTCTAGGCCCACTCAGGAAATATATATGGTAGAGCATTCTACTACTTTACCCCTATTATAAACAGATACATCTGTTTATAATAAACAGAAGATATAAACAGAACCTGTGGTGCCTGTACCTATTCTTTGTCTAGGATATGGCCATTGTTTTTAGCTGTGGTTATATATGGAAAATTTAAAAATTGTTTGTATATGTTGAATTGTTTTATTGTTGATGTTTTTACTATAAAATTGCTTCAGCATATTTTATGGGATATTCATGACTGTAAATGAATGAATGGTGTCCATGGCAAGGGGGTTCATGGAAGGCTTTTCTCTGTAGCAACTCCATGCCCATAGCATGACCCCCGCTCTAAGGTGTGTCTCTCTTCTACTGTTTTCTTTTTGTCCGGAGGTGAAAATGCACCTCTGTCCAGGCCTTCAGGGTGGGGTGTATTAAGTACCAAGAATGCCTTTGCTGTGGCTTCTTTGTTGTTTTACTGTGTTGTGATTTTACGACGAACTATACTGATGATGAAATACTTCGTTTTAGCTTTTTATTGTTACATTTGTTAGCAGCTGAGATATGAAAGCTGGGAGCTAAATGGCACCTTAAACCTAGGTTATAGGCACAACAACAGAATGTCTAGGCGTGCTTTTTTAATAACAAGAATGCAAAGCTGAAAATGAATGAACTGCAGCTAAAATATTATATTATGTATTCTCCAACCTCCTGGAACATTCAGGTGAAGGGTGAATTAAAAATGACATAAACAAACGAACAAACATATTCTGGAGTGCTTTGACTTTGGCAGACAACACAGTGTGAAACTGAATATATAAAAAATCTATGTCCCCTTTCACCCAGATGCTTTTATCTAACAGATAATACCAACTTAAGTCTTTGTTCTCCCACCCAATATTTGCTGCTGCTAACAGCTTCAGCAGACCAAAGAGCAAGGCTAGAAAGGAACGTGATGTGTCTGAATTTATATCAGGGGACATACCTCATGCTGAGAGAAAGAAACTTTGTCTTCTGCTGTTGCCTTTGAATCAGGTCAGTACTTGGGGATGGGAGGGAGTGGGACTGGATGCCAGAGAAGAGGCAGTCTTTGTTTTTCTTCCTAGGCAGTATTTGTTGGAGGACTATACTGTAGTTTCCAGGAAGCTAGCATTATATTGGCACTAGAGCTGTAAACTTCAGATACTAAGAGAAAACTAACACCATACATGTAGTAGGTCTGTGCATGTTTTCTTAAAGTAACCCCTGTTTTCACTGGTATTTACTGTCACTTAGTAGGTTTGCATAAGACGACAGCCTTAGCTTAATAGGTGATCCCCAGCTGCAGAAGAAATAGGCAAGGAAGGGGCAGGAAGGAAACAGGACAATGAGAGAAAGCAAAGTGAAGTTGAAAACAAAATTGATAGTCTGCCCCCAGGACTCTTGCTGCTGTAATGTGGAAGCACAAGCACAGTGCTACTCAAATTTCCTAACACTATTAAAATAATGATAAAAGCAGAAGAAATTCATGAAGGGATGAGTTGCAAAACTAGAATAAAGAAAGTAGCATTCTAAATGTGAGTGCAGCACTTGGGTTTCAGTGAACACAAAATGGTATGCTGATTTCCATCTACAAGATTTGAGATGACAGAAAGGGTTAGCCAAAAAATGGAGCATTCAGCAGTGTTGTTGAAACAGAAGACGTGCAAGGAAAGCAGATCCATTTACCAACAAGCAAGCAAGGCCATGCAGTGTTTTAACATTTTTATAGCAGATATCTTGCAAAGCCACCAGAGAGTTTTAGAGTGGGAGTGATTAACTTGAGATAACTCCACATATTTTGGAATCCCGACTAGTCATAGTGTCTGAATTCTATGCAAAGAATTCAAGCCTTTGTCAGAGATGCAGGTAGCAAATGAATTACAAGACTTTGTCCTTGGAGTTATAAAACACACACTATCGTGTTTTGCTAAAGTGGTTTTACAAGCTAGCAGTATCTCATGGATGACAAAAGAATACGGTTGATAACAGGAAAACCCAAATAATGAGGCTTGGAATGTGAAATCAGTTTGATTATGTTAAATGAATTTTTATGACTGCAATTATAAATATGCCTACTCCATGAATATATTTCCTCCAAAATAATTTATTTCAGATTCTTGTGATGTAGGCATGATCTTTTGGGAGAGGTCTGGTAGGAAGGTAGGAGGTGCTTAGATTGCCTGAATCGCTCTGGTGTCCTGTCTTTATGCAGATGAATGTCTGTTGAAATGGGGACCTTTTAAGCCTATGCAGATCTGTGTGAGGATCATACCATTTTTCTTTCTTTTTTGCTACTACTTTTGAAATTTCTAAGCTTAAAATATTTCCTTACACATTAAAGAAGCATACTTTGACTATCTAAAATTTCTGAAATAACGGGGATTAGAAAAATGGAAGATAGCCATTCTGAAACTGAGTGGATTTTCTAGTCTCTGTAGGTGAATGTCAGTGAATCTTTGTGAATGTCAGTGTGGCAGAGACCTGAAGCTAGCATGCCTGTTACTTTTAAGACTCCCATACCCTTGGCTAGAATAGCTAGAAGCCCTCTG
The DNA here is from genome assembly GCF_964188315.1 of Podarcis muralis. Taxonomy (NCBI): domain Eukaryota; kingdom Metazoa; phylum Chordata; class Lepidosauria; order Squamata; family Lacertidae; genus Podarcis; species Podarcis muralis. Next base: position 57,096,198 of record NC_135657.1, on the reverse strand, counting down.
TGCCAACTCCCTTTTAACATGTGGCCGACAGGGAATTTTCACCTTATTGATGGCTAAGTAGGAATTGTGTTTTTCTTCCTGTGGTTTGCACTTGTTTCCAGTCAGCTCACCACTTATGACCTTACTGATTCAGGTAGCATAAAACAAAACCAAAAAAATCTATGCTTTAATAAACTTAATTAATTTGAAATGTGAGAGTTGACTGGGTTCTATTCCATTCAGGGGATGTAGTTTCCTTCATGCTGCCCAAATAACTTGAGATACACTAATGTAAGTTAATGGGAAGTTTGAGATGAAGATGAGTTGATGCTGTGCAGACTGCAAACGTAGCTGACAGTCCTCTATTCCTGGGTCAGTAAGATACTTATGAATAAAAGCTTCATGTTACCAAAGGTGCTTGGGTGTCATTGTCATACAGGTAGGATTCATGTCTGTTGCAACGTGCCAAATCAGAAAAAAATTAAAACACATCTGCAGGCATTTACTATTGGGAAAGACCATGCAATTAATTATATAGGAGGAAGTTAGGATGTTTTGCATTCTAACACAAGTTATAGTCCTATGAGTTATAAAGCACCTTGTCTTGTCCAGCATGCCTCCACCCCTCAAAATGTAGGTAACTGTTCTGAAATCTATTGTTCCTCAAAACTGTTCCCAATAGTAGGTAACTACTATTGTCTTTTTCAATTCTGACATGTTCAGCCTCAAAAGATAACAAGATCAATGTGACTTCACTCTGGTAGGAGGGAGGGATGATACCCTACTGAGATCACAGAGGCTTTATCTATGTGTGGTGGCTATTGTAGGCCAGAAAGAATTCTTTATTTTTTGCTACAGCAAAACTCTGTGGGGAAAATACCTTTGAGAAGCTGTGAAGTAGTGATAAGCTATGTAGCAGAATACAGATTATCTCCAGTTATTCGATTACAGTAAGACTGCAATTTGTGTGCATTGAACTTGTGCGCATTCAGCTTTATGTGCTTGGCAACATTAAAAAAAATCAGAAAGGGGGCAGTTGTCTGGGTAAAAAGATTTTGGCAATCCCACCCATCACTGAACCCAGTGTGTCTGGACTATACTCAATTTGGGCTTTAGGCACAATCCTCACTTTTTTTCTGCTGTTGCTTTTATCGAAAAAGAAGCTGCGCTAGCACCGACTGCTAAGCCAAGGTGTGTGGTTTATTTAAACCAACATCCAGTCTTATGACACCCACCCACCCACACTAACAGAGCTACACACCTCAATAGAATGGACTACAACTCTGAGCAGGCCCAGCCAGCATGGCCAATGGTTGAGAATGATGGGGACTGTAGTCCAAAACATCTGGAAGGTTCCACGTTGGCTGCCCTGGTTTAAACAATCCGTACACGGTAATCACATTTAAACAAACTGCACACCTTGGCTATGGGCGAATGTGGCCAGTAGTGGAGAGAGAAAATATAATGACAATCCCTCCCTGTAAGCTCATATTCTAATAGATGGAAAAATGAGGAAATAGGGAGACTTCATTTTTATATTTCACTGAAATATAAAATGACTTTATTACTGCCCAGTTCTTCCAGGACAAAAGCAGTTTCACAGCTCCTCTTAAACTCACATTTTAAAGACATTTGTTTCTTTCTGTCATTATGGTTGATCTTCAGGGGGAAAAAATCACAGTCCCAACAGCTGGATGACAAGCCTGTCTAGTTGTAAAAGTTGCTAATTGCACGTTTTGAAGCATTTGCTTTTTTAATTTATACCTGCAGACTTGCTTGTAGGCATGAGTTGTCATTTTGGTACAGCTACCGCTGCTAAATTTTGTAAACAAAGATTAACCATTTTGTGTGTTGTTGTTATTCTTCATACTTTGCTTCAAGCCATTATCAGTTCACCAACAGGAATGCATGTAGTAGGCTTATATATATCTCCCCCATGCAGCATTGCAGTGTTAAGTCTGATTTAGGTAACTCTGAAGATGCAGCTCTCAGAAATTCTAGACATTGCAGAGAACAGTAGATAGTGCTGTCAGCTCCAGGATTTAGAGCGATGACTTCTGTTCTCCTGCACCAATAAATATATTTTTGTTGTTGTTCCTATGGAAAATGTATGCTTCTTTTTAGAAAGGGCTCTCAAGAGCATCTAACAAATCATAAAATGAAATGAAAACACTATGATATATAAATATAATAGCAATCATGAAAGAAAGAAAGAAATGCAAATTTTGGGAAGTATCATTCTCAAAGTCAAAATAGATACATGCTAATGCTGTGGGAGAGAAATAGTGCTGATACTCCCATGGGTGCAAAACTATGGGTACTGCTGAGAGTGAAAAGTAAAGTTATTTTGGTCTACAACTGCCATCCTCCTTGAGCATTGACTATGTTGCCTGGGGCAAATTGAACAACATATTGAGAGCCACAGTTTACCCATTTGTGGTCTGAAAGTTATTAAGAGATCTGCACTTGACAACGCTGAGTACAGGGTCAAAATTAAGAGCATCTAACAACCTCCTCCTTTAAGCACCATCCAAAGTGGGTGCCAGATTTTTGTGTCCACACTAAGCTGGGCCTTTTTAGTGGTAGCCACAGAGCTCTGGCATGCCCCTCCTGTGGCTTTTTAATTTCAGTCCTGTGTTGATGTACTTTCACAGGGAGTGATTAAATTTCATGTTGTGTTCTACAGTACTGTGTTGGACACCACTTTGGGTGTGGGTGTATAGATAGAAAATAAATAATAAATACAGTGAAGTGTTTCAATAAGTGTGGGTAGTAATCAGTGGCGTGCAGTGAAATTTTTCATAGGGGAACAGTTAGGACCAGAGGCGCTATCTTGTGAGAGGTGTGGGGGGTCGGAGGCGTCCCTGTGAAGTCCTGACATTGCACACATGAGCATCGTGCCTCCTTCCCTAAGCTGGGCAGAAGCTTCCTGGGCTTTGGGAAGGAAGGCACCAGGGAAACATTTAGGCTACTAGCCGAGTCCTCTTAGTCCAATAACCTCATGCCACTGGTAGTAATGCATTAGCATGTGAGAGTCAGCATTGTAATGTATTCTCATCTCTCCACTTAGCTGCTTAAGTGTGTTCTCAGTTTTTGCTACTTAGTAATCCTTAGTAGAGGAAATAAGGAAAGCACACATGGTAGTAGTGCAGTGTAGGAAGAAACAGGAATAGTCCATTCCACTTGATGTTTAATCCTTATGGCAATTGGCAGTAATTTGTATTTCCTCCTCTTCTAGGAATAATTGCAGTGTAGAAAATTCCTATCATTGTACATCAACTTCTTTTGGCCATGTTTCTTTCCAAGAACTGTGATACGCTTTTCTCTCTTCTTTTGCTTTTTAGAAAAACCCACTTAGGGATTCTATACAAGATTGTACATGAATCTTTCAAGAGAAATTTCCCCCCAAGGTTTCTTTCTCTCCAAAAAACAGTGTTTATATAGCCCACCCAATAACATCTCTGAGTGAGTGACTTACTAAAATGCAATATTAAAACACAACAACAACAACAACAACAACAACAACAACAACAACAATTGGTTAGAGAAAACTACAGTGGTGCCTCGCAAGACGAAATTAATCCGTTCCGCAAGTCTCTTCGTCTTGCGGTTTTTTCGTCTTGCGAAGCACGGCTATTAGCGGCTTAGCGGCGCTTAGCGGCTATTAACGGCTTAGCGGCTTTAAGAAAAAGGAAACAAACTTGCAAGAACTCACAAGACATTTCGTCTTGCGAAGCAAGCCCATAGGGAAATTCGTCTTGCGGAACGACTCAAAAAACGGAAAACCCTTTCGTCTAGCGAGTTTTTCGTCTTGTGAGGCATTCGTCTTGTGGGGCACCACGGTAGTTTCAAATCATGGCAGAAAATATTTAACATGTATGCAGCAAATTCCAATTCAGAACTTAAAAATCGTAGGTCTTAAAAAACTTCCCATGTAACTGAAGTAACCATAAAGAAGTTGCCAGGTGAGTTTGAGAAGGGTAATTTCACAACTGGGGTGCTATCACTTTGCCTGGTAGTCATCCTTTTCATTTCACTTGGCTCAAGTATGGCTTTTGAAGGGGATTTTGAAATAGAGAATTAGCACACAAAAGATGCTCATTAATGCTCTGTTCTCATACTCAAGTTTTTAAGTGGCAGGCAGCTTCCCTGAACACAAGAAATGTTTTTCTCTCTGGAGACACGCAAGTGTGATCAGCTGGAGTGCTTGTTTAAAATATATTCTGGATACCAGCGTTCTAAACAATTTGTTGATTTTATCTGTCCACATTGTTAAACAATTAGAATTGTTTGTTGAGATGTGAGAGCAAAGCATTTTGTTCATTGTTTTCCCCTTGACCTTTTTGTTGTTTCTTTTGGTCAGGGATTATTATTTTTAATCTGTTTCCCCAAACACACCAAGTGGATTTAAATCAACCAGTGGTACAGCTCAGGGTAACTCAGCAGACTGGAAGGGAATGAGGAATGTTTAACAGAATAAGGCAAATAGGATCATGCTAAGGTGTTGTCAAAGAGCTGAGCTATGATGTTGCACAAGCAAATGTTGGTTGTCTATGGGGTGAAAAGGATGTGTCTGATTCAGTCCTATAGGCCTGAGTTAGGCTGTCTGAAATCTCCTCTTCTCTTCTTGGATGCCTTTGTAAGTCAGTAAAAAGCCTTAGTAAGAACTTTTCATTCTAGAGAAATCTTGTCTTTGTCCTAGTGGTGACAACAAATGTTCCTCTTTGAAAAAATAAATAAAAACATAGGCACACAGTTTGGAGTCTTGTTGGGGGGGGGGCATAAAAAAACTTGGGGGCAGATCTAGGCAGTACTATTTTCCCCGGAAAAAGATATGCTGGAACACCACGAACAGATCCTTTGTTCTCTTATACAGTAATGGCAATGTTGCCCACCTGAGAGGTGCCGGAACTCAGTTCTGGCGAGTTCTGGCTGAAAAAAGCTCTGGATCTAGGTCACATGCTAGCCCCAGTTTATGGAAGCTATTGAGAACTAGCTGCATTTGTGTGTGTGGCGGGCAAACTTTCAATTAGGACAAAGCTCAAACTCTTCAGACACTTACTTTACATGCTGGAATCTCATACTGAGTTTATTGTTTGGCCTAAAATTTTTACCTTTACCACAGAAGCTCAGATTCCTATTTATTTTATTTTACCAGATTTATTTATTTTTCATGAAATAATACAAACTATTGCATTCATCCTACCAGTCTCCCTAGAATTGATGCGCTACTTTACACTTTTAAGTGCTAAGAAAGAATATCTTTATTCCTGGGCCACCCAGTGAGTCCTTAACTTTCCTGCCTTATTGGGCATAGCACCCCATATATCAGGGGTTCCCAAACTTTTTTTCAAAGAGGGCCAGAAGTGAATTTTACCCCAGGACATAATACTGCCACAGGGGTTGGATTAGGCCCCCGAAACGGACTTTGGACATGCCTGCCATATATAAATGTGCCTGCTGTTTCTTCAATCCAGATAATAATAGTGAAGGGAAATTTTTACTGACTCAAGCAAAAATTTGGAAGGGCTACTGAAATGCTACTTGCATATATTGATCCTTAACATTTGTGTGCAAATCCCATTTCCCCCCATGTCGTACTCAGGTACCAATTCAGAAGCTATCACTGGTAGAGTAATGCCTCATGTTGCGTCCGCTTCAGGTTATGTCTTTTCACGTTTTGTCCCGCGGCAACCCGGAAGTACTGGAACGGTTACTTCCGGGTTTTGCTGCTCACGCATGTGCAGAAGCGCTAAATCGCGCCGTGTGTGTGTGCAGACGCGGCACCTCTGGATGCGGACATGCCTCTGGGACAGATTACTTCCGCAACTTGAGGTTCCACTGTATCTTGTAATGTCTACAACACAGTACCTGTAATGCTTATGAGCCATTAAGAAAATATTTAGGCTAATGTTTCTTCAAAGGGAAATGTGAATCATTTATAATAAAACTTAGTTTTAACCATTCTTCTACAACCTTTTTTTCTTTTGTCCGCCTCAGAGCCCCCCGCCCCATTTCATGTTGTGTATAACAAAAATGTTTTCATTTAGAATACATCATACAAACTCTGGCAGTTACATGCAAGAGTAATGGAGCAGAAAATTTCCCATGTCCTGCTATAATGGCTGAAAAGGACAGCTTGGCGGATTGCAAATGGAAACTTAAAAATACATTCCTTGCTAAACGGAAATATTGGAAAATCAGTGATCTGATTAATTTCCCCCAAATGCCTATATGTTCAATTTTGGTGGCCACAGTATAATGCCTTGTTGTTGATGCATCTGTTTTTATTACTGAGACATGCCTAAGAACTAGTTCTGTGACACTGAACACCTGTAGAAAACCTATGGCTCACCTGCAGGGATTTCTGTGGTAGTCTTCATCCTTAGCGCAAACTAGGCTGTGAGCAGAGAAAGGATAGCCCGTGTCACACTCACACTAAATTATGCTTTTTAATAGATATTTGTTTGAGACCTCAGTCTATCTTCAGATATGGTTTTGCCACTCAGTTGCGCTAGAATTTGCAGAGACTCCTGTCACATGAGCTGAATTTAATTGACAAATCAAGACAGCACCATGTATTCGTCTGTTGTTACGATGCTTATTAACTAAGATTGGATACCGTTTCCAGTTCCTAGGGATCTAGGATTTCTCTAACTGTAGCCTATTTATTTCCATAGGCTGGTTCCTTGTGAAGCATCTCATAGCACCAGTTTCACTATCAGCATGCAATGGGAGCAAAGAACACCCAACAGTGTTGTGTTTGTAGGCAGGTAGTGGATGCGTGTTCACTCTGCCAGCAGCCTTTTGCACTTCCAGTGCTGCATCTGTGCATCTGAAACCTCTATTGATGGTGCAGTGTGTCCTGAATGACAGGGGGAAAGGCTCAATGCCCAGAACATATTCCCACAGGCACAGCTGTTTGAATGACCTCTGTTCTATAGACATGGCATTCCTCTGCACATCAAACCAAGATGCTGCTGCTAGAATAAGATCTCAGTGGAGATGTCAGCTTCACCACTGACACAACACATTTTCTCAGTCTGGTGTCGCTTCAGGCTTTCTGAGTAATGACTGTCACCTAACTGCAGGTGATGGCTTCTCAGCATCCCCAGGCTTACACATGGTAGCAGCAGCGGCAGAGGGGATCTAAATGACCAACAAATCGGCATTAAATTTCAAGTAAAACTTCCTAGTATCTTTGGAAGCCTGGCAAAAGTGAAAGTGTATCCCCTTGAATTCGTTTAGCTGGTAGGTATTGAAAAGGAAAAGGCAGGCTTCCTCAGCCTTGGCCCTCCAGATGTTTTGAGACTACAGTTCCCATCATCCATGACCAGTGGTCCTGCTAGCTAGGGATCATGGGAGTTGTAGGCCAAAAACATCTGGAGGGCCGAGGTTGAGGAAGCCTGGGAAAAGGAATATGCCAAAAGTGAGTTGGGGTGAGGGCTGTGTTCTCACCCCAATTATCTTTGGCATGTTCTTCTTCCTGTTGCTCTCATATGCCTTCAGCTTGACTGAAGACTGTGTGTACATCCATTCAAGGTGTGACAGGGGCCTGTTCAATCTAGCGCATTTTCGCACCAAGAAAAAAGTATGTTGGGTCCTTATCCAAAAGATGTTTGCAGATGTCACAGCCTCGACAGCGCACTCTGAGGAAGCTCTGCAGGGACTCATCAACCATTTTGCTCAAGCCTGCAAGGAAACCGGCCTTACCATCAGCCTGATGAAGACCAACATCCTGGGTCAGGACATTGCCAGCACTCCACACATCAGCATTGGTGACCACACATTTGAAGTGGTAGACAATTTTGTCTACCTGGGTTCCACTATAACCAGCAACCTCTCAATCAGCGCTAAGCTGGACTAGCGTATTAGCAAGACAGCTATGAAGAAGGCTCGCCTCTTCAAAAGTGTATGGGAGCATGTGATGTTCATGTCAATACCAAGATGACGGTCTACCAGAGCATGCTGCTTTATGGAAGTGAGTCATGGGCAACTTATATCTGCTTCAACATCTTCCACATGTGCTGCATCAGGAAGATTTTGGGTATCATATGGCAGGACAGAGTTTCAAACAAGGATGTGCCGCCTATTTCAGCTTAGTCATGTCCACAGAATGGAAGATGGCAGATTCCCCAAGGAGGTGGCTTCAGGCACTAGGCCTATTGGCAAACCAACATTGCATTACAAAGATGTCTGCAAATGAGGCATGAAGGCTGGCAACATTAACTCCACCATGTGGGAATCCCTTTCTGACAACCGCAGGGCCTGGAGACAGCAATGACTAGAGGAGGAATGACCACTGGGAGGAGTACAGAGAGAAGAAACACCATGGCGTACCTGTAGCAGGACAGCAGGACACCTTCATCTGCCCCAGCTTCTACAAAACATGTTTCTCCTGTATTGGTATCTACAGCCACAGCAGGTGCTGTAACTCTCCAACAGTATGCCTTCACCCCCTAAGAGACACTCTTCCATTGTCTCCTGAGACAGACAGAGCCAAAACGAGCTTTATAGTCTTGTGATAGTTTGAGATTATCTTTCTTTGAACTCAGATTACTAGCACCAATGTGATTCTGGGCTTTGGAATCTGTGCTTTTGACCAGCAGCCCCTGTGGGATAGGGAAGCAACCAGTTTGAGGGCAGTAGGCAAAAATATAAAGGAATAAATATATTCATTTACTTATATGTCCACAAGCATTTCACAGGTTTATTTCACAATAAGCCCGTCTTCTGTGAGCTGTTCTATTTCAATCACATTTCGAACAGTCTATAGCTCTATGAAGCTATAAATATTCTTTAAACTGAGATTTTCCTAGATTAATATCCCTAGGTTGCACACACAAAAATTGCTTCAAGGACTGCATTTTTCTGTATTAGATATAAATGGAGAACTCTTGATAGCATGTATGCGAGGTTAAGCACTGCTGAGGGCAAGATTGCTGTGTTTGGCTGCCTTCAAATCTCCATTTCACCATGAATCTTGCAAGCTAGCCTTGGGTAACTCACTGACCGTGCTCAGCTGTCATGCTAAAGTAAACCATAGCCTCAAATTGGCTTGTTTCAAACAAATCAAAGTTCAGCTGACAGGAGAAGCTGTGGTTTTCAGAACTAGAACCCAAAGCTTCTGAGTCCTCCTCATGGCCACTCTAGGGAAGATGGATTGTTTGTGCCAGAAGCTCATCTAGGCTTATTCATGTCATGCTTAAACTATTGCTTAGCCACAGGCATAGCTAACTTGGTGCCCTCCAGTTGTTGTTGAACTAAAACTTCCTCACCATTGGCCTTGTGAATTTAACAACATCTGGAAGACAACATGTTGGCTACCACCAGTTTGATATTGGGTTTGTTGCTGGTTTTCTTTTTCTTTTTTGTATTTTTGTTTTAGATCTTATGACTTATGTGGAAATTGTTTAATTTGGTCATGTTTGATGTTTTATTTATTGTTTATGACTACTTTCGTTATGTTTGTAGTTACGTATTTTTTTCATGTTGTAAGCCACCTTGAGCATGACATTAATCATGGAAAGGCAGCATACAAATAAAAATATGTCTGTTTGTATTATATGACTTGCAAACATTATCCCTTTATCTTGCCAAACCTGACTGCCATTGCTTTGGGTGAAATCTTAAGTCCCACCTAGTCCCTATTCAGTTCAGTAGGACTTACTTCTGAGTAGATGTAGTTAGGATTGTGCTGTAAATTCATGTTTGAGGCTGTAATTTTAAATGTACTTAATAAATGTGAGTGATCAGAGTTGTACCTGAACCTATGATGCAAATCGAAATCTTGAAGTGTGAGAAATAACCCCTTATTAAATATATTTACATGCGTCTTGTTAAGGCTTGCTAAAGTCGATCTGCTTGCTAGCTCACATGCTTTGTTGTCATACAATCCATATACTGCATGATGCTCTCCAAAGTAACCCGAAACTTTGTTGATTCCTGCAGCAGAAGGAAAGGATATTGCTCAATAAAATAAGTAAACAGACATTACATGCAGTTCGACTTATTTGACATTTTTTTACAGCAGCCAGAATATTGTCTGCTTGTTTCTTCAGCTAATCAAATGTTTAAATGTTTACATCTCTTTTAGCAGGGAAGATTCAAGGCTTCCTTTAGCTGTAATTTTTGCAATGAAGGAAATTAGGAAGTCCACGTTTTTTGCACTCTTGAGATGGAAAGTTTACTTCAAAGCTTTGCCAAATTTGTAAAATATTTGAGAGGTCTGATTATCTACACTTCAAATAGACAGCTCTCAGAAGCTTTGGGCAGAAGCTAGTCCTTTGTTTATACATTAATTTTATACCATCATGTGAAGTTTTATGTTCGTTCACAAAATGCATTCCTGGTGCTTACCTGCAGATCGGAAGCACCCTGGGTCAAAATATAAACAAAACTGGCCGTAATTAGAATCTGAGTCCTCCAGAATGTCTTTGAATATTTGCCAAAGAAATGCTAGTTGTGTGAAATTCTAACTGAAGATACTTCTTATGCTCCCTCAAAAGTTCCAAGGAACAGGGTGGCTTTTTAGATGCAGAGACGAGAGAGATTGCTCACAGCATAAACAAGAGTAAAGAGAGACAGAGTAGAATCTGGATTTTGTTAACACAGGATGCAGCTGGTACTTTTCCCTAGGATAATTTGAGGTGGGGGGAGGCCTCTCTCCACCTTCCTTTGACAATGGAATCTACTGTGCAGTGTAAATCTTACTCGTTTATAGTCAGCTTGGGTAACCAAAGTATCCCTTAAAAGAGATGAAAGGAAAACATGAATTTACAAAGATCATATCTAGGGTAAAGCACTTACAGCACAAACCTTTTCTTTTAAATACCAAATAAACAGGGCAAAGCCAAATATTTGCTTCTCACAAGCCAGAGAACAAATTTACTTCTTATATATAGCAGCTTCTGCTGTCTCCTTGCGTGCAGTTTGTGGGTGAGGTGGCGGATAAAATGTTCCCTCTCTCTTCATTTCTATGGCAGAACTTGGCCTGAATGAACCATTTTCTCCTTAGGTACGCTGTCGCTTCCTTCCGTTTCGGGCTTCTTGTCATGGGGAGAACCTTGCAGTGATCCGGTTGCCATTCCAGCTGGAAAGCTCATTTGGCTTTTGGTTTGGTCAAAGTAATGAAGGAAAAGGAGGCTGCGTGCATTCGTTTTATATGGAAAATAGCTCTGGAGAGAAGGGGACAGGGAGAGAACGAAGAAGCTCTAGCATTATTTTTCCTAGTGCTTTTACTTTTGTGTTATACTTCCGGTCTTTGCTAAGTTTTTACACATGCCTCATTTCAACCCAGAAAAAGAGACAGTGAGTGTTCCTTAGATGGTTTCATAGGCTGCTTTGCTTTCTTGCTTCAAAATACTGTAATTGAAACCAAGCTAACCAATATGCAAAATTGAGTGCCATTTTATACACAGTGGAATGGTGTAGCAGCCTGAATAAACTACTTTGCTACTACATGCGTCTGAGGAATTTTGACACTTGCGATTTTCCAGATATCTAAGATGTGTTATGTCAAGGCATTTACAATTACACTCTGGCCCAGTGAAGTTCCTGATACCTTCCCCATGGTTCAGCGAAGGAGAGCCCCCCCCCCCCGGCCATGGGTTCATATGCTGCTGCTGCTTCCTCCCTTCTCATTCATGATTCCTTCTCCTTTTTTTAGAGCTTGCCACCATGCAGTGTTACGTCTGTAGCAATGTAAATGCCTAGCTGAAGCCTGCTTCTGACCATGGTTGCAAACTCTAGTCAGAATCTAAGCATGTTTAGCTTTACCATCAGTGTTGACACAATGCTATATCATCTGAAAACATAATGCTAGCTCTGAAAAGGGAACAGAAAGAGTCAGAGGAGGGAGCAGGAAGGAAAACTCAACCCCACAGGGCACTCCTGCACTCCTAATTATAGCTCGGAAATCGGAAATGTCCCATTTGCATCGTGTCTGAAAAATAACTTGACCATATTGTAATTCCTTTTCAATAGATGTACAGTTGTCTTACTTGTGTGTCTTAATGAAACAGGAAAAAGACAACATTAAACTAATTCCCACTCTCTGCTTAGACCTAAGGCAAGATACAAAAATCTGAGCTGAGGACAGGATTGGTGTAATGGTTGCTGATGTCACAAAGTCGTCTCCCCCACTAGCAACTGGCCCCAGATAGACATTTGATAATATTGTTACAGGAATTAGCTGCAGCTGCCTGGGAACTGAAAGGAAGTGGGAAAAGAAGCAAAGTTAATTAAGTGTTGAGGTTGTAGAAGAGGACAGAGGAAAAGGAATTATTATAGAAGTGCAGAAGCTGTTCAGATCTGGGTACGTAATTTATGGTGGTTACTAGTCTTGTGTTGCTTATCTGGGTCTTCACATTGTAGAAGGAAGAGGAAGGTTGGCAGGAGAAAGACAGAAGGAACCAATTATGTGTCTTTTGGTAAATATATCTACCAATAGGGCTTGAATAGGACAGTGTCATAGTGAGCAGGTTGTCATACCAAGGAGATTAATATGGTCAAACTACCACATCACTTCTTCATCTTTCATTGCAATTTACAGTGCTGTGTACAGAACACTGAGCCATCTAGTGACCACATAATATATTGCAAGGGAAACAAAAGATAATGGAAACACTGAAAAGAAAAAGAGTTTGGCAGTACTAATGAAATTATGATATGTGGTGGTTTAGTGATATTTCAACTAAGATTACATGTTTGCCTTGTATGTTTGTTTTTTTAAAATAATAATAATCTGAGTTCATGTATTTGTACTGGACTAGTGATTTCCAGTCAGTTCCTGAACACATCTAGATTGAGACAACTTGCTTATCTCCTAACTTCCCCATCCTAGTTGCATTCACCGTTTCTTTATTTTGCTCCTTTTCTATGTGCTTCTGCTTTGCTTGTTAGTACTGCTACGCTTGTATATTACCCTAACCGGGCATCTCTTCTGTTTTAGGAGAAACCCGATGCCAGCTCCACATCCCTACAGCTGCGATCCCAGATTGAAGTAAGCACAATGGCTGCAATGATCTATTTTTGTTTCTGCCTTCAATTTGGTATTCTGCATCAGTCAGATAATAAAGCCTGCCATTGTTCAGCCTCAACTCAAAGCAATGAATCTTCTCTTACAGGAATCCCTTGGCTTCAGCAGTGTGGTATCAACACCAGAAACAGAAAGAAAGTAAGTTTTGCTCTTTCCTTGTTCATTAAATTTTACACGAACTACCAGTTCGCATGAAAGTACTTTCTTTATATAATCCCACAAAATAAGTTACTAAAACAAAATTAGTACCAAACTTTTCTTTCTCTGTCTGCTAGTGTCCTTTTTTCTTTCCCTACCTTTCCCAATTGATATTATATTCTGCCACTTCATTGTTGTTGTTTTAAATACATTAAAATAACAATACTTGACAGGATTAAGATATGTTCCTTTTACGCTGTCCGAATAAGAAGGGAGGGAAAAACAGAGAGCAAAGCAAATGCCTGCTTAGGCATTTTCATTCATGCTTTAGAGTTTTATATATAAGCCTCAGCCTCTGAGTTTCATACCTTAAATGTCAGAAGTTGTTGTGTCGGTAGACAAATGAGTTTCCCCTGTAACCTTAGGAAGTGTCCTTAAGGCAGCTGCACGGTGGAATATTGTCTGAAGAGGGCAAGTCATTTTAAAATTACCAGAGGTTATGGGCATTTGATGCCATGTAGAAAACTTGAGTGGCCAAAAGAGACATGATTTAGGCCTGCACTCATCAAATGTGACAGTTTGATTGATTGGTGCTAGCCTCATTCCCCTAGATGAGCAGTATTGCCTCGTCAATCCAGGCAGTTACATGCTTGTAAAATCTGCTTGCAAAAGAATGTTCTTTTACTCTTCTAGCTATAGCCATTGAACTCGTCTTGTCTTTTCCTTATACAAAGTAAATGAAAATGCTTGTGTAGTTTTCTGCTAAGGCCCTTCTACACATGAATAATGTGCTTTTGATACTATGCTTGATATAAGTTGTAGTAGAATAATCTAGATATTGATGGAAATCCCGTGGATCCCAAAGAAAACTGGGTATGGGATGGTGTGATTTCTAGTCTGAAGTCCTCCTTGGGCCCATTTCTGGGCCAAGGAATATATATATATGTGTGTGTGTGTGTGTGTGTGTGTGAGAGAGAGAGAGAGAGAGAGAGAGAGAGAGAGAGAGAGAGAGAGAGAGAGAGACTTGCTGGTGGTTGAACAGTGTGATGAGTCCATTTTGAAACCTTTTTTTTGCAGAAGTAGTGTTCCCATTTTAAGTATCACAATGATACCCTTCTTTCCTTTTAGCAACTCACCCTTTAGAGGAATTTGAATTTTAGTCCACAGGTTTAAAAAAGTTGATTGTGGAAGCAAAAATCAGATCATAGCTTATCTGTCCTACTTTGCCTCAGTTGCCCCTTTGAGGTGATTGCCTAAGTAATTACTAGAACTTTTATCTCATTTTGTAAGAATCAAATCTCCCCTAAAAGGTCACTCTACTGAAATAGTTTTAAGGAGAAAGTTATTTTTAAAATCTGTAATTGTAAAAATCTGTAAACTTCAGCCCTGCACTCTTCAAATTGAGCAGGAAAAGGGTGTTGGGTAATAAAGGTCCACAGACTGCAGTGGGGATAAGAGGCAGATACTGGTTTAAGTTATGGAAAATGTGTGAGTTGCAATCTATGCTGAATCAGTGAATCATTTCATGCCATGTAAACTCAGGTATACACTAGAGCAAGTCTTTCCTTTCTTGTGAGAAGTCTTAGCACCAAAATTTAGAAATCTTTTGGTTTCTCCTGACAGAGGAGAAATTGTCTAGAAGCTACTGAGTCACAAGGCAAGCCAGTGCTCATGAGCGACTCCATATGATGTTGTCAGCATTTATATTACATTCCAAATGTCATCCCTAACATTCTTGTTTTGGATGCAGTGGTTCACAAAAGATGTGAGGCTGCCTTTGAAATTTCGAATACTATGGCATGATGATGCAGATGAGGTACCCCTGCCCTTCCCTAAGGGATTATATCATTTATTTAAAAACTATAACTTAGTATTAGTGAATAGCCAATTTGCTAGGATATACCATGAAGGCCTCATTGGACCTAAGGGCGATAGTTTAATGTGTTTAACCTGGAACAGTCTTAATCACCTAGAAAAATGTAATTGGGGGTCTCATTTTGAAATGTGGATGAAAGGTACTGAACCTTCCCGTTCCTGCTTGTAGCTCTGCTTCCAAGCACTTTTTGCCCAGCCATTGCCACACAGAATACTGAGGATAAAAGTGCTTGGGGAAAGAAGTTTTCATTGGAAGGTTTTGCACTATTGTTTCTCTTACCAGTATTATGCCCTTCTGCTGTTAACAATCCAACACTACACACCTTTTCTATGCAGAGGGCTGGATTACATGACCCTTGGGGTCCTCTCCAACTCTCCAGTTTTATGATTTAAGGTAGATTCTGTGTTAAAGTACACAGAAAAACAACCATTGTCTAGTTTGCTTGTACGTCCCGCTGTAGTTTAAGTGTAACTTTCCAATGGGCCCAAGAAATTTGGGGACACATTTCTTTGACTTGAATGTGCACACTAGCCGTAACTAGTGACCATAACTAGAAGCAGCAGCAGTCATAATACACCAGGTGTTTGGCTATGCAACTGCCATAATACAGCAGGGTTTGGCTATGCAACTGCCAGCTTCTAAAGCACGGCAGTCTTATATAGTTGAAGGAAGCCAGCAATTTATCCCATTCTGATGTGTGGGATTTTTGTTTAGAAATAAATACCCTTTTCTTGTCACGGTAATGAGTGATGTGAAATTTCCAACATGATGTTTTAGCAGAAGTGCAACTGCCAGGAGCCATCTGCATGATGTAAGATTCTTGCCAGCAAATTTTTTTTTTTTTAAAGTTCTTTTATATGTTTAAAAGCATGTCACTGCTGCAGAATATTTTACCAGCTGCTCCACTAGATTTGTCAAGGCTGAAGTAAAACTAGTGAGAAGAATGCAACTCATTTTCACACTTTTAAAGATCTGAATCTTTCATAGTAAATTCTTTAAAGGGAGTTTCCTCAAAAGCGTAGCTAATCCTGGATCACCACTGCAATTTTTAGAATGTCTATAGATCCAAGGGTTCAGTATGTGCACAGTAGCTTTAAAGTAGCTTACTGTACTGGGAAATCAGCAATGAATGGTATTTAGAGACCCAGGTGTGTATTGCCAAGTTCATTTTGCAAACTTTAAAGATTTCAGCTGCCTTTTAAAGACTGGTTGGAATGTTGGTTCTTTGAACCTGCTTTGTGTTTGTGAGCATACATGTTTGTATGTAGTTATGTTGCCAAAGGGTGGGGTGGGGGGAGCTCTGGACAGTTTTGTGTATTGTGATTTAAAAACAGGTTCTCATTCTCTTTGTTTGGAGGTAGCATTTCTCCATGCCAGCCTTCAAGTAAATAGAAGATTCTCCCCAGTTCAGGGTTGTTACCATCTGTCCAAAGCCTGTGAGAACTGAGTTGGTGGTCTTGGTCCAATTTCTACTAGGCAAATACCACAAAAGCTACCATAACACTTGGCATTAGACTAAGGGAAAACTCAACTGCCTACTGTAAAATGTTACTAAATAGGCATACAGACTGATTCGAACGGTGGAACCTCCAGAAATAAAGAAAAGCGTGTAGCATATATTGCAAGCTTCCATTGCTATAGTAACTGTCCCTTATAAAAAGGAACAGCATCTGTTTTCTGTTTATTTTCTGTGTAAGTATGTTTGTTAATGAATGTGAGATTCATAATAGGATGTACATTTTTCATTGTGAAAGAAAATTGGAGAACTTTCCCAGAGCACTGATTAATTTTGTGTGCAACTACAAGTGTAACTTTGTTACAAAGGGATCCCCCTTGTGATATCTTGAAAGTGACAGCAGCTCTCCTGCAGTTGTTTACTCAAGGAAAGGAGAAGAGATCTGGTGATCACTGTGTATTTGGCAGGAAATCCAGGTCAAACCAACTCAAACCTTCTGCATCCTGTCTTTCATCCTGTTTTTAGCAGGGGAAGAGGACAGTGTATTTCCCCCTACTTTTGGGAATACATTTTGGTTTGATTCGAAATAAACCGATCTAAGCAGGCTACCTCCTGCAGCCTCTAAAACTGAAGGTATTACAAGCAGAATAGGGAAGCCAAAGCAATTGTTTTCTTTTGATCTTCTTGGGGCATTCAGGAGACCCATTTAGTTAACTTAAAAGACAACTGTCACCAGAATGTGAATTTGCACAGCATACACTGGGTGTTTAATCAGTCTCTGAACCCAACTCTTTGTCAGTGTAACAAAAACAGTTAAACCAGGGAAGTTGTGTGATATAATTGCAAACTGAACTTTGACACCCGTGTTTCCTTATCTATCAAGATACACCAAAGGCCTTTCTGCCGAATTTATTATAAATTTATTAGAGACACTTTACGCCATAGTCCAGGGATAATTTTGACCGATTTGTCCCTTGTGGGATGTTGCAGAGTGGCATGGTTATGAATGGTCTCTGTGCACTCTGAACAGTGGGACATTTTTGAGGAGCTTTGCATTTCAGACCATGGGAGCTTCTGTGTCTTCATCAGCTGTGAGATGTGCTCACTGCTGCAGCTGTTTTGAAAGTGTAAAATCATCATGCTGTGCACTGGTCTTGTGTACATCTCATGATGAACTACTCAGCCTGAGTGCATGCCCTGTGATATGATCTCTAGCCAGAGGGAGGAGTTTGATGTTGTTATGATTTGAGTCTGCAACTAATTTGGTTCTTGTATTAGCTCCAATGTTGTTAACGAAGGAGTCAGTACAGCGGAGTTGGTATACTTGCTAATTTAAATGACTGTGAGTCTGAGCAAGCAGGCTATATGCTTCCCTTTGTAAAGGAATCATTCACATAGTTTTTAAAAGTTTATTGTCTTGGATGCAATTTTAACAAACCCCAAAGCAGTACTGCAACTTGAGATCTAATCCAATAGGGCAATGTGGGGTTGCCACATATGTACACCCGGTCATTTTTTGTTCCCCCACCCATGATACCACATCAGATATTTTCACTTCAAAAAGCTGCCCCTTTCATTACTCTCCAACATTCTTTGCAGCAGGAGGAAGTTGGAAAGGAAAATTAGCAAGGCCTGTGTATATGTACAGAAGCATTTCCTATCAGCCAAATTTCTATGGGTCCCAGTCAGTGTTCAAAACTCCCATTGTTCTAGGTGCATTTTGTGACAGGGAATTTCATTAATACAAGCAGTTTCTGAGCTCTGAGAGCAGTACTGCACCTAAGTTTTTAGATTAAAACTGCCACTGCAGGAACGAAAGGAGAACCTTTTTCTGCCTCCCCACTTCCAGCCACTCTCTGAGGACTGGAGAAGGGACCCTCATAAGAATATTAAAGGGGATGGGCCAGGGAAGTATGGCTTTGATTTTTGCAGTCTTCAGATGAGGATTAGACCATGTGAAAAACCAATATAAGATTTTAGCTGCAGTTAATTCATTTTCAGCTTTATATTCTTGTTATTTAAAAAGTGGACCTAAACACTTCATTGCAGAACCCATAACCTAGGTTTAAAGTGCCATTTAGCTCCTAGCTTTCATATCTCAGTTTCTAACACTGGTCCCAGTATAGATCTCCAAATCATTCTTACATTTATATGCAGTTTCTCTATCAATACTCATGTGCACAGGTCACCTGATTTAAACAATGGACTACCCAGAATTCTAAAGATAAGACTGTTGATCTTATTGTGGTTAATGTCCAGACTGCAGTCCTAATCTAGAAGGATGCTGAATCAGTACTCTGGGTGATATTATCAGTTGAGTGGTTTAAGTACTGTCATGTTTAATTCTAGCAGATTGTCACAGCAACCAAATTAACTATGACATTTTACTATGAGCTCATCTGCAATAAGCCAGAATAACGACAGTGATGAGAACTGCAAAGCAAAGAAAGGGCAAAGGCCAAAGCAAGGAAAAAAGGAAAACTCTGGTATGAAACTTGGCTTTTAATCTAGAGAATGAATGCTTCCTCTTGGCTTTGTTAACTGCTATAAACTAGATTAAAAAGGGGAGGGGAGAGCAGTCTCCCTCAGACTTAGTTAAACTTGTTCCAAAGGCAAAATGGTGTTTTTTTTGGGGGGGAGAAGAGATGGAGTGTTATGTTTGAAGCTAAATTTCATTGGTGGCCAAATTATTCATGCTGCTTGCAAATAATTTCCCTGAGAGAAGTAGGGCAGGAAACTCCCACAATAACATTCACAATGGGAGTGAGAAACCAGCCAAACAGTGCTTGTGACATGTGACAAGCCAGACCAATGTGCCTCTGAGCAGCTGAAGGAATGTTTCCTGGCAATTGTTCTCAGAGAAACGAAAGCCTCCTTTCAGAAGAATGTAGAGCTTGTTGCTGCGAGTTAATGCTGTTTGTCATGACCCAAACACATTTGTAGATGGTGATGGGCTGTGTACCTTGTGCCAAGCCGGTCTTTCTGCCTGTATATTTTCAGACACCAAATCTGCTTTTGTGTGTGCCTCCCTCAGCTTTAGAATCTACTGTTTACTGGCCTCCCTTTTTTACACGCTTCCTGGTGATCTTCATGTATTAACAGATAGTTCAGTGTTCCCCAACCTAGCCCTTTCTAGATGTTTGGAGCAAGAAGGCTGCTGAGGTTTTACCCCTCCCTTTTTCATCTCTGGCCTTCAGGCAACCTTTGCCAAAAAGAAGCTGACCTCCGTAATCTGGAGGCAGGTCTCAGCTGGCCAAGAAAATTCCAAAGTGGTGCTCTGCCCTTTGATTTCAAGCAGGGAGACTGGACAGGGTCAGGCAGTACTAGTTCTGTCACTAGAATGGGTCGACCCATTCAAGCCTCCATCAGCTCTTGAGCTCTGGTGGAGAGTGCGTGGCTCCACCTAGAGATCCTTGCCTGGGTCAGGCACCTGGCCCCTCAAGAACCAAAGGTTTTACAGAAAGAGGAAAAAATGCAGCAGTTCCAGGTGTGAGTAACTAGATCTAGATGTTACTGCACTCTTCACATTAGTGTAGTTCTCTCTCAGTGTCCCATGTAAGTGGTGGCACGTAATTCTGCCAGAGGTGGAACAGAAGTATGGGCAAAAAGCACTAATCGTCTTCCTGTTCTCTGAGTCATACAGTACTTGCCCAGTCTGAGCATAGAGAATTGCCATGGATTGCCAGCAGCCCCCTCAGTGCTGGGAGAATAGAAGGCCTTCGGGTGCAACTGAGGGTGATATTTCCCACTGCTCATCTTTCTATGGGGGCTTCAGATTTATCTTCTCAGAGTGGGCTCAGCTTTGCTACAAATACTTTCTGATGTATGGGAGTTCCTTTGGGAGATTATCTCAATTTTGGTTCTCATAAAGCAGTTCTTGGAGGTGAGATCGTAATGGAGGATGTTTGGAATTACGAAGTGGGTTGTAAACTGCTTCCTTTTATTCAACTTCAGCCCAGTTTTCTCAACACAATCTCTTGGGACAATTTCTTTTGTAAGGCCCAGAGCTTCCAGGATATCTTTCTGAACCTGAATGAGAGATGGAGATCTTTGTCGGCCTCCACTCAACTCAAGAATGATAGAACATGTTGATCTTCCTCTATTGGTGGGCCTGATATCTGCTTTGGACCTAGTTTTTCTTCAGTATTTGGTCAGTTCCTATAAGGCCTCCCTAGTTGTTGCTTTTTTTAAAAAAATTGGCTCTTCCAGCTTTTCATACATGGCTTGAAGGAGACAAAGAAAAATCCTGTTCTTTTCCTGCCTATTGTCATGCCAGTGAAGGGGTGTTCCCCTATGCTTTCTGTTTTGGACTAGAGACTTATAGATGCAATATAGATACCATACTAGAAGCCAGGTTTTGTGATCTTACTCATGATCAAGGCTGCTGTGAACTGATGGGACCTGCTTCCACTGTAAAGTAAGCACAATCAACATGGCTACCTCTCTGTTGCCTACATAGGGGGGAACAAAACAAAACAAAGGCAGTGCCATGTTTGTAACTGCTGAGAAAGTTTTGACCTGCTGAAAGAGCCATTGCTATGGAGACCTAATGACAAGATAATTGAATGGAACCTCTCTGCTTTCCATGTTTCTCACACTGATGCTAGCAGGGTCAGAGCCCCTCAGACTTGCATTTCCCTTCAGGTCCATGCAAATCTTTATTGGACTAAAGACCCATTTTCCTCACAATGTCATCCCCCCTTAAATAAATTATCTTGAAGTCAGTCAGCTTCTCTCATAAAGGTGTCAGTTTTCACAGTAGTTTAGTCACTGGGCATTGTGTAAAGCAGGCAGATAAACAAACCACCTTCAAAGGAAGCAAGCAAAAGGCTTTTGTATTGGTGCATTTTGTGCTCCAAATATAAGCAATAACTTTATACCAGGCTATCTGTTCCATTTGGTTTGTAAATAGATGCTGGGAAGGGAGAAGAGAGTATAATTTTATGGGCGGTTTTTAGTAGCTGTCTAATTTTTAGGACCACATTATGCACCTGTGCTATTTGCATTCAATAAATGAGATCTGGGTATATTTTAGAGCACATCTGTATTTATGATTCTTAATAGCAAAATAAAAACCAATCAGGATAATCTTATTCTCAGTTTCTCTTTGTGTTGCTGGGGGGGAAAACCAATGACCTTTCCGATCTAAACAGCATGTTCATAAAAGCAGCACACATGGTGGTGTTTGTTTCCATTTACTGTTCTGCATATTGCAGAAGCACAAGGCTATTTTATATTTCAGGTCACAAATGGACTCCGTGCCTTATAAAGTCAGCCGCTGTGTATGCAAAATAAACCCCACAGATGCCTGACACAGACTAGAACGAGGACAGGTCTGATGAAGTTAAAGCTTTACTAACTCACTGGAAGGAGAGCCAGAAAATAGTGTTTACACCGAAAGTAGCTTTCCCTTTTATCTGTGTGCAGTGCACTCAGTCTGTAGAGTGCACCCCACTGCCAGGATCACTAGACTTTTGAAAAGGAAGTTATGAAGATTGGAAATGGGTCACCATAGCAGTGAGGTGTGTGGCATCCACCACCGCAACCCAATGGAGGATCATTTGGGGCCTGCTATCAAAAAGTATTCTTTTTTCTTATTATTTGCCAAAATAGTTTCAAAAGCAACCCAAAAAGTCACTTAGGAGTATCCAGAAGAATAGGGATGGAAGGAAGGATGCATGGGTAGGTAGGTAGATGAAAATCATTTACCTGTAAAATTGTTCATACTGGAGTGTTCCACATTCTCGGTGCTTATGCACCAGAACTGTTGACTAACACCCATTCTATTTTCTCATTCAGTTTGACCATTTGTTGGACCATAACTAGACAAGACCAGCTTTGCTGGAGTGTACTCTGTGGTCTAAAAGTGAGGCGTTGCAAAAAAAAATCTTGTTGTATCCCAGGTCATATGTTTGCCATTTCCAAGGAACCTGCTGCATCTTTCTTTCAACAATTCCTTTTTCACTTATCAAGTTTTGGGGCATGGACCTAGAAATAATGTTGACATTAAAGCATGAGATTAAAGTTATGAACATTTTTAATGGATTTGATTTCACACCAGAACTAGAATCTGGTAGTAAGCAGATCTCCTTATCGTGGTCTGTAATTGGCCATCTATTCTATGTCTTTCTTCCTTACATGAGTCAGTATCTGTAGAGCCCTTTTACTATGTGCGTCGGAGTGCATTTCATTGGGAAGTCTGCTAATGAAGCTGTACATCAGAGCATAGCAAAACCAAAGGGCCAAAGCCATGGAGTAATGGCATTTGGCTGCTTTTCAGACATGCAGTGCTGAAACTTCTGCCAAGTGTCACTGCATCATTAAGTTTCAGAGCGAGTTGTCAGTCCATGAATGGAAGAACACAAATTATGTCTGGTGTGTGTTCATAGAGAAGCTGCAGGTTCAACACAGTCAGAGCAGCATAATTGTCAAGTCAAACAATAAGGCCATTTTCAAATGCCATAAATTCTTCATCCCACATATTTAAGGAAAGTAATAATTAATCATTCACACCTTGGGCAAGACTTGAAAGCAAAATACTTTATAGAATGCAAAGTCAAAGGTCCTTTTTTACTCTCCAGCAAACATTGCTGTATACAAGTGTGAAAAGGAATGGGAGAAATATACAACTGGTACATGCCTTCTAGATAGGAAAAGTCATATTTTGCTTTCTAGCAGCTACCAGTGGGCTGTTTAGAAACAATGAAGGCAGCTGGTGTATTGTAGTAGCTAAGACATTGAGCTGTTAACCCAAAAGTCCCTGGTTCTGATCTTGCCTCTGTCACAAGTTGATTATGATCATTTCCCCCCCATCCATAAGCACCAACTTGAGCAGAAGATTGGAAAGGCTGATGATGCACATGTGATGTCAAGAGGAGCCAGAGGCAGAGCTGAACATGGGGGTGGCACAGTTTCAGTGGTCCTTCTCCCAATGCTTTGCCTCCTCCTCCAACACTGGTCCAGGGCTCCTTCCCCCTACCTTTCTCCTGTGTGGCAAGAAGCTGAGTGTGACAAAACATGTGGTCTGGGCTCTGCCCCCAGAAGAATTTTTTGGGGGGGGTGCAATGGACCAGAGCCCCATAGAGTTGGCACCTATGAAATCCGCCCCTGATTGTCCTTAACATGGGGTGGGGGGGTATTTTCTTGGAGGGACTGAAAGAACCTGGGTCCCTTAGAGCTGGTGCCTGTGCTCCTACCCAAATCTTCAATATGGACATTATAATAAAAACATACTTATAGGTTGTTATAAGTACATCTGATAATTATATATCTGGTATGGTGTATGAGAAATGTTCTCACTTTAAATAGTAACAAGTATTCAGAGATGTACTGAACGTGGAGGTTCCATTTATCTGCCATGGGTGTTAATAGGCTTATCTTCCATAGAATGATTTTAAGCATTTTTTTAAAAAAAAAGCCATCTAAGGTTGAGCATAAAATTTACAGTTAAATTCTGCCTCTCATGAAACTCTTTAAATTAGGGCATGAGCAGTGGTCAAGGATGATAGGAGCTGGAAACCAACAACACCTGAAGAGCTACAGATTCTCCATCCCTACTTTAAATGGTTAAAAGCCAATATATTTTCTAGCTGCTGAACAAACTTCTGTTCTGTCTGGTTTCCGTTCGCTTTCCCAGACTCCCCCCCCCCTATTGTATCAAAAAGGCAATGAATCCCTATATTAATATGTAAGTTGTATATTCTAAATCATAGTACACTTTTAGTGACAGAAGTATCCTGTTTTCCGTACTTTGCAGTATTATGGGATAAAAATTCAGTATAATTCCTGCAAAGTGTTCTAATACCTTTTTTTTTTTTTTTTTTAAGGATAGTGGGGGTTCCTATAGCTGTTGTGTAGTCGCTGTAGTGAAGTTCAAGTAGCATGATGCTTTGTGGCTGTCCCTTCCTTTCCTGTTTCCCCTGTCTGTGGCACCATTTGTATTGTTTTAATAGCTTGTTTATGTGGTTGTGAATGCACCTGAATAACCTGAAAAGCTGGAAGTTAAGGTTTTTATATTACTGATAGTGACCCTGAAGAGCAGGGTGGGGTGCCGGGTGTGATGCATTCTCTAGGGTGATGTCTGTACATCTCTCATGATCAAAAGTACAAGAACCCCAGACAGGAGCAGTCTGGGATGTAGGGTGAAAGCACAAACTTGTTGAATAACATTTGCAGGACCAGATAGGAAATTAAAGTACATGAATGTTCACAAAACCCCTGAGTTTTATAAATATACCTTATTACACTCCTAAATATATATTTTTTGTGTGCTCCAAGGGCCTATCTAAAGGCTGCTATATATTTTCTTCTGTGCCTGTTTGTTTGAGCTCCTTCCTAACAATCAAGCACTTGGCTGCTAGTGCTGTGAACCCACCCAAGCCATTAATTTTCCTTTTACAAGCTGTCCCGTGTGTAAACTGCATCAGTAAGGAAACTAGCAATGGCCCCCTTCCAGCATGCACCTGGTGCAGCCCAGATCTGGAATTTGGTTGCATCAGTTGGCTGGCTGGCTCGGATTAAATTTCTAATCAGACTGAAGAAGAAAGATGATTTGCCATATCCGAAACACTGCTGTTACTGCCTTTGCTTGGGTGAATTTACTGAATCAAAATTAAACTTCATGCTATCGTTTCCCCTTTCATGATGTCCCTGCAAATTGATGATTATGTTTTTCATGCTTATAAACTGTTGGCCTCTAATCACTTGGATCATTTACAGTGTGCACTGGTCTAAAACAAAATACAGTTTGGTTTCTTCTCAGAGCTTTTGTTGATCAAAAACACTGCAGTGCCCTCTACTGCTAATCCTAGAATGTGCAGATCAGATGGGTTTGCAAAGTCAAACTCTGAGTGTGTAGTTAAGCTTTGAAGCACACTCAAAGTAAAATGTTCATCTTGTTTTCTGAAGATCTTTCTTTCTTTCTTTCTCTTTGGAATAGAGACTTCAAATCCTTGTTTTTTCTCCAAGCTTGGTAGCAATAATAAACCATTTTGCAGCCAAGTGTAAACTTAAATTGAAGAAAGTAATTATTAGTAGTATCATTACCATTATTTCTATTTCTAATTTTCATGCTATTTATTTTCATATATTGTAAACTGCCAGCCCACAAAAAGTGATGATTTTTTGCATTAATGAATGCTACAGTTTGCCGCAGTAGTCGGAAGGCAGAGTTAGATGCACAGCATAGAATATATTACCACTTGGTAGAAGTGTTGTATTAATTTTCTATGTTGACAGCCTGGGGAGGGAGGGGGAGAGGAGAGGACATTCTTTGGCACATTTCCCCCTTTGACCCTGTAACTTTAACTCTTTTGTTCTCCATACATATTTTTCTGCATCAGTCACAAGAAGCTTGTTTCAGAGCATTCAGGCTGGAGCTGAGCTAATGCCATTGTTTAAGTGTGGCTGGTGCTGAGATACAGTTTCTCTTGCTGGCTTCAGTGTGCATTCATAAGAAAAGGAGCAGGGAGGGGGCATTTGATGCTTCAGATCCTGATTTACTGTGAGCCAGATAACCAGGGCTGGTCCTACCATGAGGCAGTGTGAGGCGACTGCCCCAGACAGCAAATGCTGTGTGTCCTTGCCCTCCCCCAGCTGCCCCCCTCCCCGTTTCCCTCTGTTGGAAGACAGAGCTCTGTGTGCAGTGCAGCCTGTCCTGTGCCCTCTAAGTTAGCCTGCTGCCCTCAAGGTACAGTAGTGGAGGACACTGGCCTGTTGCCAGTGTGGAAGTAAGATTAAACTGTTGGTCTGGTCAGCTTCTGTACATGGAAGGGCGGGGGGAGATTGTGCATTTTGTCCTTCGCTTAGGGCAGCCAGCCCTGCAGACAACTCCCAAGGCACGTCAGACGTTTGCCACAATCATTCTGTTTCTGTTTTGTGTTTTAGGTTCTCCCTTCATAAATCAAGCTCTGAAGAAAGTGCTGTCGGTCAGTATACTTCATCTTTATTTGGTCCTTTCTCCACCCCTTCCCAATGCCTTGCTTTTTGCATACCATCAGCAGTGTTGATCTACTTCGCTGTTTCAACTCTCTTGCAGTAATGTCACATGTTTTGCTACTTGCTTGTGGGGGGGGGAAGGGGGAGGTTTTTCAACTTCCTTCTCATATTTGAGGATTATTCCTTTAGAATAGTACTTCCTTATGCATTTTATAAGTGTTATACAGGTAGACAAGAGGCGTGGGATAGTTTTTGTTAATCACTGAAGTCATTTTGTCCAGGAGAGGGGCACAGCCACTCTTTTCCTCCTCCCTTAAAGAAACAAATGTATTGGAATCTTCTGGTACAGTTTATTTAATTCACTTGCATCTCAATGTTTGCTTTAAATAGGGATAGCTGTTATTTATCATTTATTTATAGATCTCATTTTTGCACTCAAGTGCAAAATAAAATAACTAGGAAGCCTGCTTGAAGTAGAAATATGACTAATGGTCATGCAGCACTTTTAGATTACACAAACAAATTGAAATTGCATTTTCATATTAACTTTTAGGTAGCTTTTCACTTTGGATGTTTTTTAGGTGAACTAAAAATAAAAGTTCAGTATGATCTATATTGTTAGTTAAAATGAACATTAAAAATGTGTGTTCATTTTCATCTAGCATAGAATCTTTTGGTTGCTTATTGCAAATGGTCTACAGCCTTCCTTTTCCTAAATAATGATTGCTTATGACAGCTATTTATGGCATTCTTTCCAAGTATGAATTAAAATTAAAAAAACGCCCAAAAATAACTGAAACAGGATGAGGGAATGGGTTTCCTTTGAAAATGTATACATATTTAAACCTCTAATGTATATTGTGTTCCCCTTTAGGTAAAGCAGATTGGAAAAAGAAGAATAGGTATTTCTGGCAAAACTTCAGAAAGAATCAGAAGGGACTAATGAGGCAGTCTTCAAAAGGTACAGCTTTTTTAGCGTTGTTGTGTTTTAATATTTGTTACATTTAGTTCTGAGAGTAGTTTCTATAGTGAATTGGGCCTTCAGCAGGATTTACATACTAAATTGCAATAATTTAACAAGGGTAGTCTTAATTATTTGACAGTACTCTTTTGTTCAGTGAATTCCACTAAGTTAGAAAGGCAGGTTATATACTGCTGCCTGTCAGACCCTGTCCAATTTAACAGAAGCTGCTTTATCTCTGAAAACCATTCCATACCAAACTAAAGTTCAGCATTAGATGAAGCTGTTTCATAGTGTGGTGGTTCTGTTCTTAGAGCAAAACTTTATTCATTAAGGAATACAAAAGCGGCCTCTTCCTGATCACCAACTTCTCGTGTGTGTGTGTGTGTGTGTGTGTGTGTGTGTGAGCGCATGCATTTTTCATAAGTGCAATTTTAGTTATAACACTCTGAGATACAATGTACGTCTCTGAATCTGCAGTCCTTTGCCAACTTACATAGGAGTTCAATGGGACTTACTTCTATGTGGGTATGTACAGGATAGAGTAAATCCTTTATCTATTGGATCTGGTCTCTGGTGACCTTCAATTTTAGATTTTAGCCTGATGCATCTTTGGTTAAAAGAACTAATATTAAAGGTGTGTTTTAATGTTTACACTTTTTTGCAATCCTACAATTCAGATATATTTGCCTTTCATTAAACCTAACTTTAATTGTTTCAGTGATGTAGGTGCATTCCCCAACATGCCTTGGAGAACACCAATTTTAGGCATTTTCCAAGTCTGCCTGAGTCACGGTCTACTGAGACCAGCATTAATAGTTTACCATGAATGTGCTTAATAGGGATAGGGTTCTTTCACTCCTCTCCACTTGCACTAGGAGGAAGTACACAGTGAATTATGGCTTAGAGTTATGTCCCAACCAGGGGTTGTTTTTGGCTTTTACTGATTGTAGTGTTTTGGGACTGAAACAAACTTCAAGCCCTGGTTCAAACATAATGCTAAGTTGGGGATTGTGGTTTGTTCCTTCTGTCTGCTATTTGGGGGGGGGGGGGGCGAGACCAGCAACATGTGATCAATAAATTGAGGGTGGTCTGGTTTCTCTGTATATGTCTGCTTTTTGACAGATAGAACCTGGTGAATATGGAGTTGTCTGAAGGCATTACTAACATAAATTAGCAACTTGAATTGCTGTTGGTTAAAATTCGGTGCGCTGATTCTGTTTGTGCAAAAGACCTTTTCCCCTCTCCACTTTCTGCCCAACCCAGATATGCTCCAGAAGATTGGGAGAAAACCCAGAAACAGGTTTAGGAGGCACACAGGTGTACAGGCAGAGGAGATGTCCTGTTACTCAGCCAAGTTTTGAACTGACAGAATGAGTGTATTGAATAGCATCCTCTGTGCCCACTCTCCAATCTTCCTTAACATTGTAGTGTTGAATTGTAAGCATAGTCACTTAAAGCACTCAGTCCAACGCATGCTAAAATTATAGAAGTCAAGACAGATGAGATGCCCGTTAGCAGTATATTGCAAATAATACTGCACAGTATCCTTCTTTGTAGAAAGTTTCTTTATTCAGGTTGGTCTGAATTATGTGTGCATTAGCAGGGTGCTATCAGAACAGCGAAAGGCATTTCTGAAGTTAAACAAGTCATATTCCTCACTGGCAATTTTCAAATTATCAGGTTCATGAGCAGATCACCTTTAGCCTGTCAGATATTCCACATCTCACAGCATACTCTTAATCCCAATTTGTGCTACTGGACTGGTTTGGTATAAGAGTTGTCCATCTGCCAAAGTCTGCCAGGCTCTTCTGAAGGTACAGGAGTTGAGAAGCTTCTCGGGTGGTGTTCCTGCCAGAAACAGCAACTATAGGACCCAAAATTGGGCAGGGCAAGGGTAGAGCAGAGCCAATCATGGACCTGATAGATCCAAAGCTGCTCAGTCACCCCTTTGTACAGTTGTAGTCACAAAAATACATCATGCAATCATTAAAATATCACTTAAATATTTTAAAATGTTCAGCAGATTATAAATGCTTTTAAATAAATGAATGAAACCACAGTTTAAAACAGCACCATCAAAGTCCAGTCATTCTGCACCCTAAGCATAAAATATAGGACAAATACCATCTTATTCCATCCGTATTTGTTATATTACCCCTTCAAAGACAAATGTTTCCTAAGATGATAAATGATAGGTTGAAAACATGGCAGATTTGTACAAAGGATGGTAGGAATCGGTTTGCAATGCAGAAAATCTCTTGACCCAACATACCAGCCTTTGGATTAGCATTTCCTTTGCTGCTCTGTCATTGTCTGTAATGATTTCCAAGTATAATAAATATATTCTAGGACATGCCTTCTTTCTAAGCTATATTGATTTGAGGAAGCAAAATAGGTCACTAGAGAGGAATATTTTAGCATTGCTCCTGTCATCAAGCTGTGGGGTAAAACTGGCAACAGCTCTCCTGGCATGGCTGCTGTCCTTGGTCTCTGACAGTGTTAAGATCATCTTATTTCACAAACCCAAATAAAAATGTTGCCATGTATCTCAGAATTTTGAAGGAGGGGGTTAAGTAGCCCAAATAGCTTGACTAACATAGGAACCAGATTTCTGAGGTCAGTAGCCTAGGAAGATCATGATTTGGTACACTTTATATATCTCTTCCCCCCCCCCCCCCAATTTTGCTTTGTTTCTAAAGATCTTTATTCTTCATTTATGTCTCCAGGGGAGGATGTTGGTTATGTGGCAAGTGAGATCACAATGAGTGACGAGGAGCGGATCCAACTAATGATGATGGTTAAGGAGAAGATGATTACTATTGAGGAAGCGCTTGCAAGGGTATGTGATGAAATACATACTATCCAGCCTTATTATTCCTTGATATGTCAGTCATCTCAGTGAAACACTAGAACCTTGTAAATAGGTTGCCATAATTTCTGAGAACAATGCAGTCCAGGGGGCATTCTGGCTAGGTCACTTTGTGGATTGGGATAGAAGCAGGTTTGCTTATACATTAGCATCCTGTCTGATCAGGCCCAGAGATTCCCTATGAAAACAGTTCTGTGAATAACAGCACAATCCTATACATTTCTACTCAGGTGTAAGCCCCATTAAGTTCACTGGGCTTACTCTGAAATAACTGATTATAGGATTGTAGCGTAAGTGGTTTTAAAAGGTTTGAGAATCACAGTTCCATTGTATGGTGCTAACCTGAACAATCATGTGGTAAGTGTATGCATATATGGATGGGTAAGTGAATTGCATTATAGCTTAACTAAGCATTAAAGCTCGGCCACACACTGATAAGATTGTCGACTCTGCACTTAAGACTTAATGAGACCATGCTTTGAAGCTAACAATTCCGTTCACACATAACTTACTCTCTATTAAGCTTCAGAGGGCTGATCTCTCGCTGTTGTCACTATAAAGGTAAAGGTACCCCTGCCCGTACGGGCCAGTCTTGACAGACTCTAGGGTTGTGCGCCCATCTCACTCAAGAGGCCGGGGGCCAGCGCTGTCCGGAGACACTTCCGGGTCACGTGGCCAGCGTGACATCGCTGCTCTGGCGAGCCAGAGCCGCACACGGAAACGCCGTTTACCTTCCCGCTAGTAAGCGGTCCCAATTTATCTACTTGCACCCGGGGGTGCTTTTGAACTGCTAGGTTGGCAGGCACTGGGACTGAACAACGGGAGCGCACCCCGCCGCGGGGATTCGAACCGCCGACCTTTCGATCGGCAAGCCCTAGGCGCTGAGGCTTTTACCCACAGCGCCACCCGCGTCCCTATAGTCACTATAGTACTGTACTAAACAAGGGACGTGGGTGGCGCTGTGGGCTAAACCACAGAGCCTAGGACTTGCTGATCAGAAGGTCATGGTTCGAATCCCCGCGACGGAATCAGCTCCCGTTGCTCGGCCCCTGCTCCTGCCAACCTAGCAGTTCGAAAGCACGTCAAAGTGCAAGTAGATAAATAGGTACCGCTCCGGTGGGAAGGTAAACGGTGTTTCCGTGTGCTGCTCTGGTTCGCCAGAAGCGTCTTAGTCATGCTGGCCACATGACCCGGAAGCTCCCTCGGCCAATAAAGCAAGATGAGCACCGCAACCCCAGAGTCTGCCACGACTGGACCTAATGGTCAGGGGTCCTTTTACCTTTACCTTACTGTACTAAACAACATATTTAAATATAACAGAGCTGAGTAGTATGTATTTGTATCTGGGGTTTTTTTTTTTAACTTTCCAGAGCATATATATATATATATAGATATAGATATAGATATAGATATAGATATAGATATATAGAGATATATAGATATAGATAGATAGATAGATAGATATAGATATAGATATATATAGATAGATAGATAGATAGATAGTATTATCACAACAATATGTGATAATATGAACAAACCAGAAAGCAGAATAATGGGGGGAGGGGTTTGAGAAAATGGAAAAAGTTAAACCACATGCTTTAGCAAGGTGGAAAACCTTTGGTCTTATTTTCATTTCAGCTTAAGGAATATGAGGCCCAACATCGGCAGTCAGGTAGCATGGACTCTGCTGAATGGCCTGATAGTCCTTACCCATCTTTTGACGGTTCCTCCAACTGTAATGTGAGTATCAGTCTCTACAATGCAGTTGCATATATTGTTTACATTGACATAAGGGTGTATTCATATGGCAGTTGAAAGGGAAGCAAGAAGCACGTAGAATGTTTGCCTCAGACATGATGGTCCCTTTCCTCATTGAAAAGGAAATATCACTCTACTTTTTAAAAAGTTTCAACTCTCTTCAGTTGAATCTCATGGATGTTGGATATAGTGCTGGTATTCTTTTAGCCTTTGTTCAGCACAGTCTGTGTTCTGCCCGAGTTGCAGGTTCCCTTCACACAATACCTTTTATAATCAGAAGTTTGCACATATTGCCTCTCAGCCTGTTGTGTGTACCTGCTCTTGTACATAGGGTTTGGTTTTGTGGGTGCAACTGCAAAAGTAAATTTCGAAGCATTTGTGGTGTCATGCCAGAAACAATCTTGCTCATGACATGGCACAAGCTAATGTTTCCATGGATGCCAGGTATCCACTGTTCACATGAATGCAGCCCTAAATTAAGCTGCCATGTCACATTAAGCTTCCTATAGAGCTCTAAGATGTAAGCATTTCTGTGTCAAAACTCAAGTGTGTTTCCATCTTCAGATTCCCCCAAAGCCTCACTTTTTCCACTTGAACATTTTGGCTGTTATCCTGTGGCTAGATAGATATGCCTGCTTGTTTGGACATTCACCCTGCTCTATTGCAAAGTATACATTAAAAGGATTATCTGAGAACATGTCATACTTGATGTACGTTGTTGTTGAAAATATGGCAATTGACATTAATACCATATACTTTGTTTCTAATACTTTCCTGTAATAGTGCAGTTCTAAGCTTGTTCTACTCAGAAGTAAGTCCTAGTGTGTTCAGTTCACCTTCAACTCTCACAAATGATTTTAGAACTGCAGCCTAAAATCTTTAAATGGTTTTGTAATCCCAATTTTAAGTGACACCTTCCCTAACCGTGTAATTACTGAGGAAAGAAGTTCTAGTGAACAGCCTTCAAACTGTGAAATGTAGCTTTAAAAAACAAAATAAAAATAAACTGCAAGACAGATTTGCATTGTATGTGGCTGAGCATCACATTTTTTTGCAAAAAGGGAAAAATGCCATTGACATGTGTCATGCTGAAAAGATTTAATTTCTATTGATCTTGCTTCTTCTACTCAACCTTCTGTCATTTATATGTTTTTTTTATTGGCAAATTGGGATGTTCAGTCCCTTGCCTGCCAGGCTAAAATACAAAAACAATTAGCAAAGGACAGGGTGCCACCTCCCCTGTGTCAGCAGAGAAGCTGCCCTCTGTTGTCACTATACTGTTAATTCTAAGCTCAGTTTGGAGGACTCCATTTATTCTATTTCTTTTGAATGTGCCAAGCCAACAGCTGTATTGGCTTTGTGCCAGATACATGCAGATTAACATTTAATCTTCTCATTGTGTGTCCAGTTCATACTTTAGGAAGTATGCATTATTAAAGACTTTACCATTCCAGTCATGTCTTTCCTTTTTGATGTGAAGTTAATGTTCCCTGGATCAGGCTTGCATGTTTTCTTCTTTCATCCCCCCACCCCCATACCTTCCCCCCTAATTTAAAATGCATCCAAATTTTCTTTTGGAAACAAGGGCTGCTCTTGTTGGGCCTTTTCAGAGTTTTTAGTTATGGCAAGCAGTTTATATCTTGCAGAGCTAAGTCCCTCTCCTAGAATTCTCCATGATACACTTACAGGTGTGTGTTGCCTTCCCAGAGAAGCTGGGATGACTGAGAATGTAATTACTTACTTCTTTAAAAATAAATAAATTACATTACCACTTGAAGTCTTCAACGGCAAACATCATGGAAACACAGAATAAGAGTCAATAGAAGGTAGCTGCTCAGAAGCAAATCCCATTGAGTTCAGTGAGACTTATGCCTAGAGAGGTGCTGTACAGGATTAGTTTCTCTGTTCTTCCCCATCTCTCTGAAACAGCATAATAGCCAGGAAAAGGGTTATAGCTAAGTGGGAGAGTACATGTTTTTTGCATGCAGAAGGTTCCAGGCTCAATCCCCAGCATCTCTCTTTTTAAAAAATAATTTGTATTGATTTATCATAAACATATGCACAAACACATAACCGTACAAACAATAACGGAAGCAATAAACGAAGCATATTCAGTATAAAAAGCAAATTACAGAGATGCAATATTTTAAGATGAGTCTATATATCCCAATCACAACAAGGAGCGAATCATGGGAGTAGTACTTATATGACTCCCTATTTCTATCATCAAAAAAATGAAGACCAGTCCATGTCAAAATTGTCTTCTTTGGCTTCGCTTCAGATAAAGCATTAGTAAACTATGCCTCCCACATAGGAACGTAGAAATTCTGAGTATCTCTTGTTAAAAGATCTCTGGTGGTGGAGCTGAGAAAGTTTTCTCTCTGCCCAAGACCTTAGAGCAGTGTTTCCCAAGCTTGGGCCTCCAGCTGTTTTTGAACTACAATTCCCATCATTCCTGACCACTGGTCTTGCTAGCTAGGGATGATGGGAGTTGTAGTCCAAAAACAGCTGGAGGCCCAAGGTTGGGAAACACTGCTAGAGAGCCCTTGGCCACTAGCAAATACTGAGCAAGATGGACAAATGTTTTGACTCCATATATGGCAGTGTCATGTGTATTATTCATACTCCTTTGGTCTGTAAGAACAGAGGAGCAGAGACTTACCCTTCACTGCCTGCCCGTGGGCTGCGGGGAAGTGTGCCTGCAGCAAAGAGGTTGCACATACCTCCGTATCTGTATGCGGAAGTTTATATATATAGCTTTGGAGTAACTGGGTGGGTCGTTCTCTGGCTAGTTTGACATTTGGCATTGTAGTTCAGAGAACTTTCCCAGCTGTGTGCCAAATTCAAGCCAGGTGTGCTCTGATGGCTAACCCTTTCTGCGCTAAGGGCATGCTTGATACTGTTCTACTAGCCTATCGGATAGCAATAGAAAAAGAGACACCAATAGGATACCTAATCCCTCATTTTATATTCAGTAGAAACTGGGGACTTAACAAGTTCCTTGTGTGCAATATGCTATTCTGACTGTGAATCAGCCAGCAGGGGATGCTGTAAAAGTAATGAATTCCCTGCACTCTGCTGCATCTCACAGTCATATGTCTCTCCCAAATCAAAACCATCCTTATCTTCAAGCTTATGTGTTTAATTGCTGTGCTGGGTAAAAATGGGTCCTTCTTTATCCCAGACACAGCCAAAGGTTTTACGGGTGAAACCATTTCTTTGCCACCACACGTAGGATTTTTCTTTCTGTTGCTTCTAGTGCTTGCTTCATTCATTTTTTTCTTGAAAAATATTTTTACAACAGAATCATACTAATTGTATTCACGAGGCCCTCGCCCAATTAAAAAAGAATTTATTTGATTGAGCTAGTCCGAAATTTCTAAGATTAATCTACATAACTGCATATTTTTTTGTTTATATATGCATTGTAGCAGGACTTATCTTAGGTAGGGTCTACACATTAATACATATAACAAAATCCCAGTGGTCAAAAGCAGCAAATGGAGAGGAGGGGGAATGTTATAATTGTAAAAGTTTTTATAACCTGTAGCCCAGTTTATCTTTACTTTTTAATTATTTAATTTTACCAATAAATAGACCTGGGTGGGGGTGGGGTCTACTTGTGAATTCAACCACATTTATTTGCATGACATATTTGCTATATGTTAATTTGGATTTTTGTATTTGTATTTGGGATTGTTTAGGGACTTTTGTTGGGGAGTGTATTTTTATTAGTTTGTATACAAAAGTATTGTTAATTGTTTCAATTATTTTTATTTATGTATTTTGTGCTGTAACTTTGTGTTGTGAACCACCCTGAGACCTACAGGTATAGGGTGGTATACAAATTTTAACAACAACAACAACATCAAAATAGATCTATAGGATTGTACTATAAGATTGCAGTCCTTTGACTCTTTAACTGGGTACAAGCCTCATTGGAACACATTTTATTGTATGTAAATTGTATAGTATATTTGTTGTGATTTATATTCTCAGTATATCGTCTCAGTGCAGAATAACAAAACACCATACTTGGTAAATAGGTACATTCAGTGCTTTTTTTCTGGGGGTACGCAAGGGTACACAGTACCAGCACTGGGTACATTATTATTTTGCCTATTTAGACCCAGTAGAAAGCTGGTGATCCATAGTGGCAGAAGTGGCAGAACAGAGATATATGGATTGCCTTGTTGCAGTTCCATAACTCTCCAACAAGTTGAACTACCCTGTCATCATGGTTAATACTAGACGCCATTTGTTGATCCACAAATCCCAGGAGAGTAGAATTTTCCTGAATCTGGATCCTTCAAACTAGTATCAGGCACACATAAGATTTTCTTTTCATTGTGTATGACCTGATATATAGGGTTTGAGGGATTATGCGGTAGAAAGCATGGAAACTTCAAGGAGACTGAACAAGGAAGATACTGAAGCTAGAAGGCTGAATAAAATAGTCCATACAATAAAAGTCTTGATTATCAAGAAGACTTAGTGAGTGGTCTCTGAATAGCTATGAACTATGTCTTACTATTGTGGAAGAGAAGTGACTGTGATAAGGATCTGATGGGTATTTGTGTGAAAGACCTATGTAAGATGCTCTGAATTTTCTAAAGGAAGAGTGGGATATAAATAAATATTGTGTTATACAATGTAACTATTTCGCAGAGTAAAGTACAGTTGTCTCAGAGTGGAGGAGGCAAAGCTACACTGAGAAAGGTCTCTTCCCCCCCACCCCCAGGACTGAGAAGGCAGTTCTCTTCCATCCCCTCTCCCATTTATTCTGAAGAGAAGCCTCCCTTCCAGTCCACAGACATCTTTCTGCTTCACAGAGGCAAGCTTCATTGGTTATTCTATCAGTGCTGTAGCTAAGTTGGGGGCTAGCTGTTTGGTTGGTTTTGTTTTGTTTTTGTCCTGGGTGAAGCCTCCAGAGGAGTGCCATTGAGGCTCCCAGCATGTGTGCGTATGTGCAAATGCATGTTTGGGTGTGTGTGTGCCAAATGGGTCTTTGACGAGCTGGGTCTTGGGAGCCGGCGTGGTGTAGTGGTTAAGAGCGGTGGACTCGTAATCTGGTGAACCGGGTTCGCTTCCCCACTCCGCCACATGCAGCTGCTGGGTGACCTAGGGCTAGTCACACTTCTCTGAAGTCTCTCAGCCTCACTCACCTCACAGAGTGTTTGTTGTGGGGGAGGAAGGGAAAGGAGATTGTTAGCCGCTTTGAGACTCCTTAAGGGGAGTGAAAGGTGGGATATCAAGTCCAAATTCTTCCTCCTCCACCTCCTCCTCCTCTCCTTCTTCTTCTTCACCCTAATGAAATAAAACCAAGTTCCACCCCTGCCTTCCAGCCAATGAACTACTTGCCAAAAAAAAAAAAAAAAAAAAAGCCCCCATGAACAAGCAATAGAATGAGTATCCCAAGGACAGGTAGGTCAAAGCTAACCATCAAAGTTTTTCCTTCTAAACCTTGTTAACTCTTAATTTAGGGGGTTCATGGTGATGTCTGTGAGACTCGAATGGGAGC
The DNA here is from genome assembly GCF_964188315.1 of Podarcis muralis. NCBI lineage: Eukaryota > Metazoa > Chordata > Lepidosauria > Squamata > Lacertidae > Podarcis > Podarcis muralis. Next base: position 57,058,662 of record NC_135657.1, on the reverse strand, counting down.
TCCCATAAAGCCTTCCTTTCTGCAATGGGACCAGAGAGAGGTACCTGAGGAAAGGGAGGCCTCTTCTTTCTTCCTGGCTCTGTAGGAGGGGCCTTCCAAAAGGAAGATAGCTATAGACTTCCAAAACTCACCTTCCACATCACAACAAGCAGTTCTGGACAGGGTTATATGCTATTTTTGTATTTCCTTTTACATGTGAATGTGGACTAGATAGACCTTTGGTCTCATGAAAGAGTTGCTCTTACGTTCTCATAAATTTTAAATTTTGATCAATGTATTTTTTTGAGTTCTTGCTTTTTATATTACAAAAAAAGTAAAGAATTTATATAGGAGTAGCAAACTCTGTACATTTTAAGTGCCTAGAATTAAGAAAGAACTTGTTTCCCTGTAGTGAGATGCAGCATTTCCTTCTATCAGGTTACACCCGTTGTTTAGTGCTTTTTAAATAACTGAAGACCAAAGTGATTGTTTAACCATTTTGAAGCATGCCTCAGCAATTATTTCAATGTTGAGGCAGACCTAATGGGAAGATATGAGAATTTTAATTTTTTCCATCTTGAATGTATGACAGGAACTTTCTATTAATTTTCCCCAGGCAGTTCATCATTGGTTAATGTGCAGTGTGCTTCTCACTAAAGTGGCCTTGGAGCATTTTTGTGGTTTTTCCATAATTAATGCCATGCCTCATATGTCCACTTTTACTGCATTCATTAGTTGACTTCAGTGGATTGACACCCAGCATAGAATTATTGCAAAGAATTTGTTAATGCTAAGTGGATGTGATTTTCCATGCTGGATAAAGTTTATGTGTCAGTTGGGTTTGCTTTAAGGTAATTAACCCACCAATTTCAGTGGCTTTACTTGTGTGACATTGGATATAACCCCATTGTGTTAGCAAATCATTGGTTTTAAGTCAGGGGTAAGGAATCTTTTTCAACCCAAGAGTCACATTCCCTTGTGAGCAACATTTTAGAGGCCTTGTGCAAAAGGTGGGCAGGGCCAGAGACAAAAAAAAAAGGGCAGAACCAATGAATATGAGCCTTACAGTTTGCTATATTCCAGCCTTGCAAAAAAGTCAGAAGTGCACACACAAGTACAGATACACACACAGCCTCCTCCATCAGGCAAGCAAGAGACATTAACACAAGCCAGGGACATCTTCAAGCCGTCCAAAGCACTTGAGGAAGGCACGGAATGCATTGAAAGATTTTAGCAGTATCACAATACAACTTTTTGAAACAAATCATTATAGCAGTAATAAAAATTAAGCAAACAGAAATAGCCATCCTGCCTTGCAAACCAGCTTGCTAGCACACTTAAAAACTAGCACTATTTTTTTAAAAAATCCAGTCAAGAAAACCCCCAGAAGAACAAAATGGTCTTTGCTTATCTCCTAAAAATAGAATCATAGGTGCTAGGCATATCTCTCTGGGATAAAGTGTTCCAGAGACTTACCACTCATCTGATCTCTGCAGATGAGACACCCAGGATATGTGATGATCTGAGACTTGGGTCCTGAGTGAACAGACAGGTTAGTGCAAGAGAAAGCAGTTCTTCAAATACCTGATTCCTGGCCATAGTAGTCACTTAGGTTTGTTCACCCTAAACTGCTTAGGACTTTTCATAGCCTGTGTTTCAAGTTATATTCTGTGGTTTTTAAAATCAGCAGGAGAAGAAACTTATGTGTTATAAGGAAATAAAACTTTCATACTTAATTTAACATATTTTGGTTTTTTAATAAATATGTGGGAGGTTTTTTCCTTAGTGCTTCAGTTGTAGTGGTGGGAATAGTGTTTGATGGGTGGGTTACTCTGCCTTCTCCTTCTCCTTCTCCTTCCCCTCCCCCATTTTTCTTTTACTGAAATTCCATTGACAATAATTAAGAAACGGGGGCCAGCAAGAGGTCAATAAGTCTCTGCCAGTGAAACCAGGGATTGTTTCCCATGTACAACACTCTCTATTCCGCCTCCCCCCCCCCCCCAGCTTTGCCCTTGTGGCAAATATAACTGATGACTTCTGCCTTTCTTGTAAGTTGTGCAACTAGTGAGGAACCGAGGGTGGGGAGGGAGATGATTTATGTGAGCGAAAGACCAGCCAGTTGATTGTGTTGTGATTGTTCCCTGCTTCTCTTCACTTACCAAGTAGTGGTTAGGAAAGCCAATCTTACATCTGGTACTGTAACTCCCGACAACAGGCGTTTTGCGGCAAGGTTAGGATTCCTGCATAGTTCTTTTGAGGGAGAAATGCTTAAGCCTAAATTTTGGGGTTACGCAACTGAGAAAGGGCAGTACTCAAGGGAGGATTATTCAGAACACAGTGTTAGGTCTCCTAAATGCCAACCCTGTTAGGTCATCAAGCCTGTGGCTCAGTATTCATAGGATGTGCTTCCCATCCTGCAAAGTGATGGGGGGGATGGAAGAAAGGGCTCCTATAGCTATAATTAACTATGGGTGTTTCCAGATAGGGCTTAATATTGCAAACAGGATATTCAGATGCCGCAGACGCTGGCAATACATTTTTCTGACATCGGATTTTCCATGAAAATGGTGGATGTGCATTAAATGAGAGAGAGAGATACAAGCTGGCATTTTGACACTGCTAACATGCTGCGGGTGCTGGGAAAACCTATAATAACACAACCATCTGGAAACACACAATAATCATGTTAAAATTCCTGGTTTTATTTATTTATTGAAAACTTTTATACAGTAGGCCCGCAGCTAACGCGGGGTTATGTTCCGGGAATGACGCCTAAAGCCAAAATCGCACATAGTCAAAAGCCATTGGGTTCAATGGCAGGTAGGATTGCCAAAGTTGGTACCCCTGGTGGAGACAGACCACTACGCTAACACTCAAGAGCTTCAGCATGGGCCAGAAGAAGCTAGAAATAATACACAATACGATACATGTGCAGCCTGCCTCACTTGATTTAAATCAGTGCCATAACTGAGGCACTTCATGATGCTTTAACACTGCGCTCTAGGACTAAACTCCTGGAATATGAAATGTCTGAAAGTTTGACACTTACCCCTATGTATATGTACAGATGAAGCAAAGTAAACAATACTACTGTTTTGGTTTGTTTTGTTTTGAAACTTTGTCTAACAACTTATTTTATGTAAGAACAAATCTAATAGTTACAAATTTCATTGTGATGCAGATGGAAATCAAGCCTGACCTAGGAAAGCATCTCTCTGAAATTTTAGGGTTGCCATATGCCCTCTTTTCCCAGAACACATCCTCTTTTTCATGGGTAGAGTCATCATAGCGATCCATAGTTAGAAGTAGAAGTCGGCAAATGTGTCCTCCTTTTTGCTCTTCGAGATAGAGCAACCCTAAACTTGGTGTGCACTTTTCTGGAATTAACTTTATTTACTTGATATATATGACAAAGTCAGCAAGCAAAATCATGATCACAGAAAATAATATCCATAAATGCAAACAAATCTTAGCTTTTGTGTTAGTAAAGTTATGCTTCTTTGGATTGCAGTGTAATTCTGAAAATTATTTGAAATGAGCTTTGGTTGAGACATTATAGGGATATTTAAATAAAGAGCAGAAAACTGAAGGATGCACAACTTCAGAAAGGACATATGGGGAATATGGGCAATTTCCTGAGTTACAGTCACACTTGTTTTTGTCAGAGGAACAGGGTAGCACTGCCAAAGCAGCAGTAACAGCTTGGCTTTATAGTTTCCTGACCATCTGACAAAAGGTTGTTTCAGTTTACTGTACACAGTTCTTGGGAACTGCAGATGCTGTTGATTTTGTTCCTGTTCCCCTGTGGTCCTCCGTGCAGTTCTGGAATAGAATGACCCAAGCTGGCCCACTTTCCCTCAGCATTAGAACATTGCTGATGTGTCAGAGATGCACTTGTTCCAAAAGAAGCTGAGAAAGAGACCCCGCCTTAGCACACACGCCAAAAAATTGGGTCCCGTTGGTCTTGCACCATTCTGTTGGCAGCTGGATGGTGTGCTATCTCTTTAAAGCAAGTATAATTTTCTGAACTGGCTTGGTCAATTTGTTATGGTTTAAAACTGTGGAGCCAGCTGTCTGCAATCTGATGTAATGTTGCCATAGAAACTAGAAATGAAACACTTAAGCATTCACTACAGAATTTCTGCATCCAACATTAGCCAAAATAATTACAACTTGAGCCATTAGGGGCTTTTGGATGAGAGCGGGGGGGGGGGGGCGACTTGTGGCAGCCTGGATGAGAATCAAGCTGTTCCTGTTTACAGTGCTACAGATCCATGTGTTTTATTCCTTAGAATATCCAAAGAGATGAACTACTTTATGCAGAAACGGCTATGCATATTATAAGGCTCTGTTTTTGGCACAGAGTTGTTAACTGTGATGATGTGTTCTGGAACAGGATAGCTGTGAACTTTTAGAGGTACAATACTTGGACTTGTATTGTAAGGGCTCTGACTTCTGAGTGAGATGCCTGTAGTGCAACATTCTGCAAAATGCCCTTTTCCTGACTGAGGAAAGACCTTTCTCTGTAGGGAACCATTTAACATAAGGCAAATGTTCTACATTTCCTGTAATGCTTTCCTATTCCACACGGGGAGTCTTCGAAAGAGAGTTAATCTCTCTCATGTTCATATACAAGGAGGGGTTGCACCTGTACTGTACTAGATCAGTGCTGCATGCCAGTATCCAGATCCATCTATGCCCTGTCCCCAGGCAGGATCACTCCTTGGCTAGGTCAGATACCACCTCTTTATCAGAGTAACTGCCATAGCCCAAGACCCTGTTGCTTTAGAGAGGAGGCAAAACACTGCTGAAAAAACTTTCCAGCCAAGTGGAACATATTCACACAGGGCAGTAGCCAAGTGCTTTCACTAGCACAAGGACGCCTGCTTGCTCAACAGAACTTCCCCTCCCCCCCCCCCCAGGCCACCTTCGTCTGTTCTGGGGTTTTCTCCAACCTTCCAGAGCAGATTTGGGAAGCATGTAGGGGCACAAAGTGAGAAGAGAGAGGGGGGACATTTTGTTGTGTAAGTGGAACTCCTTGCACTAATGGATACCACCTAAATCGCTTTGAAATTTACCTTATATTGGGAGTACAGTATAGAATCATAGAATTGTAGAGTTGGAAGAGACACCAAAGAACTCTGCCTCCAAGGTGAGCACATCCTTCAACCCTGCATGGAAATAACCAGGAGAGTGCTGTGGAGGAAAAGTCCCATCTTGGAGGACCATCAGGAATTGCACTCTGGATTGCTGGATTCTGATCCTACTTGGATGGGGTCAACATTTCTGCCATGGAATTAATGCTTTAATCTAGTGGCCTCTTTGCTTCATGAAGCTCCAGGCTGGGTACATGAAAGCAATGAACGCATTTAAGAAAGTTCCCATCTGAAATTAAAGGATGCGTATGTGACAGGAAAATCAGTTCCAGCCCACAACGATGAGATCCTTGTGAAAGTTATTTTGTCACCGTGTGGAGATACATGGCTGCAATGGTTTTATTTATCAAGGATAGCTTAATTATTGAAGCAGATCACTGCCAATCTGTTTTATGTGAGGGTTTTTTGTGGTTTTTGTTTGTTTGTGGCAATAAGCACCAAAAATAATGTTCATGAGAACTTACTTCTCCCATTTCAGTACAGGAGTAAGTCACACTTTACCTCCTATCCATGGTGGAGGAGGTATTGAATATTCTTATCCATTCATTCCACCATCACATCCACCAAATGTATAAACTAAACATATTTGCCTAAGGGCTGATGAACATATGGAGGCCACTAAGTTGCTTCAGGTGACAAAATTGCTCTGTGTAGGGTGCTGCTTTTTGTTGTATGGATTGTACAGTTTTCTCTCTTCACTACAGGTTTTTTTATCATTAGTAATGTATAGAACAATATAATCTACTTTCTTAAGTGTTGGACTAATAACTGTTGTTCAGCCTAAAAAACATCACTCAGTGCACCCAAAGGATTGAGGAAATATATTTGTCATTACTACTCAGAACTTCGGCATCCTTGCAAAATATTTTTGCAACAGTATAATTTATTTCAGAAGGTGTGTATGTTTTAACCCCGCCCCCCAAAAATTTACATTGTAAATACACCAGACAAATGATGCTATAAGTGCCAGTTGGTCTTGCCTTGGACCAAATGGTTAGCTTCACGCTTACATGTTTTGTAGGAGTCAGTTTTTAAATAAAGCTTATTTTGTCAGGCTTAAAACATCACCAGAAAATAATGGTGCATTCCAACATGGAAACACAAGTGACCTGAAGTTCACTGACAGGAAGTTGCTCTTGAGATTTCTAAGCTGGATGTTCAGAATGTGATGAATTGGTCAGAGCTCTGTACATGGAGGCAAAGTGAGGGATACAGTCTTCAGAGATTTCCAGCTGGAATATTCTCTCTTCTTGGAATGCATTGTGTACAGTGGCAGTTCTGTACTGTAAAAGCAAAGAGGGCCCCACTCTTTCTTCCTCCCCCTTCCCTGCTTTCTACTCTCTCACACACAGATTCTAAACAGGGCACAACAGAGGAAGTAGCATATTGAGCACTGGATCTGGCTTGAAAATGGGAGCTCTGATTTGGTTCACAAGGAATGGATTGTTTCAGCTTGTGGTGTCACTGTTGCTGGAGAGGGTGGATTTTTTTGGTCTCTGTAATGTTTGATACTTGAGGGAAAACAGCTGGAACTGAGCATACTGCATCAGATGTGAGACAAAATGGGATGCTGGGGAATATGGACTATACTCAGTGCCTGTAAAGGTCAGAGTTTTCCTTTGGTCAGATCTGGAGGAATGCTGCATCCATATTAGCAGCCAGCCTTGAGAATCCTCAGAATGAGAAGCTCCGAGACAGCGAAGGAGAAGATCTTTCTGTGGCTAATAAAACAAGTCAGAGTGGATGAGATCTCCTATTTCCTTTCCCTTCCCTTCCTTTTACCCCCCTCCCATCATTTTTGCTGCTGCTGCTGTTTTTGATTTACTTGGAAGTCTGGAAAAAAGTAGTCAATGATAGAGTTTCAGTTCAGTTTGGAGAAGCTGTTTATAACCAGGTTTTTAAATGTCAAGAGCCGCCAGGCCAGACAAGACCAGTGCCTGACCCAAACCACAGGAGCCTAACTAGCATGGCTAAAAGAGTCCCAGGAAAGAGTTCTGCCTGAAATGCGCTCAGAGACAACGTGGAAGTAGCTATTATTGCACAATGGGTGGAGAGAAGGATGAGGGCTGCAATGCATTTAGGTGCCTGAGACCTTGCCGTGCGCTAATTTAGAAGTGAAAATGGTATGTGCTGTTCTTTTTAAAGCAGTTTGTGTGTGAGAGAGAGAAATTGCGGCGGGGGAGAGTAAGTGTGACCTGAGCTTGAAAATAACAGTTTTAAGTTACAGAATTTTCCTTGTCACAGAGCACAGTAAGCCTGAGGCTGCATCGACTTGACTTCAGAAAGTGATTGAGCTGCGGGATAATTCTTTTATTAACATTTCCTTTTGTTTCCTTGCCAGTCAAGAGAGCAGTCGGATGATGAATCTGAAGAATCGGTGAAGTTTAAGAGGTTGCATAAGCTGGTCAACTCAACTCGCAGAGTAAGAAAGAAATTAATTAGAGTGGAAGAAATTAAAAAGCCCAGCAGTGAAGGTAAAAACCCAACAGTGCTGAAATTAAAAAGTGTCTGTTGCTAATCATGAAGTTGTACTCTGTTGAAGTATGCATGGACATTTTTCTTATGGGGGTTAGTGGGGGAAATCCTATGTAATGAGTTAAAGAGATGACTGTGTCTGGTTGCCATCATGTGACTTTCTTCCATGTGCTATGTTAAAGTTAATTGTCTGGATCGCCCTTTGTGTTAGACCGTTACACAAGGAAGTTATCATTTTACTCTTCTGTTACTTTCTTATTAGTGTCTGTTTTATAGAGTGTCTGATTTCCATTGTCCTTTAAACTGTTTTTTTTATTTGCTGTGGTTTCCTTACTGGTTTCAATGTGGATTTATTATTGTGATTTTATTGTGGAAATGGATACATAGAAATACTTTGAATGAATGGATGGATGAATGAATGAATGAAAAGGGAACTTACCAGTTTTCCCCCTCCTCCCAGCTGCAGTCACCATCACTATCATCCCCCTGTCACATTGCACACCATTCTAGAAGGTCATCTGTGCAAGAGGCTGCAACAAAAAGGGCGAAGAGAGCCCCACAGCATAAGCAGAACTCCACCCCCTAAGTCTTTGGATCAAAACCAATAATGTTTTGATATTTTACAAAAAGTGGAGGGGTCTGTTTGGTTAGAGAATGTCACTGCTGAAGTTGTTAGCACAGTTGGTCTTGTGTCAGGGAGCACATTTTGTCAGCCGAATAACAAAATGCATTGTAGTTTTCTGATGCTGCATGTAGTAAGGATATTTGGAAGAAGAAATGCATTCTCAATTGGATCTTTCCAAGGTGTCTGTGGAAATCCTATATTTCAAAAGCTGCATAGATTTCTCCATGATCAAATGTTGTGCTGACTTTATGCTTGAGGGACTTGTGGAGAGCAGAATACTGGCAGAAGCAGAAGATGGCATCATCCTTTCTGGTAAATGCTCTCTTTTTAATGTGAAACACAGAAAGTCCCTGCCACTTTGAGCATTTTACTCACACTTATTTTCTGCAAGTTCTGGAGCTATGAATGGTGACCCTTCAGTGAGCTGTGTTGCTTTGGGGTGGGGAGGAATTAAGACAAAGTGCAAATGGGAGGTTACCCCATAGGTTAGAAGGCCAGTGGGTTTCTCATGGGATACTGAAACATCTGCCTGAGTAGAGCCGCTCCCTTCAGTCTCTGCAAGTTATTCTTTCACCAAGGAATAGGAATGACGAGTTTGTCAGAAAATCTGTGTGGTTCACTTGGGTAGAAGTGGGAAACTGCCACAATTTTTTCCATGGCAGAGAGTGACTTAACCCTTCAGAGCACGCATTCAGCTCTACTTGGCATGCTGTTTGTTCATTTGTTTACAGTTACAGATAAAAACAAATCTGTTGAGGGTTAAAGAAGCTGTTCGTATAACATTTTAATAATAATGCATACTAGGAAGGCCTAGTTCTCATACGGATGGAGTTTATTTCCCTTTTTGGCGAGTTGTGTGCTAAATGGTATTGCAGTGCACTTCTGTGGACCTTTGAGTGAAAATTTATGTACATGTAAAGAATCTTGCTGCACATAGATACAATACAGTACCTCATGGCTCTGTTCAGAGTTCAAGGAATGGGATCGTGGTGGGCCTCATCCACTCCTCCCCTCCCTTCCATCACACATCACACATTATAGATTATTTATTTATTTGGTGTCTTTATAGAAGATCTGAGGGCAAGGGGGTGCACTGCACAGTTTACAAACTGCATGTTACTTAAATAGACTGAGAACCATATAAGCTATACATCATTTTGTTAATAATAGCAACAAAGGTATGTTAAGACTACAAAACTAATAAACAGCAGAGCAGGCTGCTTACTGTGTCAGGAAAAACTTTTTAATTTCCTATAAATGCCAGAGAAAACAAAGCAGTTTTCACTTGGTGGGGGGGGGGGAAGAGGTTCCAATGCCAAGCCTTTGAGTGGGAGTAGGATACCACCACAGAGATGGCTGTTTCCATGCATCACTGCATAATGTACTTCCCCCAAGGGTGGAATGCAGAGTAGAGCCTCCTCTGAGGATCTTAGGACATGGACAGGCCGGTACAAGGAAAGGTGCCTTCAGGTAATTAACCTCCAGGTATAGCTCAATATCAGCACTTTTTGTTTACTCCAGAAGTGCATAGGTAGCTAATGGAAATCCTTCAGATTCAGTAGTTTTGAATCCATTTGCTTGAACCAGCTAACGATCATCTGGCAGCTGATTAGAAGCTTCTGCCTCTAGTTTATGGCAAACACTAATTTGCTGTTTTGTATGATTGCGGCCAACTATGGTTTGTGACGATCAGTTTGCCCACAAACTAGGATTATAAACCACAACAAATTAGTTTTGATAAGCTATAGTTGGCTGCATTTAAACAAAACAGCAAACTGGGCTTCGCCTGCAAATCTCTTATTTAGACAGGTCTTTTATTTGATTTTGTTGCTACTGCTTTTTTATTTAGTTTTAATTAGTTGCTGTTTTTATCTGCTCTTTTTTGTATTTTGTATTTTATTTTAATAATGTTGTTTATATTGTTGTCAACTTGGGCACCATGCAGAAGGGATGGCAAATAAATCTGAATTGAATGGATGGATACATAAATACATAGGAACTTGGTGGACCTTGATTCTGATTAAACATGTGTAGAATGAGACCGTAACAGTGATCTGGATACATAAAATATAGATATAGAAATATATATGGATATAGAAATACATATTTCTATATATTTTACTTGATGAGTTGTACATCTTCCACAGTTTAATATATTTGTTGGTGTTCCATGCCACTCTGTATTACAGCCTTTCTTAGTACAGCCTTGATGTTTTTGTACTTGATGACACAACAGTGCTTTCCATCTCTCTCTCTCTCTCTCAATCTCTCTCTCTCTCTCTCTCTCTCCTCTCCCCCCCCCCCCCACCAAACTTGTTAAACGAGTGAGTGGTGGAGTTTCTGTATCCTGTTTTATTGCAAGGAAAATCAAATTACCTTACTTTGCAACAGAACACTACTGAAGGTGTTCCTGAAAAACTCGATTTTAACCACGATATCTGGGGCATACAAAGTTAGATACATGTTTCATTCAGTTTTATTGCTATTTTTTGTTTTACTCTGTCAGAATGGATGAATGCTTTCTGATGTGGTGTGCATTTCTCTCTCTCTCTACCCATAACAGGAAAAAAGGAAATGGAAAAAAAAGTTATCTTTCCAAATCTAGGCTTGCGTAGGGTGGATTTAAACCTCAGCAGTTCTATTCATACACAACTTTCCTTATATTCAGCCTGGCAGCTAGTATATAGAAAGAACATGAATTTTGCTACCTATCATTTTCTTTAGCTCTGACTTTTATAATCACAGACTTGCAAAAGACCCACTGGTTTCTGTAGTCATACCCTTTCCTACCTAGGACAGCATATCCTGTAAAGCAGGGGTGGCTAAACATCATAAAGCAGCACTTCCATCTCTCCCCATCCCAGTGCTGGAGTGGGTGGGGGTGTGGCTAGAAATGCTCCCTTTCACTTTACACAGATCGTTGTGGGGAAAGTAAAGGGCAGCATTTTCTCCCAGCCTCACTCCTGCAAATGAGTGTAGGGTGTGGGTGTAATGCTACCTTTTACAGTAGGCCCACAACTTAACATGGGGCACCATTCTAGGGATCATGCCTAAAGCCAAAATCACATATAGTCAAAACCCATTTGGTACAATGGCAGGTGGGATCACTAAAATATTTTTTTTCCTGGAACCCCACCCCCTTTTAATTTTCTTTTATTTTTATTTGCCACATGCATAAAGCTGAATGTGCACAAGTTAAATGCATGCAAGTTGTGTGCCTATTGTACTCATAAATAGCAGTCAGAGGATCTTATCTCTGATCTTAGCGCTGTGGTTCATAGCACCAAGACTGGAGATAAAGGATCGGCCTGCCTACTATACAAGGAGGATAAAAAAAACTCCAACTAGCAGGCAGAGCACTTTTTTCAATCAGACTGTGGGAGTTGGCATGTCAGTTCCCATCAACACTGACTATAGGCCAGGCTTGCTGGAGCTGTTGGGAGTCAAACAATCTCTGGAGGAGCACAAGTTGCCCACCCTTGTAGTAGTTCATTAACCATAACTGAAGTTTTATTAAATGCATATTAAATGGAATTGTGATGTTTTGTTTCCTTTTTGCTCCTCTGCTCTTTTCTACTCTTTCTGTCCTAATAATTTTAAAGAAATACTTTGCTACAAAGAGCCTATTTCCTTTTTATAAAATTAAAGCTAGAAAAGATTTGTTCTGTTAAAAATGAATTAAGAATATTGAGATGTGTACACCAGTATCCCTGCCTTGTTTTCCAGACATTTGTATCACTGCTTGGTATCTCTCAGATGGTTCTGTTCTTCAGAAAAGGAGAATGGTCGCATACCTCTTTGGTTGGAAGGGGGTGCACCTCTGTTGCTTTCTTTTCACACTCATAGTTAAGTATGTGAAAGCTAATGTGCTATTTCCCTCCTTGTAGGTGTGGATGAGCATTCCCTTGACAGCTCTCCAGTACCAGATGACAGATCGGCACTTTATTCTGGAGTTCACAAGAAGCAACTTTACTCCGATAGCTCTACTGAGAAACAGCCAGATGAGGACTCTGACTCACTCACCACATCTCCTTCATCGAGCAGCCTAGATACTTGGGGTACTAACAGGAAATTGCTCAAGACCTTCAGTAAATCTGAAAGCCGTGGCCTTATCAAACCCCCCAAGAAACTTGGAACATTTTTCTCCTACCCAGAAGAGGAGAAGACTCCAAAGGTTTGCCGCTCCTTGACTGATGGAGAGATGAAGAAGAACCTTGGTTCTCTGAGCCATGGGGTAAGTAAAGAAAGCGTTTGCTTTTATGACAACAGGCGCAAGCACCATGTCCTGGTATCCTTTGAGGAAATCCAGAGTGTCAGGAAGCAGATCCGACTGAAAAAGACAGATTCTAACTACTCGTGTTCTAGAGCTTTTCTTTGCCAGCGCCCTGCTAGGAAATACATATCCCCCTCAATTTGTGACCTGCAGCTGCTTCGTCACAAAGCCAAGGGGGTAGGAGGAGGAGGAGGCTGTGGCTTCCCAAACAGAAGGCTTCGAGGGCGCAACTCTGTCAGCGAGTTCAATATCACGTATGTGGTAGAAAGAAGTCTCTACAGTCACCTGAACCTGTCACATCTGGTGCGGCCCGTTACTGACAGAACACTGAGCAAAGCTGAAGAGCAGGATTTGAGGCGATGTCTGCTGGAAGAAGAGGATGAGGCAAAGAGGAAGTGGGCTGCCACAATGGACCGCTGTACTAAAAGGGTTCTTTTGAGAATCCACCAAAAGTCTGTGAGTCCAAGAGTTATCACTGACGGAGGCCTTCTAGCTCCCATGAGGTTGCAGTCAGCATGGCGTGTTTTCCTCCACCATAACATCTGAAATGCATAGTTCATTGGCCTTCTCTTCTCCTCTCCTCCGCTCCTCAATTATTTGCCAACAGGATGTTCTAATAAGTGTTTGGACAGAGTGTCCTGGTCCCCAGTGTCCAAACTGGCAAAATATTAAGGGGAAACACATTGCCCTTATGATTCAGGATGACTAAAGGCAAGAAAAGCACTTTTTTGGTGCAGAAACACAGGTTTGCATTGAACAGTAATAATAATGAAGCTATAGCATTCTTTAGCAGAAATGATAAAACTGCAACTTCACTCAGCTATATTCCTCCTTATACGTATAACTTTTTACAAACACACTACCCCCACTTTTGAGTACAAGTTTTTTTGGTGTCCTTGGATAATGCAGGTTAGTTAGTTGTTTTCAGGATATTTATACCCCAACCTTCCACAATAAAAGCATCAGAGCAGTTTGCAAAATTTAAAGAATAATAAAAGGACAGTAAAAGTACCAGGTGATTCTGTAGAACATTGATAGCAGTGGTGGGCTGCAGGTGTTATTTGGCCTTTGGGTCCATTTCCCCCAAGCCACACCCATCTGCCTTACATCTGACGTCATATATGATATCAGGGAAAGATGTGACTTCCTGCCAAAAGCATGGTTTGCAGGTCTTGCTGATCAGCTGGTGGGCAGTGCTTGAGAGGTGATTGACAAGGAGGCAGCCCTGCCCCATGTCAAAATGGCCCACTGAGGTTGGGGGACTTTAGGACCCACCAGCCAGATCAATTTCCCACACCTGATTTAAAAGAAGGAATAGACAATGGATCTCTACAATATGTGACCATATTGTTCCTTTTTAGCTGTCAAAGCACAGCACCTCCTCAGTGTTACTTCCAGAGGCTAGGGAGAGAAATATGTCTAAAAGTATTACCCACTGTATGGCCCAATGTGCCTCTTCAAAAAAGAAAAAATAGCCTTACCCTGTGGGAGGCAGAAGTGGGTATAGCGGCAGTAAAGGTGAGGAGGGAAAGTTCACACAGTGTGTATTCAGCAAGCCCATCCTTTCCCAAGACAGTCAAACTTTTTTCTCATGAAGGTGATTATCATTAGAACTGGTTCTACATGTCTGATGAAAACAGGATTGCATTAATCCTCTCTAACCAGGAGGGGAATGGAAGTTCTACATAGGTATGGTTAGGGCAAATGTGCCACATTGTCAACCTTCAAAAATATCCTATGCCAGTATGTTATTTCTTTTATTCCTACTGATCACTTACACTGTGCAAGTGCTGTACAGTTCCTTAACTCGCTTACAGCGTAGCCCTAAACAGTTTCCTTACAACATAGTCGCACTGTGTTCAATGGGGCTTACTGCTTTAGGATTACAGCCAAATTCCTACAACTGCCTGTAAGTGGGGCAGTTTTATTTCAGTTTCCTAGCTAGGAAACTGATGTTGAGAGCTAATATATTTCCAAATAACAATGAACAAGCCCATGGCCGAATGGCATTTTGAACCAGGATCTCCCAAGACAAGGCAATCACATCAGCTGGTTTTCAGAAGCTCTCCTGTTTCTTGGATGCTGAGGAAAGAACAGATCATCTGTCCTAGTTTTCTACAGCTGTAAGATTGTTTTCTTTGTAGGAGGGAAGGGAGGCACATTTGTTAATAGATTCATTAGACCTAGAGGAGATTTCAGTGGAAACTATTACACAGCATAACACAATGAGAGGTTTAATTGACTTTTTGTTAGTTAATTTTTAAGGGTGTGACTTTGGCAGACAAAAGAAGAACATAATCTTTGCTGCTGTTTTTAGCCAGCTTTGTGCCTGCATTTGGCTAGTGGCCATTTTGAGGATATGTTAATTTCTGGCTAGGACAGATCCTTTCTCCCAGTTGTGTCATACATAAGTAGTTGATTCTGGCCTTCTTTGTAATGTACTTCACTAGAATTAGTACTCTCAAGTGATCTTACTTATGGGGAGCCAGAAGAAGGGGGAAAGCATTTCAGAAGGTGGCACACAAGATATTTTAGGTGGCACACAAGATATATAAATAGGCAGCATAGCTTCATATTCCTTATAAAGAACCTGAAATGTCCCATAAATTATTTTGTTGTCAATGCAATGGCCATTTCATATAGCTTGTGGTTTTTGTAGCAAGGAGCCCAATATCCTTATGTGACCGTGATATGTTTATCCTGTTCTATAGGAGAGAAAGATATTTATTTTCTTTTATTTTATTCAGATAGACCCTTTAATTAACTACATCCTGTGGCTTTCTTCTTTTCAAAAGAAAGGCAAAAATTAAACTGCGTGTGAACTTTAAGCACCTCTTCTTCTAAGATCATAATTCATGCTTACTGCAGCCTCAGGGAATTATGGAAGCCTCTTGTTCAGTATGATGAGTTATTTGTCTTGTATTCACATTTATTTTTGGCATCTAAATTTGTTTTGGTGGCCCAGGCATGCATAGAACCTTTTGAACATGCACCAATCTGTTTTTGATCGCATGACCATTCCATTGACTAGCCTACAACCTTTTATCCACAGACTTTGTTTGGCATGTATCTCATAAAATTATTGGAAGTTATTAAATACATATATTTCAAGGCAAATTGTGTTATGACTATATAGCAGCGCTGCTAGAATCCTGAAGAGAACACTGGCACTACTTTCAGTTACATGTTACATTCCAGCATTGTCAAAAATAATCCTTTGGCTATAATTTTCTCTGTATAATGCCAGATATTACATGTGCTAGAACTGTGGCTTCTGGGCTGATATGTGCACACCCGTTGCACATGCATACCAGTTTTGCCTAAAAACTGATCTCTGCATTTGATATTTAAGGATTTCAGAATTTCTGACCAGCTGTTTTTGTTTCTTGCTTTTTGAGAAAGTAAGTTTAGTTCTTGACTTTTGTTATTAAGTTGATGCTGGCTTTTGAATTTCCATAACAGGAATGCTTCAACGAGCTCACCAACAAAGCCTTGATTGAGAAAGAATAGAATATATGTCTCTTAGTACAGATTTGAAAATACAGCTTACTAGCCAACTTGCAAGTTGGTACCCACCCCAATAATTAATTTTAAAGGGAGAGATATTTCCTATAAAGCATTAGTTGTGTGACACATTAGTGCCATAAAGGATGATGGTTTATCTAGAAAGTTTTATAGTTTCCATAAGATCAGAAAGACATTGGATCAAGGCATAGGAATGAAAGACTGTTTTACTTCTAGAGAAGGTAAAAACTCTGCTTGTAGAACTGAAAGGGAGCTGTGCATCCCTAGGGAGTTTAAAGGAACCAGCACTTTTTAAGTACTGCATGAGATACAGATGAGGACCGTTAGGAAGAGCCACTTTGTTCCTACCTTGCTTTGAAAATGCGACTTTGCTTAGTGGGCTTTTTAGCATTTGGAAGAAAGGTGGTGTCATAATGCTGACGTGTTTAGGCCGTCAGAACCTTTATAACCGGCATCAGTGTTTTTGGCTTGGGCTGATGTTCTGAGAGTGACTCATTCCACTCGTCTCATTCCACTAAGTTGTGCCACTGTAAATATAACCTACTTTCTCTCGTAGCAGTAACAAAGCTCCTTTGTACCATGAAGGACTTGGTAACAAATGCAGAGCCAATGCTTTCCAAGAATGAAACTCCTATTAATATATATCCCTTGGAAGCTTAGACATTTGGTCATTTTAAGTAAGGTACTGTGGATCTATTTGAGAGTCCTCTTGGCCCAATTACATTTGAGTAGATTTTCAGGATTTTTAGTTGCTTGTCCACTTCCAAAATTTATTAAATACTGAATAGGTTTGGGTCAAAAGGTTTTTTGTTATTACTTTGCACCCCACTGAAAAAGAGGTTGTGAGATTTAAGTTGGTTATGTAACACAATTTCTTACTTCAAAGAAGATTTAAATACTGTTTTGTGGGGCAACCTGAACTAGGGAGTATGAATAAACAACAATAAGCTGAAAACCCAGAGGCTTTACAATGGAAAGCAAAAGACCAGAGAGTTCTCATGATGCATGAATGTAATGACAGAGTCTTTTTAATTTCTCATCATGTTTTGCTTGTTACCATTATTTGTACAATTGGATGGTTTCTCATGTGTCTTCTATACCCCACAAAATGTTTATTTCTTCGTACTGAATTTAATTGTAATGCATTAAGCCACAAATTTGTCTTGTGTCACAGAGAACCTGCAGCTTTGGTGGCTTTGACTTGACAAATCGCTCACTGCACATTGGAAACAATTTGGATCAGATGGTGAGTATGAGCTAGAGGTCCGCATCTGCCTGACGCGTTTTACTCTTTTTAATAATGAAGCACAATGGTGGGATTTATAATGGAGTTTAAAATGTGTGGCAACTGCCACAATCATAGCTCTAAAAACTATCAGTGTCACCAACAAATCTAGTTCCTAAGACTTGTTTTGATGCATACTGCCGTACAAGCCAAGTATTGAGAGCTGCTTTATACCATACAGAAAATGTTAAGCATTTGCTACATTATGATATCAGTTAAGAATGTTAGGTTCAGTAGTCAACTTAAATGGAAAAAAATGAATCGGCAAAAGTGTGTATAATAGAAGTGCACTCTGATTCCAAATGCTTACGGATTTATTATTACTGAGATGCAGTCATGCCTGTCAAGGTAATTTACAGGCCAGAGCAATATTTTGGAATAGTTTTAAGTTACCCACTCTTCTTTTGAACATACCAAAGATAAAAAGGGTAACAAGATGCAATAGGACTGTAGGAACATACTGTTATATAGTAGTAGCAGAACAATGTATGGGGACTACCTTGTTCCCATGTCTTCATGTACTGTATCAGCTGCTACCATTGCCACATCTTCATCAACCATGGGGGAAAGACCCACTCATGAGTGGTGCTGGCAGGACCACCACCACCCCTTTGACATTTCTAGCTTAAAAAGTTCTTCAGATATTCTTCTTCTTCTTCCCCTTTCCCAGAGCTGACTTTGTTGTTGCACTAGGCATTTTTGAGAGTACAGAAAGCAGGAGAGGATTTAAATTAAATCCGTGATTTTGTTACTGAATCTCAGTCTCCCCATGTCTCCATGAATCCAAATCCTTTGAGTTCTTAACCTGGCATGGTGTGAGGGGGAATGAGGGAAATGGCTCTGAAAGCATCCCAGCTGTAACACTGGCCAGGTGGCTGGACTCTCAAAGTGGAGGGGGAGACTTGAAGTGCAGCTGTGAAAGGCCTGATCCATGGAACACACAAGAACAGAGTTTGTCTTATTAACTGGGCAGCTAGTCCATGCTGGAGTTTGGACACTCTGCCCCTTCCCCAAACCTGTATTTCCTTTCCTATCTTGTTATTAACCCTCTGGCTAGAATGGAATTTACTTTCTCCCATCCCAATGACTCATCAGATTAAATGAAGTTGATCTGAAATAATTTCAGATCACCACAAAGGGAAACACTACTTCTGACAAATACTAACTTGAGGAATTCACTCACAACAAATGGCCACTGGCATGGATTTATTTATTTTTTAAAAAAATCTAGGACAAAATCATGGAAGGTATTGTTATTAGCAGCTGTTCGTGAAAAAAAATCTAGATTTCAGGGCTGTAAACCTCTCAATAGGAGATGCTAAATGGAATAATAGCCTCCGTGTCCCACCCATGAATTTCCAGAGACATCTGTGACAATGGAGTGCTGGACTCCATAGATCTCAGTCTGATCCAGGAAGGAAATTCTTGTGTCATTATGTTCCAGTGGTGGATGTGTCTTCTTGCATTTTGCCTTGCTTTCCCGCACCTTATTTGAACTTGCCCTTTCCTCCTCCTCGTTCCGTTGGTGCTGTTGAATTAATTCATCGCTCTGAGTGCTCTTTTTCATTTTTGTTACCAATGTATTTCCTTTGGGGAACATAAAGCAGCTGGGGGGGGGGAGAGGTTGCTTTTCAGTAACAAATATTTTGAGAGAAAAGAGCTAAGAACCTGATTCCAGTGCCAATCTCCCACTTTGCTTTGCAGCCTCTGCAGCTGCATTGTGTAAAACAACAAAAATTAGGGCAAATTGCACTTGACTGAATGTCATGCATAGTCTGGCTCTAGAGCAGAAAGCAAGCTTAACGTTAACATGTAGCGGAAGTAAATACCCAGATGTAACATCTGCCATAGTCAGTTCAATCTACCTGGATTTTAGTCAAGCAGAAGATGGTTGTCCTTATAAACACTAGACTCCGCTGAAAGCCTGTTAGTACTTCCTGTTGCTAAAATGTTCTCCAAAAATGAAACTTAACATAAGCAATAGGAGTCCAGACTTTAGATGCACTTGAAATTGTTTTTCTTAGCTTCTAAAGTGTTCCAAATTAAGCCTAAACAAGTAAAAAGGAAGTAGAACAGAAATATATATTTAAGACAGTGTTGAGCTTGATGGGATTTGTGCAAGAAGTGTAATAGCTGTGCAAAATGTAACATTTACTTCCAGGGCAGTGTATTTGGCATGGTCCCCATTGAGAACTTTAGGTGGAAAAGGCTATGCCAGTACAGTGGTACCTCGAGTTACATACGCTTCAGGTTACAGACTCCGCTAACCCAGAAATAGTACCTCGGGTTAAGAACTTTGCTTCAGATGAGAACAGAAATCGTGCTCCGGCAGCGCGGCGGCAGCAGGAGGCTCCATTAGCTAAAGTGGTGCTTCAGGTGAAGAACAGTTTCAGGTTAAGAATGGACCTCCGGAACGAATTAAGTACGTAACCTGAGGTACCACTGTATTGGATTCTCCCATCAGTTAAAGTGCATAGAGCCAGGAGCTTTAAGGTATTTAGCATTCTGGCTGATATTTCAACATAAAAGTTGCATTCAGGGGTTGTCTATATGTTTATAGACATATGTTCCTGACTTATTACCCTGTTTGTTAACTAACATATATGTCAGAGTTTCCTGGTAACCATGCAAAGCAGGATGGGTGTGTCAAATACACACATGAGGGGAGGAGAAAAGAAGAAGGGCAAAAAATGAGTGCTTGTTCATAGCTTCATCAACCATTATAAAAATGCTCCAGCCAAAGTATATGATACCAGAAAAACTCAGTCTTATCAAGAGACCCAACCGAAATGCTTCTTGGGGACTGCACAAAAGCAGTTCAGCCATCAATGTTTCCCTAAAACACATTTCATCTGAGACCTGAACAGAGTAAAATGACAATGGCAAATGGTGTTGTTTTCATCCTTCTTTCATTTTACAGGGCAAAGATGGTGATTTTGTTTATAAAGAAGTGATCAAATCCCCATCTACTTCCCGCATGTCCCTTGGTAAAAAGGTGAAATCTGTTAAAGAAACCATGAAGAAAAGGATGTCTAAGAAATATAGCAGCTCCTTGTCAGAGCAGGTATGTGGTTTTGTTCATTTGCTTGTTTGTTTTTAAATTAAACCACAGCTGGGGGCTTTATTTGTTTGAGTAAATACTTGAAGAGTTGTTGATGCCTATGTTTTGCAACCTTACTGGAAAGTACAACAGCGTCATTCGAAAAAACTCCCCGTGGGAATAATGTAGTAAAGCAATTCCAAGGCCTTTTCAAAACTATTTACTGTGAAAAGAGCTTCAATAAAATCATAAAAGGGAGTTAGGATTGAGTTAGGGCAATAAAGTATATGATTTCATTCCATATACGCTGGTTTTAAAAATGAATGGCTTTATATACTGTGCCCCTAGTCCTCTAGCAATGTCAAACTGCCTCCAATACATCCTCTGAATTACACAGCAACATGCACTTTGCAACAAATGCTTACACCAATTTAGAAAAAAATGAAACCCCTTTCAAATATAGAATGTATTTACTTTTTAAAATGTAATTTGTGCTCTGTTGTAATGACATAACTTATTTTTATTTTTAAAAAATATTTGTGGTTCCCTAGTACTTAGTTAAAAGCATCTTAAAACAAAAGAAACATCTAAGTAACTTCTTCCACCATTAAAATAAGTAATAAAATAGCAATTTCAATCCTACTGTTTAGCTAAAATTGTACTGAAATGTAAACACTGTTTAAAAATGCAAATGAAAGACATAAAACTCATAAATTATACAGAAAACACGGGAACATATTTATATTGGGTCAGGTACCTGATAATATAAGGAAGGTTTACATTCAGCATACTCCTAATTTCATTTCATTAGCGTTGTAAATCTTTGATGGTTTTCAATAAAATATTGTCCCATGGTATGAGATCCCTGTTATTATAAATATCCATTATAAATCTGTAAATTCCATTGAATAGTAACAGTGGCTTTTCCTGTTTCACTTAAAAATAAATAAATCAGTCCCTTTGCTGTTTGTCTCTGCTGTGTTGAGGGCCACTGTATCAAGAGGCTATTCCCATTGAGCTGTTAATGGGAATTACTGGGCAGAAAAAGTAGTCTTATATAAAGCCCTAAAATCTGTGAAACTCCATTTTGCCCAGCAAGCTTTTCAAATGGGTATGGTGAGCCATCAGGGGGGAAAAAAATTTCATTATAACATATTAAATCCCACATTGCAGAGATCTATATAGTTGATCCTTAAAGTTCATTCTGAAAATATATTATTTTAAAGTTCCTCCTTCAATTTCCTCTGGCCAAAATCAATCTGTTTTTCCAAGCATGTTGCATTTGGCAGACTTCACTGAATTTGGTTTGGTGGGTTGTCAGAATACCCAACACTTTATTATTATTATTTTTTCATCAGTCTTTCCACTTGAACTGTAAGCATAACAAGTAATTGCTGGCAAGCAACTACTGGCATTGGCATCAGCCTTGAAAAGAGTTTCCATTGATTTAATATCGCCCTCTAGAGGACTGTTGAATAATCAGGATGCAGCAGTATACTATTATGATGTGTTCAGGAGCTGAAGGCTGGTCTTTGATAAGCAGAACATCATAGCATGTTTATCTTTAGGCCCTTTGAGATATGTTGGAATAATATTACCAATATAAATTCAGGTCTCTGGTTCCTGTATTTTACTTTGTCTCATTCTTATCTCCAACGGCACGGGATTGATTTTCAGCCAGAAGACCTCCAAAAATGGACTCTCACTTGACTAGTGTGTTTTGCTCAGTACCCTGTCAGAGTGGTTCTGAAGCCCTTAGTTCCTGCTTTTGCTGTAAATAAAGAATTTGTCTGACTCTTTGGAGAAATGAGGCAATCTTTTTTGTCTGTCCTGAAGCAAAGTTCATTGTAGTCTGCCAGACCATCCCAGTGTTAGACTCCTGGTATTAAAATAAGAGTCATTTGTTGTGTTGCTCAGTGACAGTAACACGTTAGCACATTTATCTCCCAAGGTCCATTTCTGATGCATCTGATTGGTACAAAGCTCCAGTATGATGCTGACTCCTGTAATGCAATCTCCATGGCCCCTGTCGTTTCTAAAATTGAATTCTGCCTTAACACAGCCAAATATTTTGAAGTCATCGTTGGATAATACAGATCCATCTTTTCTTGATCTGGATCATTGCTCATTGAAGCTGCAAGTCTACAAAAAGCAGAAGAGCATGTCATTACTTATTTTAGGCTGCATTCCTAACCCCTGGCCCCACTTACATGAGAGTCAGCCCTGTTGAATTTTATAGGACTGGGACTGACTCCCTTAGTGTGTTGAAAGCAAATTGACAGCTCTGCAGGTGATGAGTCAAGCAGTATAGCATTCCTGCTGCATCTGAACCAGGAAACAATAGTTACTGGTTTCCAAACAAGCCAAGATATTAAGCCAACTTTAAACCTGGCTTGTATTGAAGCTATGAACCATTGTTTCCTGGTTCAGATATAATGGGAATCAGTGGTTGCCTGAGGCTTCCTGACCTGTTTCCCCACTCACATGAAGTCAAAAGTAACATGGCTGCTGGATGCAGGAGAAACAGATCTCATAATTAAGAGGAGATCATAAAGAAGGCTGATTGCTGAAGAATTGAGGCTTTTGAATTATGGTGCTGGAGGAGACCCATGGACTGCAAGAAGTCCCATGGACTGCAAGAAGATCAAACCTATCCATTCTTAAGGAAATCAGCCCTGAGTGCTCACTGGAAGGACAGATCCAGAAGGTGAGGCTCCAATACTTTGGCCACCTCATGAGAAGAGAAGACTCCCTGGAAAAGACCCTGATGTTGGGAAAGATGGAGGGCACAAGGAGAAGGGGACAACAGAGGACGAGATGGTTAGATAGTGTTCTCGAAGCTACCAGCATGAGTTTGACCAAACTGCGGAGGCAGTGGAAGACAGGAGTGCCTGGCGTGCTCTGGCCCATGGGGTCACGAAGAGTCGGACACGACTAAATGACTAAACAACAACAACAACATGATCTTTCAAAGTCAGCCAAAGAGAATTTGTCGTACCTGCTGTATTGTACAATCAGGCATGTTGATAAATGAGGTCCTGTCAGACCCCACTGTTCAGCCCAGAAATATGAGCATTTAACATTATGAAGTGATAGTTGTTAGGTACACAAGATTTTCCAATACAGGCAGCAAGCAAGACCTCATTTTTACAAAGTGAAACGCACCCCAATCCTGCAAATACAGTATGGTCCATTAATAGGCAATTGGCAGTGACTGAGCTGACACAAGGCAAGGCATGCGACCACCTTGCACTGCCACCACAATATTTGCTTTCAATTCCTAGGTCCAGTGATAGGAACTGATGTGCCCATAATTTAGTAAGGTTCTGATTTCTAATTCTAATTTTCTGAGAACTGCATGGACATTTCGGCAGTTCACAGCAGGAAAAGTATTCCAAGACTAGCATACATTAGAAAAAATGGGAGGCACTTTCTTATTAGCTGTCTGTGGCTTCAGTTCTTCAATTCTCTCTGGAGATTTGCTTGATTTGTGGAAAGTTTCCTGATGACTCTGCAGCATGCAAATAACAGGCTTCATTCAGATGGTTTGTGATTGCATGTCTGTGGAATAAGTCAGCAATTCTTGTATATCAGCAGGTTTCTTTTAATTTGTTGCTGCAGATAGTCTCTTGAACATTGTACCATGTTATTTTCTTACATTGTCATTTATCAAACAAAATGCCTTCTTGACACCAGCATGCGTGCACACACCCACATCCACTCACAAACATAAACGAACACTACTCTGACTGCAGTTATCTCCCAGAAATGATTGTTTTAGCAAGTAAGTTGCCAAAATATCAGTATGGATGAGATCTTCTTGAATCTGTCTTGTTACTTGAATGATGAATGAAGAAAACATGTCCATTACACTTCAAGTTACAGTTTTTTGCTTTGTTTACAATTTTCATGCATAAGTTGCATCGTCAGGTTTAATTCATTTCATACAAACAAAAAGAATGTGTTAGTTATTCATTCCAAATGGTAACATTTCTATTGTTTCACCTGCCATTTCGTTTCTACTATGCTCAGCAAACTTCACATGAAAATTTTGATTCTAAGGCTTAGGAAAACAACACAACTGCAGAATACCTAATGAAACAGCAAAATCACAAGTAAATATGGAAATGCAATGTTCTAGTCAAATTAGTATTTGCACTAACTGTGTCTAGGATACTTTTTAAAATTGTAATTTCCCCCCTTTTGCAAATGTGAGGGGGTTGTATTCATGTTTTTGTATGTTTAAGACAGCAATCCTATGCACTTGCTTGGGTGTAAGGCAACAAGCCCGACTGAACACAGTGTGATCTTACTTTCAAGTAAACATTTATAGGATTGGTTTGCACAACAAATACAGTTAAAAGAAGAGTAAATTACAAAACAAATCATTTTACTGATATTTCAACGAATAAGGAAGAGAAAATTTTACCAGTCATCTTCTTGATTTTTCTTTGGTGGTGGGGGGAGGCTACCATAAAAAACAACTATAAGATGGATCAATGAGATCAAACAATATATGAGAGACGGGTGATCTTCTTATTAAAAAAAAAAGCACATCTCTACAACTTCTTTTTACAGAAAAAGCCTTGAAGACACAATTTTACTTTGTGTTCGCAACCTAACATTTCCCAAAGGCAAGAGCAACAGAGAATGGTGGTTGGATAGCTTGGTTGCAGAGCATGTGGTTTCCAAGTACAAGGTCCTGGGTTCAATAGTTTGCAGAATGACATAAAGCCAGATGATATGCAACCTTTGTCTGGGACCCTGGTGAACCACCCCTCAGTTTCCATGTACCATATAGTCACAGAGCAGTGGTCTCTCAAGTGCAAATGAGGGCATACTCAAGGAAAGGTTCTGTCTGAGTGAACATGATTAGAATTGGACTGTAAAGGAGATAAGTGGTTTTCTACAGTTTGGGATTGCAGGGGAGACTAAGCTTAGTTTTTAACCTTGACATTGTTTTCCTGCCTTGACCGGGTTCTTTTCTCATTTGCAAGATGCAGGTATTTTTCACATCTGCTGTAGCTTTTTAGGCTAGAATGTGTTGGGAAAGAAGAACTTTATCCTATTACACTTCCTAGGTTTGCTACCTCAGTTGGGGGCCTGCAGAAGGCTACTTTAATCTTCATGCATATTGTAATAGATTGTAACCCATATGGTACCAATTGATCAACTACACAAGCCAGTACAAGTTGTCAATAAGTTGTGTGTTGATTTTCTTTCAGGACTCCAGCCTGGATGTAATGCCAGAATCTCCTCAGTCACTACAGCCAGATGCTGATTCTCTGGATAAACCCAAACTGAAAGCTGGTGGTTCTGTAGAAAGTTTAAGGAGCTCTCTAAGTGGTCAGAGCTCAATGAGTAAGTAGTAAATAGAATGCTTGTTACAACCCAGCTTAGATTTAACATTCATGATTGAATGAATTATGGTTTATTAGATCAAAGGCTAGCATTATGCCTGCATACGCCATCCTCATGCGCACACACACACCCCTTTGCATGTCCACATCCTTCCCTTCCTTCATGGTTTATTAAACAAGTTCCCCAAAATGGGAAGCTGTAAGAAACCCCAGAAGTGTTTTATGAAGATGCATAAGATAAGGAAGCAAGAAGCCTAGTGCTAGCTATGTCTGAATCAATCCCACTGTATCTTTTTGGATGAAACTCAAGAGTTCTCTTTTTTACAGCAGCACATAAAGAAAACTAATTCTGAAGCGTAGTTGAAATCACAAATGCTGGCGGGCAAGGTAGTTGGTTCTTAGAACAGCAGTACTTCAGCTCTTATCTTGGGCAGACAGACAGCATGTGCACCAATATTCCTGGGGTATTTTCACCTACAGACTTGTCAGACTCAAAGAAATTGTTTTGCTTGAGGTGGTGAGAATTGAGCCTGTGATTATCCAGTGCATGGCTCAAATGAATGGTTAGTTTTCCCACCGAGCAGTGCTTGGTAGTACATAAAAATCAATGCTTTCCAACATTCTTTCGTGAAAAGTGAGGTATTCTCACTTAATGAGGAGTAAAAAAAATACTAGACTTTGCAGCAAAAAGTTAATGTTTGGGCAAGTCTTTAGGAAAGACTTTCTTTATATATCTTTGTTTTAGGGAGGGGGGGAATCCTTTCAGTTAAAATCAGCCCAGCACTATTGAGCACTCAGCTGAAGCCTGGGGTTCTAGATTAAACAGTGGACAGGGACTGTGTGGCCTCCAGTGTTTCAGCATGTGTTGCAGGATTCTGTGCCAAGCTATTCCAAGAAAGTGCTGTGGCAAGCAGCATCAGCAGATGGATCCCTAGGGAGCTGGTAAATGTTTTTTAAAGTGCCCTAAACATCCAAGAGAGGCTCAGAACCTGCTGTTTGCTGCCAGATGAGTTCTTTTATCATGTTTTTCAGTGTATTTTATAGTTGGGTTTTGGGGAGTAAACTCTTCTCTCTTTTTTTAAAAATCACAAACAGGTGGACAAACCGTAAGCACAACAGACTCCTCAGCCAGCAACAGAGAGAGTGTCAAGTCTGAAGATGGTGATGATGAAGAACTACCATACAGAGGACCATTTTGTGGCCGGGCCAGGGTTCACACTGATTTTACCCCCAGTCCTTATGATACAGATTCCCTGAAACTCAAGGTACTCTTTCTGGAATAAATCTATATTTGAATCCAGGGAGTGTTCATAGGTGTCTTTTACAAGCTGGAATTATTAATACCTTGGGCTTGCCCTCTTGTCGGAATCACATACACCTCAGTAATATTGCTGTCACCAGATGGAGAG
Source organism: Podarcis muralis (assembly GCF_964188315.1). Classification (NCBI taxonomy): domain Eukaryota; kingdom Metazoa; phylum Chordata; class Lepidosauria; order Squamata; family Lacertidae; genus Podarcis; species Podarcis muralis. The sequence continues at coordinate 57,031,535 of NC_135657.1, read as the reverse complement.
AACATATAGCCCTTGTATCCAAAGAACTGCACTGGTTTTCTGTGAGTTTCTGGGATCAGACTGAAGTGCCTGCATTGACTTCAGATCTGCTGTAGTACCCCAGCAAGTGGTCTTTTGTCCTCTCTATGGTAGCAGGTGACCCTCTGGGAATTTGTTGCAGGCGGCTAAGTTGTCAGTTCCATTTTTAGGAATATGTTGAATATCATCCTTTTCCCATAGACAACATAATAGCTGTGTTCTGCTGCTGTATAAATGGCTGTGGAGCCAAACTGCAACTTTTGTATTCATTTTATTTTATGTTTGTTCTTATAGGTGTTTTTTATTGTGTGTGGATAATTGTAAGCCATGTCTCTGCCTCAGAAATAGTAGAAATTTAAATAATAAATAAATATGCTGTATATTTTTTTAAAAAAGAAAACTTACTAGAGAGGCCCACTAGAGAGGCAGAAAGATGAGCAGCGAGCTGAAAATAAGTTAATTATCACAGAACTGGAAATGTATGCTATGAATTCATTTCTGCTCTACTTGTGGATTTGACAAATTAGCCAAAAGATTTTCATAGATTTATCCCTTGCATTGGGCAATTAGAAGAACATTGTAATCAAGAAAAGTTGTGCATGTAGTTTTCAAAAGCTTTTGCATAGGTGAACCCTTTTTAAAAGGATGGGACAAGAAAAAAGTTTTTGTTTTAAATACTTAGTTTAGAATACTGGTAACTCGCATCTTACATTTATTTAACTTACACAATCACAGCTTTGCACGGGTGGGGGGAAATAAAAGAGCAAAGGAAACCCACTCTCTGTTTATTTATTTCCACCCACCTGCGCCAAGCTGTGATTGTAGGCTTACCCAGCTTAGGGAAGGCAGTGTGAAGGCTCTGGCAGCATCCCAGAGCCCTTGTGCAAAGGTGCCAGGCTTTGAGAAGGAGGTGTGAGGGTTCTGGCAGGTTCCTAGACCACCTCCTGCTTCCTTCCCAGAGCCAGGCAAGTGCTTCTTGGGTTTGGGAGGGACCCTGCCAGAGCCCTCCTGCCACCTTTCCAAAGCTGGACAAATGCTTATTGGGCTTGAGCAAGGAGGTGGGAGGGCTCTGAGATGCTGCCAGATCCCTTGCACAGCCTTCCAAAAGTTTGGGTAAGCAGAATTCCACCTTGCAGGGGGCCCAGTTCTGGGAGTTCCTGGCTTTATGCGTTTTTGCATATATGCATGGACCCCACAGAACCAAACCCTCACATATGAAGCAAGTTACCGTATTTTTCGCCCTATAGGACACACTTTCCCCCCTCCAAAACGGAAGGGGAAATCTGGGTGCGTCCTATGGGGCGAATGCAGGCTTTCGCTGAAGCTTGGAGAGCGAGAGGGGTCGGTGCGTACCGACCCCTCTCGCTCTCCAGGCTTCAGGAAGACATCCGCAGCCTAGGCAGCCCTGCGGGAGGTCCCGCAGGGCTGTCTAGGCTGCGGATAGCATCCTGCCGCCCGGCGGGCGGGTCGCCCTCAAGCAGAGCGCCCCGCCCGCCGGACAGACATCCGCAGCGTGGGGAGCCCTGCAGGAGTTCCCCGCAAGGCTCCCCACGCTGCGGATAGCAGCCTGCCGCCCGGCGGGCGGGGCGCCCTCAAGCAGAGCACCCCGCCTGCCGGACAGACATCCGCAGCGTGGGGAGCCCTGCAGGAGTTCCCCGCAAGGCTCCCCACGCTGCGGATAGCAGCCTGCCGCCCGGCGGGCAGGGCGCCCTCAAGCAGAGTGCCCCGCCCGCCGGACAGACATCCGCAGCGTGGGGAGCCCTGCAGGAGTTCCCCGCAAGGCTCCCCACGCTGCGGATAGCAGCCTGCTGCCCGGCGTGCGGGGCACCCTGAAGCAGGGCGCCCCTCGCGCCAGGCAGACATCAGCCAGCCCCACAAGCTCGGGGGACAGCAGGGAGGCGCAGCGCCGCCATCCCGCTGTTCCTCGACCTGGTTCGGTTTCCCCGACCTGCTTTGGGGGGGGAAATAAAGAAAAAAAAATTCCTTTATTTCCCCCCCAAAAAACTAGGTGCGTCCTATGGGACGAAAAATACGGTACCTGTATTACAGAGTTGGGAAATGAGTTCTGGATTGTCATTTTAAAAAAGAAATCTGGTAAGCTAGATGCTTCTGTTGATAAAGATTCTACCCCTTTTTCTGTTTAAGTCTGCAAGCAATAAAATGAGCATTCCTGTTTCAGTAAACATTGATTTAGTAATTTGCAAGTCGCTATGGAGTCTTCAGGTAGATGTATTCTGCTTCTCTCATATACAGAAGGGCGATATAATTGATATAATCAGCAAACCACCTATGGGAACCTGGATGGGCCTCTTGAACAACAAAGTGGGTACCTTCAAGTTCATCTATGTGGATGTGTTACATGAAGAGGAAGAGAAGCCTAAAAGGCCTACAAGAAGGCGACGGAAAGGCAGACCACCTCAGCCTAAATCTGTTGAGGATCTCCTAGATCGCATCAACTTAAAGGTGGGCTGTAATTGTCTTATACTTGCTTTACTCTTCTACAAGCACTTCAACTCCATATCTATACAATAAATTGGACTAAATTCGCAGCCTTAAAACCATATGCACTTCTGTATCCCAGCATTTAAAATAGTGTGTAAGGAATCAAGATGTGATTTCATTTGCAAGATCTATGTGGCATTGTGGAATTCCCTTGTTTAAAGATTTGGTCGATTCTCAGATTATAAGGCATAGTTGAAAGTGAGAGCAAGTTGAAACCCCAAGCTTCTTGAGATTTACTGCACTTGTATATTTATGGTTTGCATCTCCTTTGCATAAATTTGTAATTTTAGATGTAAACATATAGTGTGTTCTTTAGCCGATGAAGCTGGGCAGGCAGTGGGGAGTAAACTGATTGGGCCAGCGCAAGAGACATCATCAGTTTTGAAGGCTAAGTCCTCTTCCCATTTTTCTCTCTGGTTATTTCAGGTGAAGTACAATTAGCTCTCCAGAAGAGGAAACAGCTGGCATATAGAGGAAAATTGTCTGCTGTATAACTGTTTTATTTAATTAATTTGTTCAGTAGTCCTACAAGGTGATGTTTAGCAAAAGCAGCATTACCAAACAGAAGCAGCTAATATAGTAGAGCACAGCTGTTGAGCTGCCTCCTGACAGCAAAACCACCCTACCACACCAGCCAAAAGCATTTGCATTTCATTTATTAAGTAGATTTTTATTTTGTACTGCTTGATGCTCAATCAGGCAGGCTGGAAATAAGACATTCTGCCTGCTGTTTATTCTTCCTACTCTGCTGTTAAAGGGAAGTGGCTTTTTTCTTTTCTTTTTTTAGCAAGCCGATTTAAGAAGATGGGATTCTGAATTCAACAGCAGGAACCTTGTTAGAGGGCTAATAGATTCTGTAGACATTCTCTGATCCCATAATTTCTTTTCTGTGTGAATATATCCTAAACTGTTGAGTTTTTATTTCACGAGTAAAAATAATACTGTTTTGTTTTCATAGCTGCCACGTACAGGATCATGTTATGATACTGTGATGATGACTTTATCCCTTTATTGATACAAACTGTACCTGTTTAACTGGGCTGGAAAACCTTTCTCTTCATTATTTAAAGCCACTAAGGGTCCATAAAAACAACAGCAGCCAGTAAAAACTTGGCCTATCCAGCTAAAAAGGCTTTCTACTCAGGACTTGCTCTCAAATCAGGCAGGCTACACTGGAAGTCCAGCTTTGGACAAAACCAAGATTGGTCTGGTTATAACTGAAATTCTGGCCATAGAGAAGGATAAAGCGTTGGGCAAAACAAAGATCGACCAAAGAGTTACAGTAGGGAGAGTTCAGGAGGTCTTGAAATCTCAACTGCTTTTTAAAGGCTCGAAAAATTCAAACATTCAAGGAGAGAATAGGTAGGAGGCCTCCTCTAAGATGAATTCCAGGGTCTGGAATTGGGAGCCAAGGCAACAGCAACCCAACACTTGTTGGGAATGCAATCAATCATGATGGAACAAACGGTAAACTCATTTGAGGACCCTGTTACCTTACTCCCCAAAAGCCTTTTGCATACTGTGTGGCTAATCAAGCTATTTGAACAGAGCACCTCCTAACAGTTGAGCTCCTGTCGAGCACAATACTTATAATTAGAGCACCTGTCCTCAGCAATGAAGATTCTGTGCCTGAGCAATAAGCAATGGCCATATGAATGTATGTTCACTGAAATATACCCTGTTACTCTGGAGCCACAACTGTGTCTTCTAACTGAAAACAAGCTCAAGTTGAAAATGTTCAAGCTTGCCCTTCCCTACCCCTGCTTCCCACAACCATCCCCAGAAGGCGTCACTCCCTGAAATCCAAAGTGGGATGTGTAATCACTACTCTTGTTATACAACAGCATCTCCTCCATTTCTTGCTTGTTACATAATTTATTGAGTCACAAGCTAAAGCTTGAAGCAGGAGAGAAAGGATTGCAAAGTTTTTTTTCTTACTTTCTGAAAGTTTAACGTGGATTATATTTGAACATGACTGCATTTTTAATATAATGCTACCCTTACTTGTCTTTTTTAAAAAACAAACCTTCAGACCCCTCTGAGGCATCTGCAAGCTTAAAATCATTACTTTTCTCAGCTAACATGCATATATGATGGCATGAGGGTGGGTGGATAAATCTGCTTTCTTCCCAAGGTATTATATTTTGCAGTTAAATCTTATGATTCTTATTACTTTTAAATAGATTGAAAAGGCTTGTTCCTATATTTTAAAAATAGTTTCCTTTTCTTGTTTTGTTGAACTGATGCTGGGCTGGAAAGGGGAAATTATCCTGCAATTATCGTGATTTTTTTAATGTGGTGCTAGTAAATTTCCAAGATCCATTTGTTACTTAATTGTCTTTTTGGAGGATGAGTCTTTTTGGAGCATCATTGACAACCACAGCAGCTGTGATCACCTACTGTTTCGAAGCTAGCTTAAACTTAAAAAGGGACTGAATAAAAGAACAAATGGTTTTTGAACCATCCTTTCTGTACCACTACCTGCTTGGTGTTTGCAAGGCTCACTTACTCTCTTTACCACTATGTGTCTGTACATTAATCGTAGAAATGAGAAGGTTATATTAAATGACATAACAGACCAAAAGTTAAGAACTTTGAACTTGACCTGGTAACGTACAGTCAAACCTTGGCTGTCGAACGTAATCCGTTCCGGAAGCCCATTCAGCTTCCGAAACGTTTGACAACCAAGGCACAGCTTCCAATTGGTTGCAGGAGCTTCCTGCACTCAAGCGGAAGCCGGGTCAGACATTCGGCTTCCGAAAACTGGAGCATTTGCTTCTGGGTTTTCGGCGTTCAGGAGCCAAAACGTTCGAAAACAGAGCCATTCGGGAACAGAGGTTTGACTGTATTGGTATGCCAAAAAGAAGAAGCAGCAGCTTTTAAGCACCGGTGTTGTGTGTTGGCAGTAATCTTTCCCCACAAGGAGTTCAACCAATTTAATGTTTAAATCAGGCATAGATTTCTGCAATGCACAACTTTGATGTAGAGTAGTTAGCTACCATTACAGATGGCAACATCTGGTAATGTCATACTATGTTCTTAACAAAGAATCACATACCGTCTTTTTCGCCCTATAGTATGCACTTTTCCCCCTCCAAAAATGAAGGGGAAATCTGTGTGCGTCTTATGGGGCGAATACAGGCTTTCGCTGAAGCTTGGAGAGGGAGAGGGGTCGGTGCGCACCGACCCCTCTCGCTCTCCAGGCTTCAGGAAGCTATCAACAAGCCTGGGGAGTTCCCGCAGGGCTCCCTAGGCTGCAGATAGCAGCCTGCTGCACGGAGCGTGGGGCGCGCTGAAGCAGAGCGCCCCGCGCTTTGGGCAGACATCGGCCAGCCCCACAAGCTCGGGAGGCGGAGTACCGCCATACCGCTGTCCCCAACCTGGTTTGGGGGAGGAATAAAGGGGGGGAATTCCTTTATTTCCCCTCCAAAAAACTAGGTGCGCCCTATGGGACGGAGCGTCCTATGGGACAACAAATACGGTAATTCAGGGGTTGCCAGACTTTTGAGGCCCCTGAGCACATTTACAAACCAGAAAAACTGTTGTAGGCACATCCTCCCCAGCCGGAACACACCAACACCCAAAATCACCCCTGCTCAAGAAGGCTTCTTTTCAAGTCTAATTTCAGCAGCAGGGACAGGACCCTGTGGCCACCAAGAAAGACCTCTGCAGACACATATGCAACAGCAGGCTCTACACTGGCTGCCCATAACATACAGAAAGTTGCCAGTAGAACTTTGTACTGTCTGAAGTCTACCTGTAATACTACAATCTTTATGTCATCTAGTGGGTACGGAGTTACTTGAGACATTCTTTATGTTACCTGCAATCAGTATAAATAACCACCTGTAATCACTGATCAGAAAGGTAGAAAATGTATGGATGGCATGGAAAGTGGCATCTTGTTTTGAGTAGTTCTGCACTGCTGTTTCCTTCTTATGTGCCACAACTGTTCTCTTCCTTTGCCACAGGAGCACATGCCTACCTTTTTATTCAATGGCTATGAAGACCTGGACACTTTCAAGCTCCTAGAGGAAGAAGACTTGGATGAGCTCAACATACGGGACCCACAGCACAGAGCTGTTCTCCTGACAGCAGTTGAACTGCTACAGGAATATGATAGTGAGTTTGAATTTCTTCTCTATACACAGCTAAGGATTTCTAACCACTTGGGGGTTGGGAAACTGTAACTGTAGTAATTCCAGTGGATTGGATCCAAAGAAAAGTATACACAACATGGCTTGTAGAAGTTCATGTCCCACTTCCTCTTTCCCCATCAACATCCACCCTTTGAAAAGGCTCTCCTTGCTTGAATGAGTTTGGCTGTAGCAGGGGGAACCGAGGGAAAAGGAAGGACCCTCCTCCTCAAGACAGGGAGAGGCAATTCTTCCTTCTGCCTCAGCCTTCCATGCCATAACCCAGCTGCCACCAGCCCAGTTACTACATGCTTTTTTCAGGATCCATCCCGTCTTCCAACTCTGAATTACAACATTTTAGCAAGACCAAATTGTAAGGGCAAGACATCTATGATAGTGATTTCATTTGTATAGTGATTTCATATTAGTAATGACTCATTATTTCCCTTCTAACTTTGCTAGCTATAATTTACATAGTTTATAATGAAAATGTGCATTAAGTCATCTAGAAATCTGGATTTCAATGGAAATATCAGAAACCGCAAATTTCATTAAAAGGGTTTTGCAAATTACTTCTACTTTTTAACCTTTTCTAGCAGCAGCCAATGCACCACAGCAGGATTCTCCAACCTGGTATCTTCCAGAAGTGTTGGACTGGGTGGATGAGGGTGATGGAGATGCAGTCTAAAACATCTGCAGGGCACCAAGTTGGAGAACACTACGCAAGAGGAAGCCTGATACCAGTTCAAGACAAAATAAGAAATGAGTTTGGGAGATCATGTAAATAACAGCTTTTTGTAAGAAAAAGTCAAGGTTGTATGGAGGTACTTGACAATATGGAAGGACCATTATGTTTACTAGGGAATAAGTGCCATTGAGGTCAGATGAATTTCCATATAAACACAGGTGAAACTACTCATAACTAGATATGCTTACAAAGTTCTTCAAATTTAGGCTTGGGTATAAGCTGTGGGAGGCTTGTAAAGATCACCTATAATGAAGCTCTGAAATTATCCTCCAACTCAAAAAGATATCTTGGCTCTTCCCAACAGATTCCAAAGCATACTCCACCCACCCTTACCTCTACAACTTCAGCAGAAGCAGCACATTTCTCTCTCCCCCGCCCTTTGTTTTCTGGATATGCTGTGTCAGGGTGTAAAGCCCAAAAAACTATATGGAATACAGTTCAAGGGTTGCTTGTGAATCCTGGATTTTATTTTGATTTAAATTTGAAAAAAGAATACTGAAAACATAATAAAACACGCCAACTGTTTTAGTCATATCTGCAGGTGCAGGTTAGGTCCATTACGGCCATGTGATCCGCTGCCTAGCACATCAAGTTGCTGCAACTTTTCCCAGTAATCGACTCTCACCCCTACTCCCTTCTTCCACTATGTCCTCTCAGGGCAGCAGTACTCCTGCATTATCTGCTGCTGAAAACAACTCATGGCTCTTACTAAAAGATGTCTTTTTAGTATGCAGCTGGGTATTTTGGTAGGACAGAAGTGAGGTTATTAGCACTGTTCTTTGTGTAAGTAATGCCTTCTTACTTCCTCTCTTTCCTTTCTCTACTCCAGGTAACAGTGACCAGTCAGGTTCTCAGGAGAAACTCCTCATAGATGGCCAGGGCTTAAGTGGATGTTCTCCCCGGGATTCAGGCTGCTATGAAAGCAGTGAAAACCTGGAGAATGGTAACAATTGATCTATATCCATATCAAAAAGCATGCCAAATTTGTTAGATTTTAAGGGGCCACAGGGCACTCTTGTGGCTGAGAAAAGCAATCATGCAAACTCTTTGGCTCTGCTTTTGCTCTCTATAATTTAACGGCGGACTTGTGTGTGGCCTAGTTTTCCCATCCCTACATACTTATTTAGTGAATCTTACATTGTCAGTCGAGGCACAGTTTCAAGGCAGTGAGCAAAACGTCCTTCCCTCCCAGCAGTGTTTTTCAGCATTATCTTTCATATTACTGCTTTTCCATGTCAAGAGAGAGAATAAAGAGCACTGCCTCCAGATCAGTGTGATGCCACACTCATTTTATTTGCTGGAGGACATTAACTTCTGTGATACAAAAGAGTAACAAGGGAGTGCTGTGAATGAGGAACTAGCTCACACACTTACAGGGACTGAAGAACGTTTATTATCAAAGATTCTATTTTTGTATTGATTGTCTGCCTTTGCTCATATACCTGTCTTAAGGCTAGATGTTAATTGTATTAACACTAAAGAGCGTTGGGGGGTCCTCAAACTGGGATTGGGGCCAGGCCTTTACTATTCTCCCTCAATGCCGTAGTTCAGATTAAATCCCCCTCCCTACTTGAAGCTGCCATGAGCTCTCAGAAGAAAGCTGACATTGGGACCCATATAAGCTTCTCTCCAGTGGAGAGTAGCAGCTAGAAGAGACACGTTACACAAAAATATTCCCAGCCTCTGTAATAAAGATTTATATAGAGTTACTTCTTTGCAGAAGGATAGCAGTCCTCCTTGCTCTCCTAGCATCCTGGTTCCCAAGTTGTTTATTTTTTCATTTCTTCCCAATCCATGTTACCAGATGATGACCAATTTTCACAATCTTTTCATGTCACTTCTGCTATAAGTTCAGGATGAAGTGTTTTCTGACTCCTGTGGATGTTATGTAAGGAGCGCAGGCATGGTGCACAGAAACAATGGTGATGGATATATTGGATCTTTGCAGCTGAATTGCTTGCCATGATAAGCACTGCTTCTGAAGCAGTGCGAAGTAATATTGGGGGGGGGCTGCTGTGGAGTCTCTGACTCTTTTCTAAGGACTGCTGTACTCCTCAAGCAATGAGCAGACATTGGTGAACTCATGTGTCATGAATACTAGGGTTTGTTTTAAATCTGGAGGAACCCTAACAAAATCCTGGACATCTTTCTGATATTAAAAGTTGATTTTCCCTCAACTGTGACATGTCCTTTGCCATAACCTTCTTGTAAAATCCATATTAGACACTTCCTTGTAAGCAGGTCTCACATGAAACAGCATACTTAAGTAAGCCCCATTTCTGAGTGGTGCCTTACTCAAGAGGCCAACTTACGTGGGGTTCCATGAGGCTGCCACGCAATATTGCAAATATGGACATGTAACACCAGAAAGGAATAACCCAGTTGATTTTGCCCTCATACAAGTATCAATGCTTCTCCCATTCTCTGCTCTTTAATGCAAAAAAATTGTAGGAGTGCAGGCTTTTTCAGTGAGAAAGGTGTTGGGAGCCTAGATTGAAAACTATTTTGGAAACAGCCATTTACTGTTAGGAAACATCATCCACTTTCTTCACCACCACCACCAGCTTCTAAAGTTTTCTGATTATTCTGTATAGCAAGAAAAAAAACAAGAGAGATGCAGTGTTCTATTTTAGATTAAAGTTTTTCTTTCTTTCTGCCTGTGCTTTGAGACTTCTGCAGAGACATTGTGTTCTGCACTGAATGTGAATTCTATGCAGATTCAAAGCAGTCAACTGTGTATTATTCAGTGCCAAAGTTTAGCATTTTGAAGATAAAGCTCTAAATTGTACATGCATTGAATGAAACATCCATTCCTTTAAAAGAAGAACTTTAACTTTGTAGGGTAGTGTATTCTTACCTCTAGGGTCCTTGGGCTCCACAAGGTTCCCTCATTATAGGATTCATGTAGACAGACTTCAGATGATCCAGAAAAACCTATTTTCTGAACTGAAGTCACACGAATAAATGAAGATGAAATGAAATAAATTGAGACACAAGAAAATACTTTGCAAATAAAAAGCAGGTTTGTAGCCCATATTTTACTTTTGGGCTAAGAGATCTTATAATGAGGCTAACTCAGCACAGTAGAGTGGTTAGAGGTCAAGTTTGAGACAACATGGTTTATGTTTATTCCTTATGTTATCAATGCTGCTTCCTTGACCAGTGACACATGTTGGTGTTATAAATAAGTTATAATACAGTGTGACATTGAATTGAATTTAAGCAAATGACAAGACAGCATACTACTATTGTTTGGTTTGGTTTGGTTTGGTTTGGTTTGGTTTGGTTTGGTTTGGTTTGGTTTGGTTTATAGAAAATCAATGACATACATATTTTAAACAGAGTCCTCATAACAAGTTGTCTTAACAAATGGTCACAGGACAGTGTAAACATCCCATGCTAGTCTTGCTTTTTATGTGTTTTTCTCATGAAGTTCTATTTTATTTGTACAGCAAAATCCAGTAGAAATGATATATTTAAACCTTTCTTTTGCACATTACTTCCACAAGTCATAAATGTTTTTCCTCTTTTTGTTTCAGCTAAAACTCGAAAGCCTTGTCTCTTACCCTCAAAGTTGGCTTCTGAATACAGTTTTAAAGATTTCCACAGAAATCCACGGGCAAATTATCCAACCCTGCCCTTAACTAAATCAATAGATGTCCCCCAGCAAGGAGAGAAGACACAGTTCACTTGTACAAATCATGTTCTGAAAAGCTGCCTCAAGCCCCCAGCAGTCACCGTCCTCAAGAAGAACCGCAGAAGTTTACCAGTTGGTATCTGTCGGAGCTGTGAGACTCTAGAAGGCGCTCAGAAGGTTCACATGTGGCCAAGATCTCATTCTCTTGGTGACCTTCATGGAGAAGCTGGCCCCGACTCTGCAAAGAAGCTGGATATTTTCCCTCAAGGCGCACTGGATTTAACAAACACACCAACTGGCTCTGGAGGTATGCACATGGCAGAACAGTTGGTGGCTGAGCAGAGCAAAGCAGGTGTTGATTCCCTTAAGGGAAAAGCAAAGGAACTGCACTTCTCTGCAACCATTCCTTCAAGTGGAACATTCCCACTGTTTCTGCCTCAGAATTGTGGAGTTCATTCATCTTCACTTTCACGTGGTGTAACTTGGACTACTTTTGAAAACTTCAAAAAGACCACGCATGATCTTGGAAGGGCCAATCATTCTCCCTTCCCCAAGGAAGCTGATCAGAAAGGCACAGGTGAGACAAGAGCACAGCCAAAAACATCTTCACAGCCACCACCAGTCCCTGCCAAAAAAAGCAGAGAACGCCTTTCTAATGGACACTGTCACCTCCCCTCAGCCCTTTCTTGTCCAGATGTACCATCCTTGCCAGCGAAAAAGAGCCTCCAGCCTGGCTCCTCCGATTCCAATGTACTGACTGTGTGTAGATCATCTCCTGGGCAGGAGCCCAGTAGTCCTTCAGGCGTACGACCTCCTTGGTTTTCAGATCTTCCAGAGACTGCTACTGTCCAGCAACATGTGCTAAAACTTGATCCTTTGTCAGTGAGAAAAATCTCTTCTAATAGAGGACTGGATCTGGAAATGTTGATAGAAAACAAGCTGCAATCTGAAGATATTGATCTCACAGAAGACCCATATTCTGACAAGGTACAGTGTGAGGAGGCTGAGAAATGTTTAATCTGTTCATATTTGCACTGTTTTCCTTCCCCACTTGAGTGTTGGAGCTGTTCCTTAAAAATGGCCTTTAAACTGGCAATTAAAATGAAAGATCTATTAGGCTAAACATTCTTAAAACTTTTCATACATTTCAGACACAGTGTGAAGCAATCTTAAATGGCTCCATGTGTATACCATGCAGATTTGGCATTCAACAATTCGCTTTTCATTTTAGGTGCTTGTTTCATCCATGTGGTGAGCCACTGCATGTAAAACAATTCAGAATTTGAAGTAGTCTCCTTATAGTGGTCATATGCACATTGGCTCTTAGAGCTCTCAGCTCTGTAACATTATCAGTATTAATGTTAGTAGCATATAAAAAGCAGCCTCTGCCATGTGGCAACAAGGCCTGAAATGTTCATTTGTCCATTATTTGACCTGGGCACAGCCAAGCAAAAGTTAAGGATATTTCAGTTGTATTAAATTTAGACTTAGAACTCAACAGGTCTTTTAAAGTGGTTGACTTCAGAGAGCACTTTTTCTGTTATCAGCGATAGTTCACAAACAAAGTAGCATATCGAGTTATACTTTCCCAATAATTTTAATAAACCTTTATAAGGAATATATATTTGAGATTTAAGACTCACAACCTCCTCTCTACAAATTATTGAAGTAAATGAACAAATTTCATAAAGGTAATTTTCTGTGAAACTGAAGAAAGAATATACTTAAACCTATTGTAGTTTCTTAATGCAAAGGGGCCAACCATTTTGTTGTTATTATGTGAAGAGACACATTGATTAACTTGAACCCCCCTGCCTTTATCACTCATCTCTGGCTGCAGCATGGCCGCTGTGGGATTCCTGAACTTTTGGTACAAAGGTACTCTGAAGACTTAGAGCACGCTGTAAAGGATGTTGCTACAAACCTGGACCAGATTCGAGTGAAGCAGCTGAGGAAGCAACACCGCATGGCGGTAAGTCTACATTCAGTGATCAAGTTCCAAGGAATGGGAAATGAAAGCTAAACAGCATGGAGTTCTGGGGCTTTAGCATGTCTGATTGCAGGTTGGGGAAACTATTTGTGAATGATCTACATTTTAAAAGAAAAACAAATCAGATTCTAGCCTTGGCTTCTTAATTTTTCATATGCAAAGAATTTTTGATGCTGTTTCTATTGCTGATGAGACATTGCATGAGTTAACACCACAAGTGACAGCCATGAAATATGGAAACCCAGAGGAACATTCAAGTTAAACAGTGTACGTTATAATTGCTGCTGCTGCCAATGAAGCTGGATTTGTGAACTTGCATGATTTTGAGTGAGGAAATCAATACTGAGGTAACAGCAGAAAAGAAATTGGGGGTGGGGAGGAAAGGAAATGTGTGTTTTGATTAGGCCTGGATCGCAGATGAAACAGCAGCCGCTCTGGCCCTCATAGCTCTAGCAGGTGGTATATTTAGACCACTCTGCTGAGGGGACGCAGCCGTCCGTCCTCAGTGGAGCAGTTTAATGAAGCCCCCAGCCTGCAGGAGGAGGCTTGATCAATTGCTTCGCAGCTGCACACTCCTCAGCGGAGCAGTCTAAAGAAGCCACTCACCTCTGCCTCAGCCCCACATGGCTGGGCCACCTCTTCGGGACAAAGAGGAAGCAGAGGCAGCCCTACAAACAGAGCCTGACAGGCTCCATGCACTTGGCTATCGCTGCCTTTGCTGGGGGAGGGCGGACAGGCTGTGTCTTTCCTCCTGGGTGGTCAGTCACCCTGGGAGTAAAGATGCAGCACGCCTGCTTGGGCGAAGGCAGCCATGCACCTTAGAGGGAGCCCTCCCCCCCGCTCACCTCAGTAGCTTGTTCCCTCCACACCCAGTGGGAGGAACAAACTGCATTAGCCCCATGAGGCACTGAGTGAAACCACCTCATCTCCCTTGGTTGCAATTTCAGCCCAACTCCAATGCAGCTTGTTCCTCCCTCCGTTTCACCATTGTGGTGTATCATCAGATCGCAGTGTTTGGCTGGTGATACATCGCAATGTTGAAAAGCTGAGATTGCACAGCCCCAATTTTGACGTGACTAAGCAAGATAGTATCTAGTAAATGGTACTGCTAAGCTAAAGGACTGCTTCGAAATGCCCAGATATCTGCTTCACAATATAGCATTACAGATACCTCTTGGAAGTAAGCCCCATGTTACAGTTTTTTTTAAAAAAGAAAAAGTCAACCAGCTGGTTATATTGCGTTTTCTCTTGCTACAGATTCCAAGTGGAGGCCTCACTGAAATCTGTCGAAAACCTGTGTCCCCCGGCCATATCACTTCCATAGCCGACTGGCTGGTTTCTATTGGCCTTCCGATGTACTCAAGCTCCTTCATGGCTGCAGGAATTGATGACCTAAGCAAAGTGCCTTCTCTGTCAAAAACATCACTTCATGAGGCTGGCATCACAGAGGAGAGGCACATAAGCAAGCTTTTGGCGGCAGCAAGACTACTCAGTACCCTCAACCCAGAGACAATATAACACACTCTGAAACATAGCATCTGCCAGTTGGAAAAGCCAGAGTTTCCTACCATGTCAATTTCATCTTTAATTTCTCCAGAAAGCTCTTTGGCATCAGGCAATGGAGGTCTTTGGGAATACGTTGAGGCCGTTGTGTTTCTCTGTCAATGATTCACAAAGGAGAATATAAGAAGTTGTTTTGAGAGGGAAATGGTGCTTTCTGATTACCCCTTAAAGAAAAGGCACAGTTATGTTAGTTTCTTAAAGACTGAGGCTGGCTTCGACCCATTTCAGAATATACATGTCCATTACAAAAAAGGGAACTTTACATCAACTTTTAAGCCCCAGGAACTTGGAGGAGTAGAGTTAGGTCTCTGTACTTTGGGGCTGCTCATTTGTTAAAGTGCAGCTCATTGATAAATCATGGATCTACAGTCCTAAGCAAACATAAACACCCCAGGGGGTATTTTTACAAGTAAAAATCTTAAACATTACATCTCTTCATAGTTGCTTATGTTTATCCTTTTCATTCCACCAATTCGTTTTACATAAATAAATAAAACTCCTTCCTGTGTTTGGTGGGTTTTTTTCAGGTTTCTGAGCCTCTAGGTAGGCCAAAGATCCTCAATGGATTTAGTTATTGTGGATCTCCTTTTATGCCAGTGCAATTTCCAAGACCAACTCAGAAAATTCCTTATTTGTATAGAATTAAAGTCATTTTTATAACTGCTTCTTTAGCACTCAGCTTTTTATTTGCCTTAAAATGCTTTTGAGCAGTTCACTTACAGCATTCGTTTTTCAGAGGCATTTCGTTGTTGTCACTATTATTTGGCACCTGACAGGTTTGTGTCTTATAGCCGTTATTGTAGATTGTAACATCTGTTTTGTAAAGTTTTCTTTTTGAAGTCAGATTTTGGTTCTCAGGCTAACAACTTGTTTATGGCAGTTCGTATGCTGGTATTACTAAAAGGCTAAAAGATATTTTGCCTTGTGTATGTACATATATAATTATAAAAAAGGGTTTTTCATGTTACTTGCAATTTGGTGTACTGTATTATATTGTCAGTTGAAATGCTGCAGCTTTGACTTGGTATCCTGACCATATCAATGGAAAACATTGGTCTCTGAAAAACAAAAGGTTATCCAGGGAAGTAAATTAACTGATAAGAAAATTGTGTGTCTGACACAGTACCAGAACAAGAATCACATTCCATTGTATTGATGGGGAAAACAAACTTTAAGCTGTCATTCTTGCAAAAAGTCAATATAATACCTCTATTATTGGGTGTTAAAATGACAATTAGAGTAAAAGCCACCTGGTTGGCACTGTGAGATCAGGCTGCTAAACTAGATGAGCCTTTAGTCTGATCCAGCAGGGCTCTACTTAGGTTCACCTGGGATGCTGAAACAGCTTGTTCTTTCTTCACCATGTTCTTGTTTTCTAAAACTATTGAACAATGCAGTGTAGGATCTCTTACTCCCTTCTGTGAATATAGATGAAGTTTATTTTTGTACATGGCCAGACATTTTGTATACCAAATAAGCTCAGCTTGAGTTCTAATGTATCTAGATTATTCTTTAGTGTCCATTAACAAGCTAAAATTGTAGAGGCTTTTCAGGATAAATAACAGCGAGTAAACTGGAAGATGTAATGAGCTCAGCATGGAATTGGAAACTCAGATCTGGTTCAAAGCTGCTTTGTAATTTTACGCAAGTCTCGTCACCTCTCTAACTCACTTGCTTTGTCCTGCCTATGAAAAGAAAGCAGTTTATACAACTTCTTAAAGCACATTCAACCTTAAGAGGAAAGTTGGGTCACAAAGGCACACAGCCTTCCCCAAAAGTGTTTTTGACTTGATGTGCTTTTTAACTTTTTGCAGTATTTTTTTAAAGCTAAAAGCAAAACATTATAAAGTAATTTAAACTGAGGTGTCCAAAGCTGCTCTGGGTTTTCTTTCCTTTGATGAGACATAAAGAAGAGAGACGCTTTAACAGGATGGCTGTAGAGAATGTGAGACAGTTGAATGTGGGGCCGGGGCTGAGGGAGGTTAGTAAGTAAACCCTTTAACAAATTGACAAAAGCAGTCGTTAAGGCTTTAATCCTAAATAAACTTGTTTAAAAGTGCATCCATTAAAGCACATGGAACAAGCTTCCAAAAGTGTTGAAGTGCCCAAAAAGTTTCATTTTCTGAAAAGGTTTTCACTTGGGGCCTAATAATGGGTCTGAAAGATACCAGCATAGGTTAGCTTCCACATGATGAGCACAAGCCAGTTGAAGTTAGCTCTTTGAAACTAGAGCATTCAAGCAATGAAAAGGGACTTCAGGGTGCTTCAATTTAACTGAACCAGTAATATGGATACAGCTGTCCTCCCTGCAATCATGTTAATATGGATAATGTAGTTTAAAAGTACCGTAAATACTTCCAGTATCCATACACAGACAATGACACATTGCTTTCAGGTTCACTTTCCATTTAAGTAGATTTACAGACTAAACCTGTGGATGTTAAAACAAACATAATACATTTTGAAGCAATAGGACTGCTTTTGCAATAGACTAATATGACCCTTTCTACCAGCATAGATATAAATATGGGCAAAATAGATCACATGGTGCATGGGAAGTGAGGATTGCTTCATATAAAGAGGATCTAGCATAATTTGGGGAGACAGTAATAGTGAGGAGGAAGAATATGTTATCTCCAGAAAAGTGCCTTGCACCTGCAACTGTCTGTAGTGGCAAGTAATTGTGCACATTAAGCAGTCATTAAAATAAGTCATTTCTCACATTACATGTCAGTTGATTCATGTGGACAAAGTAGAAACATTCCTTGGTGGCACCATGTATTGTCTGTCTCCAAGACTGTCATGTGCAATGCTAATTCCCAGACAACCATTTTTGGTAGGGGTGTGCTTTACAATAATATTTTCACACAGTAAAAAACATAACATAGCAAGTGGCCCCTTTGACTTCTGACTGTCAAGGACCTTAAAGGTAAAGGTACCCCTGACCATTAGGTCCAGTCGCGGACGACTCTGGGGTTGTGGCGCTCATCTCGCTCTATAGGCCGAGGGAGCCGGCGTTTGTCCACAGACAGCTTCCGGGTCATGTGGCCAGCATGACTAAGCTGCTTCTGGTGCACAGAAACGCCGTTTACCTTCCCGCCAGAGCGGTACCTATTTATCTACTTGCACTTGATGTGCCTTCGAACTGCTAGGTGGGCAGGAGCTGGGACTGAACAACGGGAGCTCACCCCATCGCAGGGATTCAAACCGCCGACCTTCTGATTGGCAAGCCCTAGGCTCTGTGGTTTAGACCACAGTGCCACCCGCATCAAGGACCTTGGGACCCCCAAAATGTACCGCTTCCACCAAATCTGTTCAATGTATTCTGATGTGCACACAGCTGCCACACTTGGAAACAGTGTTCCATTTATTAAATGGAGAAAGTAGATCATGGACATTCATTTACATTTAAAAATGTGTTACTGGAATTGAAGTTAATGAAGCAATGCACAAAGTACATCAGAGCACATGTGCTATGCTGAATTTGGGTCATATGGTTACAAATACATGTGGTATGACCAACAGGATTTTCATTTAGGTGTTGGGTTGTGTTTTAAAACAAATATTTAAAAAATGAGTACCTTGCAATATTTATCCTTCTGAATCGGGGGCACGTACGTATATGAGATGTGGCCTGCATCAGGTTTCCATCTCCTCCGCAGTTCCTCTGCACCCTCAACAGCAAGCTGCTGGTGGAGACTTTCCCTGCTGGAGCCTGTGAAAGGAAAGCATAGCCCTGAGAATTGTGTGAAGAGAGGTATTAGTTGCATGGGAAAATGTGGGTGGGTTAGTGTGAATGGGGTGTCACCCCTCCATAGGCCCATATGCAACCCCTGACCTCTGTCCCCTGACAGAATGCAGCCCTCACCTCAACTTAAGTTTTTTCTCCTTTTCTAAATACACCCTCAAAAGGCAATTGCTTTTTAAAAGAACAAATTGAGCGAAGGAAAGAAGCCAACAATTGTTCTTTTAAACAACATAATTATTCTTTTAAACAACAAAAGCAATCTAAATTTGTTAGGCTACAGAAGCTGCCTTACTGGTTCAAACTTGAATGAAAGGAAAGGGAAAAACCAGTGTTCACTCTTATCGAAAGCATTGTATACATTAATATCCCTAAGCTACGTTAGGAATGGAACAATGATGATTGCTTAAACTGAATGACAAACTTCTATGCCTGTTTACAAATCCAGTGCAAATTTTCCTGATTTTTAAAATATATACATTGCTTTTAAATATTTTTTCAATTTGTTCATTCTTGAGTTAGACTTTTGCTTACAGATTATTTTAGTTTATTGTTGATTTAGCAGTTGACCATTTCAACAGTATATATATTGATCCTGGAAAAGCCTTAAAAAGTTAGGTACCTCTTAAACATTATGTACAGCAATGAACTCACTGTAAACAATAGCATGTTATTTACCACCATCTCCTTACATGCAGGGTTCCAAGAAAATGTTGGATTGGAGACTGTCAAAATACACAAAGCCAGAAGCATGTGCCAATTCAATTCATCTCTAGACATACAGGGCCACTTAAGTCTCCATGTCATACTGTTTTAGTTGGCATCAAATCATAACGTTAGCAAGGTAAGGCCTGATGGTCTAAAGACTTGTAATTGTAAACCCGGCTTTGGTGCAAGTGGAAACTCTGGAAATAAGATCTGGAGCACAAATCCTTATTAACCCTTTTCACACAGATCTAAGTGCAGGAATAAAGGTCAATTCACCAAGTCATGGCTGTACATCTGTATTGTATTCTTTTTAGTCTAAACGCATTGACTCCAAGCTAACTTTTACTCATACTCAAGACCTCTTTTTGGAAAATGAAAACTTTAAACAATTTATGTAACAACTAACAAATGTTGCACTTTCTGTATATGAATCAATATTTAAATAACTTATTTTTCTCCATTTGCTGTTCTTAAATAATGTAAGTAGCTGTAATATACCAGTACCAATAAGTCTTTGCAGTTTGCTTCAACCTGAAAAAGCGGTGTATAATAAAAAATGAGAGAAAATGGGGGGGGGGGGAATCATACGAATTTGTAAATATTACTGTGCTCTGTTACATTTAGCAAAAAGAGGAAACAAAAGGAATTTTCTGTGTATGAAAACTTCTCTATAATTATGACTTATTGTTCATAGGAAAATAAATAAATTCTCTCAAGCTCATGTATCTTCTTTGTTAGTGTTAGTAATTTTTATTTAAAAAGCTGAATTAGGATCGGTAAGGTGCAAAGTTGCTTGGGAAAGGGTAGGGAAGCTGTTTCAACCCAAGGATCACATGCCCTCCTAACAAACCATCGTGGGAGCACGCTAGCTGTAGTTCCAGAAGGAAAAAGTGGGTGGAGCAACAAATGTTAATTTACTCACTCATTCCTCTCTGTCCACTATCCAGACAACAAAGAGGAATAGGAGGGTGCAAAGCAGCTCCAAGCGAGGGGAGTGGCCTTGGGAGAATTCCATGGACAGGTAAAGAGGAATGGAGGGCTTCATTGAGTTTGGGGGGCCAGAGTTTTCCTATCCGCACAACAGGGTTTAGCGAAGAGCATTGCTGAATCTGCAGAGGCTGAACATGAGCAGGGAAGTCATGAACATCAGCTGTTGATTCTTTCCTGATCTCCAATGTTCCTTCTGTGGCTTTGGAGATTACAGAAATGTCTCCTAACTGGCATTCATGGATTTACATGTTACTTGAGTTTCTTTTTCCCCGTTTAGGTTGTCCATTGACCACAGTCCTCTGGGCATTTATAAATATTTAAAAGCTACAAAAATTACTTTTGACCCAGCAAGCATGTTTACCCATAATGCCAGAAATGTGAAAAAGAGTCTTGCAAAGAAAGAGAAGGGCCGGAGTAAATTGTTTAGAAATTAATTATTATTTGGTGGTGGTGATGACAATCAAAGATGCAGATTGCATTGATAGTTCAGGCTTGGAATCATTGTAAGAGTTCACATTCACTTCAAACTGCTTTTCCCCATCCCTGCCAAATTAACAGTCAACTACCTCCACTAGGCTGCCTGGGCCCAGCCATCTGACTATATGACTCCCAAACTGAGGATTAAAACTCACTGGTGTGTGATAAATTATATTTTACTAACTCAGGCCAAAAGCATATTAGGTCCAGCATCCTCTTTCCTACAGTGGACAAATGGATGTTTTTGGTAGCTGACCACTGGTTTAATCTTTTTGTCTGTTGACATACCTCTGGGTAACCAGTTCATAATAAAAATACACTATTTATAGAAATGGAAGATTTTTAAAAAGCAAATGGTAGAAATATTCCACAGAATAACAATTGCCCCAAGTATCCTGAACGCCGCAGAAAGCTCCTGCAGCCATTCGGAAGCTGTGCCTTGGTTTTTGAATGGAGTCCAACAGACTCCTGGAACAGATTAAGTTTGAGAACCAAAGTACCATTGTAGCTGGTAAGCAGCTGGTTCAAGACTACTGCTCTCATTTGTATGATGACCAGGCTGAATGTGTAAGTCCTTCAACTACAGTTTAAAAAATTCTCTCTTGGAAATTATCCTGGGCAGTTGCATCATAAACTCTTATTCAAAGAATGAACATGCAGAATGAACATACATAAGGTGTTCATAGATACATAGTAAAATTAGATTTCGTTTTGTTGTCAACACTGACTCTGTAGGTTGTTCCACAAGAGGGCACTGTTCTGCTAACTAGAAATAGGACACTGGGCTTTCCCTGCAAGAATTGTGATGAGTTATGATACAGCCACAGGCTGTTTCCAAGTTACTTTTGAGTAACAAAATAGAAATAAAAACAAAAGCAACATGACAGCAACAGCAATTGCTTTTATACATTCCTTTAACTGGAAAGAATTATGCCTTCCAAATGGCTGCAGCCTGTGATATTTTGAGGTCAAGCACAAATCCTAGAAGTATTCTTATTTCCTCTATGTGTATGCACATGTGCACATACGAAGATCAAATCCAAGTTACTAGTGAAGAATGACATTCACATTCCAAAAATACAGAAACCACTTCCTGAACGCCATCTGCAAACCATTCAGTTCCAAAAGACAGATAACACAGCAAATCCTCAGTCAAAAATTGACAATGTTCTATTTCCAAAGGGTGGAAATTACTCTATTGCTTTAAATCTTTTTAATATATATCTGCCTTATGTCTATGAAAGTCATGCTTGGTTTCAATCAAAACAAGCCATGGATTCACATCATGCTTTGAGTGAAGCAAATGATCCCTGGTTCAGACATAACAACATTAAGCCAAGAGTCATGGTTTGTTGCTCTCACTAGGCAAGCAGCAAAACACCAACAATGTTCATGTTCATGGTAAACTATGATATAACCATGACATGTGAACACAGCCAATATGTTCCTCATTCACATGAAATGGACAACAATATTAATTGGGCAACTTCTATATGGCTGGTTTTTGTTTTTAATCTGCTAATGAAACATAATCTGCATAGCTTGAAAACCTCAAATTGCTATGGAAAAACATCATTGGTTCAGAATCTGCAGATGCTCAGATTTACTGCAGCTATTACCGTAAGCTTCTTTAAAAGCCTTTGCTCTGTGGTTTACTAGGGCTCCAGCCTGCCCAGTTTCCTCCAGTCTACTCCAACCGGCAGTTGCTTTACACCATGTATCAAGCGGACCATCACAAAACCAGTATTCAGAAAGTTCATGCAATTTCAAATTCTGTACTATATCACAAACTAAACGATGCTCGTACTTATCACTCCCCCCACCCCAATCTCCAAATTGTACATAGTGGTCTCAGATGCAACAAAGCTTTAAAGAAAACAATGATCTCTTGAGATAAATTATTTGGGTTATATCTAATGAAGCTGTCCTGTTGGTGCAAAGACTTCCGCCTGTGCAATGAGGTGTCCCCTCCCTCAACTCTCCCTGCCCTGCCCAATCTGTTCTGGGGGTTTCTCCAGCCCTTTGGAGCAGACGGGGTACAGGGAGAATAAGTCCCATTGCACTGGCAGAAGTCTGCCCCCTAACAGTGGATGGCTTCATATTCATGAATTTATAGTTGGTAAAAAGTTAAATGTTTTCTTGGAAGCTCACAGCACTTTACTTCTGACAGAATCCAAATGAATCTCAACCGTGTATTTTCTCTATACCTGCTCAAGGTCTGCTGGGACAGCAAGAAGCCTTGCAAGAAACATTTAGCAATAGCTCCATAAATTCAATCAATCTGCTCACCAGAAAAAGGGGTGAGTGGGGGTGATTTCCACTTAATTCAAGTCATCGTAAGCACATCTCCCTCCCCCACTGTAGCTTAAGAGGCTGAAGTACATTCAGATTTAATTATCTGAGACTGCAATGTTTACTACAAAGTAGGCCCCAATGCAGTAGAACTAAAGCAGCTTTCACAATTAAGCACAATAGTGTAAACAAACAGAATTAAAGATCGCTTTGAATTGACTCACAGCTTGATCCTCTGACATTGGTGAAGTTGTGTGGCCCAGAGCTCGGCCCAGGATCCTATAGTATGCATGAGGGATTAGCCTTCCTACATAAGAACTTGTACTATAAAAGGTCTGTAACAGGGATGGCGATCCCATGGCTCTCCTGACCTTATTCAGCTCCAATTATCCATTGCTGGCTGGGACTGATGGAAGCAGGACTCCATCCCTGGCCTATAATTACGTACATATATCATTTTTCCTCACTAGAGAATAAAATAGACTTATTGCCTTGTATCATAGATTAGGGAATAAGGGGTTACAAATTAAAGTATGCAACATCCAAGCAGGCATATGTCTCTTTGTTTACACACTGAACAACTGGCTTGATTACAACATTTGGCTATGTCCCAGAAAGGGATGACATCAGGATGGGGAGGCCTAGACTGACTGACTGACTGACCTATTTGTCAGGGATGGGGAACTTGTTGCTCTCCAGATGTTGTCAGCCTACAAACCCCATCATCCTTGACCACTGACCACGCTGGCTGGGAGTGATGGGAGTTGGAGTCCCACAACATCTAGAGGACCTCAGGTGGCTCACCTCTGAACCACCTTTGTGTTAGTAGAGTTAGTAGGCATTAGAAAGTGCCACAGTGAATTTGGTGGACTGAGCTCTAGTTTACTTTGGCCTGTGTGAGGGAAGACTGGCATACAAAGTATGTTTGCAGTGTGGTCCACACTTGGTTGTGTTTTTCCACCTCAGAGTTGTGGCCTCTCAAATCCTCCTGTAGGGTTTATTTTTGGACTTGGGCAAGACCACTCATGAAAGCTAGTTTGAAGCTAGCTTTTAGAGAATTTAAATAAACTTCAATTTTCTTGGCTCCTTACTAAAGTCTTCTGTCCTGAGATGATGAGGGATGGAGTTTTCTAGATTCATTAAATGCATACTGACTTGAAATCAGGATGCTGACTTGGCTAATTTACTTATTCAATTCCAGAGTTTAATTTTATAGATGTCTTTGTAACACAGGAAAAGTCTGGAGCAATTTGATGTTAATATTTAAGGAAGAGAAAAGCATTACATAAGGCAAATTACAAGAGCATTTGGCTCTGTCCTTTGTTTGGGGGCAAGTGATAAGTTGATAGTGCCTTTTGGCTCTTGAGACTTTAAGAGGAAATGGCAAGCTATCTGAAGTGAGAAAGGAAACATTCCCAAATTATTACCTACTTTATATACATTGAAATATCCCACTTTGAATGCTAAATGGAAACAACTGCCAAGTTCCATCTGGTCCCAGTAAACTATTTTGGCTGTGATTCAAATGAGCCTGTAGCACACATACCAGAGATATCGTGTGTGTGTGTGTGTGTGTGCACATGCGCGCGCGCATGGAAGTCCTGGGACTGTCTCTAGGCTCCAGAGCAGCCCTCCCTGTCTCAAAACCGGACCCCGCCCCCCCACCTCTCCAGAAAGGCACTGAAAGTGGTTTGGTGCAATGTCTGTGTCTCTTTGTCAAACATTTATTGCAACTTGTACAGGAGAATTTCCTACCTGATTACAGCCTTTAAATTTAATCTTTTTTATTTGCTTTTTCATAACAATCTCTTATATTTTTCAACTTCTCCAAATTGTTTTAAGGCTGGTGTTTAAAACTTAAACTGAAGGATCAACTGTTGCCATATAAGCTGCCTATTTATTAAGATCTCCACCTGACGCCCTATTATGAGTCCTCTCCCCTGCCAGAGGAGTTGTACTGAGGGACAGTGCCTATGAGCGTCTTATTTGCTATGCTATTCTCCAGAGATCCTTTTTATTATTCATCGGTGACCCATTCTTTTTCTGTTCATTGTTTCAATATTAAATTGTGACGGCACCTTGAGCACATTTCATTGGAAGCTGAGATTAATTTTCATAAATTATTTAAATACAAGTGTTTGACATGGAACACTCCAGATATCTTCACTATTTGTTTCTGAATTTTGAGAAACCCAACTAATTAAACAGTTGCTGCTATAAAGCTTATTTGTTTATTTGTTTTAAGAATTTATAAACCACTTTAATATAAACTAAAGCTATTGGCCTCAAAACTAAACTAAACTAAAACCAAGAATTCAGCTGAGGAAGGCTTTAGTGGGGGGAGTGGGGGGAGGTCTACATCCTATTTCTAAAACAGAGCAGTAACTATCTAGTCACCAAGGCAACAGGGTTCAATAATGTTGGTGCCACCACAGCGAAGGCCTTGTTGCCACTAACCACACACTGAACGTGTGGCACTGCCAGAAAGACTTCAACAGCTGAGTGCCAGGACTAGGCCGTGATACAGGGGGCAAAAAGGTGTCTAAGATAAGCTGGTCCTCAATTGGTTTGGTCTTTATGAACTAAAAAGCAAGATCTTAAACCTGGCCCAGTAGCATACAGGCAGGCAGTGCAATTCTTTCAACAGAGAGACACAGAGCTGCTTCAAAACAGATTGGGCTGCCTCCCTAATCTACAGATAAAAGACAAATCTTGCAGATAGTGCACATCCCTGTCCAGGAATCATCATTGTTGGCATACAAATTGAAGCTGGCAGAAAGCACTCTAAGCCATTGAAAACACCTAGGCTTCCAGCATTAGTGACAGATCTAGGTGCACCGCCAGACTGCAAGCCTGCTCCTTCGCAGAGAATGCAACCCCATCTGGAACAGGCAAAGGACCAGTCACTCAGACCAGGCCTAAAGGTATCCTGCACAAGGTATAAATGTTGATCATATTTCTCATCCCAATATATATAGCCCTGAGTCTTGACTGTTTCTATAATCAGTTCTGAAAGTTTAAACATTTGGGGGGGGCATAGCTGAGTAGCAAAGGATGTGCATGCAAAAGGATCATAGGATCATGGAGCTGGAAGGGACCATGAGGATCATCTAGTCCAGCTCTCTGCAATGCAGGAATCCTTTGCCCAACATGGGGCTCAAACCATGAGATTAAGAGTCTCATGATTAACTGAGTGAGCTCTGCCCAGATTTATTTCCCAGCATCTCTGAGTAAGGGTGGGAAAGACCCCCGCCTGCTCCATTCTCCACACTCCTCGTAATATATAGTAGTTTGGTTTTATCCGGGCTATGTTACATTGGGTATTTTGTTTATCTAGCAATCATTTTAGTAATATTTTGTGTGTTTGAGGTTGTATGGTTTTATTGTGTGTGGTGTGATCAACTGTAAACTGATTTGCAAAACTTATGGGTTGCATCTACCCCTGTCCATGTGCAAGATGGGGCTGTAGAGGGGAGGGGAGGGGAGGTAGGCGAAGACCTGCTAATCAGGAGTGTGCAGGGCAATTAAACCAACTACCTGGTGAAGGTACCTTTTATCACCTTTGGTGGACCTGCCCGAAGATTAAAGCCTTTTGGGAAATGATCTATAACGAAATTAAGGAAGTCCTTAAATGGACCTTCCCTAAGAAACCTGAGGCTTTTCTCTTGGGCATGGTTGGCCAATTGGTGTCAAGGAAGGATAGGACGTTTTTTATGTATGCTACTACAGCAGCAAGAACTCTTCTGGCAAAGTATTGGAAGACACAAGAACTACCCACTCTGGAAGAATGGCAAGCGAAGGTGATTGACTACATGGGACTGGCAGAGATGACCGGCAGAATCCGTGACCAGGGGAGAGAGACAGTGGAAGAAGACTGGAAGAAATTTAAAATATATCTTAAAAATTGTTGTAAAATTGAGGAGTGCTGAAATGTTAAGGTGTTAAGAAATAGAGAATTGCAGCTGTAAACAATAAGTTAAAGAAATAAGAATTTAATGAAAGTGAATTAAATAATTAGTTGGAGGGTTGCTGAAGAAAGGTAAAACAAGGATGCAGAAAAGGGGAGGTATGGGGAAGTCCGGGAAGTAAGGTGCATGAATATAAGACTATGAAATTATACATGTTTATATGTTTGTATGTTTTGTTTTGTCTATTGTTTGTTTTTATTATGTGTTTGGAAAATTAATAAAAATTTATTTAAAAAAATAAAAAATAAAATAAACCAACTACCTGGGAGGAAGGTCTTGAAGCAGAGGCTGGATGGCTATCTGCTGGGGATTCCGTATTGTGCATTCAGTAAGGGGTTGGACTAGATTGTCTAGAAGGCCACCACCACCCCAACTCTACAATTCACATACATTATCTCACTCCTTCTTCCAACAGCTCTGAAAGAGAGGTCAACATAGTGTGACATGAACAGAGCTTGCTAAGAGCCCCATTCTTCCTTTATGACCACAGTGATGTCAACAGAGTGCTACAAGGCTGTCAATACTGCAGCATCAGAGTCTCTGAAGAGCTTATTATCATCAGTGGCCATTTCATCCAAGGACTGCCGGTGTGGGCACAGAACAACCATAGAGCCCTAGGTGACAGCAGCAGATGGAAAGTGTCCTGTTCCCCATTCTCTGAAAACTGTCTTATCACTCTGCTGCAATATGGTAAGTGGTCAAAAATAAATCTTCCTGGCCCAAAGAAAGCAGAAGGATAGATTATTCATCTTTCCTATTGTGCTTTAAGGGTTCTCTATGCAGTCACAAGTGGCTTCTGCAAAGCCCCACAATAGTAAAACTGTAATTTCCCAGCCCCTTATTTCTGAATCCTTCATTAAACCACCTTTAACTTCAGAAATTCAATCGCTCTTATAATGTGAAACCTGAAAAGAGAGGCACTACAGAGCTGCAGAGTTAACATCTGTATAGCAGGAATCAGACCAAGTGCCAGAGATGCTCCAACATTATTACCAGAATGTGACATTAAACTCATTAGGGGGTTCTGAAAATGCTGCCATGCATCATTAGCCAAACAATGAATGCTTAAGGGTTTCCGCAGACACACTGTATAATATGATAATACACTTAAACTAAAGTGATATTCAATGAGACCCCTGAGTCCTATTTTCAGTTTACTGCATGAAAGTAAAGAAAAGCAGCTGTGCCTTGTAAAGGCAACAAAGCAGTTTCTTACCCAAGTGCATACAGCCATCTGCTGGTGACCAGAGGAATCAAGCACTATAAACACACAAGAGAGAACTATTTATCTTGAATTTTAGGTAGCGTTGCTGGTGCATTACAATCCAAAAATGCCAACAGGGTTATGCTGTTATACATAAAAAGGAATGGGAGAGGTGCTGTGTAAAACCTAACTAGGGCAGGTCATGCTTGGTACCAACCTGGGCACCAGGTTGCACCAAATGCTGCAGGAGGAGAAAAGGGTGGGCTCATTCCCCATGGAAGGCAGTTGCTACTCGGTTCAGCACTGAGAAAGGACACAGGTCCCCTGAAAGGCAGAGAACAAAAGTAAAGGAAAACATGGTAGCCCTTACACTGGCAAAGCTGGAGATGGATTTTAGGTGATCACCACACGTCAAGACAACTTGCATCATATTGCCAGTGGTTAAGAAATATCCTGCATGGAGGTTGTCAAATATCCTAACTTATAATTGTCAAGTCTACTCCCCCCACACGTTGTGAGGTTCAATGATTATTCCTTCTAAAGTTAGCCTCCCACTTCTGCATCTGTTAACTCAATTCTGTTGCTGGCAACTCTAGAAGAATTATCTACATTAGCTTTTCAGTGACAACTTTTGTTATATAAGGTAAAGGACCCCTGGAGGGTTAAGTCCAGTCAACGGCGACTATGGGGTGTAGCGCTCATCTCGCTTTCAGATCGAGGGAGCCAGTGTTTGTCCAAAGACAGCTTTCCAGGTCATGTGGCCAGCAGGACTAAACCGCGTCTGGCACAATGGAACACCGTGACGGAATCCAGAGCACACAAATACTGTTTAGCTTCCCACCACAGCAGTACCTATTTATCTACTGGTTTACGTTCGAACTGCTAGGCTGGCAAAAGCTACCATATTTTTCACCCTATAGGACGCACTTTTTCCCCTCCAAAAATGAAGGGGAAATGTGTGTGCGTCCTATGGGGTGAATGCAGGCTTTCGCTGAAGCTTGGAGAGCGAGAGGGGTCGGTGCGCACCAACCCCTCTCTCTCTCCAGGCTTCAGAAAGCTATCCCTAAGCCTGGGGAGCCCGCGGGAGTTCCTGCAGGGCTCCCTAGGCTGTGGATAGCAGCCTGCTGCACGGAGCGTGGGGCGCGCTAAAGCAGAGCGCCCCGCGCTTTGGGCAGATATCCGCAGCCTAGGGAGCCCTGTGGGAGTTCCCGCGGCTGGGGGTGGGGAATAATTTTTTTTTTCTTTATTCCCCCCCCCCAAAAAAAAAAACAAGGTACGTCCTATGGGCCGGTGCGTCCTATAGGGCGAAAAAATACGGTGATTCGAACTGCTGACCTTCCAATCAGCAAGCCTAAGAGGTTCAGTGGTTTAGACCACAGTGCCACCTGCATCCCACACTTGTTATATATGCCACTCAATGCTCCTTTCCCTGTTGTTTGATCCTTCCCACACATCAATTAGTAACCAGTTTTAATTGTTTAAAATTATGTTATGTCATCATGCTCCAAGCTATTTAGAATATACCCAGATTTAGAAGTTTAATAGTATAACCTATGGTTGCTCTCTGAAGATTGGCTTTCCTCTGTTGTTTTCCTCACCTTCCTCATTAAAATACCTATCTGATCTTGTACCCCGACAAGGAGATTGCATCTTACGTCCGTTTATGGAAAGATGGTGAGAATCTGTCTTTAGCATTGCAAAACATCCAGTGCAAAGTTAAAAGGCTCTAAAGCCCATTGATTTCATTGTTCAGGATTTGCACATGACAGAACAGTATGGCAGGCAACAGTAGAATATGTTTCCTGCAGAACTGAAAGTTGCAGCAAGTAAATTTTATTTTTCAACACACAGGAAGTGACTTATAAACCACAAAGATATACAATAAATCATCTTCACTGTGAAAAAACCCTCTTACGTGTTTTGCATAATATGGAATGATTCCAGAAATCTGAGAGCTCTCACCAATCATATTCACCACCCAGACTCAGTACACTTATTCTGACTGCCCTATTTTGATGCCACTTTTACGACTGGAATTTGCACTTCCCCATGCCAACCTCCCCACCCCCATCGTTTTATATGTTGGAACCTTATCCAGCACAAGCACAACTGGAGTTTGTCCTCCCTCCTCACATTCTTACCCTATGAACAATCAATTGTTACAAGAAAACCACCATGAATCTTTACACTTGGAGGACAGTCAAACACACACAGAACAAAAAACCAGAATACTCTTCTCTGGTAAATCCCACTACAGCAACTCTGCTTCTGAAAACACAAGGAGACAAGCGCTTGGTTATCTTTGGGCAAGTCATTGTGAACTACAATGCTTTATTGATAGTTCATTTAAAAATCTATTACCACATATTTAATATGACAACAAAAGTCTGGAATACAATTTGTATAAATTATTTTGCTATTAACTACATCTTTCCCAGCTACTGGAACTCACCAATGGGCAAAGGAAATAGAAAAGGTAATGTTTATAGGATTTTCCCCCTGTAATTCCTATACCAAAAGTAAAATTGAATGGGAAGCACAATTATTACCATACTTAAATGTTGTTCTGTTTGTCTAATAAGCATTTCGAGAGTAGACATTTAGCTTTTACTCCAGGGATCAGTGGCAACTAGTGACCACTAAAGCTGGTGCGGCAGTCAAGAGGTCCTGAGGACACTTAAGCAACACAGCAGTATAGTTACTTAGCATCTAAGTGAACTCAATGCCGTGAGGCAGGCTAGCCTGAGAGAGACTGTCTTGAGAACCCACCAGCTTTTTAATATTTTATTTGATAGCAGAAAATAGATAATAACTCTTTTCAACATTTTTTAGAGGGGGGGGGGCAGCTGAATTATCAGTTACAAAGAAAAACAACCTTTTGCCAGATTCCACAGGTTTTAGACACGTGGCTCCAACTTGGTAAAGAATAAGCGCTCATCCATCTGAGATGGGTGCCATTTGCGGACTGGCATGGGCACCCCCAATCTTCCTGGGAGACACACCGGGTTGCCCTGGCTGGCCCTCCTTCCCGGCACCATGGAGCATTGGGGGTTCCCACCAAACCCATCATTTAAATACACCAATCCACGGTGCTATTAGGGGTGGGGCCTCAGGAGTGGACCGCAAATGTGCAGGCTTCATTCAGGTCCGCTCTGGCAGCTAAAAAGGGGGGCGGAGCCAGCACACATTGAGGAACTTGGGATCCACAAGTAAGAAAGAGAGGAATCTCCACACCATTTCCCTTCAGATTGAAGGGTAGAAATTTGAGAGGATTCCTGCTTGTGCAAAACGTCTGCTTCTACCTGGGACCCTTTTTCAGTTCCAAGCCCTGGGTGGCCAAGAGGCCGGTCTAGGCATAATCTGAGCAAGGTCAAATCAGCTACCAGATCCAAAAGAGAAAACTAAACTAGCATCAGCAAGAAAGAAAGAAAGAAAGAAAGAAAGAAAGAAAGAAAGAAAGAAAGAAAGACACCTTGCATTTTGAAGAGTAGCACTTGCTGTTTGCATAGGCCAACAGCGTAGTCTTATAGATCCAAAATAAGTTTATGCTTTTCTCATTTGCTCTGTCTCCATCAGTGATCTAATCCTGTGTGTGCTATATGATTCAAAAATACTGACCTCAATCATAGGCCAGTGATTTCATGCCTTATACCTTAGAGTATTCAATGTTCCTTGCCATGTTTCTTCAGAATAGCACACTAAAAAAACCCTTACTGCTACATTCCATGTGGCTGTCCTGCAAACAGTGCCTGCAATGATTGACTATGTGTGGGGATAAAAGCTCCTTCCAAGGGTTGAGCAATCCATCTGGCAGAAGGTTTCTAGCACTGCAAAATCTGTTGTTGTGGTGCAGAAGCACCAAGAGCTTTTTTTTTAAAAAAAAGGGGGGGAAAAGAAAATGCATTAGTCATCAAGCAGTTGTCCCACTAAACTTGGATCTCTTTGAGCAGCGTTGGCCCCATATGTTCCTGATCATCTTAGCTGGATTGCTGGAGCCATTTTATTCATGTTCCTCACATCCTCTACTATCATCCCCACCCCCCCTGAAGCACAGAAGAAAACCTTAACTGGATTAATGTTTGATGTTTTTAGATGATATTTAGGGTTCATAGAGAAGCTCATAAAGAACCCCTCCTCTGGATCAGGAGACCCTTTACTATATATAAATACATCCATAATGGATGCCTGACCAACCAGCTGCCTGAAAACTTTCGAGGAAGCAGGCCCAACAAACTCATTACCTGTGGTTGTCTAGAATGAGCCACAATGTACAAAAAAAGTACAGTGGTGCCTCGCAAGACGAAATGAATCCGTTCCACGAGTCTCTTCGTCTTGCGGTTTTTTCGTCTTGTGAAGCACGGCTATTAGCGGCTTAGCGGCTATTAGCGGCTTAGCGGCTATTAACGGCTTAGCGGCTATTAACAGCTTAGCGGCTTTAAGAAAAAGGAAACAAACTTGCAAGAACTCGCAAGACATTTCGTCTTGCGAAGCAAGCCCATAGGGAAATTCGTCTTGCGGAACGACTCAAAAAATGGAAAACCCTTTCGTCTAGCGAGTTTTTCGTCTTGCGAGGCATTCGTCTTGCGGGGCACCACTATATGGAATTGGTCTTAGATCTGCATTGGATATGATGATCAAGGGTCTGGACACTTGGCCTTATGAGAAACAGTTGAGGGAGTTGGGTATGTTTAGTCTGGAAAAGAGGAGACAGGGAAGAGATATGATAGCCATTATCAACTACCTAAAGGGCTGTCCATGTGGGATGGAGAAAGCTTGTTTTCTCCTGCTCCAGAAGGCAGGACCTGAACCAATGGATTCAAGTTACAAGAAAGGAGATTGCAGCCAAAAACTAGGAAGAGCTTTCTGGTAATAAAAGCTGTTTAACAGTAGACCAGATTCCCTTGGAAGGTGGTGGACTCTCCTCCACTGGAGGTTTTTAAGCTGAGTTTCGATGACCATCTGTCATGGATGCTTTAGTTGAGATTCTGCAGGAGTTGGACTAGATGACTCAATGGGAATAGTGCTCCTCTCAGGTGCACAGGAAGAGTAGTCAGCTGTCTAGTGGGCTAAAGGAGAATTTGGTAGTGGCACCTATGGTAGGAGCAGACAGCCCATGGCAGACTACAGGGAAGACCTATGAGGGCTGCCCTCCTTTTCCATGGGGCCTGCACTAAGCAGGTTCTAGCACTCAGATTCTCCATCCATTGGCCTTCAATTCCTCCACCCACTTGGCCTGCAAAGCCTTGTTTCCCTCAATCCCCAGAGAAGGGAGTGTATCAGACACTCAGGGAGTTCTGTCTGTCTTCTTCATCCTAGCTAAGAGACACATGGATAGGATAATCAGGAAACCAGTTGTTGTGTCAGCAGCCTCTTTCCCCTTTCTCACAGGTCTTAGGGCTACTTCTGGTGCTAGTTTACCAGGTAAGCAAAAGACTGACCAGACAGTCTCATATACAGTATGGTTGTAACGTTAGACTTTTTTGCCTCTTTTCATTTGACAAATGTTCTGCTACATTGGGGAGGTGGTAATTCTGCATTGATTTACTATGGATGTTTGTATGTGATGCCAATAAAAGGTTTGATGATGATGATGATGATGATATTATACAGTATAGCTCTGTTACAAGGTTTAGGTGATGTTTTGAGGGGTCATAGCCTGGCTTATTCAAGGTTTAAGAGATTTGAGAGTTTGCAGCCAGTGATCCTACCACGGAAACCCGTTATTTCCTGCTCACAAATCAAATAGTCCACTTCAAATATAACTGCAATGTAACTTGCTTAGTCAGGAGCATAGGAGTGTGTGCATGTGCCAGAGAGAACATAGCTTGCCTTTCAGCTCCAGGTTGCATATGCTGTCCTAGCATGTTAACAGAAAACTTGCTTTTGCTGTGGAAGTTGCTGGAACAGTCCAGAAACCACAGAGTGGCAAAAAGTAACCTATAAAAGCTGAAATGAGGGTTCCTAAAAGGGAATTTCAGAACTGTGCCACAGGTATTTCTTGAGTTTCATTCACGCAGGAGGAGCCACATGAATGTAAACTGGAGGATGTGGATTTTTCATAATTTCTATGGACAATTTTGTGCTTTCAGTTTTCTTTTTGGCTTTTGAACTTTGGACACTCTTTCCCAATGTATGATTAAGATCACATTTCAGAAACTGTAACATATCACTCTAATGAAATCAGAGAAGTGACACCTTTCTAAATTCCATATCTAAAATGAACTGTGTAGGAAACACAGGGCTGAAGGCACTTTGAAGCAGTGCTACTACTGATGCTGTTCTGCCCCACAGCTACCATATTTTCAAGCTCCCAGAAAGAACAGGCACAAGGCACAAATGAAATGCTAACATTTCCAAAACTGGGAACTTAATATTTGATGGGACGACCTACCAGACAGCAGGCTATTATTCCATGTTCTTGCTGTGACGGAATGATTATGAATAAAATTCTATTAGCAGAGCCGTTGTGTGAAGTGCTCTGTACTGTATATACAGTGGTACCTCAGGTTACAGACGCTTCAGGTTACAGACTCCGCTAACACAGAAATAGTACCTCGGGTTAAGAACTTTGCTTCAGGAAGAGAACAGAAATCGTGTGGCGGCAGCAGGAGGCCCCATTAGCTAAAGTGGTACCTCAGGTTAAGAACAGTTTCAGGTTAAGAACGGACCTCCAGAACGAATTAAGTTCTTAACCCGAGGTACCACTGTACTAGGGATACTGCTATCCTGCTGTATAAGAGGGATGGAATGATCAGGCAGTTCTCAGTCCCTGTCAATCAGGAGCAGCCAGCAAGCAAGGGCAACAGAGTACACCTCACCTCCTGGCATCCCAGTCCTTGAGGCTAATTGAGATTGAGAAAGGCGAGGCAACAGGGAGTTTAGCACTGACCTCCCAGCCATCTCATCCCTCCTGTTTATAGTCAGCAGAGGTGACACCAGTGCTAAGAGCACCCCTCTGCACCAGTTCCTAATGTTGTCAATTACACATGTGCTCATTTATAAGCCCACTCCAGTGCTGTTTCTGCAAATGTTGTTTTAATCTCCAAAAAAGATATTTAAATATGTATATATTTAATAAAAATACATATTTAATTAAGATTTTGTTCCTATATACAAATTTCTAAATCTAATCTACACTAAAATTCACATTTTAAATATATTTTGGTACGTTTTAGGAGCCAAGAACTACACAGCAAAATTTAGATAGGTGGAAAATCTGAGGGATAATTATGTTCTGATCTGCACATTAATCTAGGAGGTATGGGTCTGTTAGCACTGGAATTCACAGAAATCAAATTTCTTGAGCATCCCTACCATATACTTGACCTTCAGAAAACCTTCAACAAAGCCACAAATCAAAGAGTCTTAAGGGAACTTTGAAGTCAAGTGGTACTAAAAGAGGCCCTTTTATAGAACAACAGCTGGTTAAAAAAAACCAAGGATACACGGACAATTGGAATGGTGATGTTAATAGCAAGCTCCCCAAAGGATGTGTATTAGCACCAGTGCTACTTAACTCATAAATGATCATGAGTCAGGTGTGGCTAGTATAATGCAGCCTAAATTTGCAGATGACATCAAATTACACAGGAATATAAAATCCTAGGTAAACTGTGGAGATCTGCAAAAAATGGCCTATTAAGAGTGCACTCACACTGGGTTTCGTTTCATTTTTAAATCATAAATCCACATGTACACTTCTGTCCTCAATCAGCTAGAAACCGATCTTGGGGTCATAATAGATAGCTACTGCACTGGAGCAGCAGTAAAGAAAAATCCAGTGTTAAGAATCATAAAGAAAGGGAAATAATCTGAAACAGTTTAACAGCGGATAAATTATGGTGCATATATGAAATATTTGAGAATTTCTGGCTAACTGATTCAAAAGTGACACTGTAGAGCTGGAAAAGTTTCAGAAAAAGGCAACAGAAAAACGGGAATTTCTGCTGGTAGCAGAATGATGGGTGAAGAAACTTTAGGTCTTTGGCCCTTGCATTTTTAGCCAGCCCCATCTCCTTCACAACTCCATTAACAACAACACCGACCCTGTCTTAGTTCTTGGCTCCCTCTACTGCCAAAATCAACTCTAAGCTAACTTACCTCAGCTCGGTTATAGTTTTCTCTATGGCTATCTTATAATTTAGGTCTAAAGACAAATAAAATTTATGTCCTGCCATCACTTAGTTCCAGTCAATGCAAACATTTATCCACATGAGTAACCTCAAAGGAATAAAAAGGCTATTCATATTTATGGATGGAAGCACATGTTTCAGTACTTCATTGGAGAACTCCAGGGCACTCAGTATTAGGCAGAACCAAGATTCCAACATATTGTAGGGTTCCTAATAATAATAATAATAATAATAATAATAATAAAAATAAAGTTCTGATTCAACATGTGGCTTATAATAATAATAATTAAAAGTTCTTATCCAATCTGTGGCTTTGATGTTGGAAGACAGTTTTTGATTATTTATTATTATATTTATATTCCCACATTTCTTCCTAGGAACTCAAGGTGGTATATATGTCTCTTCCCCTCCCCATTTTACCCTTACAGCAACACTGTGAGGTAGGTTAGGCTGAGAGATGGGGACTGGCCCAATGAGCTTCATGGCAGAGTGAGAATTTGAACCCTGGGTTTCTGAGGTCCCAGTTCAACATTCTGACCACTACACCTCAATAGCTTGATAGAACATTGGCTTCTACATTAAGATTGAATTTTAGGAGTCTACTTAAAATTCTTCAATTAAGATCAAGACCGGATACCTCAAGACACCACTGCAGCTCACCTTGAAGGTGGGGTGGCCTCCATCTTGCTAACCAGCTTCAGCTGATTGTAGAACTGTTTCTTTCCAAGGACAAGAGCTACCACTACCATCATTGGAGGCTGGAGAGGCTAGGCAAGATCCCAAACTGCAACCATCCCTCATCATTCCAGTTTCTCATGCTCAATGAGGGTGGTTGCCGAAATTTTTAAATGTAGCTGCTTAGGTCAGATCAGCTTTCCCCCCATGCCTCATTGTCTACATAGGACATACCGTATTTTTCACTCCAAAAGACGCATTTTTTTCCTCCTAAAAAGTAAGGGGAAATGTCTGTGCGTCTTATGGAGCGAATGCGTGATCCCTGGAGCTGAATTGCCCAAGGCCGAAAAGCAGATTGTGCTTTTTTTTTTTTTTTTTAGAAAGAGGATAGGGGGTGTTGAAACAAAGCCGCTGAGCAGCTGGTCGGCAAGCGATCGAGAGCGAGATAAGGGATGCTAGCAATAAAGGAGGCTGACTGGGAGGGGGGAGGTAAAGACAGCAAACTTGCAAGGAGAGGAGACAGGAATACTAAAACAAGCAATGAGGAGAGAAATTAGAAGAAAAGGAGGAGCAAAAAAACTGCTCCAGCTCAGGAAAAGACACTAAGGCAAACAAGAGGGAAGGGGTGTTGAAACAAAGCTGCTGAGCAGCTGATCGGCAAGTGACTGGGAGAGAGATAAGGGACCCTAGAGATAAAGGGAGGGGGGAGGTAAAAGCCCATGGATCCTCAGGATTTTTGCATTGGGTCACCCCAAATTAACCATCAGATCACATAGCATGTCCATGGCTACAGCCTGCACACACACAAAAATAACACATCCACTGTTTCGTGGGGCTGCAATTGCGTAAAAACGTGGTTACAAAGCATGGATCCACATGGATACTCAGGGTTTTTGCATTGGGCTACCCCAAACTCACCGTCAAATCACATATCATATCTGTGGCCACAGCATGAACCACAAAAATCATACATCCACTGTTTCGTTCAGAATATTTTTTTTCTTGCTTTCCTCCTCTAAAAACTAGGTGCGTCTTATGGAGCGAAAAATACGGTACTTAAAAGCCTTGGGGCACAAAGTGCATAAAATTTGCACATGCCAATTTATGTAAAAGGTAAAGGTAAAGAACCCCTGTCAGTTAAGTCCAGTTGCAGACAACTCTGGGGTTGCGGCGATCATCTCGCTTTACAGGCCGAGGGAGCCGGCGTTTGTCTACAGACAGTTTTTCCAGGTCATGTGGCCAGCATGACTAAGCCACTTCTGGTACAACAGAACACCGAAACCAGAGCAGCACATGGAAGCGCCGTTTACCTTCCCGCCACCTATTTATCTACTTGCATTTTTGGGCGTGCTTTCGAACTGCTAGGTTGGCAGGAGCTGGGACCACATTTGGTCGCTGGGCCTGATGTATCCTATCTTGACTAGAACATATCTGCTACCAGAGGCAGAGAGAGAGAGCAGACCAGTAAGGAAAGTCTGGAGGGACAAACACCTGGCTACTAGGAGAGGCTAGCAACTCTCTCAGTTGGAGAGTGGCAGCTGGAACACTGGAGAACTAGGGGAGAACTTTATATGCATACACCTTTACCCCACTCTAGCAACTGCTGTACTACTGATTTATTTTAAGTATTTTGCAAGCTGCCT
This sequence comes from Podarcis muralis, assembly GCF_964188315.1. NCBI lineage: Eukaryota > Metazoa > Chordata > Lepidosauria > Squamata > Lacertidae > Podarcis > Podarcis muralis. Next base: position 56,993,107 of record NC_135657.1, on the reverse strand, counting down.
AGAGAATTATATTAATAGAAATAAATGCTCCAAAATAAATAATCTAAACATATATTCAACAGCTGTAGCTTCCCACCCCCCGCCCCCATTCTAGTCCTGACGGAACTGCTTCTGTTACCACCAAATCCTTTAGCCCATTATAGTACATTTTACTGTTGTGCGATTTTGCTTCCTGGTTCAGTTTGTCTCTTGATAAATGCACCGTGTACAAATGCTCTTCTGCATTCTTCGACTTCACTGTTCCTTCTCCCGTCCACTCTATCAACCTCCAGATGTTGTCAACAGGCTGAATCTTCAGTTGTTAACAAAAGCATTTCTTTGCAATCAAAGAGTGCATAAGCTGGTGTGATTACTCATTTTTCCAGCTTGAGCAAATGTGTTACTTATTTCCAAGAGCAAAAAACCCTGGTATGCTGAGTAACTGCATTTCTGTTTTCAAAGAGTCAAGCTTGAAAAAATGAAAATCACGTGAATCCATCGGATCAAGTTCAAAAGCAATTATTCTTTTTGACATTTGTCAGGGCTGCGGGGAGGGGTGTTTTAATTTTGGGGAATCATTGCTAACATGGCTATATATTGAAATGGATGATCGTAGGTAATGGAAATATATTTTATGACTAACACTGGACATTAGTCAGCAGTTATAAATAGCTTTTAAGTGATGCATGCAAAGAAACTGCGCATGGCCAATACATACATTAGTATTTTATTTAAATGCAGAAAATCTACACTATTTTCCTGTTGTTGGTTCTCAAGGCTAGAATTATATCATTTATCAATTAATGCTGCTTCTGGGAATAGCAATATACAATATATAAATAATATTTAAAGCAATTCTGACAGAGCAGTCACACTCCCAAACATTAGCACAAGCTTTCTGAGAAATGATACTTCACAATTTAATTGGGGGTGATTTGCTTTTATATAATAATAAAAAAACAAAACCCTCAGTCGAGCTCCCGGTAGCAATAAACAATAAAAAATAGCATTAATTCATAAAGTATGAATACCATCTAGCCAATGAGGCACTGTGACAGAGATGCTGCAAGTAACCTCCCTTCCAGTGCAGGATCAGGAGCAGCCCCCATCTCTCCATACCAAGGTTTGGTGCCCAGGGTACCTGAGGCCCAGGGACTAGGTTCAGAATGACAGACATTAGTCATGGGGATGATGGAGCACCCAGCTCATCCTATCACTTCTGAGCTAGAAAGATTAGTGGCCCGGCTTGGTGTAAGGCAGTGGCTTTGTCTGGGGAGTGGGCTCAGCAAGATGCCATCTAACACTTTCCTCCCAAGGTTTGAGGCTACCACCATTATTGTCGTTTCCTCCTCCCCATCTTCCTTGTGTGCCAGTTGCTGTCTCCAGCTACCAAGCACCTGGCTGCCCAAGAGGCAGGCAAATGACAAGAGCTGCTAGGAGCAGCAGCGAACAAAGTGGGCAGGAAGGCAGGAAGGTAGCAGCAGCTAAGATCTGTAGCCACCAGATTCAACTACTCTCTCCCCTCTGGACGATGTTGGTGAGTCGGTGACGGAAACAGGTGGGTGGCCAACCTATGCCACAAGAGGAGCCACGTGACACACACAAAAACAGAGCCTGTGGCATTCCTGAGCAGGACAGTGCACGAGCCTGGCTATAAGTCAAGCCTTGGCTCTGCCTCTTCCATGCTCCAATTTACTGTAAGCTGGCTCAACAGATCAGAAGCAAAACTGTTCCAATGAAATGTTGGCAGTGCAGGACATCACAACAGTTACATTCTCCAAAATATGGGTTTGACTTTCTGGTCCACTTGCCATATTCTATCCACTGACAAATGCCTATTCTAAACATATTTGAGACATGCAACCCCATGTACATTATGATAAACAAAAACCTGGAGTTCACCCCCTATGGAAAGCAGGTGTTTACCCGGATCAATGATTTCTTTCTTTAAACCAGACAATGTGTAGATTGTTGTTTAGTCGTTTAGTCGTGTCCGACTCTTCGTGACCCCATGGACCAGAGCACGCCAGGCACTCCTGTCTTCCACCGCCTCCCGCAGTTTGGTCAGGCTCATGTTTATAGCTTCGAGAACACTATCCAACCATCTCATCCTCTGTCGTCCCCTTCTCCTTGTGCCCTCCATCTTTCCCAACATCAGGGTCTTTTCCAGGGAGTCTTCTCTTCTCATGAGGTGGCCAAAGTATTGGAGCCTCAACTTCACGATCTGTCCTTCCAGTGAGCACTCAGGTCTGATTTCCTTAAGAATGGATGCGTTTGATCTTCTTGCAGTCCATGGGACTCTCAATGTGTAGATTACAAGCACTTTAATTGCCTGTTTTGGTTGAAATGGTTTTCTATCTGCACAACAGAGAAATATCTGATTTGTGGAGGGGTAAGAACATCATCACACATTTCTTTTCTCCTGCAGGAGGGAGAAGATCCCTGCTGGAAAATATCACTTCATTATCATCAGTGAGAGCAATCACCCTTTTCCCTAATGCTTCTCAGTCATCCTATGCTGAAATGAAGATCGACCTTTCATTCAATCCTAACCATGAGGAAGGAGCATGGCATCCAGAAGATTGGGGGGGGATGTCATAGGAAAGTCAAAGGAATAAATTAAGCGCCACAAAAGCATCATGTGAAGCATCGTTGCCAAGTATACATAAGTATACACACATGAAATTTCATTCAGTTGTGCTGTTCAAAGCAAACCAGCTGCAGAAAGAAACAACCCAAAATCAGCAGCCCAATGGTCCGTGGTCGATTAGTCCATGGTCATGTGTTTGCACAAAGGTTATATGGAATACATTTGACTTGTCTAGAATGGCTGTGCTTCTCTCTCAGTAGCATAGAAGCTGCGATCTGTATGTGGCCATACATTAAGTGATAGCGTGTTTTTAGTGACGGTGCCCAATAAAGTCTCAGACAATGACTGGCAGAGTTGCTCTAATGTCACAGAAGTTGCTTGTGGTCTTTTGCTGCCGCTGGCTGGACAGGCAAGCCTGGAGGAAAACAAAGCAAAAGCAGGGCCTGGGAAGCAAAGGCCTGGGAGGGTGGAGAAGGCCAAAGGGAAGAGTCTGAGAATGTAAGAAAACAGAGAGAGAACAAGCAGAGATGAGAGGCTATGCAGGTGTGGCTATGGCTGGTGCTCCTCTGTTGATTTGAAATCACCAGCCAAAAGTTCTGCTGCAGGCCTCTAGCCATGTATCATTAATCACTACTAAACTAGTATGACAACCACTTGTTGTCTTTGTCAGCACTTAAGCCTTGCTCTAAAACGTCTATCTGCATAGCAATGTGAGAATTAATCAGAGACATAAACATTAACCAAAAAGAAAAGTTACCAACCCAATAGCTCTGACATCCTAGATTCCATTTCCTTACTCTTTGGCTGGGGTTTTATTTGAGGTTTTTTGTTGGGGGTGTTGCTGCTGTTGATTTTTTGTATCTTTATTTTAGATTTTGTTGTGATTTATATGGAAACTGTTCTGTCTGATTCTGTATTTTAACATTTTATTTATTGTTCATGACAGCTTTTGTTATGTTGCAGTTATGTATTTTTCATGTTGCAAGCCATCTTAAGCATGGTTTGAAATGTGGAAAGGTGGCAAACAAATAAAATTATGTATGTATGCACTTTTTCTCCTTTCAGTCTTCCGCTTTCACTGGGTATTATGTTTTCATTCAGTTTATTCCTGTTTTCCTCCCTTGAGCACTTTCCCTACTTTCCCTTACAATCTCCATTAATCACACTCTCCACTTAAATACTTTATAGTAACCTTAAGGCTTAAATGTGCTTATGTCATAAGGTTAGTGCAAGTAGCACAATCTGTTTGGACAAGTCATTAAAGTGTGTTCAAGTGCTTAGCAACATGCTTGAAATTCAGTTTCCTAGCACTTAATACTGATAAGGCACAGATAAGTACACATTCTATCTGTAGGGACATCTTTTCTACAAATTTTTGGCAGGATAATTCATCTGGCTGTGTTTATCAAATTGCTTCATTTTTTTTCATTTGATTCTTTCAGTGTTGTATATTTGCAAGTAGAAACCTGCCAGGAAATCTCAGCACAATCCCATTTGGCACGGGGATACCAGTTTTCATGCATGGCCTACTTTTGAGTTACCAAAACCCACTCCCAGCCTCCAAGGATGCTTGTCTGAATGTGCTGATAGCATTCATTCGTTAATTGTTTTTCTTGATACGGTCCTTTGATTGCCTATTCACAATAAGTCAAAACCTTCCATAAAATTGATCAAATTTACATTTGAAAGTTTTAAAATAAATTATTTACGTGTACCTTCAGGATTGGCTTGACACTTACCATCTCAGATGCCAAACTGCTCTGTTGCCAACCCACCAAATATTTTGGATTTATATACTAGTTTGACCTCAAAATAATTTTGGAATTTTGTTTTCCCACTTTATGGCTTTCTAGCATAAGTCTGTAGAGCAAAACTAAACATTACATGCAAATGCATAAAATAAAGCCCCAATAGTTCTAAAAATGAAAGGAGGCTTCAATTCTGAGTGGGTGTAGCTGGGGCAGAGGGAGATATTTAACACTTTGGCTCCCATTTATCTGCTCAAAATCTCCCAAAGCAGTTTCCCCAACATTACAAGTTTTTGTACTGTATTTACATTTGCAGATACAGTGGTACCTCGGGTTAAGTACTTAATTCGTTCTGGAGGTCCGTTCTTAACCTGAAACTGTTCTTAACCTGAAGCACCACTTTAGCTAATGGGGGTCTCCTGCTGCTGCGCCGCCGAAGCACGATTTCTGTTCTCATCCTGAAGCAAAGTTCTTAACCTGAGGTAATATTTATGGGTTAGCAGAGTCTGTAACCTGAAGCGTATGTAACCTGAAGCGTATGTAACCCGAGGTACCACTGTACTCCTACTACCCCTGCTGCTTCTCAACTCTGCAACCTCCCAAAGCTTTTCCATTTTCTAAAAAAACACTGGGCCTTCATTAAACACATTTGTATGCTCCTGTGGTTAGTTTCACTGAAATAGCTGAAGCAATTTTGTTTCCAAATCTATTACAGGGAAGGGCGGTGCCTCAGCTTTGCATGCAGAAGGCATCAACAGGTCTAAAAACCTGGAGAGCCACAGCAAGACATTGTAGACAATAGTGAGATAAATGGGCCAATGGTGTGACTTGGTGTAAGGCAGCTTCCTAGGATGTGAAGGCTTCACATGTTTGCGCTTCCATAGCCAAAACCGTACCACCCATATGCAAGAGGGAGCAAAGACTCAGAATACCCCTGTGGTATGTGAAAGTAACTCTTTTAAAAAAGAAATAACCTTAAGGGGATAAGAGTCTAAAAACAGCTGGATGAAGACTGAGCACCCTCAGTGCTCATAGAATGCTGTCTGACTATTGTAAGGGACACAGCTGAAAAGGAAGAGAAAAGGAAGAGAAAGGAAGAGAACGGCAAAGAAAACAAAACAAGGGTAGAATCATCTGGTTGTCTTGATGGTGATCTACCTGGTTCACTCTGAGAAGCTATTTATTTTCAATATTCCCAGGGATGGTGCCCACAGAAGGGAGAACTAAAAGTTTTTCGCAGGCATCAATGTGTCCACGTTCTGTTCAAAAACAGCCCACTGAGGACTAAGCATGCTCAAAGGGCACACTAGGCTTACTGAACACTGGGGAAGATGTAGAGAAAGCCAGGAGAGAGGAGGAATTTCATGACATGCCACACATCTGTTGAAGCATTTCTTATAGTCATTAAGTTCCAGCTGATCTTGATTTTACACCTGTTTGCGTTGGTGCCATCATGTACCGTATATTTTGCTCTATAAGACTCACTTTTTCCCTCCTAAAAAGTAAGGGGAAATGTCTGTGCGTCTTATGGAGCGAATGCAGGCTGCGCAGCTATCCCAGAAGCCAGAACAGCAAGAGGGATTGCTGCTTTCACTGCGCAGCGATCCCTCTTGTTCTAGTTTCTGAGATTCAGAATTTTTTTTTTTCTTGTTTTCCTCCTCCAAAAACTAGGTGCGTCTTGTGGTCTGGTGCATCTTATAGAGCGAAAAATACGGTAACTTTAATTCATGCTCTGATCTGTAAAAAGGTAAAGGTAAAGGTACCCCTGCCCGTACAGGCCAGTCTTGACAGACTCTAGGGTTGTGCACCCATCTCACTCAAGAGGCCGGGAGCCAGCACAGTCCGGAGACACTTCCGGGTCACGTGGCCAGCGTGACATCGCTGCTCTGGCGACCCAGAGCCGCACACGGAAACGCCGTTTACCTTCCCACTAGTAAGCGGTCCCTATTTATCTACTTGCACCCGGGGGTGCTTTCGAACTGCTTAGTTGGCAGGCGCTGGGACCGAACAACGGGAGCGCACCCCGCCGCAGGGATTCGAACCGCCGACCATGCGATCGGCAAGTCCTAGGCGCTGAGGCTTTTACCCACAGCGCCACCCGCGTCCCCCCCACCAATCTGTATGTCTCTGCAATTCCATGAATGGAAGCCTCCTCCATCAAGATCAGGATATCTGGATTGTTTACATTAGATCGGTAAGAATTCCTGACTCTCAATCATTTAACAAAGGTAGCCAAAATACTCTTCCCCCACCCACAAATATAGTGAGGAAATAAAGAAAGCTTCAAGAGGGCAGGAGGCAGGAACAAATTTTTGTGTAGAAGGACTGTCAGCTCCATTCAGTTTTAGTACTAAAAATAGATTCCTTGGCTCAGAATTATTTATGTGTCTATCTTTTGCACCAGGTTCCATCTGGTGGATCTCCAGGTTCTAGTCAAAAACAACGTAGATCCTGCAACCCTGAAGTCTATCGACCCCTGTGCTGGGGATACCAAAACACCATCACAAGTTATTCCATTCTCCTAATGAGGCAGAGGTAGCAATTAAGCCTGGCTTTAATTAAACCTATAATTTTTATGCATTTCTGCCCTATGTATGCATGTGCCAAAAATAAATTCCATTAGCACCAAAGGCAGCATGATCTCTTGTGAAGTAACTTCTAAACATATTTAACATTCCATTTTGTTCTGCATACGGTGTCCTCCAAGTAAGAATTTATTATGATGGCCTTGGCTGTTCTCTCAAGCTAATAGCAATTAATACGTAGCCTATACCTCTTAGAAGAAATAGCATCTACAGCACAGTCTGCGTCTGTTACATTTTTCAGCTTCTTTAATGGCTGGAATTGTTTTCCTGGAGTCCAGCCACACCACCTTTTAGCTTACGCAAAGGAACAAGCTTTCCTCCTATTCCTTGGTTTAAAAACTGCCAACTTTTCAAGTTCATAAAGACAGAAAATATTTAAACAAGATTATCATGTCTTGAAGAACGCCTCTCAAGGCAACAGAACTTAACTTTCTGGACCCCAAATTTGAAGACTACAGTGCCAGACAGAGTTATCTGCATGTTTAGTTCCCTTAGACTGGATTCTTATTGAAGTCTGTCCCCAATTTCTTTATGAATTAAAGTTATAGGTGTTGCCAGGCAAGGCACTGGACATTCTCATTGCAATTTTGCAAGCTATCATTTTGTTTCACATACTTGAGCAGGTCAGCTGACTACAGGCCACTTTATATTGTTGCATGTCATCCCAATCTCCGAGCGGTGCAAGAATCCAGAGGCTTATCCAGGGTTTGGTTTCCTCAGAATGAGGGTCAACAGAGACTGTGGTGTGTTTACAGCATATGGTTTACACATACATACAACCTGAGCCTACGATGGAAGGGTTCACAGCATTAACACCCCATGAGGGTCTTGCTTCTCTCATAGCCACAGCCTTGGATTCCAACAGAAATCAAGAATAACTCTGTCTCCCAGCCTTCAGCCTTATCAGCTTCCAGCTCACATAACTGAACTCTCAACTCTGGCATTGTCTTTCTAACTATTAGAGGGTTTGTTGTGTGGCACAGAGCCATTTCCTTTGTTACCTTAAAGGCCCATACTTAGAGCAGTGTTTCCCAACCTTTTTTGGGCAAAGGCACACTTGTGTCATGAAAAAAATCTCGAGGCACACCACCATGCCAGATGGGGAAAGGTCACTTTTTACTCATGTAAAAAAAAATAAAAAAATAGTAACAGCATAGAAGGTAATGGTAGATGACTGTTAGGGTCTCCCCCCAAATGCAGAATTCTATTAATATCTTCCTTAGCGAGCCGCGTTAACCCCTGTAATGCTTTCTACAGAGTAAGCATAGGGGACACTGGGGGATGTGGAACCAAGGGGGCAGTGGGCCAAAAGAGTTCGGGATCTACTGCTTTAAACAGAAATAAGAGCCAGTGGGTTCTTCCTTTTTTAAAGTATCGTTTCAGCGGGGACAGCAGTCCGGATTTCCAAAAAGCGGCGCTTTTTTGCGTCTGAGCAAAGAAGAGAGAGAGGGGAAAAAAGAGAGAGAGATTGATTTGTGGCTGCGCAAAGGGGGGAGGAGCCCAGGAGTAAAAGTAGGAAGGACGAAGGGAGGGGAAAGGAAAGTTAATAGAAGGAAAGGCGGGTGGGAGAGAAAGAGAAAGAAAGAGGGAAGGAAGGGGGGAAGAGAAGTGGAAAGGAGGGAGACCGAGGCGGGGGAGAAGCGTCTGGAGAGTTGCTCCGAAGTTTGGGGGGCCGCGGGGGTGGGCGCGCGTCCCAGGAGGCGGAGGCCAGCCCGGGCTGGGAGCCGTGCCGCGGCCCGGGGGTGGTAGGCGGACCGCGGCTCCTAGGATGTGGAAAGGGGACGGCGGCGCAGGGGGAGGAGACCCGCACGGCTAGGGCAGCGCGCAGGGGGAGGGGAGCAGGCCGGAGGCGGGCGAGGGGGGCCGCGATCCCGCGCGCCGCGAACATGGCCTCCTTCCCCGCAGGCCCCGCCGAGCCCCCCGGCCGGGGAGGGCGGCGCGCCCCCGCCGCCGGAGGAGAGCAGAGGCAGGAGGAGGAGGACGAAGGCGCTGCCGAGGAGGCGCGCCAACTTCTGCCAACTTCGGCGCCCGCCCCGTCGCCGCAGGCTCCTCCCGGCCGAGAGCCAGAGGACGGCGGCGGAGCAGGAGGAGGAGGATCGGGTTTGGCGACGGCTGCTGCGTCCTCTCCAAGCGCGGGGCTGGCCTCCGCCGCGCCCGATCCTCCGCGCTCGCCCGCTTCTCGGCGGAGCAGGTCTCGTGCGGGTGCGAGGCGCTGCTGCAGGCGGGCGACCCCGGCCGGCTGGGCCGCTTCCTGGGCTCGCTGCCGCCCAACGCCAAGACGCCGTGCGACTCGCCCGCCTCCCTCCCACGGCACACCAGGCAACGTCTCGCGGCACAGTAGTGTGCCGCGGAACACCGGTTGGGAAACACTGACTTAGAGGACCATTACCTCACCAGGAAACTAAGGTGGCTACTCCAGGAACTGAATCTGTGCTGGATCCAGGAATTAGAAGGGGGCTTAGCTCAGGCATACAGCTTACCCCCTTCCCAAACTCATAACACTATGTTACCTTTAGCAATTTTAACCTTTTGTAAAGGTAAAGGTAAAGGTAAAGGTACCCCTGCCCGTACGGGCCAGTCTTGACAGACTCTGGGGTTGTGCGCCCATCTCACTCAAGAGGCCGGGGGCCAGCGCTGTCCGGAGACACTTCCGGGTCACGTGGCCAGCGTGACATCGCTGCTCTGGCAAGCCAGAGCCGCACACGGAAACGCCGTTTACCTTCCCGCCAGTAAGCGGTCCCTATTTATCTACTTGCACCCGGGGGTGCTTTTGAACTGCTAGGTTGGCAGGCGCTGGGACCGAACAACGGGAGCACACCCCGCCGCGGGGATTCGAACCGCTGACCTTTCGATCGCCAAGCCCTAGGCGCTGAGGCTTTTACCCACAGCGCCACCCGCGTCCCAACCTTTTGTACATGTCCTCAATTGGCTGTCAATTGCCTTGTAGGCCTTTCCCCACCTGGCTTGGGAGGGCCCTGACTGACTCCAGCTGCAAAAGCTAAGGCTGCTTTACAGACTCAAGCTGGGGTATTGTTTAAGGGGAAGCTTTGATATTGGACTGCACATATTTCTTGTCAGGTATATTTACATCCTGATGAGAGGATCTCGCTGCAGCATTTTAACTACTTTGTTCTCCACAGCAATCACCTTTGGTCCCGGGCAGTATTTAATTGGCTTCACTAAATGGCTGAAAGTGACTGTCCATGACTTAATTATTGGCTCGAATCCCAAGCTAAAGCCCTCTCCCCTTTTGCAAGCAAAGCAAACAACTTACAATCCGTTCTCGGACTTCCTCAAATGGGTATGGACCTCCTGATTATTGAGAGCAATGTGGGCAGTTCACCTGGAGCTGATTTCCTAATTATTTCATATTCATAAACAGCCTTGTTTAGGGAAGTTTTTAATGACTGATGTTTTAATGTATTTTTAAGCTTTGTTGGAAGCCGCCCAGAGTGGCTGGGGAAACCCAGCCAGATGGGCGGGGTATAAATAATTTTAAAAAATTATTATTATTATTCATGACCCTTGTGATCACTTCCAACTCTACAATTCTATGATTCTATGTTGTATTTGTAATGCTCTATTATGTTTTATTACATTATTATTTATTGTTTGTAAGCGGCTCTGAGATTCATTTGAATAAAAAGCTGCACAGAAATACAATAAATCAGATCAAATGTTCTGCCCTGAGACCTCCTGGTATAGGGCAGTATATAAATTCAATAATTATTATTAATAATAAATGGCTTTGTACTTGTGGGTGGGTTTGATACAGATAGAAACTTGATCCTTCCTTGGTTCCTGCTTGCGTGTATTTTGAAAGAAGAATCTGTAATTTCTATCCATGCCCACTATTCTTAAATGATGCTATGTGTATCTATTCCATATGCAGGTACTGAATCAGAAGTATAAGATATAACATGAAAAATGTTGCTCAGCCAATCACATGTTTCATACAGCTGGAAAATGAAGCCAAACTCTTAATCCCACAGAAAATACTGCAATCCAAGTTCTCATCACTTCATAACTTTAGAAGACAATGCCACGTATAAAGATTTTTGTGAGACTGGAAAGAATGACAATTCCACACACACACACACAGAGAGAGAGAGAGAGAGAGAGAGAGAGAGAGAGGGAATGGGAAGTGAATGGGAAAGCCTTTGCATGCAATGAAGTCTGTTCTCTGCACCAAGGTCCCCATGCCAACAACAAACTGCTTGTTAGACATGATTCTTTAATTATACCCTGAAGTGACTTTTCCTACTTCTGGTATATATATAGAGCTTTTGAAATACCACAATTTTGTCACATTCCAATAACATGCAGCTCAACTCTGTTCATATTAATCATGTCAATTATCTGTCCATATTTGAACTTCATTGTTAAGACCTGTTGAAAGCCTAGCCTAGTTTTCTCATTGCTCCAGTCTGGATCATTCCATTAAATTGCTGCTCTTCTTTCTATCATGTCCAATTTCTCTTTGTAAGAACTTAGCACAGTACTGGCAGTGGCTATTTTTCTTGTACTGGCCAAGGCTAACAGAGTGCAAACATGTGTTTCTTGTTTTCTCATTCTTCATAATTCATTTCATGCATTGGATTGTGGATATATTCAAATTGGAAGCTTCCTGAAAAGAACTTGTTACATGCACGATTTAGGGGTTCTAGTCAAACAGATTTCTTCACAGTCTCCTTTCTAGTCTGCTGATAATTGTTATTCCACTGTTCGGAGCTATTTTTATCACTGCTTGATTCCTTCCCTACTATCAGATCAACGGTTTTTAACCACCTGAAGCCCCATGTGACCATCACACAAAGGATCTTGAGATGCGTGAACTGATATTGGGTCTCTGGATATCCTGTTACACAAAACGTTAAAAAGAGACATGTCCAGTAGTTCCCAAAATCTGGTTCTTACAGTCTGGCAGACACTTTATTAACATTGGACTGAGTTAATAGGGCTAATCTCAGTATTTCAGTTTAAATGGTTGTAAAACAAGATATTAGGTTTGGTGCCTCGTGTGAACTATGATTACATATTGTTGTTTTAGGCTGTAGTTTAATTAAAACCTGACAAAACAGTTCACGTGTCACATTAAACTATATTTTTAACTATGGTTTAGCATGAACAAGCTGGTGGGTGCTGCACACTCATGCTTGCTTTGTTCCTCACCTGCTCCTGACTTTTTCCAGTCAGGAAGAAACAAATCACAGTGCTGATTTAGTGTTACATACAAACCAGCACGCCTGATTTCTTGGAGAGATACAAGCCATGAGCATTGGAATACATGCAATGCTAACTCAGGACTGTTTGTTTTCTCCCGGCTGGGGGAAAGGCTGGAGTAGGAGAGGATTGAAGCAAGTACAACTGAACAGCATGTACTACCACATTGCTTCTTCACATTAAACCAGAGCTTATTTTTTACTATGGCTCAATGTAGCATGTGAACCAGGCTATGGTGTGTGGGTGTATCTGTCTGTCTGTCCTGAGTGTATGGAACAGTGAGATAATTTTTTTTTTAAATGCGGTCTTGAAAATATGGAATTAAGATTATGAGCAATTGAATAATCTGGCTGTAACAAATTGGCCACTGTCACAGGCCTTCACGCCCTCCCAAAAGTTCCTGCCATGAATGTAAGTCAGATGATAACAGATAAAGAGTCTAAGGTCTTCCAATAAGGTTCTGCTCTGGATTTCATCTCACATGGAAAAATAGGCAGGTTTTCCCTAAGCCTGGACTCAAGAGATCGTATTCAGACCTTGCATTCATTCAACAAGTGTACAATCTGTGTATACAAATAGTTGAGCTGTGTGCACCCTCACAGTTATTCACAGGCAATATTCAACAAACATACAATCGGTGTTTCTGTGTACAGAATACTTTAAATATATGAATAAAAATGTGCACACTCTTTCACACTTTTTTGCACTTGTGCTCATTGTGTGAAGAAGCTAACATTCAGAAAGCTGGTTTGATTGTCAGATCACTATGTGGCAGCTTCTTAAAAACTTACTGTATGACAGCTTGGAATGGGTAAGGATATTTTTTTGTTCAGCCCTAGTCGAGTAGTAACCTATTTTTACCAAGCTCCTTTGTCCAACCCTCTCATTTCCCCAGATTTTCATCAGGTGTGGCAGTGTTGTAGAAACCACTTGACCCTATGGCATTAGCTGTAGTGGGTTGCTTCTCTACATGATTAAAGTCACCACATGATAAGGGACACCAGTGTTATTTTTTATTTTAAAAAAGTGCCGGAACTCACCATGAACGCCTCCCTTGTTCTCTTTAAGAGTGGCCATGGCGCCCACCTGAGAGGTGCCAGAACTGAGTTCTGGTAAGTTCTGGCTGAAAAAAAAAAAGCCCTAGGGTACACAAAGGTATCCAGAAAAAAAGGAGTAAGGTTACAATGAAAGTAATGGAAACATAGCCATAATGGGAAGAATTGATAAGACAACCTTTGGTATATACTTCCTCAGGAAAATGGGAGCCAGTAGCCCAAACCCTCTCCAGGAATACAAGTAACAGTGGCCATAGAAGGCTAGCACAGACTTTCTGGAAAGTTCTAGCTCATTTATTCAAATAGCTTTTGTGCTACTTTTCAGGATCCTAGATCCTCCCAAAGAGCTTAGAGTAAGAAATCATACTGAAGCAATGAGAACTTGTTATCCGCACTATTAAAATCAACACATAGTTTTAGAAGCCAAGCCCCCTGGTCAGCAGCAACAGGACCTGACAGAGAAGCACAGCCCATGCCATATTCACTGTTACACCAGCCAAAGAGTGGAACGGGGGAAAGCGGGGGAAAGGGCCCGGTGTTGTGCCAAGGAGGATTGGAGGGAAGTGCTGCAGACACTGCGGGATTAGCAACCTCCCTACTCACTCGGGGGTTCCAGCGGCTCTCAGGGATGCAAGGCAGGAACAGAGAGGCTCACTGGCACCGAAAGAGGGGCCGAGTAGGACGGGTTCTAAAACGCAAGAAGCTAAACTTTTAACCTTCTGCCAGTCCAAAAGCAGGCCCAGACAGACTCGGGGCCCTTTTTCCAGGGCCTTCCCAATGCAGCCAGTTTGTGTACGAGCAACGCCACTCACCTTGGCTCCCCAGGTGCCGAGCAGCCGCTTCCATCCCAACTCCGGTGCTTCACCACCAGTCCTCACAGGCGGCTTCTAAGCTGCAGCTCTAGGTTCGTTGTACTTTTAACACAATATATACACAAAGTCTCTCTGCCTCCTTTCCCTTCCCTTCCTTTTTCAGGAAGGACGACTTCCACTTTCCAGGTCAAAGGCAGAAGGGCTCTCAGCGGCCCCGCAGCACTTTAGGCGTAATGGGAGGCACCTGAGAGCAGCATCCCATCATCTCCTAAGCCCGGGCGCGAGAAGAACGGAGAAGGGCAGTTCTCTGGGGTTGGGCCGGCTCTCTTGAGCTTCCATTAAAACCTGGACTGGAACTTCTCCAAGCTCTGCTGAACTGGAACACATAAATCCAGGAGCATATTCCCTAATATTAGGTGGACGATTAAGAAGAACTGTGGGCAAATCCTGACTCTTTGTTATAATTGAATGATAAAAACAAAAGTACCTTGCGTTTTATTGGTAGCTTAGTGCTACCAACTTTGTAATGTGTGCCTAATACATCTATCTGTCAAGAGATAACAGTTTTCTGCAGGAGGGGTCATGGAGTGAACTACTTACCACTCCTTAAGAGTGAAATTAAAACTTATTTAAAGTTTTGAGCATTTTGATCCTATAGGATACAGGCAGAGCAATCCTAACAGGAGCTGGGGAGGAGCAGAGTGGTGGAATCAGAGCTGTGCTCCAAACCCTCCTGTCTTTCGCTGGCTGGAACAGAAGGTGAGGGAGCAGTTCGGCCACTTTGCTATGCCAGCTCTAGCCTGGCATAGCTGAGGGACCCGAGAATTGGGCCCTTGGGAAACAGCATACCTTTGGGCCCAGTTAATCCAAAATCACCAGGGCCCCACCTGTTTCAGGGCTTTCTGCTTGCTGCTGCCAACAGAAAAACCACCAACTTCCTACTCCTCGTTCCAAGGCACAGCTAAGCCCCCATCACGAAAGAATCCCAGCAGAGAAGAGACATCCACACACCATCCTAACTCTCCCTTCATGGGGGGGGGGGGGGACTAGGATTTTACTCTAACCTTTTTTCTAAGGCACACTTACCTGAGAGTAACCCCCATTGAACACACCAGGACTTGTTTTTGAGTAAACACACATAGGCCTCAATTTACTTAAATGCTGGAAACCATCTGACTTGCAATAAATGGGATTTGGTTCGTTTGCAATGCTTTCCTCTTGCTGGATCACACTCATTGTCTCTCCACCCCCTACCATGTGCATGCTGCCATTATCAAGGCATTATCATTTACAATACTGGAAAAGGAGGCTCTGGATGGAAACTTGTAGGCCCAGATCAACTAGCTATTAATTTGGAACAATTTAAAAACAAAACAAGAGTTTTAGATGCTATTATGGTGTCACAGAAATTGAGAGGAATAGAAGATGAAATTACCAGCCATTTGTCAATCAAATTTTGTTGGCCAGAAGTATTCCTGCAAATGCACCAGAATGAAATTTGCATTTGTGAATAAACCACCTGAGCCAAATTCTAAGGCCTGAGGCAGTTTTATCTGTATAATAAAGATTTCATTGCCCCCCTCCTTTAATAGAAAATGTGGAGCAGAAAATGAATATAAAATGGTATGTTTATGACAGCCAAAATGATTGATTGGAAGAAAGTAATAGATGCTAGTTTCATTCTAATTTCCTCCTTCCACAGAAAAACCAATGACCCAGAAATGTGTAATAAATTAGCCAATTATCCCCAGATGTCAGGCTCTGAAAATGATGTAATCATGGATTTTACAAATCAGAACTGTCCAAAAGAGTAGTACGTCTTCCTGATTAAAATGTCAGCATAAAGTACAGTTTCTCACTTCAATTTCCTCCGCTAAAATCAGCCTCTGTAATGGTGCAATATAATAATTAAATGAGTAGCAAACCTCACATGATAGTCAACAGAAATTCAAAATTATTTTTTTCAGAGGTTTCAGGTGAAAATTAAATGCCGTAGTAAAGCTCAGCCAATGTGGTTGCAAAATGTGCTGCAAAGTGCCCCCTCAGCTGCTCAAATAGATAGAAACTGTCCTACACAGCATATTCCCATGCATGTCTACTCAGACACAAGTCCTGCTGAAGAAGGGACTACTCAGTAAGTGTGCATAGGCTGAAATTCTATACTTCCTTACCTGGGCTTACTTTTGAGTAGTCATGTATAGGGTTATGCTGTTAAAAGCCTACATATCATACAGAAATTGAGAGGACAAAGTTATGTCTCACTGTCAGGTAAAAGGCCCGTATTTGAAAAAGAATTGAGAATTATCGTAGAGATCTGCAGTCATCTCCAATAATGAACATATCCCAGAGATTTGGAAGTTGTTGTTGTTTTTAATATGAAAGATAAACAGGTTTCCCCAAAGAACTGACACCTCAGTGTGGACCTGACTGATCCCAAGGGTATGCTAATTTACAATTTGGTATTACGTTATGAATGACTACTAGATAAACAGCTGTTAAGGCTCATTAACTGGAAAGCTATAAATTGGTCATATGGCTTTATTTTCAAATGATGGTGGATAGAGGGTATATAACTAGCCAACATTGGACCTTGATTTTGAGCCCTAGATAGCACGGTCAATGGTTAGGGATAACGAGAGCTGTAGTCTAGAAGGGATCATGTAGACAGTGTGTTGATTAAGGTCTCACCAAGAGGTGGCTGGGCTGTACACAGATAAAAATGATGAGCAACATTCTCAAAAATAAAATCACTCCAATACATTTTTATACACTGCTTTAGCTATTTTCATCTGCAGGCATTCAGAGGTGGAACAGTGTAGTGGTCATAGTTTATTGCCTATTTTCAGATGTATTTTCCTTAATAATATCTGTTTGTTCAAGTGGTTAAATTGGGCTTGTGACTCAGAGTGGTTCATTGCACTCCTGATGTGAAGACTGCCTGTGGCCTGCTGTGTTTTTATTCATTTAGTTAATTAATTAATTTATGAACGGCTTCTTATGAAGCAATTTCACAGTACAATAAAATGTATCTAAAACAATTACATATACCAAAACATTTAAAAACATTTATATATAGTGGTGCACCAATAAAACTGCTAGCACATTTGCAAAGCTAAGCAGGGTCTGGTATGGTTTCAGACTGGATGAAGGACCACATGCTCAGATTTATGCATTGCAGCGGGGTTGGACTAGATGACCCCCGGGGTCCCTTCTAACTCTACAACTTTATGATTCTATGAAAAGTAATTTCTAACCCAATTGATACTGTCTGAGATAAAAAACCTCCACTTACAAGGCTTGTTGAAAGGGGAAAGTTTTCAACATATGCTAAATACACAATAGAAACAGTGCCTGCCTGGTATGTAATGGGAGGGAGTTCCAAAGGCTAGGTGCTAAAGGCTCAAGTCCAATATCATGCCGCCAGCACTCGATTTCCGTTCTCATCCTGGGGCAAAGTTCGCAACCCAAGGTAACTACTTGCGGGTTAGCAGAGTTTGTAACCCAAAGAGTTTGTAACCTGAAGTGTTTGTAACCCGAGGTACCACTGTACCTTAATTAGAAACTTGTATCAGTATGATAGAGGTTTTCAGATATCTACCAAGGAAAATAAAAGCCACATTATGCTGCCCCTCCTTTATTAAAGGATGATTTGGACTTTAAGTTCTACAGTTAAAGTGTTCAAGTCAAGCATCTGCTAATGATTAAGGCAAGTAGTAATTTTTGCTCCAAATATTTGACTCTGGACAAAGGCTGTACAAAAATAAAACAGGCCAGAATGAGAGCTTGGATGTCGATTAAGAACAAAATTAACAGAGCATTATAGGTAGGTAAACAAAATGAACGTGTTCTACCACTTCAAAGTGTTTGTCAGATATTTTACTATAAATAAGCTTTATTCTTTATGCCAATTGCATTTCATCTTTTTGTTTCATTCTCTTTAAGTTCTTGTTTTGTTTTAGAGTTCCTGCATAATTTCAGTGTTGCTGCCAGAGTCTAATGGGCAATTTCCTATAAATTTTCTTCCAGATGTTTATCATCTTCTACTGGAAAAGAGGATTTAAGTGTTTGCTTTGATATCTCAGGAATAGGAGTTAACAAAAATGATAACTACAGTTTCCCTTATTGTTTTAGTATTAAATGTCTGAAAAAATAGCTTGAAGCATGAGAGTTGCAGATATAAAATGAAAGGGAGCATTCAAAACATTAATCAAAAATAAAAACAAGCGGGTTTTTTTTTTAAAAAAAAAACCTGCTCCTATATAAGTTCCACAGTTTTATACAAAATTGTTTTGAACAGAATTGTATTTGCAGCTTAAGAACATTCAGATTCACATCAGCATTTGTCAAGGCAATTACCTGCAGTCAAGGTTATATGTACAAGAATGAATGCAAATATAGCCTGCTATCCAGTGCTAATTAGAATAGACCCATTTAAATAATCAGACATGAGTAAGTTCATTAATTTCAGTGGGCTTACTATGAGTATGACTTGGTTTGATATCACCATAGTAACCAAATAGCAACTGTCCAGAAAAAGCTGCCGCGACCTGCTCCTATGGCATTAGCAGTGGCGATATGTGCAGAAAAAATAAGTAATGGTTTTCACCTTGGACTGAATACAGTGGTGGATTTGACCTGTGCTGTTGTTGGCCTCCCAACACCCATGAACCACTTTTAAGGGGTAGAAGCAGGTAGGGACCATGAGAGGTGGGTTAGGGTGAGAGTGAGCTTCCTAAGTGAATGGGGATTTGAACCCTGGGTCTCTGAGGCCCCAGTTCAACACTCTACTTACACATTGGCTCTATAGAGATATAACTCTCACATAAAGGCCATAAAATGGATTCTTTTGCAGTTCAGGACCCTGAAATCTGTACCATGGCACGTGGCACAAAGTAGCTGTATAAAAACTGAACATTTGCTTTTTTTATAGTTATGCAGATACTGTGATGATTGAAGTTCCTCCAACATATGCTGCCTGCCTGGCCTACATTGCTATAAACCTACACTATAAGGCACCCCCCACGGCACTCACACTATTAGTGTCATGTGTGAAAGTTCCCAATGTGAAGTGCAGCAAAGTTTTCGCATGGATTAATAGCGTTTGGGTACAGTCCAGTTTCAAATCCTTGTTTTGCCTTTAGGGGCTTTGCAGGCAGTGCTAAGTTAAGGGCACTAGGGAGGAGAGCTACGAACATGATGTAGCGGCAAGTAGAGAGAGAAGGAACCGCGGGGGTCTGAGAGGCCCGCCTGTGGCGCCAAGCGGGGAGGTTCACTCGGGAAGAAGGAGTTCGAGCTCTGCACTCTGTACATGCGCTTGTTTCCGGGCCCCGCCGGGATGTCGGCGCCAGAAGGCCGCCTCTAGGGGTCGCTGGTGCGGCGAATAAAGGCCGCCTCTCGGGAACAAGAGAGCGAGAGAGGGAGGTGGGCGGGCTGAGGAGAAGGCGAGGAAGGTGGTGGCGGCGGGGCTGAGGCCGAGAGACGCAAACAACTTTTTCGCAGCGAGTTGCAGGCACCGGCCCGTCGTGCATGAACTGTAACCTGACACTGGAGCGAAGAGAAAGGGAGCAAAGCAGCGGAGGAGGAGGAGAAGGAGAAGAAGAAGAAGCGGAGAAGAGGAAGCCCCGCCAAGGAGCCTCCGAGGGGGATGGTGGTTGCCGCCTCCGCCTCCTCCAGCCGCTCCTAGGGGCGTCCGGCACCCGGGCGAAGCCGGCAATGGGCAGGAGGGAAGCCGCCTGAGCCTCCGGCGAACTTTCCCCCACCTTCACGCCGGGCAGTCGGAGCGGAGCAGGCGGATGGAGGATGCGCTCTGCCCGGCGGGCTGTCTGAGCAGGAGGCGGCGGCGAAGGAAGCGACGGGGGCGCCGACGACGACGATGAAGAAGCTGCTGCTTGCGCCGCCGCTGCCTCTGTCGCCGCCGCCGCCGCCGCCGCGCTACAGCGCGGGTTTCCCGGAGCCCCGTCCTCATGTGGCCCCGCCGCCCGCCGCGGGGGCTCCCGGGCAGGGAGCGGGCTGGCGGCGGCGGAGGCCCCTCTCGCTGCTGCCCTTCCTCTCCCTGCGCGACTACGGCTTCTGCATGGCCGCCTTGCTGCTCTTCTGCCTGGGCTCCCTCTTCTACCAGCTCAACGGGGGCGCCCCTCGCTTTCTGCTGGACCTGAGGCACTATCTGGGTAAGGAGGGCGCAGGGAAGGAAGGGGGAGGGAGTGGGGCTGCTGCTGCTGCTGCCCGAGGAAGGAGGACGACTCCGGGTAAAGGGGGGGGGGGTTGGGGGTGAAGAGCAAACTGGTAGCGCCTCGTGGGGTTGTGTGGCGAGTTGTGAAGCGAGCCGTCTTCGTTAAGGGGTCTGGCTTCTCCCTACCCTTGCTGGACGATGTGTGTGCTATAGTTCTCCAAAGTTGGTAGTGCTGCTCGCTGTCAGGAGACATCCAACCAACTTCTTAATTGGCGTCTTTACCATTCTGCCTAGTGAAAGGGTCTAAGTTCTACTGGTAAGGGTTGGAGGGGCGTTTGTTCACAGACATGCAAGAGCAAGTGGCATGTTTTTCCTCACTAGGGAAGCGTTGCCGCCTTACCGAGTAGCTGTGCGCCTGCAGCGGTCGGTTGCGTTGGTAAATGGTCGCATTTGATTCGAAATGTTTGAAAACTTTTGCAGCTGGGAAGAGTGGCGTGGAGTATTTCGGTTGCATGCCCCTTCGTCCCTCTCGTATTCCATTAGACCGTATGAAGGAGGAAGTGGGGGTCCCTTTTATTATAGCTGCTGCTGCTAATAGTGCAGAAAATGATGCTTTTGATCAAGGCATTGAAAGGTCACTTGCTTTGCAGTTATATACCGGTCGTCCGGCAGTGTCAAGTCCAGGGATGAGGAACCCGTGGCCCTCCAGCTGTCGGACTCCAACCCTCATCATAACATGGCCAGCAGTCAAACTAGGGGGTGGGGTGGGGGGAGTACCGGTAAGTGGTGCTTCAGGTTAAGAACAGTTTCAGGTTAAGAACGGTCCTCCGGAACGAATTAAGTGCTTAACCCGAGGTACTATTGTACTCCAGACATTCACTGCAGATGCCTGCCTAGGCTTTTAATTCAAGGCAGCAAGTTCCATTGTCTCCTTAGGCATGTTCCACTGACAAACTGCTCTTCTAGGACAAAATACTTCCTCCAGCATTCGGTATAAAAGTTCTCCCCATCTGCCCCCCTATAGTCCTTTAAATGCTTGAAAATTGTCAATGGTGATTTCCCCCCACTAGCCTAAATGAACCCATTTCTTTAGCAGGAGCAGCTGGCATGCTTGTTCATTTGCACTCTTCTTATCTTCCATGTGGGGACTTTCTATTTGAGTGTTGGAGGAACTGCCTGCATATGTGTTGGAGAAAGGAGGAGGAGGAGGAGGAGGAGGAGGGTGTCCTTAAGGTCACCCTTGCCCTGACCACAAAATAAATCATTGTGGTTCACAGCCAGTCCCAGTGGTAAAATAAATGTGAGCTGTGGACTGACAGTTAAAATTAAGAGACTGCTAGCAATTCAAATGACAGTATTGCTGGATTAAGTTGGCTACAATGAATATTAAAAAAAGAATTTTACAAGAGCACAGTGAGAGGTGGTGTGCACAACATATTACAATTGGGCTGAACTGGCTATAGCAGGACAGCAGCTACATTGCTGCTTCATTTCTTCTCCAACATTAGCTCTCATATATTTATTAAGGAATATTTAGCACGTAGCAGCTTCCTGGGATTTTACTTATGTGTAAACAAGCCTTCTGTATGCTACTTAACTTATTACATTTGTTTCCCACATTTTCTTTAATGGGGCATACATGGTTTCCCCTATTCTCCATTTTATCGTCACAAAAACCCTGTGAGGTAGGCTACTTGTGAGAAATGGGCCCAAGCCCACCCACCTAGCTTCATGGCCAAGTGGGGATTTGATCTTTCGGCTTCCAAGTTCTAGTTCAACATTCTAACTGCTAACACCACACTGGTGCTTTTTAACTGTATCACTGGCACGTGCATTGAGAAGATGCAGACACGTCACAGTTTATATGGTTCTTTCTTTCTGAAATTTATTTTAGAAAATCTCTGCATTTTCTTCAAAACCTTACATGCCCAGCTTTCAACTGCTCACTTCCTTTCTCTTTGCCATGCTTTCTCTTGCATTTTGTTGTTGGGCTTCCTTGCAAATCTTGTGTCTACCACCCTGCATTGTAATGGGTAGCACAATCCTAACCCTCAAACTGCTCTGCTGGAGGAAGTTGGAATGTAGTTGCAGTTTCTGAGGGTGGGGGGAAGGCGGTGTCTCCACTGAAAGCATTGGTGGAACCTACCAGTGGTGGTATTGTCATTGGCAGTAGCCAATGTAAATCCTCAAAATGGGTTGTTTCAGGGAGCAGAAGGGGCGTGAGCTGGGCTGGCCAAGGGTCTGCTGGAACATAAGCCAATCCTGTTACTTGCAAGGGTGTGGAGCGTGATCCAGGCTTCTCTGCTGTGCCAGCCCAATGTTGGTACAGCAATTTTTGGAGGCAATTTTACTGCCTTCCCCGTACTTTCTGCCTTGACCCGCACAAGTGGCAGGGCTACAGTTGCAATTGTGGCTCTCCTATTCTGTTCATTAACTATGGCTGGGAGGTAGGATTGCTCTGAGTTAATATAGACACCATTGTGTCTTCACAGTATATATAACACACATCACTATCTTCTATCTTCATTTCGATTTCTAGTAGCCTCTGTTTCACTTGCAGCACCATTTACTGATAGTTGTTTTGTATGTGCCCATGTTGCAGTACCTATTTCTGAATTACTTTATTCTCAATAGGGTTGTTTCGGATTTGGTGGATGCATTATCGGGACCAGTTATCACATCTTTGTGCCTGTAATACAGTTTTTCTCCTAAGACATTTTTTCAAGAAGCTCTGTCCCTCTCCTCCTTCAGCAATGGAAATAACATGTACTTTAATTTATTGAAAGTATTTATGAATTGCCTTTCTGCTCCCAAGGTGATCTACAGTAATTAAAAATGACAATCTAGGTAAACACCAATTAAAATGATTAAAGCTTCTCTTTATTTGTTGCCCTGAATTGTGACTTTTGGTAGTTTCCAAATCACTGTGCCTCCTGAATGCATTCAACACTGAAGACTTTATTGAAGGAATGTGAATCTCTCTAAAGTATGTGGCTGGGAAAACCACAGGGGGTTGCAGGGACTGAACTTCTAGTTTCCTGAAGCAGAAATAAGTGATACCCAATCAAAACAGTGCAATCCAGACTTCTGGCTTGAAGACTGCAAGCAAAAGAGTTGGGAGCAGGGCAGGGGGGAAGAAGGGATTATGAAATACTTGGAAGTAAAAATGTGCTTTGGGTTTTCTTCTGGATTTGTGCAATGAAACGGCAACATACTGTGCTAATTGGTAATAAGAAGCAAGAAAATAAAATGGTGATCAGTTAAAATCAGGAAATGAGAATTGGCATTGAAATAAGATGTATTGTGTAATGTCAGTCTGAAACATGTTGGTTCCAAAACTATTTTAAAAGCTGCATAGTAGAATTATAGCATTTTGTTGCACAGGTGAAAACAATATGTCAGTGATGCAAGCTGTAGAAATTCAAATTTATAGAATTGTAGAGTTGGAAGGGATCCTGAATGTCATCTAGTTAAGTATCTCTCTCCCCCCCCCCCCCCCATTTTTAGCTGACATGCAGACAGTTGGAGCTTAGGATGCAAGTTATAAACACTAACAAACTTAAATTTGAATTGAGCCTAGCTAAATTAGGCCATAAATTGGTTCCTGGATGTGGTCAGAAATTTAATTCTGGTAACCAGTGGGGGAACCTCACAGGAGTAATGAAAGGCAAACAGCAGAGCAGGCTGTGTTTTCTGTGAGGTGTGTGCATGTCCATGAATGCTGAAGGTTGGAAGAGAGAGGCTGCAACATATACGGTACATCTTATTCCCTGCAAAATCTTCACTTTGCTTCTGCAGAGAGAGCGCCTCATTGGCTGCCAGGCCCAAATTGTCCTTGGTATGAAAATTATGAAATCTCAGTCTAAAAGGGGCTGCTTGTTTCCAGCTTCCTACAAGTGACCACTGTGGAGGGCCATGAGGCCATAACTATTTAAGGCCCAACAAGATGTGCATCATGTACATGCATCGGTTCATACATACCTGTATTTGGTGCTTTACACTTTGCTCCTTGTACATGCATAAATCACATAGTTCCTACATCTATGAAACCCTATGTGAAGTGTCTGTTTTTTGGGATGGTATGTACATTTTTGTTCTCTCACTGCCTTCCTGAATTTGCAGAGATGTGTATTGTTCATCTGAGGTCATACTTGGAACAAACATCAGTCAAGTTGTAGGATGCATCGGTCCTCTATAGATTTCTCTGTACTATTATTTTGGTAAAGAAAAAAAACTTTGATTCAGTCTGTTACTATAGGTCCTTTCACCTGCCTTGAATAGAGCAGTAAGAGGTTGTTGAATAAAAAATATGCATATTCAAATCACAGATACAGGAGAGAAAGTGCATTCTTGCCCCAGTCACCTACAGGATTTCATATTCTTGCCTGAAGGTAAGGGTTTGTCCCTCACTTATGTGTTACTTAAAAGAGAGACATATTAAATAAACGTCCACAGTACTCTCGAAAGGCTTTAGCACATAGATGATCTGAAAACTACAAGGACTGATTTTCTGTTAGTTGCACAGTGTAAGAACAGTGTCTTCTGTTTGTTTGTTTGTTTGTTTGTTTGTTTGTTTGTTTGTTTTTAACCACAGTGGTACCTCGGGTTACAGACGCTTCAGGTTACAGACTCCGCTAACCCAGAAATAGTACCTCGGGTTAAGAACTTTGCTTCAGGGTGAGAACAGAAATTGCGTGGTGGCGGCACAGCAGCATCTGGAGGCCTCATTAGCTAAAGTGGTACCTCAGGTTAAGAACAGTTTCAGGTTAAGAATGGACCTCCAGAAAGAATTAAGTTCTTGACCAGAGGTACCACTGCATCTTGATCCTTATTGGACTTCTTCTTCTTCTTCTTCTTCTTCTTCTTCTTCTTCTTCTTCTTCTTCTTCTTCTTCTTCTTCTTCTTCCTCTTCTTCCTCTTCTTCCTCTTCTTCCTCTTCTTCCTCTTCTTCTTCTTCTTCATGGAAATTCATTGTGTGGAAACTGATAGTTGAAGTTAGTTATACCTGTAAGGAAATCTCTTCCCTTCACTTTTTGTAGATGCATTTTTATCCTGTACGGTTGCTAGAGAAGAAGTTTTAAGACAATGGGAAGCTAGAGGCTTTAAAACTCCAGCTTTAAATGTGAGTAATACATTACAATCAGTTGCTCCAATCAAGGAGTCATTGAGAAATAAGTTTGCAACCCCTTCAGAAAGATATCTAGGGTAAGAAGAGCTGCAGCAAATTTCCACTGCCCAAAGCATGTTGTCGTTTTCTGCTTTTCCTGTGCTGAACCTCTTTTCGGGTTGATTAATTTCTCTGTATATCTGGGGGAATTCTAGGGTTACATTTCAAAGCATTATTTATTGGAGGTGTCAGATATATATAAAAGTGACTAAAACCACTTGCACTGTACAATTAAATTGAAACCAACTCTGCCTATAGGCTTTCCGTTCAATCTGCCTTAAGAATGCACCCCACTTAGTCCACATATTTGCATGCCAAAAGATACTGTAAGTGAGTAGTTGTGCGCACATAATCTGCAGGAAGTAATTACGCAATAGAAACATCTGTTCAGAAGCAGATAGTGACTGTAGATTTTAGACTAAAGAAGTGTTTGGGGAGGGAGGGAATGCCTAGCTCTTTATGTGCCTGCCTTCTGTTTCACTGCTTGACATCCCCCCTCCCAAGTGTACAAACCACACATTTGAAATCACTTGTGACTGCTGATGGAATTGGCCAGAAAAAGCATTGGGTCTGAAAAGAGTCATTTCTCTGATCTAAATTCTCCCTTCCCCAAATGGCTTTTCTTTTTTAATGTGTTGTGGTACTGTTATCATATAATGTGTAGGAAGCTCTTTGGTTTTCTTGGCACTTCAATTTCTCTAAGTACAGAGTAGTAAAGATGTGCATCCAACCTGCAGAGCACCAAAACTGCTTTCTCCGGTGTATGCCTTTTTATGCTCCTCCCGGTGACATTAGAATTTTTATATGTAAAGTTATTTTGGTTGTATTTTGCTCAGCTGTGCCTGTTTAAGCAAGAAGAGATGTAACTACCTTATAAACAGTGTGGCACTCCAGACACCTTTACATTTATATGGCATGATTTTCTCTGTCACCTTGGGCAGTGAGTTTCTGTGTTAGTTACATTCCTCTCCTGCTGTACCTTTTATCTCTCCTTTAACCTGTTTCACTATTTTTCCCATTTTACTCAGGTTTTTGCTTTCCTATCACTTCCTTTGGGTGCTTGCTCTTGTCACCTACTGCCCCCTACCACAGTTATCTGTTTCATGGGCTAGAGTGCAGAAGAGGTGCTTTGGTGGGTTTTCAGGCTCACACAATTGTTTATATTTCTTTTAAAAACCTATGGAACGTAAGGGGGAATAGCTATAGAAGATTTAAAGCAGCCTGGGAAGTAGTGCCAAATGTTACTAGGCAACTTCATTGTATAAATAATACTTTGAACATAAGAGCCCTGCTGGATCAGACCAAAAAGCTCATCTTGTGTCGCATCCCGTTCCCACAGTGACCATCCAGATGCTTATGGGAATCCCACAAGCAGAATATAAATGCAACAGTCATTTCCCACTTGTGATTCCCAGCAAATGGCATGCTGCATCCAAAGAGGAGTAGATATTGATTGCCTTATGCTCCATGGATTTGTCAAATCTTCTTTTAAAGTTATCCAAGTTGGTGGCCACCCCTCTATCCTGTGGGAGCAGATGCCATAGTTTTAGCCATTGTTACATGAATACGTGCTTTCTCTCGTCTGTCGTTCATTTTTGGGTCTGTATCGTCTGTATTGTATACAGTGCTACCTCAGGTTAAGAACTTGTCCGTTCTTAACCTGAAACTGTTCTTAACCTGAAGCACCACTTTAGCTACTGGGGCCTCCCACTGCCACCACGCCGCCAGAGCACGATTTCTGTTCTCATCCTGAAGCAAAGTTCTTAACGCGAGGTACTATTTCTGGGTTAGCGGAGTCTGTAACCTGAAGCGTCTGTAACCTGAAGCGTCTGTAACCCGAGGTACCACTGTACTTCATTATTTGTCATTTTGCTAAACTAGAAAGCGCCAGCTTTTACCCATGTCAGTTTTCTTCAGCCTCTTGGTTGTTTTGGGTGCTCTTTTTGGAACATAGTGTCCTTTTTGAGGCGATGTGACTAGAACTGTACACAGTATTCTAAGCGTGGTTGTGTTGGGAAACTGCCAGGGAGATATAGTCCATCATGGCCCCAAGCCGGCTGCCGGACATCCATCGATCTCCCGTAGCCAGGCAGATCCAGCAGTTAGCGACACGAAGCCTTAGAAATAGATTGCCACATTCCAGGCTTGTGCACACTGTTCTTTATCAGCAGAAACCACAGCCAGAAAGCTTGCACCGCAGAAGAGAGCATAATTTACAGATTTTATTTAGCGTTGAACAGAACAAAGAGAAAACATGACCGTTCTGTGTCAGTGTCTCCGACCGACTGAAATCGAAAGGAAACAGCAAGCATAAACATCCTCAACAGGAAATACGCAGACTCTGTGACTCACAAGCCTGCTCTCTCTTAAGGTGGAACGGAAATATCCTAACATCCTCCCCCTTTCCGTGTAACCTGTAGTACCTGTGGTTCACTCAATTGCAACCTTTGTACATAAACCTTATGTTGTTCTCTGTTAACAACCTTAGACAACAGATCAGCAGGAATTTCATTTCCTGCCATGTAGGACACCCGAATCAGTCCTTTCTGAATACACTCTCTTGCACGATGTAGCTTAATCTGCAAGTACTTGGTTCTTTGCTTGCAACTCTCAGAGTTCAGCAAAGCCAAACACGATCTATTGTCTTGATACACTTGTATAGGACATTTCACAGAAACCCCGATGTCCTTAAACAGTTGCATCAACCATTCACAATCCATGAGTGAAAATGACAGAGCATTGAGTTCTGCTTCACAGGAACTTAGGCTCACTGTTGTTTGCTTCTTGCACAACCAGTCAAACAGGCAGTGGTTGTACATGTAGCATACTCCAGAAGTGCTTGTACCATCTGTGGTGTCACTTCCAAAACTTGCATCTGCAAAGATTTCAAGACCTCCAGTCTTCTGACTGGTGAACCTCAGCCTGTAGTGCATAGTCCCTTTCAAATAGCGGGCTATGCGCTTCAGAGCTTTCCAATCCTGAACCGTAGGATTGTTGGCATGTCTGCTAAGCAGATTACAGCTTACAGCTATGTCAGGTCTTGAACATCTGGCAATGAAATTCAGCTTGCCTAGAACGCATCTGTATAGCGTTGTGTCAGAAAACGCTTCAGCAGTACTGTCTACCTGGTAACCTGTCACCATCGGTGTGTCTGCTGGGTTTGCATCAACCAAATTCAACCTGGTTAACACATCAGCAATTTTCTGTGTTTGGTGTACCAGAAAATTACCTGCTTGGTCCTTCTCCACCTGCAGAGAAAGATAGTTGGATACCTCACCAAGATCCTTCATGTCAAAGTGCTCCTTCAGCTGAGCTAGGGTGCTTTGATAGAAAGCCTGATTCTTCCAAAACATCAGAAGATCATCAACAAAACATAAACAATACAGTTTGTTTTGCCCCTCCTCCTTGACAAACACACATGGATCAGCTTTGCCCTGGTGAAAACCTAGAGAAAGCAATGTCTCAGTGAGTTTTGTGTTCCAACACCTGGCACTCTGCTTGAGACCATATAAGGATTTCCGCAGTTTACAGACCATTCCCTTCTGTATCTCCATCCCATCAGGTGGAAGCATGAACAGCTCTTCGTTCAAAATCCCGTACAAAAAAGCTGTATTAATGTCGTGGTGGGAAACATGCAGTTTCTCCTCCGCAGCGATCTTGAGCATCAACCGAATGCTCTCATATTTGACAGTGGGTGAGTAGGTCTCGTGGTAATCCTGTCCTGGTACCTGTGAAAAACCTCTGGCAACCAATCTGGCTTTGTGTCTGACAACCTTGCCATTCTGGTCTGTCTTGGCCTTGAAGACCCATTTGCTGCCAACCAGTCTCATACCTGGGACTACCGGTACCAGTTCCCAAGTTTGGTTCCTGTTCAAGGAATCAACTTCAGCCTTCATGGCATTAAGCCAAGGCTCAGCATCTTTAGAGGTTAACTCTTGAACCTCTTTGAAGCTTGAAGGTTCCCACACCTTCTCTGAGCTACTAAGAACAGCAGTTGCAGTCTTAGCAAACTCATCAGCAAATCTCTTAGGAGGTCTGCCTTTGGTCGCCCTTTCAGACCTACGTACTAGACGCAAGTCTTCTGGACTCATCTCCTCTTTCTTGGGAGAAAAATGACCAATGGTGAACAGTGGTTCTTCCAGTTCATTGTCAGACGCATCAGATGGTCTGACTGAGGCCTTTGCACTCTTGTAGTCTGCTGTGTCATCACTATCACTGACACCAGCAGCCGCGCCGCCCACTGAACTGGAATCCGAACTCTGATCATCATCATCATCATCATCATCATCCTCATCATCATCATCATCCTCAGCAGCTTCCTCAGCTTTAGCTGCTTGCTTGACATCACCTTCATCCTCCTCTGGGTAACTCTGGAAAATTCCCACATTTTCCCCCCACTTAGGATTGTACTCAACACTCCTTGTGAACTTTATGGATTTAGAGTTAGTCATCCATACCCTGTATGCACCTTTTTCGTACCCCATGAACAAACCATGTGCCCCACGCTTCCCAAGCTTGTTGGTTTGTGGGGTGCGTACCCACATGTCAGAACCAAAAATTCTCATGTGTTTGGTGTTGGGTTTCTTGCCAAACATCTTCTCATAGGGGGTACAACCAATGGGTGATGACAATCTGCGATTAACGGAGTAAACCAGATTCCCCAAAGCCTCCCCCCAAAACTTATCAGGGAGATTGGCATCATGCAACAAGGTTTTCATTCCTTGCAGCAATGTCTGATTTGCTCTCTCCGCAAGCCCATTCATCCATGGCGATCTGGGGGTTGACATGTCATGCTGGATTCCCTTCTCAGTCAGGAAAGCTTCAAACTGCTGAGAAGTGAATTCCCCGCCTCGATCGGAAAACAGACAGGAAATACGTTTACCGTGCACATTCTCCAACCAAGCACAGAATGCTTTAAACTTCGGAAACGCTTGCGATTTCTGTTCGAGCAAAAACACATGAATGTACCTAGAAAAAGAATCAATTAGAACCATGAAGAACCTTGCTCCTCCTAAAGAGGGCGTAAGTGGCCCAACCAGGTCTGCGTGCACTAGCTGGTAGGGCTTGGAAGCCTGCCTGCTAGACTCTTTGCCTTTTGGAGCAACCTTCACCTTGTTCTCTGCACAAGATACACATTTCATGTGAAATTTACAGGGTTTGATGTTCAAACCTTCAACCACCTCTGGCATCTTGGCCAGTGCCTTCCAAGAGAGGTGACCAAACCTTCGATGCGCTTCATGAATGCAACCTGCATGAAGAACTTTGTTAGTTTGTGCAACACAACAAGAATCAGCATTAGATACAACAGCAGTGTCATCATAAGTTATATGGAACAAACCATCCATAAACTTTGCATGCAAATAGTCCTCTTTGCCTTTACTGATGACACAGACGCTCCTCTTGAAGGAAATCTGAAAACCACGTCCAGTAAGCTGCGGGACGCTCAACAAATTGCTTGCAGCTCCAGGAACATACAGAACATTACTGATGGTTGTATGCAAACTTGCAAGTTTCACAGTCCCTTCTCCTGCAATTTGCAACGTCCTTCCATCAGCCAGGTGGATCTCACCTTCCTGAGGCTTGAAGGAGATAAACAGGTGGCGATCCTTCGAAATATGGCGGCTGGCACCTGAATCGATAATAAACCTGCCTTTGGCTGTTGGAGCAGTCTTTACAGCAAGCAAACCCTTGTTTTCCACTGACTTGGGCTTTTGCAGCTTGCCCCCCTGCTGCTCCTGGCCAGCAGACGTGCCTTTAGCCTTTGGTGAAGCTGTGCCAGCAGACATAGCCTTGTCTTCCACTGGCGTGGGCTTTTGCAGCTTGCCCCCCTGCTTCTGGTCAGCAGACGTGCCTTTAGCCTTTGGTGAAGCAGTGCCAGCTAACAAAGCCTTGTTTTCCACTGGCGCGGGCTCTTCACCCCCCTTCTGCTTCGGGCCATCTGCAGACGCCTGTTTACCTTTGCCTTTCCGGCCTCTGCAAAGGCGATGACCTTGGTTCTCACGAGAAACAGAGCTCTCAGCTGCCGACTCCTTGGCTCCCCCTGGAGGCTGGAATGCTGCCTGGGATGACATCACAGTCTGCTCCCCCTGCAGCTTGCAACCGGTGCCCTCAGCATCCCTGCATTCATTCGCATTCTGGGAAACAGCCAGGACCTCCGATGCAGTCAAACTCTGGGCTGGGATGATTGGCATGTGGGCTATCTGCAAAGCATTCCACATCTTACGTGCCGTCACGTTGCCAGCAAGCGTAGCAATTTCCTCCAGAGAGACGGATAAGACTATTATGTCAATGGCCCTCGAATCATCGGCTTTCCATCTCTCTGTCAGAGGATCTGGGGGGGCTTGAGACACAGTATGCCACACTCCATACTGACGCAGCAAACTCTCACACCATTTTGCCCAGGTCTGATAATTGTGCCGATTTAACTTTGGGCACTCAGTGGCCTCTGAAGCTTCAAAAGCGTGGAAAAACTCCATTCCAGCTTTTTACTTGAGCCGTGAGCCTTTATGCCTTCTTATCTCGGCAGCTCATTAATCACGATGCCTTTTGGCTCGGCTCCCAGGCCAATTAAGCCTTGCCGGAGTTCAAAGGCTCCGTCCGAGGTAAAACAGAAAAGCCTCCCTTTCTTTCGCTTTTCCCACTTCATACCTCTCAAACGCAGTCTGTTGCAGCTTTACTCTCCTGTAGGTGCTGTGAATCTGGGCCCATAACCTTGTTGTTGGGAAACTGCCAGGGAGATATAGTCCATCATGGCCCCAAGCCGGCTGCCGGACATCCATCGATCTCCCGTAGCCAGGCAGATCCAGCAGTTAGCGACACGAAGCCTTAGAAATAGATTGCCAGATTGCCACATTCCAGGCTTGTGCACACTGTTCTTTATCAGCAGAAACCACAGCCAGAAAGCTTGCACCGCAGAAGAGAGCATAATTTACAGATTTTATTTAGCGTTGAACAGAACAAAGAGAAAACATGACCGTTCTGTGTCAGTGTCTCCGACCGACTGAAATCGAAAGGAAACAGCAAGCATAAACATCCTCAACAGGAAATACGCAGACTCTGTGACTCACAAGCCTGCTCTCTCTTAAGGTGGAACGGAAATATCCTAACAGGTTGCACCATATGACATTATACAAAATGGCATTATATTGGCAGCTTTCATTTAAATCCCTTTCTTAATGAGTGCTAACATGGAATTTCCCTTTTTCATAGTTGTTGCACAGTGGGTCATCACTGATATATCCATATCCACTATGACTCCAAGATCTCATTTCTGTACAGTCGCTGCTAGTTCAGACCTCATTAGTATATAAGTAGCATTAAGATTTTGGTCCCAATGTGCATCACTTTACACTTACTTACACTGAATTACCCTGGCCATTTTACTACCCATTCACCCAATTTAGAAATATCATTTTGGAACTTTTCAAAATCCATTTTTGTTTTAATCTCCCTGAACAATTTGGTGTAGACACCAAACTGGGCTTCCTCACTGCTCATGCCTAATTATTTTTATTCTGTGTGGTGCTGTTGGCCTGGTTCAGACATACTGGGAAATGATGGTTTCCAAGTATATAAATGAGCCTACATATATAAGCCTTTTGCTTGCATGCTTTTTCTCTCCACTCATCTCATCACAGGAGAGGAGGAGATAAGAAGCTAAGGTCTGTCACTGTTGTTTCCTTCTTTTTCCTCAAATCATAGTTCAAACAAATCAGTTTACAGAGTTTGGGTGTCAGAGGACTTACTGGTTTATGAATTAGTGGGAAACCATGGTTATTGAATGAGTCCTGAATTTTCAAAGTGCTTCACATTTTAAAATTTTATTTATTCAAAATACTTCAAAGCTGTTCTACAGGAAAATGTCCAGGGCAGCTTAGAACAGAGTAATACTACCACATGCACACTGCTCACTGCCATGTTTTGCTATGGTGGTGTTTACATATATAATGGATTGGGGGCAGCAGATAATGGGTTTAGTTTACCTTAATAATGCCGGAGTATGGCTCATCACTTTCCAGGTTTTCAATTCATCCAATGCATTTTGGAAAAGGTTCAGTTCTGTGCAAATGTAAATTTACCATTCAGTATTTTGCTCAGATGCTTTAGGGACAATGGACATGATAGAGACCAGTTCAGTCTGTAAGTTTTCACATATTAATAGATATTGCCTTAGTTGTCAGTCATTCAGATTTTTTTGTGGTCAACCAGCCAAGAAAAACAAAATGCAGAGTGTAAAATACAAAATCATAGCCTCCGTAAAACTAATTATTAAAGATGACTAAGATCGAACCATCTCAGAAGGTATAAGACACAAAACCATTTAGATATTTTGGTGCTTGCTCAGTAATAAATTTGTGGGTTCCCCTTGTAGTACTTTTAAAAATATAGTAGTTTAGTGATTTAAACAGCAAAAAAAACCAAACATAAGCACTAGAAAAGATAGTAGTTTATTTTAAAAATTATTTTCATATTGAAATCCCTGAGAGAATTGTAACCTTGATTAAAGTTTTGGCTGCCTGTAGTTTATACTATGAATTTGGGATGAATCTTGGCATGTTTCTATTTGCACAAGATAATCCAGAAATGTATCATCTATCTTAAAATTCCATGTAAAATGAAGAGTGTTAGGACTGATTGATTTGAGTATAGCCTGAATGGAAATGAAGTATGTTTAGATAAGTTATTAGGTGTTCCTGTCCTGGCACAGATCTCAAGTTGGCAGAACATGTGCCTTAGAATGCAAGGCTTGCAGTATTAATGTCCTGTTGAATTTACTTAATGGTAGAATAGCATGCTATGCCAAATATATGGGTGGGTTTCCCTGTGTTATTCCTGGCTGATTGATCAGAATGATTGGAATACATTTCTCGTCCCTCTTCGGTGTTGTACAGGGGTTATTGTTTTAACTGAAAATGAAAGGTACAGTCTTTCTGCCCTCCCAACATAAAGCCCTACCCCCTAACATAAATCTTGTTTCTGGTTTTTAATTTTAATTAGGGTCTGCTCTGTTTTTCCAGTTTTGCTTTCCTTCATTGACTTCAGATATTAAATGTTTTTTAAAGGTCACCAGCGGTTTTACTTCTGCAGAACTGATGCTCCTTACCCCATATGCTTTCTTTCTAATCTTTACCACACTTACAACGTCAGATGTTCTCCAGAAAGACAGTTTCTGACTCTGATTCAGCTTGTGAAGCTGACCCACATATTGGACCCTATTCTCTTCCATTATGCTGTATACTGTGATTCTGCAGAGTGCCAAAATGGTATTGTCAGAGGCGTACCTAGGGGTTGTTGAAACAGAGGTACAGGCTTGGGGGCACATGTGCAAAAATCACCCCAGAAATCTGTCTCCAGTTGTGAGTTTAGACAAGAACTGGGAGCTGAGCAGTAGGAGAAATGGTCAGGTGATATGAAGGTAGACCAATCAAAGAGCACAGCAAGGAGAATTCACCACCAAAATGGCACTGGTAGTATGGCAAGATGCAATGTCGGACAAGAAATAGAGCCGGCTAGGGGGTGGGCCTGTGGCTGTCAATCAGCCAGGCACAAAGCAGGCAGCCATAGATCAGCATCCATCGTTTTCTCTCCTCTTCCTGCTCACCTATTACCGAGTTGAAGCCCTCCCTCCGTTTCCACAAAGTCAGAAAAAGAATAAAGGTGATATGTGCCTTTTCAGAGTTCAAAACTTGCAGACTTCTCACCGGTCAGTCGGTCAGTTAGATAAATTCATCTGTTGTGGTTGTGCTCTGCTTCTACAGTTGGAGGCAGCAATGCTTCTGAATACCAGTTGCAGGAAACCCCAGGAGGGAAGAGAGCTCTTGTGCTTGGGTCCTGCGTGTGGGTTTCCTACAGGCGTCTGGTTGGACACAGTGAGAACACAATGGGCTATTGGCCTGATCCAGCATGCTCTTGTTATGTTCTTATAAACTCCAGCCATAGCAGTCTATATATAAATGAAATACATGTTGAGTATAATAATTAGGTTTCTTTATGTAGCATGAGATCATAAAAACTGTCAACATTTGAATTGCCCTTCCCCTTTTCTGTTATTGTAAATCAATCCAGGATTCCTCTGAATGTGTGAAGTGATATGTAAATATAATAAATTAACTTATCACACCTGCCATAGTATTTAATTAGTTAATTATTCTGTTAAAAATTAACTTGCTTAGAGCAAACTACACAGCTTCTCCATAAGATGAGAGTGTAGGAGCTGTTTAGTGATCTGGGTAGCAAGAACATGTAATATTTGGAATAGGCATGAGGATAATTGAAGTGAAAATGATTATGAAATGAGATGAAACACTGCTATGCAGTCTTCATGTCTTTACTTGACACCACACTGCAAAGTGAAAACCACGATGTCCAGTTACTGGAAGTCCAGAGTTTCCACTTTGTACACACCTTTCAGTCTTACCAGGCAGTCCAGAAATGTTTGTTTCTTGCTCTATCGCCTCTCTTTTTTGTAATATTCAAAGTGGAACTTTGCCATATCACCTTTCTGAAGTGTTCGATGCTTGTGAGGGCAGGAATGATTTCTGCATCTTAGTTTGCTTCCAGATGACTTGTTTACCAAGCATTTTTGGCCAATTTGTTTGCATGAATTTGAGGGTAGGTTCATTATCACTCATTCTGGCTTGTCTGCAGGGAGCTAAGGCAATGTTGCATTAAGTAGATGATGTTATGAACCTTAGCGGCTCAGGACTATAATACCTCAAGGACCACTTCTCCCCATATGAACTGACATGGACTCTTTGATCATTACTTGAGGCCCTTCTTTGGGTGTCCCCTCCATGAGAGGTCTGGAGGGTTGCAGCATGGGAACTGCGGTTATGTGATTCATTTGCACCCAAAACTAGCAATAGTCCAGAAGCTAACTGGTGTAGTGTGGTATGAAAATGCCTTTCAAAAGTTACACAGAAGTGCAGAGAACAATTGGTGAAAGTGATTCACCCTCTCTGCGTTATGCCAGCCAGTAGGAGAAGCAAGCACTCACAGATAGGGCAGTGTTCTTTGAACAGAGCTGGGTCTCATCAGAGGCTTACATGTCTTATTAATGTGCACAAGAACTTCAGTAACTAACAGGCAATGAGCAGATGCATCACTGTTAAGGGCTCTCTTCATGTGCCATGATAGTCTTCTTTCCATTCTTCCAGTGCCTCTCTTTCTTTCTTTCTTCCCCAGAGAAGACTGGATTGAAGAAAGAAACCAGGAGCTAGAAGAAGAAGTTTCCTCAGTCTAATGCATCTGGCCCCAGCCTGGCTTTACATTTGCCACTAGGGATGGACAAATGTGAACTACTGGCAAAATATTTCATCCATGCTTGTTGCTAATCTTGGATTACAAGCATAATACAATGGGCATTTTGGCAAAATATATTATTCAACTTCATAACTGGGAGTTTGTTTCCATGTAAGAAGTGTTAAAAGAACCCTAACTGAAGCCTAAGAGTTTTGTTTTTGAAAGTAGTTACTAATTCCTCTGAAAATTATGGTTGGCATCACAAACCAAAATTTATGGTCTGTATTTTCAAAGAAAGTGCCAGTATGACAGTCTTAGTAGTTCCGTTTGGCTCTTGCTCAGGGAAGCGCTCCAAATTAGTTCTGCAAATAAAAAATAAAATGTATTCCTTCCCCTTTTCTCTTAACCTCTCTGCTTTAACTTCAGAAACGAAACAAAATCTAAGCCCTTGTGTGCTTGATCTCATAGGCATGTGACCTTTAACGCTGTTCCAGACAGACCTGTGGTTATAGCATAGTTCTTTTTATTCCATACAAATATTTCTGTTCTTTACCCGGGTGAAGGCGGAGGACTGCCACCATTTTTAACTTGGCAGGAGGATGCACTTAGTTTGTTAGTCACTAAAGGGGTTTCCCAGCTGCCCTTAATTAGGTTAATTAGGTTCTGCCAGCAAACAGTAATGTTATAAAAAGTTAAATACTCCTGGGATTACTATCTCTTGATTAGAAGTGGACATCCAGAAAATCTCTGCTTCTGCTTAAAATGTTTGTCCTTTCCAGTTGCGATAATAAGCTTGGCAATTTGACAGGCATAAACCAATGGGGAAGGTCCATAACTCAATGCTATACCACACGTTTAGCCTGTGGGTGGTCTCAGGTTCAACTCCTATTGAAAGGTTCAAGTATCAGGTGATAGAGAAGACTTCTGCCTGAGAACCCTGGAGGCTGGCTGCCAATTAGAGTTGAAAACAATGGTTTAGGACAGTGAGTCTCAAACTTTTTTTTCTGGGCCACACTTTCATAATAAAAAAATTGCTGAATATTTTTATTCATAAGAAATACATTGGAAAACAAACAGGAACAAATCCTAGTAGTGCTTGATTTATAACATAGAACACAACTACTTTATAATATGATAATGGGAGATGTGGAAAGTATGAAACAGCGCAGCTACGTTGTCCGTGGATTGAGTGGACAAGACACATAATGGGTCCAATGGTCAAGAAGGTGGCTACTGCACATCTTGTAGAGGGAAATGAGGGGCAGATGGGGCTTATCAACCAGGGAAGGTAGTCCATCTATGAGAATGAAACTCTTAGCCTAACCCTCCATTGCCTTACAGCTGTACTCATTTGTGAGAGAGGTTTTGGGAGTAAACCCTGAGGAAAAATCTGTACCCGCTGCCTTGCGATACCTCTTCTGGAGAAGAAAAGGCTAGGGAGTAAACCCTACACAAATCCGGAGTGGAGTCCCGAAGATGGTTGGATGGCATCTTATACTGCAGCCAAGCTGGTGCCAAACGTATTGCTCTGCTTTCCTTTAGGACCACATCAGCGAAGCCGAGGGGGGGGCATGTCTTGTCATCTGGGCAACCCAGGTCCTCCATACACACTGCCCAGGCTTGCAGCATCCCAGGAAGGTCACTTTGGTGCTAAATGCAGCAAAAAAAAAAAAAAAAAATGCAAGAAGCAGCAGGTATGCTACCATAGCAGGCACTGTGGTTCTCCAGCAGTCAGACTTCACCTTCTTGAGCTTCACTTCATTGTCTCTTGAGACAGATGGATGCCAACAACTATATTCATTCAGGGATTAACCACAAAGCATACTGTATAACAATGAGCAACCTCATAAAGTAGTTTTAAGGCTCCTGATTTTGTTCCAGGGTTTCTGAAAGGAAAATAATTCTCATCTCTAGTCTTAATTTAGTCCCAGTTAAATTTGATTTTGGCAAGGTGCTTGTTATAACTGATAATTTATTTTTCTTAATAAGATGTTTATGCAGCCTTCACTTTTCTAATTCTGATATGTTGGCTTCCTACTGAGACAGCAAGTAAGTCTTTTCTTTATTTTTCACCCGAATTAACCCGAAATATGTATTTGGCAGTTTCCCCCTAAAACTATTAGCTATACATTTCATTATTTTAATACTTATCCAGCTTTGTCTTGGGTTTATTTTTCCCTGGAATTTAGGCTTGTTGTATTGTACAAGACCTTCTAAACTGCAGTCCCTGAGGATAGTTTGACCTTTATAGTTTGCCTACTCCTGTGAACTTGTGTTTGAGTCTACAAAATGGAAATCTGAAAAATGGAATTAAATTTGTCAGAAGAAAGTCTTCCTCTAACTGTTCATTTTACTGCATTAACTTTAATTAAGGATGAGCAGGCTGGGAGAAAGTGGAAGAGTTTTAAATTGGAATAGCAGTAATATTTAACTGGATTCACCCTTGACAGTTCTATGGTAGTTACCGGAGTCCTGTAGTGAAGGTACTGACAATTGAATTTGGCAGCTATTGAATAGCGCAGATTATGACGAACTATATAAAAGAGTCAGAAGCAGAAATGATGTCTTAGTACACATAGCATCTGTGTTAGTAAAACTGTGATTGAATTTGAGATATAGTATATTTTACCAGTTTTATTTTGATGTTTTCCCTTTCATATGTCATGTTATAAGCTTGAGATTAGGTATATAGCAGAGGTTTTATGTTGGCTGTGCACACTTGTTCCTGAAAGGGAAAAGTGTGCTTAGCCAATTCAGCAGGGTTTAACCCTACACTTAATAGCTAAAGTTTAGGTGTTCTCATATTTTTATTTATTGGTAAATGAAATGGAAAAATTATGAAAATCAATATTTCCATGTTTCACATTCAAGAATGTTCAAAAACAATTTTTAATTTGATTTTCCCCAAGGATATGTACTGGTCTCAGTGTTGATCAGATGATCTGGAGGCAGGAGTGAATGGCTTGTAGATGATATCAAGCAGACAATAGGCATGTTTAGACTTTCACCTGAACACGGAAACAAAGTGTGGGTGAGGGCAGTGGTGTGCCTGCATGGCCCAAACCTCCTTGTATGTCTTACAGTCATTGTCCCCTCCACTGACCTTTGCTGCATAGACTGCAGGGGTGTTTCTACTCACATTCGCTTGAACAGAAGTAGACTCTTCCCCATGACCAGAGACCCTGCTTTAACAAGGTTCTTGACTGCATGTTTTGAAGTGAACACAAATAGAAGTCACTCAAAGCAACATGGGGAAGGTTGAGGACTAAGAAGGATCATGATGAACACAAGGATGTTAGGGGAAGAGTTTATGTGTGCAACCTCTGCCTCTGTTCTCACTTTGAGTGTTCTTACGTTTAGGCAAATGCCTTAACAAATTGCAGACAGAACAGCATGTGATTAAATTGGCAAAACAGTACATATTGTAGTAGAAAAACCCTAACTTTTCAGAGGTTGTAAGTTGGCTATTAATCATTGGGGATTGGGGGCCAGCAGAGGAAAGTTTAGTAGAAATGTCAACTCATTGTGCTCTGGCAGTAACAGAAATGGCAAATTCAGTGTTTTTAGTCAAGGGTAGATGTGGTGTCTGGCTGAAAACCGTTCAGTGGGCATCATAGTTGAACAGCTACTTGAATCCAGGCCTGCTAATACAGGAAAGTGTGAGGCCAGGGACTGTCAGAAAGGGTCACACGTCTTCAAGATAGAGGGCTGTGTGCTCTTAACCATAAAGAGTTGAGAGAGGAGGCTAAGGTATTGAAAGGAAGGGCAGCCAAGGAACTGACATGCTTGTAACTTTTGAGTTGTAAACCTGAGACAGTACAAAATCAGAAAGCATTATTTCATCTGAGCCCTTTAAAAACTAGTGTAAGTATAATATGGGCATGGCTGATGGGAGCTTTGTGGTGACATTTTTGAAATTTACCAAAGGGAATTCTTTAAAAATTGCTCATTGTTTTAATGAGCATTTAATTTACACCACTTCTGTAAAGCGAGCTTACTTTTCTGTTTCAGAATAGTTTGCAGGTATTATTATTTCTAAATAAGCCCAGTAGAACCCAAAGAGCTGCAAGCAAATATTTTGATATTGCTTAACTCCAATTCTTACAAAAATGTTTGAAAACACAATAAATCTGGTGCTCTTAATTTTTATTTGCTGTCTGTGTGTTGTACCTTTAGGGTATATCCCATTAAGTTCCCAGGCTTATTTCTGCAGCTGCAATAGTTGGAGGATTTTAAACAAAAGCTGACTTTTTCAAGACCCTGCAGGATCCAATTAGAAAGGAATATGATTATGTCTAGATGGCATGACCTTGTATGATACTATCCTTGCCCTCTTTACTTTTCCAGGGATAGAATGCTACAGGCTTGGTTATCTTTTTTTTCTCCCTCCAGTGTAGTTCTAACAGGCCAGGGATTCTCTAATTTGTTTTCATGGAAATGGTGATGTAGATTTATGTGGTGAAACAGATTGCTTTTGCAAGTTGGCTATAATTCAGGCCACTCTACCTGCAGTGGGCAATAAACGTGGAAGTTTGAGATTAAAACAACTGGAAACAAGACCAAAATAAGTCTTGCCTCCCCCCTTTTAATGATAGGTTAATTTAATATAACAATGGCAGTACAGGTAACTTGCATCTTACATTGGGGTTACGTTCCTGGCCATTGCACGTATAAGCAAAATTGTGTAACCACCCCTCCTCTTGAAAACAATTTTAAAAACATGTTAAAAATTGCTGCACTTACTGGTGAGGGACAAATG
This sequence comes from Podarcis muralis, assembly GCF_964188315.1. Lineage (NCBI taxonomy): Eukaryota > Metazoa > Chordata > Lepidosauria > Squamata > Lacertidae > Podarcis > Podarcis muralis. The sequence continues at coordinate 56,951,779 of NC_135657.1, read as the reverse complement.
TAGCTCTCAGCCTTCTTCCTTCTGTTCTTCACTGCTGCTGATGATATGAGGACCAGGGGATTTGACCAGTAGTATCCAGAAGTGCTTGGCTGTGGTTCAGATCCAGACATGAGTTGCCTGGGCACATCTGCTGCTGGCTCTGCTGCTGGTTTCTGTGTGAGGAACATGGTAATTGGCAGCTGCTGTTATTTCATGAGTTCATTAAACATTTAATCTCAGAGTGTGGTCTCAGAGTGCCTGTAATCCCATGGATTATTTTGAGGCTGTGTAAAACTCTGCAGTCAGATCATTTGCATGTTTTATGACTTGGAAAAGTTGGAAAAAAAATAATAATTCAGGTTCCAGCTTGCTGGCTCATGCTTGCCATCCTCATCCTCACATTTTGAATTTAATCTGACCAGTTCCTCCAGCTCTTCAACAGTCAATACCTGTTGGCCCTCAGTTAGCTCTTCCACTTCTTCCTGCATGAGGTCAACAAAGCCCTCCCAAAGCTACCACAGTTCCTCATGTTTTATTAGTAAGTCCCATTGTGTTCAGTGGGACTTATTTCCAGGAAGGTGTGCACAGGATTATATCCTCAATCTTTTCTGTCTCGATACTGCAGCATATATTCCAAATATTTCTGTTTTTAAAATTGCTTTTATCTGCTGTGTCTCCATTCAATTCGGAAAGATATTTAAAGAACATTTGGCTGCTTTGCAGTTTAGTAAGTGTTAACATTTAAAAAAAAACAACACACTTGTAAAACGGCAAGTAGACTTTGATTCTTTTAAATCAGAAACTGTGTCCATTTTATTGCAGAAACATAACAGTTGCAAGTCTATACTGTATCTGATAATCAAGGTAGTCTGTTTCTCCACTGAGCCAATATTCCACAACATTTGTAGCAATTTTAGGGTCTTATTGAACTAGTTTGCGCACAGTGCAGTTTCATATACAATCATGCACACAACTCCCCCCCCCCCATATTGTATACCTTCTCCCAGATTTTTGTTTGTTTCTATATGCAATATCGAACTTTTAAAGAAAAACCTTGTGTTACATCAGGGCCCTTAGCTGCTCAGTGCTGTTTAAATGTTCTGCAGCCTTGAGCTGACTCATACAGTACCAAAAAAGTACAGTTTGATTATGGTGGCTTTTCTGGTAATTATGTGCAGGGGCATAAAGCAATTACTGTATACTATGGAAGCTATTTTAAAAAGACAAAACCATAACATAACAAGTAAAGTTATTTGAAAATGAAAACAGGACACTGTGTTTTCAGTCAACATACTTTCATACTCTAGCTGGTTCTCGTCTCCATAAAATGACTCAGGTCATGGACTGAAATCAAATAATGCAGCAGGCTTATCTGATAAAACCATTCATGTTTCAAAACAAAAAGAGTTAATAGTAACCTCTCATTAGGTTCTGCCAGCAACTTCATTCGCAGGGCTGTTTTTCACATTCAAATTTTAGAGAGATTACGTTACACATTGCATATTTACTGACATTGTAGCACACATTCATTTCAACTAATGTACCCTGCGAAAACAGGATGCAGGGAGCCATGGTTAGTTCAGATCCACGGTGCATGTTTGTACTGTGCACCTGAAGCAGTGGGAAGCAAAACGTTATAGTTTTAGTAGGTACATGTCACTGGTCTGCAACATATACATGTTGGAATTGTAGCATGTGAAATGGCTCTGATTATCATGCTAATGGAATAGGGTGGAAAGTTCTCTATCATCTTGACAAGCTGCATATGGAGAAAACACAACGTAGTGTTTCGTGGTAAACCATCCCATGAAATCACAGTATTAAAATGTCAAGACGCCTAGGCTTTGGTATGTGGGGCTTCCTCCTTATTTTATGATACATTCTTGGCATACAGTAGTCATGATTCAAAGATAGGGATTGAAATATTCTGTGGTAAAATACATTTAAAAGGCACCATTGATGTTTGTGGCTGTTTCAGCAGCTGTTATATTCTATGAAACTATTGAATTTTTTATGAGTGAAAACCACAAATATATGTTTTTTTGCATGGGTGTAAGTGGTATAACTTTCCTTTTAATGTGTGATAGATATAAAACACAACCAATCTGGGGGCTGTATTGGCTGTCTGCTAAAAGGATTTTTTTTTAAAAAAATAATGAGTTATTTTCTCCTGCAATGACCTAATTGTCTTTTTATCATATTTTGATGTAATCCATTATGTATCTGATCTTAGTTTTGTCACCTGTCAAAATAGAATAGGCTTAAACTCTGTTTTCTGTGTACTATAGCAGCTATTAAAGTAGACCAATGTTTCTAACATGCATGAGAGGATTAGGAGCCTGTTTAATGAAAATAACTCACAGGTGGTCTCCTTCTTTCTGCAAAAATTCCTTGTGGTGCCAAAACACACACACATAGTGTTTGATTGAAAAAGGAAAATGTTTTTTGACTACACCTTCCTAAAGTGGCATGAAGGCAAGGTGTAGACAGAGCTACATAATAAGGCAAAGCTGCAATATTTTCACTGTGTGTTGACTTGGGCGGGGGAAAGGAATGGAAACCACTTCTATAAATAGTGTTTTAAATTTTTGCTTATTATGATTTGTTCATAATCTGTTGCTTTGTAACAACATTTAAGTGTTTGTGTTCATTTGACTGGCTGATCAGTTAAATATGCATTGAGATAGCTCCTTCATATTTTAGTTTTGTAGTTTAGTTTGGTAGTAATTTATATGCTACTAGATTGTAGAAAAACCACTAAGCAGTTTAACAAGAAATATTAAAATTATTCTTAAAAGCCATTAAAATTAATTGAAAATACTTAGAGATGATTAATGTTAACAGCAAAAAAATACTAAAACACACCAGCATCTGCAGGTCTGGATAGGCTTGTCTAAACAAAAGCAAGATGTTGAGAAGAGTACAGTGAAGGTACAGCCTGATGTAAATGGGCAGAGAGTTCTGAAGTATAGGTCCTGCCATGCTACAAGTTCAGTTTCTGACAACTGCATTCCACACTGCATTGTGTGGCATCTTTAATAGTGCCAGTTCTATAGATTGAAATGGTTGAGTGGGAAAGGTGATCCCACAAGTAAACTGGTCCCAAGCTGTTCCTAGTTTGATGTAGTGCTTTGTCACAGCAAATTATTTTATTGGTAGTCTTTGATCATCAAATGATCAAGGTTTCAGGGAGGGGTATTTCTTGATATATCACTTTTAAAAATCTACACACTCTACTCTCAGTTTGTGTGCATGTGCTAGTGCACACATAAGCGTGCTTTCATCCACGCAAAGCATGTAGAAATATGTACTAATCTTGTCCCCTCTTTAATGGGAAAACAGGAACCATTCACTCTTTAGGAAGTAGTTCTGATGTGCTATTCATACTAAAATATCACTCTTGCTGTCAAAAGAGCTACAGTAAATTAATAAAGTGGTTGACTTCACTTGGTAACTCTTATCCAAACAATTGGGGCTTATTTGTACACCTTTTTTTTTTTTTAAATAGCATGATGGTATTTGAAGTACAGGACCTTGGCAGAGTACCGGGTTTTCTTTTAATGATTTGTTTATTTCCCCCCATAAAACACAACCAGAACTACATCAACCTTTCAAACAAAGATAGCACTAGCACACTTGTTCATAACATATAGCTGTGAGGAATGATGAGGGAGAAATTTGGTTTGGTTGAGATTTCAGTGTGAATCTACCTGATTTGCATTTCCCCAAAGTATATGCAAATCTTAACTTCGTGATGCAGTTGTGATCCATCCACAGAATCTGTATATTTAGGAAGTGCACATACAAAATCCACATATTAGTGAATACAAAAACGCATTTATATAAGTGCAAATTGCTTGCAAAAATTGGTATATTAGAAGATATATGCACTGAAATGCTGACACATTTTTGAGGACTTTTCACAGACTGAAATGTGGCAAACTGAAGACCGGGAAAAAGAGAATATGAGAGAAACTGAAATTGACAAATTCATTTATCCCTAGCTATTAATCAACATGTTTGCGAAAGTTCACTTCATGAAATTATTATCTGAATGGTTCAGCCATTTCTCAGATTTACTATTAGCCAATAATGATAAGCTGAACTATGAGCTGGTATAGTGAGGTGTTCCCTCTACTCAAAGTGCACCTTTGCTGTTATGACCTGGCGTTAGACAAATGGCTGTTCTGTCGGCCTCAGTGCCCTGGCTCTGAGGGGTCTAATAGATAGAAGGATTCCTGCTACTCCAGTCTTTCCCAACCCAGCAGAGCAGCTTAGCAATAGGTACAGGGCACTGCAGGGGAAGGAGTAATTGGTGACTATCATCTCCTACACTATTCAAACAGAAGCCAATTTCTGCATTCTTATGTGAAGGATAGGTATGACATGGTCTTGTTTTAACAGGTACTAAAACTGCCTTGTTAAAGTAAAAGCAAGGCAAAGCTGGGGCACTGGTAACAACTTTTATGCTGTAGAGAAAATATGTTCATATGGCAATTTATGAGAAGTTTGCGGAATAGTAAAGAGAAACAATGATAAACAAGTCTTCCATCAATATCTGGCAGCAGAGAATGTTGGAATACATTTGAGAAAACACCCTGCTATTCAGGAATGGAGGGAGAGAGCGGGGTTTGTGATTAGGTTTTTTTTTTTTGCATGTACCGTACTTCATAAATGCAAAATATGCTCCTGCTATATTAGCTTCGGTAATAACCAATTCACTTTCCATATCATCTGTGTTCTGCATTTTCATCTGAATGTGATTACTTAGAGGAGTTTTTGTGTGTTTTCCCTTTAGTCATTCTGAATAATGGGAAGCAATTTCATTGTGTGCCCACCCCCTTGAAAAGTAAGAGGAGGCAGGTAATAGAAAAAAACAAAAAGAGATAATTGAGTAATTAATTAATGTTCTGGGTGACTTCCTTATTGTGAGACAGTCCAGCTTGTCATGTTTTGTTTTTTAACATTTATTTTAGGTTTTAATAGCTCATCCTCCACCAGTTCATTTTACCTAAAATTGCCATAAAATCTCACTAAAATAACAGTTAGCTTATAGTCGAAGGTTGGAAAGAACCTGTATTTCTAGAAATTGCATTAGAAACCCAAAGGCTCTACTATAAGGTTGGCTGAACCATTCTCAAGACACATGTAGAAGTTGATTCAAAAATTAAAAGAAAAATAGTGGAGACTAGGAAAAATGTTTCAGCAGATCACTTAACAATTTTGTATTGGACTTCATTGGGAAGTGTTTCTATGATGGCAGAGCCAAACCAGAAATGACTGTTTCCCTAGTATAGGGATGGGATTCCTATGGCCATTCAAATGTTGTTGGATTCCAACTCCCTTTACTCCCAGCTAGCATAGCTCAATGGCCAGGGGTGATGGGAGTTGTAGTCCAAACCATCAGATTCTAGAGGGCACCAGGTTAGGGAGGGCTACTCAGAAGTCAGCTGCCTGCCTGCCTTTCTTGTTGTTTCCCACAGAGGAAGTGGTGTTGGATGGCCTTTTGGGTAAGGAAAGGGAAGTCCAGCAAAAGCAGTTGCCCAGCTCACTCTCCACTATAACACACACACTTTAAATGTGTGCAAGATAAAATAGCACTCCAGTTTGCGTAGTCTGTACCTGAAATGTCTTTATGTTGTAAAAAGATGTGATAGAAAATGCATTAATACAGAAGGATGAATATTCAGTGGGGTGTGTGTATTAACCAGTGACACAAAACTGCTTTTATCTGCAGTTACTGTTGATTTACGTAAGGACTGTATTTTCCTTCTTAAGAAGTAGGCATGAGGATTAAGCAGACGTTCAACTCCATTTGATGACTAGTTGCTACTTTAAGTGTTGGCAGTGAGATTACTCTCCCTTGATTAAATGACCAAGGAATGTTTGCTAGTAGCTCTCTTCAGAAAGTCTTGGTGGGTGGCAAGCAAATTGGGTATTCAGACATAAAAGTTTCAGTGGTGGGTGGCTCAGGCCATGCTTTTCAGGAGAAGAGGTGGGACTTTGGGCAGGTAGCCAAACAGATAAATAAAGCAATATTGTAGTCTTGTTTCATACATTTTTTTGTTTTTGTTTTCTTAAAAAACCTAGATGGAAAGAATTCTGTACCCCAAGTTGACTTGTCACAGTTCATCAACATGCGTACATTGTACATACATATATGATTTTTTGTAAAGGCTTCGTTATGACGGATTATGATCTATATGCTTTATGCTCATTAAAGCTGGGAAGCACTTCTAAGGTTTCAGATTATCCTTTTTGTAGACACATGGATGATTTTTGTGTGTGGCTGAAGTACCAAAGATCAAAGCTTCTCATAGAAAGCATCCTCAGTGGAACATATTCCAAAGCAAATTGTGCCCTGCAGTTTCATGCAAATTCTGTTTGTCTGTTTACATACCTGCCAACCATTTTTGGAGATTTTCCTCTTTGATCCTAAATACATAATAAATTTTAGTGGAACTCATTAAAACCAGCAATAAAACTAGCAAGATGTGATTCCAAGTAGGGTGTTTAGGACTGGATTCTATTTCATTCTACTTAGCTCATTATGAAACCATTCAAAGTTTAATATTTTCAGTTACTGTATTTAAATCGTTCTTAAATTATGCTAAACACAGAAACAAAGGAGCCTTATCCTATGAATCATTTTACTTATGCTTCTTCTGTTAAAACTAACTTACATTATAATTTGTTTTTTAATGGCAAAAATTTGCTTAGTATCTTTGATACAGTAATAAATCAGGATGTTGTGATATTAAATGATATGATGTTCTCTGTGTGCCATCTATATGTAAAGTAAGGTTGGCAAGTAGTACACAAGGCAGTTCGGTAGCCTCCAGTGGGTTCTTATCTTGCACCATTGCTGGCTAGTAAATACTCCTTTTCCTTCAAAGACTTTCTAATTACATCTTCACTGCTTCTTTTGCTATAAAACATCTATGTGATTATGATGGTTATTGCATTTTTAGGTTTTATTCTTTTTTTTAAATATTGAGCAAATAGTGGAAGAGCAACTAATATACTTTTGCAAAATAGGTTAATTATTTTTAATCCTGTGACTGTAAGACTAGAATGTGTTCAAAAACAAAACAAAACCACAACCTGTGAATTTATGGTTCATCTGTTGTGTTACAATCCCAGCACTAGAGCAAACAGATGAGGCATGCCTTCATGATCAGTCCCAGAAAGTGTGTTTAGCTTCTAATGTACAGTGGTGCCTCGCAAGACGAAATTAATTCGTTCCGCAAGTCTCTTCGTCTTGCGGTTTTTTCGTCTTGCGATGCACGGTTTCCCATAGGAATGCATTGAAAATCAATTAATGCGTTCCTAGGGAAACCGCCTTCAGACCAGGTCCGGGGACAATCTGTCCCCGGACCTCTTCTGAAGGCTGGGGGGGGGGGGACAAGGGCTTTTCTTCCCACCCCCAGCATTTTAAAAAACCCCGGGACAGCGGAGGACTTCTCCGCTGTCCGAGGCGATTTAAAAGCCCCTGGGAAGGCAGGCAGGGGGGACAAAGACTTTCGCCCCCCGCCCGCCTTCAGAAGGTGTTCCCGCCCCCGCCCCGCTTCGGAACAGCTTTCCGAAGTGGGGCGGCTGGGGCAGGTGTCCCCGCCCCCCCTCCCCACTTCGGAACAGCTTTCCGAAGTGGGGCGGCTGGGGCAGATGTCCCCGCCCCCCCTCCCCGCTTCGGAACAGCTTTCCGAAGTGGGGTGGCTGGGGCAGATGTCCCCGCCCCCCCTCCCCGCTTCGGAACAGCTTTCCGAAGTGGGGCGGCTGGGGCAGATGTCCCCGCCCCCCCTCCCCGCTTCGGAACAGCTTTCCGAAGTGGGGCGGCTGGGGCAGATGTCCCCGCCCCCCCTCCCCGCTTCGGAACAGCTTTCCGAAGTGGGGCGGCTGGGGCAGATGTCCCCGCCCCCCCTCCCCGCTTCGGAACAGCTTTCCGAAGTGGGGCGGCTGGGGCAGATGTCCCCGCCCCCCCTCCCCGCTTCGGAACAGCTTTCCGAAGTGGGGCGGCTGGGGCAGATGTCCCCGCCCCCCCTCCCCGCTTCGGAACAGCTTTCCGAAGTGGGGCGGCTGGGGCAGATGTCCCCGCCCCCCCTCCCCGCTTCGGAACAGCTTTCCGAAGTGGGGCGGCTGGGGCAGATGTCCCCGCCCCCCCTCCCCACTTCGGAACAGCTTTCCGAAGTGGGGCGGCTGGGGCAGATGTCCCCGCCCTCCCTCCCCGCTTCGGAACAGCTTTCCGAAGTGGGGCGGCTGGGGCAGGTGTCCCCCCCCCCCTTCGGAACAGCGTTTTAAAATGCTGGGGGTCGGGAGCGAAGCGCTGCCGACCCCCAGCATTTTAAAATCTCCCCGTGTCCCGGGAAGATTTTAAAATGCTGGGGGTCGGGCTGCCGACCCCCAGCATTTTAAAACCTCCCCGGGACACGGGGAGATTTTAAAATGCTGGGGGTCGGCAGCGCTTCGCTCCCGACCCCCAGCATTTTAAAACCTTCCCGGGACACGGGGAGATTTTAAAATGCAGGGGGTCGGCAGCGCTTCGCTCCCGACCCCCAGCATTTTAAAACCTCCCCGGGACACGGGGAGATTTTAAAATGCTGGGGGTCGGCAGCGCTTCGCTCCCGACCCCCAGCATTTTAAAACCTTCCCGGGACACGGGGAGATTTTAAAATGCAGGGGGTCGGCAGCGCTTCGCTCCCGACCCCCAGCATTTTAAAACCTCCCCGGGACACGGGGAGATTTTAAAATGCTGGGGGTCGGCAGCGCTTCGCTCCCGACCCCCAGCATTTTAAAACCTTCCCGGGACACGGGGAGATTTTAAAATGCTGGGGGTCGGCAGCGCTTCGCTCCCGACCCCCAGCATTTTAAAACCTTCCCGGGACAGGGGGAGATTTTAAAATGCTGGGGGTCGGCAGCTAACGCTTCGCTCCCGACCCCCAGCATTTTAAAATCTCCCCGGGACAGAGACTTCTCTGCTGTCCCTTGGAGATTTTAAAATGCTGGGGGTCGGCAGCGAACGCTTCGCTCCCGCCCGCCAGCATTTTAAGATCGCCCCCGGCAGGCGGGGGGAAGGCAGGCGGGGGGGAGCAAAGACTTTTGCCCCCCGCCGGCCTTCAGAAGAGGTCCTCTTCTGAAGGCCGGCTGTGGGCGAAAGTCTTTGCTCCCGACCGCCAGCATTTCCCTATGGGCTTTCGTCTTGCGATGCAAGCCCATAGGGAAATTCGTCTTGCGAAGCGCCTCCAAAACAGAAAACCCTTTCGTCTTGCGGGTTTTCCGTCTTGCGAGGCATTCGTCTTGCGGGGTACCACTGTATCAGAGGGAAACAAATTATTCAAAGGATCTAGGGATCTTAGTAGATCACAAACTTAACATGAATCAACAGTGTGATACAGCAGCAGGGGGGAAAAGCTGTATTTCTGTTGATTCTAGACCACATCAACAGAAATATAGTATCCCAGTTAAAGGGAAGTAATAGTACCATTCTATTCTTGCCTTAGTCAGACCACACTATGTCCAGTTCTGGGCAGCACAATTTAAGGACAATGACAATCTGGAACATGTGCAGAGGACCAAGATGAAGAAGGGTCTGGAAACCAAGCCTTTTGAGGAACGGTTGAGGGAGTTGTGTACATTTAGTCTGGAAAACAGGAGACTGAGAGGAGATATATTCAGATATCCAAATAGCTGTCCCATGGAGGAACAGCTTGTTTTCTCCTGCTCTAGAGAGTAGTACCCAAACAAATGGATTCAAGTTAAGAGAAATGAGATTCTGACTAAACATCAGGAAGAACTGACAGTGGAATAGACTCCCATGAGAGATGGTGGACCCTACTTCTTTGAGGTTTTAAAGCATAGGTTGGATGGCCACCTGTCATGGATATTTTAATGATATTCCTGCATTGCAGGGGGTTGGACTAGATGACCCTTGGGGTCCCCTCTAACTCTACAGTTCTATGACTCTGTGCTAGGATACTATTATGCCGGAGGCCTTATTACAAACAAATTCCTGTGGCTGAGTTGTTTAGAAGATAATTCTTGGTAGTAAATCTGTATGCAATTCTTAATGTGATCTACTAAGAGATTGTAGTTTCATAGTTTATTAAGTTCCAGGAAAATTGAATAGTGTACAGTGGTACCTCCAGTTGCGGGCGGGATAAGTTCTGGAGCTCCGGTCGGATCCTGAGCTTTCCGCAACCGGAGGGACTGCTTCTGCTCATGTGTGCGCGGCAGCAGACCGCTTCTGCGCATGCACGCACGGCGGAACACGTCCGGGTTTGCCTCTTTCACAGCCTGAAGTTTAAACCGAGGTGCTACTGTACTGTTCGAATCACGACAAAATTAATAATATATAAAAAGGGAAATTTATGCCACTGAAAATAGCCAACAGGTAGCAGAGCACTGAAAAGTGTATGTGAAGCTAATGAGAAAAGAAGGCATCATCTGGGAATAGTAGAGGTAAAAGAGAAGCAAAGTTGTAGAAATAAGCTAAGAGGTCAGAAATGTGTTAGCAGTATTTTCCCAGTGGAAAGAAAAGTACCAATTTTTGTTGTGCAAGGAAGACTCTTGAAAACAGAAATATATTACTTTACAGAAGTATACCAGTTCTGTACGAGTCATGGCAGAGAACTATTGGTTTGGATGTGACTGAGGACGTTCTCTGTGGCTGTGCCCAGGCACTGGAAGTCCCCACCTGGAGAGGTCCTCTTGGCCTTCTGCCAGCTTGTTAAGAGGTTTCATTTTTGGCAAGCATTCGGCCTTCCAGGCTGAGATTTATTGAATAGATGCCTTGTTTTCTAGATTGTGTTATCTGCTTTCAACAGTCTCTTGTTCAGTTCTATTTTATATGTGTCTTACAGACCCGGGGTCTCAGACCCTACAGACCCCACAGTGTTTAGGCAGCTGTCCTTGTTTCTGACAAGCACATACTACCTTTCCTCCCATCTTCTCCTCAGAATAGGGAAGCCCTGCTCATGGGGGGCGGGGGCGGGGAGAAAGTAAGCAAAGCCACGCAACACTCCACTTTATTTATAGTACTCTGCCTTCCTCAGGGGTTTCCTTTTCTCACCCTCTTCCCGGGATTCTTTTGGGACTTAAAACCAACATCAACCCCACCATGACAACTTATAGCCCCTACCAGCCTTACCCTTATTCAGGTGCAGCCGATCCTGTCTGATTGCTGGTTGGACTACTCATGAGGAGGCAGACAGTTTAACTGCTTCTTCCCCTCATGTGTATTTTGTGGTTTTTAATATGCTATAAACCATCCTGAATGGGGGAGGATGTAAATAAATAAAAGGTTTTCTCCTACCCTCAACTGCATGTACTGAAAACTTATACACTCTCTCTCTTATACATTTGTTGTTGTTTAGTCGTTTAGTCGTGTCCGACTCTTCGTGACCCCATGGACCAGAGCACGCCAGGCACCTCTGTCCCCCACTACTTCCCGCAGTTTGGTCAGACTCATGCTGGTAACCTCGAAAACACTATCCAACCATCTCGTCCTCTGTCGCCCCCTTCTCCTTGTGCCCTCCATCTTTCCCAGCATCAGTGTCTTCTCCAGGGAGTCTTCTCTTCTCATGAGGTGGCCAAAGTACTGGAGCCTCAGCTTCACGATCTGTCCTTCCAGTGAGCACTCAGGGCTGATTTCCTTAAGAATGGATGCGTTTGATCTTCTTGCAGTCCATGGGACTCTCAAGAGTCTTCTCCAGCACCATAATTCAAAAGCATCAATTCTTCGGCGATCAGCCTTCTTGATGGTCCAGCTCTCACTTCCATACATCACTACTGGGAAAACCATGGCTTTAACTATACGGACCTTTGTTGGCAAGGTGACGTCTCTACTTCTCAAGATGCTGTCTAGGCCTGTCATTGCCCTTCTCCCAAGAAGGAGGCGTCTTTTAATTTCGTGGCTGCTGTCACCATCTGCAGTGATCATGGAGCCCAAGAAAGTAAAATCTCTCACTGCCTCCATTTCTTCCCCTTCTATTTGCCAGGAGGTGATGGGACTCTTATACATACCGGTACTCATTCTCTCTCACTTTCCTAGGGAAGGAAGACTGTTGGTTCCTTTCCCTACAGCTTCACATTTCCCTTTTATTTATGCTTTTGCACCTGCATAAGTAGTATTCCAAATCAGTTCTTGTTTTGCAAGTGGTGGAAGTGAAGTTGGCGGGGAAGGGAACTAACACTCAGAGTTTTGGTTAAAACATCAGCCACTGTCTCAGCAGCCCATTTAAGTTCTCATGGGTTTAGGCCAGGTCGGTCCAACTTTTCATGCCAAGTGGGCCACAAGAGTACTTTAATATGGAATCTGCGGGCTGCACACTGCTTTTGTGGCAGAGCCCAAAATTTGACACAAATTCCAGCCCTTGTGCTGTCTTCTCAAAGCTGGCTGACCCAGCTGCTGGACTTTGGGAAGGAGGCACAAAGCTCTGGCAGGGAAAGCACCAACTAGGTTTTGGGAAGGAGGAAGGAGGACTCTAGGACCCTGTTGGATCCCTCACTCCTCCTTCCCAAAGCCCAGCGCACTTCCTTTACCTGGCTTTGGGAGGGCGCCAGGTGTGTGTTTCGAATGTTGCTGAGGGCCACCCAAAAGGCTTTGAAGGCTGCAGGTGGACCTTGGGTCACATGTTGGACCGGCCTGGTTTAGGGTAAGAGGTAGCCCTCTTCTTGTGCCAGTGGAGAGCTAGTAGCAACCAAAGCAGATAATCTGGCCCCAGACTTATTGTCCTGGGTGATGCTGCCCTGCAGAAGTTAAACAATGGGCAGCTGTAATGGACAGCTACAACTGGCCCAGACCTTGCCCCAGCATGCTTGTTCCTAGTTCATCTTCTTCAGAAACATGCCACATCTTCTATTTGCTACAGACTCCCTGACAGATTCTCGTATGTGAAACAACCATGTTTGTAGTGACTGAAGTGGTCCATACACTGGCTTGCTCATTGGCAGTTCAGTTGGGAAAGAGCTGTTTAGTGAATCCACTTTAAGAGCTGTTTAATATTTAAATTTTTCAGTTGCATATATTAATACTCAATTTTTGGGAAACATGGACAAACTTAGAAGTATTGAGTAATGTGTGACATGATGCCAGTGTGGTACTGCACATTCTAAGATACCCAGTATGTGCTTAGTAAATTCATGCAGAATACATTCGATTGAGCCATAATATGCAGACAACAGAGTGCTTTATAAGTTGGCAAAACAGATCTGAAAGGTACAAGCTGAATAAGATTGCACAAGGTCAGACTGCTTGTTGTTTAATTTAAAACATACCATAGTTTCCACAGAATTCTAGGAAGAAAGGATTTCCTGGATTACAGAAGACCCAAGGGTTTGGGAAAGCACTTCTGTTGGCCAAAGGTAGCCTGTGGACCTTATGAACTACCTCTATTTTGGGCTGCTTTTGTTGCTCTAGTTGACCTACGTTATTTCAGTAATTGGAATATAATCTAATTATAAGGCGTACATGCAACTGTTGAATGACAGGTGCTTCCCCCTCCCTGCACCAACATCGATTGCATAAAAAAAAATTGGCACTTACGCCGTTGTTGAAAGTTACAGATAGGTAGCCGTGTTGGTCTGCCATAGTCAAAACAAAAAAATTTCCTTCCAGTAGCACCTTAAAGACCAACTAAGTTAGTTCTTGGTATGAGCTTTCGTGTGCATGCACACTTCTTCAGATACCAAGAAGTGTGCATGCACACGAAAGCTCATACCAAGAACTAACTTAGTTGGTCTTTAAGGTGCTACTGGAAGGAATTTTTTTTGTTTTGGCAGTTGTTGAAAGTTCTCATTATGGTAGATTATCTTGGTACTTGGTATTTCTTCTACTACTGACTACCAAAATATTCTATACCAGCAGTTTCAGCAACTAAATTCCATAGATTAGAACAACAGCTACTACTAATAATTATAGTAATTAATAATTGTTATAATAAATGTGGACCCAACAGTGGATTTTCTTTTGAAAAGCCAAATAAACTCAGAAAAGTCTAATTTTAGCTGAAGACCACTGATGTTTTTGTCAATATGAGTCCAACAATTATGTGGAGTGGCAAGAAGATTATGAGAGTGGTTCTCTTCTTTCTTTAGATAATCCTTGTATAAATAATGGTCATCCAAAAAGAGTATGCCTGTGCCAAACAGGAAATTAAAAATATAAAATCCTGACTTTAGCAAGGAATGTCTTTTGTGTTTCAAGTACGGGGATTTCTTAAAAATATTTGTTTGGTTTTTCTTCATGTTTGCTCATGGTCTGCCTTCTTTGTTTTACTCTGGTATTACTCAGACAGACTTAAGGTGCTTTGCTGGGAAAGAGGAACGTTGTCCATATCAAAATACTAGATTAAAACCCCAAAAGTATTTACATGGTTGTGCCTAAATAAGTAGTGTGTGGGTCATACAGACCTCTTAAACTCCTATCACTATTCCCCTCCCCTGTTGTTCCCACTCTAGTGGATATGTGCAAAGAGGAGCAACCAAGGAAACAAGGCAGGTAGGAATGAACAGGTGTATATGGAGCAGGTGATGCTATTGGTATAGCAGAATCACAGAATCTGTTTCTTATTTAGTAAGATGTTGAAAGAGAAGTGAGATGAAGCTCCTTGTATCACTTCATGTTTCAATCTTCATTTTAGCATTAAGATTTTTATTCAAGTTTTTTCATGATGCAATAACATATAGAAAACTAATGTAAATAAAAAACTAAAAGCTACAGAAAGAGTCATTTCTTAATGGTAGTTCTGAACTCTTACCACCCACCCATGGAAGGTAGGGTTGCCATATTTTGAATAGCAAAAAAGAGGACACATTTGCCAACTTCTACTTTTAACTATGAAAAAGAGGATGTGTCCTGGAAAAAGATGACTTATGGCAACCCCAGCTCTCACCTAGGATCTTTTCTCTTTGCCTTTCATTCTGGGAGACCAACATTTCCTGTTTCAATCTCTTCATTTGCTTTAGGGTTAGTCCACACTTACAAGAGGTTTTCTGCTTGTCCCCTGCTGTCTGAGCAGTTTTTCATTATTTCCACCTCTTTCCGCAGGAAAACCCACTGTTTACTGCTGAATTGGAACAAATGTCAGTCTGCAGAAAAACAGAATCGCATTTATTCTGATTCAGTGGTAAATGGTGGGTTTTCTTGGGGGAAAGTGGCGGGACAAGTAAAAGTGTGGAAGAGCACTTAGGTTGTAGTTAATTTCTGTGTATAGACAGCTCAGAAGTTAGAGTTGTTATTGCAGGCCACTGAGCCTTCTAAGTAAGTTAGCTAATGTCTTCACTGTAAGTGTGCACGATGGTCACAAGAAGCTGAGATTGCGCTCCGCTTGCTATGTGGAGATGGCCTACTTAATGCTGATGTTTGCATACTTGAAGAGGTTTCTTACAAAGGGTATGATCAGTGGCAGAGTTTGAGTTCTGTCTCTGTGTTAAAGGTTTACTGAAGGATTCTGGCATAGCAATGACATACTTCTGTGGTTCTTCAAACTAAACAAAAACAGGAAAGAGAGGCAGAAAGAAATAGAGAGCCTGTCTAAGTAATTATTGTTTGCATTGTGAAATGTTAAGGCTAGCTTGAGCACTTCCAAATCCCCAAAATAAAGCAAGCAGCTAAACTTGACTGGATCCAAGTGCATCTGTCTGTCTAATCTCTTGATGAAATTTTACTCACCGATCTGTCAGCAACGTAAAAGAAACAGGTTCCCTACTATCAAATTCTTCCAAGGCTTACACCATACTGCCATTTAAAGAGAACTTGAATGAAAATCATTTATAATTTGTTTACAACAATGGCAAAAGAAAGGCAGGATTTAAATGCAGTGAAATAAATACATTTTTCAGTAAGATCTTCAGTGTCTGCAGATCAAAGCAAATATATGTCATCCTACATTAACCTTAATTACCCTTAAGTACCATTATCAAAACTAATGCAACTGGCAAGGACGTGCAAACAAGCCCTGAATAAAGCAAGGGCTCCCGAAATTATCTGCTTCCAAATTTCCTGTTGGTAATGCAGATAATTCTCTTCATCCTAAGCATAACAAAAAACATTCCAGTTTTAAATATTTAGAAATATATCTTCATAATAATACACATTATAAAACAAAACAAAAGTGTTCACTAGATTTCTCAATAAATACTTCAGTGAAGTTCTTAGTCAGTAGCTGGGTTCCTACTGAGTAGTGCTCACTGTGGATTTTGGAACACATGTGTGCATGTTCCAGGATCTGCAGCTGCTTCTATTAATGTTTATCCCGATCCAGATGCCACTATGCAGCCTGCATACCCCACACCAACTGTGTGACAATTGTGCATGCATGGTACATTCAGAGTTGACTGATACATGGCAATTTACATCATTTTACTCTAAATATTCTGGTCTTTGCAGAAGATTCAGTCTTGATAGTATGGGTTGTTTTTCTGGGCTGCCTGCAACACTCCCTCGCCCCGGGGTGAATTGTAGTCACAGCAGGTAAAAAGCCCTCCAGATGATTCTGTGAAGCAGCCTATATAAAGATTTTAAGACAGGGATGGCTAACCTTTTTTGGCTTCAGAACCACATTAAGGGTTGACTAATGCTCTTAGGGCCCCATGCAACACACACACACACACACACACACAGAGAGAGAGAGAGAGAGAGAGAGAGAGAGAGAGTGTGCATACATAAACCCACGTATGTAGGTTACCCCACCAGCAGATTTTTCCATATCAACTTGGTGCTTCAATAAATATTCTGTTAGTTTGGGGAATCGGGCATTTTGGCCTGTTCTGGATGGGACACCATTCTCCCTGAAGTCTGAAGGTTCTTCTGGATCTATTTGTCACCAGAGGCCTATTTGTCATTAGAGGCCTAGGTGGCTTCAGTGGCAAGGAACATCTATTTCCAGATACATCTGGTTTGCTAGCCAAGACCATTCCTGGACAAAGATAACTGGGCTACATTATTCATACTTTAGTACCCTCTCATCCAGATTACTGTAATAAATTCTATTTTGTGTTATCTATAAAGATGGTCTGGAAACGGCATCTAGTGTAGAATACTGCTGTTATAGTAATGGTTGGCATTTTCCTATGATATCACAAAACTTTTGTCCTGCAGGATCTGCACTGGCTGTCTATACATTACTGGACCCAATTCAAGGTGATGTTGCCAACATACAAATCTCCAAATGATTTGGGACCTAGTCCCATTTGTGGTGGTGTAAAGGGGAGTGAAGGACGCGGGTGGCGCTGTGGGTAAAAGCCTCAGCGCCTAGGGCTTGCCGATCGAAAGGTCGGCGGTTCGAATCCCCGCAGCGGGGTGCGCTCCCGTTGCTCGGTCCCAGCGCCTGCCAACCTAGCAGTTCGAAAGCACCCTCGGGTGCAAGTAGATAAATAGGGACCGCTTACTAGCGGGAAGGTAAACGGCGTTTCCGTGTGCGGCTCTGGCTCGCCAGAGCAGCGATGTCACGCTGGCCACGTGACCCGGAAGTGTCTGCGGACAGCGCTGGCTCCCGGCCTATAGAGTGAGATGAGCGCACAACCCTAGAGTCTGGCAAGACTAGCCCGTACGGGCAGGGGTACCTTTACCTTTAAAGGGGAGTGAATGGTTTGTCTTTTATGAAAATGGAAAAATGTTGGGATTTCACCCTCTGTACTCCTTTCTCACATGAAATGGACAGAACAGGTTATGGACTAAGCACCTGTAGACTTATATTAAACACTACATCATTGAGTCATTTTGACCCCCGGCATCATAGGTGCATGTTTCTTCAGTTTATTCAATAGTTTCAGAAGGAGTAGAGGCAAGTCCAAAAAAGTAAAATAGATTCATCATATTCATGGGTAGGTGAAACAATATATGGTCATACCATTTTATAGCAGAGGTCCACCTGGAACAAAGATTTGTGGAAGACTGACACAAATAGTTTGATTTCTTCCTACAGTGGTGTTGGTGTGCATTTGATCCCAACTATTGACAGAGGGTTAAAAAGTTAGGGGATCTTTATCAGATGGTAGTGCTATGTAGACTACTCATTAGGGTGTCTTCTCTCAACTTAAAAGGCAGTTATCTAGGAGCTGTTTAAGGTGGAGGACAAGAGAGCCACTGTGTGCTTAGCATATGTGGCAAGGGGATGGGGGCATAGCACAGTAGCACAGGCGAATAAAAGCAGCTTCTTTAGCAAAGCTCAGCTTTGGTTCAGTACTGACTAGGTCTGCCATACGTCCCGGACATAGCCAGCATATGGAGTTGGAAACAGTCTCTGGCGGAAATGTATGGGAAAGTCAAGTACGCATGGCAACCCAAGTAGCAGATAGCTTAAAAACTTTATTTTGGGGGTGAGTTTTGTTGTTGTTTTTTTTGGGGGGAAGCTCAACAACTTTGGCAAAACATTTGTGTCCGGATTTTCACATTTTGAAATATGGCAAACCTAATACTGACTTCATAGTAACAGTACATTAGAGTGAAAACAAAACATGTGTTTGAGGATTACTTGCTTTCAACTTCCATTCACATATTTATCTTCTTCCCATGCATAGCTAAAAAGCATTCTGGTTTTAAATAGTCATAACAATGCTGGTAATTATTATAGATAAGACTAGCCCGGATATTTTTTGTAATTACCATGAAATGGAATGCATTTTTTCTCCAACTGGATATATTTGTCTTGACTCACTAACGTGACTGACTATATCCAGATGATACTATCTGGCCTTCATTTGTCATCTTCATGATGCTGCTTTATTGCCAAATTAGAGAGACATGCAGTTTTTCTTATCTTCTCCCACTCTCTAGCTGTTTTATTAAAGCTCTTACTTTGGTGGTCTGGATAACACGCAGGAAAATTGAGGAAAGTTTTAACAGTGCGGTCCTATGCATATTTATTCAGAAGTAGGTCTTTGCTGTGTTCAGTGAGGTTTACTCCCTCATAAGTATTTGTTTGGATTGCAGCCTTCATCTGGATCCAATATAATGAAGATACAGAAGTAGCAACTAATTTTTAAACACAAGCCTTCCAAGATTATTTGTTAAATTTTGTATTTGCACACAATTTTAAAATTGTGCATAGCACTGTCAAATTAAAATGCCAGGGTACAGTCCCTAGAGCAGGTCTCCAAATGTTATTGGACTAGAACTCACAAAACTTCCTGACCAAAAGGGGACCTCATAGTAGTGTGTGACCATTTTAAAAAACAAAACGGCAAGTATTAAAAAGTAGCAAGCAAATGCAATCACAGAAAGCAGGAGAAGAATCAGCAACAGAATCAGTCAGTTGGTCTGTCTAGTTCTATACTAGCAAAACTTGCTTTTATGGTCACCTGTACTGTGCTAGCCTTTGTATTTGGTTGAAGGATAAGGAACAAGGACCAGTGAGGTAGATGAAGTTGTATGTTAGTGCAAGTACTCTGGGAAGTGCACTTGACACCTTGGGGGGTAGTATAGGATAAAGCAGTGCAGGTATTGATTACAAGGAGATTGACTGGGGTGTCCTTGCCAGGCAAGATCCTGTCAAGGAGGCTTAGAATATGTAATCAGAGGAGGTGGGAAATACATGACTTGGCCACTCATATGCTATGGAAGCTGAAGGAACTGTATACTTTTAAGGAGGTAATGGTTGGGTAGGGCCTTCCTTTGTGGGGGAAAAGTCGATACCTCATTTCATTTGGAGAGGGTAGTGGATGAAACCGCAGCTTATCAGTGGACACATTTCAAAGGGAGAGGAAGGCTAGCAAGCCACTTTATACTCTGTTTTGGTTTGTTATGCCTACTTAAAACTTGGCATGGTTAGTTTAAAAACATCTTTATATTTAAAGTACTTGAGCAGAGTGTCTGTTCTTCTCATCAAAATACATTACTTTATGGGAGGATACATCCAGATGACAAACTGTTAGAATAATTTGTTCTTTTTAAGAGCAATCTAAATTATTTAACTCTCTCTTCTACTCTTCATTTTTCCAATGGTTTTCTAGTCTTGACCATTTCAAAACAGACAGAAAAAGGAAACTCATACAAGCATGAATAGCGTACGTATGTGCCTCTCACACAGAACTCAAACTGAACAGAGAACTTGTGATGCAAAAAAGTCTGTTCAGTGGATGATGAGTATAATCCTAATTGATGAAGATAAAGTTTTGATGCCTGTTAGCAAATTTCCCATAAGTACATTACAAAGCTAATTGACTTTGTAGCAGAGCATACTGAAATTAAAAGCCTGCCTCAGGAACATGGAAACTACCAAACCAGCAATAAAGAATGAAAAGTAATAGATATATAAGCAGCCCATAACAACTAAAAGCAATAGAGACTTTCCTTCTAGTAAGGATTAATTAACTCCTAGTTTAAAATCATATGGGACGCGGGTGGCGCTGTGGTCTAAACCACAGAACCTAGGGCTTGCTGATCAGAAGGTCGGTGGTTTGAATCCCTGTGACGGGGTGAGCTCCCGTTGCTCGGTCCCAGCTCCTGTCAACCTAGCAGTTTGAAATAACGTCAAAGTACAAGTAGATAAATAGGTATCGCTCTGGCGGGAAGGTAAACGGCATTTCTGTTCGCTGCTCTGGTTTCTCCAGAAGTGGCTTAGTCATGCTGGCCACATGACCCAGAAAAACTGTCTGCGGGCAAACATCGGCTCCCTCGGCCAGTAAAGCGAGATGAGCGCCGCAACCTCAGAGTCGTTCGTGACTAGACTTAACTGTCAGGGGTCCCTTTACCTTTTAAAATCATACATCAGCCTACTTGATGTTTCTCAGTTAGGATGAGTGTAGAAGTAGAGACATTTTTCTGTTGGCAAAATGAATGTAGAGAGGTATAGGTTGAGTCTGGAGCTCTGCAATCGCTATGCAGCTGTCCTCTGCACTTTTCACCTCTTTTAAAAAGGACTGGATTATGCAAACTGCAGTATGTGAGATGAGTGTAAAGCCTGCACACAAGGGTTGTGCCATACGGAATACAAGGCCAAGAGCTTTGCTACATTGCACCAAGGGTTCATCTAGACCTGCAGCAAGATGGTTAACAAGATGGTTCTGAAAAGCCTATGAGAAAGGCATGATTGGAAAGGCATGAAGCCGTCCCCTATAGTGCTGTGAACTAAAAGCCTGCAGAAGCAAGTATCCAGAGCCATGCTGCCATTGAATATGGAGCATTGATTTAGCCATAATGACTAACAGGTTTATCAATAACCATCCTGCCTGGTTTTTTCTTTAGGACCTTGTGGCAGTGAATTATGGAAAATAATTGTACATTCTTAAGGAAATCAGCCATGAGTGCTCACTGGAAGGACAGATCATGAAGCTGAGGCTCCAGTACTTTGGCCACCTCATGAGAAGAGAAGACTCCCTGGAGAAGACACTGATGCTGGGAAAGATGGAGGGCACAAGGAGAAGGGGGCGACAGAGGACGAGATGGTTGGATAGTGTTTTTGAGGTTACCAGCATGAGTTGATCAAACTGCGGGAGGTAGTGGAGGACAGAGGTGCCTGGCGTGCTCTGGTCCATGGGGTCACGAAGAGTCGGACACGACTAAACGACTAAACAACAACAACAACAAAATTGTACATTGTGTTAAGATGTGAGTGCTGTTCACTGTTTCACTTCCAGCACTAAGTCCAGCTAGAGTCAGAACAGAATATGAAGACTGGCTTCTGGGATGCATTCTGTCCAGGAGCTTCGCCGCACAGGGGCTTTGGTGGCTGAATGATGGCATTGGAAGGATTACAGCATAGCATAGGTTAGAATAGTGGCTGCTCCTCAGAAGTCATGCACACTGCCTGGTTATATGCTTGTGATAGTTGAGCAGCTATATTCCAAATAAGTGGAGTTTCCTGTTAACAGTTAAGTTATGAATATTGGGGGGAAACAATTTCCAGAACAGAAAAGTGATTTCTCAAGGGAAGATGTCTGAATCCCAAGTAACAAATTATGGCTCACAACTGTGCTTTTGTTAACATTAGAAATTGGTTGCCTAGAAAGGCCTTGTCTTGTCTAAAATATCGGGTGTGTCGATTTTGGTAAAGCTGCTTCCTAGCCAGGTTTGTAAAGATGCTGAACAGTCACATTTTTATTGAGTTAATCGAGCATTGGCATAGGCAGATGGATCTAGCATAATCCATCTGTGTGTAAGACTTTTTTAAAAAGTTCTGTCCTAAAAAGATTGTCAGCAGTAGGAAATCTAGAGCTGAATTCAAGTGTATTTCAAAGCACTTATTAAACAAAAAGTAGCTTTCGGGTGTCTTTTGAGAAAAAGTTAATTTAATCCCTCTGCCCTTCCTGTGTGATTTCCAAGAGTCAAGATCAGAGGTCCCCCCCAAAAAAAAAGAAGAGAATTTTTTGACTCACTGCCGTGTGTGTGTGTGTGTGTGTGTGTGTGTGTGTGTGTAGTATTTATGCAGTGAATTGGGGAATGATACTGAGAAAAAACTATACTGTGTTGTCCACAATTACATGGGGTTTGGGTTTCTCTCTCTCCTTACCATGTAATGATGCTTACTGTGACCTTAACAAAATTTATATACCACTGCTTGATTGTAGCAGTTTATAATAAATATTAAAATTATCAACAAAAAGTTAAAAATAAGCATTTAAAAACAATTGAAAGAAAAAGAAATTAAAGCATATCACTGCCTACGTGTCTGGATAGCCTTGCCTAAACAAAAATGTTTAAGCAGTTGTAGCCTTGAGATTATACATACACACACACACACACACACACACACACACGTGTGTGTGTGTGTGTGTGTGAGAATTAAGTGGTGGTGGTGGTGGTGTTTTACCACTGGTGGTTGCCAGCAACATATCCTGTGAGGGTCAATGTGCTGTGGCCCAGCAGATAATTTAGAATAGAAGCTATGCTTGCAGATTAACAGAATTAGGTTGTATAACCCTGACCTAGCAGCAACTTGTACATAAGAGCTGTACTGTGCACATAGTGTCTCTGTGAGCAAATATTTTACCTTGTTTACATTCTTAAAAATGGATATTCTGAAAAATCCAAGGGAATAAAGGCAAGCAGCTTTCTTTTCTCCTTAACCATTTCTGCCCACCGGAAAATGTGTGCACAAACTGAAATGTAAATCTGCTGTGGGAAGGCTGTATATAACTATAGTGAAGAAAAACTGAGGAAGGCAAGAAATACTTTTCTATAATAAGGGAGATGCTGAAGTTTAACATCTACTTAGAAGCTCTCCTCCCTATTGTTTAGTGTGGGATGCTTTTATTATCTCCACTGCATTTCTATAAGAGTACGCTTTCAATTTTTAAAAAACAAATACATCAAGGCACCAAAGAGCAGTAACTAAAATAAGTAGCGGAACTCTTTTAAAACATTTTTTAAATAAATATCCTATAAACATACTAAAAGTACAGATCCAGTATCACTGGGTTTGATCTGGACCTGCTCTTCTGTGGACAGAAGGGCTCATTCCATTTGCAAAAGTGATTCCAATCCAGCTGAGGTTCTCACTAGAAATGGGGGTGGGGTGGTCTGCTGATTCCCCCCTTTCTCCTGCAGCCTCACTGCTTGTCCACCCCCAATGTCTGTGTGCCTCCCTGGCCTCTTATGTGAGGGGGAAGTGATGCAGACCTGCTTTCCATGAAATGTATGAAGGGAGATTATATGTACTCATACACTTGAATTATAGGTTTGCTGATTGATGGGCTAGGTAGCATCCCTGGAGGCTGGATTCAGTTCAGGGGCAAATATTTTAACTCAATATATTACACTATTTTTCTGCACATAGTATGTCTGCTGTTTACCTCATATATTTAACCTATAAGCAGGAAACAGTCCTTCATATAATGAAAGCTAACACTAAACCTATATTATGACACTATGCTGTTCTTCCTATGGCTACATGAAACACCACTGAAAGGCACATATACTTATTTCACACGATTAAAAAAATCTCAGTATCCTAAAATGTAGCTATGTTTGTGCCACATCTAAAAAAATATTTTCTTTATACGTGTAGACCAAAAGATCACTTGTTTTAACGCAGAGTAAGGAATACTTGTAATGAAACTAAGAGAATGCTAGGATCATTCTTTTTATATCAATAGCTGCATTCTGCTGGCTGTCTTAATTACAGAGAGGGTTGCTTCTTCATACAGACTTCTCATTGTTAAGGAAAACTGGTATGTGCTAACAGCTGGATCATGGGGAAACTTAGGCTTTTGCTAATGTTGGAAAGAGGTGCTGTTAACATAAATTTAGCTCCACTGTCAGAACACGGGGCAGATAGAAGACACATAATATTCAGAGGCACACAATAAACCTATATTCCTTACTATGAACAATTTCTATATGTTACAAGTAAATGTAACTAACAATATAACAGAACTTATGAATTTATCTTCACCTCTGCCTGAAAGTGGATGAAGTAAGCAGTCTGATACTTGTCCCCGAAATGAATTGGGCCCATCAAATGTTCAGAAAAAGTGCTTGAGTAGCCTGATTGACACAGGCCCTCTGCCACTTACTGGACTCTTCCTCAAGATGGGAAGACTCACAATATGGGGGGGGGGGGCGGTAGCAGGCGGCTGAGAGCTCCTAAGAATTACGTTGGAGCATCTTTTGCTACCTGAAGATTGATTGTGGTTTTGAACTACAAAAACTGTGATCCCCTGTGGCAAAAGAGAAAGGGGGTGAAAAACAAAGTCTAAAAATAGCCTGAGGAGGAATTGAATGTTGCACTATGTAGAGATTGTTCTGCCAGAGTAAGCATTTCAGCTTGCCAGATGGAATGATCCTACCTCTCCCCCCCCCCCCCCACTTCCCAAAGATTTGTTTGTTTGTTTTTTTGCAGGGAGTCCCATTGCACAAGCAGAAGTATTTGTGCTGGCTTCCACTGAGGGGACTCAT
Organism: Podarcis muralis; assembly: GCF_964188315.1. Taxonomy (NCBI): domain Eukaryota; kingdom Metazoa; phylum Chordata; class Lepidosauria; order Squamata; family Lacertidae; genus Podarcis; species Podarcis muralis. The sequence goes on along the minus strand of NC_135657.1, from coordinate 56,926,968 downwards.
TAGTTGAATACCTTCCATAAAGATTTTTATTGTGCAAATACAGCTCAGGAAGGTATGGCCTTCCTATTGTTAGAAGATTTTTGTTTTTTTTAAGAGTTATTTAAATACATTAAGTGGCTTATCACAGTGTAAAATGGCTCTGTTCCATTTTTTTCTTTTAAAATACTGTGATTTTGCCAGACTTCTAACATTAATATTATAAAATGTCTGTACGCATCCAGAATATACAATAGCTGTTGTAAATGTCATGTAGTTTACCTATTTTTGCAAAGTTCATGTATGTATTGTATGCGTTTTACAGGAGTTCTTTGTTTACTTCAAATAGCATTACTCTGGATTCAGCCTTGAAACCTTGGATTACAAGATTATTTTTTTGGAATACAGAAAAAGAATTCACCAGCTTAAATAACAAATACAGAACAAATTAGTCACACAAGGACAAGTGCTTACTATAAAATTGGAATAGAATGAAAGAGCTATTCCTTTCATGTCAATAATAATAGCTGGTGCATTTTAAGCTTTGAAAAGAAGCCATGGTCTAGGGAAAAATTGTTCAAACCAATTCAGTTTAAAGTTCATTTAGAAATTATCAAGGTAACGTAAAAGCCATTAAAATCTCATCTTGTATAAGATATATGGCATCTTTTATATGTGATTCCAGTGCATGGCATGCTTCTTGACCACAAAATACTTGCCACTACTAATTTATTTTTCAAGTGTTATAAAAAGTTTGAAAACAAAATATGTGCTTCAGAAAGTAGAATACCAACAGCTCTTGGCAGATCATTAATGGCTCCCAGGAGGTTCCATGCACGTGAGCATTCACTCTATATCAGTCTCTTACTGAGTCAATCTATGTGTTGTTGTTTAGTCGTTTAGTCGTGTCCAACTCTTTGTGACTCCATGGACCAGAGCACGCCAGGCACTTCTGTCTTCCACTGCCTCCCGCAGTTTGGTCAAACTCATGCTGGTAGCTTCGAGAACACTATCCAACCATCTCGTCCTCTGTCGTCCCCTTCTTCTTGTGCCCTCAATCTTTCCCAACATCAGGGTCTTTTCCAGGGAGTTTTCTCTTCTCATGAGGTGGCCAAAGTATTGGAGCCTCAGCTCTGTCCTTCCAGTGAGCACTCAGGGCTGATTTCCTTAAGAATGGAGAGGTTTGATCTTCTTGCAGTCCATGGGACTCTCAAGAGTCTCTTCCAGCACCATAACTCAAAAGCATCAATTCTTCGGCGATCAGCCTTCCTTATGGTCCAGCTTTCACTTCTATACATCACTACTGGGAAAGCCATAGCTTTTACTATACGGACCTTTGTTGGCAAGGTGATGTCTCTACTTTTTAAGATGCTGTCTAGACCTAGACAATCTATGTACGGAACTATTAACTCTGTTTAAGGCTAAGATCTTTTTGTGTACTCAGGTACCACTTCCAATGGTGGCCCTCATCATTTAGTGGTGTGGGTAGGGCTCGTCTGTAGCATATGTTAGTGGATTAGTTTTTCATGTCTTTCATTCATTGTTGTAAATTCCTGGTTTTAAATAGTTTTAATTTGCTGTATTTCACCTTGTTGAGTCAAGTTCAAGACTTTTTTCTTTTGTATAAAGCAGATGACAAATGAAATGATAATAGAAATTGCATTTGTCAGGTGTCTTATTTTTATTATCATTATTTGAGAAGTGCAGAGTTTCTTCAGACCTCTAACTTATTAGTTACAGAAACCCCTTTGCAAAGAAGGATTGTGTTTCTTTTAATTTTATATAAATCAGTGATTATCCGATGTACTTTACCTGCTTAATTTCTGACCCATTAAAATTTATTTTACATTTCACTTTTCTTTCTTTGTAGGAAATTCCACTTACTTGGATGACCATGGGCCACCCCCTCGTAAGGTGAGCTACTTCTTATTTTCAGTTCAGCCAAAATTCTGTTGTAAGCTGCTATATTTGCACCAGGTTGGTTGGGTGTGCATTGGGCAGAAGGACAACTCTATCCCAGCCCTGCCAGCCTCTATTCATGGAGTGGCAAGGAGATCCCCATTACAGCTGCCATTCACGCAAGCCGATGGATGTGCCACACATGGGAATCCAAGCAGCAGCAACATGCGGAAAGCCCCAAAACAAGGCATTCCAGGGAAAGGCTTGGCTTACCAGAGATCTTCTGGATTCCAACTTAGCACAGTGATTTGCCTCTCCCACATTTCCCTGTCTTTTGTTTCCGCCAGCATGAGCAGCAGGGCTTGCATCTTTTGTGGTGGTCCTGCTGCTCCAGGAAGCCCACCACAGCCTGTCATGGGTTTAGATTACAGGGTTATTTACATATGAAATAAATATCTCTGTGGAAAGTATGGTGATGCAAGCTCTTTCCCTTCTGAAAGGGAAGACACAAAAGGCAGCAATAAAACTTGTTGATTTTCAGCTTCAATCTGGGATTGTTGTGAGCTTTTGAACAAGTTCCCTTAGTTCAGACTCCCCCTACCACCGACTCCTTCCAGTCCGATCTTGGCCCTATTATTCCCTTCACTTCTGCCATCACTTTCCAAACTTACCTTATTCATGATAAGAGACACTGTAGGAAAAGACCTCTAAGAAGTGGACAGATTGTGCCTAATGCTAGGGTGTTCTTCCTTTGCCCCGGGGAACTCAAATGATTGTGAGCAGGAATTTGAGGTGGATCTATTCCAGATTGAGCAGATTTGGCTTACATATCAATAGTTTGGCCTAAAACAGTAAGGTGAATTCTGTATCTTCAAAAGAATTACATTATTGTATCATTTACATTGTATATGCACAGACTCTTTCTTGAGGGCTGGGGGTATGTGGGGATTGTTTGAAACTGAAAAATAAAGAAGTTTAAAATGGGGGGGGGAGCAAAAAGGAAAGGAAAGAATTGTAAAGCTTTGTATTGTCTGAGTAATTTTCTCCTATTTAGACATATCTTCCAAACAGGGTAGTCAGACTTGGGGGGGGGGGTTAGTTTTGTTTTAAAACTGCAAAACACGTTGATCTTTAAACATCCATTAGCAAGAGCCTACTTGCATAAAATGGTCAGTGAGTGTGTTTGAAAATACTTGCTGCTCAAAATGTACCTTTAAAAAAAAAAAAAAAAACTAAATAGAATGTATATATCCAGGACTTTATCCCAGTATTATATGTCTCTGAACATTGTTACTTCTGATTAATTTATAAACATTAAAGGGTTGATGTGTAAGTTAAGTACAGTGGTACCTCGGTTTACGAACTTAATCCATTCCGGAAGTCCGTTCTTAAACCGAAACCGTTCTTAAACCAAGGCGCGCTTTCCCTAATGAGGCCTCCCGCTGCTGGTGCCCTTCCACCATTCGGATTCCGTTCTTAGACTGAGGTAAAGTTCGCAAACCGGGACACTTCCTGTTTTGCGGAGTTCGTAAACCGAATCGTTCGTAAACAGGGCTGTTCTTAAACTGAGGTACCACTGTACTGCTTTACAAAAACAAATTTATATATGCCTGCTTATTCTGAAAGTAATTCCCTAGTTGAATAGAGGTCACAACCTCTATCTGCAACTGCTGTGGCATCAGTGAATAAAGAATTGCACATTTCTGGCCATAAATTTGATCTTCTGGCTAAATCAGTGGTTTTGTCTTGGCTGCCACAATGTTTTCATGTCTGCTATAGCACTCAAGAGGGTTTTTTGTGTGTCACTGGGGAAAAGCACCATAAATCAGTGGTCAAATCTTTGGAATCTTGAGTGTTCTGAAAGGTAGCTCACATAAAGGTTTGGTTTGATTTATTTTGTGTTTTGTATTGCCATCCCTGCCCCCTCCCAAACTAGAAGCTATCAATATAAGGAACGTTGTGTTTCAGTTTCAAATTTTCAATTCCCTTTTCTTTTATAACCTAATTTTTGTCAACATTCTCCTACAACTTTAAGAGAGTCTTGATTTGTAAACAACAACAAAAATCCAGGTCAGAACAGTAGGGATTGTTGTACCAAATGCTTCTGCTATCCATTTTGGTCTTTTAAGACCAAATCCATCTAGCCTGCAAATTGGTGTGCTATAACTTTGATCTTCACAGTGTGAACCAGATGTTCTGAGATGCCAGGGTTGAAGAATCATGTTGAGCTGATGGCCCATGAAATGCAAAAAGAATTCTGCTCCTTGCCTCCCACTTAATCTGGCTGCTAATAGCCTACTGAACCATGCAAGAGGGTAGTGGGAAGTGCCAAGTGTCACTCTTAAGCTTTGAGACATTTCTCAAACGTTTGTGTAAAAAAAATTGTGAGAGCTGAAAAATGGGAGGAGATTATCCACATTAACTGCAGAAGCAGAGGCACATGGTCCCTTTTATTTTTATTTCCTTATTTACTCACTAAGTCAATTGTCTTACCATCTGTTGCCTCTGTTTCAGTTATAGGGGGGAAAATATGTCAAGACCAAAATCCAGATAGGATTGCCCTAAAAGGTGTAAAAATAAATAACATTTAAAAATCTACCTGCTTTTGTAATCTTGGTTTATAAATAACTGCTTGCCTATAGCAAGTCAACTAGGCACCAACTTTTCTGTAAACTGGGAGAGAACTAGCTCTTCCTGCCCCACACAGCACAATTCTATGCAGTACTAAGAAGTGATCCCAGTGACTAGTTATTATAGTTTTGAGGGTTTGATTGCAAGATTGATATAAGCCACATTATTTTAAGACACTCAGCTTGATTCTGCATATTTTTACCAAGATTTAACCTCTCACTAAGTTCAGTTTCCCTTGTTTTTAATAGGTTTACAAAGGATTACAGATGATCAGCACATACGATTGCTATGAAAGTGTAGTATTCAGTGTTCAATAAATGTTTTGATTGGGATCTACATCAATTAAAGAGTGGGGTGTTTATTTCTTTTTCAAATATTTCCATACTTAGAGATCCATAAATGTAGTCACCAAAACCAGCTACTACCTGATTCATCTTTATTTGATTACCACCTGTCCCCAGATGCCCAGCACAAAATGAGAGATACCTTACCTGTGATTGCTACATACGTTGCAGAGAATCTTGCTTCATCCAGAATGGGAGCAAGACTCCTACCTGTCTCCTGATTTCAGCAGTACACTCAAAGAACTTATTTTATTGTGGATCACTGTTTCATCTCATCAACATTTGGAAATATTTATTTGTTTAGGACCAAAATCCCAACATAGCATGAGATTCATCATCATCAAATTTATATGCCGCCCTTCTTTCAAAAATTAAAGGGCAGTTTACAACATAAAAACACAAAATAAAAAGGTAAAGGGACCCCTGACCATTAGGTCCAGTCGTGGCCGACTCTGGGGTTGAGGCGCTCATCTCGCTTTATTGGCTGAGGGAGCCGGTGTACAGCTTCTGGGTCATGTGGCTAGCATGACTAAGCCACTTCTGGCGAACCAGAGCAGCGCATGGAAACGCCCTTTCCGCCGGAGCGGTACCTATTTATCTACTTGCACTTTGACATGCTTTCGAACTGCTAGGTTGGCAGGAGCAGGGACCGAGCAACGGGAGCTCACCCCGTCGCGGGGATTCGAACCAACGACCTTATGATCAGCAAGCCCTAGTCTATGTGGTTTAAACCACAGCATAGCATTAATAACAAAAAAGAAAAATCCTTTGATTCACTGTGTGGATTTTAGGAGATGTGTGGAAGACAGAATATTTGCTATTTTTTTCTTTTTTCTTTACTATTTCATTTATATCGCCATGTTTCTGCCAAGGAACTCAGTGTGCCATGGATGGTTCTCCTCTACATTTTATTCTCACAACACCCCTGTGAGGTAGGTTGGACTGAGAGACTGTGACTGGCCCATGCCATGACATGAGCTTCATAGCTGAGTGGGGTTTTGAACCGTGGTCGAACACTTTAACTGCTACACCCACACTATCACTCTGAATACTGTGAAGGAGCAGGGATCTCTCTCACTTCTGATGGTCTTCTACGCCTATCATGGAGCTTAAGGCTGACCTAACTCCTCCTCTGAAACTTTCAAGTGCGTTGGCCGACTTGAAATAAGAGTTGTGTTGGTATCAACCTCAAACAATGTGGACGTTTTTAACTGTTAGTATTTATGATTGTTAAAATGCAGATCGCTTTGGGATGTCTCGTGGGATTCATAAAGGAAATAAATAAATGATAACATCAAAACTGAACTAATTTTTATTATTTTTTGTAAAGATACATATTAGTTGAGTTGAGTAAACACTTTTCTCCTATCATCTCAGAGTCCCTGGTGGTATTTTGTGCAGGGTTTTACCCCTCGTTTTTTTGTTTTGTTTTGTTACGTAGCTTATCTGTAGTTAGTCTAATGGGCTCTGTTGTGGAAAGTCAGTTTTATAAAGGCATATGCTATATCAGTGGAAATTACAGCATATTCTAAAAGAAAGGGAATCACTTCAAAAAGGATTGAGAGGGATTAGAAGTAAATTTCTGTTAAAACTGATTATAACTTTATTGGAGAACTCTTTTGGGAATGGGTGGTGCTAGTAGGATTCTTGTAGCACACAGCGATCAGTGACTGGAATAAATTAAGCCAGTGAGTTTATACTAATGAATGGAGCTAGGCTACAAGTGCAATCAACTGTAAATGTTTCTATGCAAATTAGGCATACATTTGGTAAGTGTCCAATAATGGCAACAGTTGTATCCTTTGAAATGTCCATTTGCTGAAAACAAGAAGACATTGCTGCCTAAGACAATATAAGTTTTTCAATGTGTAAAGTGGTGGAGAAGCAGGACACAAGCTTTGGATGTGTGTGCTAAGTTCGAACCCTCAAATTTCCAGTTAAAGGATGTCAGAAAGCACAGCTATCAAAGATCCCTGTTTGAGACCGTAAAGAACCACTGCAGGTGGAAAGGTGATACTGAACTACTGAGATGGATCAGGGATCTGACTTGGTATAGGCCAGGGCCATCCCATCTGTTCCTATGATTCATAAACATGGATTTTCACAGAAAACTTACAGGGGGGATATTTGTAAGCTGATGAGAAATTATATTCACTCACTTGATAACCTCCTTTCTCTCCAGAGAGCAATTGCACTTTTTGGGAGGTTGGTTAAAGCCAAGGAAATGTACATACAGTACTTGAGATGCCAGATGATAAAAACTTGGCCCTTTAAGGAATAAATGGTTTTTAATAAAGAAAAAGGTTAAAGGTCAGCCAATGAGATTCTGCTTCTCATTATGCATGTCATTTAACTGAATTTTATTTAGAATAGACGTAATGAAATTAATGGACTTAAAGTCATGGTCATTCATTTTAGTAGGGCTGTTCTAAGTAAAACCTAGTTGAATACCACCCGCTATCCTTAAAGTGGTAGAAGTCTGGGGTGCACAAGGCAACCTTTTTTTGTAGTGGCCTCAATCTACTTAGGGAGATTTGTTGATGTTTGCCTTCCTTCTCAAGCCGAAACCTTTCTCTTTACTCTGGTTTTCATGTGGCATTGCTGATGGTGACATTTTTGGTTTTGGGTTCAGTAAGGATTTTGGTTTTCTATACTGTATGTCACATTGTAGAAATTGACTACTAATTGAGCCTAAATTAAATCATTTAAGCTTGCACAGTCCCAAATTGATCTGCATTACCTACCTTCCACCTTCTATCTTAATATCCTCATTTCTGAAAATTAACTTGGGGGTGGGGCAGTGGACAGGGCTTCCAATCCTACTTCTCAGTGTCCAGACCTTAGTCAGTTTAGGGTTTAGTGTTATGTTTGAGCTCTGCACTGTGACTAATCTTAACCACAGCCTGTTCAGTTAAACCCAGTTCATAACCTATAGTTTGAAATTGCCTTGTTTCAGTAACCATAGTTAAGACCAACTACAGTTTGTCCCTGTTTGAACACAAAGACAGGCTGAGGCAAAACAAAAGCAGGAATGAAAACTTTAGATCTCCTTGCAGTGGCAGTGGAGGAAGCAGTTGGAGGAACTATGTTACTATATCTGTTTGGATTTAAGTAAACATATAATATTTAGATTTATAGTTGAATCCTATACATATCTTGTGTGAATGTTTCAGAAATGATGAAAAGAGTAAAAACATTTAAAGCAGCAGAGATGGCTCATGAGTAGGGAGATGAGAACTCTCCCACATCCTGAGGATGAAATAGGTCTGCAGCATTCATTTTTTAGACAAGTCTAGTTGATTTTCATACGACTACAGCAGATTTAGGTGCTTAATGAAAGATATGCTTCTTGCACAAATTGATATGCAAGTCTAGCCACATAAGTGAAGGATCCAACTAAATAAATTGCACAAAACAATTCAATTTAGCATTGACAGAATAGGAATTATCCAGTCAAAACTGGTGAGAGATTTGCAGCCTCTGAGGTCTTATTTCCGTATGTTGTATTTTTATAAAACTTTCACCTGTTGTACTTTTGACAGTTTCAGACAAATTAAAATATTAAGCAGTCAATATTTTTTAGGTACACAGTTAGTTTATTGGTAGTTATTTAAAGTTTGTGTTAAATATTTGATATAAAGCACAGTGGTTGCATAGCACTATTAAAGCACTTTTAAAATATGCAAAATGTTACTCATGAATAAATAACATTTCCTGCGGCTAGTCATGAAGATGTAATTCAGATAACAGCCATATCACTTTGTGTCAGACAGTCAACAGAAATGAAGTAGTAATAATTCAAAATATTAAAAATTAAATTGAAAACTAAATGAAAGCTGTGATTTCCAAAGGCAAGCTTTGTGAATGAAAAATCTTATTAACTTCTCAGTCTGTCCTATAGAGGCTGCATTAATAAGATTTTAAAGTGATATGCACTTGAAGTAAGGCTGGTTTAGTGAAGTAAGCAGTACAGCTGAAGACTGCATGCAGAAGTAAACATTTTTGCATTGACTAATAAGTGGCTTGAATGAATGAATGAATGAATGAACCAGTGCTACTCCCCAAAAAGAATGCTGTCCTGATATCTATACTGGCATTTATTCAGATGGGAATTAATTGGAATTAAAATTTATTCATCAAAGATTATTCATTCTCATTGCTCAGTTCTTTCTAAGGGGGTGCAACTCTGAAGTTGGACATTAAACTTGCTAGAATTGAAACACGCTATGCATATTTTGAAACTCTACCTGAGTAACAACCAGACAGGGGAAGGAAGTGGCAAGGATGCAAATAAGGTAAAAGGTAAAGGTACCCCTGCCCGTACGGGCCAGTCTTGACAGACTCTAGGGTTGTGCGCCCATCTCACTCTATAGGCCGGGGGCCAGCGCTGTCCGGAGACACTTCCGGGTCATGTGGCCAGCGTGACATCGCTGCTCTGGCGAGCCAGAGCCACACACGGAAACGCCGTTTACCTTCCCGCTAGTAAGCGGTCCCTATTTATCTACTTGCACCCGAGAGTGCTTTCGAACTGCTAGGTTGGCAGGCGCTGGGACCGAACAACGGGAGCGCACCCCGCCGCGGGGATTCGAACCGCCGACCTTTCGACCGGCAAGCCCTAGGCGCTGAGGCTTTTACCCACAACGCCACCCGTGTCCCTGTAGGATGCAAATAGATCTCTCTTAATTGAAAAGTGCAGTCAGCTCATTGGTTTCCCCAGGTAATAGAAACAATAACTAATTGAATCTTATTGCTAGTACATTTGACAAAGAAATTAGGGGGAAAGGGTTTGTGGCATTTTAAGGCTAACATTTATTGTGACATAAACTTTTTGTAGGCTAATACTTTAGTCCACAATAATTCTGTTAAATCTTAGATGTGATTTATTATATTGCTATAATAGCTTAACACAGTGAGAAGAAACACTTCATGGATTCTGAGCCAGTGCTTTCTTTCGATCTCTGAAATATGTGCATTTAATTTTGAAACACTCATCTCTTGAGTTACAACAAAATTATTCTGTGTTTTTAAAGATTTCTAAATAGGAAGGCTAATGTGTATCTCTTTGTCTAGGTACTTCCATTCCCTAGCCAAGTGGTGTATAACAGGGTTGGAAAGTGTGGGAGTCGAACTGTGGTTTTGCTGTTGCGAATTCTGTCTGAGAGACACGGGTTCAACTTGGTTACATCAGATATTCATAATAAAACCAGGCTAACCAAGAATGAACAGGTAAGTTGTTTGTGTCTTTTTGTATGTTACGGTTTTCATTTTTAGAGTAATTTAATTCTGAGTATTTTTGATAGGGCATTGCAGTAAATTATTTTTCAGTAGAATTAGAAATATTTTTATATTAAAAATTATCACTTTTCTTAGCTAACAAGCTGTTAACTGCATATTTTTTTTGATCATTCTGGCAAATGGTATTATAAGTAAATTATAGATGAGCTGATAATTAAGTCCATTTTTGCTGCTGTTTTATCAGTATTTAAGGGTGCCCTGCTTTTGGCAATTTGTGGGGAATTAAACCATAAGCGACGTGAAAATGTTCACTTATTCCGGAAATGTTGCATTGAATAGACTTCATTTGCTCCTAGATTTTTAATGGCCTAGGATCACTCATTTGAAACCAGGAATTATTGCTCTTAGTCAAAGTCCTATTAAATTCAGCGAGACTTACTCCCAGGTAAATGGGGTCAGGATTGCAGTCTAAATCAGCTTCCTTAACCTTCAGTGGTGTTGGTGCATAGCCAAAGTTCATTGGCTATATAGCATTGTGAGGTCATTGAATTTTCTGGGATTGTCTGCGAATACTGTTTGAAAGAGAGAGAATTCCTAACCAAGGGAAGAAATGGGCACTGAAGCAGCAGCAGATTGGGGAAACAATGGCAGCAAATAGTATGGAGAAAGGCAAACATTTTCAGAGGTTGGTTGTTTTTCTTTCTGGGCCCTGCTCTAAAAGCTCTTCTTTTGCACTGAAAGCCGAAAAGGCTAATCAGTCATTGCAGCCTGAAAACAAGCCATGAAATTATCCAGTGTAAGATACTGATGCTTACTTTTAGGATCAAAGCTGCTGCTGCGGCATACTATGAGGATCAATTAACCCTGTATATAGTAGTTGTCCAAAAATAATAATCAGAGACAGATCTTGCAGTAAGGACCGGGAGTTTAGAATTTTCCAAGTGGAAGCAGAACATCAAAAAGCTTTGAGGCAAGGAATGGGGTAAATGGGTTTTGCAGTGAAAGCTGCAGATAGGGGAGAGAATATTGGAGGCCAGTGGGACTGGCCCAATACATTTTGGCTCCTGGAGCAAACCACAAAACGGTCCTCCCCCCCCCCACAACCAGGGAAGAAGGGGTAAATGAAGATCTAAATCAATAACAGGGGGGGGGCATAAAAATCAAACAGTGGTGGTTGAAGTGGGAATCAAAACCTGTCACAGATGCGAAGGGACCCACTCTGAATTATGCCATTCAGATGCAGAGCCCAGGAAACCACAAAGGGCAGCACCCACCAATTCCTCCCTAGGGGTGGGAGGAGACTAGCAGAGCCTCCTATTCACTGAGAGGCCGCTGTGACATTGGTGTGTGTGCGTGCTGCCGAGGAGGTGACAGATTTGGACTCCAAAGAGCATGCCATAGCTGTTGCTGCCGTGCGGCAGCCACCGCCAATGCATTCCTTGGAGGCCGGATCAGCTGCCTCTGTGGAGCCTGCTGCCTGAAGTGGTCGCTTCTCCTTGCCTCATGGGTGGGCTGGCCCTGGAGGGACAGCAGCGGCATTCAAGAATGGGAAAAGAAGCAGGAATTCTGTTTCAAGTATTAGCAAGCTGACTAGATCCACATGCAGTGGATTCTTCATAAGCTCCTGTAATTTAAAGGGAAATGGACTTCCAAACTGTTACTGGCTAATCAGTTTTCTTTTGGCCCATAGACTCCTGCTATGTATACACAGCTTACTTTGTGGTTTGCTTAGTGCCTGTTGCTTTAAGACTCCATACTCTTGGGCTAGAATAACTAGATACTATTGTCATGCAACCCACTTTGCCACATAGTCAGTCTATTTTAATTCCACACTTTGCCACCTTCCCCAAGCAGCAGACTTGCTGCTTCCCTGTTCTCTTTGTGTTGCTCCAAACCAGGGGTCAGCAACCTTTTCCAGCCATGGGCCGGTCCACTGTCCCTCAGACCATGTGGTGCGCCGGACTATATTTTGAAAAAAATAATGAACAAATTCCTATGCCCTACAAATAACTCAGAGATGCATTTTAAATAAAAGGACACATTCTACTCATGTAATTCCCAGTCTGATTCCCAGCCTGTCCTGGGCTGGATTTAGAAAGCGATTGGACCGCATCCGGCCCCAAACACAGCCAGGGAAGCCCTCTAGAATCTCTCGCAACCCTCAGTTTATTCTGGGTCCTCCTAACTCCATCCTTTGAAGCCGTTCTTAAAGGCTTGTGTAAATTGAGTCATTTTATGATGTTGTTAGCGCCACCCCAAACACCCCATCATTTTATAAGAAAGTAGGATTGGCCATGATTAAGCTTATAAACATCTGAACACTTAAGCTCCATTGAACTTGGTGGGGCTTACTTCATATTAGAGATGCACATTAAAAAGGTAAAGGTAAAGGTACCCCTGCCCGTACGGGCCAGTCTTGACAGACTCTGGGGTTGTGCGCCCATCTCACTTAAGAGGCCAGGGGCCAGCGCTGTCCGGAGACACTTCCAGGTCACGTGGCCAGCGTGACATCGCTGCTCTGGCGAGCCAGAGCCGCACACGGAAACGCCATTTACCTTCCCGCTAGTAAGTGGTCCCAATTTATCTACTTGCACCCGGGGGTGCTTTCGAACTGCTAGGTTGGCAGGCGCTGGGACCGAGCAACGGGAGCACACCCCGCCGCGGGGATTCGAACCGCCGACCTTTCGATCGGCAAGCCCTAGGCGCTGAGGCTTTTACCCACAGCGCCACCTGCGTCCCCTGAGATGCACATTATCGTGATGTAAATGACCTGACTTTAAAAATAATTTTCTCACAGCAACATATGTATAATTTAAAGCCACTATTTATTTTTATTATTTCCCAAATCTTTGCAGATTTAAAACAAAAAATCATTGTAGAATATGAAAATGTGTTGCTTACTACAATATTCTTGTGCAGTGAAAACGTTGTACCTGTTGGTTTATAATCTAAGTTAAAGTTCTCTGGATTTTATCTAAAGTGGATCAACATTTTTGTTTTCCTTTTAAAAAATGAAAAGGAATGATTTGAAGAACTTATATGTTTAGTGTTGCTACAGTAAAATGTTATTTTAATTCCAGGTAACCAATTACATTTCCTTTGGATGAAACTGGATTTTGTTTGCATCCTTCATATGAGTGGCCTTTCTCTTAACCTGTCATGAATCAACCATTTCTCTACGCCACCAAGTGGAATGCTGCTGAAAACGCAGCCCAATGTTATACTAAACAATCTTGTACACCCTTATTGGGAGATCCAAGACAATATTAAGGAGCAAAATTTGTCTCAGGCTGCAGTACTAAAAATACTTATTAGACTATAAGACCCATTGGACACAGTTTAACTTCCTCCTGAGTAAACATGTATGGATTGTGCTGTCAATACAGTATTAACCTTTGATCTGTGATTTCAAAAATTGAAAGGCAGAAATAAGCCCTCCAGTTGGGTGTGCTAGGTTTAATAATTCCATCACTCTCCTATAGTCTTATGGAGTTGCCCTTTCTATAATGTACAGAAATGGAAGTAAGTCAAAATTGTGGTAGAATAAACAGGCTGCTATTATCAAGCCTCCTCAGTAGACACATGTTAGACATTGGCATTCGTGCATCTTGGCAGATTTACCCAGTAATTTATACTCACACAGGTCTTAAAGATGCAGATATATATTGAGAATCAAAATATACACATTTAACATTTCAGTGGGGTATAGCTCCACAACAATTCATATCTATTAACATCAGTGGGCAGTAACAATATGCATACATTTCTATGGTTTCAGGGGATTAGCTAACTACAGAACAACTAAATGCACACACACAAGAAGGAACAAGCATGCAAGGCATTGGAGGAGATGGGGGATGAGTTCAGCCTGCACTCTCTATCTGGGCTAATCTTGCAGACCAGGCCTCATTCATGCACAGCTGAGCAGGAGGATTCTTCTGGGCAAAGGAGGCCCCTGAATACCAGCTTCTGGGAACTTCATGTGAGCAAAGTGCTGTTGCATCCAGGTCCTGCCATGTGAGAAAAAGGAATATTGGGCTAGATGGTCCATTGGCCTGATTCAGCTGGCTTGTCTGTTCTTCTGACCAGATGGTGGCTTCTAAAACGCAGTCACACACACTCAAAGATAGGAAGATGGAGCAGTTGCGAAGGCTCTGAGAGACAGTATGGGGAGAGACATGTGCCCTGCTGAGCAGTCCTAGATGCTGACTACATAACCTGTTTCCCCTGCCTAGGTGAGGCAGGAAAAACATCAAAGGCAGCAAAAAGACCCTGAAAAAAGCTTCATGGATCTCAGATTCAGCTAGCAAAGATCCAGGGAAAGGGATGAAAAGTAGTGAAGCCTGGGAATGGGTTGTTGAAGCAGCCGCACCAAGCCGGGACATTCGCTTCAGCAAGCAAGGGGGTCCAGAGACAATAAAGGAAAAAGCAGGAGAATCTGATCCCTGGTTCTTGCTAGCTAAGTGATTTCAGGCCCAGTGATATTCAGCAGAGTGGATCTGGGGAGCCCAAAACCACATAGGTGATTGAGCAATTGATTTTCATAGTGGAACCAGGCAAAGCCAGAACAAAAAAATGGCTCCAGCAGTCCAGTTTTTATACCTTTCTGGACAAAAGCATCAAAAGAAATGCAAACATTGGCTGGGTCAGGGAGGTGTCATTCCACATTTCCTATACCTAATATGAGTTGTTTGGTCAGTGTGGTGGGATTTTCTTTTGCAGAGACACATGGAAGTATTAATTCTTCAGCTAGTTTGACTAGATCTAGCTTTGGGCTTCCGCAGAAGGGAAGATTGCTGTTGAAGTCAGGCCCTGCTTGTGGGCACACCATAGACATCTCATTGGCCAGTGTGAGAACAGGATACTGAACTAGATGGGCTTTTGGTTTGATCCGGCAGGATTCTACTCATATTCTTTCTTCTGGCAGGATCTGCTCACTGTAGAACCTGAGACTATGCCTGCATTCTAGAGGATTCCAGGGTGCACAGCCAGTGATTAGCATGAGAATGCCCTTTGATTTGTTCCTACCAAGGGACCTGCACAGTCTATCTATATGATTGAGCTAATCCTTCTCTTGTCTTTACTGCAATTCTTCTTCTTCTCCTTCTTCTTCTTCTTCTTCTTCTTCTTCTTCTTCTTCTTCTTCTTCTTCTTCTTCTTCTTCTTCTCATCCTCCTCCTCCTCCCACTCCCATGAATCTTCTGTTGAGCTGGGGAGAGGGGAGCCTCAGGCTAGACTTGGTAGGTATATGCAACAGGTGCACTGGAGAACAGCTTGGGTAGTCTGCCTTGCTTTTGGCTAGCTGAGAAGTTTCCAACAGTATGATGAAAAACAGTATATAGTGCTATTTATGCTATAACAAGTAAATGCATCCAAACTAGAGCAGCATTTCCAGCAATTTAACTTAACATAGGATGCAATCCTATGCATATTTACTTGGGAGTAAGCCCCACTAAACTAGAGTGAGGAAACATGCATATTACCACCTTCTACAAACATATTTATTTCCAATTTGTGCATTGCTTTATATTGTCTAATTGGACAAATCTGTATGTAATCTTGCTCAGTTACTGTAGCCCTCAAGTTAAAGGAATGGTAACAGTCAAGTCCACCCCACACCCACCAAATACAACTAGAAGTTTTTCTAAAGCCAATTAGAATAATCTGCGCAGCGCAGAAGTCAGGAAATCAGAGCTGCAAGAATGTCTGGAATTCTTTTGCACACATCTCTTTTAACGCTTTCAGGAGCCTGACATATTACAGAACACTCTAAAAGCTGAAAGTAAGTGCTGAGAACTGTATTTCAGCCCCCTTTTTAACCAAATATATTCTGAAATTAAAAGTAAAATCTAGCTTTGCATTATTAAATCTTGGAACTGCATTCTAAAATGACTTAAACACAACCAGGCCAAAATAGTGAGGGGAGAGAAAAAACTATCCTGATAGTTGAGACCAGCTTTTGAAAAGCGATCTCCATGGAAACAATAGCATAGGCTTTCTTAAATAATGGAAAAGGTAGATTACGACTTAATGCCTGGCCAGTCAGTAGATACAAATGAAAGAATAAAGTCAGGGCCTACAGTAAATAAACACCTTTTATTTCTCTCACATGGGTATGAAAGAATTTTTTTAAGTTACCAAAAATTAGGTCTCTGGTTGGTGGCAAATAGAATGTACAATAGTAACCAAACAATTTTACATGATATCACACCAGGGCTTTTTTTTCAGCCAGAACACTCTGGGCTGAAAAGCCCTTCCTGAAAGAAACTCAACAACTTAGGTTTGTCTGTCGAAAAAAGGTGGGAGTTCCTGCACCTCTTTTTCTCGGGGGAAAAAGCACTGCATCACACCATTGCAATGCAAGTTCTATGTGGTAGAATTACATTATGTTTATTTAGACCTTGACTTACTCATTTGTGTTCTTTTAGGCACATCTGTCTCCTGGTATACACTGCAAAGTTGTGCATAATTTTGTTATGAGAAGCAATATATTTCTACATTGAATAAATATAGGAGGTGTAATATTTTTGAACAATATGTGTGAATTTCATGCACATATTCTGATGGGCAGGTGTTTGAATGTGATGGGTTTTTAACATTAGAGCAGATATTCCAATTAAGTGCAAAGTCTAGGACATCCCCTGCAGACTCTGAGAAATGTATGTGGCCATGATGTTACTGGTCCCAAGGAACCTTTCATTCAACATTAAAAAGGTTGACCTTAGAAATAATAATAAAAAAATAATAAATATTATTTATATCCCGCCCTCCCCCAGCTGAAGCCGCCACTGCTCCTTGCACGTACTGCTTTATGAAGCTGTTACTTTCCAAAGCACCGCAGTAAATAGAGCAAAAGTCAGGCACAGCAACTGCCAGTAGGAAGAGAAAAAAACTACCTTCCTACTTATCCCACAAAATTGATGTAACAAGCATGTGAATTGGTGAAGCAAAGTATATTGACATTTAGAACTTTTGCAGGCTAGGAGGTCACAGAAGTGGCCTTATTTTCTCCCATCTTAGTGTAGCATAGACCATCTCTATTCCTTCCCATTACTCTTGATAGACAGTGCTAGGGTCAGGGGCACTGACTTGACCCCAGATTATGGGTGCCCAGCAGCACATGCAATGTAGCGTGACATCATGACATCACGCCATACAATAATGACATCACGTTGCATCATGACATCACATTACATTGCACATGCTGCCTGGGAGCCCTGGAATTTGCGTCAGAGGCCGCATAACGCCTTGGACACCAACCCCAAGGCCCCCATAAGGCCTTGGATGTGACTTACAGTGCTTTGCAAGGCCCGAGAAGTCATGTCAGAGGCCCTGCAGTGCGGGTGCCGAGCACCCACAACAATTTTTTGTGGGTGCCCAGGCCCCCATATAGTTGGTGCCAGTGGCTGGGATCTAATGTATCAGTACTGTACCTCAAAAAAACAAATCTCTTCTGAAGGCTGCTGTTTGGGTGCTACATTTTGACAAGCTTGATTTTAAATTCAGTGTGTTCTTGTTTTTAGATGGAATTGATTAAAAATATAAGCACTGCCGAACAGCCCTATTTATTCACTAGACATGTTCACTTCCTCAATTTCTCAAGGTAAGATAGTTCCTGACTTACAGTGTTTTATATGGTATGTTTAATTTAACAGACAATTGATTTATTTAAAGCTTTCATTTTCAGTTTAGTGTACAGTCACTGCAATATGTGTGTATCTCCCAGAACCTTGTGGGCAGTGCAAAATGTGCAATATTTACCTAGCCAATGCTCCTACTCCTTTTCCTATCCTGACTGGGCAACAGTAATCTAGGAAACACCCACATGTATGCTCTGGTATCTGTTTGTATATTCTGGTATGTATACACATATGCAGCATAAGATTGCACCACGAGGAACCGGCTTCCATACTAGCATGAACGATATGTGTGATGCAGGGATTCACCATCTTTTCCTCCCCCTCGTCACCTGCACCACTGGCTAAAGCAGTAAATGATATAATACAATATACATCCTTGTCTGTGTTTCCAATTGTCTGTGTACACTTCATGTTTTTTTATAGGTCACTTGAGTTTATAACCTTTTCAGCTGAAAAACTCTATGTTGCATTATGTCAAAAAGAATCTCCTGCCAGAATTCCATTTTATTTTTATTTCCCTCTGCCAGTGTAATTTTATATGCATTAGCTGTTCATTCTCTCCCCACCCCCCACACTTTAAAATATAAACTCTTGGGAGAGGAGGTTTCAAATTATGATCACATATGCTTGTGATGTTACATCAGATGCAACTTTAGAAAACACTATTGAGCTGAAGAATAGTGAATTACTAAATGCCAATATCCAGAGTGGTAGCCGTGTTAGTATCTTCCTGTGGTACCCAAGACTAAGCAGATAAACTTTCATTGACTACAGAATGCTTAATCAGATGCGTGTTGTCTTGAACTGCAGGTACATTTGTAGGGTTTTTTCACAGGAAGGGGGAGGAAGTGTATAAACAATCAGATCAGAAGGAAATGAAACTAATTAGTTTCATATGCATACAAAATCAGTAGTTGATAAAACAAACACCCTGACATGGGGACACCAGTGATCGCATATAGTGTGGTAAAAATCCATTGTGTCAATTTACTCTGAAATATAGCCCTAAACTTTTTGGCGTATTGCAATTCAACTGTTTCACGCTTTAGTCTCCTTCTGAAGTTCCTTTGTTTAAGGGTAGTCACCATAAGGTCTGTCTTGTATCTTGGAAGGCTGGTATGTCCCCTCACTGGCTTCATTGCCATTTCTGATGTCAATTTTTTGTCCATTTATTCTTAATAGCTTAGATACTGTTATGTTTGCCTTATGGAGAAAGACACTATTAGAATATGATGGCACATATTGCAGTGAAATATGAGCAAGTGATAGAACCCCTGATGTTGTGGATGATAATAGGACGTCCTGTAATAGTATTGCCAGAGAAGATAGGTGGACAGAGGTGGTATTTGAGTCAAACACAGGGTCTGGTTCCAGTGTCTATATCACTGTTGTGTGCCTTTTTGTGTAGCTGTTTTAGAGTGGCTGGGGTGAGCTGGGTGGAAGTATAGTCCTGCCACCCAAGCATGAGAAGAAGGTGTGTAGAAGTTATATTCCTAGCTTTAACAGAATATATTTTCTTAAATATTGGAAGTTAGAGAACGGAATAAATTAGGCAGCCTAAATATTTTTACAGTCTCAGTGTACTTGTTGATCATCTGAGCAGCACCCCTGAGCTTATACCTTTATGTGCAGTGTTTAGTTGATATGTAAGATTGTAGGTAGAACCTGACACCACAATGATACTACACTTATGCAGTGGATGCACAGAGGAATGGCAGTAATGCGGTCTGAGTTCTTCTTATGTGAGAGAGCTACATAGATGGAAAGTATAATCTTTAAAATTACACATTTCAGTTTGCTGCAGTGGATCATTAGGTCATTATAATAATTTATAGCTCATATTCAATTACTTATTTGAAGCACACTCCCCCACCCTGATTATCCCCCCACCCCAATTAAGCAGCTATATAGCTCAGATTAATAAAAATTTCTGACCTTTTAATCAGCCCTGCATTCTATAAACTGACACTTTCCATTTTGCCTGAGGAAGAATTCTATGCAGCAGTTGAGAGGCCACACATTTACTAGTTAGCCTAATAAAGATGGTTTTGCATTATTAAACAACAAGAACAAGAACAATAATTTTAAAAATGTTTGCCATTTTTAAACAGAAAGGAAAGTTAACCCTTTTTCAAATAGGCACTAAGAGAGGCTTGTCCTCAAAGGAGCAAAATTCAAACTATGGAGTAGAGAAATTATGGGAGGGGAAAAGAAATTCATAAGTAAGGCATTTAACCTTCCCATGATTCATTTCCTTGGCAATGGGCCTGTACCTGACTAAACCATCAACTGAAATGCCAGGGTATGTGCAGTTGAGGTACAGCTTATGTGCCCTAAGCTTCAGAAAGAAAGATTCTAGCTCTCAACTTCCCCCAGCTGTTTAAATGGGGGGAGGGGAATACAATAAATACTTTTTAGCTTAGGCAATTGCTTTAGTTACCATGTTATGTAAATGTAAATAGGAGAAGGGTGGAGGTGCCTACAATACAATCTGAATGTGTCATGATGAAATGATGTATGCTCTGGAAAGATGTTTAGAACTCCTGGGCTCATTGCTCACTGTCGATGAAATTCTAATCTCCTTTATGCCAATGGGAGGCTTGCCACTGACTCTACTGCAGCCAGTATTGCATTGTGCTGCAGTAGTTCTTTCCACCGTCAGCTAAGTTTTGCATTTACCAAAGATTTGGGCAACCTTCCTCATCCCCTTACTTAGTTCAGCAGACACTGAGCTATGTAAAGGACTTTTAAGAACTTGCCTCAGTTTTGAACCTGGCACCATTTGAGCCACATTAGGTAACAACACAGCATATAGATGGGGTAGAAGGGCTACCGTTTTGGCTTTTCATTTTTTTAACACTAGGCGTTTTGAATTTAAGAGGGGAATAAGCAGCATATACTAATGTGGGAACCTCTGTTTCCCCTCTTCCAAATTTTGGAGCCATACTTTAAGCAGTGCTTTGGGGATAGAGACTTTGAACTAAATTATCTCAGTTTTTGTGGTGTGTAGAGATGATTGATGTAACTACATATGTGTATCCTAAATCAATTATGTTCTTCAAATTACTTCAGAGAGCCTAGAGGTTCTTGGATTGCAAGAAGTGAGAACTTTCAAACATAATAAATGCTTTAATTTTATAGAGCATTAATGCTTGGGTGAAAAAACACCCAGCATGTGTACATTGGAATGCATAATGATCACGCTGAAGCCTATTTTGCTGCAGGGTGACAGCAATATTTATAGAGCCTGTGATAGGTAGAAGGAGCAACTGAAGAGAGTGTCTTAGGGATCATCTACTCTTCTACTTTGTGCCATGCATAGAAAGCAAGGGTCCAAACGGTTTGTCACTTGACCCCCACTTTCTAGGCATAGATCTGAGCGGTTTTCCCCTTGACCCATTCCTTTCCAAGGGAAAACTTGCTCTTTAGAGAGAAAAAAGGAACAAATGGCAATCCATTTGGGGAAAACCAGAATTGTCATTTGCTGTAATTGAATGCTAAAAAGCGGCTTTCCCTGGGGTACTGCAGTGGGACAAAAGGAAGTGTGGCTAAGCCCTGACAGGACCAAAACAGGATAGAAGTGTTAACAATAAAAATCAACAATAATGCATAAGGATATGGAGAGAAGGGAGAAATGTTTAGGTGGAAATGGGGAATCTGAGCATATGAATGAATTGAAAAGAAGCCGGACTTTGAGCTTTTCAGGAACACAACGTTCCAAGCTCTGCCATGGAACTCTGACCCTCACTGAGGGGAAGGCTCTACTCTGGAAATATGGATACTGCAGGAGTCAGTACCAAGGCTCTTAGTTTAATGTAAACAAAGTGGACATTTACTATGTTACTTCATGGTAGCTTAGTCCAACCAGTAAGTGCAGTCATTGGGGTGTTATCGATACCATTAACAAGAAATAAAATAAAATTATATTAACCAAGCTACCCTACTTTAGTTCATGTCAAATGTCAGTCTTAAGATAAATATGCTGTGTTGTTCTGCTCAGAAGAATTACTTAATTTTCTGGAATGTAGAAATAGAATCCTCTGGGGTGTGTCCTTGGCATAACACTACAGGCGAATTCTTCTACCCCTTTGGTTCTATTGGGTTGGGACATGTGGTACTTTGCCAAAAGTAGAGGTTTAGCACTATGAAGCACATTTTGTATATTGCTAGTGTTGTAAAATTGTAGGATTACCTTCATTAGATTTTTCTGCTAAGTTAATCAACTCAGTTTATTGCAGCAATTGACTTCAGCAAGGCAGGAAGAAGAGCACTTTCACATCAATTAGTTCAGTTACCTCTCATGGTTCAATTTAATTCAGTCTACAGGGCATTTTCTAGTAATCATGTTAACATTTTTAATTATTTGTAAAACAAAGCCAAAAAAACCATTCTGCTCATCCTTTTAAAAAATCACTAAGTATCACTTAGTGGGCTGGGTTCAGGCACAGGGGAAAACCATTGTTTTTTGCTATGTGAACAGAGATTGAAAGCATTTTCTTTCCATTTTAAACTAACTGAAGTATCCTGAGATGATCAAACTCAAGAATTATAGTTTGTTTAAACTACAGTTAGTAAGAACAACCATGATCTGAAGAAGCAGTTTGATCCTGATTTGTGATCACTAAGGATAATTTTAAAATACCATAGTACCTACAGCCCATATGTCATAGGAAACTGTAGCCTGCATATGAAAGTGGATGCTTTGAACCTCCTCTTGTAGTATACAAAAGGAGGAGAGGGGAGCCAAAGTAGTAAATTTGGCCACATATGGGTGTGTTTTTTTCCATTTTTTGTGGTTTTGTACAGGTAAACATATAGTTTACATTAAAATCATTTAAAGCATAACCCAATAGACAAATTAGAGTGCAAATTGTTTTATCTTAAGGATACAAAAACTAAGTTAAGTTGTTTTTGCTTAACTTCAGTTCCTGGTCTTGCATACAAAATGTACATACATTGGCTTAGTTAGTTCCCACAAGTTTTTTTTTAATTTCACTACAAGAAAAAACACTTTACTTAGTGGGTAAAGGAGTCGCCCTTTGTGGAAAATACAAGCAAACCAGCACTGTGTTACTTTTCACTCATTTAATTGGTACTGTAATTTGGATATTGTGGCTAAATTTTAACAGTGCTTCCATTCAAATAAATAAGAACTCTTGGGTTGCACTGAAGACTTTCTTTCCAAGGATAACTTGTCACACCTGTGCAATGTTTAACTAATGCTCCAGCCTTCTTAAAATAGAGTTCCGCTGTTTGAAGAAAAGCAGATTAACTAGTGATCAGTACTCTTTTTTTAAAAAAAAAACCCCACACATATTGCTACCATTGCATTTAAGGGTATGCTACTACATGGTTCTAAGTTAGCTGCAAATGCAGCACATAAGTCTGGAATAAGCTTTGTTGAAGACCACAGGGTGCTGCAGGTTTGTATGGAAATCTTCTACAGATAGGGATTGCTCTTCTTGGCTCTAGGTTTGAGGATTCCCATGGGAAAGTGCCCTCTGGTGAGCCCTTTCCTACATCAGTTAGTAAGCATGCCTAGTAGTAGTGGCTGTGAGATTTTGACCACTTCGGCCCATCTGAAGCTGATACAGGCTCGTCTTATCTTGAGCCCAAGGAGAGTAGAAACACACTTGTGATTTTAACTGTTGTCACTACAAGCCTGGTGGATGGTCTAGGAATGCCAGAAACAGTATTGAAACTAAGTAGTTGTGGATGGACCTGACGATCAAAACCACTGGGAGTCCTACATAAAAGCAGAATATAAATACAGTAAACACTTTCTTTGATGTACAGTTTTAAAAATAAAATAAATAGTGCCTTTGAATACTGCTATATAATATGTGGTACACAGAAACTTGATTAAAGTCAAACTGACAACCATGTGATTTATCATCAGTAAGATGAGATTCCCTAGTAAGCTTCAGTAAAATAAATTTTGTTGATTACAGTGTGCTTTTCTAATACTAAGATGCCAGATTACAGTGTGCTTTTTCTAATGTGTAGCATTTAACCCCTGCTTTAAGGGACAGAAAAGCCTTATACTTGTGGCTTCAGAAATAATATTGTAGTTGTAATTTTAATTTTTTTAAAAAATGCAAGAAACAACCTCCTCAGATACTGAAGTTTTACATTTTTTGACATGGCGGTCTGTGATTTGATTTTTCTTTGTTTCTGTTGTCCAGGTTTGGAGGAGACCAACCAGTATACATTAATATTATTAGAGATCCCATCAACCGTTTTTTATCCAACTACTTTTTCCGCCGCTTTGGAGATTGGAGAGGGGAGCAGAACCACATGATCCGCACCCCAAGCATGAGACAAGAAGAGAGATACTTAGTAAGTTCTGAATTCTTAAGTCTTTCATAACGTCAATCTATTGAACTTCATAGCTTTGCTTCTGCTAGATTTCAGACTCTCTGCAGATATATTGTACTTCCACATTCTCTTATCTGGAGTTGGATGTTACATTTTATGTTTATCTTTTGATCACATTTTGTTGCTAAGTGGCTCTGCCCCACTACCTTCTCAGAGGCCCTTGGTGAAAGCTCTCGCCTGGCATCTACCAGAAAGGCCAGACTGCTGAACGAGATCCTTTGTGCCAGCAGACTTTGATAGGAGTTGCCTGGAAGAGCAGGATGCAAAATGCTGCCTGAATAATCCTGTTTCTCCGTGAACGCCATATAATTTATGTTCCTGTACTAGATTTAGGTGTGATTTTTATTTTTATAATCTTTGGGAGCCACTCAGGCTATAAAGCTGGATATAACCATTCAAAATACAGTGGTACCTTGGGTTAAGAACTTAATTCGTTCTGGAGGTCCATTCTTAACCTGAAACTGTTCTTAACCTGAAGCAAGACTTTAGCTAATGAGGCCTCCCGCTGCTGCCGCTGCGCTGCCGCTGCACAATTTCTGTTCTCATCCTGAAGCAAAGTTCGTAATCCGAGGTACTATTTTTGGGTTAGCGGAGTCTGTAACCTGAATCATCTGTAACCCGAGGTACCACTGTAAGTACAAATACAGTGGTACCTCTGGTTACGAACTTAAATCGTTCTGGAGGTCCGTTCTTAACCCGAAACCGTTCTTAACCTGAGGCGCGCTTTCGCTAATGGAGTCTCCCGCTGCACGCACGCATGCCCCAGCACAAGATTTCTGTTCGCATCCTGGGACAAAATTCGCAACCAGGAGCGTTTGTAACCAGAGGTACCATTGTAGATGTGTTAAGTCAGAAATGAATTAGTTAGCTCTGGCATTTAAAGTGAGGCAAAGTTGTTCAGAAGCATTTGGGTAGTTGTGGTTTAACTTTCTTGATTTCTCTGACTCATCCCAATCTCTGTTTTAGTAGATTTTGAATATGGAGTATCAAGTGATTTCTAAAATAACACATAGTGGTACTTGGGCTGCATTACTATACCATACATCAGCTAAGGACATATAGTAACTGGACATACAGTGGTACCTCGGGTTAAGAACTTAATTCGTTCTGGAGGTCCGTTCTTAACCTGAAACTGTTCTTAACCTGAGGTACCACTTTAGCTAATGGAGCCTCCCACCGCCACACGATTTCTGTCCTCACCCTGAAGCAAAGTTCTTAACCCGAGGTACTTTTTCTGGGTTAGCAGAGTCTGTAACCTGAAGGATCTGTAACCCGAGGTACCACTCTATAGTCAAACCATTCTTAGAATATGGGAGTTGAAGCAAGGAGACGCATGCTCCAATCCCTACTCAGCCAGAGTCACCTTGGGCTGGCTACTATCTCTCTTCCCAACCTACTTCACAGGATTATGTGGTTACCATGGGGGACCATTTCTTAATGATATGTTGATGTTTAGGCTACTCTGCCCCTTAAACTATATGCTTACTTTGGCCCAGGAAATGCACATAATTTATTGGAAAAGAAAATTACCTCAATGCTGGCATGTTGCAAAATTTCTAAATATTTAGATAGAAATCTAATAACAGGCATAAAATGTTATAATGAGTTTTTTTTTTAAATGAAATGCTTATGTGTAAAACATTCCAGTTCAGTTGCAGTGGAGATAATAATAATTAATCAGTAGCTTTCCACATATATGTTTCAAGGTGATGCACGCAATATAATAAAAAGCAGGTTAGAAACGGCATAGAAAATAACAGCAAATGAACCGAAAAACAATAAAAGGAGGCAACTGTGGCAGAGACCTGTGCTTCCAGCCAGGAAAGCTTGCCAGAACAAAATGTCTTCAATTCTTTCTGAAAAGTGCAGGTAGTGGATGTCTATGTCATATGGCAGAAACACTGTTTTGTAGAGCAGGGGCAGCCACACTACAAGCTCTGCTCTGTATTACTGTGGAGTGAGTTTGTGATCAGTTTTGAACCTCAGAAGAAAATCTCTTGCAGACCACAGTGAACTACTAGTTATATAAAGGATAAGGTGGTCTCTCAAGTAACGTGGAAGCAGACCATTTGTTGCAATTACACCAGGCTTCCCTTGAGACTGTAAGGTTTAAATGGCTTTTGGATGCTGATTTGATGAGGCTATGGAATTTTTTGGTGGCTGAATGTTTTTAGTGGTTTGGCCTTTTCTAGTTGCTTTTGTTTTGTTTTTATCTTGTGGTGTTTTTGATATAAGCTGTCTTGAACATAAAAAGGGAAGTAAATCAATATCTCATTTAAATAAAAATAATCTGAGTTTATAAAAGTGAAAATTAATAGTCATTTGCCTGCAGTTCTGTAGTTTATTCCTTTCATTATTCAATACAGTATGTGCATGTGATAGATAGATAGATAGATAGATAGATAGATAGATAGATAGATGATAGAATGTTTTGACAGAAGAATCTTAATTTGTGGCCACATACCACAAATTTACAATGCAATTCTAAATAGATTTACTCAGAAGTGAGTCCCATTATGTTTATGGTTGTTTATGATTACAAACTATAGCTTAATGAAGTTAGCAGGCTTCAGTGAACTGAATGTCTCATTGTCCACTAGAACTATTGGACATTCAGCATAAAGGTGAACACTGGAAGATTCAGGACAGATGAAAGAAAGTACAGTGGTACCTCGGGTTACAGACGCTTCAGGTTACAGACTCTGCTAACCCAGAAATAGTACCTTGCGTTAAGAACTTTGCTTCTTGATGAGAACAGAAATCGTGCGGTGGTGGCGCTGTGGCAGTGGGAGGCCCCATTAGCTAAAATGGTACCTCAGGTTAAGAACAGTTTCAGGTTAAGAACGGACCCCCAGAACGAATTAAGTTCTTAACCTGAGGAACCACTGTACTTATTCACACAGCACATAGTTAAACTATGGAACTCACTCCCACAGGAAGCAGTAGTGGCCACAAACTTGCATAATTTCAAAATAGCATTGACAGATTTATGGAGGAGAGAGCTAGGATAGCTGTGGCCATGATAAATGTGCTCTGCCTCCACAGTTAGTCGTGCTTCTGAATGCCAGTTGCTGGAAACCACTGGAGGGCAGAGTGCTGTTGTGTTCTAATGCTTCTTGTGAGTTTCCCACAGGCATCTGGATGGCCAATGTGAGAATAGGATGCTGGTCTTTGGCCTGAAAGAACATGTTTTCTTAGAGCGTTGCTGCCATTTCTGCTTTGTCCGATAGCAGTTGTTTCTCCATCTCTACTCCACCTCTTTCAATTATAAACTAGAATCTTATGAACAATCATAGTTTATATTTGGTATAACACTAGTTTGCCAGTAAATAAATGTAGATTAGTTGACTGGATATTCTGTTAGGCCTGTTACACCAATTCCTTTAAACTTGTGTTCCATCTACTTAATAATTACAAACTCATTGTAAATATTTCTGAATGTCACAGTATGTATTATAAAGAGTCTGTTGGGACAGGGAATTTTAATGTGAGCTTTTTCTGAGAGCATATTAATAGCTTTCCATTATGTGTGCAGTTTGCATGTGTTTATGTTCTTTGATATGTGCAAGAGACAGAAGAGTATGGAAAAGCGTATTTATGCCAAAGTCTTTGGGAACATCACTGTAGAAAATGTGAAACGTTTCTAGTACACTTTGTACCTCAAGACTTTTGCTAAGTGTTACATGTGCTCTGCTTTCATGTGACGTAGGAGTCAAGTGCTGGCTGTCTCTCAAGTGTTCTCTTGAAAATGAAAAACTAGGTAGCATTTAGGCCTTCCAGGCTAGTTTTAAAGTCTTTGAGGTTACCTATGGTGCGTAACTTCAGAACTATGTTCAGCTACAACATAGTGGATTTAAATATCTTTTAAGATAGCCCTGTGGCCTAAAATATTGTTGGGTGAACTGAAAGCTTTCTCATTATAAACACTTACTGTTTCTTCTGTTTTGTATAGAAAGGCCTAATCGTTTTCTTGGATTATCGTCCTTTTTGGCAGTCTTTGCTTGACAGTTGTCCTCCTCAAAGAACACTGTTATTTGTATTTGAGGAAAGTACTGGCTGGCTGCCAATAAAATGTGTTACAACAAGTCAGTTGTTCTCAATGGTAAAGATGTGTGTGCTTTTTTTTTTTTTTTTGGTGTGGGTTTCCCCCCGCCCCAATGGTCGTGATTTCCAACCAAATGTTCTTTGCAGTGCAAAAGATATATTAAAGCGGATCCAGTTGTGAATTGGTTGTTTCAACCAGCTATGAGGAAAACGAAGGCTGCCACTATGCTACATGTTTTGTGACACTCCCCTTGAAGATGGTTCAAGGTTGCAGCTGGTGCAGAACATGGCAACCTGCCCTTTTTGACAGGGGAAGTGAATAGGTCGTGCTGTATTAATGCTAGAGGCTGTGCTAGTTTCTGTTTGTATTCTGCTCCAAATATCTGGGACCCACTTGATTAGACGATCCAAGAGTCTAACTTGGCATGCCAGCTTCATACAGCTTTATGTATGTTGAAGACGATCCCATATGGTAAGCCCATGTGGTCTTTTGATTGTGTTCTCTGTGTTCTATATGTGAGCAATGTTACTGAAACGAACATACCCTGCTATTCTTAAGAACATTGGGGAGCCTTGCTCCAAACACTCGATTCTTCAGTAGTGAGAAGCATAGTAACATAGAACTGGACTTTCTAGTGGTAACAACACCCTTTGCTGTGTAATGTCTTCCACACAAATGTTTATAGCCACCCTATAATGACAGGTCTCTGGATAGCTTACAGGGTTTAAATAATAGAAAATTTACAACCAAACAAAATGCAACTAAATTATAAAATCATACCTTACTTTAAAACAGCAAGGAAAAGAAACTTTGTAGCCACTAGTTTAAAACTGAAGGCAAAACACAAAGTTTCAGAACTTCTCCTTGCTCAGGTTGGAGTACGTGCCCACCAATATAATAGCATGAAAATTTCATGGGAAACTGGTAGTAGATAATGAAACTATTTCAAACATTCACAGGAAGTAGTTTAGATCAGGTCTTTTTAGTTTCTGAAAATGACAGCTGTAAGCATGGCTGCTAGGAGGAAAGGTTTATTCTTGATTTTTAAAAAAATACAGAACTGCAATTATTTATTGGGTTGTTGTAGATATTGTTTGGTTTGTTAGAGCCAAATGGACCTCTTGGCACCCATGTGAAGATGTAAATTTAATAAGTGAAATTCTTATTGACTTCACCCCTGAGGTATAACTTAAACTTCAGAGCTGTGTTTTAGCTTTTTGACCTATCAAAATGTTCATTGTCTCCTTATGCTTGCCCCGTGTGCTCTGTAAGAAACAAAGGATTAAACTTCTCACCAGTGACTATGTTACCAAATGTGATGTGCTACTGCCTCAAAGTACCAAGGTTTGGGCCTTTGAAATATCGAAAATGTTTGTGGAAAATTCCACTGACCATTTGGAATCTTAGGGTAAATATAGCTTCATGCCTTGAGTCTGCTCCAAAGAAAACAGCAATTTGTACAAAATGTTGGATAAGCTGTTTTAAGTGTTTTGGTGAATGTCTGTGTTTATCAAGACTTTACTTAAAGCCAGCAAGTCTTTTATCCAAAGCCAGATACAGTATAAGCAGCTGCTGCATGGTGTGTGCACAACTTTGCTACTCGAATTGACTTTGGGAAAAGCTAAAGTGCTGTCTGCCTTTCTATCCCCCAGCTACTGATATTAAAACAGGCTGCTTTATAAGTCAATACCAGCCCTTTGCCCCTTGGTCGTTTTTGTTGCCATTTTCTGCATGTTTTCCAGCTTTCTAGTATCCTTTTCAAGATGCAGGAACCGAAATTGATGTGCTTGCACTATAAATTTCTACCCCTTTCCTCATGTTCTCCATGGGATTCATCCTTCTCAGTTATTATACACTGGGTCAACACCATCAATCTGCTATCCATAAAAACACAAGAAGAGCTCTTAATGTCTCAGACCTTTTAATTCAGCAACCTGTTCTCACAGTAGCCAACCAGATGCCTACGCGAAGCTATCCATCTGGAATTCCCCAGGTCTTCACAAACATACTGGCTCTGACAGTGGAGGTAGTACAC
The DNA here is from genome assembly GCF_964188315.1 of Podarcis muralis. Lineage (NCBI taxonomy): Eukaryota > Metazoa > Chordata > Lepidosauria > Squamata > Lacertidae > Podarcis > Podarcis muralis. Next base: position 56,896,785 of record NC_135657.1, on the reverse strand, counting down.
CACCATCATAGCTGATATCTTTATATATCATGATATCAAGATCTGTCTCCTGGTCAGTCACTGCCAACTCAGACCCCCACAGTGTATATGTGAAGTATATGTGATTTGGATTTCAGCAGACTTGGCTGCCTCACTGATCCATCCCTAACTCCAGATCATTTATGACCACTACAGGTCCTTGCAGGACCCCACTTCTTACAACTCTTCATTGTGATAACTGGCCATTCCTGCTCTCTACTACTCCTTCTTTATCCAGATGCTGATCTACAAGAGGACCTGTCTCTTTCCCAACAACTACAAACTTTACTCGGGAACCTGCAGTGAGGGACTTTATGACAAACTTTTGCAAGTCCATGGAATTTGGTGTCTACCAGCTCATCCCTCTCTACTTGCTTATGAAGACTCCCAGAGAACTCTGATATTGCTAGAAATATTAAAATAAATGAAACATATTGTAACTATTCATAGTAAAATATAAATGCCATGGAAGCTTTTGGCAAGATAAACTAATAAAACAACTTGTTGCTATTCCAGAATACTAGAGAGATGGAAAAAGACTTTCCTCGCTTTTATTTAACAAAAAAAAAGTTACCTACAGTCAAGTGTTTGGAAAATATAAATTACAAGTACAAATAGAAATAGAAAAGTAAACCAGGTTCTCTCCCAGTGTGACTTGGCCGTCTGCATTGTACCATCGCATGGGCTGCTGTGGGTATGTGTAAATGCCATGCTCTTCCCCAATGAATCATTGCCCTTCATTTGAACAGATTCAAGGTAATATGGGCTAAGTCAGCTAAATACAGATTGCATGTAACACAATTTGCTGTTGCTTATTGTAAAATAAGGACAAGGACCTTTTAGCTCCACCCATTAAAATGTTCCAGGTGAGATGCTCTCATGGAAGCTGGTGAAGTTGTTGGTTAATTGACAAGTTACTGAAACACGCTGTTCTAGGGCCACTTTCCACTGCCCTTTTATTGTAGGTTAGCTCCAGAAAATGTGCCTAGCTTTGGAGAAAGGGTGGAGAATTCCCCAGGCATGAGCACCTTTGTGTGAGCCCTGGATAGAATCTTTTATTTCAAACCTAGCTTCAAGGCAACAGAGTAAGAGATTTACTGTAAATTAGTCTTCATGCCATTTTATTTGGCCATTATAGGGAGAGCGTGCTGATCTCTCAATTTCCCATTGGAAGCATGAAAATTGGCAGCTTCAGCATGACTTTCAACTAGGTATTGGCAGGTTGTCAATAAGAACTCATGATAGAGCACCACTTTAGAGATCTCTGTTGAAAACATTGATCAGAGAAAATCAAAGGCAGAAGAACATTGCTTCTTCTGATGTGTTTGAAGAAGAGACTAATTTGCAAATTATTGATCATAGTCTTTGAACAACTGCCTGAAGGTTCACAAGAAACTGCTTGCTACAGCAAATGCATTAAAAATGCAAAAATATAGTCCTTAAGTCTATGATAAATGCCAGAGACCTTTTATAATTATGAATTTAAATTTCTTAAATGCCTAAAGTTAAGGCAAACTAGTATAAACTGATCTAATAAGGAAAATATATGGATATCCAGCTGCAATAAAATGTTTTGCATCAATAGCTTGCAGCACACACACAAAAACACACATTTAGAACTGAAAATGCATAGATACAATTTTATGCATTTTAAAATGCAGTTTGCATTTTCTAAAGCAAATAAGTACAGTACAATGAAAACCAATCTGAATGCAGACTGTGAAGTCCTTCAAGGGAGGGCTCCATGCCTTCAAGATAAATGTTTATATAGTATTAAAAATCCATTGAAAACAGAGTGTGGTTCATAGCAGTAAATTGTCTCTCAAGCCTATGGATTAAAAGGCTAAGCCAAGGAAGACATAATCAAGTCAGAATGCACTAGGTTGCATGAAGATTTCGCAATCAATTGTGCCTTCTGGAAACTGAAGGGACATGCACTCAATAAATCTGGGTGAGTTGTGGCACTTGTAACCGGTCACATCACAGACACGGTATCTGGTGTTTGCTTGAAATGCTTACATATACTGGTGCTAGCTGGTTTGGGGGAAATGTGCATTAGCAACTAAATAATGTGATTTCAGTAAAGTCATCCCAGCAGCAAAAACTGTACAGTAGCCAAAGATCTTTGGATGCAGCACTACAACTGCATGAAGAAGACAGATTATGTGAAAATATTTGTCAAAGGGGCAATATTTGTTCTTTGGGAACAGCTACAGTTTGCAGGCTTATTACTGAGGTCTGGCTGTGAGTTAGAAATATGCCTCATAATTCCTTGGTTCAGCATATGAACTTAGCAACTTGGTATGCTTCTCTTTTAAAAATGTGTTCTTCTCCAGTTAGAGAACGTCCATCCGTTTTTCTGGCTGCTTCTCCTATGGCACTCTATGCTGTTAAAGCAGGCAGGGAGAGGGGGCTTATATTTCTATACTTCTACCCTGGGATGTTTACTGCCTTTTCAGTTATGATGTATCACTTAACTATGATTAAAGCTGGTATTTGCTCTGAGGAAGGAAGGGTTTGCACACTGTGAGCACATGATCCCAAGGTGTGTCTGCAGTCTCTTTCCTGTAGTGAAGAGCTACCCAGTGTTAACCTCCACTTGAGTCCCTTTCAACTGTCTGCAACCATCGTGGAGAAATGAGCCCATCAGAGTGAGTCAACACTCCAGCCCCCCTCTCACATTACTTATGGCATGGTGTAGAAATGGGCTGCATGACCACACCTCTGTCCTATGACTACACCTGATTCCCCAGCACACATACATTAGCATAGACCACTGAGCTAGGGAAGCCTGCATGGGTATACCTCTCTGTGTGTAGACTTTCACTAGATCCTGGAACCCTGATTCCACAAAGTTCTGTGCACAATGGCTTTCCCACTTCAGTGTCCATGCTCAGAGCCAGCTATAGGGGATGGGGGCTAGACAGGTTTTTTGCCCCAGGTGAAGCCTCCAGAGGGATGCCAGTGAGGCTGTGTGTGTGTGTGTGTGTGTGTGTGTGTGTGTGTGTGTGTGCAAATGCACGTGGGGGGTTGCCAAACTGGGTCTTTGACCTGGGTGGAAAAAAAGCCTAGCTTCACCCCTGTCCATGGCTAACTCATGGTGAGTGCGGACAAAGGCAAAGGTGCATCTCCTTACTATACTTTTCCCTCCTAATGTGTAAAAATGGCCTCCCTCTTTCCTGACAATCACAGATTTATCATGGCTTTGCTACTATCCAATTTTATGATGTACTTCATAGCTAGCACAACACACTTGCAACAATTTTTTTGTCCAGTCCTGACTCATGAGTCACATTGCTTCCTGTGACAGTAATCTTGTTCCTTGGAATCATCATGTTACCAATTTCTGGAAGATAAAGAGGAGTAAGGGGATTCTGGGGTTTTTTTTTTTTTTTTTTTTTTTTTTTATTAAATCATTTTTCCTTTGGTGGTAACTGTGGCCATGCATAGGGTTATGGACTGGAAACTGTAGCTTGTCACCCCAGCAGTCTTGTGTGGACATTGAAATAATGCTGTTGGCCTTATTGTAGTCTCTGGTGGACTCTTACCCTTTCTTGAAACACCCACACAATCTGGCACAGTGCATTATCACTGGCACATCTCCTTGCAACGGGCCCCATGGTGGAATAGTATTGGCTGCAAACCTTTGGCTCAAATAGCATTGGCAGCCTGTGCATGCAGTTTTGCACCACATCTGCTAAGCATATGGTTTCCTTTAGCCATCCCCCTGCATTCATAAGCAAGATCAAGTTCTACTAACATTAAAAAATGGAAATTTAAACAAGCTGATAATGAACTTCTCTGGAAAATGTTTTAATAATGCATTTTTATATATAATAGAATCAGAGGATTGTGGCGTTGGAAGGGACCCCAAGGGTCATCTAGTCCAACTCCCTGCAATGCAAGAATCCATGGCAGATGGGCACCCAACCTCTGCTTAAAAACCTCCAAGGAAGGAGAGTCCACCACCTTCCGAGGGAGTCTATTCCACTGTCAAACAGCTCTTACATTCAGAAAGTTCTTCCTGATTTTTAGTCAGAATCGCCTTTCTCATAACTTGATTTACTGGTTTGGGTCCTACCTTCTGGAGCAGGAGAAAACCAGCTTGCTCCATCTTCCATATGATAGCCCTTGAAATATTCGAAGATGGCTATCATATCTCCTCTCCCATCTCCTCTTATCCAGGCTAAACCTGCCCAACTCCCCTAACCGTCCTTCATAAGACTTGGTTTCCAGACCCTTGATCATCTTGGTTGCCCTCCTCTGCACATGTTCCAGCTTGTCAATGTCCTCCTTAAATTTTGGTGCCCAGAACTTGGGTTGGTCTGACCAAGGCAGAATAGAGCAGTACTATTACTTCCTTTGATCTGGACCTTAAACTTCAGTTGATGCAGCCAAGACTAGCATTAGGTTTTTTCGCTGCTGCATCACACTATTGACTCATGTTAAGCTTGTGGTCTACTAAAACCCCTAGATCGTTTTTACATGTACTGCTGGCAAGCTAGGTATCCCTCATCTTATATATGGTTGATGATGAAGGTAACCTAATAGTATGTATGTTGATTTCATTTTTAACACGTATGTTTGTAAATATTAAATGGAGGCATTCAACAGGAATCTTCACCCCAGGGGCCCTTCCTTTCCTCCAACTGTATTCCTAAATACCAGGATAGTACCAGCAACCCCTTCCCCTTATAAGCAGAACTGTTTTTGACTCATGCTCTGGGCTATTTGAGTAATTTCCACAGATAATTTTGCTATAGTCTTATAGTGCCTTCTTGGTCAAGAAACTTCCAGATGTGCCACTCTGCTCAAGCCATCATGACTCCTAAATAGCGTAGCTGGACAAGCAGGCTTCAGATCTGTTTATTCTTTTTGTACTTAATTTTGATAATGGTTCCCTATAGATAATGGGATTCAACACTCCTCTCTCCACTTTAGAATGAGCAGAAGAGAGAAACACCTAAGTGACTGTATTATTGAGAGCCCTAATGAGCAGAAATATGGTGTAAAATATAATAGTTTTTTTCAGATATCTATGTAAACTTTAATGGGGTCTTAATTTTCCAAAGTCTGTTTGGGTCATGTGCTTTGCCTTTTAGCTTTGTTTGTTTTCCTATCAGCTCTTTGGTTTCTTTAAAAATCTAGAGGAAAATGGTTCAGAAGTGTAGACTGGATAAATTTAGCCATAAATGCAGAGAAGGGAAGGTGGTCTGGGGTCATGCCAGACAGGATGGAAGAAGTCTAGTTTCCTGTATGACGACCAGCTTGCTCTGTTTGTAAATAATAATGTAATGTAAATAAGCATTTTGGGGGTGGGGGAGTATTAGAAGTTTGGCAAGTGGTTTTGAGGATTCTCACTAGAGCAAGGAAATTTTCTTTGGCTTTCAGTGATGAGCACTGTTGACACAAGCTGTGATGTTAGAAAGGTAAACCCCTTTAGAAGGAGAGTTCACCCCTCACTAGGCTCACACATTGTTTTTTTTTCATATTTTTAATCCATTTCCCTCTTTTTAGTTTTGTTTTCTAGTTGAAAACCATTCATATAGTTCACCACTTCCTCTGCAGCTCTTGTGATATGCCTTCAGTTGACATCTCTCTCCATCTTCATTAGGGAATATATATGAAAGTAGAAAAACCAATTAAATCTAATGGAAAGCTAGGGCAAAATATTTGGTGAAAAAAATGAGATGCCTTTGGTTATATTGTTTAATAATGATGAACTAGATTTGGCTAGTATCTGGAAGTGCATGATTAAGTGCTTAAAAGGCTAAGAACAAGTAAGAGCTACTACAGCTCTCTTTTTTTAACCCTGCTTTTAATCTGTTGCTTTTTATTAGCCATTTCTGTATTGGGACTGTTTTTAACTTTGTGTGATTTTATTTCAAACCACACAGGTGCATTAAGGACAGTACAAAAATGCTGTATGTGAGCATTTTATATCAGTGTTAGAAACTGAGATATGAAAACTAGGAACTAAATGGCAGCTTAAACCGAGGTTATGGGTGCAACAATGGACTGTCTAGGTGTGCTTTTCTATAATAAGAATACAAAGTGAAAATAAATGAACTGCAGCAAAACATTATGTTCATTTTTCATATGGTCTAGTCTTTTCCCTGTCCACCCCCCAAATATTCCTAAGAGGGTCTTTTCTCCAGTCTTCAGAGAGTAGCTGGAACAGGGGAGGCAGAAAAGGGTCCTCTTTACTTTCCACTCTGTAGTTTTAATCTGAAATCTTAGGTGCAGTACTGCACCCAGAGCTCAGAAACTGCTCGCACTAATGAAATTCCCTGTTGCAAAATGCGCCTAGAACAATGGGAGTTTCGAACACTGTTTTATATATCACATTTTGTATATATTATTTCAAATGTGTTTCTGTTGGGAGGGACAGTTCTTAAATTTGTAGGTGCAAGAACTGTCTCAACATAAATGGGGTCAGGATTCAGAAGTTATTTTCGTATGTGCTCTCTCCATGATATTTCCTTATAACTGCACTAAAATTGGTGGTGTTAAACACACACTAGGGAAAGCTATGGTCCACAAATCAGAACCCTGGCTCTCTATAAGAATCAGGCTACAATCCTATACTTGCTTACCTCTGATGTAGAGAGAGGATTGCCCTTGTTTATCTTCAGTTCTAACATCAAGCTATTTAGGGAATGGAATAGTATCTAATGTGAAATCTTATGATGTACCTAAAGCCTGGCTCTTCTGTTTTAACAAAATCCATTCTTCTAAAAGGGTGGTGCAGGTTTGTCTGCTTACATCCATTGTACTATCTGTAGGCACTGGACCAGGAAATCATGCATATCAAGATCTTCTTATTTCCTGTATTATGATTTATAAGAACTTCTAGATGCTTCCTCTGACTTACAAATTTTATAGAAACTTTAATAGCTTATTTCATTTGAAAAAGCAGAAAAGGTCCAGAAAAAATGTCCATTTGTAGTTCTGTCTTCAGTTGCCATACTGATGGTGTACACATGCATTTATATTATTCATGTGATACTTCCAGTTTATTAGATGGCAACCTGAATATCATCAGTTAGCATGGGAAGTAATATGCCATTGCAGATGATTTTAGTCTACATTGTGATAGCTTATACTTGAATATGCTCTTATATAAACCTTTCTGCTTTAAGGTTTATAATTTTTAGCTTGTTTTTTTAATCCTCTTAGTAGTTTTCAAAATATGTTATGCAAACACAGATTTTAACAGGTCTTCTTAAAGCTTAGTTTTCTTAACCAAAGCCAGAAGATAAAGTAGATTTTCATTAGCTGAGAGAAGCCCCTAGGCTTTAAAGGGTTGAGCAGACAAAATCCTGGGACAAACATTTGAGGGGATAAGGTTTTGTAGTCAATAGCCTGCTAACATTCCTTCAACAACAACAACATATCAGAGCTGAAATCAAATTAAAATTCATGCTATTAAAAACAATATAATTATTTTAATTCTATAGTAAGAATTACACAAATATGTACTGTTGAATAATATGCTTTTAAGTGTGCATTGTTGGAGCCATTAGATTAGTGGTATTTAAAACTTTTTCCATTTAAGGTCTATCCTTTTTTAAAAAAAAAATATTTTTATTCAATTTTCAATACAAGATTTACCGGTAAACATACATTTTCAATATTATCACAAATACGTAATTTTGACTTCCTTCAGCTCACCCGCGAATCTTCCGTTTTCTAATCTTCTATCCGCAATTCTAAATTTAACATTGCCTTTTATTTTAAATAAACCTATTCCCTTATTCCCTTTTTTACAGTGTTTCTAATATTATTTCTTCACAAAGCTTCCTGTAAACCCACAAACGTTATTTGCGTATCACAAATGCTTTTCATATAGTCCACAAATTTGCTCCAGTCCTTGGTAAACTTGTGATCTTGTCAGTTTCAGATCCTTCCTGTTAATTTATCTAATTCTGCGTAGAATTAACACATTTTACAAACACAGTACAGTGGTACCTCGGGTTAAGAACTTATGGTAATTCGTTCTGGAGGTCCGTTCATAACCTGAAACTGTTCTTAACCTGAGGTACCACTTTAGCTAATGAGGCCTCCCACTGCCGCCGCACGATTTCTGTTCTCATCCTGAAGCAAAGTTTTTAACCCTAGGTACTATTTCTGGGTTTGTGGAGTCTGTAACCTGAAGTGTCTGTAACCCGAGGTACCACTGTATTCTAATTTGCTAATACATAATTCCTCAAATATGGTTGTGAATATTTATGCTTCATTTTTGGAATACCTCCACAAATTTGTTCAGCACAGTTTGTGCTATTGGAATTGTTACATGAATGTGAAGACTGTGCCAGATTTATACATTTGATTTTGAAACAGTTAAAGATTTAAAAGGGAAAAAACAAACTTGAGAAGATTTGTTGCAGCAAACTCTGCCTCTGACATACATCTGTATAATTTCTGGTCTGAGACTAAATGCATTGTTACTCACTTTTGGAAATTTAATCAGGTTCTTGATAAATTACCACTAACCCACTATCCATATTCATTTTGTCCATTTTAAAGACTATGAATACATGAGCTGAAGGAACTGTTAACTTGCAAGTGTGAAAATTTCAAAAACAATAATGGCTTCCCCACCCCCCACAGGTTTACTCCCAGAAACTTCCTAGCCAATTTGAGGGTATGGTGGAAAGGAGTTCACTGGACAAGTTCCAGATTTCAGCCTCTTTAGCTGCATAAGTGTATACTATAAAACATTGCATTTTAAAGGGATGCATAACTTAACAAAACTTTCTGTAGTTAGATAACTTGTAGCTGAATATTTTGTAAAGGAACTGATATTTCCAATACTCGTGCTGATCTTAAAATTATGGGTGAGATTCAGTGTAGCATGAGCAGCTGTCTGCTTGCACAGCGGCGCTTTTCCTTCTCCATCTCCCTGCAGCTGCCCGTATATCCCAAATCTGCTTCAAAAGTTTGGAGAGAGCCTCCATATCAGATTTTGGGATTGCAGGTGTGGCTGGAAAGGGGAGAAAAGAAATAAGAAGTTCCATTGCACAAACAGGTTTCTGTTAGCAAGGAAGCGGATATAACTGGATCTTGTTTTGTTTTTAAAGGGCATCTACACACCCATAGAGGGACATGGATGGCACTGTGGGTTAAACCACAGAGCCTAGGACTTGCCGATCAGAAGGTCAGCGGTTCGAATCCCTGCAACGGGGTGAGCTCCCGTTGCTCGGTCCCTGCTCCTGCCAACCTGGCAGTTCGAAAGCATGTCAAAGTGCAAGTAGATAGATAGGTACCGCTCCGGCGGGAAGGTAAACAGCCTTTCCGTGTGCTGCTCTGGTTCGCCAGAAGTGGCTTAGTCATGCTGGCCACATGACTGGCTGTACGCCGGCTCCCTTGGCCAATAAAGCGAGATGAGCGCCGCAACCCCAGAGTCGGCCACGACTGGACCTAATGGTCAGGGGTCACTTTACCTTTACTTTTACACACCCATACACCTGTAAGTTTCAAAAGCAATATAAATAAAACATGAGGATTCCCTTCTGAATGTAGTAAATCATGTTGATGCAATGGTTTGTTCGACAATTCGGGCCTTAGATCTGTGCTCCATCACTGGAAGACAACAGAGAACTTCATAGTTCATTTACAACATTTTCTTTTCTTCCCCCCTCCCCTTCTTTTAGGATATTAACGTATGCATTCTTGAGAACTACCCTGAATGTTCCAATCCCAGGTTATTTTATATTATTCCATATTTTTGTGGACAGCATCCAAGATGCAGGTAACTATGTTATCTCCCTTTTCCAAGTTATTTCTTACCACCTACTGGAGCTGGGGTGATTTCAGTTTTGGAATGTTCCACAGAAAACAGCAGAGAGCCCAAATTATATCATGCTGGTAATTAATATGAAAGTTAAGGAGTTGTGCAGAATACCAGTTCACAGATTGCGTTAGAAAGCAAGCTGTGCCAAATGCTAAAGGACTGGACAAAAAAAGAGAGGACAGATCAATCGACCTTCCCTTCCCTTTCTAAAATACTGAATAGAAGGAATGCAAAAATAAGATGGCTCTAATAAGCCTCTTCTTTTCACACCTCAAAAAGCATCAATTTGTCCAGAATTCAATATCCAGCTTTTGCCAGAATATAGCCACCTGCCCCATCTGTGACATCAGATGTGGGGCATGTGGAGATGCAACTGAACCTGATGACACAGCCAATTCCCTGCCAGAAGTAGACTTGAAGTCACTGTCTATCAGCTGATGTGTGGTGATTTCAGGCCTCCTGAATAAAGGCACTTTAAACTACCACCCAGGGCTCTTTGCAAACCTTGCATGCTGCCTTGAACTCCAGTGACCATCTCCTGGTGTCATAGTGACACCAAGTGATGTGATGGGTGAGTGCTGTCTAATTTGGGTAGGGGAGATAAGGATTTGGCCTGCTGACCATATAACATTCCCAACCACAAATAGGCCACGATTGACGGCTTAGATCCCTTGATTAGGCAGATCCATTGTTGCTTTAAGTTGCTAAACCTAATGAGGTTTATGCTACCTTTTACTCACCTGGTGCGCTCCAGAAATTTTAGATTACAACTCAGGTGCTGTCTGAGGCTGATAAGAGTTATAGTCCAAACCTCTGGAGGGCACCAGGTTAGTGAAATCTGGGCTATGCTGTGCAGGGCAAGCCATATGTCAGCTTCTTGGTATATTGATGGCTTAAAAACAAGATTATTTGAAAGTCTTAAAATATGTCACAGAAACTTAGATAGCGAACATTAAAAATGATTGATATTCCGCAGTTGGCAAAATATTCTAGCTGCCTAGCAGCCTTAATACTGTGAATTGTTCTAAACTCAGTTTTTATTACAGAGTAAAACTTTTGTTTGCAAATTCAATTTAAAGATTCTTTTCTTTTATGTTCTTGAAGGGAGCCTGGGGAATGGGCCCTTGAAAGAGCAAAAGTGAATGTGAATGAAAATTTCCTACTTGTGGGGATTCTGGAGGAATTGGAGGATGTGCTGCTTTTACTAGAAAGATTTTTACCTCATTATTTCAAGGATGTACTCAGTATCTACAAAAACCCAGGTAAATGTCTTCTGATATATCCATGATTGGTTTTTCTTTTTTAATAAATAAATAAATGTAATATTCTTAAATGTCACATATTAAATGCTGAAGAAGCAACAAGACAGCTGTAACTCTGATGTACACTCTTCTTTTTTAAAGTGCGTTCATTGGATTAAAATGCAAAAAAAAGTTTCCATATTCTTTGCATCTTCTGTTCAGCTATTGCTTTCAAGTAAGTAAGGCCTCCCCAGAAACACAGTATGGAAACTATGATTTAGAGATGTTTGGAGTATCCTGCTGTAGCTAACAGAGAAGTGGCAGGGAGAGCATATGTCTCAGAAGAGGCTTCCTCGTTGATCCAGTTACTAACAGAACCCACTTCTAAAACAGGGGGAAACAGATGTAACATAAAAAGATAACTCACAGCACATCCCTTAGCCACGGAATAAGCAAGGCTTCCTCGCAGCTCTGCAGCTGAAATGCCAGGTGCCCAGTGAGTGCCAGCTTGCCCCTCCCACTATATAGGTCTTTTTTCTTTTTAGAAGCACAACACCCAAGTCCATTTTTCTGTTGCATTTTTCTGTTGTTTCTTTGCTGTCATCATTTTTCAAGGAAATGCTCTTTTTATACATGAAACATTTTGCTTGGTATCTTTTTTTTTGGGGGGGGGGAGTTCTTGGAGACATCAAAGGATCTTGTCAGTTAGTGCTTCCACAGCTAGCTTCTGCTGCAAACTTGCAATGGGTTGTATAAGCAGTGTCACTCAGCTGATGGTAAGGCTTCTATCAGAAGAATGGGGAGGGAAGCTCATTTGTCTCCTCTCCTTCCCCATTCTGTCAGATGAGTGACATGGCTGGATACACCTCTGAATTTGGATCATAGATTTTTTTATTTGTCCTAAGCCTCTTCTCCTGAAGAACAGTCTGCATGTGCAATAACAAGAAATGTTTTTTTCTTCTTCTTTGTACTGGTTTCAACTAAATCTAGCATAAATAATGCTAAATCTTTTTGTGTAACAGTCAGTAGCAATAAGTGAGACAAATGCTATGTTAATTATTTTCATTTTAAGAGTAAGCTTATGCTTCTGGTAAATAAGCACATTTCTTTTCATATAATGCCAAAACTCACGAGAAAGGGAAATTTAAACTTTGAAGAGCCAAGTGTGTATTAAGTATGGAAGTTAATTAATATCTTTATTCCATGCTAACTTGATTTGGCCAGAAGATGGCATTGTCCCTCTTATTTTCTCATACAATTATAAAACATGAAACTTGAAAGAACAGTTACATACATTCTGTCTCTCAACTGCTCACATTTTATATTCTGATCAATGAAGAATTAGTAGGCAAAACCATCTTAAGCCTGTAAGATTCAGATGTACTCTGAAAAATGCTTCGATTGGAACAGAACCATGTTTTATAAACCACTGCTTAAATAAGTGTGCCTAAAACCGATAGTTTTTGTTATGTGTTATATATGAAGTTTGCCTTCTAAAATAAATGTATAATTTGTGATGGTCATAGTAATCTTTGGAGAAGGTTTGCAATACGTAACCATTCACTTTTAACTTATACAAAAATATTTAGATTTATATAGGAGGAATTCGGCACTGTGGTAAGGTGAGTGTTCTGTCAGTGCAAACAGTTCGACTTCCCAGACAGGCCTATCCCCCTTCTCCTCCTGCTATGCATCATTCAGAGGGTTTTTCCGAGTCAGTTTTAGGGGTAGAGGGAGGCTAGCCCCACTGAATGGTACTTGTTAGGTGAACCCCACCATATGTATTTTTATCATGGGAATGGACTTTCTGGTGGACTTTTGCATTTCAAGGATTATGAAGAGGTTCAGATTGAAAATAATTTTATGTTCCCTAAAATGAGAGTTCTGTGAATCAAGGACAGAAGCAGAAAGATTTGTCCCATCACATCTCAACCTGAAGCATGAAAAAGGTCTCTTGAGCTAAGATCCAGTTCACAGATTAGTTGACAGGCATTTGTAGGATGATCACCTCTTCCCTGTGATGGCTGCACACAGTCCAGGACTGTGCTGGCATACAGCTCGCATGGGCCCAAGAGCAAGTCTATAGGCTATATTTTTGCAATCTGTGGACTGAAGCAGACAACCACTAACAGTGCAATGATTGCTTGAAAATCTGCCACACGTCAGCTGGTAATCCATAGAAAGCAGCAATCATCTGTCTCCACTCTCACAATTATTTATTATTTATTTTGTTTATTATAGCCTGCCTTTCCTCAAAAAAGCTCAAGGCACCTAGCAGCAAAAATAAAACCACAAGTTAACAATTCAAAATGTCACTTTTGATTTAATACAAAAGCATGAAAACATTAAAATAGCAGCAGAAAACAGCAAGACAGCAAGTAAAAATAAAAATTACTCAAAAAGGCTCCCCACCCCGACAGTTAAAACCGATTACAAGCTAAACGCCTTTCTAAAAGGGAATTCCACAGCTTAGCAACTGCCACAAAGAATGCCCTCTCCTGGTCACAAACACACACACACACACACACACACACACACACACACACACATGTTCAGGGGCAGCAGAATTATTAAGAGTTGGATAATCATGAGTGAACCAACTATTCAAATGCAAGTGGAAACACTGCAATGTAGTGCCAACTTGGACAGCCACTCCAGAAGGGATACCATGGCTGATGGTCTGGAAGGCAACTGAGAGACGAAGGAGAATCTGAGATCCCGACAACTAGACGTTTTGGAATCCATTTTACTGAAAGTTTAGGAGTCCTAAGAGACCAGTGTGTTCTTCGGAGCACTGGGAAAGACTAGGGGAGCATGGGCTGCCTCTACCCCCTGGGGAATGCAGTGTGCATGGGTTTCAGAGTTCCTGGCCTGGGTTTTAGGAAGCTGAGGTGGATCTACCAGGGAACCAAGCAAGCTGCTTTGATCTTGGGCAGAATAAGCCCCCGATAGCTAGCCCTGCTTCCCCCAGCAAGTTGTGAGCAGGTTGTACCAAGGAGTGCAGGATGCACAAGCTCAAGGTGTTTTAATGCATCATCAATCCCCTCCCATCTGGGCTGTGAGAGTGAGTGGAAGGGTGGTGGCAGCAACTACCAGGCAGTAAGACCTGACTGACAGCACTGTAGGGCTGTTGGACAAGAAAACGGGTGCGAGAGGCTCTCCTGAGCACACACACCCTTCTCCACATTGGTTGCTCAAAACTGTAGATATAAACAGAGCCCATTCCTTGTCTGGAAATATAAACAGTTGTGTAGCTAGAGGGAGCTTAGTTGAAATCAGAAAATCAGATTCGAACCGCTGACCTTCTGATCAGCAAGCCCAAGAGTCTCAATGGTTTAGACCACAACTACTAGTAGAGTCAGAAGCTGAGTCTGGAATGCAGAGTGAGCTAGACCAGAGAGCCAATTTCTTGGTGTTACCGTTTCTGCTCTTGAACTGGCTTTTCTTTGGCAAATAAATGCTGAGTTGTGTTTGGTTGAAATTCTATAAAGTACTAGCAGGTGGAGCACAAATAGTATAAGTTCCAAGCTGAGAGTGTGGGTTGTTCCCCCCCCCCCATAAAAGCATTGAATTATTTAAATCAAACATACTTTTCTCTGCCATAGATATCATAAAATGATTGGGCCACACCACAATCTGAATATTTGGGAGGCAGAATTAATCCATTATCTTTCCTAGTTGCATAGGCTCTTTCTCCAGTAACTTTGTAGGTGGATAGGTGGAAATATAGCTTTACAATACCCACAGCTGATCTCTGTTACTTGCAGCTGAGTTCAGTAGCTGTATGACTATCCTGAATCTGAGGATAAACCAGCTTTGAATAAACCCAAAAACTAAAGAGGCAAAAGACTCTGCAGTAAAACGCTCATTTCCCAAATACAAATATTGTAGAGATGCAAATTGCCTGTGAGATAGGGGAGTGAACTTGCACTCACACAATGTTGCATCCAATGTGTTATGCATATTAGAGATGTGCATTCCACATGGAATAGCATTTTAGCCTTAATTTCAGAAGTTAGATAGGCTTACTTTATTTCTCCTTGACTTTGTAGTATGTTGTTGACATTTTATAGTCTTTTGAGGGCACCAAGCTGTGGAGCTGTTCTTTCAGTGATCACATCTGGTTTCTTGGCACAGCAGTTACTTTGTTACAGCGCTAGTTTAGGGAGCCTCTCTTGGGGTCAGCTTGCTGATGGGCTGCTTTGTTTCTCTTCCACCATATTCATTCCCTGGACTTGCTTTCAAACTCATTTTTCAGCTGCTTGCAGAGGAAAAAGGTTGATCTCCCCTTAGAACAGAAAAAGCAAGGAATGATCTGATGCATGAATTTGATTGGTAACTGCAGCCATATATGTGCTACTGCATCTCCATTATTGCCAGAAACAAGTTCACACACTTCCTTGCTGTACTCAAGCCTCAACTACTCCATAGTGAATTGGTAAATCTTCCTCAATCCACCTCTTAGGTGTTTGAAACCATGCATAAAAATATAAGAAGTTGAAGTTTTTATTTTCCCTGTGTTATGACAATATGTAAAATATGTCTTGTGTTTGACTTCACTTTTTAAATTTTATGGTATGCACAGCTTGCTTTCCACAAAAATCGCTAAGAAATCTAAATAATAAAGTTACATAGATGAAATTTTATGCTCAAATGTAGTAAAAGAAATGTATGTGAGTCCCTAGATTCACAAGGGATCAGCAAGCTAACATCTTACATCCAGTATCTCTCTCTCTCTCTCTCTCTCTCTATATATATATATATATATTCATTCATGTGCCAGAAGATTATTCTTAAGAAGCTCAACTGTGCAGATGATGACAACAACTTTTTCCTAATAAGCACAAAGGCCTCTGAGCACAGGGGTTTTTGTTTGTTTGTTTTAATCTGAACATACTCCCAAGTTGATTGTGGTCTCTGCACATCTCTCTTGAGCTTGTAAACAGCTGTAGGGAGCCTGCCTAAGATGGAATCATCAGAAACAGTAGAGAACCTTGAGAACCTCTGGCTTGCTTTCCGCCAGAATTGGAGAGCTCCAATCTCCCTACTGACCAGCCAGCCGGAATGAGGTCACAGGAGAAAGAAGCTTCCTGGGATTAACACCTAAGCCACAGATGACCATCAAAAGGGATCCCAAGCCTAAGCCATTTCCCTCCCAGTTTTTTGGTGGCCATCACCAACCTTGCTCTTTTCCATTCTACATATATGTTAAAGAAGTTCTGGAAGGAGATGGAGTTTCATTTTAGCTTTTGGAGGAAGCAGGAAAAACCACACACACACCCTCCCTGACAGTTTCTTGATGTGCTGCTTAGGAGAGCAACAGGGGAGAGGTCTTATGTTGCACTGAGTAATGTTCCCAAGGTATCCACAGCTTGCAGAGCACTTGTGTTCTAGGTTTTTGTCACGGTCTCTTCCCTTGTGACAGGATAGAGACCTGCCTGCTTCTTCCTTTGACCTCCCTCTGCCCTCCTGAAAGGATGCTTGTAAGTGATATAATGGACTCATTCCTCTCTGAGGATGAACTCATGGCCAAACTGTATCCAGATTTAATGGTAATCAACACTGTTTTTAATGGTAATCAACACTTAGGGACACGGGTGGCGCTGTGGGTAAAACCTCAGCACCTAGGACTTGCCGATCGCATGGTCGGCGGTTCAAATCCCTGCGGCGGGGTGCGCTCCCGCTGCTCGGTCCCAGCGCCTGCCAACCTAGCAGTTCGAAAGCACCCCCGGGTGCAAATAGATAAATAGGGACCGCTTACCAGCGGGAAGGTAAACGGCGTTCCGTGTGCTGCGCTGGCTCGCCAGATGCGGGCAGCGCTGGCTCCCGGCCTCTAGAGTGAGATGAGTGCACAACCCTAGAGTCTGTCAAGACTGGCCCGTACGGGCAGGGGTACCTTTACTTTTACCTTTAACACTGTTTTTCACCTGTATCAGGTATCTGTAACAGTGACAAATTCTCCATTCCTGTTTCTGTTTTTTAAAGTTTGAGAGAAAACAAATGGATGATTATTCATTCTTTTCTTGGTGTGAAGCTAAGACTTGAATCAGGACTTCATTCAACAGCTAGGCCAAAGCTTCTGATTGATTTCTGATGTGTATCAAAACATAACTCAGAAGCAAAGTGAATAAGATCAGGTGTCTATTTGCATATACTGTATTGTAAAGAAACAAGGGCACACAATTCATGTAATACGCTTCATAGCTGACGTGCAGCTCATGTATTTTGTACTCAGGTATCATAGCCAAGTACACACAAAAAAACCTGAGTGCAACCCTACAAGGGCTTTGCCAGGAAATGGTAGGTCTGTTAATTGCTTCTGTTTCGAGAAGTAATGTCCCACTCAATTACCAAAGCCTAATAGTGCATGGCCTGTGGCAAAGAATTTGGTATTGATCGGTGCCAAATGTGGCTTTTCACTTTGCAAAAGTCTGAGAAGCAGGAATAGATTGTTGTTTTGAATTTCAAGTACTTAGCTGTCATTCATCAAAATAAGGGCAATCTCTTAGCAAACAAAAAGGCATTATCCAGCTATTGACACCATCTCTAGATACAATGAACACATCAGCAGGATTTTAAAATATAAAAATAGATTTCAGAAGTCTGTTTCAAAAGTCTGTGTCTGCAGAATGACTGAAAACAATGTTAATTTTTCCATAAAATACTGAACCCCATTTATCAGGCGTACTTACCAGAGGAAAAATAAATTGTTAAGACCATTGGCCTCTTATTTTCTAGCAGCAGCTGTTTTGCTAGTGGTAGCAGCAGCAGCTCCTCATATAACATGTTTTATGATGAATGCAAGCAAAAGCCAACTTTGAAATTCCAGCACTGCCTTGTACGCATAAAACATAAAACCAATTTAAAATAACATAGCTGTTCAATGTGAGTCGTTCTCCCCCCGCCACCCCAGTTCTCTAAATACATTCCGTATGAGTACCAGGGCCTTGTCTGTTGATTTCTCCTTGACTTGCCCCCAAGATGTTTTCGATTCACCAGCTGAAACTAGTACAAAGTATGAAATTATAACTGCATATAAAATGTAGGTGCAAGGTGAGCAGAAGTACATGTATGTGCATGCATTATTTTAAAGCCATGTAGATGCCTGTTGTAAAGACCTTTGTAGGTAATCTTGGTCTGTGTCTCTTGCAAGAAATATGATAAATTGCAAGCCTGTACACAAGATACATAAAGTATCAGTGTTTCATTCCAGCATGGCCCAATTATAGGGTGAGCAGCTATTTCAACAGATAAAAGTAGTAGTTGCCAGTCTGCTTGGTCAGTGCCAAAAGGTTTAGCCTATGGCAGGAGTGGGAAAACTTTTTGGCTCCATGGGCCATAATACCATTATCAGGATCTGCCTCATGAGGCCACCCACCTATCAAAATCTTTTGTGCTTCAAGTCTCCTTGTGCGCCTTTTTTAAGTCCCCCAATCTCAGAGGCTTCAAAAGGGGAAAATAGAGAAACTTGCAAAGGGTTCTCCAAGTCTTCCCCCTTTAAGTTCCTGATCTTGGAGGAGTCACAAAGCCTGTACCAAGTCTCTCTTCCAATTTAAGCCTCCAAGGATGAAGGGGGAAACTTGCAAAAGGCTTTAAAAAGGCCTCACGCTTCTGTTTGAGCAGTTTTAAAGCCTCTCTGAAGAAGATTGCATGAGACACCTATTTTGAAATGAATTTTAGGGATTTAATTGTCACTCAGCTGATGAATGTGGTGCAAATTGTGTTGCCTTGGCTGTGCAGTCTTGTTCCTGGGAACAAGATCATGTAGCCAGTGCAGAATTAAATCCTGTCCTCCCATCCTGTTGACATTAGTTGATGGGTCTGGGCATAGTTTTTTGGGGGAAAGCCCTGTGAGCCAAACTGGATGCCTTGGCAGGCCACGATTGGCCTATGAGCCAGAGGTTCTCTACCCCTGGCTTATTGTTTCATGTTTTTTTCAGGCATTAAGTATCATTCGTTGCTGAGAGCCAGTGTGGTGTAGTGGTTAAGAGCGGTAGTCTCTTAATCTGGGGAACCGGGTTCGCTTCTCCGCTCCTCCACATGCAGCTGCTGGGTGACCTTGGGCTAGTCACACTTCTCTGAAGTCTCTCAGCCCCACTCACCTCACAGAGTGTTTGTTGTGGGGGAGGAAGGGAAAGAAGAATGTTAGCCACTTTGAGACTCCTTCGGGTAGTGATAAAGCGGATATCAAATCCTAACTCTTCTTCTTCTTCTTCTTTGATGAAACGACAAACTATGGTAAAGTGTCAATGGACACTAAAGCTTCTGAATTCTTCCCTCAGCCATATGCACCCAAGGCTCACTTAGGCGTGTTTACAGTTTATTAAGATGTCCAAACATGGCCTTGGGCGACTTGTTTTAAACTAGGATTTATTTGTTCAAAATTGTTGGTTGTGTTGATAAATTTGCTATGCTAATGTCTTAATTTGTTCCAGGGTCAGCATTGGGCATCTGCTTTCAGTACTATAGCCTCATGTGCTCTTGAGGGGATGCAGAATTCATTTCCTTTAGCTGTGCATTATTACAGAGAGTTCACACACAACAACAAGAAGGGAACAGACTTCCAGATCAGAGGGTGACTTCTGCAGCCCAACTCGACCCTGGTATCTTTCTTCCTAGAAATTAAGCACTGATTATGCCAGCAAACCTATCAATGGTTATGCAGTGTTTCACATACTGCCCTGATGACCTTGAGTGCATTAGTGAGCTTAAGTGTTTGCCAAACATGCTTTCATGGCATTCATGCAACTGTTAAACCAGGTTGACAAAAAGAAGTTGAAATCAGAAAAAAGCTGTATGAATCAGTTGCTAGCGATGTTGGAAAAGGAGTGAAATCTTATTTCAGTAACACAATAAAATTCTGGTTTGGGCTGAATACACTCAGGATCAAGATGGTAGACTTCAATAAATGTTGAACATTCTGTTGTACAAATTAAGATTTATAGAAGGATTATCCATGAGTCTGCATCAGTTTGGCCAGTTACACTCTATTGACTGAAATTTTAATACACACTTTAGCAAGGTCCTTGTGCTTTTAATAAAAGAAATTCCAGCACAAATGTTGCCTGTTTTAGACATTGACTGATGGCATATAGCATGTTCGCCTAGTGATCTCTCAATGTTGTGAGTTTTATTGTTTTCTCTTTAACTTGTAGCACAACTTGTAAGTCCTCTACTCATTTTAATAATGGATTTATTCTGCAGGAACAAAAAACCCTGGGTGATAACTAACACTTCCCTTCAACTGAACCTGTCAATGAAATGGAAGAGGGAGACCATTTTTGGTAACCCCATCTCCCCCTACACCCTCACTTCCAAATCTACTCTGGAGGGGCCCCCAACTCGTCACATAGCAGCTTTTTAGGAGGTGCAGAAAGTGGAGGGGGATAGTATTGCCTTCCATCAGCAGAGGTGAAGCATTTGTTTGTTCTTTTCAAAGGAGCTTATAGAATGAAATTTTTGACAAGTTCTAATTTAGTATAAAATAAGTATATTTCAGAGATGTGTTGATCTCGCTGTATGCTATTGCATATTCCACTTGTTAAAGAAAAATAATTTTAATACATTAATCTGAAACGAGCACAAAGCAATTTTGTCTCCTGTGCAGAGAAGAACTTACATATGCTGTATATTACATGCCTTTCAGTAATTCACAGACAGATGTCACACAGTACTTTGGTATATTTTGCTAGCATTTGATAATGGCAGATTAATGTTTTGGTTTGTAATTGGTGAAGGAAGAACCAATGAATACCTAGAAATGAATTCCTAAGAATAACCTCTGCATATGAATTTCAGCACAAGGGGTTGTGCTTTGAAGCAGAGTTCAAATATGCTCTTTAGAATGCTTCTTTATGCAAGCAGACTCAAAAAAGTTCTGGAATACTTGAATTCCATTGGGGGTTAAACCTCATTTAGGAGCAAAACAGGGCAAGCATGAAAAGACATTTGGGAACATATTAATCACTGCAATGTGTCTCCATGTATTCTAATATTTAAAGTAAACATACAGTAGAGTCTTTTTACTAACATTTTGGGAAAAGAAGTTAACCTGTAAAAGTTTGACACCCGAAAGTCCCATCCATCCCCCCATACTCTTGCCTATTTCCTCTGTTCATTAAGTAGCTTGTGCTAATATATCATAGACACCAGGGGGAAGGGAATGTTTCTTTTCTGAAAAAATACAATTAAAGGGTACACGTAACACAGTTCTTCCCTTAAACTATTGGATTTCTATATTAGGAATTCTAAGGTGGTTTGTGCAGCAGATAAAGGACAAAGCGAGGAAATTATTGCGAAGAAAATGATGTATGAACATAACTTATTCCAAAATGTGAGATGGAAATTAGTGCATAGGAGATGTAGGATTTTAAGCTTCAGGCATCCTTTTCAGGGGGAAATGGTTTTAGCAGTTTTGAGAGTCAACAGTAGTTGCCAGAGTTCCTTATCAAATAAATGAACTATTTGTATAACAAGAGGAGGAATAGATACCAAGTACAGAATAGACATTGAAAACATAAGTTACATCCCCAGCTGTAGGCGCTTGAGGTTGCATCGTATTCCTGTTGAAGACCAAAGGGGGTTCTTTGTGATTATTCTTTCAAAGTTGGCCCAAGACGTCCTTAAAAATATGGTTGGGGTTTTTTTTTAAGTGTTGTATTTCAGGAGACTGCTGCTATCTTAGATTTACTCCCAGGTAATTGAGATTAGGATTACAGTTTAAGGCTCTAAATAACGTGGGACCCAAATACTTAAAGGAACACCTCTGTATTGAGATCTGCAGGAGAGGTCCTTCTGTTGTCTAACCGCTGGGTAAAGCCTACAGTGACACAAGGTAGGGCCTTCTCTGTGGTGACACCTCATTTATAGAACTTCCCTCCAAGATACAACTGGCACTTTTGCTAACTGGTTTTTGAAGTCCTCTTCACCCAACCCTTTGAAGGGGGTTAATCTAGATGAGATCAACTGTGAGCTGCAGTGTTAGTTCTGGTTGTTATTTTCATTTTATTGTTTTAAGGTATTTATGTTTTGGATTGTAGCCTGTAGCACTATTTGAGCCTCCAGGACCATGTGCCAGGCAGGAGAGCAGGCCTGCATATGTTTATCCATGTGTGCCCCTGCATCCCATTCATAGGCGCCGACTCCATGGGGCTTGAGGGGGCCCGAGCCCCCTCAAAAATTCGTTTGGGGGGGCTCCGCCCCCCCAATAATCTCCGGCGCCCCTCCAGCAGAGCGCCATCGCCGCCCCTCCCCCAGCCCAAAATGCACAGGGGGGGCGGGCTGCATGCCTCCTGCCCTCCCTCCCGAGCAAAAGCTCCACCCAATTTCCTTTGGAGCTGATTAATAGGCGCAGCACGCTCTCCCCTATTCGCTCACGAGGAGGCGGCGCCACTTTATTTGCATATTCATGAGCTTATTTATTATTCATGAGCTTTCCCGGGCCCCCCCAATATTTTTTATAAGTCCGCGTCCCTGATCCCATTCCAACTCCTCTCCAAGGCTCCCTGGAGTTGGAGGAATGTCTGCAGTAAGGAAGCCTGCCAAATGAGATCAGGGTCCCAGCTTACAGGGACAGCCTAGGCGTTTTTGGTAGGCTGTCCTATTGCAGGAGAGCCTTGGAAAGGGGCTGACGCAGAGTGCATCAGTACAGACAGGATGTGTCTGTATGACCCCTCTCTTCCTCGTACATTAATAGTCATGTGGTATTGAAAACTCAGTTATTCATGCTTGTGTTATCACTTTATGCAATCAGAGAAAAACTCAGGTTTATAAACATTAAACAACCTATTAAATAACCATTAAATCTGTACAAAGCTGTAATGGTTTAAAATATTTTCATAAGTCTGAGTCTCCGTTGTGATTCACCAAAAGCTTGCTGGTGTTTGCAAATCTGAGCTGAATTGCAAGCAAACTCCCTCTCCACATGTTAGTGTTTTGTTAGAAATCATACTCAGCAGATTTTTCATGGTTGTAACTTGAGACAGTTCAAACTTTGGTGGCTTCAGCTATTTTTTTCCATTGTGTGTTTTGTTCAAACTTCAATGCAGGTGACTTAAAGTTGCACTGATGATACAGTCTCTCTTTTGCAGCCAAGTAATGAGTTAGCTGCAAGCTTGCTATATTTTAATGACTTGGGCAGTTGGGGCAGGATTTTATAAAAAAAACTTAGGACCTATTAAAGCATTTCATTTTTAGGAAGCAGGATGGAATGGCTCTGGCTCTTCCTGCCCCTCTGTTACTAGCCCTTTATCATTCTACAGTGATGAAGCAACTGAGGAGTACATTACTCCAACTTTTCATACCAACTGGGCCACAAGAGTACTTTGACATGGAACCATGGGCTGCACACTTTTGGGGGGGGGGGGGGTTGAGGCCAAAATTTGATGCTCCCCCCAGCCCAGTCCTAGAACCCTCTTACCTCCTTTCCAAACCCGAGAAAGCACTAGCTAGGCGGGAGGACTCTAGGACCACGTCAGAGCCTTCATTGTCTCCTTCCCAAAGCCCAGTGCCTCCTTACCCAGCTTTGGGAAGGCAGCACATGGGCTTGCAGGGAGGGGAGGCTTCAGTGTTGTTGAGGGCTGCCAAAAATAGTGTTGAGGGCTACCTGTTGGGCCACCTTGATCTTGTGGTTGGCAGGCAACCATTTTAATTACTGTATTTTTCCATGTATAAGACTAGGTTTTTCTCCCTAAAAAAATAATGTCCAAAATTTGGGGGCATCTTATACATGGATAGATCTCCCTCATTTCCCCCCTTATACATGGGGGCATCTTATAGATGGAAAAATACAGTACTCCCTCTGCCCACTCTGCACCAGATAAAATGTAAAGCAATTGGATCCCCCATAATGGAGGAGTCATAGGTAAATGTTTGAACCTTAGGTAACTGTTTGGAATGCTTGAGTACTAGTATCCTACAAACTGAGATTGACATGTTTACTTTTTTTAGATATTGCACAAACAGCAAAACTGAAGTTCACACTAGTACATTATGCTGATCTTTACTGGATAAATACTGAGGCAGACCACTTTCTCAGTCTTGTCATTAGTTTGTTTGGTTAAAATTGTTCTGAGAAGTTCTATTTTAAAATATTAAAATGTGAACGTCTAGGATTACAGTTTGAAAAAAATAAGACTTGAAAACAGATTTATAGTTTCAGAGTTGCTTTAAATTTCATTTGGCAAAAGCAAATACCTAGGCATTTTTCCTGTTCCAATAAGCTTACCAAGCTTAATAAATTCCAGAAGTTCAAATCTTTTTTTCCCCCTTGCAAGAACAGCTGGAGTGTCCTAAAAGTATTTGTGACTGCTTTTCTAATGTAACTCACTCCCCTTTGATTTTTGGTCCTTTGAATTCTTCAGCTTTTTTGTAGTTAACTTGAATGGGTGCATTTTCTTCTTATGATTATGCCTCATTTCTCCATGTTGCAGATGTCTCATTATTTTATAAAGCATCAAATTATGGTATTAAGTAATAAATCAAAGCACAAAGAAACATTGTAGAAATCAGATGTCACTTCTGGCTCTTAGAATTGCTGAAACAAGCATCTAATTTTGTATTTTTTTAATGTGTCACCTCATTCACAATATTCAAGGCAGCTTCTAGAAACAAATTTAATAATAAAATATAAACATATAAATAATTTTGATAACTTGCCTGCGGAAGGTTATATTTCAGCTTCATTGACATAATAAATGTGGTACATGTCCTTGTCATCTTCTAAATACCAGTAGATCTAATGTTTTAGTATCCACACCATACATCAGAGATGGCTAACCTCTCTTTTGGACCTGTGGCCAACTCTCTATAGAGGACACACATCAAAAGTGGGTATGGCTGAAGCGTAGAAGTATGGTGAGAACTGCAGTCTTCAAGGGTGCTTTCCAAAAGGGGACCTGTAGAAACAGTCAGTAAATATATGTACAGTGGTACCTTGGTTCTCGAACTTAATCCATTCCGGAAGTTCATTTGACTCCCAGAATGTTAAAACACCAAGGCACGGCTTCCAATTGGCTGCAGGAGCTTCCTGCACTCAAGCAGAAACTGTTGGACGTTCGGCTTCCAAAAAACATTCAAAAACCAGAACACTAACACTTACTTCCAGGTTTTCAGTGTTAGGGAGCTGATTTGTTCATCAACTAAGCTGTTCAAGAACCAAGGTTCCACTGTATTCTTGTTTTTTTAAGTGACAAATTTATTTTGGGGGGAGCCTTCTTGGCACTGAAGTATCACAGTGCAGGACCTACAAGACATAACCTACAGGAGAAGTCTGTAATATTTTTAAAGTATTTTTTAAAATTAAATAGCAAATTGGGGTGGGTAGTAGGGACACAGATAAAAAACCTATGGTGTGCCTGATGCAGGCCACAGGTTAGTGCAGTGTTTCCCAACCGGTGTTCCGCGGCACACTAGTGTGCCGCGAGACGTTGCCTGGTGTGCCGCAGGAAAAATTGGCGGCGGGGGGGGAATAAAGGGGAAAAAAAATTATTCCCCCACCGCCAGGCGTGGGGCTGGGGCGGGGGAAGCCCGAGCTTCCCCCTCCCCCAGAACGGGACCCAGAGCCATGCCGAAGCTGCGCGCAGCTTTGGCATCGCTCTGGGAGCTTGCGGGGCTGGGGGAGGAGGAAGCCCTCCGCCAGCCTCCAAACCATGTCGGGAGACAGCGGGATGGCGCGCTGCGCCTCTCCCGCTGTCCCCCGAGTTTGCGGGGCTGGCGACGGGAAGGAGCAGGCTTCTCCCCCTGCCAGCCTTCCAGACAAGTCGGGGGACAGCGGGATGGCGCGCTGCGCCTCTCCCGCTGTCCCCCGAGTTTGCGGGGCTGGCGATGGGGAGGAGCAGGCTTCTCCCCCCGCCAGCCTTCCAGCCAAGTCGGGGGGCAGCGGCAAGGGCGCGCTGTGCCTCTCCCGCTGTCCCCCGAGTTTGCAGGGCTGGCGATGGGGAGGAGCAGGCTTCTCCCCCCGCCAGCCTTCCAGCCAAGTCGGGGGGCAGCGGGAAGGGCGAGCTGCGCCTCTCCCGCTGTCCCCCGAGTTTGCGGGGCTGGCGACGGGGAGGAGCAGGCTTCTCCCCCCACCAGCCTTCCAGCCAAGTCGGGGGACAACGGGATGGCGCGCTGTGCCTCTCCCGCTGTCCCCCGAGTTTGCGGGGCTGGCGATGGGGAGGAGCAGGCTTCTCCCCCCGCCAGCCTTCCAGCCAAGTCGGGGGGCAGCGGCAAGGGGGCGCTGCGTTTCTCCGCTGTCCCGGACGGCTTTCAAAAGCCTGCCTTCAAAAGCCGTCCGGGACAGCGGAGAAACGCGCTGCCTTTCTCCGCTCTCCCGGGAAGGCAGGCGGAGGGGGGGGCAAAGGCTTTCGCCCCCGCCCGCCTTCAGAAGAGGTCAAGGACCTTCTAAAGCCATCCGGGACAGCGGTGAAACGCGCTGCCTTTCTCCGCTCTCCCGGGAAGGCAGTCAGGGGGGAGCAAAGACTTTCGCCCCCGCCCACCTTCAGAAGAGGTCCAGGACCTCTTCTGAAGGCGGGCGGGGGGCGAAAATCTTTGTCCCCCCTGCCTGCCTTCCCAGGGGCTTTTAAATCGCCCCGGACAGCGGAGAAGTCCTTCGCTGTCCCGGGCGATTTTAAAATGCCGCCCGCCAGCATTTTAAGATTGCCCCGGACAGCGGAGAAGTCCTCCGCTGTCCCGGGTTTTTTTAAAATGCTGGGGGTGGGAAGAAAAGCCCTTGTCCCCCCCCCCCCAGCCTTCAGAAGAGGTCGGGGGACAGACTGTCCCCGGACCTGGTCTGAAGGCGGTTTCCCTAGGAACGCATTAATTGATTTTCAATGCATTCCTATGGGAAACCGTGCATCGCAAGATGAAAAACTCGCAAGACGAAGAGACTTGCGGAACGAATTAATTTCGTCTTGCGAGGCACCACTGTATCCGGAGAGGCGGCCTTCAGGCGAGTTTTAATTTTAATTTTCCTTCTCCCACTTAATGCCCCACGCTCGCCCGAGCAGCTTGCAGTCCTCGGTAACCACGGCGACCCGAGGGAGGGGAGGGAACAGGGAAGTCGAGGGCGGCGGCGAGCCGCGATGACATCAGTGGGCCGCGCCGCCTCGCCCTGGCACGGTGTGAGAGCCCCGGCTAGTGGCGCGAGCTTCAGAATAAGTGGGATCCGCGTGCGCGAGACCGAGATCGCGGGTAAGGAGCTCAGCCCTGGGCAGGAGGAAGCGGGGCCGCGCGTGCGGGCCACATCCCCACAGAGAGCGAGCCTCCCCCGGCCCACCACTCCGGGCAGGTCCACTCGCATGAGGGGGCGGCGATGGCGACGGCCGGCAGCTTGCCTGCAATGCCATCCCTCGAGCAGGCGAGGAGCCCGGAGGCTACCAGATGCGAGTCCTCTTTCCCACCCTGCTCGGGAGTCCAGAGCACTTGGTCGCATTCAGGATCTAGAGTGGGGAAGCGGGGCTTGTGTCTGGGCTGGACACATTGGGCTGCCTGTGCCGCTCGACCTGCGGGGAGAAATCAGGGTGGGAGTCACGACCGTGAGGCAGGGCTGCCAAGTGTGGCAGAAGAGGACACGGCCGTCGCACCTGTCCTTAGGTAGGAGCTTCTTCCGTGTCGACCTGCTGCCCTAAAGTCTTGGCTTTTTTCTTGGCTTTTTGGCGGTTGGCACAGAAGGAAGGCAAGGGGGAGGGGGGAAAATTGAAAGTTACACTTTCGTGCGTCCCTCCCGGCGTGACGCTGCGCGCTGACGTCACGGGGCTGTAATGATGGTGTGCCTCGATATTTTTTTCATGAAACAAGTGTGCCTTTGCCCAAAAAAGGTTGGGAAACACTGGGTTAGTCACCGCTGCCCATACATTCATGGCTGCATATACACACCTTTAAAGCACATTCTTTCCCTCAAAGAATTCTGAGCCCTGTAGTTTACTCTTCGCAGAGATACAATTCTTCTCCAAAGGATGGGAAATACACTTCAGATGTGCTTTAAAGGTGTAGTGCGTAGAGAGTATTTGTTTCAAGCTCCCTTTTGTTAAAAAGGGGAGAAGTGCAACCTCCACACGAGTAATGAATATTGCACAGGCAAAAGCACTCTGTTTCCCCCCTGCTGTAATCTTAATGGGGCCTTCATTTAAATTTGATGTGAATGCGTTTTTCCGAGGCTACTGGGCTTGGAAATTTGCTCATGGGACAAATTAGTACGGCTAACATTTTTATTAAAAACCTGACCCTTCTCTATGCTTTTTAACAGCAGTTTGGCATGCAGAGATGAAGTAGGTGAAACTTCTCTTAATGTTAGGTGATGGGTTAATATTTAGCTTCCTGGGGACTTTGCAGATGCAATCCTGGGTCTCTCAAATGGCACTTTGTAAATTGGGAGCCAACCCATCTTGGGCAGATTTTCTCATTCCTTTGTTGGCTTTAATCATGGTTTAGTATTACATTGACATTGGTGCTAATAATGAGCAATCAGGCTTTAACAAAAAAAATATGTTTGCTGCAGCGGGTGTGGTCCTATTCTTTAGTAAGCATGATGAGCACCCAGCCCTTTCCCCCAATTTTGAAGCTGCTGAGGTGGAAGAGTATTGCCCAGTGATCCCTGCCACCTATTTGGCTGCAAAGTAGGGAGAAAGGTTGGGGATTGTTTGGCAGCTGCATAGCCAAGGTGCCCAAAGCACTTTGCCCAAGGAGAGTCAAACAAGTGGGGAATGGTGGTTGTCATGTTCTCAAGGCAGCAGCACACAACACAGCACATGTTCCCTTGGGGAAAGCCAGGGAGGGAACATGGGCTGCCCTTGCCTATGTGACAAGCAGCGTGTCTTCAGGCACCATAATCCCAACCACATGGGAAATGCCCCAGGTGGGGCAGGCAGGCAACTACAAATTTGGCTTGACAAGAAAGAGATACGATCAATCCATTTTGCAAATACATTTCTAATCCTGATATGTTCTAGCCTATCTGGTTATGTAGTCAAGTCACTTTTCCATGCTTCCTAGCCTATGTTCCTCTTCTTTCTGTTTCCTCCTTCATAGTCGCTCTGGAGAGGCTGTGGCTGTTGGCATTGGGTTTTCTGGATCTTGTACTTTATCTTTGCATTGGTTGCTGTATTTGGGTTGTCTTTATGGGTTCCAAATGTGCCCGTTCTCTACAAGACTTGTGGAGGGGCTTGCAGTTTATATCATTTAATGTGTTACTCAGCCAAAAAGGAAGCAGTTGGAACGAGTCAACTGGTAGGCAAGTTTTACAGTACAGTGGTACCTCGGGTTACATACGCTCCAGGTTACATACGCTCCAGGTTACAGACTCCGCTAACCAAGAAATAGTGCTTCAGGTTAAGAACTTTCAGGATGAGAATGGAAATTGTGCTCCGGTGGCGCAGCGGCAGCAGGAGGCCCCTTTGGCTAAAGTGGTGCTTCAGGTTAAGAACAGTTTCAGGTTAAGTACGGACCTCCGGAACGAATTAAGTACTTAACCTGAGGTACCACTGTACTTGATTTCTAGCTAATATGTTGTAATTGGGACTGGAGGTAGGATGAACTTTAAGAACAAATAAGCTTATGGACTACTATAGTTGACTGTTGGCTATTGTTTATGATATAATCAAGGTGATGTTTCAATGATATGAAAGTGATTGCAGAATATCATGCTTCAGACTCAGAATAGCTTCCTAGATTATTCATAGTCTAACCTCCTGCAGTGCAGGAATATGCAGCCGACGACCCATACAGGGACCAAACCTGCAACCTTGGCATCATCAGCATCACACTCGTAACGAACAGAGCTATCCAGGCTTTTCAAAACACTTCATTGTGAGCTTAGGTTAACTTTTTATCTGAATTTTCAGCAGGTGGCAAAAAGTCTGAGATGTAATATAGTACAAGCAGGCACCCAGCCACTCACACAACAGGGCTTGTCTTTCCTTCCCTACCCCTGCAGCCCACTATGTGTCCCAAGACATGCTTTGGAGGATTGGGGTACAGTGGGCTGAGGGAGGAGAAAATGTTTTTTTATATATATAAAATAAAAAATAGAAGTCCCATTGCACAACCAGATTTCTGCTGCGTGAGCCGATGGACATCACTGGATGTCACTTTAAATTAATTTTCTTCTGAGATAATCAGCTGCTTGGAAATCTACTCTTGTCAGAATAGTTGATCTCTACTACTGCGCCTCTTGTGCATAAATGGGATACATTTAAGCTGTTGGTACCCAGTGCCTTGTAATAACTCAAATAAGTTGATGCCTTGTATCAGGAAGAAGCTCTGATGCTTTCTAGTCTGACTTTTCCTTCTCATGTTAATAGTGCATGACTAAAGCAGAGCCGTGTGTTCAACCAGCAACTTGTTGGCTATTCTCCGCCCCCAAGTTTGGCTTGATGCCTTTGTTCATGCTACTAATCTTTTGTCTCACCTAGCTTTGACTGGGTCAGCAACACTGCAAACAAATGACAGCCACCTCAAGAAGTTTAGTCTGAGAAACTTTATGGCCAATGGCCAGAGTCCTTTTATTTGGAAATAATAAAAGTTGTTTCTTATTGTATGGCAGCCAACTAAGGGTAGATTCTCTTCATCTGGTTTTGAGTAGTACATAGCAACGCTATTGTGGAGGCAAGGGTAGAGGATATAAACAACTGAGTTCCAGTATTCCTGTGTGTAGTTGGGAGGGCTAGCTGTGCAAACCCAATGGGCAGGTTCAAATCCAGGTAGTCCTGCTGTGGGGTCAAGGCAGCACTAATTCATCTTCCTGAGTGCGATTAACTTGATGCATAGAAATGTAAAAGGTGGCTGGCACAGAATCTATGATGTTACACCCAGTTTATGGAGCTGGATTCTTTGGAATTTTCGATTCAACTCTGTATGAGCAGTGTTCAAAACTCCCATTGTTCTAGACACATTTTGTGACAGGGAATTTTATTAGCACAAGCAGTTTCTGAGCTCTGGGCACAGTAATGCGCCTAAGATTTCAAATTAAAACTTAGAGTGGAAGAAAAGGAGAATCTTTTTATGTCTCTACACTTCCAGCTACTCTCTGAAGACTGGAGAAGAGACCCTCTTAAGAATATTAGGGGGGTGGGCAGGGGAAGGACTAGACTATGAGAAAAATGAACATTATATTTTAGCTGCAGTTCATTCATTTTTAGCTTTGTGTTCTTGTTATAAAGCATTTAGCTCCTAGCTTTCATATCTCAGTTTCTAACACTGTGTATGAGTTACCAAAGAGGTTCTAGACATTCACAACATGATCGCTTCATCCAGCTTACACACAGTTGCCAGAAACAACTGTGAGCCATATAAAAGCCGACTAAGGGCCAACAACATTTTGCATTTTAAAAATTAAATACAGCTGCAGTATTGAGCTGCTAATTTGATTTAGCTGTTGAGGCATTAGGGATCAATTGTCTCTCTCAAACTCCCATCATACACACTTTATGTACTAATCTAAATCACACACGCCCTACATAGCCACACCCATTTGTAACAAGGGTGTAAAAAATACAGGCCCCTCTAGTCTCCCCTCCACCATAGAGCAAATACCAGGGACAGGAGATGGTTGAAACAGTACAGATCAAAGGGTATATCACCCCAACCCTTAACAACTTCCTCAGTCAAATGAAGGTTTCTCCCCACAGTAATATTTTGTTAAACTCTTGTCTTAATGCCCACTGACATCACCATCCAAGCTGTTGATCAGAAACAAAGCATTGGCTGTATGATCCACACACACCCAGCTTTCTTGTCCACACTCAGATTGTCACTTCTGAACAGTTTTGTATCGCTCTCAAGCCACACACTTCACATTGACGGAGGCTGCTTGCCTGGATGTGAAGATTCGCAATGGTGGTAGCCCAAACTGTATGTAGCCCAAGCATAGGGTGTAGATTTGCTCACCAATAGTAATGTGTTTTCAGCAGCCCTCTAATGATTACTGTAAACATGATTTAGCCCTGCAATTAAAATGAACAAAGGCAATGTGTGTGCTATGAAAGGAAATTTGTAATTTCACCATTGTGTCAAGAAGCAACATTTTCTAGGGTTGTTTTTTAAAATGAAACTTGCCTCCTACTGGCCAGATATAGGAGTGGCCTGTATGTTAACACTACTGGCTGGAAAGATCTGTGTAAAGGTAATTCATAAAACCCAATTTTCCTTCCTATTAGGAAAGTCACCAGTCTAGAGAGAGCATTGGAGATGTACAAAGACTATGAGAACTCTGGTGATCTCTCCCTCTCTCCCTCTCTCTCCCCCCCCCCTCTCTCTCATACACACCCCATCACCATCCTCTTTTCCCTATTTCATCTTAGTCTAGGTGAGGAATGGAGCCAAGGGTTCCCTTTCCAAAAGACATAGGAAGCCTGGGAAAAAGCTGCATTGAGTTCACTTGGGAATTTTGAAACTTTGGGATCTCCCCGCCCCCCACCTCTTTTCATTTTGTTTGCTTGCTTTACTTTTCTGAAGCACGCCTTAGTTTTTAGCAGTAGATACTCTTTCCCTGTAGGGTTGGGTTGAGGAAAGCCTTTATTCTAACTTACTGGCTGTTGGCCAGAACAGTCAGGCTCCGTGTCAAAAGCAGTGTACTTTAAAGAGACAGTGTTTCATTTCCCATTCTGATATTCTTTTGTCTGTCTGTCTCCTTTCCTTTTTCAAATGCCAGATGTCCCCAGCCTTTGACCACCCTCAGACTTAGTATATATAATAAGTGCTGTGAAATGTTCAAACTTGAGTGAAGGGGAAATGGGAGCTTTTTCCCTAATGTGTAACTGTCAGTAATGTTACTGTTAATCACTGAACTTACAAGAGAAAAACAAAATAAAAGCATGTGATTAATTTGGTGTCCTGCCTTACATCGCCATGGTATTGTGATGCTGAACAAAAAAACTGGCAGAAGGAGCCTTGCCCTGGTGACCTGGAAATTGCAGGCCCTTTATAAAGAGATTTGGGGATTCTGTAGTTTCTGTGTTGAAAATTAACTCCTGCTGCCATGATCGTCTCAAGAGGCTTTTTATGTGTGAAAGAACTGAACAAATGCTGACTTGTCGGGGGGTTTTCCTACTTATTTATTAATATTATAAACTACTATTTTATAGAAATATGCCATCTAAATTTTTTGGTTTGATACAGTTGTAATTTTGCTTTCTAAAACTTACTTCAAGCTGTAATCTTTCTGTTACAATGCTAATATAAGGTTTCTTTTCAGTTCACTTGGGTTTATCTTCAGGGCCAATATATTTGCCAGCAGCAAAACAAATCCATGTTACTTTAAATGATAGCTAATCTTTTATTTATTTATTTATTTATTTTATTAATTATACCCTGCCCATCTGGCTGAGCCTCCCCAATCACTGGGCTGCTTCCAACAAAATATTAAAATACAATAGTGCATCAAACATTAAATGTTTCCCTAAACATGGCTGCCTTCAGATGTCTTCTAAAAGTCTGGTAGTTGTTTTTCTCTTTGACATCTGGTGAGAGGGCATTACACAGGGTGGGTGCCACTACCGAGAAGGCCCTCTGCCTGGTTCCCTGTAATTTGGTTTCTCACAGCAAGAGAACCGCCAGAAGGTCCTTGGAGCCGGACCTCAGTGTCCAGGCGGAACGATGGGGGTGGAGACGCTCTTTCAGGTCAGCACTAACACTTTGAATTGTGCTCAGAAATGTATTGGGAGCCACTGTAGGTCTTTCAAGACTGGTGTTATGTGGTCTCGGCAGCTGCTCCCAGTCACCAGTCTAGCTGCCGCATTCTGGATTAGTTGTAGTTTCCGGGTCACCTTCAAAGGTAGCCCCACATAGAGCGCATTGCAGTAGTCCAAGCGAGAGATAACTAGAGCATGCACTAAAGTGCTTTTTTAAATGTGAACATGCAGCCTGAAATCACAGCCATGTTGCTCCTACGCTCCTCTTCTTGCTTCTGAGATGTAAGCCATAGTCTGGCTTAGTGCTACATCCAAACCCAGGCTTGTGGGTTTCGTTTTGGCAACCTACTGAGGTTTGTTTTAGGTGGCAGGAGTGGAGGAAGGAGCAAAACACCCATGATTTCAGCAGCATGCACCAGGATGCTGCACATTTGCCTTCACATTCAAACAATAGTTTAGCCTAACTATCATTTACAATAGCATGCAAACCAGGCCACTGTATTTGCAGATTAGGTATGTAGGAAGCTGCTTTGTAGCATTGGTCTTTGTAGCTCAATATTGTCAACAGTTGTTGGCTGTGGCTCAAGGTGTCAGGCAGGTGTTTCTTCCAGCCCTACTGAGAGGTGCCAAAGATTGAACCGGGGACCTTCTGCATGCAAAGTACATGCTTTGCCATAAAGTGACAACCCTTACCCATACTGCTTATGTTCAATGGTTTGCTGCTTTAAGCTAATTCCACCTGATAAATTGTCTTTATTTTACTGCTTGATATATTTGTTTCCTGTTTTTATTACATAATGGAATGTTACTGTGTAGATCAGACTTTCTCAACCTTGAGTCCCCAGTTAGATATTGTTGGGACTACAACTCACAGGAGTTGTAGTCCAACAATAAGGAGGTCGGTTCTGCACAATGTAGTGTTGTGGCACCTACCCTTTAGTGTAGTGTGTTCTTGCGTGTTAGACAGGTATCATTTCTTGTGTATTTTCGGCACCTGCTTGAAGACCTTCTTCTTTTATCAAGCCTTTTAAGTGGGGATCTTTACCAGTCTGCGTATGTATTTTAAAGATATTTTTTATTGTTTAATCACTTGTTTGCTGTCCTGGATGTCTTTGGGAGGATGGCCGGGATATAAATTTAATAAATACTTGACTCGAACAATCTTGTCAGTTTACTCAGTATGGTTAGGTCCCAGAGTTTTCCAAAACACTCCCTTAATTTTGGGATTTGTTTCATCTTCAGGTATTTCACATAGACAATTCTAACTCACACAGTCATGTGAAAAAGGAACATTTCTTTAAATCTAAATGAATTGGTATATTACCTTCTTGGGAAATGCCTTAACATATTATCCAAACTATCAGGCATTGTTTGAAGATAAGACCGTATTTTAAACATCTATTTTATTCATTATTACACCACAGATTGGAATGGGTTACAGTGAGTTCAGTTTCACATTCAATTTATGGTCAAGGTTGTCAGAGAAGAAGATAAGCTCTAACTAGTGATGTAATTAGCTACTTAACGGTTGAATGCATAATTAACTTTAGAATTCCCACTTCCATTTGATTTCTGATAAAACAGGCCAGATATTCAGTTCTTCAAATCCAAAGTAAAACATCAGATTATGTTAGCCACAACAATGCAGAAGTCTTGGAGCTTTGAAGCAGCCTGAAGGAACACTAGTCACCTGTCCAGATCCAAAATGTCATTCAGTATTTTGTAGCAGAATACCAATTTTGATGTACCAGAAAGGTCAAAGCAATTTCTTTATACTGAATAGATATATCCAGTATTCATTCTGAACAAGTTAGTTATTTATGCATTGTCAATTAAACTCTTCTTCCATAAAGTTCTTTTGGTGGCATGTGTCTGTTTCAAGAGACGATGGGGTGAAGCCAAACCGTTGTGTTAGCAGCACCAAAGTGACCTCCCTGGGGCATAAGCCTGGGCAGTGTGTATGGAGATCCTGGGCTGTCCAGACAACAAGATCTTGGCCTCACTGATGTGATCCAAAGCAAAGCAGAACAATACGTTTGGCACCAGCATGGCTGCAGGAGTTACTAGAAGAAGGCATGCGAGGCAACATCCAACTGTCTTAGGGAATCCATTCTGGACTTGTATAGGGTTTACTCCTTAGTATTTTCTTCTCCTGATGATATCTTGCAAGGCAGTTATACAAAAGTTTTTTGTATAATTCTGCTTTTCTGTGAGGCTCAGTGACTGCATTTTCTCTGCCCTCTCAAAACAGGTTTATTGCAGGATTGCCCATCTTGAGAGTAGAGCATCTATAAACACTGGGAATCCTGTATAAATGTGAGGCTTCTGCAACTTCCCTTTATCTCATAAGTGCTGACTGCACCAATAAATGCATAAGATCAACTATCCTGATGGCAGCACACACCATTGCATGTCTTTGGTATTAAAGTAAATAAAATTGAAGCCCACCGACACTCCAATCTTAAAGCAAAGTCCTTCATGCTGCGGAAAGTTCTACAAAGTTCATTTAGTTAGCTGCATTTTTGACAAAATATATAGCATATAATACAGCATAACTTTCGGTTTTGCACTTTAGTAACAGGTTTGTGTTTGGCTTTGCATGACAAATGTTTGTCACCATCCTGCTTTATTTATTTTTTCCCACTCCCCTGTTTTTGGCTTGGTTTCCAACAAACAAACAAACAAACAAACAAACAAACAAACAAACACACTGTGCTTCAGTTGGTTTTAAGGACCTCCTGATCACTGTACTACAGTATACTTTTCCCTAAGTAATCTCAAAGCCAAAGCAAACACTGTAAAACAAAATCTCCAAAAGTAAATAGTGCAGTTTGTTGCCCTCCATATGGCTCACTGGCTAGAAGGTCATAAAATGTGGTTCTTCTCTCTTCTCCCACCCCCAGCCCAGCCTTTTTCTAGGGGAACAGCTGGGTTTACACAGCATTTTCCGAGTGTTTGGTCTGGCCCAGAGCCAGCCATGCATAATTTTTCCATTATGTGCATTTGATAGATGAGGAGCAGGGGGTGGTAACTTGGAGGAGCAAATTTGTGAGTTACTTTGGATTTTTATTAAAAGAGTCTTTTAAGAGAATATAAAGTAATGTAAACAAAATAAAAAGGCCACAAGGTATGACTAGATCTCTAATGGCAAGTGAATGTTGCCCACAGTTCAGGGAGTTTTTTCTTAAGGGGGGTGTAGTTTTGACTTTTTCTTAAAATAAACTATATAGGTTTGCCTATATATTGTTTGTTCTCCTGATTCTTCAAGAGAGGGTTGGAATTTTAAAAAATTAGTATCAATATTGAGAATGAATTGGAGGAAAATTGGGAGGGAGCTAAAATGCCCCTTAATAATTAAAATGGAATGAAACTTCTCATTGGAAAGACTTCATGGAAATGGTCATATAGAGTTCATTTCTCAAATGGCTCCCATGGAAATCTTAGGTCCCAACTAGCTGATGACATTCACGTGTAGTGCATAATAAATAGGGAAGGGGGCAAACCAGATCCAGAATGTGGAAGGAGGAAGGACTTTAACCCTTTGCTCTTACCAATCAGAATTGGACCTCATGCCTGCCAATGGAAACTTTCCCCCCATTGCAGGGGAGCAAAGGAGTTTGGAATTCCGAACAGAATTGCAGTGGGGGCATCGTGTTTCCTCTCTCTTTCCATGCCACACAAGCTATTTCTTTAAAATCTTGCACACAGTGGCAAAAAACTAGGGCCAAACTAGATATGGCACAGTGGATCCATGATCAGATCTCTCATTGCCTGTCTTTTTCTAAAAAACCAGTCACTTTGGTGTGCAATTTGGAATGAGCTGCAGCTCTGGAGGAAGAAAAGTTTTGCCTTTTCCCCCAGATCCAGTGGCGTAGCGTGTGGGGTGCAGGGGGGGCCGGCCGCACCGGGCGCAACATCTGGGGTTAGGGCAAATCCATGGGTTAGGGGGCGCAAATCCACAGGTTAGGGGGCGCAAATCCATGGGTTAGGGGGCGCAAATTACTTGCCTTGCCCCGGGTGCTGACAACCCACGCTACACCGCTGCCCAGATCACAAACGCCCCCACTCTATTGTAAATCCAGGGGTGGGGGCACAGTTTGACTTAAACTGAGGAAACAGTGTGGAGAAAAGCACAGCCTTGATCCCCATGCCCTCCTTTCTCTGTGGTGTTACCTTTAAGGAAAGGAAATGTCATTGGCAAATCAGATAACATCTCTCAACTTTGCACCACAAAACATTCAGGTGTTGGACATAGAAATCTATGTGCTAAACACACATGGCGAAAAGCCCCAATGTGTATGCCAGCTTTGTCCAGTTTGCCGCATCGAAAGGATTTCCCAATTCACTTCATACAGGCTTTTTTGCTAAAATTTGCCAGCCTTCAAAGAAAAAGAGTGCATGCTCAAACTATAGAGACTCCCAAGACAATGCCAACAAATCCAGGCCAGCATTTCCCCCATCTCCCCTCAACTCCCACTATTGGCTGGATCCAGATTAAGTAAGTTGCACTTAGTCCCTATTAATATCAGTTAACTTATCATTATTAACTTTTCAGATTGATTTCAGTGGGACTCTTCTATCCAGTGACAATCCATGTCACAAAACTGCATACTGCTTTTCCTTAAGAAAGGGGAGTCACACCCGTAGTTCTGTTAAAATGAGCCATTTATTAGTTCAACAAACAAAGCCTAGTGACAAACCCTGCACACCTGCTACAGTATTTCTGCTCTGCTGCTCTTGAGCCTTTCCCACTCCAATGATTCTTCAAGCCACCATCTTCAATTCATCCTCTTAGTGGGTTCAGTACAGTGGTACCTCGGGTTACATACGCTTCAGGTTACAGACCCCGCTAACCCAGAAATAGTACCTCGGGTTAAGAACTTTGCTTCAGGATGAGAACAGAAATCGTGCTCCGGCGGCAGCAGGAGGCCCCATTAGCTAAAGTGGTGCTTCAGGTTAAGAACAGTTTCAGGTTAAAAACCGACCTCCAGAACAAATTAAGTACTTAACTCCAGAACAAATTAAGTACTTATATCCAGTAGCCAAAGCCAATATTTCAGTTTCAAAGCATCCATAGTCTATTGAATACTTAGCTATTTGTTTTGAGAGCCTACATTTATGACCAGGAGAAGGCAACTGGTAGGAAGTTTTGGCAATTCAAAAAAAATAAAAATGAATAAAACGCTTTTACAACTTACTGTATATACTCGTGTATAAGCCGACTTTTTCAGCACATTTTTAATGCTGAAAAAGCCCCCCTCGGCTTATACTCGAGTGAGGGTCCCACCCGAGCGCATTTCCAGCAGCAGAGGCTGTTGTTGGCGGAGGAGGAGGAACAAGCAACCCAAAAGCAGCCCTTTCGGGCTGCTCCTTCTTCCTCCTCCACTGCCGCCACCAGCCTCTGCCTCTCGGCAGCACCCTAGGTAGGCAGGGGGACTGGAGGGGCTGGGGGGGAGAGAGAAGCCCCCTATGCCGTGTGCGCATGCGCACGCACACACTCCAACCCACCAGGAGGTTTGTGGTGTGGTGAACCGGCTTATACTCGAGTCAATAAGTTTCCCCAGTTTTTTGTGGTAAAATTAGGTGCCTCGGCTTATATTCGGGTCGGCTTATACTCGGGTATATACGGGTATACATTTCAACAGACTATATTTGACCAAATTCTTCTTTATGTATCTCTCTTACAGAACATAGGAAACTCGGCAATCTAACTGTGACAGTGAAAAAGACAGTCCCTTCTCCAGAATCCCTTCAGATCCTGTACCAGCGCATGAGATATGAATATGAGTTTTACTACTACATCAAAGAGCAGTTTCATCTATTAAAGCGCAAGTTTGGACTACGATCTTCAAATAGTAACTCTTCTCCTAGACCAGAATTTGTCATTCCTTCTCCTTTGGAAACTGAAGAGCCAGTAACAGAAGATGAGGAACAAGATGATGAAAAGTGGTTGGAAGATATCTATAGAAGGTGATGCAAGCATCACCTTCTCTACAGGCTGAAGCATCCAGATTTTTCATAAACTATTAAGAAAAATCCTTAAGGAAGTGAGTTACTGCACAACAGCATTTAAAAGACATTTCCCCCAGGATGAACTGATTGTGAGACCTCTTTTTGAGAGGGTCTATTTCTTTAAATTTATATTTGTTTCCCTTGGCTCCATAGGATCATAGTAGCTAGGACATACTTTTAAATGTGCCATTTCATTACAAATTACGGTACATTGTCACTGTAAAATATTGCTGTATATGGTACCTATTTGGCAGAGTGATGCAGATCACAGCATAGGTCATCTGCAGTTTTCTCAAAACCTGTTTTTCTTTGTTAGTATTTATACCGAATATTTTACAGTCACATTTGATCACTTGGAATTAAGAGCAGGGTATTGGAGGGTTTGTATTATCATCTGAACAGGGAATACTGTTGTGCTAAAAGAAGAAAGAAATGCATTACCGCTACACTAACTCTGGATACTATTTAGGCTATGTTTTCCCCATGGAAATTAATAAGGGCATTGTTGACAAACCAAGTAGAATTGCAGGGGAAATTAAGCTTATCTTGTTAAATGTATGGGTACATCAAAGTTCAACACCTTTCGAAATTGATGAAAGTTAGGAGGGCAAATGTTTTCAGAATTTGGTGTTTGTTTCACAGAGGAAGCTAGGCTGCAGGGAAGGCACTTAACTTTACTTCAGATTTTAGGAGAAATCCTTCTTAGTGTATTATTCCCAGTCCTTTTATTACACAGAGACCCTAAAGGAGGGGAACACAAATAGTCAGGCATCTTTTCAAAAATGTGGGCTGTTCTAGTTCAAAGAACATTTGTGCTATGTCATAAATGCATGATTCGGTTCCAGCTGAGAGAGATTCTTGCTGAAGTTAGAAGTCTCTGTTCAATGTGCCTCACATCTTCTGGACGGTTGAAAATAAGATAGTACATAATACATTTGGGGTGTATTCCATGATGCATTTATTGAAGAGATACAGAAGAAAGTTTACTACATTCCCTACAGAGTGTCTTCCACTCTAACCCCTGACCCCGTTTCACAGTAACAACTGTCTAGGCATGGGCAGGTTCTCCTTTAACTTAAAGCAGGCATGGCAGTTCCCATCATCCCTGACCACTGGTCCTGTTAGCTAGGGATGATGGGAGTTGTAGTCCCAAAACATCTGGAGGGCCAAGTTTGGCCATGCCTGACTTAAAGCAAAGGAGCAAGGAATTGCTGTTGTCTTTGTCATACTCAAATGTGTACTGGCCAGAATAGTACAGTCAGCATCTCTGATAGGGAGCTGGGATGAAATAGGATGGAACTGGTTTGTTGGTTTACCAGGAGCTCTACTTCTTTTCTAGTGTTTTATCTCTCAAATTCCCTTCTCAGAGCTTGTGAGCATCAACTAATATTGTAAATCACCATTATCTATTGCATTCTGTTGTTTACTATACTACTTCTATCAGGATTTGAACAAACATAATTGTGTTAAGGCTCAATGACAACATGGATGAATTATCTTGTTGCTAGTTATGTCCTAATTTTGTGGTTCCAATGCACTACTCTGAAGGAACACAGTGGGAGCAAGAAATACAGTAAATAATAATTAACCAAGATGCTGCATTGTATATTTTAAGTGGTTTCTATGAAATTACATTTAAAGAGTAATGATTAGTTTACACACTGTGGATTTCTTTTCTTTTTTATAAAAGCAAATTAATATTCACATATTAGGTTTCTTTTTTATCTTTTTTTTAAAGAAAAGGTCAGATTTTATCCGTGTCTCTAGAGTCCTGGGTCACTTAACATGTTCACTTTCTCTGCAATTTCACTGCTGCTTAAATCTATTTTTATCGTTCTATTTAATATTTTTCTTCATGAATACTTTGCAATGTTAAAAAGAACAGGCTGTCGGGTAATTTACTTGCTAGGTTTAAGTGTTGTATATTTTTTGTACAAAGCAACTTGGCCTCTACTCCCAGAAAGGTACTTCATAAATTTATTTGGCACATAAGCTTTTAAGATTCCTAACACAACAGGTCATTTATCTGTCATGAAATAGATTTTATAATTTACTTTAAATGACTTAAAAGCACACTTTAAGTTTGTTAATCGTTTGACTTATTTATTGTGACTTTTCAGCACATTCCAAATTCTAAGTTGCTCAGGAAAGGAGTTCATTTAAATGATTTTATTTTGATGGTTCTTTCTTTTTCTTTTTAGAATGAAATCACTGTTATAAAGCCTTCAGCCCATGACACCCTTTTAGGAAGCACCATACTTGTTTGTTAATCTCTGTGAGAGAGAAAAGGTCGGTTCAGGGCACATGTGAAAAAAACAGAGCATATATGTACATTAGGTTAGTTGTAAATGAAAGCAACCAGTGTTTGAATTAAATATTCATTAACTTATTCACTGACATTTTGATATTAAACCATAAGACATCCATCTAAACTTTTTTTTATTTTTAGTCCACTAATATTTCCATTTGGAACCTGTGCTGTTCTTCACAAAACCAGTAATCCTTCTGTGGGGTTTTTTCTGGATGTAAAGGTTAAAGCATTTTCCATTTGAATTGCCGTAGAAAAGATTATTTTATAAAGCACTGTTTATTGGTGAAGGCCACACTTACTTTAAGCAAGCTATTTTGAGATTACTATGCTACACCTTGAATTACTTTGAGGCACAAGGCCCAAAAGT
This sequence comes from Podarcis muralis, assembly GCF_964188315.1. Classification (NCBI taxonomy): domain Eukaryota; kingdom Metazoa; phylum Chordata; class Lepidosauria; order Squamata; family Lacertidae; genus Podarcis; species Podarcis muralis. Next base: position 56,854,436 of record NC_135657.1, on the reverse strand, counting down.
TAACCTTTTCTAATTATATGAGAAATACAGTGAATATTTGGAACTGCACTGGCAATGTGCTTTATTGCTGTTGTGGAATAATTTTTAATGCATAGTGGTAACAGCTTTGACCCAAGCATTGCTTTTTACTAGTTAACATAGACATGGGTGTGGTGATATTTGATATCCAGGCTCAATGCTCCCCTTGTCCACAGTTCTCAGGCAACTTGCTAAACTTTAAAGAAGTGTGTGCGTCAAACCACAAACACACAAGAAATAACATGCTGTAATGGTGGTAAAATGGCTTTGAATTCCAAAATCACATTAATAAATGGTACATTTTGTGTAGTTTATTTATGTTTATTTTGAAGAGATACAATAGCATTGCAGTTTTCCAAAATGCACTCACTTTGTGAACCCATGAATGTCCTTGTTTCTTTTAAAGGTACATCTGAAATACTTTAGTTTATATGAGTGTCTTGAGTGCCACATGGCTTTTGTGATGATTTACATTAATTTGTGGTAGAATTTAATAACTCAGGCCAGAAATCAAAACTGTACTCTTTAAAGATAAACAGGTTCCAACTGATAAAAGCAGTTAAGACAGGCTTCCAGCATTTTTTAAAGGAGTAATACATATTCCTTTTTTGCAATGAGAATCTACATTGAATTTAGGCTTGTACTGTTGCCTATTGCCTACAAAATTACATTTGAAAATAATTAAATGCCATGAAAAGTAATAAAGGCCTGTAATATGCAATGGTGAATGGTGCATTCTCTCCTTCTGTTGTGTTTGTCTTTCTATAATAAGGGTTGTATGATCAGTTCTTCAGTCTTTAAATACCCTGCATGGTGATTTAATATGAAAACAGTGGGAGTACACATGACAAATGGAAGTGAGAGCTGGACCATAAAGAAGGCTGATCGCCGAAGAATTGATGCTTTTGAATTATGGTGCTGGAGGAGACTCTTGAGAGTCCCATGGACTGCAAGAAGATCAAACGTATCCATTCTTAAGGAAATCAGCCCTGAGTGCTCACTGGAAGGACAGATCGTGAAGCTGAGGCTCCAGTACTTTGGTCACCTCATGAGAAGAGAAGACTCCCTGGAAAAGACCCTGATGTTGGGAAAGATTGAGGGCACAAGGAGAAGGGGACAACAGAGGACGAGATGGTTGGATAGTGTTCTCGAAGCTACAAACATGAGTCTGACCAAACTGCGGGAGGCAGTGGAAGACAGGAGTGCCTGGCGTGCTCTGGTCCATGGGGTCACGAAGAGTCGGACACGACTAAACGACTAAACAACAACAACACACATGACAAGTTTTCTTAGTTTGTGTCTTAATCTGAGTGGCTGATGAATAGTTTTAGAAATTTTATATAGTTAAATAATTATTTTTAAGTTCAAGTGTTGCTAACATCTCTTAAGTTGGCCTTGTTCCTCACCTACATTCAAAATAACTTTTCAATATTGTACCAGCCTGCACTCAATGAGGAAATGGTTTTGAAGGTTCACAGGTACAGGCAGATGTTTCTGGTACCTAAGGAATTTTTCTCTAGCGACTTCAGCTAGTACATGTGCTATTTCAGCTTTTAGTGATGCAAAATGCCCAGTTTCAGAGCAAGTGTAGATTAGTGGCCAAATGTTTATAGGCAACTCAATATTATCACTTTTTATCACTTAAAAAAAAACAACCATGTATGATCCATCATGTAAAACTATATTGGCAACACCATCAAAGGAGGTAATCCCAATCCCAAAACGCCTTAAATAGTAAAAATGGATCCATTCACTGGAGAATAATTACAGTAATCTGTTTGAAATAAGAATAATGCAAGAATTGCTGGGTATGGTTTTTTTTATGACTTCGTTTTAATTAAAAATCATTTTATCTTCTTTCAATTTATTTGTAATAAGCTTTAATTCCCTTCAACAGCTGAAGATATCAGATCAATTAATGTCAACATTTGGGCACTCTCAACTAAAAATGTTCCTCCTGAACACAATCTATAATATAAACATGTGCACCTCTATTCATAGAAATTATCACAGCACACTCAAATCATTCAAAAAACAGCTCCTCTGCTGCATGATATTAGAATTTGTGTATGAATTGTTGATTATAACACATAGCTTAAACCAGCTTACTTAAAAATATAATACAGACAACTGCATCTTTGTTGAATGTAATTGATTATTCAAATATGACACAGAGTCCTGCATCCAGAATGCAAATAAATAATGGGGTACGTCTGTGTTTGCTTTTTATCTGGTTTGAGAATTCTTACATTGCTAGATTGTCACTAGTTGTAGTATTCCCAATCTTAGTACAGTATAAGTTTCTGAAGTAGACAAGGTCCCTATAGTGTAAGGAGTGGGAGATGATATTAGTGGGTGAAGAGGATAGTAAAGGGAAGCTTCTTGGTGACCCATGGATATTTCTGCTAATCTTTCCATTGAACGGTTTTCCAAATACCTGAATGTCAGCACAAACAGTATAAAAACAAAAAGGAAATCCCCATGCATAAACCTAATCAAGAATATAGCCCTGTGGGACACAGAATAGAACAAACTTGGCAACAAATTCTATGCCCAGCCCAGAAGACAGCACTGCCATCTTGAAGAGCAATGGGGGAAGTAATAAAGTATGGGTGCCAATCTCCCTTTCGGGCATGGTCTTAAATTTATCTTTATGTATTTGTCCTGAAAACTATGGTAGAGCTTTATGGTTCCAAAGTCGTGTCCCTTGTAGGAATGAAAATTGATTATATATAAAGGATTAACTTGTTAGAAACCTTTTATTTCATTTTTTAAAAACCTGAAAAATATTCCGGATTTTTATTTTATTGGCAAATGAGTGTATATGTGTGGGTGTATGACTGGATTCATGAATCTGAGACAGAAGCTTGAACTGACTAAAGCCTCAGCAGCAGTAGGCTCTTTATGATAAACCACAGTGGAATTTGGAAACTTTTCAGCAACTTTGACCTTAACTTTGTCTTACAAATATCACAGTGTCAAACAGCATTGCATATGTCTCCTCATCATGGAGGCAGAAGGAATAATTGTCCAGCCAACTCTCTTTTTCCAAAACAATACTCTTCGAGTCAAAGGAAAATAGCTAAGGTCTTTAATTCCCCTAAATAATGTCCAATTTTCCTTCTGAAATGTTTTGTATTAACAATATACATTTTGCAACAAATACTTTATAGTGACTTTGGATTGCATTATAATTACATGGAAGTAGGTTTCTGTTAAGTTTTGGCAAACTGTATGCAAACTAATAGTGCTCTCTATACCATGCCATAGTGCATGGCATTCACACATCACGGGAAACCATTAGTTAATGGTTTACAGTGAATGTGCAAAGTTGGATAGACTTGCGTAACTAGGGATTATGGTTTGTTCGGCATGTGGGCTAGTGCACATCTGCACAGCCCAGCCCTGTGGTGTGAAGCCTGGATTGTGCCCATTATCTCAAATAAGTTTTTTGTTGTTGTTGTTTAGTCGTTTAGTCGTGTCCGACTCTTCGTGACCCCATGGACCAGAGCACACCAGGCACCTCTGTCCTCCACTACCTCCCGCAGTTTGGTCAAACTCATGCTGGTAACCTCGAAAACACTATCCAACCATCTCGTCCTCTGTCGCCCCCTTCTCCTTGTGCCCTCCATCTTTCCCAGCATCAGTGTCTTCTCCAGGGAGTCTTCTCTTCTCATGAGGTGGCCAAAGTACTGGTACCCTCCACTACCTCAAATAAGTAGCCAAGTATTAAAGACAAAGGGGCTCTTGAGTCTTCGTAGCCACATGGCAGTTTGCAATTCTGTCTTGGATCACTGTGTTTACAGTGAGCAGTAAAATTCAGCCACTGCCATGACTTTAAATCATGGGGGGGGGGGGGAATCTGTAGTCATTATGTTATGTCTTTTTTTCTCCTAAAGATGGGCTCTTTTTTCTCCTGCCATGCACATTCCCACCTTTGGGATACAATCTCAGAATGAAGAGTCTGAATTTTCATTCCATGAAAATGCTGTACAAAAGTTCAAGAGAAGTGTATGTTTATATTACCCCTTGGTGTTCCAACATCCTGTATAGAGCGGAGGCAGGATCATCCCAAATATGGGTCACAGAGGCTTTGATTGTTAAGAGGGGAAGCAATTATTCTCAGCAAGATGGCTAAGGGAACAATTCGTCCCTTCTCCATTTTTATTTTGCCTTTATGTATTCACATACTGTATTTATTTCCAAAAATGGAACTGTTGGAAAATAATGTACTGTCAGTGTCAATATAGTACCAAGTTATTTCACAGTCATATACCAAACATATCTTAGAGCTTTTTGTTTAATGTCAGCAGCAGATACTATGAATTCCAGTCTAAGTACATCATTTCAGATCCATGTTGCAGAGCTCTTATCTCTAGAGATTCTGATCAATCTAAACTTTTCTCCAGCCTGAAACACTTGCCCTCTAAAAGATTTCCACAGAGCCTTTCACTGGTAACCACAGAGTGGTCTCCTGTAACCCACCTGCATGTCCTGCTCTTGATCTCTCCAACCTTTAGTTGTGATCTATGTAGATTGTCTTTCTGGTCAAGAAAATATGACTCTCTGATCTGTACAATGCCTACTACACACAACAGTGTTTGTTCATGTAGTGGATACAGAGAGTGGGGGGGAGGATGGGGATGGGAACAGTGCACATAAGGTACATTTGACTGTCAAAAATCAAACAGATGTTGATTTTATTATGAGAATTTCCTTTTTTAAAAATATTAAACTGGTTTTGTGCACACTAGAGGGAGCCCTGATCACAACAATAATTGAAAACATATTTCAGAAACTCTGCAAACAGCACTCTTTATGTCTTCATAAGCACTGATAAATTTTAATTGGGAAATTACTACATTTATTTAATGAGAAAATTGGCTTGCCCCATAGCCTGCTGCTTAATTGTGACATTTGATTTCTTTTCATTTCTACCCACCTTCCCTGAAGGCTCTAGGCTGGTATAACAAATTAAAACTCCACAGTTGCTTAGGAAAACACCCCAGCCACCAAGAGAGAGCTCCTGTCATATTGTCTTACAGTCCTCGTGCAGAGGATTAAACTTTGGCCATGAATGGGCTCCTACAAGTCATTGCCTCTTGTGTTCTGTACTTTTATGAACACAGTGGCTGAGTGAGGAACCAAGGGCCAAACTAGGTTTTTGTTTAATATGGATGTAGCATGTATCTTGTTTTTCCTCAGCTAATTACAGGCATGGGAGAGCCCAATTCTGACTGCAAAGGCAGCACTGGGAGGGAAGGCTTGTCACTCACCCACCACCTTTAAAGCACATTGAAAACACATCATTTCCCTCAAAGAATTCTGGGCATTGTAGTTTACCCCTCACAGAGCGACAATTCCCAGCAACCTTTGACAAATGACATTGTCCAGAATTATTTGAGGGAAGGAATGGGTTTTAAAGGTATGTGTGCACATAGTCTTGAGTGTGAAGGTGGAATTGCATGTTACATTATATGGCCACCACTGAAACCAGCAACCACGAGTTGCTTGTCCCCTAATGTCTAGGACAACTTACCTATATCCTGGCAGGACATTATACATAACTGGCTGTCATTAGTCCTATGGAGGTGTCTTGGAGGAGGTGATGGGATCCTGAGGAGGAATGGGATGAGCTTGGAGAGTGCCTGTTTCCTTGCCCAGCCCCAGGACTCTGGCTACATGCCATCCTTCGAAAGGAAGGTGCAGGGGGCATGGCACTTATTGGAGCAACATATTAGCCATGTGCCTCTTGTGCATCTGCTGCTGCATTTTACAATCTGCCTTGCCTAAGAACCACTCTGATTTATGGATTAAACCAAACTGGGAGTTCAGTTCATCCAGGATTAGGGGCCAGGACACTGGCAGAGAGTGAACAAAAGCACCCCACTTAAAAGGAAAGGAATATCTAGTTGTGTCCCACCATGATGTTGGGACACAACTAGATCTTCCTTTCCTTTTAAGTGGAGATATAGGGTGGTGTCGAAGTGAATAGCTGTGGTTAACAGAACAAGACTTCCCCTCCCTCTCTTCCCCCTGCATGTGCTGGCTCCAAATCTGCTCTGGAGTTTGGGGAAACCCCTAGAACAGATGTAGGGAGTTAAGAGGGGCAGGATTTCGGCTGATGGGAAATCCTTGTGTTTACACAATCGACGACTTAGTCCTACTTTGACTACTGCCCTTCTATTCAGTCTGTATCTGTATTGGACTTGACATTATTTTTATATCTAGTTTTACTGTTCATGGGTTTTATTGTTGAAAAGCTTCAGCACGTTTAATGGAAAGCAATTACTAAATGAAATGAAATAAATAAACTAGGGCATTACAGGGAAGGAATGACAGATTTGTTTGTTTTTTGAAAGGAATTGTGTATTTAATATGACAGGCAGCTCTAGGCAGAAAGAGAGTAGGAAATCTTAGGAATGTGAATTTAACTGAGATACCCAGTGGAGGCTGATTGCAATTCTAAGTTACAGTGTGACTACAGGTGACCTTTTCAGGGTCACCTGAGATTGAGTCACAAAGAGCAAGGCAAACAGAGATTCACCCCCTCAGTAAAAAATAAGAACGAACAACCATGGAGCTCGTTTTGGTTTGTGGAAAAAAATAAGGTTATCAGATTTGAAGTCACATGGACGATTAGGGAAGAAGTTAATGGTACAATTATGGTCTGCGGTCTTGCCCGCATCCAGTGAAAGAGGTAGAGACAGGTATGTGTGTGTGTGTTAAAGTAAGAGGATGAAGCTGAGGGATAATTCTGAGCAAGAAGTAGACAAAACAAAGCAGCAGCAATGGATCTGTTGCTGAAAAAATCACAGAAACAATATATCTTGCTGGAAGGGACAAGAATGGAAAAAGTGTCTTGATGAGTATGCATGTAATGTTACACCACAGTTTATTTTTAAAGATACATAAAGTCAGGGAAACTAGAAAAGAATGTGTAAAATCCTTTCCATAACGGAGTTCAGACTGTTGGCTGACTCAATTAAAAATAAAATAAAAATAAAATGGCCCAGCTTCTTTACAATGACTTCGGAAATAGTAGCTACTACTCTGCTCACACTGCCGGCACAGGCCTCAAGAGGGTGATTCACTGCCTATTTACAGTCAGTGATGAAGCTAGGGCTGGAACTTAGGCCAAAATCCAGGTCCTGCAGCCCAGGGGTTCCCCAGATTACCCCTAAACCCAGCTGCAGATAATGGGGGCAGCAGCAAACAGGCTCACCACAAGCCCCTGGGCTGGCACGGGCACGCCAAGGCACACCGGGGCTGGCACTGGTCGCCACAGCATCCTTGCATTTTGCTTACTTTTAAACACATGTTATAGTAAGGGGAGGGGCAACCAAATTTGTTCATGGTTACAGAGGCTAATTTTATTTTTCTTCTACATTAAAATGGTGTTTATTGATAAGCTTATGCATTTAGCATCGGCGGCGACAGCCCTGCTTTATTGCTATAGTGGTGCTGCTGCTGCTATGATTTGAGTTCAGAATCTGGACCTGCATGTGATTAGAGTGTTTCTTCTTTTTATTAGCGTTGGCAAAAAAAGAAAGTTTCTTCACATTCCAGGACTGCAAGGGCAATTGTTAAGCATGGAATGGTTGCAGGTGGGGGGGGGGGGGAGAGAGAAAATGAAGGTAGCATCTTTGGGAGCCATAGCAACAGCCTCCCAGCAATGGTGTCGTTAATGTCTGGGGAGGGGAGAGAGGTGACAAGGCGGCCAGCGCTGCACAGGAACACCCACAGGACCCCTGGGTTGTCTTGTGCAGTGTGCCTGCACATCTGCAATCTCGTCCCCATTTCACCCATCCCGATAAGTGGCAGCAACACTGGAACCAGGAGGTTATTTCTTGCTGGGTGGTAAATCCAGGGTCTGACATTGCTAGCTGCACCACTGCTTAGTGTACGTTGTTTCACTGGGTACAGGTTATCAGTGAATCACCTGCCATCAGAGTGATTAGAATATGTTGTTTAGTGCAGGGGTGGGCTGCACAAATTTAGCTCATCAGGCTACCCTGTTTGGCGCCCAAGTTCATTTCCCCCAAACCACAGCCACCTGCCCCACACCTGATGTCATATGGGAAGTAGGTACATGGCTGGACAGGAACCATCAGGAGCTTAAGGTGAATGTGGTCCACTCCAGCGTGCCTTACTTCTCGAATAACACCTAGTAGTTTCCATTCCAAAGGGGTTAGCACAATTTGTACATTTCCTAGCACAATTCAAAGTGTTGGAGCTGACCTTTAACGCTCTAAACAGCCTCAGTCCAGTATACCCGAAGGAGCATCTCCACCCCCATCATTCTGCCCAGACACTGAGGACCAGTGCTGAGGGCCTTCTGGCGGTTCCCTCACTGCGAGAAGCCAAGTTATAGGGAACCAGGCAGAGGGCCTTCTCGGTAGTGGCACCCACCCTGTGGAACGCCCTCCCACCAGATGTCAAAGAGAAGAACAACTACCAGACTTTTAGAAGACATCTGAAGGCAGCCCTGCTTAGGGACGCTTTTAATGTTTAACAGACCACTGTATTTTAATACTTTGTTGGAAGCTGCCCAGAGTGGCTGGGGAAACTCAGCCAGATGGGCGGGGTATAAATATTATTATTATTATTATTATTATTATTATTATTATTATTATTATTATTAGCAGTTTCAATGAAATCTGCTTGTTGTTATTGGAGCAGCAAAGCCCTTTGTGCTGCAGTGCCCAATTGCAGGACAACTCATATCAGGTGATGGACAAATAGCTCCACCCACCTGTCAAAGTTGGCCTGTGCTTCCCCACCCCTCTCCATCTGGATTGCAACTAATTTATGTTGAATGGCTCATGTACCCAGATCACTTTTGAATGCAACACATTTAGCATAAACTATCTACTTTGAGCCTGTTTAGTTTGCCCAGCCACTGAGCATCCATTAATGCACACAGTGACCCAAAATTTCTGGTACATTTGACAGTGACCACAGGTTGACAGAACCTGGGCGGCGGGGGGGGGGGGGGGGGCTGAACCAAAATGGATGTGAAATGACTGTTGGAAATTCGGAAGTGACGTTCAAATGCTGAAAGTGAATTTACTGCCACGTGACATCAGGTGGGAGAATGTTCACCTACAAGAGACTATGTATTTTTATGAAATCATTTACGATAGAATCCAGCAACACTACGGCTTTCTAAGCTCTTGTTTTGTGGCACAAATGAGAGTAAGTTGAATGAATGCATGCCACAGTACTACATTCTTCAGAGATTACTAGGTAATCCTTTCCAGCTGCTTTCTACACCTGTGGCGATTTAAGTTTGTTGTGGCTGAGGGGAGAAAGGCATGATAGGGTGGCTGTACTTAAGTTTTAGCTAAACGGTTACTTCTAACTAGCAATGGGGAGAAATCCAGTTCACTGCATGAATGGAAATGCACGTCTCCTTTGAGATATGAAATTCTCTAAATGGTGTGTACACATGCATTTTATTTGTATACCACTTTTCCATAGTTCAAACCATGCTCAAGGAGGCTTACAACATTAAAAACACACACACTATGTCATTACAAAAAATAACAAAAGTAGTCATAAATAATAAATAAGACATCAAAAACTACACAACCAAATTAAACGATTTCCACATTAATTAGCATAAGATCTAAAATAAAGACAAAAAAGTGTTATCAGTACTGTAACAGCAACAACCTCCCCCACAGCAAACAATACCCCAGCCCAAATCTGTATTAGGGGAAAGTGCACATAAAATGCCTATTTCAGAAAAGAACATATGTATATATTAGGCAAAGTTGCATACGTCCGTACAAATGTACACTAAAATGCTGACATATTTTCATGAGGACTTAAAACTAATAATCACAAACTACATTCTATTTTTCAATGAAACAGAAATGTGGAGAACTGAGCTTAAGATTTGAACAATTAGGGACAGTGAGAAACTGAAACTGACAGATTCATCCATCCCTATTTCCAGCTGACACTAACACTATTCTGCCTGAGGATATCCACATTTTCCTCTTGCAACTCTATTTTCCTAATGAGATGTTATGAACAGCCATTTGGGATGGAGACTATAATTCTACTCAAGTGAAAATGTAACTATTTTGGTAATCCAGCGATGCAGCTGACAAGGGCTATTGCAGTGCTGATAACGGAAAGGGAAAACACTCCCTTGTGCTCACTGGAATATCTACCTTTCTCAGCCAGCAGTGGAAGTCTTGGCACCTGCACAGATGGGAATCACATGCAAGGTAGTTTATTACTATTTGGTATCATAGGCAGGCTAACCCCTGGCATCAAAGAGCAATGGAAGTCCCTCATTATTCTAGGTGACACACATGGATAAATAATATCAACCCCAATAAGTGGGCATTTGTCTTAGATAAGGACCCCTCCAAATTCGTTTTGCTAACTAACTGTATGGAATGTACAGTATTTCCTGGAACTCAAAACGTGGGGTCTGCAGCACGTGAGCCTATGGAAAAGAAACCTGTACATTTTAAACTGATTTGGCAAGAGCAGTTTTGAACACTCTTTGCATTGCTGATTTGCTTTTGGGAAGTAACACTATATAATATGGACTGTCCTAAAAGGTATAAAAAGATAAAATAGTTAGGTATAAACAAAGGGGTAACACAGCAGCCTTACAATCTAATTAGCTTTTCCTTCTAAACATGTAGTTGTGTAAATAACTGGATTTTTAGAAAGACACTATAAATCTCCATTACTATGTTTGCTGAAGAAAACCAGAACTGGAAAAGGCTAAGAAATTTTATCTTCCTTACAGTTTTATGATATGAGGGAAAGGAGCAAATGCACAGCACATCTTTGATTTTGTGTTTTGCTTTTAATTCTGTTTATTTGCAAAGGAAAGAACATATGCTCAGATACATGAACAAACATGGGATGGGAGGAATATAAGTAATATTGCAGCTTTACTTCAGAGTTTTCATGAATGTGCACTTTTAATCCATGGTCACGGAAACAGATGTAGAAAGTGGGGTGAAATAGAACTGAGGGAGGGACATTGTTGATGAGTGCCACAAGGTTCCTGCATACAAAAAGGAATGTTTATTGCAATGGTGGTATTTACAGGAGAAGTGACAAATCGGGAAGTGTCTGAATCAAAACTGTGACTCCTGATCTGTTGCTGGATGAAGACATTGACAAGTACTTCCTGACTTTGAGATCCTTGAACAGCTTGCTTGCTCACTGGTTGCTGGTAGGGCTGAATAGCCACTCAGAATGAAAGGAGGCCCACAAAATGAATAGGCTCATTCTAAAGCCAGTGTAGCCAGATGCCCTTTTGGACCCTCAAATCTGAAATGCATGGAATGTGCTTAAATGTCTTTATGTACAAATGCAACTGGGACAACTTCTTGCGGTCCTACAATTCCCTACTGGAATGCTCCTTCACCAGAAATATATTGATGTGATTTTTAATTCTGCAGCCCGAGGGGAAGAGGGAAATCATAGCTCTTTTTATGTTTCTGGGTGAGTAGTTTCAAGAGTATTTTTTAAATTATCAGTAGCTTTAAACGCCACATGACTGGTTCTTGCAATGGAATGTCTGATTCGGCAAAGAAAGTTTGCTTGCCCATTTCAGAAATCTGTTCTCGATTTGCATTGCTTCATTCAAGTTTAACATAGCTGTTACGTTTAATGCCGCTCGTGGCAATTTAATGCTCTACTATATGAACCATTGGAACATGCTAAAGCAGAAAAATATGCTCAGGCTTAACCATATAAATAAGTTAAATTCTTTATAAAAAATATAAAGAATGCAGCAGAAAGCAGAATATGAACACCCTTACAATTTATAAACACACAGATCTATAAGGCCATGAGTGGAATGCAGGGGGCAGGGAGAAATCAAATGAGGAAGAGCTAAGAGAAGGAAGCTATTTTGGGTAAAAAAGACAATAAATAAAATAAGCTACAGGATATCTATTAGCTGAAAACTGAGATTGGCTACTGGTTTAAACTGAGAAGCCAGATAAAAAATTTGACTATTAAAACAGTGTTTCCCAACCTTTTTTGGGCAAAGGCACACTTGTTTCATGAAAAAAATCTCGAGGCACACCACCATTACAGCCCCGTGACATCAGCGCGCAGCGCCACGCCGGGAGGGACATGAATTGCTAGCAAATTACATAATCACCTTGAGGGCTGGCTCATCTTCTCCGAAGGCAGAACCCCATTAATTAACAGCACAGACTCACACCATAGCCAAGACGAGGGGGGAAAACCTCAGTCATGCACAGTCATGCACATGTGGGGGCTAAATGAGGACGAAGACCGGGCAGAGAGCAGGGTTCAAATCACCCCACCTGGCCAGGACAATCCCTGGGTGCTCCCTTGGGCCACTCGCCTGACCCACCTCGCAGGGCTGTTGTTGCGAGGATAACACGGGGAGAACCACGCGCGCCCCCGGGAGCTCCTTGGAGGAGAAAGCGGGCGATGAATGCAATGCACGAAATATATGAGAGGCGACCAGGTTTTGCAGGTGAGGGGCCCCAGCCAGCCTCTGCTTCCAACACCCGGCGCAACGACGCCGAAGTTTCCCCCCGGGCTCGGCTCGGGAAGCAGCGCTGCTCCCCCCCGGCTCCCCTTCGCCCTCCCGGCTCTCTCTGCCGCCCACTGGGGACCCCCCTCACCTGCCAAGTCCGGAGCGCCGGTGGAAGTTGCATGCATGCATGCAGGGCGCCGCGTTGCCATTGCATTGCACTGCACTCCATGCAACGCCTGCACGCATGCATTGCCTTGCACGCCCGCCAAGGGGTCTCCCCGCGGTCCGATGCGTCCCCTCCGGCGCAGACACAGCATTGCAAAAATAAAAAACCCCCGACGCAGCCCTACCTGGGGGGCAGCCTCCGCCTCCGCCGCTCCGCCTCCGCGGGGATCCCCGGGCTCCATCCTGCCGCCCGATCTCCGGGGGGCACAGGCAGGCTGCGCGGGGTCTGCACGGAAGAGCCCCTGCCTGCCCGGCCGCCGCCGCTGCGCTCATTCCATGGCCGGGAGAAGAGCGCTTCAAACAAAACGCCCGGCCCGCCAGGCCACGCTGGGAAACGTAGTTCGCGCACCCCGCGCGGGCGCGGAGCCCAAGGGCGAGGGGACTACGGATCCCAGCAGCCCCCGCGCCGGGGACGGAGGGGGAGAGGCCGGGTGCAGGGATGGAGGGACGGGTGGGCGAGCGAGTGAGTGAGTGGCAGCCGCCAAGCCTTGGCCGAGAGCCAGGAAGGGCCTCCCTGGAGGAGGAGGAGGGAGGCGCAGAGCGGGAGGGAGGGAGGGAACCCCAGGGGTCATCAATGACGGCGCCCCAATTGAAAATTTGACTTTAAAAAAAAAAATCTTTCAATTTTTTAATTTTTCCCGCGGCACACCAGGCAACATCTTGCGGCACACTAGTGTGCCGCGGAACAGTGGTTGGGAAACACTGTATTAAAACAACATAATTTTGGGAGTTCTTCCCCCTGAAACACACTGGCAGTTAAGAACTGGAATATGATGAATGGAGAATCTGAGGAATATATTTCGGATGCTTTGTTTGATTTCTGTTGAACTAACTGTAGCCAATTGGAGCAGGAAGGAGTCTCTTCCCATATAAACTTTCATCATTCTCTGGAACATCAATGAGGATCGATGACAGCTGCATGTTCAACTAAAGAAGCTGCTCAAAGAACTGTGGATATTACTAATATTGTCTAGTATTATTGCTGGCATCTGTCTCAAGAGACAATGGAGTGTGCCTCTGGGGGTGAAGCCAAACTCTGTGTTAGCAGCATTGAAGTGACCTCCTGGGAACACAGGCCTAGGCAGTGTATAGGGAGGTCCTGGGCAGGCCAGAAGCAAAGATTGTCTGCAAGAATATCAAGGGTGACTTTGTCAAAAGCCTTACTTTCAAAAGCCTTGTTTCAGAACAAAGGAGCCAGACTGCCAATGGGGATTATCAAGCTGCAAACCCAGCACAAATGTTGCCTGAAGATTACCAAAGCCATGTCTTTCCTTCTCCCAACGCCTTCCAAGGTTACCAATACATACAAGATTTGTTTTCTATCTTTTAAATTTAGTATATTTTAAAGTTTATCAACTAAGTTTGTTCTTTTAGTGGCTTTGTCTGGGATAATCATTTGGCTTTCCATTTACTGAAGCATTCACTTCCCTTTGTCCAAGCAAGCTAACAGCACTTGGATATTGAAATCAAAAATTAAAGCTAAATGATTAATTGGCCGCTTGTTCATTGCAGCCAGGTTGACATTGCCCAAACACTGGAGAGACTTATAATGTGTGCCATTGGGCCACGGGTGTGATATTTAGCCCTCATGGAAATAGTGACTCAAAATGATACTTCTTCATGGTATTTTTTTTAAAAAAATTGTTTTGTCTTTGCACTCACTTATTTTTTATGTTAGCAATAAGGGTCACAGTAAAAATCCACCATCCTATTATGCTAAAATGCATGGCACTGTATTTTTATTTACACACACACACACAGAACTTTATTGTGGTTCATAAACCCAAAATACACAGTACATTTTATTTTACATTGACACTGTTGTTTTAATTGTATTTTTGTTGTATTCATGGATGCATATTTATACTTACCTTCACACTGATTGGAAGCCGCTTTTTGTCCTTCCCAAAAGAGGCTCCTGGGAGGTTGGAGGGACATTGCTGGAACAACTCTTGGGTTGGGGGAACTGGCTAAAATGTTTTAAAATGTTTTAAATAGTTCTAATTTTGGTTCCTTTGTTTTGTTTTTGTCAGGTTGATGTTGGTTAAATGTTTAGTTGGGGTTGGTGGTTATAACTGCAAACTATTTATTGTTGTTGTTGTTGTTGTTGTTGCTATTACTGTATTGGTTTCTATTGATTTATTGGTTTATTTGTTGCTTGTACGGGATATTTTGATTTTTAATGTTTGATGCTTTGTTGTGTTTTTATATATGTTGTAAGCCGCCCAGAGTGGCTGGGGAAACCCAGCAAGATGGGCGGGATATAAAATTTAAAAATATGATTTATTATTACTGAAATCTAGATACACTATGTCCACAGCAGTCTTCACAATGCTTTGCCTTTGAACTTCACAAGGACCATCTGACAAGCCACTCCTGAAGAAAAGAGGAGTGAATAAAGTGCCTCTTTGGTTTGATTTGACAAAGCAATTCAGTTTGCCTGAAAAGAAACCTCAGTCTATTAGGAAATAGAGTATCAGCTGATGAGATTGCCTTTTGCACATGGTTTGTGGATTGCAATTTGAAGCAAAGCGTTTTCCCATTGTGTCCCTATGATTGTCAGCAATTTGAGAATTCACAGAAACCTCCCCATCTAAAGCAGTTATGAAAACACGCATCCTGACAACCTTCACAATGGCTATACAGGTAAATAGCAGAGAGCCCTGCAGCTCTCTGGAGAAATTTCTGTATGGACATAAACAATATTATTTGTTCAGATAATTGAGGGACGTTTGAATGAAAGAGTGCTGCTTTTAGTGTCAAACAACTTTCTCCTTTGGAAAATGGGCTTTACAGTCCAGTGTATTTCAAAAGCCCATTTGGCCAAAGGTAAGTGTGTAACAAAAAAGACTGACATTTTTACTCCATGACACTTTTTTGTTTTTATAAAGTGTGCATCTGTATGTGTACATAAAGTACTGTATATGTAGAAAAGTAGGTAGATAGATATCTACAAGTATACTCATGATCTTAACAAACTACTGAAGTAGAAATCTGTACTAGAGAGGCTTGTTACTCCTCAAGTTCAAAGTAGTTTGCTTTATGATGCAGATGTTCTCAAAAGTTCATCCATATTTGCAAAGTGAAGCCAAACCCACACAGAGTGTCTCTCAGCAAGTTAACTGAAGTCTGCTGCTCAACAGCCAGTTTATATTTCTGTTTGTGTTTTAAGAAAACATCTTAAAATAACACAAAATTAGTTTTGAGCATTCCACTTATTCTTGGGACACTCAGGGTGACAGAACTGCCAGCCAACCCCAGGATGAGGCTAGACCCACAATGTGTTTCTCTGAACGTTAAGTATACTGTGTTCTGTGGGCCCACAAAAGCCAAAAGACACATGCTGTTCCTCTTCAAAGGCAAAGCAGGAAGGATCCCACTGTATTGTTCAAGGGCCCTGGGAACCATCTTCTCCGTTCGAGCAGGAAGACTTTATGAAATAAATGCATCTGGAATGATGATCCCACTTTGTCATTTTTCCAGTCTAAAAGAGTTTCTGGAGCGTACAGAAGAGGATACGGGGTAATCAGCTTTTAAGATTCCTATACTACAAGGACTGCAAAAGTAACTTGAACAGTAAAACCAAAAGGAATTTGAATAAGGACAAACAGCAAGGTCCAAATTTATAGGCATAACTTGTTTCTATTTTATTAGGAAAAGTGGTAAAACTAAGACTGAAGCGTTTTATTTTCTAAAAATAAGACATGCTAGAGTTTCTTAAATATGCAAATACATTAATTTCCTTCCCTATAATTCCACTGATCTGTTTAAAGTATGTGGGTTCATACATAGTGTTCCCCTGCATACAGAAGCTTATTGAAGGATACCGTATTTTTCTCTCTATTACACGCAGATTTTTTCTCCTAAAAAGGAAGGGGAAATGTCTGTGCGTGTTATGGAGCGAATGTGGGGGGGGGTCCCTGGAGCCGATTAGGGGAGCGCAGGAACAAAAATCAGCAAAAATCAATCGTGCGTTGTGTCCGAGAGGGAAACCTGAAAAGAGGAAGTGGTTGCTTTCCTGCATTCTGCCTCAGGGTCTTACTGCCCACCCTCCTCTGTTTCGTTGCTGTGTTTGCTCAAACGGAACAAAGAGCAGGCAAATCCCCTCCCCTCCAGGCAAGCAGAGGGGAAAGCAGAGGTCTTTCCTTCTAATTCCTCTCCGTGCTCCTCGCAGGCAGCCAGAAAACATGCAGGAGGAGAGAGAAAGCTGGCTTCGGTTTGTGGAAACTTTTGCCTTTCTTTCTTCCCTCCCGTAAAATCCCTCTCCTGCTTTCTTAGCCAGCTGCTTCTCTGCACACCGCTCTCTTGTCCCTTCTGTGTTTTTCCTTCACTCCCCACTTAAAATGTGGTTAAAAAGCATGGATCCACATGGATCCTCAGGATCTTTGCATTGGGCCACCCCAAATTCACCATCAGATCACATAGCAGCCTGCCCCCCAAAAATCACACACCCACTGTTGCCTGGGGCTGCAATGGTGCAAAAACGTGGTTAAAAAGCATGGGTCCACATGGATCCTCAGGATCTTTGCATTGGGCCACCCCAAATTCACCATCAGATCACATAGCAGCCTGCCCCCCAAAAATCACACACCCACTGTTGCCTGGGGCTGCAATGGTGCAAAAATGTGGTTAAAAAGCATGGATCCACATGGATCCTCAGGATCTTTGCATTGAGCTACCCCAAATTCACCATCAGATCACATGTCTGTGGCCACAGCATGAAGCACAAAAATGATACATCCACTGTTTCATTCAGAATTTTTTTCCTTGTTTTCCTCCTCTAAAAACGATGTGCGTGTTATGGTCAGGTGCGTGTTATAGAGCGAAAAATACGGTAAGTCCCAGGCATGCAAAGAAATGGTGGTACAGAGCTATTTTTTCTTCCATTGTAGTGAATCGAGAAATCTGTGAGTGGTTGAGCATCAGTGTGTTGTAGTGCATGTGTTGCTCTGGATTGTCCTGATCATCAACTTCTACCATTTGTACAGTAATTTGTTTTTCCCTCTTCTGTCAGTGCACAGGTACCTATAAAAAGAATGCATGGGGAGAGACAATCCAGACACAGTCTGAGCTATCTGTGGAGTTTGGGACAGATAGCGACTCAAAGTTCTACCTTATTTTCAGTTTTTAGCAACCTCAATGAATTGGTGATATTTTAGGAGGTAAGTGGATGAAATGAAACAGTATTTGCATATTAAAATAAAAGTAGTCAGTGCCACCCTTACTTAATTAGAGTAACATAAGCAAGAATCTTAAAGGAGGATGTTCATTTGTTTTTTAAAAAACCTCAACACATTTGAGCTTTACAGATTTGAAGGTTTTCATTATCTCTTGAGGAATTGAAATGGTCTTTTGTCTCAGATTATCAATATTCCCACTGTGTCATAAATTCACTAACTTTACGCCAAAATATAGCAGATTTGAACAACTATGTTTTAGGAATAGATGGCTACAACAAGCATAAAAGGGGCAATTTGGGGATTGGCTGGTTTTTACTCTAATGGGGTAGCAAAAGTATTCACTCTGCCATTTGTTACAATAAAAGTTCTAGCAATCAGGGGCAGGGGAAAAAACAATAATTTTATAGGCCTCATGCTTAATGATGCAGAGCATAAAATGAACCTGTTGGACTTGACACCGCTCCTTTCATTTGACAGATTCCACTTGGATATGGGCAAAAGAAAACCTAGCAAAATACTCATTCCTAAATGGTATGGGCAGTTGCTTAATTTCCTGTCTGTCATACACAGGAAGAAAATTTATGTATTCTGTCTGGCCTGTCTTTCCCTCTTGGGAATCGCAAGTTGAATGTGAATAAATGTTGCTACCTGGCAGAGGTATGCTTACTCAGTTCTGGTATATGTTGATCAGCTTCCTGCTCTATTTGGCTCAGGACCTTTGACTATGATCTTGTCTTTGAGATGGGGTACTTCTAGGAATTTCTGTCTTTCTGTACCTGCTGGCTTCATAAATTACCCTGCAATGCCTCATTCCAGCCAGAAGCAGCCTGTCCTGTTTTGCTGCCTGAAGCAAAATGGGAAGACGCTGCCCTGTGTACACACACCCCTCTTGCTACCCAACATTGAGACTGGTGTACATTGTAGAGCAATGTCTCTTCCTTTTCTTGGCTTATGACAGTTGCACTGTGTTTGGCCCTGCAAATGGCTGGTCTGCCCTCCAGCCTCAGAGATCGCCATGACTAGACTGGCTGCTCTGGCAGATAGCTGCTAACTGATTGGAACCAAGACTGAGCTTGCTTCCTCCTGCAATAAGTTTGAGATGTGCTGTGAGAGAACTTGGCTCTTGAGGTTGGCTACCACAGAGACAGTCTCCCAGAATGACCCAGCCTGACTGCACCATCCCTATCACCCCTATGTGACACAGTAAGAGCAATCTGGCACAGAACATCCTGGCTGGATCAAATGTCTTTGAGGCTAGCCGAGTGGGGCTGAAGCAAGATGTGCCTTTGTGCTCATGGATCCCATGTTAGTGGCCTGAGCTTAACAGGCAGGAATTATTTGTAGCACATCTTCCTTTCGTCTCTGCCCCCAGCTCCTTGCCCAGTGCCATGGATGCCTGCTGCACTGGGAGAGCTTTCACTCGTCCTAGCCATCAGTCTCACCGGACATTATGACCCTACATTAACGTGAAGTGTTATCTCCATCTCCACCACCTAGATGATGGCTGAGTGCCTGGTTGATCAAGGTTATATCACATGTAGCCCAGCAACTGCTGAGAAATTGCTGGTGCTTGTCAGAGCAGTTGTGTGGAGGGCTCTTTTCTGTGCAGGTATTGGGCATTGATTCCCAGCCCTGCAGGCATTGGAACTGGCCTCAACTCCCTTGCTCTCTGTCTGAGCCCACCATAAAGGATGCTGCTGCTGTCCCACACATAGGCAAGGAGAGAACAGCTACCTGTGCATATATGTGAGAGACCAGAGGTCTCCCACTTAGGACAAAAACCTGATGGTGGTAGTGCTGCTACTGTGTGCTAATATTCCGAGCTAAATATATACAGCTAAACTCTGGCAGTATTAAAGGCCATATAGTAGCAAAAGACCACAAACTGCTGTCAAAGAACATATTTGGGAAGTAGTGTGATGGAAAATATCTATCCTTTGCCACAAAGAGAAAAATTAGACCAAACATAGTTCTCTGGAGTAGTTCCTCCTGAATTAAGTCACTGTTTTATTCGTAAGATGTCTGAGAGATACCAGCTGGAATAGCAATTTAATCCATGTTATCCAGTTCTGTATTGTATTTTAATTAATGCTATCCAGTAGTCCATTCTAGTGAAACTAGATTGCAGTAGCTAGAATCTATTGACTAGTTAAGGAAAATTGCTTTATGCATAACTATCTCACACACAAATTCCACTTCCTTTGGTTTTTCCTTTTTAAAAGAAAGAAGAAAAAGAACGAAAGAAAGAATAAGCAATTCACCATCAAGCTTTTTCCATATTTTCTGAGAAGTCACATTGGGAAGAAGTTTGATAGTGAGGGAAAATTGCAGAGTCTGGAGAGAGAGAGAGAGTGCAGCAGGGGGAGGGGGAGGCAGAAACAGAAGACATAAACCAGGACCCTGCCCTGAGACACACAAAAAAGGTGAAGAGGGCAAGAGGTTCTAGGTGGAAAAAAGATTTAAATTTAAAAAGGATTCCCCTCTCTGAGGAGGCTGATCTGAGTACACAATGAATCAATACTGTACAGTGGTACCTCGGGTTAAGAACTTAATTCGTTCTGGAGGTCTGTTCTTAACCTGAAACTGTTCTTAACCTGAAGCACCACTCAGGTTGCAGATGCTTCAGGTTACAGAATCTGCTAACCCAGAAATAGTACCTCAGGTTAAGAACTTTGCTTCAGGATGAGAACAGAAATCATGTGTTGGTGGCATGGCAGCAGCGGGAGGCCCCATTAGCTAAAGTGGTACCTCAGGTTAAGAACAGTTTCAGGTTAACAACAGACCTCCAGAACGAATTAAGTTCTTAACCTGAGGTACCACTGTATGTTGTAAATATTCTAATAAGGAAGAAAGAAGCATGGCACGATGTCCAGGACAAGGTTCAGCAACATCTCACTCATCTAGGCCAATGCAGGGGGAGTTTGTACACATAGGCACACAAACACACATGCTTAACAGGAGCACAGGATGTAGTTTAGCCTATCATACCCTCTGTGCATGGTTGGCAATAGCTGCTTGAACGAGAAACTGCCTAAATACCTTTCAAAAGCTTAGTAAGCTCTTAATTTTGGAGCTGCTTTTCCATTATGAGGATTAAGTAGTGATGAAGTCTCTGGCATGTGGTTGCTGAAAATTCTATGTACATCTGGAATTCCAAGTGTCAAGTTAACCAAAGTCCACTGGAAACCCAAATGAAAGTGACTGAAACTTCTGGTATTATGGCATTACAGCAGGGGACTCATAGGAGTAGTACACATGTATGTGTATATGTATATACAATTTTTAATTATGAATTAATTATGAATTGTATATGTATATACAATTTTTAATTATTAGTTTTGGGGGATCTTAGAGGCGTCACTAAAAAAAATATCAGGGGCTACATGTGACCCACAGGCCATGGATCAACTATCTCTAGTTTAGACTCTACAATGGAATCTCCAGAATCGGAACTTTTAAGTATTTAAGTTCCAGGGGGCTTGGTAAGAATTAAACACATTTAAGTATTATGAGTTGCTACAATAATGATGACGAAAATAACTGCTTTAGCCTTAAGAGTTGCTAATTTAAAACTGTGTGCGTATGTGTTTCTAAAATGCTGGTATCCTGCCTTGAACCTTTTGGAAGAAGAGGGATATAAAGGCTTTCTTTTTTAAAAAAATACATGATGGGGGGAAATAATTAAGTTGCACTTGGGAATATTACATTAGTTCAAACATATGCTCTGTTGTCTACTCAGTGTAAGTAGAGCTGTCCTAAGGAAATGGAGCAAAGTGGAAGAGGGGTGCAGAAGGGAAAGGGGAAAGAAAATATTTCAAAAGCAAGGCTCAAGGCCTCTTTCCCAAGTTCCTGATGCTTGTGAGCTGTACCACCCATGAAGCTTATGCCCTGAGAAGAGGCGTGTCCTAGACTGTTTAGCTTGTAGGGTGCTTTCCCCAGGCACAGCACATTCCTTAGCTCAGCTCCCTCTTGCCTGTTTTGACTGAATGCCAGAGCTTTCTGATCTTATCTGCAGTTATCTGCTTTCCTCAAAACAAGGTTCAGAACCCTGCCATTATTTTACATGAAGGGGACTGCATTAATCTGATTGGCATCTTAGACAGAGTTTACTATTTATTTCTTTATTTCACACTGAGCCAGGGCTCTGTTCCCCACCCCCTTGGTTTTAGGATGCCCAAAGGAAGTTCAAATCTCTTTAGATTTCCCTTTGACCTAAAAAGAAAAGAAGTTATTCTTAGCAAGTAAACTCTGTCACTCTTGTCAGGGTTGTGAAGTACCCATAAGCAACAGATTAGAAACACTTTAGGGTTATCAAGACAAGATTCCCCTCCGTTCATTAGAGAACTCCAAACAAGGGGTGGTATTCAACTAAGTTTTACTCAGAGGAGACCCATCGAAATGAATGAGCATGGGTTAGATCTATTAATTCCATTGGGTTTACTCTGAGTATCTGAAAGCCACCCAAGCTATGTAGCATATGTGGATGAATTCACACATGCAATCTGAGATTGATTTTTTGTGGTACTCCTCAAAATACAGGCAGGCCTGTACCTGGATACAGCGTTGCTTAAAATTGCATTGCTTAAAATTAACACATATAACTCATTCAGATGTGCATAGTGGGCAACAGCATGCAGAAGCCCACAACTGTGTGTCTAAACCCACCTATCTACTCACTTGGTATAACTACTTTAACATTTCACTGTGGAACGTACACTTGACCATAAGCTTGAATGTTTAGAAACACAATTGCAGTTTTGCGAGGGGAATAGGGGTCTCTGCACCATTAACAAAAGACAGTTCCCAGGATTCCTTGGGGGAAAGCCATGGCTGTTTAAAGTCTTCTAATAGTGCTTTGAATGTGTGGTGAAGATGAACCTGCACAAGAAGAAAGCTTGCAAAAGTGGATTCCTTTATCATGTGCATAATTTGTGCTCATGTAGGCTCTGGGCCACTGTTATGCTGAATGCCCATAGGTCCAATTGGGAGCAGAGAAAGGATTAATAACCCTCAGCATAGCTACCTCTCCACACCCCCTCCCCCAGTTTACTTGTCAATTGCACCAGCCATGCCTGGGCCTCAGTTTCTGGCTATCCCTCCCTGCTGTCTGGCACTGTGCAAGAGCCAGGTGTCCTTCAGAGAGAGGCGTTCTGGGCAGGGTGGCCTATGAGACTGCCTGTGTTTAAATGTCTTGAATGGGTGCATGGTTGTGTCAACCAGAGAGATAAGGGGCCTGGAGGTGCAAATTTGTCAGCTGCCTCATTTTGCTTCATGACAGAGCCAGCCCTGAGCCCTGCTACTCCATGTTGCTCTCTGCCCTAAATCTTCCCCTTGCCAAAGCAGCTTTCCCCCCAAAAAAGAGCTGTCAGATTTTGGTTACAAGCAAAAGGATGTAGCTTGCAGTTAAATGCTCACATGCTGAAG
Source organism: Podarcis muralis (assembly GCF_964188315.1). NCBI lineage: Eukaryota > Metazoa > Chordata > Lepidosauria > Squamata > Lacertidae > Podarcis > Podarcis muralis. The sequence continues at coordinate 56,831,090 of NC_135657.1, read as the reverse complement.
CACACGACACACAGCTATCATACAGAAACTGCATCCAGAAGCGGATCACAATTCAGAGTCAACAGAAATGGCTCTCCAGTTTTCCATGCCTGGCAGTACTGGCTTGCACGTGCAATGATATTTTTTAATAGGATTTCTATTCTGCCAACATTTCCTTTTCATCCATCTCCTACAAAATCTGATATGGGGACATTACGAGAAAATGGCTCTCCCTCGGTAAGAAAAGTCACTTGCATGGATTTTCTCTTATGCAGGTTTAATCAGATTGGCTAACACAAACAGTGGGACCGTAATTCTTTTCTATAATAATTCAATAATGCACAATTCTTTTTTAAGGGGGGGGGGGGGGAGAGAAGCAGAGCCAAGTATATACTTGAACTTTTGCTTTGTAGTGTACTGGTGACCTTGGTGTAAAATTGAATATTCTGGAACTCCAAGTCACAGAGTGGAACACTTTATGTCGTCCTCACTCAGATTCACCTCCTCACTTTCTCTCTCTCTCTCTCTCTCTCTCTCTCTCTCTCTCTCTCTCTCTCTTTGTGGGTAAGAAGCGGATGCCAAGTAGAATTAATGCCACTCAAAGTACAGGGAAGTGGGGGCAGAAAATGTTTGAAGGGAAACAGATGTAAAGCTACTCTCTTCTATAGCCCAGCCATTCCCCCTTAACTTTGAGTGGCATCCTCTCTTTAAAATTAAGGAGATAGAGAGTGAGAACTACACACACTGTATCAGTTTCACAAGGGTCTGGCAAAGAATGCAAAGTTTCTAGACACACAAAAAAAGGTCTGTAAACATTAAGGGGAGGTACTATTTACAGGCTCAGCACATTGTCTTGCAACATGTTATTTTGCACGCAGTGCAAGAGCAAGCAGCATGAAAACGGTTTTTATGAATGGATCCCTTTGCATTCGACTCCTGCTGACTGGAGATACAAGCATGTTGCAGAACAGGATATGCAAGTCTTTTCCTAATGTCAACACTCAGGAGTTTTGATTGGCTAAACTGTCAGATTCCAATTCCTCCTTGGTTAAATCCTCACAGTTATTTTTGCTTTGGGGGTTTATCTAAATTCCAAATAACAGACTTTCTGCACTACAGCTACTGGCTATTTTGCTAAAGCTGAATATCTATTTATATTGCAGCGAAGGATTCCAGGGAATATTTCACATTCAAATATGGGGGAGAAAAATTGAATGGTTAACTGCTAACTAGAGAAAGAAGACTTGATGAAAAGGTACATGCATTTTTACTGCTGCTGCCTTACTACTTCCTTGGTCTATAAAGCTCTTCACTTAAGGCAGGAGGGAACCTCCGGCCTGGAAGCCAAATGTGGCCCTCTATGCCTGTCATAGCTGCCAACTCCCTGGGGCCCTGGGTGCCTGAGGACCCACCAAATTCCCCATGAAGGGGCCAGGCACCCACAAATTTCGGTGCCAGGGCCATGCACGTTGCATGGCCCCCACAGCCTTGGGCACCCACAGTCGCTGGCACCCAACACCTGTCTATCTGGCCCCTGTAACTCTCCCCAGGCCAAACAACTCACTAGAGCTGTTTTTGACTCATATGTTTTTGCCTGGCTGGAACTTGTCCTTGAACTCTGATAATGCCTCTTGCTTGACTGGATGGAGGATAGAGAGAGTGGAGTGCATGTATAAAAGGTAAAATTTACACGTGTTGCTCCACCCACTTTTGCCTCTAGCCCCACCCACTACTAGCAAAGTGCCCTTGGAGAGTTACCTGGAAAGCAATGTGTCCCTCAGGCTGAAAAAGGGTTTTCCCCAGCTTAAAAATATGCCCTCAGCCAGCAACTATTTCCCTGTTTTATTTACCCCTTGATGTCCTGGTGCTACTCATGGAAGGTGTGCTTCTTCTTTCCAGGCTATTATTTGAGTCAGCTTAATGATTTACTTTTTTTAAGCAAAACTGAATATTCACACAGTGCATTTCCCTCCCCTGGTTTTAAAAAAAGAAAGAAAATAATAGAAAGTCCTCATACTACAGGACAGGGACCCATACAACAGAATTAATACTGAGAAGGTACTCTTGAGACAAGAAATTAAGTTTATACATCTTCATAATACAGTCACACCCCATAGGTTGAATACTTCTTTTGATTTGGGCTGTTTCTTGTAGTACCTCTTTAAGAAACCCTGGGTGTTTCACAGTCTCTACTCATAAATGTCCCCTAGTGGGCTCCCTCTGTTTTCTGCTAGCCAGCACGCAGTAGTTGCCTCTGCTTGTACCCAATGTGGGACCTTGTTAACTTCACAGGGTGAGTCAGCCTGCACACGGTCTGGAAAAGTTTACACTATATTGCTTGGCTTGGGCTGCTACCATTTTCTTTTATATTGTCAGCTGAATAAGAAGTTTCTCTTGGAAACTGGGATCACCGGGCTCCAGCCCTGTTTGCTACAGCTGCTCTGCCATCTCCCTTGCGTCAAAGATAATGAAAATATATCATAAATTCTAATACTGTACTCATTTTGATGGTTCTGGAGTACCGCTTGCATGTACTGTATGCCTTGTAATACATTGTGTATGTTGTGACAAATACATTTGTTGTACTTTGCTTGCCATATTTTGTGTCTTTGTATGCTGGCCTGAACCTGTTTTTTCTGTTTGTGTATGTTCCTATACAGTCGGTTCCTTATTTATGTGCTATAAGAGAACCTAGCAAAGAAGGGTCAGTCATTTTGATTACGTCACAGCTGAGGATATATTTTCATTTTATTCTTTTTTTTTAGTTTGCGTATATAAGCAAACAAATATTTTGAATTTCCGATGATTTCCTATAAATACAACAGATGTAAACTAGAACACAGATGGAATCTGAATGATGACATTTAAGTTTTCACATCTTAGGCTTTGCATCTGAATGTCTATCAAGGTTCCTTTTCTAACACAGACTGTTCCCAATAGTATTTATTTTTAGTTCCTTTTATACATAGGTAATGCTGGCACTAAGGTCCATTTGCCTCTCTCAGAAAAATGAAAGAAAATATACCCAATATAAAAACCCTATCTGTATCTGCCTCTTGGTCAAACACACCTTTCTTCTTACACTAGCAGATCTTTTCACTTGCTCTCAATCACAAGTGTGTATAGAAAGGCTTTGTGGGATTCTGAACATCATTCTGCGTGACAGAAAGTGGTAACCATCAAAATATTATAGCCAAGAGATGGAACAGTTGGCCAATTCAACTACAAAGTACAATCTTATACACAATTAGTTGAGAGTAACTCTCATTAAACCAAATGTCAGATACTGGAACAAAGTCCTTTTCTGTCTCCATATGTTGTATAATGGACTTTGTGTAGGCTTACCTTATGACTGCTCACCCTAAGTAAACAAATACGTCTCAGACATTTGGGATATAATACCCAAGGAGCATCAGGTGGGCTTTTTTTTTAAATGACGCAGCAGGCACTAATCACTTGGTATGGAGGGAGATAATTAACCTTGCCTACAAATTGAATGTGTACTTCTAGCCCACTCGCAAGGTAGTTAATAGAAGTTCTGTTTATTTTCTTTGCTAAACTCAAATACCTTACTGAACATCAAAATCCCTCTAAACTACTCATCAACACTTGTTGATGCTCTGTAATAATTGAAGGATTGTTTTGCATTTGCTACACTTGTGGTTTCATTTAAGAACCAGCAAAGGATTGGGGGGGGTACATTTTATTCTATATTTTACTTCCAAGAGCAGAAAGATCTGAAATTTCTAATTCGGTTCATGGCTTATATTGCATGGTGTACATAAATGAACATTGGCAGCCTAAATCTGTAGTTAGAACTATTTGAAAAATTTGTATAGGCTGAAATAGGAACTTCAGAACATTCCGTCAGCATCTGGCATCTTCCTTGGGAGTGTCATGAAGTGTGATTGCCTTAAGGACTTGGCAAGCAATTCCACGGCCCCAGCGTACCTTATGGCATGTGTAGGAGCCTGAGAACAAGTTAATTATTCAGCATCTGTATAGTGATCCCTAGCAAAAGTCTTTAAGGCATATTTTCTCCTGCTTTTCTCCATGTGTTGGTCAATCTTTCCACAAGCCTAAATAATCTTATGGTTTAAAACACGAACATTTCTCTGTGTGTGTGATATCATATCTAATTTACCTTCCAGGCTTATTTTTTAATCTCTCCTGACTGAATCTAATTCTGAAATTCCCAGACTCAATCTATTTCTGTATTTTCTCGTGATTTCTGTGACTGCCATGGAATTACCCTCTGTCTAAAAGCTTTGCTTTTGGTTTTCACCTCCCCAATGGAAGATATCCTTGGGAAATTCCATTAGCTCTTGTTTCAGTTTGTACCAAATGTTTGACTTCTCATGGAACATCCATCGCCTACCCAATAAATCTGGGCTGCCTCAGAGTAGCATAAAGACCTAGATTTACTAACCCTCTTTTGTAATTTGGCAGTGCATCTACATTTTATTGTTGATGCTTTACTCTTCAGGCATTATCCTGCCCATTCAATAATGCTTATTATTTTTGCCAGCTTCTTAATTCTTTGTAAGCAACTTCACCTCTAAATATCATAGTTACATTTCTGAATGACCAGGTTTAGTTTCCAGCATCTCCAATTAAAAAGGTTTTACCTCGTCCATCCTTCCAAGTACTTTTGACTGAGTCATTCTCCCAGAGGCAGTTGGCAGAAGAGTCGCTAGAAAGTGAGAAGGTTCAGTTATTAAGTGCTGAGTCTTTTGCCTGACACTCAGAGATCCACTGCCAATCAGACATTTTGCTGGCCTAAGACATTTTGCTGCCTGAAGCAAGAGGTGACATGATGCCCAACCCCATTCCACATACAGAAGACAACTGGACTGAAAGTGTAACTTCAGTACTGGTGACAATACAGTATCCACCACATAATGGGGAACTGACAACTTTAGGAGGCATAGAGTACACCACATGATGGCACTCACAGCTCTACCATCCAACACTTCCCCATTGTCATAGAATCATAGAATCATAGAGTTGGAATAGACCACAAGGGCCATCGAGTCCAACCCCCTGCCAAGCAGGAAACACCATCAGAGCACTCCTGACATATGGTTGTCAAGCCTCTGCTTAAAGACCTCCACAGAAGGAGACTCCACCACACTCCTTGGCAGCAAATTCCACTGTCGAACAGCTCTTACTGTCAGGAAGTTCTTCCTAATGTTTAGGTGGAATCTTCTTTCTTGTAGTTTGGATCCATTGCTCCGTGTCCGCTTCTCTGGAGCAGCAGAAAACAACCTTTCTCCCTCCTCTATGTGGCATCCTTTTATATATTTGAACATGGCTATCATATCACCCCTTAACCTCCTCTTCTCCAGGCTAAACATGCCCAGCTCCCTTAGCCGTTCCTCATAAGGCATCGTTTCCAGACCTTTGACCATTTTGGTTGCCCTCCTCTGGACACGTTCCAGTTTGTCAGTGTCCTTCTTGAACTGTCCTTCTTGAACTTGTCCCCCTTTAGCATTTGCTACCTGAAGCTGCTGTCTCTGTCTGCCTAAGGTGCATACACACCATGCATTTAAAGCACATCCCCGCTACCATGCCCCAAAGACACTGGACACTGTACTATAATATGGTAAGTGTTCTGGGAACTATAGTTCTGTGAGGGGTAAACTACAGCTGGTTACTATGAGAATCTGCTTGTTTCCCTCCCCTCCCCTCAATCCCTTTTGTGTTGCGACTTTTAGAAAGCAGCCTCCAGGCAGGGACTGTCTTGCTTTTAAAAAGATCTTATGTAACCTGCTCTGGGAGTCTTTTTGGCTGCAGTGGAGTAAAAAGAATAAGAATTAAACATGTTAAAATGTGAACAAACTCACCCTGTGCACAAAGCAACCTTGATAATGTATGCCAAGTAGAGCTAAGTGAGAGAGTAATTAATGCAAAATACCATATTTTTCCGTTTATAAGCCACCCATTTGTATAAGATGCCTCCTATTTTGAGGGACTCCAAATTAAAAAAACATCCCTCAGCACTACCCGTGTATACGACAAGCCCCAGTTTTAAACCTAATTTTTTGGTTAAAAAAAAACCATAGTCTTATATATGGAAAAATGCGGTATATTGTCTGCCCGCAAAGCCAACATTATTAGGATTTTAATAATATAAAGAGAAAAACTTACACTTTTACATGTAATGATTTGTAGTTAAGATATATGTGGCCAAGGAGCTTTGCAGAATTTCAAAAGACCTAGTTTGGCCTGTTGACATTTCAGTACCGATAGCACAGCTGAGTACAGAACAGGGAGGTCCCTGTACAAATGGACCCTCTAGTGAAATGTTTATGAGTGACCTGCATAACATTGTGTGGTTAAATCCAGACATTGCATGCTGTGTGAGTTAAGGTTTGAAAAGGTGATCTTATCAGTGAGATAATTCTAATGTGACACAGATTATTTTGGATTTCCTCTAAAGCGTACATGTGCATTTCATTACCTGAAGATTTTCAACATTACAATTACCAGATTTCAACAGCAAAAATAATTTGTGATATTTTGGGTTCTGCTATTGTGTTACACTTTTTTCTATACTGTGTGGAAAGCAAAAACTGTTACTTAAATGGCTTGGGGTTTCTAGATGAAAGACCCGGCAAGCTAGCTAGCCATGACTGAAAATGCATTTTTAAAAAACACATTGAACCATCGTACAGAGGGAGTCCTACCTATGTACATCCATACTCATCCCTTCAGACTAAAACGGAAAACACTGACAGTCTGGGATGGCGCAAATATTTTCCCCCCTTTTGCGCTAAAAATAATAGACAATAACTTATGTTACATAAAATGTCTGTTTGAGAGTACCAGTGAAGGCCTTCACGGACACTGGTTTGGTGACCCCCACTTTTATGGAGCTCCATCCACTGACTTGAAACAAGGAGCAGAAGAAATGAAGAGTGGAAACAAACTAAAATGCTGGAATTCAACAATGGCAATTCATTTTCTGTAGTCAAGTTTCAGAGGTATGCTCTCAGTTAACAGCATATACTAATAACCTGGGGCCTCCTCAACAGTATACTATACATACATACTTATAAATGCACTACTGGACAAGATAATGCCATACTTGTGAAGGAGAAGAAGTTAATGTTGTACATAAAGCTGCAAGTTGAATGGAAGAATACCGTGTGGTGGGTGAAAGATTTAGCTTTTCTGCTAAATTCTTCAAAGCAGTTAATGGACATAGGTTGTTGGTTGATTAGCAATATACTGTATACCCAATGCCAGCGTTTCCTGGGATAGCTCAGTTGGTAGAGCAGGGGTTGGCAAACTAAGGCCCCCGGGCCAGATCAGGCCCACCTGGCTCCTAAATCCGGTCTGCGCCGCGAACCCACCGCGAAGCCGAGACTCCCAGCAATGGCGACGGGAGGAAGAGGCCGAGTGGCGTAAAATGCCATGCCTGGTTTACCTCAGCGCAGCACGGGAACGTCTCTGCCAATCAAATGCCGTGCCTGGTTTACCTCAGGGGCATTTGATTGACAGAGCCGCCACTGCTTGGCCTCTTCCTCCCGCCTGGTGCTCCTGTGGGCTAGAGAGTGGAGCGGACGAGCTCACTCTGCTTACCTGCTTCACAAGAAGAAGCAGCAGCAGTGGTGGTGGTAGCAGCCCCTGGGAAGGTAAGCGCAGCGCCTTCTTTCTCTAGGTGGGGAGGAAGCCTGTTTCGCACCACCACCGCCAACCCTTCGGCAAATGAGGCAGGCAGCAAACCGAGAAGGCGGCTGGGGCTGGATGGGGAGGACTACTTGCCCCCCCAGCAGTGTGCATAGGAATTCGTGATGTGTGTGTGTGTGTGTGTGTGTGTATATGTCTGAGGGACAGTGGAGCGAACCACTGCGGGAAAGGTTTGCTGACCCCTGCAGTAGAGCATGAGACTCTTAATCTCAGGGTCATGTGTTCAAGCCCCATGTTGGGCAAAAGATTCCTGCATTGCAGGGGGTTGCACTAAATGACCCTTGCCGCCCTTTCCAACTGTACAACTCTATGATTCCATTATAATGCCATAAATTATGTCTCCCAGAATGCTATTGAACAACATCAAGCTCAGTTTGCATCCACATCTTGGATATGGAAGCAGAGGCAATCAAACTAAGCTGCTGTTTCTTACCAAGATGAGATATTATTGACATGGGAAATCCTGTTACAATCAAGGAAATAAATGCAAGGTAAATTTGGAGTATTATCCTAGAAACTGTTGCTTAATTTTTGTATGATTTATAGCTCCATTCAACCTCTGTGGAAGCACCATTGATTCAAGTTTCTAGATTATTCTCCCACCCATTGCATTTTTTAAAAAACAGGTAATTGACAAGCTATTAGAATTATGGAGGGTTCTGTTGCTTTATGGCATAAAGGGATTATACAAACAGATCATTAAACGCCAGGTCTGCAGATTGGAAACATTCTATAACATTTTGCAAGACTTTATGTTTCTGAGCAATTGCTTTCTAATTCACTTTTCAGATTTAACATGCAGCTTTAGAGAATCAGCTTTGCAGTATCGCACTGTGCACATTTAGGGCTGTGGAAAGGTTTGTCTTCTGTCTGCGTCTTGTGTTTGCTTGGCTGCACTGTAGTGTATGAATTCTTTATATTAATGTAAGATAATAACGCTGCTTTGTTATTTTTTAATCACTTTTTAACTAAATTGTTATACAGAATGTTTTTTTCTGATATTGACTACAGTATTTTTCCTTACGATGTTAGCTGCTATGGGTCTTCTTTTAATGTATGGTAATTTGCAGTGTTTACTCTCTGGTTACAATGCAAAGAGGAACAAAAAGATAAAGTAATCTGTACATACAACAAAATATAAACACACATCCCTCCTATGAAAAGTGGTGCCATAAAAATGTGGATCCAATTAAAAGTGACATTATAAAGTATTTGTATTTATATCTACCTATCCAGTGGTTCTCAACCTTGGGTCCCCAGATGTTTTTGGCCTACAACTCCCATGATCCCTAGCTCACAGGACCAGTGGTCAGGGATGATGGGAGTTGTAGGCCAAAAACATCTGGGGACCCAAGGTTGAGAAAGGCTGATCCTATGTGGTTTAAGCTGACACCAATGAGGGAATTTCCCTTCAAAACAATACTAGCTTCAGAAGAGATGTTTTCCTCAGGATTGCAGTAGAGGACAGGGAGGACTTTTTCCTTTCCACACCTACTCTGATCCTATTAATTATCAACCCACCCCACCCCAGCTGATGCTATTTGCATTTTTTTAAAACCTGCAACATTAGATTCAGAATTGCATTCAGTGTAATATATAGTTTAAACTATTCTGGATGCCTCCAGTGTTGTAGAAGCCGCTGCATTTTTAGGCGACCTGTTTCAATGTTCAGCATTACTTATATAGTAAAAAGTTTCTTCCTAACATCAAGACAAACTCATTTGAGTTGCCATTTGAACTTTTATCTCTTCTCTTGACTGTGCTATGTAAGGAGAAGAAGAGATTCTTATCCTCCCCATGGCAACCCTTCATGATTTGTGAGTCTCCTTAGGCTTGTTTGGAGTACTTTTTAATGGGATTTGTAGATAATGAACAGGAGAGTTGTGTTACCATTCCTGCAGGATTTTTTAAAATAGTACCGTAATTGCTTATGCTTGCTTGGAAAAGTGCGATAAATCACAAGGCCCATATTAAAAAGATCACATTTTAAAATAAAACATGAAGCATATAGGACTCAAATATAAAAAAATTGCGCACAATTTTTATATGTGCATATAATGTGTGTGAATAGTTTTCATTTTACATCAGTTTTTCATAAGAAGAGAAGCAGCTAATATGTGAATAAAGATATGCATATCCCCCCTCTGGCTATTAGCCTGAGAGGTTCTTATTCTGTCTAGATTTCTTGGACCTTTTTCCTCAAGCAAAATTCAGCAGCAACATAGGGGTGTGTGGACCCCATTTCTTAGGTTGCTTCCAGCCAAGCCCTTTAACAAAAAGGACCGCATTGCATCAAAGCAAGTGCTATCCCACACTTTCCAGTGCATTTTCTGGTCACTTTCCTCATCGCAAGAAGTCTGATCTTTGGAGGAAATAGGTTTGCTTTGCAAGAGTTCCAATTCAACTTTGATTGTGCAGCCTGAATTTGCCAGGATGTGACTGAATCTCATGCAAAAATAGTGAAGGTCTGGAAGCTGTATTAAGAGTGCAGTGAGGTGAGCTATGGGACATCTGAGATCAGGATCTTATTATTGTTTTTAAAAGTTAAAAGCAGCCACTGGTATGTATGTGTGTATGGGGGTAAGGGTCAGTTTGGGGCTGCACTGTTTTCCCAATATAAATTGCCCTCTCCCAAATCAGCTACAGCGGTACCTTCAGGTTACATACGCTTCAGGTTACAGACTCTGCTAACCCAGAAATATTACCTCGGGTTAAGAACTTTGCTTCAGGATGAGAACAGAAATTGTGCTCCAGTGGCACGGCGGCAGTGGGAGGCCCCATTAGCTAAAGTGGTGCTTCAGGTTAAGAAAAGTTTCAGGTTAAGAATGGACCTCCGGAACGAAGTACGGTAAGTACTTAACCCGAGGTACCAGTGTGTTTGTTTAGCCAGGGAAATCATAATGGTACCTATATCTTTCAGGTGGTCAATGATTTTGGCCTATAATTCTACATAACCTATATAAGCCCCAGTAGATAAATATGCATAAAGGTACCCCTGCCCGTACAGGCCAGTCGTGTCCGACTCTAGGGTTGTGTGCCCATCTCACTCAAGAGGACGGGGGCCAGCGCTGTCCGGAGACACTTCCGGGTCACATGGCCAGCGTGACGAAGCTGCTCTGGCGAGCCGGCACCAGCGCAGCACACGGAAATGCCGTTTACCTTTCCGCTATAAAGCGGTACCTATTTATCTACTTGCACTTAAGGGTGCTTTCGAACTGCTAGGTGGGCAGGAGCTGGGACTGAAAGACGGGAGCTCACCCCGCCGCGGGGATTCGAACCGCCGACCATACGATTGGCAAGTCCTAGGCACTGAGGTTTTACCCACAGCGCCACCCGCGTCCCTGCGCGCCACCCGCGTCCCTGCATAAATATGCATAGGATTGTGCTAAAACCTCTGAAAACTCCTCCCTTGGCACCATGGTTTTCCTTTCTGGCTCCTTTTAGCTTTTTAAATGTGGGAGATTCTTGATGCATGGATCTCACACATCATGTCTAGATCGACTCTTATTAAAACTCCCCCAATCCTTGAACTATTATTATTTTTAAAATGTAGTACCCAAACAAGAACCTACAAAATTCCCTTTCTTCGTTTGGATAGAATTCAGTGACAACTCTCCCTCTGTATTCCCTGTTTCTGCGGCTGTTGATTTTGGCAACCCACTGATCAGTGAAGTTATTTGTTCTCTAATTTCCAAAAACCTGTGTGTTTTGCTCTTTACTTTGCCTACTGAAGAGCTTCTCAAACCGTGGGTAACAATGTATTTCTGGGTGGGTTGCACAACACACACACACACACATTTTGAGGGACTTTTACGAGGCTCACAGCACACCATTCTTGTCAGTGTGATGTGATGTGTTAGTGTGATGACTTAAAGTCTCCCTCCCTCCCTCCCTCCCTCCCTAATTATGCTTTAATTCAACTCAAATACATGTTGCCTATATCTATATTTACACAGAAAAACAAAAGATTCATAGCTAACTACAGGTGTGATCTTCTTGTGCTTCCTGTTATAGAGAGAGGTATGGCTTGAAAGGTGGTGTCAGGCTGTGTACACACTCCCATTTAGTCTGCATACAGCGTGCTCCCCACAGCTGGTTTTGCATGGCATTAACCACAATCCATATCTATCCTGTATCTATTCAGTGATTTCTTATTCAACAGTGTTCTCCCCAAACCAGCTTTGATCCAAACTGAGACAAAGAAGAACTTAGCTGCATTTTAAGCCAGCAATGTGCAGCGTTAGATTAAAACTGGCCCAAAAAGGACTGAATAAGTTTACAGGTTGGCCCCACTCTTAAAAGTCTGAGATGCATTGGTCCACTGTAATTTTTCAAAAAAGAAAAGAAAAGAAAAAGAAACTATCAAACCATCTATTTTACCTTTCTGTATTTTCACTTTTACAAAGTTCAGGCTGAAGATTCCCCCTGTAAACAGTTTCAATAGATGTATAATGCTGACTTTGCAGTTGCAAAACAGAGGGACTTTCTCTGTTTTTAAAATCTTCATTGTTTTATACTTGAGGTGTCTGAGTTTTTGATAGGAGTGGCTGGCTGTATTTTTATTAAATGTTTCTAATGTTGTTTCAGCTGCTTATGTGAAAACATTAAGCATTCTCATCATTAATGAACATGATTTAGTAGCTCTGTACATGGCAGAAATTCCATTCTGGTCTCTTTGAATGTATCAAATGCTTGGCTTAAGCATCAGTTACTGTGTTTTAAACTACTGTACTAGTTGGACACTGGGTGCAGAATTAGTCCTTTATTTTCACATGGAACCTAACATAGAGCATTAGGCGTGTGTGTGGCTTTTTTAAAAAGCCAGAGCCTGCATGGAAAGCGTCATAAATAATTTAGCAGAAGTGAATGCTGAAATTAGTTAAGGCTCCACATTGCTTGGCTCCAAATAGTCTAATTGTAGCAAGATATGTAGAAGTGCCCTTTGGAGGAAGCCCAGCTTTCACCACCCTCCCCCACACCCCAAAAGGACAACGATGTGCTCTTTTCACTGTGTATGTACAGTACACGATCCCTGGGATTTAAATTTACTTAGTTCTTGTAACTGTAACAAGTAGAACAAGCAGACCGAGCCAAGGGCTCTGGGAGACAAGATAATGAATGAGATACGTTTTGTGCATTGCAGGCAAGAATTTTGGATGGCAAAAAGGAAGCTAGCTGTATTTCTATTATCTTGCAAAACTGTTGGCTCATCATTCAGTAAAGTGGTTGCTATATTTAGCAATGTTCCTATGGCCTGAACCTGTTGGAGATTCAGAATCAACTCCTACAATACACAAATGCAACTTACTTTCCATTTCCCTTGCTTCTGGAGTACGGATTGATTTCCCTCTGCACCCACACCCACACTCCTTTAAAAAACAAACATCACTACCATAAAGATAACGCTGATGGTGCTGAAGCCTTTCCTCACATTAAAACACTGGATTCTTCTAGCTCTTGGGGGCCTTATCTCTTCTCATACAGCAGTGGTCACTAAGCTTTCCATATGTTCAGATTTTTTATTTATTTTACTAATTCAGAAGATTCTGTATCTCCTCCACCCTTTTGACTGAATGATCCTCAGAGTAGCTTACAACAGATTATAATAAATACACACAGATCCATATGCACAACCCCTAAACACAAACAACCCAGTCACCTGGCTGATGGCAGAAGCCACAGGGTGCTTCTCTTCTGTTCTCAAGTCCCAGGGCAACCGGCAGCTGAAGCTGAGCGTTCTTTCTTCTCCTATGAACATTGGATGGGGTCAGGTTAGATTTCTGAAATAAAAGTTGTTTTTCCCCACCCTCAACAGTTCAGTAGCTGGTTCTCTAACAGAACTGTGAAGGGCAAGGTCCAAATAAGTAGTAGTGTCTGAGTTTGTGACACTGTTTTGAAACAGCCCAGGTAGCATGTGAACTTGACCTGAGTTGGAGTGGGAAGACTAGGATGTGGCTTGACCTTCAGAATGTGGGATAACAAGTCTCATATAACCAGCATGCTTAAGTCTAATGAATGCATGAAGGGGATAATACCACAGAATAAGCTGTCCTGCGAGGCTTAGCATAGGTCACTCTTGAATTCCCATACCAATAATTTAGGAACTTTCAACCTTTTGTAATTAAGCTAAGTTTTACTGCCTGTGCAACTTTCAGAAGCGCCTGAACCTGACCTTTGAAGAGTTTGTAAGTAAATAATTTTTTAATTTACCAAATGTGTGGTCTTTTTCTATGCTGGGTAAGAGAGAAACTTTGGAATTCACTGTAAAGGGCATATTTTAAAGGTCTAACAGACTGTACTTGCTGCCTATTTCGTGATTTTAAATTTCTGCTAGGGTTCTCTCACCAAAGAATTCTTGCCCCAAATTTGCCTCTTGCATCCGGGAATTCTCCTTTCAATATTTCTTCACTGAACCAACACAGAACTGGGCATCTCTCTTCCCAGCTAAATTGGCTTTCAAGCCTTTCCACTCCACACAGGGAAATGGCTCTGTACACATTACTATTTTCTCTGGCCCCAATGCACTCCCACCTCTGGTTTTTGAATCCATGTACGCCCAACGTTGCCCACAATGCAGAACTATCCTGTAGTTTCTTGAGAAATACTGCTGCTTGAAACGTTTTCTCTCAAATCAACTTCAATCAGGAAGTAAAACTTCAGCCACATTCACGATGCATTTTAGCTGAGGTGTGTACTATTGAGACAGCCTTTGCACATACTGTATATGGATGACAGTGCCAGGCACAGATAACAGCTTAATGATTAGGAGGGAGGTATAGGTGCATGAAAACCAAACAGTTAATGTGCATTGGGTGAAGGCATCCCCAACCCCTCTCTGGTGTGTGTGTAGAATAGTGTGCAAATTCCACATGAAACACAGTGGGGGGGAAATGGCCTTGCTGCATTTTAAGCCACTAATGTGTATCTAGCCTATGCAGCAGAAGATTTGTTGCTGGGAGTAATTGACTTTCCCTGTTCCGTCTTCTTCCCTCACAGACATCCTAGTGATCCAGCCAGACCCACTGTTTCCCCCATCTTAATGGAGTTACAAGTTTTCATGCTCAGTTAGGAACCTCTGGCAATTGACTCATTGAGTGGTTTTGAAAAATTGCACTTTCTCATCCTCAAAAATCCCACACTGGGCAATAGCATATGTTAGATTAACAGGGGTTGCTTCTCCTAGTTTTCTTAATTTGCATTTTAAATTGGGCTAGTTCAAGGGTAGGCAGAAGGGAGTTTGGGATTTATTCATAGAACTTTCTCTGGTTGAGTATTTGAGTAGATAGCAGGAGCCTCTGGTACCAAAATGAAACAGATGTCATGCAGATGTCGCACCGATAAAGTAACAAAACAACTCCTTGCTGAAAAGAGGTGGCATCATTCATAACATGTGGGAAATGCGCTCATTAAATCTGCAATTGCTAGCTGCACATTACATTAATCATCTGATTTAAAAGCAGGTATGGATCTAATATTGGGATAAATAGGTAACGTGCAGGGAAAACAGTATTTTTGCCAATAAAGAATTCTTATATTGATTATGGCATATCAAGAAGTTGGGAATATTTTTGAAGTATGTTTGGTTCTAGTTGAAAGGATCTTCAGCATTTATAACACTTCATTCTACCTCATAAAAGTAGGCAACAATACCGTCTCCATTACAATATCTTCTCCCTGAAATTATATGCCAATCCTAGTTTATAGTGTCTGGTCCTGATGGCACTTTGCATGGTACATCCAAGTTTAGAGAATATATTTTACTGCATTTGGGTCAAAACCCACAGTATTAAAATCTAAAAATAATGTGTCACTTGATAGTGTCCAAAATTGCTCTAAATTATTCCATTGCTCTTTCTAGACATAAAGCTGTAAACTTAGTTCTGTGCCAGTAACTTTGTATTTTATTTGTGCTGTTCCGAATATTTTTTCAATATGTTTCCTAACCCTTGCCGAAACAACACACTGCTGGGGGGGCGGGGGAGAGAGACCCAAATACTAGTAGAATACTGCATAGTTGGAAAAGTACTTTGCGTCTGATCTTTTCTCTTTTCTCCCCACAGGTCTGCCTTGCCCCAGTTCCACAGAACTTTCATCCTTTCCTATTTGCAGATGTGCATGTTACCGGAAGATACACTACCACACCTAGAGGTTAACAACAGCTAGGCACACAAACACTGCTATCTGATGGATGGGCCTTTATAAATTGTTTCAAAAGATCTGGCAGTTTTTGCAATGTCTCACAGATTTTAACTATCAAAAGATTTTGAACCTGTGCATAAAAAAAGCAATTAAAAAAACTTTTTGAACAATATATGCTCACGCTGGTTGGGGTACAATAAATTCATATGAACTTAGCTTGTGTTTATATGTTGTTTTGTAAACTGAAATCTCTAATAAGGAGGAAAGTGACAGGTTGCATACACACAGCATTTTATTCTATGCACAATCTAGTTCGACTGCATATTTTTTGCCACTGAAAAGTACTTGAGAAACCGGTTTCATTTAAAGAATAGAAATTTACTTCAGATTGATTCTGCATTACCCTGCAGTATGTCCATTTGAAAACAGGTTAAAACAGATGTAGGCAGCCCTGGCAATGGGGTTGGGGAGTGTCCACAGCTGCCCTATTACGTTCTGGGTGGGTATATACACTAACATCGCCATCACTACTTCTTTCTTTCCCCGTTTAGGGAAGTTTTTAATATTTAATGCTGTATTGTTTTTAGCACTTGATTGGAAGCCGCCCAGAGTGGCTGGGGAAACTCAGCCAGATGGGCAGGGTATAAATAAATAAATTATTATTATTATTATTATTATTATTATTATTATTATTTCTTCATTCACCTGGGGCATGTGCAGGGGGGGGGAGGCATGGATAACCTACTCAAGGGAAAAGCTTTCAAGTAAGCATAGCCACCTGTGTGGATGGCAGATGGCTCTAGATTGAAGCACCATGTTCAGGACGATCATCAACAATTTGGGATTGAGGAAAACTTAATTTTTGTGCTACAAATGGCTTTGTGTATATGCAGCCTTATACCGAGTACTTACATAACTAGAGTTCCACGCCACCCACAATCTCTGCTGAGTGGTAGCATGATTCCAGGTGCTCACCCAGGGTGTCTGCAGTGTCTTCTAAATACTGCTTATTTATGCATATTTACACCTGAGTTCAGATGGAGAGGGCATTCACAGCAAGTGGGGCTTGTCCTTCCCAGCAGCACAGCACTGGACTCAGATGCATCCTAAGCAGCTTCCCCGTGCCTCTGTAACAGCCCGCTCCAGCCAGCCAATATGGCTGCCGCCCTTCAGTCCCTTCATGGAGACTTCCTCCTCCACTTCCTGCTCCTTTTCCCCAGAACCCCTTGCCAAACACAACTCCTCCATCCATTACATCATCCCCAGTGTCCCCTTGACAACCTCTGTTTCAAAAGCCTCTTGCAAAAAGACACTTTTTTCCTGTGGTGACACCACACCCCCCGTTTCCCTTGCAACTTTCCCCTCTCAAATCTTCTATTGCCATCACCTTTGTTCTTTCATAGCACCTCTCTAAGGCAATCTCCTGAGGAAACTGCCTTTTTAAGGCCTTGCTAAATCCGCTGGTCAAACCCCACATTTACTAATTTCAGAAACTATGAGGAGAACTTGGCACCCAGGAATTTTAGGGATCCTTGCCCCCTGCAAACCCATAACACTGGAAAGAACTTCTCATTCCACTAAATGGGATCTAATTCTGAGTAAACGTTTCTAGTATTACACTATTAATATGTGATTTAGGACCCTGAAATTGCAGCGTTGCTGACATTTCTACATCAATCAACTATAATCAAAGGTACAGAAGTCTAATCCTGCAAGTTAAACTTGGTGCAACAAGTATAACTTTCAAAGTCTCATAATGCAGGTTTTGCCCAGTAAAATCGCTTTCATAAAAAATTGTGATTGATGCTATATGATATGACAGTTAAATAAGCATATGTTTCCACTTGAAGGCCACTGTAGAACAATAACAAAACTTTAGAGGGGAAATGGCCTGGCTAGTTCTAAATCTGAAACCATTTTGAATGAAATACTGTATTAGCAAGTCTTACTTTGCCCTGCCTCCTATTTGGGCTCTGCTAAACAATAGCCACAAAACTTTTAACAAAAGACTTTGCTTCAAACGCAGTGGATATGGTAGATGAAATAATCGTATTAGAAAAAGTATAAAAAGTGTACTCCAAATATATATCTCACATTGTAATTCTGCACTTTTGCCCTGGTAATATGGGCCAGGATCCAAAGAGTTGGGTACAATTTTAGACTTCTTCTCTTTTCTGAACAGAAGCAGCCTGCTGTGCCACATCACAAACTGCACTTTGCAAGGTCCCTCTCATATTGAAAATAAACTTGAGGAGCACAGTATTTGGGTAGTACGTTGGACTCAGGTTTTGATAGTTTGTTTCTCAGCCGTTCCCACACATGACCCCTTGCTAGCCCTGCAATAACATTTTAGTCTTCAGGGCTGATTGCATTGCCATGTGCACCTGTTCTGCACAATATGTGCAGGTTATCCCATCATCCCTTCCACTTTTATAGCGGTGCTGCTGTGCAAATGCTATGACTTCCAACTTTGACAGTAACATTCCAAAAATTAATCTCCTTCCCCTGACATTGGGATCCAAATAGGTACATTTCCATTCAAAGTGCTCTCCTCAAAGTCTGAAATTGTTGTATCAGTAACCAATTCTTTATTTGGGAGATAGCTGATTCTTTCTTTGGAAGATGTCTCAAAGGAATCACAAACATGTAAACTAATTTAAGCAACTATGTTCAGCAAAAGTTGTGTACTTAGCAGATGTGGCTTATCAAGTCAATTCATCTGCTATCAGTAATAGTTGTATTTCCTGCTTAAAATCTTTCCTGTCACTAACAGTATGCAACTCAAAGAGCTAGGAGCAAATATTTCATAGCAATAAAGTGACCATGATTTCTCTGTTCCTTTAATGTCATAATCCAAGCCAGCATCAGAGTGAAATCAGAAGGGTGTGTGTTAGGAATTCAGTCTCTCTTTCCAGTCTCCCTGTCTAGATAAGTACTGTACACGTCTAGGGTGTTTGCAAATTGTGTTGGCTAAGTGGGGCAGATAAAGGATTCTGCTGGTGTACTGGCAATCCCCTGCTGCCCAGCAGTCTCCCTATCTGAGCTGATCAATATGGTCTTAGATATGGTGTTTAGGAGCCCCACATTCTTAGCAGTGGAAGATGTCAATATTCATGCAAAGGACACCAGGTTGGGGGCAGCTCAGGACGTCGTGATCAGCATCACCACCATGAGGCTGTCCCAAAATGTCATTGCCCCAACACATGTGGTAGAGTGCACATTAGACTTAGTTTTATTGATTGGGTGGGAAGATGGTAGTCTGCAAATGAGGGGTTTTACATCGATTGCCTTGCCAGTTCTCTGTTGAGGTTTAGGCTAACAGCAGGTGTATCCTCAAGGTTACCAGAAGGCTCTGGGTTTTCTTCCAACTGATTTCAGCTGTTACACACTACACCTTTAAAGCACATCCAAAGCACATTATTTTCCTCAAATAATTCTGGGCATTGAAGTTTGTTAAGGGCTTATGAGAATTATAACTCCGATGGGTAAACTACAGTGCCCAGAATTCTTGGAGGAAAATAATCAGCTTTGAATGTGCTTTACAGATATGGTGTGTGCACAACCAAGTTGGCAGTCAATCTGTGATACCCGGAGATGACTCAGAGTGGCTGAGTGCTATCTCTCTCTTAGCAGAGCTGTGGATTTCATATTTTTATCCTCACCTCCATAAGAATAATGTAAAATTTTACATGGTGCATTGAGATTGCAGAGAATGATTGTTATTGCTCGTAACTAGTATTTATTGTGCTTTTAAAAAATGGTTTATATGATTTGAGTATGTCTTGATAGGTGTCGCAGAGACTTATACTCAAAAGGCAGGTTAATTACTGGGAGACATATAAATGATGTATGATAATAATAATTTTTTAAACCAATGGTCCTTCTCTGCTCTTCATTTTAGTTTGTGCCAATGGTGAGTTCTGAAATACTAAATATTTCAGAAATACTTGAAAATAAATGTTTATTTAAAGCTGTCAAAAGTTACTTGAAAGAACCTGGAAATGACTTCCTCCTTATCTCAATGGGTTTGCTCTATCATACTTGTGAATTCCTTATTTACTTCAAACAAAGCAAGTGTGCCTGTGAGTACGCAAGTTGTTGGACACTTGGATGAATGTATTGAGGGGATGCTCATCAAATCTGCAGGTGACACCAAACTGGGAGGGGTAGCCAATACTGCAGAAGACAGGATCAGGATTGGAGAACTGAGTCAAAACTAACAAAATAAATTTCAATAGGGACAAATGTAAGGTTCTACACTTAGGCAGGAAGAACCAGATGTACAAATATAAGATGGAAGACACGTGGACTGTGAGTAGTAAATGTGAAAAGGATTGAGGGGTCTTAATAGACCACAAGCTTAACAGCAGCAAGAAAGCTAATGCTATCTGAGGCGGCATCAACAGAAATCTTGTGTCCCGGTCAAGGGAAGTAATAATCCTGCTCTATTCTGCCTTAGTCAGACCACACCTAGAGTACTGTGTCCAGTTCTAGGTGCCACAGTTTAAGAAGGATATTGACAAGCTGGAATATGTGCAGAGGCGGATGACCAAGAAGATAAAGAGTCTGGAAGCTAAGCTTTATGAGGAACAGTTGATGAAGCTGGGTATGTTTAGCCTGGGAAAGAAGAAACTGAGAGGAAACATAGCCATCTTCAAATAACTAAAGGACTCTCAAATGTGGGGGAGCAAGCTTGTTTTCCCCTGCTCTGGAGGCTAGGACCTGAACTAGTGAGTTCAAGTTACAAGAAAGGAGATGCCACTAAACATCACAAAGAACTTTTTGTTGGTAAGAGCTGTTTGGCAGTACAGTGGTCTCCAAAGGAAGGTGGATGGCCATCTGTCATGGATCCTTTAGTTCAAATTCCTGCATGGCAGGGGATTGGACTAGATGACCCCAGGGGTCCCTTCCAACTTTACAGATGTATGATTCTATTTTTGCTGATTTTGTTTTTATGAAGCACACTCTGCTGAAGTTATTCAAGCTCCACACCCTCCATCTTACACTCTAGATTTCAATTACTTGAAGAGCAAATGCGAATTTGGCCAGGAGGAGGAACTGGGGGAAAGCAGATAAATTAAAAGACAGAGAAAGATTTCTGGTAAAGCCACGAGAGTTCACAGAACAGTGGAGGGGGAAGAAAACACGTTTCTCCTCATTTCTCTTGAAAGAGGCGCTCAGCTCTGGCACTTTTGCGCTGCTCCTTGTGAGGAACAGAGTGGGCAGTTGAAGCCGATGGCTGCAAGAGGCCACACTTCTGTCAAACTGACCTCTGCTCTGCTCAGCATTACTAGCCGTCGCCTAGGCAACGAGAGGAGATTCCCCGCCCCCGCCTGCCCTTCCCTTCTTTTTTTCGCCTCGCATCTCGCATCTCGCTCCTCCTCCTCCTCTCCCACTGCTATCCCGTTAGCACTCGGGGCAAGATCTCGCGATGCTTGCCAACTGGAGTGGCCGCCATATTGTGTGACACTATTTTGATTTGGACTCGGCTGGCTGAGACGCGCAGCGAGAGAAGAAGGAGGTGGACGAGGGGGGAGGGACGGGAGCGACTGGGAAGCCGGAACCGTTCCAAGCGAGGTCGGGAGCGGCGCCTGCAAGACACCCACCCGCCCAGCCGAGCCCTCCCTTCCTCTGCCCGCCGCCACAGCAGCACCAGTCACGGAACCCCCCTTCCTCCCTCCCCCGGTGGCGGCGGGAGGAGGAGGCGGCGGCGGCTCAGGAGGGGCTCGGAGGTGTCCGCCTCGCCGGTTGGAGGCGGCGGCGGCGCGGGCGGTAGTGGCGGCGGCTGTGGGAGGCGGAGGCGGAGCCGGTGTCGAAGAAGGGTAAGACTGGACTCCGCGGCCGGAGCGGGCCTGGCGTCGACTGGCTCCTTTTTCCTGCAAAACGCTCGGCCCTCAGAGGCCTGAGAGGGACTGGGCATCCCCCTCCCCTGCTCGGGCCCACTCCGGCCTTCTTCTTTCAGCCCCCCGCCCCCCCCCCCCCGCGGAGGGAAGAGGCGGCCGGAGAATCCTGAGGTTACAGGCGGGAACAACCCCAGTCAGCCGCCTTTTCCGAGGGGTGACAGCCCTGCGGGGTCGCTTCTGCAGAATGCCTTTGCTGGCAGTGCGGTGCTGAGCCAGGCAGAGGTGTGTGTTCAGCCCCAGGGTCAGGATCCCCCCCCCAGGCAAAGCTGTCACCACCACGCGAACTCCCCAGCTGAGCCCGGAGGCTGCGACTTTTTTATTCCCTTTTCTTACGCGAGAGGGTTTCCTTCCCCCTTTGGCCCAGCCCAGCCTGGCTGCTGCTGCCGCCTCCTCCCCACCAACCCCCTGACGGGAACACGCTGCTGCTGGTCTTGGGAAGAGGCTATCCATCCGATCTCGGTGGTCTCCCTGGATCACGTGTGCCACTGTGTCACGGGGAGCGGGTTGTGGCGGGAGGCCTACAAGTCAGGGGGCATCTCTCCTCTCCATGGAAACGAGGGGATGGGGTCACTTTTGCTGCTGGTGGGGCGTAGGAACGCGGGGAGCGGATCCAGACGCCCTCTCAGATCTGCAGAGTAAGCCTCACAAGGTGAGGGCTTATTCACGAGTAAGGACTACAATTCCAGTACTGTACACACTTCACTTGGAATAGAAGGGCAGTGGTCGTGGTGGGATAATCCCTGTTGAACTTAATGTGCAAACGTGCCTTTAATAGAGGTGGAGTTGTGGTGTCTCTCTTGGTCCAGCCCCCTTGGGGGTTTTATACCTCTGCCCCTATTCCTCTGATTACTGGTGTGAATAGGACTTCTGTTACTGCAGCTGTACAGCCATATTCCAGGTTTACTGGAGGAGTAAGGATTCTTTGGGTTAGCCATATAGGACTTAGCTTTTATCCTTTACTTCTTACTTAAAGTACAGTATGTGCATAGGTGTTGGGCCATTATTCAGTTATGAGACCAGGTAAATGTTCCTGGTGGGATTGTGGCAACTTTAATGCCTGAACCTTTGTAGTCTTCATTGGGAGTAAGTTTCATTCAGTTCAACCATAAATGTGGTTTTACTTGTAGGTAGATGTGTGCTTCGGATTGTTATGAGTCTCAGAGGATTATTGCAGCTTTTCAGTGAAAACATTTTTTCCATTAAGAAGCAGGATTCCAGTCCTAATCCCATTTACCTGGGAGTAAGCCACATTGAACTCAGTAGGACTTCCTTCTGATCAGACATGGTTAGAGTTGTGCTATGATGCATGTTTACACACTGATCACCCATCAATCCTGTTTGCTCAGGCCTGAAACTCCATTGCTTAGAAGACGTAGTCAGAAGTAGGGTTCATTCATTTAAATGAAGCTTACTCAAAATTAAGTGGGCTTAGGACGCCAGCAAACAATTGCTGCCCACATAAGGTTCTGGTGGTACTGAAACTTCAGATTTATTTTCTATACATTAGATTTCAGGCAAGTGGACACAAGGAGAGGGCAGAAAAACTGGTGTGAGATGGAAAGAAAAGCATCCATAGAAGATAACAGAAAAGGGGGAAAACTGCACAAAAGGAAGAGGAGATTTGGCTGCTCAGGGAGAGAGAACCTTAGTTAACCTTAATTAAATTAATAAGCAAATCCTATGCATTTCTATTTAGAAGAAAGACCCACTTATTTTAATGGGATTAACTCTCAAGTAAGTATACACAAGACTGGAACTTTTATGTTTCAGTGTTGATTTGGAATGAACATTAGTTTGTTTTTTTTAAAAAAGTAAAATGACAAGACTTTGCAAATTAAAAAGAAAACTCTTTGCTTTAGAACTACTGCTCTATGTTGCTTCAGTTGGGCAAATCTATGGAGCTTCTTCAAACTTCACCATCCAGCAATGGGGCAACAAAGAAGAAATGCTGCCTATATTAGGTTCTGAGGGTGCTGAACGTTTTCCCCAAATCCTCTTCATTTTGATTTCAGGCAAGTTGACATTAGGGAGGGGGAAGAGTTACAGAGAAGTGGATTGAAGTGACAGAGAAGGTGACGCAAGGTGGAAGAAAGTGAACAGCATAAAAAGGGAAGTGAGAGGGAGACAGAGGCAACACCAGCAGATGAAAGGAAATAGAAGAAGGTGAGCAGGGAAGGATAGAGATGTTTGAGAAGGTGAAGAGAATGTGGAAGAAGGTATGAGCAGAGAGAAAAAGGCAACAGGTAAATTAGCTGAAGATAGAAAAGATTGTGAAAGAGGATGAGATGAGAACAGGTAACAGAGAAAGGACTAAAAAAGTGGATGGAGGAGACAATGATAAGGCATAAGGTCAGTGGAGAGAAAAATAAAGGAATGACAGGTGGTGGAGGACAAAATGTGCAAGCAGGTAGGTAAAGAAAAAAAGCACCAGCTGGTGACAGAGAAGGAAAGGTGGTGGTGAAAGTTACAGAAATCAAGAAAGTGATAGAAAGACCTTTTTTTGTAAGAAAATGCAAACATAACGGTGATTTGTGATTTGCTCTCTTGCTCAATATTAACCACGGGCTTTGCTGAGGAGAAAACCCCCAGAAATCAAAGAGATGGTACAATTACTAAAAGGGTTCAAAAGTGTGACCAACAGTACATGAAATATTGGTTGACTTGTACTGAAAAATATATGTCACTACCTCAGTGTGTGATATGTGGTGAGATGAGAGCACTATTAAGTATACATTACAAGTGGAAATGTAAAAGTGGATCATATGTTCTTGGTTGGGAGTTAGAGATGGGTCTCTACCCTGGACTTGTTGGAGACTGCAAAACTAGGAGATAAGTTTGTGAGTCAGAGTGGTGATAGTTCCATTTTGTAAATGAAGAGGAGAGCCTTGAGCTTGGCCACCTAATCTGTTTGTGGATGAGCTAGGATTTGCACTTCAGTCTAGAATCCAGAACCCTTTCAGAGGATGTAATATTGGAGTTACTTGCCATGTATGAAGGCATGTACTCGGACCAGCCACTGAGGAGGCCTTGGAGAGGTGATAGAAAACTTTCCCTTCATGAACTTGAAGGTCTTTTTTAGTTAATGCTTGATGTGTTTTCCCCTTTCTTTTGCAACAAACAGTTCCTTCCATTGACTTTCACTATCTGGATTTGATCTAGAAAGTTTGGGTTAGTTATTTATTAAAATATTTATATTCCACATTTCCCGTTCCTTTGAAAGAGCATTCAAATTGTGTAATAATATTTCAATTAAAACAATGATAGATTACTTAAAAAGCAAATACAGTACAAAAATTAAAAGATTCAAACAACTAATTTGGACAGTATTTAGTCATAGCCTAAAAGTTCTGCAAAACAGAATAGCATTTATTAAGCCCTGGAAAGTCATCAAGGATGGGGGCATACAAGCAGGGAATTCCAGTGTCTGAACACCACTGAAGAGTGGAAAGGCTCGTTTCCAGGTTCCCACTAGATGTACTTCTGGTTCTAATTCACTGAACTTTAGAGGTAATGATCAGCATCTTAAATTGTCATGTTAAGTGAACCAGCCAAAACAGCTGAAGTTAATAGTGGTCACATAGTCTCTAGCACTTTCCATAGTAAAAATTCTTACTGTTGCATTCTGCACAAACTAAAGGTTGCAAGTACTGTTCAAGGGCTGCCCCGTGTAGAGTGTGTTTCAGTCATCCAACCTGGATGTCACTAAGACATGTGTGACCCTTGCCAGACCATCTTTTCCCAGGAACCTAACCTGAGCAAAAGCATTGTTGGCCATGATTGCTATATTGGCATCCAGGAGCAAATAACTTTGGCACTGATATTTTTTAAAGAGAAACAAAGCCCTGTCCAGGTTATATTCACATTCTTGGATCAGCTCTCCCATTGACCAGTAGCAATCCCTCTTATTAGATCATATGCATTAATTTACTGCTAAACACCAGCTAAGAGCCTCCACGGGTTCCTTGGACTTGGGACAAAAAGGAGATATAGAATTGGGTGTCATCACAGCAACGGTACCCCCAAATTCCTGAATAACTCTTCCTAGCAGTTTAATGTAGATGTTAAATACTATAAAGGGCAGAATGGAACTCTGCTGAATCTTACAGACTGGAAGTAATGGGGCTGAGCATTAGTTCCCCCAGCTTGTACCATCACCTGGAACCTACTGTCAATGAGGACTAGGACTACCAGAAAATTGTGTCCCAGGCCCAGCTCCATCCTGACAGTAGAGAATGATACCATAGTCATGGTACTGAAAGCAATTGAGAGGTCCTGTGAAACCCAGAAGGTTGTGCTTCCTCTGTCCAATATATAGCAGATTTCTTCCTCCTTCAATGGGTTTTCATAAAGATAAACTTGATTTAGTTCTATGTGTATGAGTTAGAATGAGCTGTGTTGACGTTTCTGGCTAACGTGGTGTTCCCTTCCCTTTCCTCTACCCATTTTGCCAGGAGAAGGGCTTCAGTAATGTTCCCTTTCAAAGATGGGAGGAATGCCCTCCCATCAGATGCCAAGGAAATAAATATCTATCTGGCTTTTAGAAGACATCTGAAGGCAGCCTTATACAGGGAGGGTTTAAATGTTTGAAGTTTTTAATGTTTGAATATTTTGTTGGAAGCCGCCCAGAGTGATGGGAGGCATATAAAAAATATAATCATCATCATCAAGGCTGCTACCAGTTTCCAGATAAACCAACTTCAAGCCATGGTTCATGAAGCTGGCTTTTTAAATCAGTTTGTTTTAAGCCACAACCTCTGGCTTGTATATAATACCAAGCAAGGATTATTTGAAAGTGAAACTTCAAGGTTTCTTCTTGCCATGTGAGAGCAGGTGTGTATGTGTGTACGCAAGCCTAAGGCTTTGCTGTGACTCACATTAGCTCTTGCACATAGTGCTAAACCATCCTTGTGTCACATGTGAAGTAGCCCATTAAATCTATGTACTAACTAGTTTTTTTAAAAAGATTTGCAGCCAGCAGCATTGGACAACTCTCCCTCACCTTGTTAAATCTCAGAACAACGAGAAAAGAGTTTATGGTATTGGAGGGGGGGAGGGTAGTAGGTCTAGGGTAGGAGATGCTCCATTGTATGAAATCCTTCATTGTGTATTTACCAAATTTGGCAGTGGTACTTAAGAGTAAAAATCTTTCCTGCAAATATATATTGGGTTTGTGCCTATATTTTTGGATGATAGTATTTTCTTTTGTTTGGGTTAATTTTAGTTAGCTAAAAGCAATTTCTGTTTGTTGGAACAGCTGGTTTGCTGCTTTTATCATGCTGCTAGATCAAGTGTATTTTTTGGAAGAGTTCAGCAGTTGTTAAAAGCCATATAAGTAAACTTCTCAACAGTTACTTTTGATGAACCATAGTTAAGATATCCCTTTTTGAGTTTGAGACAGGATGGGTAAAACTGGGACTGCCATTGATAAAGAATGAACACTAGTTTTCTTTTTCTAAACCGTATGCAAGTATTTGGAAATCACTTTACTAAGGGACAGAATTTTACGAAGGAAGCAGTAGTGAATGCTGTACTCTTCGAGTAGAATTCAGTGTTGTGCTTTTAAAATTGTTCTGTCTGCACAAGCATTGCAGCTTGCTAGATGGAATGATCCACCCCACCCCCCCATGTGCTGCTCTGGGGTTTCTCCCAACCTCCAAGACCCATTTCTTGGAGGAGGGAGGGAGCACTGTTCTGTAAGCAGAAATTCTTGCACCGGGATTCCCCTGATGGGGCTGATGTGGTGAATCCAGCCCTTTGAGGTTGTACACACTGTAAAGCAATGTTTAGCTCCTGGTCTAGTGCATATTGGCTATGGCATGCAAATACTGGTGTTAACTAAGAATAATGTGTGTCATCTACATTTATAATCTTTAAAAAGTTAGTGCCACTAGTGGAATGTTTGCTGAGTAGACATGCAATAACTGCTGGAGCTCTAGGCATTTGGTGGTAGAAATATGAAACACAAAAGCACTGGATAATACTTTAATATGTATACTGTATTGAGTAATAACAACAGGTGAGATCTGCTTGAAAATGTTGCAGTGTAGAGTGCTCCAGTTCAGAGAGTTAAGCCCTTTTTCCAGAGCTATCTTCCCTTCTCTGACTTTGCCATACCCCTTCACCTGATACTCAGCATTCTGTAGCCACAGAGCATGCTCATGTCTTACCTACCTCTTAGCATTTTTTCCTAAATATTGTTTGTGTGTCTACAAACCTTGGGCTTCCCCCGAGCACTCCAATAGCTGGGATTACTGTTGGGATTACTGTTAAAGTAATAATTTTAATACAGTTGTTAAGAGTTCAATAACAATATTTTGAATTTTCATAGAAACCTTAGCACCTTCCATTAGAGTCAGTTGCTGAAAAGTCAGAAATCATTTTAATTAGTTGCTGTCAATTTTTATTTAAGTAATACTTATCAAAAAGGCAAAGCATCTTACCTTTTGAATTTTGAATGGAAATGTAGTACTGCTATCCTGAATCTATAAAAAATTAATTGTTGCCTCAGCTGCATTTCATATCTTTCTTCAATGATGATATGATGAAAAGTTTAAATTGACATTGCTTAATGTACGTGGTTCAGCCTAATTTGCTCAGTGTAAATTTTACTATTCTTTATTCACTAATATTACTGAATGAGTTAAGTATTGACACTGGAAGGGGCAAACGTTTCAGTTCTTAGCAGTCATAAGTTTTGAATAGGGCTAGCAAAGAAGCGTGCCCCTTACTGTACTCTGAGGGGTACACCAGAAATCTGTCATAAGCTAATTTCAGGCCTTAGTTTGAGTGAGTATGTGGACCTGCAGAAGCCCTCCCAAGTTTTACCTATATACCTAGAACATGTGAAACAGTATAAACAATACCTTTGAGGATGTACATAGCATATTTTTCTTGGTATTGAATTCTTGCAGCCAGTCTCTACATTTTAGGATGAGTTTTCAAGTCAGAATCTGTCACTTTCTGGAGAATTTGATCTCTGTATATAATGTCATTGTATCACTTTCTGATCTTGGTCAATACTGCACTGTAGCTGAAATACATTTAGTTTTTGAAATATACTTTTAATTGTTTTTCAAAAATCTTACAGATATAATAGTTTAAAAAGTGATTTATTTTGTCCTTTTGTATACCTTCTTTTCCCCTTTTCTTTTAGCATCTTAGCTATCATGCTTTCAAATGTGTCTTTGTCATAATGAAAGCTATCAGCATGCACTTTTATAAAGAAGCTGTAGTTCTTGGGGGTGGGGGTAAATTACCATTTTTACTGGGGTGTTTTATGATGTTATTATAGATAGTTGTTATATCTCTTTATCTTTAATTAAAAAAAGAAAAAACAGCCCACAAGTGACATGGCACTATGTTGGTTCTTGGACATTCATTGTTTCTTTGTATATGTGCATGCTTTACATGTGGTGTTTCCCCCACATGCTGTTGTTAATGTGCTATGCTGTTACTAACTTGAATGTATGTTGGGGGTTTAAGTATTTTGTTTGTTGTTATTTAGGGTCTCTTTGGAACTAGAGGAGGGATCGATTTTTTTCATATAAATAAACTACACTTCCAACATAAACCGTATGCTGGAGAGGTACAAGTTCTTCATATATGCCTTTTCTCTACATAGAGATGATCTAGCCGCTGTTTCATACATAGCATTTCCCTATATGGGAATGAACCCTACATACAAAAATGACACACATAAAGAAGTTGTACCTATCCAGACCACATTTTGTTGGAAAAGTGTAGTGTAACCCATCCTGACTTTAATATTAGTTAGAAGAAAGATATCCAGTTATGCAGATATTTCAGAAGTAGAATGTAGTGTTTACTCTGTTACTCTTTTGTGTTGAGAATATTCTGTTCCCCCTTCATCTTAATCAGCAAGAGCCATTTTAAGTGGAGAGATTTCTATTTGTCATATCTAGTTCTAGCTGATCCATAAGATTAATTTATTGTTAGGGCTAATAGAGAG
The DNA here is from genome assembly GCF_964188315.1 of Podarcis muralis. Classification (NCBI taxonomy): domain Eukaryota; kingdom Metazoa; phylum Chordata; class Lepidosauria; order Squamata; family Lacertidae; genus Podarcis; species Podarcis muralis. The sequence goes on along the minus strand of NC_135657.1, from coordinate 56,801,405 downwards.
CACCTTGCAAGGAATTTCACTGCAATACTGCTTTGGTGATAGGTGTGGATCAGAAAATTGTCCTAGAAATTGGGAGGTCTCCCATCTCCCATAAGTGGTTTTTGGCCTGGAAAATCATTGCTGGGATATTTAAGCCTACTTTATTAAATATTTGTCAGTGGAAAAGGGTGAATTGCATCTAATTGACAATGCAACAGTACCCATGTATACTCAAACACAACTCCTGTTGAATTCAGTGGGGCTGCCCCCAGGAAGAGGGTTGCAGCCCCAGTCATATTTATAAAAGACCCATTCGTATGAACGGATTAAGTTAGTTGTGAGATGCTTAAAGTTGATTGATTTCTATAGATCTACTCTGAGTATGACTTACATTTTTTAAAGTCCAGTTTCCATTTTGTGATAGTGAAGTGAAACTTTGGTAAAGAGAGAGTATTTTTAAGCCAGAAGTCTAAATAACTGAATACATAGGGAACCATCTGCCATCAAGCATTGTGGTTAAGAATAATGGAAAGAGTCTGCATGCCAGATAAAGTAGAGTTTCTGAACTCACTACAAATTCATGGCTGAGCAATCCAACTCCTTTGAATGTTTCAGCAGCATTTAACATTCAATCACTGTCGTTGTCGTCTAGTAGTTCCTTTTTCTTTTTTACAAGAAAGAGAATTAAAATACATATTGATTCAAGTTTGTTATTTTCAGTTGTACTCAAAGTACAAATATTTAAATAGCCAAACTGAAATTTGTTTCTTTCAGCAAAGCATAAACTTTCTTTGAAGCTTTTATTACATCATTGGCACTATCTGTGTTGTATATAATAATTACTTCAGTAAATTTGTTGTAAAAAAGCAAAATCAGCGAAGATCTTGAAAAATCAAGTTAATCCATACTTAATATATTTTATGGCAGAAAAATAAACCTAGGCAACTAAATATATTATTATTTTTGAAAAATATGAAGTGCAAGGTACAATTCCATTAAAATTCAGTTTTCAGTGGCTATGTGCCCAACAACTGATGCAATGATTTCTAGAGAATGTTTTGTTGCTGTACCTGTGTAAAGTTTCCCACCAGAAAATCTGAATGGGGTATGGGGGGGGGAATGTTTTTCTTGCAGGACAGAGTGTTTTAACAGTTCTAGAAATAATTAAGTCAGATACAAGGAAAGTCACTTTGCGATAAACATGGCCCTTCTATAAAATGGCTGTGCATGGTCATTTTTTATGGGAATATGGAAAATTGTACCCATACTATTCTGAGCATGCATGCAGATCAAATTTCACTTTCTTTAGTGATAAGCAATTTAAAACTTACTCAATCCTGTTAAGAGCATGTGTGGAATTCAGTCAGCTTTTACTGCAAGGAAATAAATGCTTCAGAACAGTACGTCTGTTGTTGTGCTTAGTAGTTGAGAGTAAAACTTCTGTTTTGGAGCTGCAGGGCATGGCATCCTTTTAAAAAAGTCAGCGATAAAAGACAACATTCAAGTTCTAACTTCTACATTAACTGCTAATATGTATTTAATATTTCCAGATTGAAATGTGTATTTAACATTTCCAGATTCATATATCTATAAAGGAACATGCCTTTTTCTTATGCAGATCAGTTAAAATAGAATCAGTGGTGCTTCCTTTGAATTTAGTTTGTTTAATCTGTGAAATTGCAATCTTGTCTGTAATGCACACAGGCAGATCTAGTGGGGTTAAGGGAGAGGTGAATGTATACAGTACTGTTTAGGGCTACTGCCTTAGTTTAATGATACTAAGGCTACATAAATTTATACCATTTTAGTAAATTCTAAACATTTTGTTGTGTTTCTAGTGATCACCAAAGAAGAAGAAGAAGAAGTTCTTTCCCATATCTCTTTTGCTGTTATTCAGACAAAGCTTTGCTTTCTTTGGATATCCACACACAATATGTGCATGTGCACTTCAATTGGACTTCCTTCCATGTGAGTGGACTTCCATCCCCAACCTGTGGCCCTCCAGATGTTTTGGCCTACAACTCCCATGATCCCTAGCTAGCAGGACCAGTGGTCAGGGATGATGGGAATTATAGTCCAAAACATCTGGAGGGCTGAAGGTTGGGGATGCCTGGCCTAGAACCATATTTGATGAGTGGGTTCTCATCTAGTCTAGCAGTGTGCTCTGTATTTTTTATTAACTTCCTGTTCTTCATTTGCATTCTAGAAATCTCAGGCCCACGCCTTCTTTTGCTCTATGGCAGACGTTGCCAGTTTCTTCTTCAGCTCTAGCCTGGCCACGGGTGGTTTTTTTATAAGTCAAAAACATAATGGAAACTAAAGGGTTGGGCTTTGATGTGGGATATCTAAGTAAAAATTCTCACTTGGTTGTGGGTGATCATGGCCTAAGACAGGATTCTTTTTCTTTAAAGCAGGGGTTGTTACAGTTGGTTTGTATATATGGTGCGCTGCAGTGCTCCTCCTTCAGCATTCTAAAGAATGGCGATCTTTGAGATCTGTTAGAGTATGGGAAAAAATTGTGGAGGGGTTCAGCTGTCTTAGTGCCCCCACTCCGCTCTGAGGAAAGACACTAGCATCTTTCATCAGAGTGCAACATTTGGATGACTGGCTGAGTTAGCCTTGGATAATTGTAAGGAAAAGCAACAACATTTGGGCATTTTAGTTCAAAAGCTGGTTAAAGGGGAATGAGATATGGCAGAGGTTATAAAATTATGCATGATATGGATCAAATGATTAGGATAAGTCTGTCATTACTGATAAATCTATTGAACTTGAGCTGTAGAGGCAGTGTGTATCTTCGTACCACTTGCAGGGGGAGCAGCAGGGGGATATGGTTACTGTTTTCAAATTCTTCTTGTGGGCTTTCTAGAGGCATGTGATTGGCCACTGTAGGCAAACATGATGTTGGGGCTAAGTGGACCTTTTCTTTGATCCAGCACAGATACTCTTAAGAGTCTGTAGTTGTCTCCTTTTTACTATAGAAAATTTTGTCTTGAAGCTATAGTTTTATTTTTGCCAGTTTCTGTGGAAAAGCCCACATCTGCATTTTTAAATTGGCCCTTTTAAAACCCACAATTTAGTATTTTTGCTGGGAAAGCATTAGGAAATTGGAATTGGTGAGATTTGGAATGTTAACCTTGTGTTTGAGATAGAATAATAGTTGAACATTCTTTACAGCTTATCTCCTCTAAAAATTACTTAGGGCTCTTCGCAAAGGTGACTGTCAATTTTCTTTCTGACATGGTGGTATATATAATATGTATGTTTCAGCCTATAGTTCTGAGCGTACTTGTGGCTGATTTTTCTCCAGTTCCTCCTTTGCAGTGTATCTTCTGAGCCATATCCCAAGCTTCCTCTTTAAGCCCTCCAACCCTTAGGAGACCCATTAGCTACCCTCACCTGGTTCAGGCAGCTATTCAAGGCCATTTCCAGGCTGTGGCTGCTGTCACATGCTGACAGTTTTTAGGAGCCAGAGCTGAGAGCTGAGTGCAGGGTGGGGACCAAAGGTGGGCAAACTACCACAGAAGGAATATGACTTGTCTCCCGCCAGGGGTACTACCCCTCCCTTAACACCCCATACACCCCAAACTTCCAGCGTACACTCAGTATATCATCCATTTTTCAGACATTTGGCCTTTGTTTGTAACTTCAGATTTTCCCCTGGAAATGATGTATTTTAAAATGTTGACTGTAACTTTTCACAGGTGTTTAATCAGAAATGACCATGTATAACCATGTGCAAAATAGGCAGTTATAAATTGAAGAAATATATTTCAATAGCACTCCAACCCTGAGCTAGGGAAGTTTTTAATATTTGATGTTGTATTGTGTTTTAATTTGTTGGAAGCCACCCAGAGTGGCTAGGGGAAGCCAGTCAGATGGGTGGCTTATTATTATTCCCTAAATTTTTCTTGACTGCGGTTGTTTTCTGCATGTTACACGATTTAGAACTTTGGGGTCTCAACTGACCATTAGTCCAGGAGTTGCAGAATGTTCAGATTTGCTTTCTAAAGAAAGTATTGGCCCTCCCTGCTGGTATTCCTATTGCGTATATCCATGCAGAAGTGGGTTGGCCTTCTGATCAGGCAAAAAAGCCAGTTCACCTCTTAAATTTTCAGAAGAGAATGCTAACTATGCCATCTTCACACTTGGTTTCTATAGTTTATGGCTCACCCCCTTAAATTCTGCTTTACACCTACAATCCAGTGACATATATCAATCTCTGTTGAATTTCCTTGCGTATGAGAGAGCTTCTTTGACTGATGTGTTAACTATCCATTCTTTGAGATTTTTTAGACTGTATCCATGTTTCAAGGTAGACCATGCAAAAGCTATCTATTTGGAGTTAATTACTCTGGCTCCCCATAAAATTGCTTTTACGGAATTAAGACTTGGTGTTTTACGCTCTGCCTTTTTGGATGGCAGCTATAAGAAATTCTCCTTGGAACAGCATTTATGTGCGAGGTGTAAAACAGCATTGAGGACGTTGTTCACCATATTACTCAGTGCCCTCTATATAAGATCCTGATGAAGAATACTTGCTGTGAGTTTACTCACAGAAATAATTTTGTTACACCAAGTGAGTTTGTGTGCTTTTTGCTGTTAGAGAAAGTTTAAATTGTGTTACCTTGTGTCTGTCTGTATTTGTGCTAGCTGCTAGGAAATTGAAGAGTCATATTTGTGGCTCATCTTTGAGTGTTTGTTATCCTTGCTGTGGTTTATAGCTAAACAAATAAAATCGCTACTACTTCTACTTCGATAGTTGAAGCTTGGGGTTCATGAAAGGATTGGAAAAACTTATATTAAACCAAGCCTTTAAATTGTTGAAAGTTTCTTAACTTGGGTGGTGTTCAACTAAATTTTACTCAGAGTAGACCCACTTGAAATTGGTAGCCCATTAGGTCTTCTCTGAGTAAAACATCGTTGAATACCACTCCCTGTTATTACTGTTATGTTATATACACACTTATGTTATATACACACATACGGTATATACTGTTATGTTATATACACACTTTCAGTTGCACACTAATTACTTTTTCATATGGGGGCAGATAGCTTCAGCAACTGGCAGCAGTTGCGGGTACAGGTAGGGTGCAGAAAACTGATAAGTAGTTTCCCTTGTCCTGATGCATTTTGCAAAGAAGATTATTTCCCTGCATTTCTGTTGGTGTATCATCATTATCTCAGAATACCTTGTATATATTGGGTAGATATTCTGTTTCTGAATTCAAGCCGAAGGTACTGCTGAAAAGCTTGGGAGTAGTGCATGTTTGAGAGCCAGTGTGATGTAGTGGTTAAGAGCGGTAGTCTCGTAATCTGGGGAACCGGGTTCGCGTCTCCGCTCCTCCACATGCAGCTGCTGGGTGACCTTGGGCCAGTCACACTTCTCTGAAGTCTCTCAGCCCCACTCACCTCACAGAGTGTTTGTTGTGGGGGAGGAAGGGAAAGGAGAATGTTAGCCGCTTTGAGACTCCTTAAAGGGAGTGAAAGGCGGGATATCAAATCCAAACTCTTCTTCTTCTCTACATTATTAAGCCTTTTAAACCACACCACAGGCTAAGCATTTATATAGACATAATGTTGTTGTGTCTCCAAGTCATAGTTTGAAGCATTAGGAACTCAGTTCCATGATTTGCCATTAAAGGTGATCTAGGCAAACTTTGGTTTGCACAACTCATAGTTTGACGAGTTTGGTTCTAATAGCAAACAATGGCTTGCTGAGAGAGAAAAACGGAAGGGTAGGAAGGGTGGCTGGAATATACAAATTGCAAGGTTTGTTCATGTAATGTCCAATGAAGTCTCAATGTGGATGGAAAATAGAGCTAGAAGCCTGATGGTCACTTTTGCTGGCTTGTGTCATTTTCCATTTTGTGCAAGAAGACTTTCATATCGATTGTGATACTGTTCTTTCTCAAAGTTTAAGGAGCCAGCATTTCATTGTGATAGACTAGGAGTTGTGAGCAAGGTAATATTTTGTTCAGATTGCGAAGCATAATCATTGTCAGCAGAGAGCTTCCTTGCACACTTTCCTCACATTTAGTCGCCTGGTTTGCATATGACATTAATTAAACTATGGCTTAATGTTATGTGTGAATCCGGCCCAGGAGTTTAACTATGGTTAAAGGTTGCTCAGTAACCAAGGTTTGTAGTTGGTTTATATATCTTTGTTAATGTTGACCATATCTTAATGTTACCTTTGAATCTAGACTATGGTTAAGAAGCCATCACCACCCAAAAATATAGAGGTGCAAATGAAGATCAGTAGAAAATTCAAACCACCCACAAAGTTCTGCTGCTTTTGCAAGTAGTTCTAACTATTCTATGATGTAATAAACAAAGGTTTAATTATCATCTGCCAGATGCCTCAGATTTAACTATGGCTTGTTAACCATGGTTAATGTTAACTACATTTATCATTAGCCATGGTTTAATGTTAATGTATAAACCAGGGGAAATGCAGAAGAGTTGTAGTGCATGGTATTAGTAGTGTTCATCTCTTGGAAATACATATATCCTATTTTATATTCAGCAGTAATGTTTTAATTTTGCATTTAAATCAGAAACCAAGTAAGTACCTAATTTAGGAGTTGTTGCCCTCAGCAGCTAGCAAAATAACCTCAGTTTTGTGCTGTAATTTATGACTAGACATGGAATAATACTTACTGTGTTGAAGTGACTGTGAAGCCTGGTGCAAAGTGAGTGAATGGCCCTGCCACTTTTTCTGAAGAGTGGGATTATTCTTTTAGATCACGTTGGATTTTGAGGGTTGTTAGAAATGGTGAGAGATATTCTTACTGCTTCTGACCACACCAAAGCTGAGACAAAGTGCAGATAGAACCATAACCTCCCCTTGAATCTTTTAGAATGTGTCAAATGATTTGGGCCACAATGTGCTGTAAAGCACCTTGGAAGCTCCTTGCTTCTACTTCCAAGTGTCTGTAAAGCCAGGCCTAACATGAAAGTCTGAGCACCATCTCTTCTTCTGTGTGTGTCCAAGGACTGGAACTGGGAAGGGGGTTGAGAGCACCACAGTTACTGTTTTTAAATCTCTTCCTTTGGTGGAGGGGGACCTTTGAAATTGTTACCCCAAAGCATGTTTTTTTCTAATGTAATGGGCTTCTTCTTTAGCCTTGGATTCCTCTTGGAGTGCCATGAGTAGGCATTTGGACCATACACACAAGTTGTAGCAGCTTGGTGGCAACTTTCAAAAGTGCACCCACCAAATGGGGATTGGGAAAACTGGGCTCTATTACGGGGTCCCTGAGGACAGGAGACCTGTGCATACCATGGGCTAGATGAAGTCCATTTGGACTTAACTGGAGAGTTTCAGAAAACTAATTGTTTTTATCTCATGAATGCTTAAAACAAACCTTTATAGAAGCTTATCTGGGTCCCCACAAGCCTCTTGTCCAGACTCTGTTTTCTGTGCCTTTTAGCCCCTACTGCTTTTACATTGTTTTGTTTTCTTCAACAACCATGAACATTGGTGCCACAGAGTGATAAAAAAGTTAAGCTGTGTTTATCATGATTGTAAAAATAGTACATCTGCATCAAGAACTATGTTTTGTTTTTCATGCACTTAGTTTTGTTCCATTTGTTTTGTTTTCTACCTCATTTTCTACTTTTATAAATAAAGTTTTTGAAAATAAAAATGAACAATGTTTTGCTACAATGGTGACTGTTGAAATTGTTTGGCAGACTGGTGTTCAGTAGCATGCACAGTTTCCTGATGACCTATGTAAGTTGCACATCTTGGCACTTCTTCTGGATTCGCAATTACCATTTGGAATATGTCTTTTCTTCTTGCCAGATACAATTCATGCCATTGCCAGAAGCGTTTACCAAATCATGCAAGAAAGATGTAGTTAACAGTTTAAAAGACCTTTAGATGTAGAAAGATCTTGTGGACGGTTTGCAGATGTGTTCATTGTACACTTTGTCAGATTATTAGAATTCGGTTTATACAGTATATGATTGTTTTCGGAGTAGGTTAATGTTGGAAGCTGGCTTTTAGATTTATATGTAGATACATAGTTATACAGAAGAAACAACGATACTTGATTTATTTCATCACATCACAATCAGGCATGACTCAAAATCAGAATCCAGTGCAGAATTTTGCAGGTAGAGGCTGGCTCAAGTCTCAGGGTCATCTATTAAGTTCAGTGGGACAAAGTACACAAGTTTCAACATGAGCTGAGAGGCAGCAAACCCTGATATCATCAGGGCAGATGGGTAGATTAACCCATTTCCTAGTTGTGTCACTGAGTATTTGCCTAACATCACTATAACACAGAATTTGGTGCAGGGACCTCATCAGATGTTCTCTAAAGCCGCCATGGGAGGGAGGGCCCTTAAGGTCGATATATATACACATTGGTGAAACATGAAAACTGCCCACATTACAAGGTAGAGAATGATGGCTTTGCTTGCTGGGAAATGGGTGTATATTCTCTTTCCTGGTCTCCTCTCAAGGAACATATAGAAACATATGGTGCAACAGCCAAGTGCAGTTCTGTACATTTGTACAGAAGGAATGATTGGATGAAATCATGTTAGTGCAAAGTTAGCATTTAACATTTTACATGCAAGTGAGCTTCCTGCTTGAAATCTTTAGTGCCTGTCAATTTGAAGTTAGAGGTGTTTTGTGTGCAGATCTTAAGCTTGTTCATTTGCTAGTTTTCTTCTAGATGAGCCAGTGTAGACTCTCAAAGCTTTGTCGGATAAAGAAAACCACAGTATTTCAAATGTTTGAAATAATTTCTTTCCACACCAGGAATTAACTATACCACCTCATTTAATGTAACCAACTGTTCATTTTCAACATGGTGGTGACTTATTTTATGGAAAGAATAGCAATTTTCATTCCTTATTGGAAAGAGATTTACTTTAAAAGGGAAAGAGGATAGGAAATGAAATTTTTAAGTCTACCTCAACATTGTGTAGCTTGGAATGTTGTTGCCAGAAACAGTGTGGATTACTTGTCCAATGTAGATTACTTTTATGGCTCTCTACAGAAATATTTATTTTCCCCTTCCCTTCCTAGTGGAAGCAGTGTTCTGTGGAATTCAAAAACTCACAAACTGCTTTGTGAATTTTAGTTGTTTCTAATAAAACTTCTGTTTTACTGTTACTGATTGAAATTTATTTTTCTATCCAATTACAAATGTTTCTGCATTTACTGCTATGGGTGTTTAATAACCAATGGGGTGTAATTCTGTTTCAAAATGTTGTTTTCATATTCATATCACACAAGCTTGTAAAAAATTCCTCAATATGGTTTACAATTAAAAAGATAATGCAGAATTGCATATTAGATAATAGTGATTCCAGTCTGTTGCTGTTTTCAGATGAGATTTTGTCACATACTGGCAGATTCAGGTTGTGCAGTTAACTTGACTTGGAGCTCCTGCATCCACTTCCACAGAAGACTGGACTTTTTATAATAAGGAAAGAGATGTGGAACTTCATTGGAAAGTGTGTGATAAGACTTGCTTTGATGCAATGGAGTTTGTCCCTCAGACAGATTAGGATACGTACTCATTAAATAGCAAATATCATCTAACTTCTCTGCAAACAAATCAGGATGAATGCTTACTAAACAAGTTGTCTGGAAGCAACCTATGTCAAAGAACATGGTTGGACAGTTACAGGCTGAACACATTAGTGGATGTTATACAGAATAAAGTTTCTGATAGTTTCTCCCTGGCTATAATCTTCTTGGTATATCCTTCTACATTTTTAGATAGACTTCCTGCTGAGTGGATTAAAAGAGTACTTCATTTTAATGAATCTAGTAAAATAGGCACACATATTTTCATTTGGATATTACAAAAATTTCCTGATCTTGTCACAAGACTACAGTTTCCAGTAGTCAGTAATTGCAACCTACTACAGTGGTACCTTGGGTTACATACGCTTCAGGTTACATACGCTTCAGGTTACAGACTCCGTTAACCCAGAAATAGTGCTTCAGGTTAAGAACTTTGCTTCAGGTTGAGAACAGAAATCGTGCTCTGGTGGCAGCAGCAGGAGGCCCCATTAGCTAAAGTGGTGCTTCAGGTTAAGAACAGTTTCAGGTTAAGTACAGACCTCCGGAACGAGTTAAGTACTTAACCCGAGGTACCACTGTATCATTTAATTACAAGAGCTGTGATGTTTCACTATATTAAATTATTCCAAAACACTAATGCCAAATAGACCTCTCCTCATTACCTGAATAAACCTATGGAGCAGTGAATTGATCCTGGCTATTAGTTCACTTTCTCCCAGACAGTGGTATACCAAGAGCAAGGATAAACAAGGGTGATGTGCTGCCACTTTTTAAAAGCAGTTAATGATAGCATCTCCTGGGTGCTTTTTGCCATTTCCCAGCACGAGAAACCAACAACAAACCAAGCCGAGACAGATTATATTAACTACTACTTTTGTTTTGAAAAGTCAAAAATCCTTTTATTATGACCAACCAAAATGCCACAAAATAAAAACTTTTGAATCCTCCAGGATGAATGTCAAACAAAGGGGGTAGGGAGAGAATGCACCTGACAAAAATTCCCTTTTGTTGTATAATTTTAGAAGTGGTCATGGCTATTGAAGGGTTGCAGTGCAGAGCACCAACACTTCAAACTCTAGCACTTTAACAGTGGTCCCAGACACCCTCTTCAATCAAGGCCTCTTTGCTTTTTGGAAAAAGGCAGTGGCCAAATGCATAAGGGGTGCTAATATAGAAAGAGCAATTTTGACCATTAAAATGACAACTGCTATATAATGGAACAACTACACTTAAAATTTAGTGTGGTAAGAAGTGTTTTTTTTTAAAACCAATGCAAGAAGAAAGCTTCTTTTGATCCTTCCTTTCAGGTTCAGAGCTGACAACCCTTTCTCATGCCCTTAGATAGTATCTCCCCTAGTGTGCTTTTTGGATGTCACAGCTGATACTGAATGCAGTGTTACTTCCTCTGTCAGAGGTGGGTTCTTAGAATCATGTTGACAAAAATGTTCTCCAGCCATTGGCTTTTCAGACTTAAGTTACAACTCAGGGTGCTGATTTTGGTGTGCAAAGCATTAAGTAGCTTGGGCACTGTGTGCCTACAATAACTCTCTCTTCCTTATTTGCTGCTTTAATTTCCAAGATCAGCAGCATGTATGCTTTTGACCTATACCATCTCTGCCAAGTTCATATGACAAAGAAGTGGAAAGACATTCTTGGTGGTTGCCCCAAAATGTAGGATATGTTCCCATTGGTGACATGCCTAAAACCAAAGCCAGGCATCTTCCCAAAGCAATTCAGGACCTTTGGGTAAAAAGCAAACAAACAACCTAGTGAGTTTTAAAGGGTATTTTTTAAAATTGTGAGTAAAGAGAGGATGTGATTTTTCTTTCAAACTATTTAAACCCTTGTGGCTTCTTATATTGGAACACGTGCATTCTGTATTTCTGCTTGTTGAGAAGCCAAAGAAGGTGTAACTTGATCTTTGAGCCACGTTTGGTAAATACTAGTTTTGTGAATACATTAAGTTCTACTGTTAACAGAAAAACACTATAACAGATATGTAGTTTATTTTCCCCTCTTCATTTCAAATTGTTAGGCGGGATTAATGACCCGTAAACTCGTTTTCACTGTGATCTGATAATGTTTGTTGATCTTAACTTGCTCTTCTTGTTGAAATGTTTCAATAAAATGGTTTCTCACAAAATCTTCTGTAGAATATAAGTATTCAAAATATTTCCTACTACTCGCTGCTACTTAGCATGACTGTTACTGCCTAATCCATGGGTAGGCAAACTAAGGCCCAGGGGCCGGATCCGGCCCAATCGCCTTCTAAATCTGGCCCACAGACTGTCCAGGAATCAGTGTGTTTTTACATGAGTAGAAAGTGTCCTTTTATTTAAAATGCATCTCTGGGTTATTTGTGGGGACTGCCTGGCATTTTTACATGAGTAGAATGTGTGCTTTTATTTAAAATACATCTCTGGGTTATTTGTGGGGCATAGGAATTTGTTCATTTCCCCCCCAATATATAGTCCGGCCCCCCACACGGTCTGAGGGACAGTGGACTGGCCCCCTGCTGAAAAAGTTTGCTGACCCCTGGCCTAATATAAGGGAGCATTTCATTTGAATATAAAGCCCACCCAAATTCCCAAATGATCTTGAAAAATTGTCTTGTGAATTTCTTCTCACTGTACTAGCTTGGTGGATTTGGGGAAAAGTGACACCCCTGCCTTATCACATTTCCTCCATCAAAGGTTTTTTTATATATACTACCTCTTCTAAAAAGAATCGGGAGTTACAAGAGACTAGTGTACTACAGTGGTGCCCTGCAAGACGAATGCCTCACAAGACGAAAAACTCGCTAGACGAAAGGGTTTTCCGTTTTTTGAGTCGTTCCGTAAGACGAATTTCCCTATGGGCTTGCTTCGCAAGACGAAAGTCTTGCGAGTTCTTGCGAGTTTGTTTCCTTTTTCTTAAAGCCGCTAAGCCGCTAATAGCTGCTAAGCCGCTAATAGCCGTGCTTCGCAAGACAAAAAAACCGCAAGACGAAGAGACTCGCGGAACGGATTAATTTCGTCTTGCGAGGCACCACTGTAGAAGGCTAATGCATTCACAGATCATTTTTTTTCAACCTTTTAACAGTAGACACTGTGGGAAGTGAGTAAGTAGCAAAGGTACAATGAGGAGAGGTGTTAAATCTTTTTACCACCTCCACCTTGTGATTCCACTAAATATCCTGACACTGCTATTAGCCCTGGAAGGAAGTTTATTTCATACCAATGGAAGCATCTCTCCCAACCAAGACTAATATCCTTTAAAGGGGACACTTGGAAGGGACTATAATGTGGGGGAAAGGATTGCACATAGCTAATCTTCTCGCATCCCCTTGTGGCTACTGTTGCCAAAGGAGCAACATTTCACCTCACACATTTCAACATCACAACTGTTTTGGCTCTGCATGTTGGAAGAAACAGTGCAGATGATCTGTATTTGAAGATAGGACTGTTCTCTTGTTGTTCCCTCAAGTATGTTTGCTTGGGGTCTCATAAGTCTGAGTGATATTCCCATGGTTTTAGCATCTCCAATGTAGGAAGAGGGGGTATGCCTTCCTATCTGAGGGCCACATGGACAAATGTTTTGGATCTGTGAGTAAATACTGTGATATTGTTTCTTTCTGCAGCCTATGCAGACAATGGGTAGTCCTCCAGCATGCATCCAGGTTGGAAGAAACTGCAGCCCACTTGGCAGGGCTGTAGGCTGTTTCTGTGACTTGCTGTGTGAGAGAAGCATAAGCAGTTTCTGCTGTAAGTTTCTTGTTTTTCACCTGCAGCATTTCAGAGTAAGCAATATTTAAGTAACTTCACAAATATTGAAGTGTCCAGGCTTTTTAAAATGTATTTGCGAATACATGTGCAAATAGAGTAGCTCAAGAAAAAGCACACTGCAGCTGAAAGCAACATACAATGTGAAACAATAATGAAATTTGGAACACTGCTTTTTCTATAGTATAGAAAAAAGATACTGCTCCTGAAAAAGAGATGTGTTAAAAAGTGTTGGATTGTTGGACAGTAGGGATATGATTAGGTGTCCATGGAGCTGGTCCTTCCTGCCTCTTAAGTGTGTATGACTCTTCTCACTACTCTGCCACCTCCTGGTTCAGAAGGAGTGGTGCAATTTGTCTGAGTTATGCTGTACAGTGGTACCTCGGTTTACGAACATTCTGGAAGTCCGTTCTTAAACCAAAATTGTTCTTAAAGCAAGGCATGCTTTTCCTAATGAGGTCTCCCACCGCTGGTGCCCTTCCACCTTTCGGATTCCGTTCTTAGACCGAGGTAAAATTCTCAAACTGGGACACTATTTCCGGTTTTGCAGAGTTTGTAAACCGAATTGTTCTTAACCGGACTGTTCTTAAACCGAGGTACCACTGTATTTGAGGTTGCTTGGAGCACCCTCTTAAGAACAGCCCGGCTACAAGTTCCCCATTCATTCCAGATTTAGGTGAAAGGCTGGACTTAGTCTGTGTTGGGCTGCGTTTTGGAATCACACCAATAGACCTTGGAAGTACAGTACAGTACAGTACAACAAACATGTGCTCCAGTCCTCCTCCTGAAATTAGAGATGGGGAAAGGAATTGTTCCTAACCTTGTGTCATGCCTTAGAAGCACTCACCACCTCTGAAGCTCAGTGTGATGACATTCAATGGTTCCTGATAACCAAAGTTTGGCTTGTTACCAAGGCTAGCAAAATAAAAACCAGAGCCTTGGCTACAATCAGTGTAGGATTTATCTTTCTTCTTTTATTTAGTATAATATAGTACTATACAGTACGATCACATATTGCATGCAGTTAACCTGCGCAATTTCAACCATGCACAGTTGAAAGCTGTCATTGCATGCAAGGCAGAGGACCAGGTTTTCCTTGCTTACCAGGCTCAGGGATGCTGTTGTAAGATCTTGCAGGAACTCAGACAGCCCCATGAAATCTTGTTAGAGCAGGAGTCACCAACCTTCAGCCCAGGGGTCAGATAAGGCCCGAGGGACGCGTTTATCCAGCCCGTGGCGACTGCCGCCCGCTCTTACCGATGCGGTGCGATGCAGCGTGGGGACCCATTTTCAGGTCGGAGGAGCACCGGAAATAGCTTGCGCATGCACACGGGCCTCCTCCGACCTGGATGTGTACTGGAAATAGCGTGTGTGTGCGTGCGTACGGGCACGCGCTCCCTCGCCCTTCAGCCCGCCACGTAGTCGTTGCTGGAGACACCGGCCCGAGGCAAAGAAAGCTTGGAGACCCCTGTGTTAGAGCATTCCAGAGCCGAAGGTGAGGATGGTCATGTGGGGGCAGTTCCAAGGTACATTCATTGGGTGCATACATTTTTGTTTATATGCAACATCCCTGGAACATAAGCCCAATGCAAGATGTGATCATACTGTACTTTTTAATTCTGGTTCTCATTTATGAAAAATTGCATAGGCAATGTTGAAAATAAAATTGAACACTGCATCTTTTAAGACGCTTGTACCTTTGTATAGGAGGGGAGTTGGGCAAACTATCACAATCTTAATAATCCTGAATGAATAGTAAAACACTGAAGATTATGATGTGAGTCGTATAGCCCCAAGTAGGACATGTGAAAAGAAACAGAAGTAGGCGTTGTCGGAATATCTTACTGGCCTAAACTTGCATACTGAATATTCTGAAATGGTGAAAATCTAATTTGCAGGAAGCTTGGGTAGGTCACAGTATTGTTTGACTAAATTCTGAAAGGACATGTAGAATAAGAACAAAAAACAAACACACAATTCATTCTCATATTTTCCACCAACTTCTGGAGGCTGCTTCAAGCAGCAGTGTTTGCAGTTTGAGGCCTAGAAATGGTTGAGCACTGTAAAAAGTTGTATAATATATACCAAGTGAACAAATACAAATTGTTCATACAGTTTTATTTCTAATTTGTCATTTAATTAGTTGGCTGTATTTTCAAACTTCTTTCTCCAAAAGTGGCAGGTTAAGAAAGTTAATATAAGGATTCATACCAGCAAATGCAGAAAAAAGACATTAGTTCCTCTCTTCTTAACATGCAGTTTTTTCCTTCTTCCCCATCCCCTTGAATACTGTTTCCTAACTGAAAGATTATTCAGAAAACTAAAAAACAAAGCAGGGAATAAGGGGCACACACATTAGCTTACTCATCAGCAAGCCATTGTTAGAAATTAGCCTAGCACGTTTTGCTACTGGCACAGGCCCAATTGTGACTATGTGAAGATTTCTGGGTGCCAAGTTGGCGACCACGATTTAAAAACCTCTGCCTTAGTCTGTAGTTAAACCAGTTCCATTCCCACTGAGTGTGTTTCTCCTCCTTGCATACTGGGACAAGTGAATTGTTGCAAGAGCAAGATACAGTCGAGCAATGTAGTTCATATCGTAGAATTGTAGCCTTGGAAGGTACCCTGAAGATCAATGTAGTCCAACCCCTGACGAATAAACATTCCGTGTAGTGACCGTAACCTACATTTGAGGTACCTAATGGCACATACCCATTAGCTCTTTAGAAACCATGTTGTTGTTGTTGTACCCTACCTAAAGGTAGCTTACAGATAAAAATAAGGACTGTTAAAAACACAGAGAGAAACAATTTAAGCCTTCTGGTTCTGAAAGTACTGGTGCCAAGCTTACATTGCCCTCAGGTGTATCCTTCCTGTTACTGTTCCTTTGCCAATAAGAAATTATATCCCTTGATTGGATGGTGAGTGGAATTAACATTTCCCCCCCACTTCAGATAAAAGTCATTAGTGCACACACATGTTGATAGGGACAGGCTAGTTTTGGAGTGAAGAAACTTTTTTTTTTTTGGTAGCTGGTACTGCCAGACTGAATGGTCACTTCTGGCTCAGGGCTTAATCTACACACATGGAACATGTTGCTGCATGTCCTTAAGAGGTGGAGGCAGGGCAAGGTATGTGGTCAGATTGTGCAGTTTTGCACAGGTTTGGCATGCTTAATTGAAATAGACCAGTATGACATGCGGAATCTTGAAGTGCGCTTTTCAGCTACCCAAATGCGTCTTCAATCAAGGAATAGAATTGTGCAGCAAATGACAGTTGTAGACTGCCTGAGCTAAGCTGTGTTGCAAGTTCTCCTGAACAGGGCCATTAAATAAAGGAACGATGAATATAGTCTCCTGCAAACATAGAACATACTTAACACCATGCTTACACTATGCATGACTTTGCTAATGGTTCATTCAGCATGAAGCCAGTCAATTCGTATCTGCATTTAGAAAAAGTGAGCATATTGAGTGCTTTGTGAAAAACATGCAGATATTTATGAGATTATGAAATTTTAGACGGTGAATTTATTTAACAGAATCTGAACAGGTTGGTGCACATTAGAATCTGGAATAAAATATGAATAAGAATATGGTAAAAAGATCAGCACACTTATTCATATTACTTATTGGTGGTTTGGGGAAGTTTAAATTATCCAAGAACAAACATTTCTCTTTACTGAATTTCAGAGATTGGTACAACTGAAGAACTATGTGTTCTGTTCTTCTTGTTGTTGTTTACGGTAAATTTACAATTGTCCCTATCTGTGACCTCACAAACAGGGCTTCTTGGAAATTAAAACATTTGCTACAACTCGGTTGTGCTATAATTTTTATATTCATAAGCAATTCTGCAAAAAGTTTACATTTTAAAAGTTGCTGAACAATTTGTATAACAATTTGTCATGAATGGTATTGTTGCCAAGAGTAGTTCTCCCCACCCATCCCTTTTTATAGTTTTTGTTGTTGCTGCTGTTATTGACCAGTCTTTTCTGTGGGTGCTAAAGTCTAAAAAAATGAAATGTATGACTGAGCCATGGAATTAGAATATTCTATCTTATGTTTTATTACAAGGTTATATAAATAGTTGCATTTTATTTGTGTGAAGTCCATACATTTCTATCATATAGACACCTAGAAGTCTGAGGCCGAAAAAATCCAGCAAAGATGCATGTGCATGCAGGAAAAAACCTCTGCATACCTGGCCAGACCTTGTTTTACTGCAGCAGTTCTCGGTATTGAAAAGACAAATTGCTTCTTCAGCTAATCTCTTTTTGGCAGTGCTTCATACTGCAGCAAAAGGAGAAAGCAAAG
This sequence comes from Podarcis muralis, assembly GCF_964188315.1. Classification (NCBI taxonomy): domain Eukaryota; kingdom Metazoa; phylum Chordata; class Lepidosauria; order Squamata; family Lacertidae; genus Podarcis; species Podarcis muralis. The sequence goes on along the minus strand of NC_135657.1, from coordinate 56,783,793 downwards.
TTATGTCTGCACGCATAGTTGTTGTTTGCCCCTGTGTCTTTTCTTCCTTTGGAGACATGTCACACTAGCTCTGTGGTGTCCAGTGCAAAATTTGTTACACATTTATTGATATATCTGCATCCTGTTTATACCTGCAGCAGCTTTCAGTAAATATATTGAAACAGTAAGCAGATTTAATAAATTAACAATATTGCAACAGCAGCACAAAAACCAAATGACAGCAAAGTGGACATTTATTTATTTGTGCAAATTTGTATACTGCTAATCATAAAGAATATCAAAGTGGTATAAAATATAAAACACCATGAATTAGAAATTTAGTAAGATGCCTTCAAAAAAATGATTTATGTGCCTTTGTACCCAAACTCGGTGTATCTTAATTTGTTACGAGAACCAAAAAAGTTGGTCAAAAGCTGTCTTGACCAAAGCCATCACTTCAATGCTCCCAAATGATGTACCTGCTCCTCCCCCTCTAGAACAGGTTGTCATAGAGTCTGCTGTCCCCACTATCTTCATCTTGTTTGGATTCAGCTTCAGTTTGTTGGCCCATGTCCAGCCTTTCACTGATTTCAAATACAAGAGTTTCACAGGTTACTTGAAGTGAGATTTAAAAGCTGCTGGGGGCAGGGGGAATAGGCTGCGATGATCTCCCCTGCAGGACCTCAGAAGTCAACTCTCTTGTGGACAAATGGAAATGTTTAATACTATCTTCAGAGACCTGTCCTCCAGGATAGATTAGAACCTTGAGATGCACTCCAGGTACTCATAATGAGAAAATTAATTGCTCAGTGGCACTGAAAGTAGATGCAATTAAGTGCTATGGAAATTTGTGGAAGTACTTATTTCCCCATTGGCAAGACAAGTTTCACTCAGTTTTACAGTTCTAGAAATTTACTCAGTGGGTTTCCATTGGCATCCTGTCTCTGATTGGAGAAGGGGTCTGGCTACTACAACACAGATGCCTCCCAAGTTCAAGGACTTGGGGACATAAACGGTAGCTTCTTTGTTTTCACTGGCTTTTGCATAAGCAGTGTGGCACTACCTGTACTTTCTAGAAAAGCCTATCATGAAGACTGAGAAAACCCCTCTCTTCCTGAATTCTCAGCACCTGCAAAATTAAGGAAGGGGTGGTTTCTTTCTCTTCTCTTTGGCTGCAGGAGTCAGTGTGACTACAAATACTTGCTGGCTATTAATCCCTGCTCAGTCTTCATCTCTATGATTTGTCCAGTCACAGAATGTGACTGCTGCCTTTTCTTGGTTTGACCCATTTAACTAAGTTATATAAGTTCTCAAACATTTCTTATTTCTAAAAGACTTTTTTTGCTTAGATTTCAGTTTATTTTAATATTTTTGTTTCAGTTTGGTTGAGTTTCATTTTTGTCCAGCTACACTTCTTTTACAATTTAAGAATTAAAGCATAAAAGTTGCAAAGTGTAATTCCATGTTGCATGGCATTTGAATATCAGATAGTTCCTAACCTTCTTCAAGGAAATAGGGTAATTCTGGATTATATCATGAAATGGCTATAATATTAATGCTTTTGTCTTTTAAGATTGCAAAATGGTCTACATAGTTTTTTCTAATTCTTTTGCAGGGTGTGGGTGGGTTGGTGGGCATAGAATAGGATAGTTTTGCCTAAGGCATTATTATATATTAAAGGGGGAATGCGTGCTTATGTTCTTAGAGGTAAGAAGTCAGAACTGCTGATGAGGAAAACAGTGCTTTCTCAGTCCTTGCCTAGTCACTTAGTTGATATTTATTTTATGCTGTATATTGTAGGTCACAGGTCTAACATGCATTGTCATATCTATAAAAATGTAATTGTGTTTCAGTTGTTGCTAAAGTGGAACGTGTAAGTTCTGTCTTCCTAAATGTGGAGATCTGTCCTGAATTTGTGCTGCTCAAGGCTATCCATTCCCCAGTAAGCCATTCAATTGGCCTTTGCTAAGATCATTGGAAAAGATATGCAGAGTAAATTTACGGACTATTTGAAAAGTAACTGTGAAGAACAGACAACGTTTGTAGGGTTGCAAGAAGTTTTGTGAGGAGTATTATTAGAAGTATTGTAAAAATGGACAAGGGTGAGGATGATTTGTTAAGAGATGTAAAGGCAATATAAAGTTAAGAAATGCATAAGAAGTGGTTAAAATGGTGGATCATCAGAGGTGCTGATGGAAGTCTAAAAAGATTGTATAAGTGATAAGTCTTGTGGTACATTTTATAATTTATATGTTAAAATTAATAAAAAAATATTATAAAAAAGGAAAAGATATGCAGAAACTACTTGGGATAATAAAATTGCTCCTAGGTAAAGAAAGAATACTATAAAATTCATTGTCAGTAGAAACCATATGTATAGGATGGGGTAGCTAGCTTGGAACAGTGATATGACAGCTGGAAGTAATTTTGTTGTCAATTAGAGGATAATATATGGTACAGAATGTGTGGTACACAGAGTTTTAGTGCTTTAGTTGTATGTCTGCCCCACACAGAGAATGTGTAAAACAATATGCAGATATGCTTTCTTAATTTTATCCTGAAACTTCATTGTGGTTAGTTTTTGGTTCATAGCAGAGTTGTTCCACAATGTATTAATTGGCAGAAGTGTTGACTTGTTTCAAATTGAACTTAGATGCACATTGGTCTTATTCAATGGACTCTTGGAAGCACTTAAACAATTTCTTCTCAGATACTGCAATGCTGCTGGAATGCTCAGTAGGACATCCAAGGATATGAATCCATGTTGGGCCTATTATATGGCTACTGCAATTGCAATAATCATGACAGCTAACTTTAAAACTATCTCAATCTCAGAAATCATAACTAAATGTATAGGCTATACTGGCTTATAGAAGAACCATGTTGACCCATGGTCAACCCTCCAGGGGCCCTTTATCAAGGTAGATTTAGCTGAAGTGTGAAGGTATGGCCATTTCCCCCCCAAAAGGACAATTTATTTATTTATTTATTTATTTATGAATGAATGAATGAATGAATGAATGAATGAATGACACAAAACCTTTTGGCACCATAGTGGGGTATCTATAGGATCACTCAGCTTTTTAATTTATTTAAAGAATTAATGGCAAATTTGGCAGGCACAGAAAACCTTGCAGTACAGCATGGGACCCATAACAGTATAAAGTATAAAAAACAGTATAAACAGTATAAAATTTAAACAAACAAACAAAAAAACATTAAAAAGTCATTAAAAAAATAAATTACAGAGTTTTTAGCTTCTTTTTTGGAGGGGGACACAAAGCCTCTTTAGGGGATGGATACAGATGACTACCCCTGCTTTATACTGTTGTTGTGAATATGCAATTCTTGGTAGGCTTTAAGCCCGTAAACAGTTCCTATTAAAATTTGTCCTAAAGCACACACCCTGAAAATGGGCTTATACACTTTGTAGAGTGAAGAGAGATATCTTTAGAGGCTGTGATGAAGGGAGTATTAAGCAATATGTTTTAAAAGAAAATGTCACTAATCTTGTATTAAAAAAAACTGTATTTGAAAGCATGTGATGAATTTATTGTAGCTGACTTTTTAAATCTTGTCTTCCACAGGATGCTGAGGCAGAAGAGATGATTGTTCATTTGCACTAAGGCTTGGAACTGCCTATTGAACAAAAGTCCTGACCAGGCAACATACGAATGGCCCAAGGAAGCCAACAAATAAATTTTCAGGTTTTACATGACCTGCGCCAAAAATTTCCTGAGGTACCTGAAGTTGTTGTGTCCAGATGCATGTTACAGGTCAGTGCTGTGTTGTTTCTGTTTACGTAGGCACTTTAGTGCTGATAATTAAAAGTACTTACAAAGTCTTTCCCCACTAACCCACTTAAGTGTAGATTTCCTCTAGTAGACCCTTCCCCCATCCCAGGTTTTTTGCTATTTTTTCTTTTCTTTTGATTTGCTTTTAGATATTGCAGTTTTTCCCTTTCCATGTTGCCTAACCTTTTGAATCTTAACTTGTCATATCCTCAGTTTAAGGTTTAAAGCATATTACTTGTATAAGGATTTCGTATAAAGCTGTTATCACTTCCATCACTTGATTGTATTGTACTTGCGGTGTCCTAATCTGCCAGGGAGATGGGGATTTTAAGAGGCATTTCAAATTAGCTCTCATTCCTTATAGCTGCCACTTGGTTGGATAATATCTGGTGGTATTCAACTAAATTTTACTCGAGCTAGACACATCAAAATTAAAGAACAAGACTAAGTTAGGTCCATTAATTTCAATGGATCTACTCTGAGTAAAACATCATTGTATACCACACATGAGGCTTTTGAAGTGGCTTAGTGAGGCTGCCTTTGGGTAAAGCAGTGGGATGCAGCAATAGTCATATTCCCACTGCCCACACCACAACAGGAACAATGGGTAGGTGCCTTAAACATTTGTGCACAAATTTCAAATTTTATTACATGGATTCATTTCTATATCATCTAGTCCTAGAGTCTTGAAAAGACTACGGCAGTGGGCAACCCTTATTACTTCCAGAACCAAATTGCCTTGGAGGTAATCTGTCCACAGTGGATGGTAAAAAATGGCAGTGGGTGGGACCATCACACTGTTTCTCTCCCAGCCTGATTTTCCCTGATTCCTCAGCTTGTTTTCCTTTCCCTTTCCACAACTCTAATAATGACTGATGCTGCCATTGAGCAACATGGAGGATAATGTCCATCAGGATTATGGAAGGAGGAGGGAATGAATAAATACTCCTCTCCCTTTGCTACCCCTGTGCTGCTCAGCAGGGGAAAATAATCTTTATCTGGAACCACCTTTTCCTCTTCTGCTTGGCTGATCAGTGGGAAGATGTTTTGTGGGCCATGTAAGATTAGGCAGGAGACCACAAATTGCATTATTCTGAACATTAAGTATACAGATGGAGAATGTACATATTGCCCAGAGAGTGTACAAAATGCAGGAGGTATGCACATTTCCCAAGGCCTGTTGGGAAGTATGCATATTGATGGAGAAGTATGCACAGTGGCTGGTTATCATGCACATTAACTACATAACTTCCAGTACTTCCAGTACATACACAAATATAGATTGGATGGGTAGGATGGAAGGATAGATATAGGATGGAATGGGTGGTTAGAATAGGATAGACTGGATGGAAACTAGTTATTCGTGTTGGTTATTATACTATCTTGTTTTTGGAATAAAGTGTATTGGTTTGCAATATATCTTTTGGTCTTCTAGTACTTCAGAGTTGTCCGTATGGTACAAGATACAAAGTTTTGCTTGTTCTTTTTGTATACATACAAGGATAATAAACTGAATTGCTTAATTCAATTCTAAAGCTGCAATCCTATGCACTCAAGCAGGAGAGAAGTATTAGATCTATAGGGTGCTCAGTGCTTCCTGGCTCTGAGTCAGTCAGCATTTTGTCTGCTCTGGGTCCCATGAGTAAACTCAAAAGCTAAGTTTCAGAAACCTCTTGGCTGCTTCTAACCTAACTGGCATTCATTAGCTGGCCAGAGTCACGTGTGTTCAAAACCCTTCCTTCCTTCCAGTAACATGCAGTTGCTAAACAATCTTTTCTATACTATTACATAGTGCAAAGGTTTAATGATGCCATTCTGCTTCCTCTGTTAACCTAACATCCTCACAGAAAATGGATATTTTGCTTTCATTGATCACCTTCAAAATATGCCTAAGTATACAAAACCAAAAAGAAACAGTTACATAATGGAGAAGGTAATTGGGCTCAGCGGATAAGCTCTTTGTAGTTCCTTTGCCGCTGAAAAAATGTGGGAAGGGAGATTGACCTCTGAGGATAACACATATTCCAAACCCAGATCTCATCCTACTAGGTTTTTTTGAACATTGAAGTTATACCCTGTTGCATGTATTCTCTGAGTCCATTTTTCTATCCTCCAAGGAACTGTCCTTTCATTCTTGAAAGGAATTGGAGGAAGAGTTACTGGGTTTTGAAGATACATGCCCTGGAGCACTTTTCTTATTTGATAACCAACAATATATTTGTCTTCCTGATTCATGCCAGGTCCACCCTATCCCTATGATATTCCCTCTTCCTTTCCTCAGCAAAGACAGTTGGCTGCAAAGCCTTATCAAATGATACCTCTCAAATACAAACAATTGTTTGGGATTTAATTGCTGATTAATCATTTCAGTAATATTGATATTGGGCATTAAAACAAAATTTTAAGAAACACCCTACATGATACATTTCATAGTCTTAAGTATTTTTAGGTTCAGAATTCTCTTTTTATGCTAACCAGCAAAGTAGAACCTACTTTTAATTTTGTATTGCATTTTATCTGTTTTTTTATTCCTTTTTCACACAGCACAATATTTGTGAAAGCCAGTGTTTAATTAAGTTGTTAAATTAAATGTGATGAAACCATATTATTTTTATTGATACCCATTTTTGTAATTTCTTATAGAATAATAATAACCTGGATGCCTGTTGCGCAGTTCTCTCTAAAGAGAGCACAAAATATCTCTACGGTGAAGGAGACATTGGTTTTTCAGATGATTCTGGGATTCCCGGTCTGCGAAATCACATGACATCCCTTAATTTGGATTTGCAGTCTCAGAATGTGATTCTCCATGGAAGAGAAGGAAGTAGAATGAATGGAAGTAGGACTTTAGCTCATAGCATTAGTGATGGGCACCTTCAAACCAGCCAGTCCAACAGTGAACTGTTTCATCAGGAACCACAGACAGCTCCAGTCCAGGTTCCACAGGGATTCTTTGGCATATCTAATACTGTTAGTACTTCTAATCCAGGGCAGCATTTTGGATTTCACTTGGGCAGCAAAGGAACACCTGGCTTGGCTCAGCAAACACCTAGATTCAACCCCATTATGGTAACTTTAGCCCCAAATATTCAGCCCGGACGGAATACCCCTACATCTTTGCACATACATGGTGTACCTCCAATAAATAGTCCACAAGGCAATTCTATCTATATTAGGCCTTATATCACAAATCCAAGTGGTACAGCTCGCCAAACTCAGCAAAATCCAGGCTGGACGTCTCAGTATAATCCTATGCATTCTCAACAAAACTACCAGCCTTCACATACAAATCCCTGGACAACCCTTCCCACAACCAGTTCCTCGTCGCATACCTCATCACAACAATCAACACAGCCAAACCAGCAAGGCCATCAGACCTCCCATGTCTATATGCCCATAAGTTCTCCTACTACTCCACAAGCACCTACAATTCATTCATCTGGTAGCTCGCAATCTTCTTCCACCCAGAGCCAATACAATATTCAAAATATCTCTACAGGACCTCGTAAAAACCAAATTGAAATCAAACTTGAACCACCACAAAGAAACAGTTCGTCGAAACTGCGTTCAACTGGCCCCCGCTCATCCTCTAACTCCTCTTCCCTCAACAGTCAGACTCTAAGTAGAAGTCAGCCCACTGTTTACATAGCTGCCAGTCCACCAAATACTGATGAAATTACCACACGAAGTCAGCCTAAGGTCTACATTTCAGCCAATGCTTCTACAGGAGATGAACAACTTGTTCGGAATCAACCCACACTCTTCATATCAACAAATCCAGGAGTTACTGCCACGTCTAGGAATATGTCTGGTCAAGTAAGCATGGGACCTGCGTTTATTCACCACCACCCTCCCAAGAGCAGAGCATTGGGCAACAATGCCGCTGCCACTTCTCCCCGAGTGGTTGTTACACAGCCTAACACAAAATACACTTTTAAAATTACTGTTTCTCCAAATAAACCCCCTGCGGTTTCACCTGGTGTGGTGTCCCCAACCTTTGAACCTACAAATCTTCTAAACCTTCCAGATCACTTTGCAGAGACGGAAGGTATCCAACACCTTACTGACCCTGTTCAGTACCCACATGTCGATAGGATTAGTGAGGCGCGAAAGCTGAGTATGGGATCTGATGATGCTGCCTATACACAAGGTAATATTTTTATGTAAGTTGTAGAGATTTCTGCCTTGTTTTGGTCCATGAATTAACGAACACAATACTGAAATAGTGGTGGCTTCTACACCTTTATTTATTTTAAGTATGTCAGAATGGGCAGTAAACAAATAATGGACAGGTACATCTTAGTAATACTCTGTTGCCATTTGATGAAGAAGACTTGCTTTGGAAATTTATCCTTTTAAGTCACAGTGCCTTATGCATGTCTTAGAGTAAATGATTTTTTAAAAACTGTGTGTTCCTTTTGTAAATACATAATAGGGTATTTATGCCAAAGAGGTTAGCACAATTTTTAAAAAGTCACTTGATTCACGTGGATTGATGAGGATTTAATTTGCTAGGACAATAGGTTAAATATAAAAGACTTGAAACATGTGGAACTAACAAATGATTATTTCCTTTTTAGCACTCTGGAAATGGTTTTGTAGGAGAGGAGAATGGTAGCAAGTGTAAATCTAGTGCAAAGATCTCTTAAAGAATCCAGGGACTGAAAGGATTGCAGAACTGATGCAGTAGGAACGCACATTGTTCAACTCTTATGGACAGGGGGAAACATACTACTTTGATTTCAAGCACTCTACATTTTTTCCATCACATTTCTTACCGATCAAGGTAGTCATTCTGTAACCGGATTGTGTAGTTGACATATCTGCCCCATTGTGCACCAAAATGTTGAATAGTTTTAAAATAGTGCTTCCTTTTAGTTTCTCAGCTGCCCCTACATCCTGTTGCTCTAGACATCTCTTTTCAGCAGCCTTCTCCTGCGTATCCTAAGGGTGCCAAGGAGTTCAGCCTAAGACTTAAAAACTGAAATAACCACAAGATATTAGCTGTGAGATAGTTATGGAACTTCCATTCTATCGGTTTATCATCCTAAATATTTAAACTTTCACTTTCCTTCTATGCCTCTAGCAAACTTTATTAGTGTGAACGTAGATTAAAGCCCTATACGCCCTAGGACCCTCATACCTACGGGACCGCCTCTCCTGGTATGTCCCACAGCGGAACTTACGGTCTTCAAATAAAAACATCTTGAAGGTCCCAGGCCACAGAGAGGTTAGGCTGGCCTCAACTAGAGCCAGGGCTTTTTTGGCTGTGGCTCCAATCTGGTGGAACGCTCTGTCACAAGAGACTAGGGCCCTGCGGGACTTGACATCTTTCCGCAGGGCCTGCAAGATGGAGCTGTTCTGCCAGGCCTTTGGTCGGGGTTCAGTCTGACTCCCTCTCCCCTTTCATAAGAACTTGCATGAAAGTGGCCTCCCAATTTTTCTCACAGGCCCATATAAGTTCAGCACAAACAGTTGGGCCTGGTGAGCATTTAAGGTCCCCAACCCTAATCTGCAGGTTGCCATCCGATTGGATTTTATTCTGATCCTGCTCTGATTTGAGGATGTATTTTAATTGATTGTCTGATTTTATGTTAATGTATTATACATTTGATGTTAGCCGCTCTGAGCCCGGCTGTGGCTGGGGAGGGCGGGATATAAATAAAATTTATTATTATTATTATTATTATTATTATTATTATTATTATTATTATTATTTTATTTATTTATGTTACTAAAGTAATTCTGTTAAGTTAACCTCTTTTCTAATAGGTATCTAAATTCCTGGTTGGGTTTTGGAAGTTGTTTTTCAATAAAGAGTAGTCATTTGCAGTTTCTGATGTACTCACTACCATGGTTTTCAGAACAATTCATAATTTAGTCAGTCAGATTATGCATTCAGTATTCCCATCCTTGAAAATTCACAGCCTTCAATTTAAGGTTTAAAAAGCATGGATGTCCAGTGTTAGTCATACTCACAGTAGAGCCATTACAATGGTCTGCTTGTCCATTTATTTTAACAGGTCTCCTCTGAGTATGACTTACTTAGATATCCCATGAGAGCTGAATTGATGTATAGCAATAAAACTTAAGATGGTCGAGTACTATCAAAAGTCTATTAGAGCTGCCAGAAGATAGTTTGACAACTATATATATTAAGGAAATTCCCATCTCTAGTAGTATATTTATACTGAACAATAAACTGAAAACTATAAGAGTTAATATGCCTATTTAAAATACAGAATAGCCATAAGAAATTCAAAACTGAACTGTATTAAGTATAAATCCTGAAATGTCATTTGGTTTTGCATTATGCCAATGAATTGCTGCTCTTGGGATAATATATGCATCCTAGCCATTTTATGGCCATCCAAAGGCTAAGATAGGGAAGCAGAGTTGAGGAAATTGCTGGCTGTGGGGCTCAGCTAAAAAAGTTAAAATTGCTTTCTCTGGCATTTACTCTGGTAATTTTGGTGCATGTTTACCTTGCCCTATTATCTCAAATAATACATGCGTGTTTGATTATATTTATGTATACCCTCTGCCCTTGGATATCAAGATATGACAAGCCATTTCTTTATTGCACACCCTTGTAATTGAGTGATTGAGGTAACTATTGTCATTTCACATTAGGATATGGCATTGGAAATAATTCTTTGCCCAAGACTACCACTCAGTATCACAAATAAACTAAGCTTTAATCTGAGGTTCATTCTAAACCTTTGTGCCATCCCATCCCTTGTGCTAGCAAGATGTTAGGTGTACTTTTCAAGCAGCCGTGTAGAAGCCTGCTTAAAAGACACTCTTTGCTTAGAATGTTAACCAGTTGTTGCTGGGTTTTTTGTTTTGTTTCTTTTACAGTCACCTAATTTAAATTCACAAGGGGGGTTCTCAGCACCGTGTAAAGATTTCTCTTGATAATGTTGTTATTGGAGAGCCCTGATAATGAAAATGTTAGAGAGGAGAATTGCCTAACCAAGCTGATAGCAGACAGCAGCTCATGTATGGAAGATGTGTAGAACTGTGTTGTTTGAACCTTACGCAAATGTACTGAATGCCTTCATATAGTCTCTTCAGTGCAACCATCAGGACTCAAAATGATTTAATAGGGATTTAATCTGTAGCACAGATTGCAACTTCTGCACTGTGTGGCATGTGCTGAATACAGGCAGGTGTGACAGCTGGCAAATATCCTCACATTTCTTGAGGCTTAGAAGACATCTTCAGATTTACCGATGACAGTTGATATACTCTGTCAGCTTCAGATTACTTGTTAATAAGAAACAGATGCTCCAAGTACTAGAAAAGTACAATGTGAGGGATATGAGTTTCCATCAAAAACAACAACAAAGGGTTATATTTGAAACTGGATTTTCTGTAAAATTCTTTTCAAGTCTGTTGCTGGATAAAGAACAGTGAATAGATTATTTTCTTTTGAGTACATTAAGGAAGCTAGGATAGATGAACAGCACATGGCTATTCTCTCTCATTGATACCAAAGCCTTAAGTAATTTGGCTGTTGAATGTGAACCCTCCATTTTGTTCAGCGCCATATTGATTGGAGGTTGTCTTGCAAATTAGGTTAACCATAAATACGTTGCTGCGTCAGCAATGCGATAATACCTTTTCCCCCTTGAACTGCTTTATTCACTTATTAGCTTATTAAAATAAATGTAATTAAATCAGCAGATGAGTTCTGATCTGATCAAAGTTGCACAAGTTTTGGCAGGCCAACTTGTAGCTGCCAAACTCATCATCATTTATGTGTCAAATGGGTGGAGTTTTCTCTGATATTGTGCAGTGCTTCAGAAGCAATTTCTCATTAGTGCCTTTGAAACCCAGGGCAATAATTCTGGATTCAACTTACTGGGCTCACCACAGTACATATACTGGGCTCACACATATACATATACATATACATATACATATACATATACATATACATATACATATACATATACATATACATATACATATACACATGCTACTGGTAACCTGATGAGTGCATTTATGGGCCTCATACTTTGATGTGGATGTTAATCAAAATATGTTTCAGAAGAGAGTGTAGTTGAGTGGCCATTTTCTTTCTGAATGCTGTTTTTGAAATATATTTTAATTACAAGTTTTCATATATTTACATATCTACACATATAGTAACACTAAGAATGATTATCACAATATAGCTAATAATAGAAATTTAAAAGTAACAAAAAGGCGACTTACAACTGAGAGCTGAAGAATGACCAAAACGTTGTGTTTGAATAAACTGAAATGTTGATCAATTAGCATATTTTTAAAAAGATTATATTTCTCTTTGACACCAAAGGAAGGGTAAGATACAAAATAATAGCCATGACAAAAAAGAATAATTGAATTAACCAAATCCATTCAAAAGCAGGAAGTGGGAATCTATGTTCTTTCTGAATGCTGTTGCTAATAGTTTATTTTCAGAGTTGTCTTTCCTGCTTACCTTAAGTAGGAGGCAAATGTCAGGGAGCAAAATGCTAGACTCACGCTGCTGGATGTGTGGAATTTTTTGACACCCCCCCCCCCGAACACTATATGTGCTTTTGAAAATTTCCCTCTTCCTTTAGGAAAGAGCATTGTGCACATGACTGCTGCTTCTAGCAAGGAATCTAGCCCCTTGAGAATAACTGCTTTTATTAGAAGGGTAGGGGAAGCACAGCAGGGACGCGGGTGGTGCTGTGGGTAAAACCTCAGCGCCTAGGACTTGCCGATCGCATGGTCGGCGGTTCGAATCCCCGCGGCGGGGTGCGCTCCCATCGTTCGGTCCCAGCGCCTGCCAACCTAGCAGTTCGAAAGCACCCCCGGGTGCAAGTAGATAAATAGGGACCGCTTTATAGTGGGAAGGTAAACGGCGTTCTGTGTGCTGCTCTGGCTCGCCAGATGCAGCTTGTCACGCTGGCCACGTGACCTGGAAGTGTCTCCGGACAGCGCTGGCTCCCGGCCTATAGAGTGAGATGAGCGCACAACCCTAGAGTCTGGCAAGACTGGCCCATACGGGCAGGGGTACCTTTACCTTTTTAGGGGAAGCACAAGTTGCTACCCCTTGTAGTTGTGGAAGAAGCTTTGGGAAGTCATGGTCATTTTGTGGTGAAATTCTAAAAATAGATCTGGAACTTGGTCCCATATTTCAGAATTTCAGTGGTCAATAGGTGAGTACATGTCTGGGTAGGTTTATCTAAATAAAAACGGTTCTTAGCAGTTGCTGAAAACAATACAACAAATAGGCAGAGAGTTCCATAGAGAAAATACTGCCACACTGCAGGATAGATTCCTGGAAAGTACAAAATAAATGTCATGTGGCACCTTGTAAAGGGCCAGTTCTACAAGTTGAAAACATCATATGGATATAATTATTAATATAATTAGTCTCATTACATAATTCTCACTTGGATATAATAAATAATTCTAAACAGTGATTTTCAAGCTTTCTGTTTTCAATGAGAAGTTTCCACTTGACTTGACTACCAGAAATACCAAGCATCACACAAAGGATTCCGCAGCATGCTCATGGGATGCACTGATTGTTCAGATGTGCTGAATTTCACTGTTGCCTCATATGAACTGAGTGACATACTAAAACTGTGCACACTGCAGAGCAAGATTGGTGATGCTGGGCAAGTTTTCTTTTCAAGGCAACTTGGCTGTCATTGCTGAATTTTTCTTACTTGGGTATCCTTAATCATTTCTGAAGAAATCTCAGTTGAACTACTCTGCTCCGAAGGCCATGATGCACTTCTTGGGTGTAACTTCTGCGGGGTTATTTGTGGGAGATGAGAAATGGATAGGGTGTTTTTGGAGTGGTCACTATTGCAACAGTTGAGCTATGAAAATGTGCACTTGCTCAATAATGTTCACAGTGCCAAAGTATATGAAACAATCTGTTATAGTGAGCCAGTTGTTCTAGATAGTACAGGTGCCCCCCACCCCACTTGCGCAGGGGTTACGTTCCAGGCATCTACGAGCATAAGTGAAATCGTGTAACATTGGGAGCATACCACTATAATAGAACATCTGGTGAAGGAGGGAGACTCATGTGCACCAGGGCTGCTTTCTGCCACACCTTCCCTCCAATGCCTCCCGAGCAGCGGCCCCAAACAACTTCCGGGCAGCAGTAGTTCACTTTCTTTGATTTCCTCCTTCCCTCCCCTTCACATTTTCACCCATCTGCTCTTGTTGCCCTCAGCCTACCTGATTGACTCAACTATTTGCACTCTTCCTCCCCCCCCTTTCTCTTTTGCGCTCTGGCCCCACCTTACTTGGAGATGGATTTGCACCTCTCCCACTGGCCCTGGGCAGCACAGCTACTAAGGCACTGGGTTGCTCATCCTCTAGTGTGCCCTTGAGAGCTGCTTTAGGACCCAGCAGCACAGCAGGCAGGTACTGATCCCATATGCTCCTGTCCCTTCTGCCTGCCTATCTCTTATCTGAAGCTGAGCAACCCAGCAGTGGTGGTAGCCCAGGCAGGGATGCATGGCTTTTGCAGCGCATGGGTGAGTGCACACAGGGGATGGTGACGCTGACTGCCTGCCTGCAGCTGGGACCAGACTGGCATGTGGTGGGAAAGACATGCAGCCCACAGTGCTGTCAGTGGGGATCTGATCCGCAGGTAGAAGTGGCCAATTGATTGATTTCCTGGTGCTGTATGTATATGTGGTTGTGCATAAGTTTGGACTTGGGGTGGGGGGGGGGGCGATGCCTGTGTTGAAAGAAAATGCCTGCCTGACACTCCATTTGCAGGTAGTTTGGAAAGCCATTTTGGTGATTTTTCAGAGGCATTTTTTTCTTCTTCAAAGGATTCATTAGCCGACAACGGGGTGGTAGCCACCCATGCACAGTGGTGGCCTTTCTTTTAAAATACTTCTATTAGGATGGTGTTTCTCTCAGTTGCCACCATTTCTCTAGAATGCCCCAAGCATTGTTCAGGTTTTCCATAATGCTCCCAGCACAGAACAGTACTGCATCCGAGGTGTCCTAGTGAAGGAGACAGGCACCTGCTGAAAGGAGGTCTGTCAAATTTTAATTAAAAAAAGAGAGTAATAGGGCCTTGTCCTGTCTTGAAGCCAGCAATAAGCCTTCCATGAATCTTCTTTTTTTTAAAAGAAATGCATCTTCCCCTTACATAAAAAATGCTCCCAGTTTTTTTTAAATCCTATCTTTTCTCTCCCATCCCAATTTAATTCCAGATATTGATTCTGGCATTGATGTCAACCCAATTCCCAGTGGTTGAGACCTAACCCCAAATTCTATAGCATCCTATCAAAAATCATGAGAAAGCTTTGAAATCTATCAAACTAGACATATTTGAGTCTTAAGAACTTTCTCATCTTATTTTCAAGCTCTGTATGCTTCTATGTATCTGTAAGAGCAAGAATGTTTATTTATTCAAATAAAAGTTGAGAAGGACAGACATTTTAATGAGCTTTTTATCTGCATTGAAGTGCCTTTGGCAATATTTCTGGTACAGAAAGGCTTGAGCAATGTGTTTCCTGTTTAACTGAGGTATTTAGATTAGCTTTAAAATAAGTTGTGGACCTAGGAGCAATAAAATATATTCCTTAAGTATGTTGTTATTTATGTCACTTAAAGAGAATGTATGTCTCAAATAGACTTGATTGCTAATGTGGTCTTAAATTATGCAGAAAGCTGTATAAAACATTTTCAAAGCTTTATTTAGTAATCCGGTATGTGTGTTTAGTACAGGTTTGACTTTCGTTATATCTCTTGGAACTTCTTCCCCTACTACACTGCATCTTGATTTGTATGGCCATGATTCTGAGCCATGGCATACAAAGCAATCAGAATGTGCTGTGTCTACCATAAATGTCTATATAAGATTCTGGCCAGATTCCATCTAGTTGCAATTTGGGCTTCAGTTTTTCATCATTGAGCCATAATTGCTGAATAACCAAGTTTTATATCTATAATTATGGTGTTATCTATTCTAAACTTGGTTTGTGTATACAGTTATTTTTACAATATATTCTGAAATGACATTTGAAGTCAAAAGCAACAACCATTCAGTAGAATAAAAAATTATCAGGTTTCATCTTAACCTTTTTTTTTATGAAACCCATGGAGCTAATGAATTGACATACCAATTCATTTTGGATTATTTCAAACTTTAATAAAATTGAATTTTAAATTGTCTAAATCTATGATTGAAAGCTTTTGATAGGTCTAATTCTGAAGCCTTAACTAGGATATGATTCTCGAAGTTGTATGTTGTTCACCCTAGGCTTGGACTGCTGCTTTAAACCAGAAACAGTTTAAAACTGAATGCCAGTATTTCTTTGAAACTAATTTAACATGGTTTTGAATAAATTGTTTTCCTTTAAATCTCTCTGTTCCACCAAATGAATGAATTTGCTGAACATCTTACCATATATAATGTAAGAACAGCACAAGAAAATAGTGTCTACATGTAATAAGTTTAAGAAACACCTGTCACCTGCAATGCCACCTTTGGCTGTAACTAAATCTGTGATGGCTTATGGGAAAGAGATTATTGAAAATCAGTTTTATTTCTGTATGCAGAATTCATAGGCCATTTTGACTGAGAGAGCTTTGCATAAGACATAGCAGCAAAAACAGTTCTGCGCTGTGGATAGGATTGGGATTGGGCAGGTGGAGGGGGAGAGAGAGAAATTGTAGGCTTAGAAAGATAGTGGGAACACCATTAGATGGTATAGTTAATGGACATTGGGTCCATGAAGAGTGAATAGACTCAGAAACTGAATAAGGAAGCAAGGGTGGAAGATGCAGAAAACTGAAAGGAATGTCGAGTTTAAGAAAATAAGAGGAGGGGTGTAGGGAAAGAGGACTTACACAGGCTGATTACAGTGTTTGAAACTCCCATTCTAGGCGCGTTTTGCGACAGGGAATTTCATTAGTGTGAGCAGTTTCTGAGCTATGGGTGCAGTACTGTGCCTAATATTTCCAATTAAAACTCATAGTGAAAGGAAAGGAGCAGCTTCTTTTGCCTCCCCACTTCCAGCTACTCTCTGAAGACTGGAGGAGAGACCCTCTTAAGAATATTAGAGGGGTGAGCAGGGGAAGGACTAGATCATGTGTAAAATGAACATAATATTTTAGCTGCAGTTCATTCATTTTCAACTTTATATTCTTGTTATAAAAAAGTGCACGCATAACCTAGGTTCGAGGTGCCATTTAGCTTCTAGCTTTCATCTTTCAGTTTCTAACACTGGCTGATTATCAGAAGATAAGGCAATTGTAGCCTGTGTGGTTCCTTAAAGATGTTGTGAGCTGCAGTTCCCATCAGCCTCAGCCAGTATGGCCAATGGTCAGGGATGATGGGCAGTCCTTGACCTAGGGAGTGGGGAGGTATGGTAACTCTGAGCCAGGAAGTGAACTAAGGAGGCCACATGGGAGGCGTCTAAACTTCACACGTCAATTTTCAGACCTTTAGCTGCACATCTGTAATTATCATATAGATATGACTATTATAGGCAATCATCTGAATTATTATTCATGTTTCAAAGCAACTATATGGTACACACAATCTTTATATAATTCAGTTTTGGTAAAGTGGGAATTCTCATGAAATTGTTTGACCTAGGGGTGCCCTGCATTATATCAAATGATGCTGTGAAGAGAACAATATACTGATTAAAGAGATACCTTTATGTCCTTCAGCTTTGCTAGTACATCAGAAGGCTAGAATGGAACGGCTTCAACGAGAACTTGAGATTCAGAAGAAAAAGCTAGATAAACTAAAAACAGAAGTCAATGAAATGGAGAATAATCTAACACGAAGGCGCCTGAAAAGATCAAATTCTGCTTCCCAAATTCCTTCAGTAAGTCATTATTTCTGGAGGTTTTAAACATGTATAAGTCTGAAATAGAATTTCAGTTTAAAAATGGTAATGATACGTAAAATACACTTTGCTTACCTGTCACCTGGTTCATACATCATGGTAAGGCAAACTATGGCTCACTGGAAACGTGCAGGCTCATGGAGGTGAGCTTACAGCCACTTTGCTCCTCCCTGTACTGAGCTAAGATAAAGCTCGTTTTTGTGTTTCCAAACCTCAGTTTGTGGTTACATTATCTCCTCTCTAAACCACAAGCTGTAACCAGGACTTAACCATGAGCCCAGGTTTGGATAAAGCTTTGACTTAGCTCAGTGTGGCACAGAAGTTAAAACAAAAAGCCAGAGAGGAACAATGTGAACCTGTTTAGCTTACCATGATGCATGAACCAGGAGATGGA
Source organism: Podarcis muralis (assembly GCF_964188315.1). NCBI lineage: Eukaryota > Metazoa > Chordata > Lepidosauria > Squamata > Lacertidae > Podarcis > Podarcis muralis. The sequence continues at coordinate 56,765,764 of NC_135657.1, read as the reverse complement.
GAAGACAACTTTAAAAACACAGTCACATTTTCAGTCATGTGTTCTGAATGGTCTAAAGGAGAAGTACTGACTCTGGCAAGCCAGTTATTTGCTTGACTGTGCTTATGTGATACACTTAGAATTATTTTGTGATGTGAAAGAAAAAATACTTCCAAAAGTATTTCCAAAATGATTTTTTTAGGACTGTCAACAAGGAAAAGTTATCACTGATTTCTGTGTATCAGCTGGTGCTTTTGTAATTTCAGTAATAATCTGAATTCAAAATTCAGTGACTAGACACCTCATGGGAATAAATACCCTCCTCTCAAGATCTGATGGGATTGTTCTTTAACAGTTTTGGGTTGAAGATGGCATGATTACGCTTAAATCACAGTCATCACTAAGTTTTGTTGTCCCACGTATAAAGTTAGTAATCTAATAGACAGCATTGTTCTGTGTTTTTCAGCTTGAAGAAATGCAACAGTTAAGAAGTTGTAACAGACAACTTCAGATAGACATAGATTGCCTAACCAAAGAGATTGATCTTTTTCAAGCAAGAGGTACTGTACTATCAGTATAAATAATAATTTTGCCCATTTAGCTAAACATTGAAGGTTTGAGGTTTATAGAACATGTAAATAATTGATTAATGCATTGTGTAATTCAGTTGTTGCTAACATTTTATCGAGCATTTTCATAACAAACAAAATGCCCAACCTTGTCACTGTTTATCTGGGATTCTTTGTTTGTAAAAGATCAAGTCTACATATTTTCAGATATTGATGAAAATAAAACAAGGATTTAGATAAGCTTACATACAAAATATAATTTCTAAAGTTACTCTCTCACCTTACAAATAAAAGCCTTGTAAGTTTAGCATAGAATAGAAAGCAGGAAGACAATGCAAAATCAGCCCTTTCCCCCATTCCTGATTCAGAATGGCTGGGGTGGTGGTGGCTGTTATTCCATTTCCTCTTCTTCAAAGCCTAAAAGCTATGTTTAGTTCTTCAGAAGAATAGGGCAGGGCTAGGTTTGAAAAAAAGACATGTTAACAGACTTGTTCTTATCATTTTAGCAACCAGAGCACAAATAGACAAACATTAGCTTGGTGTTTTTCATATTTGTAGTTCAAAATAATACAAAAAAATACATGGTTCAGGGATTACAAACAGTTCTGGATATCCAGCTGAGCTCTCACCAGGTAAACATTATTTGAAAGAAATAAAAAATTCTTAAAATCAGTAGACCAAATTAAACCTGAATAAGACAAACAAGACAGCTGTTGGGCACTTAGGGTAAGACTTCCTATTGCTATATCTATATTCTGGATTACTTAGAGATCTCCAAGCTTGTTTTAATCTTGAACTTCAAGCTTGAACTTCAATGTTAGTTATGTCTAAGTAGGCCCACTAAAACCAATGAGATTAAGTCCATTGATTCCAGTGGGTGTACTTTGGGTGATATCCAAAACATGTTTATTGTCTTGATTTAGAAAAGCAAAAGCTAATATTATTGACGCTTCACCTGAGGTATAATGTAAAACCTGAAGGCTGCTGCAGCCTGGCTTGCTCATCTTTCCATTGGACTGTTTTGACTGTCTTCAGCTTTCCCTGCCCCCACTCCATACTTTCAATTAGAAAATGCCACCTTTGAATGCTTTTTAGTGAGCCATATATGGAGGCACAAAATTGGTAGATTGCATTAGGTGACCTCAGAATTTTTCCTTCAACATCAGTGAAGATCTTGTCTTACACATTCTGTAATGCTTCTACTTTAGCTGCCTTCTTGTACTAACTCTTTCTTTCATTGTGTTGTGTTTTTTTTCTGTTTTTCAGGACCACATTTTAATCCCAGTGCCATTCATAATTTTTATGATAATATTGGATTTCTAGGTCCTGTGGCACCAAAGCCTAAAGGTACTACTGCTAAATTTTCTAATCTAAGTTAGCATCCCTGAAATCGAAACATTGAGCCCATTTATTGTAATATATACTGTCAGTTCTTCATCATAAAGTTATTTGAGGTCTGCAGCATACATGTAACCACTGTTCTCTGTTGCATGCACACATGCAGACAGGTGGATCAGTTCTGCTCTGTCCATGTGCTGAAATTGCTTAATTTTTGTTCATTTTTAGAGACTGAGAGGGTTGTCTAGCCTTAAGCATATGGAAGAGGAAGCCTTTTTTGCAATTGAGTAGTGGACTGAACTTTTAATAACACAGCAGTAGAAATAATCAACTTATTCTACTGTGTAATACCAAATACTGCAGGGGGTAGGTGGGGAAAGCTTCACAGAATTTAATCTCTCCTGTTGTTTGTATTTAAAAATTGTTCTCTTTCTCTTCAGCAGATCAGAGGTCCATTGTCAAAACACCAAAGACTGTACCTGATACGGAGGAATACGAGGGAAATCATTGGAGTTGTACTGCTTGTACTTTTTTAAATCACCCAGCCTTAAACCGTTGTGAACAGTGTGAAATGCCCAGGCATTTCTGAGCCAGGGAGGCTCACTTATCTTCTGTAAATCCAACCTTTTGACTATTGTGTCATTTCCTTGGGATAAATAATCATTTATGCATAGGATTTTGTAAAATTGAACGTGTGACAAGGTTTATTACTAATGTTAAATGTCATGCTACAGAGATAATACCTCAGTGTTGTGCTGCAGGCAGCTGAAATTCATCAGCTGGAAGGTAATCTCCTGAAAGACTTGGTTGCCAGCTGCCTGAATCATGTACAGTATTACCAGAACCCCAGTAAGAGTAACTCTCATCATGTTCAGTGCTTGGGTGTTCCCCAACCGCCTTCCTCCACAGATGTCACTACTGAATTTTGACAGGGGAAGGGATTAGATTGATGGCTTTTGGGTTGTTTGTAAAGCTTTCAGTGAAACACTACATTCACCGAGGAAATGGAAAGGAACAAGCTGAAAGTGTGTTAAACTGTTTGCTGCCGCATAGGGATCGTGAATTGTAGAACTTCACAAATCAGTGGTACTCTTCGCCTTGTCTTCCCAGCAAAAACACAGCTCTGCTCTGTGAAGACGCAAATCAGTACAATCATGTCTGAAGATGAAAAAGAAACTGCATGCTTTGTCTGTACAATACTCACAGTGAATACCCCCAAAGCTTTTCCTACTGTACATAGCTCTAGAGCTGCTTTAAGTGCCTTTCTTTTCTTCACCTTTTATTATTTCTTGTACTTCTTAATGTATAGTGTAATAGTTTTTGTTAACTTTCTTTTTCCCTTTAAGTGATTATGCACGATCATGACCCTTTTTTAAAAAAGCTTTTGATCTGAGAGAAGCAGTGCCTTAAAATAAGAGCGATAATAAACAATGCACAAATAGCTCTCCACTGCCTGTTCTGTACGTTGCTCTTGTAAATGCTGATGATCTGTGAAGATCTGCAGATGCAGCATGGTGAAAATGCAGGAAAAGTTGGAGTATATGCATATAGTTCACTCTGTACACTGATTTTTACGGTGGGTGACACAATGTAATATTTTTGTCTGGCACAAGGAAACAGAAATTTAAAGTATGTTCAACCCACCAATGGATCAGCATCTTAATATGCTTGCTTCATCTGCTGGATATCTTGCAAATTCTTTAAGGGATTATTACTGGGGAAGTACATACAGTACACAAAACAGTAGCAGTAGCATAAAACATCAGTGCTATCAATATCTTGGCAGCCAGTTTCTAAACCCGATTTGGTAGAGAATAGCAGTAGTGTGAAATACAGGCTAGAAAAGAGAAATCAAGCAGACTTGAACACTGAAGCAATACTAAGCATCTCTCTTATTTTCATAGTCCTTGTTCTTTGATCTAAAGGAAAGGATTCAGGTGACAAGGAGCACATAACTGAAACCACAAATGGTTTTTTTAATGCTCTCTTGCATACTACAAAAAAGGAGAGAGTGCTTAAATGTAGCAAGAGACAAAGTAGACTGTCACCCACTGTAAATAATTTCCAGTGGACATTTTTAACAGGAATTTTACAAGTGATCTATGAATACAAAGGCCTTTGTTTTAAAGGCTTTGAATTTTTTAAAATATGGGAATAAAATGACTATCCCAAGTAATTAGTCAGTAGAACCAAAGTACTTGCATTGAATGCATTTTGTTTATTAAAAAAAGAAGCCTTGTTTTTCAGCTTCATCTGCAGTTCTATGTGAAGATTGACAAATCAATTTTTACCTGTTTTATTAATAAAACCTAATTTGGATATCTTGAGTTGATGGTTTTGTGATTTAGCTGGGTAAACTGTCTTTGTAACAGATAAGTTATTTATAAAAATTAAAAAAAATATATTGTAACCTATGGTTTTGTGTCTTTTTAACCTAGTAGTCCAGCTATAAATTCAGCCAAATAATAATTGAAGAGTGTAAACATCTTGTGAAGATAGGAACCTCTGAGATACACTTAACATTTCTGCTTCTGAGAAGAGGAATGCATAGATGATGATGAGACAGCTGTTGCTTTTATTCAAAGAATTTATAGACTATTTATGACCAATGCAAGATTTTCAGTTTTGCTACTGCAATCCCTTAAGCTTTCCTCTGGATATTAGGTAGTATTGCCCTTTAATGCTAGAATCTGGAATGACACTTTTAACTTGCAGTTTCAAATCAGTTCTTCTAGAGGACCCATAATGAGGTTTGTCCAAACCACTTGCAGGAGTTTTAGCACTTTTTAAATGAAGCACAAATATCCATGTTGCTTTTTTTTAAAAAAAGTGGTACACTACTAAACAACTGAATCTGGTGCAAAATGAACTGCTGCTTTATGTAACTGAGGGTAGCAAACTGATGCAAATGGACATCCTGAATAAACCCTAAGATAATCCTTTGGCTCGCCATTGATCCTTCAATCTGGACTCTGTTTATCTTTGGAGTTGCCAACTTTTACAGCACAAGCATATATGCATGGGTATCCAAGACCCTTTCTGTACAAAATAGTGGTCTTTCATGTGGGCAAGGATTTTCCTCAGACAGTGTCAGGCCCAGGCCAGCGGTAAGTGCTAGCAGAGTTCTAATTAGCGTGATTTTCAGGTGCTGAGAAGAAGCTCAAGAGAATTGCAAACGTAGCTTATATGGACAAGATAACTCCCTAAACTAAAAGCATTTGGGAGTATTGTGAATGAAATGCTGTAATGGCCCTGCTAATGCACTGTAAGTTTACATCTTGTGTCAAATGATGTTTCTGTGAATTCTACCTACTGTGAGTGGATTTTCCCTTCTGTAGGGAGGGAAATACAATCTTGTGTGGGTTGTCCCTGCCCATCTCACCATTGGCAGAAAATAACTTTTTTGAGAGAGAGTGTATACCTGGGGCAGGGACAACCCCTTTATCTCCAGTTCCAGCTTCCTGACTGGTGTGATGTCTTGCCGGCTTCTCTAGGCACAGCAAAAGAGAAGAGGCAGGAACGCCATATTGGAAGGGATTTTTCTTTTGTTTACTCCTTGATCCTACTTCCGCTTCCTTCTGCTACTCCTACAGGGTTTTTGTTTTCTCCAGGCTCTATAGATCTCCTGCATGGCATCCATTGCCTTGGCCTTTTGTTTTGGGCCTACAGCCTGGGAGGCTTTCTGGATGTTCTTGGCAGGGTGGGGGTGGGGAGCATTGGAAAGAGCTTAAACAGACGAAAAGGACTTCTCTCAGGAGGAGAGTTGTTTTTGGAGATGGAGTCACTGGGTGCCTGAGTAAGAGCTCCTGCGATCACCCTGACTCCAGTAACAGCGGGTTCCTCAGTCATGCAGGTATGAGGGACCTGAAAAGCCTGCTCCAGCACTCCCAGAGGTTCTGGTAAGCTGGGAAAAGGGGGAAGGGGACCACTCATGCCTACCCACCCCTTGCAGGATGCCCCCCCCCTTTGCTCTTGAAGGGCTGACCTGTCAGGGGCAGGCTCTGGGCTTACCTGCAGCCCCACAGCCTTCCTCCGCCTGCCACAAGCCCATCACGGCCCCTTCCCCAGGGGCAGCAGCAGGGGAAGGGCCTCAGGAAATCAGCCATGGAGGAAGCCATCCAATCCATCAACTGGTTGGAGCTCAGAGTGATCAGACAGGTCTTCCATCACTTCAGGAGGCTGATGGGGCAGGCATGTACCTATCCGCCCTGACAACCGAGGCGTATAGATCCAAGGAGGGTGGCAGCAAGGCTCAGACCCTCATGTAGGAGGCCACCATTCTTCTGCTTTGGGTGGGTAAACACCCAGAATCCCTGGCAGCAGAGCACAGCAGAGCCTCCAACACTTGAGCAGTTGGGCTCAGCCGTCAGCAGCTCTGTCAGGTGGAATGGAGTTCCAAAGGCACTCAAGCAAATGGTAGATCGCTTCGACCCTCCAAGGTCCTGTTGGCAAGTCCAGAGAACCAAAAGGTGGAGCAATGGGCTAGGGTTCCCTGACACGTGGTCAGTGTGTGTTGGGGGGGGGGACTATAAGCCTTTACTTCCACAGTACCTATTCAGAGATTTGTCAAGTGGGTCAGATTGACCCCAGGGCAGATCATTGTAGGGGGTCCCTTCTGGTTAAGGAGGACATGGTTTGCAGAACTCATGTCTCTATTAGTGGCGGACCCTTAGCCTAAACCTTGCAGGAGCTACCTGTGGTGGCAGGGCGACGATTTGACCTTCGCCTTCCACCTTCATGAGTCATTACAAGCTAGATACTTATGCCTCAGTGGAGGTATCCTTGGGAGACAAGTGGTTCAACAGGTAGGGCCCACAGCGACTCTCACTCGATTTGAGAACTGCTGAGATACATCCCACACAGGATCATATTTCCCTCCCTACAGACGTGTACGCTGGTACTTACCATGATAGTTCCTTCTCTGTAGGGAGAAATATGATCCGGGCTTCTCGGGTACTGTTGTGTGCATGGGAGAGGTCATCAGACACAGAGCATGGGGAGGTTGCCCAGGGGGCCAGACATGCCTTCCCCCAATGTTCAGGGGCTTCCTATCTCCCTGCCCCTCTTGCTCTTTAGCACATAAGGGGGGGGGTTCCCCCTTCTCCCCTTCACCTGTACTATCTAAAGAGGCCATTAGGGCAAGCTTGGGACAGGGGTCCAGGGAACAGAGAGGCATGCCCCACTGGGACCGCTGAATTTCCTGCTCTTAACTCTTTGGTTTCCTTCTGTTCATTCCTGACTGTACAGTTACTTGTTTAAGCACACATTGAACTGGAGATAAATGGGTTGTCCCAGCCCCAGGTATATGTTTTTTTTTAAAAAAAGTTACTTCCTGTCAGTGGTGAGATGGGCAGTAACCCACACAGGATTGTATTTCTCCCTACAGAGAAGGAACTTATCACAGTAAGTACCAACATACGCTTTTATCCCCTGCAACCTCCCTCACCCCTATACCTCCCAGATCTTTTCCCCAACCCTCTGAGGGGGTGCAAAGGGGAGGAGAAGGGAAAGTCCCATGAGGCAAGCAGAAGTCCCAAATGGGTATCACTTCCTGAATTTAGTTTATTAAAGTTTAGTTTAAACTTTATTTAGTTTCCTATTCATACTAGTGTTTGAAACGCACAATTTATTTGTAGAATGGCTTGTTTATTTTTTAAAATTAGCTTACACATTGAAGTTTGTCAAATTGTTGCACTTGGCAAATAGTTAATTTGCTCTTCTTAGGCTTCTCATAGCCTAGTCCTTTGTTTCTTTACTCTGAAAGATAAGCCCTGCTGAACCCCTGCTTCCGTTTAAGTACCGTAGGCACATGACTGTAGTCACTGTCTTCAAAGGGTATATACCGTACATTGTTTTATATAGCATTTGAAATGTGTTTTCAAAGATTTTCAGGCTTTGGGAATGCCTGTGCAAGAAGAGGGAGGGAGGTGTTTCTTCCAGGTGCCAGGCTGATATTTCTGGCTGTGGAGTGTCAACACTAACTCTGGCCTCCCCTCCCCTCCCCTCCCCTCCATGTTGGCACCATCTGTTTCTGACTAAGGTAGAACCGCCAAAGAAAACCTGGCCTTGCATTCCCTTGCTGCCAGATCAGCCAGCTGAGAGGCTGGGAAAGGGGGGGGGACATTCAAATTCCTGGCTCTCGAAACCTGGGAACGCCTTGGCTCCATGCTACTTCCCACTCCACCCCATGAAAACTACAACCTGCAGTTACAGTTCAAAGACTGGTGTGGCTTAAGATCAGGATCACCAATTCCATACAACAGTAAACCAGGAGATGGGTCTAGCTTGAGGTGGCTCGCTGTGCTTTTTGCCCATTTATTTCCATAAGCTCATGTGAGTGGTTTATCTGTATTCAATAAAGTGAATCAGATCCTGCAGTTAGGCAGTTTCTGCCGAATGGGGAGCATCAGTAAGGTAAATGTACCATGTAGCCTGTCATGCAGCCACTACTTTACGTGTGGTGTAAGGGCACTGGCATTTCAAGAGTTGAAGTAAAAATCAGCTGCCTGTCTGGTCCCCTCTTGTATGTAGAATGAGGTGGGGACACCATCATCAGCCAACAAAATGTCTTGGGCCATCTCCGAAACTTAACAACCAACTTCCTCCCAAGATTAGCTTCTGTCACAAGCTTTTTTTTCTGTTGCAGATACAAACCAAGGGCTGTTTCACATGCCACTTGACAGTGAACGTGGTTTTGCCAGCCTTTTTCTTAACCTGTTCACCCTGCTTAAATTAATGGGAAGGTGCCACAGCACTGCACTGGGGTCACTGCAGCACAAGAGCAAGCAAAACAGAACAGGAGTCCCAGTGCGCACTGTGGGATGCTCTCTCCAGAGAGATTGGCCTCACATCTTCCTTAACTTTTTGGCACCATCCCAACAATGTTGTTTTTTAACCCTGCTGAATGTTCTGCGTGGCTTTTATGATTTTGTGGCCTCTTGGTTTATTAGATTTACATTTTAATTTATATATATTTTTGTAAGCCATTCTACGAATATAATTGAAGGATGGCATAATAACAGATGGATAAATATAGTGGCTATTCACTAATAGGTAAAGGTAAAGGGACCCCTGACCATAGGTCCAGTCGTGACCGTCTCTGGGGTTGCAGTGCTCATCTCACTTTACTGGCCGAGGGAGCTGGCGTACCAGAGCAGCACACGGAAACGCCGTTTACCTTCCCGCTGGAGCGGTACCTATTTATCTACTTGCACTTTGACGTGCTTTCAAACTGCTAGGTTGGCAGGAGCAGGGACCGAGCAACAGGAACTCACCTTGTCGCGGGGATTTGAACCGTGACCTTCTGATTGGCAAGACCTAGGCTCTGTGGTTTAATCCACAGTGCCACCCGCTTCCCTTACAGAAAGTCTGAGTAGCTACCTGCTCTATGACGTGTACTTCCAGGAATATGTCTAGATCCAGAGCCATTTTAGATGACTGACCTGCACCTTTGACAGAAAATCCCTTCCATTGCACGTAACCCTCTAGCACTAATTTAGCATGTAAGGGCCACAGCAAGCATGTTCTCTTTAAAAATAGTTTCATCTAAACTCATTAATGCTTTGTTTGCACACAATGGAGTATCTCCTAGCATACAGATGGTCTATCTGAGAACTGCTATATATTAAAGCCACATAGGTTTCTGCCTTACACTGACACAGACCATTGGTCAATCTAGCTCAGTACAGTGGTACCTCGGGTTAAGTACTTAATTCGTTCCGGAGGTCCGTACTTAACCTGAAACTGTTCTTAACCTGAAGCACCACTTTAGCTAATAGGGCCTCCTGCTGCTGCCGCGCCGCCGGAGGCCGATTTCTGTTCTCATCCTGAAGCAAAGTTCTTAACCTGAAGCATTATTTCTGGCTTAGTGGAGTGTGTAACCTGAAGCGTATGTAACCTGAAGTGTATGTAACCCGAGGTACCACTGTGTTGTCTTTGCTTACTGGTAGTAGCTCTTCAGGTGTAAGATGGGGGACCATTCCCAGCCTTGCTGGGAGATGCTGAAGGTGGAACCAAGGGCTTTCTAAATGCAAAGCAGATGCTCTACCACTGAGCTACATCACTCTCCTGGCATAGTTGTGTGAGCAGAGCTGCACACTTTGCAGGTGATACTGTGATTTTAAGCATCTGTTTTGCTCAGTTATGTAACCGGTAGTCCAGAACTACTGTCTTTATAGCTATTCAGACAAGCCTTTGGAAATTACATAAGTTGCAGACACTGGCTGCTGTCAGGGCAAACTGTATTTTAAGTATTGTTTTTAAGCAGCTTGCTTTTATTATTTTGTATTTTATGTTTTTAAATGTTGTAAGCTGTCTTAAATACCACCTTGAGAGAAAGGCAGGCTTTAAGTGTGACTACTGCTAAAATATATTTATTCATGTTGAATTGCTACAGCCTCAACAGCTTTTAGCAATAGTTGGGTTTTTTTCTATCAAATGTATTAAGTTTGATGCCTTCACCCCCACAAAAACAAAAAGTTAAAATACACGCAGGCCAAATATTAGATCCTGCCTTTGGCACTACTAGATACGTCCTGCCTTGCAGATTCTGGCTTCTATATTGTAAACTAGGGTGACACCACGTGGTTTTATGTGTGTACTCCACTTTAAATTTTATACTAACTAAATCACATATTGCTGTATGCTACTCGCACAAAGTAGGCTTCCAACATACTTTTGGTCCTATATGCACAAAGTAGGAAGCGAATAAACACAGAGACTCTGTAAGCCAACTCTTCTAGTACTTCTTATCTACAAACTCGTGATCTTGTCCTACAATTGTGAACTGGATGTGACCTTCATCTCAATACCCTTGTCACCTGTGACACATCATTTGATGGCAGAAAGAGGCTGTTGGTTTCTTTTCATCATCAGTGCATTCTAAAAATGGTTTGCATCTCATCAGTTATTGGATGTTCATACCTGTAGAAAAGCAAAGTCCTGGGCCTTGAGCAGGTGTACATTTTTATAGCAACCTGGATGGAGGTCTAGGGAGGTTGGGGCAAATAGACAAGAAGCAGGCAAGTCACAAACTCTGTATTGTAGTCTGCAGTGGATTCTACAGTCATCAAGTCCCCTGATCACTTATGTATTAGACCAGCCTTCTCCAACCTGATGCTCTCCAGATGTTTTGTACTACCACCTAACTGGGGATGATGGGGGTTGTAACCAAAACATCTGGAGGACACCAGGATGGCAGAGGCCAGATCAGACAGGATCAGATTTGCCAGCTATAAATCATCTGTTCTCTCTTGCTGATTTTCATTCCTTCTTCTTGTACAGCTTTTAAATTTGTAACTTTAACATGGAATTCATCCCATTGGTTAGAAAAGGAGTTCTGCATGTCACATAATGTACAATTATAATTGCATAGTGAATTAGGGGTTTTGTGGTTCCAAGTTCTTATCAAGACTATGTTTGCTTTACTGGAATAATGTTTTTACTCGTTTCTGTAGCTTCTAAAATTGTATTATCTCATCCTTAGATGACCTCCTGTGGGAAGCACACACTTCTCATCTGATGTTGTTTCTGGTGCCAATAGTTCTGTGTATTTTGGCAATGTTGAACCATATCTTCCAAGTTCTCTTCCCCACTGTAATTTCTCCACCGCTGCTTGTGTGGTAGTAAATTATGGATCACAGTCTTCCATTTGTATTGAGTTTCCATACAGTAGCAGAGCCATCATCACTCTTTCTGAAGCACTGAATGATCTCAGTCCTCAGTTTGAGGGGGAAATCGCCTTCAATTGTTTTTCCTTTAGTTTAGTTTCTCTACATAAGACAAATGCTCCACCTTTTTTCAATTACTCTGAAAATTTTGAAATGTCAAATGTTGAAGTGCCGTGATTCCTCTCTCACTGCACTTCAAAAAAAGTATTAACACCTGGCTAGTTGTATGAGAATATGGATGGGAAGCCAGATTCAAATGCAACATGCTGCAAAGTACTGCCTACAAGTACTGTTCAAATAAAGATTAAATGCTTCGAAACTGAAAACTGTTTGGGTTTTTTTGTTCATACTTTTATATCACCTATTCAATTGTCTGTTCTCTAGGGGGTTCACAATATGTTAACCTTAACCAGCAAAGCATTAGGAGTGTTATGTTTGAATTCCAGATATTGGTTTTGTGGTAATTTTTGACTGCCTCTTTTGAGTTCTGTTTTCTAAGCAATTCATAACACAATGCCAATGCTTATTTATTTGTTTTTAAGTCAAGGAAAGTCCCATCAATGAAGAGATTTCATTTCCAGAACCATGACTCCATGGGGGGGGGGGAAGCGGGGGAGTGAAGAACCATAAGAGATTAATAATTTATGTTTAAATTTATTTTCCTATTAATTTTATTTTAATTATTGTAAATCACCCTGGCATCGTTTTGATAAAGATGTGACATATAACTCTCTAAAATAAATGAAATAAAATTGGCCAGAACCCTTTTTGAACAGTTTAATTGACCATCTTTGGTCAAACTAGTTCCCAGATGTTAGCAAATATGTGAAAAGCTAGTGACACCTTTGCAGTAACATTCTTACTAATATATGCAAAGGGTTGCTTATTTATTAGATTTTTTAAATGGCCAGTGATCCTGTCCTGTTAAAATCAATAAAAACTATATACTTGGAATTCTGCCCATGAAATGTTACTGGATTGTGGTTTATGGATATCAACAGTCTAAGGCTGAATCAAATGCAAACAACAATGAACTAGAAATGCTACCCTATATATTATATATAGAATATATTAGAATCCTATGAGAAATGGGAATCAAAAATTCTATAGTTCAGTAGTTCCCAACATTACAGGACGCAGCATTTTACATTGAAATATGGGATGATGCTTTATTATATAGGACAGGTGGCAACCCTAGTAGGGAAGAGCGAGACAAACTTAACAGCTTGACTGCAATAAGCGAAGAGCTGGAAATCAACTGAATAAGGACTGGCCGCAGAGGGAAAGAAGCAATTACGGATGTAGTCAAGATTAATTTAGTAACTGAGCGCCAAAATGGGAGCCGCTAAGGTAAAACGGCCCGCAAGAGAGCGGCAGGAAAGCTCGCAATGGGCTGGAGCCCCGAGAACTTCCAGACCCGCGCGCAGGCGCAGAAATGCAGCACGCCTCTGTGAGTAGACCGAACACAAGGGGAAAGGGCGGGGAGGCGGGAAAGACAGGCTGCTGCTGCTGCTGAAAGGCTTTTAGCAAAGCTGTGGAAATGAGCAGAAAATGGGGGGGGGGGGCGCAGAGGAGTCTTCCCGCTGAGTTCGCATGCTTGTTTCTGAAGCACAAAAGTGTAGGCCTGGCCTTGCCTGTCAGGGCGCCTCCTTTGCTCGCTCCCGGACAAGAGAAAAACCGAAACCCTTAAGCCTAAGAGGAGCAGCGTCCTTCTCCAATCGCCGCCCTTCACCTTTCGAAGCACCCCCGCCCCGCCGCCCTTTACCTACTATATTAATGCGAATATTTTGTGGAAGTGGGGCCTATAGTCACGTCAATATAGTACATACCTGTCTGAAACACACTAGATGAGAACAAGAGGCATCTGTAGCCCCTGCCGAGAGGGGCGAGGGCTCGCTGCTGCTTTCCGGCAGGTGGCAGGAACCTGGGCTTGCAGGGATGTAGATCCGCCGCTCCTTCCCTTCCCAAACTTCCCCTTTTAAAGCAAGCGTCTGACAGGCAGTAGCGGTGTTGTACCAGTGCCTGTGACCCAGGGCCAGATTTAGGTTTGATGAGGCCCTAAGCTACTGAAGGTAATGGGGCCCTTTATATGTCCAGCTGTCCTTTGTCAACAACAAATTGTCGCTGTTTTTTGTGTTTAATATATTGCTATATGGTAGATAGATAATTTATTACGGTCAAAGACCAGCTGACATAACATAACACAATAAAAACAGCGTTCATAAAGATAAAATATACAATCGGAGCAGATTGCAGCAATAGCTCATGAGTTGAAATTGAAATATATACATATACCCGTACCACTGAGATTTGGGCTACTATAAAAAATGGACCCTGAGGCGCCCCAAAGGGCAACTTCAGCATTTCCCTTAAGCTAAATGCTATGTGGTAATTTAGGGGCCTAATAGGTATCTAAAAGCCATTTGCACATGACAAAATACGTATTTTATCAAAGTAATTGTTGAACTGAAATACAATTAAGAAGTATATTAATACTGAAATACAATTAAGAAGTATATTAATAGTGAAAGAATTATTAAGCTCTAACCTAAAATGATTGGGGGCTCATTGCTTACATCATAGGAGCCTACACAACACAAAACACTGTTGCTGTATGTAGGTTTTATTTTATTTGTTTTTTATCTTATATTTTGGAAATGTACATCCAGTTTAGTTTTTCTTTAATTTTTTTGGGCCCCCCAAGAGCGTGGGGCCCTAAGCTATAGCTTGTTTAGCTTATACAGTATGTAAATCCAGCCCTGCTGTGACCCACTTTTGGATCCCAGTCTACAAGTTGGAAAGATGCTCCTCTAGCTGACCTTACCGTTTCCTGCTTTTCATGCAACTGTAAACTAAGGTTAAAACAAGCCTTCATTAATCAACTTGGGTATTATGTGTGAGCCAAGCCTCAGTGCCTTTACTGTGGTTTGTTAACTAAAAGAAATCGTGATATGTTGTGGGCTTGCTGGCATTAACTTTGGCTTAGTATCCCAACAGTTCTTTAAATGGTTTAAGTGTGGCTCCTCCCCCCCCCCCCTGCCCAACAGGCTCCAAGCTACTGTATAGAGATGCTAACCTAGAACGGTTGAAAAATGAAACCGCTTCCCATGTTTGGCAGTTCCCACTAGCTGTGTTAACAGCAGTGTCATCTTTATCATGAAAGTGTTAACCTGAGCTCAGGTTGCCAGTGGGTGTGGCTTAGCAGGCTCTCAGCAGCCTCTGACCCCGCCCCCTTTCTCTTCTCTTCCTAGAAGAAGCAAAGAAACCTTTGTATTCAACAGCAGGTGGGAAATACAAAATAGCTGGAAGGAAATCAAGTCAAGGTTTATTTGATCATATGAGCATAGATTTGTGGTTTGCTTAATAAACTATGGTTTAGTTTTGGCCTATCATGATGTGTGAACCAGGTCTGTATATATTGCTATACTGATCATTCTGGTTATGTCCCCCCCACAAATTAGAAATTAACCTCTGACTGGACTTTTAGCACAAAAATACACATAAGTGTTGAGAAGTGTGATAGCATCTCTATCTCTCTCCAAAGTTTTTGTAATATTAGTCATGGGGGGAGGGGCAGGACTGAGACCTGTGACTGTGTCCCTTGTGCTGGCTTCTGTTAAAACGTTGGGTTAGCTGAATCCAAGCTATTATGTTTTTAGTAAGGGCACACTGTGAGGGGGAAAGGTTAATCTCCCCTCCTCTCCTCTGTGGTCCAGTCTCATTCTGGATCACTTTCCTCCCTACAGCCCCAGCTATTTCAAAAGCTTTTTAAAAGATGGGGATACTTTGACATATATCTATCGCCATATATCTCAGAGTATCTGAGTCAAATGAAATACACAAGGGGTGTGTTGCTGGTTTGTTTATTTAATTAAAAAGATTTCTAGCCCACCCCTCTACCAATTGGGTCTTCAAGGCAGTATATACATAAACTGCTAAAACTATGCAAGAAGAATATGTAAAAACATTTTTTAATGGAGCAAAAGAGCTGCTACTATATTTTGGACCAGCTGCAGTTTCAAAAAAAACCATTTCAGAGGCAGTCTGATATATACTACATTATAATAATCTAACCTGGACATTACAAACTGTGTCACAATGCCACAACTGGAGCACCAGTCAAAGTTGGCAAAAGATGCTTCTGGTCACAGATGCCACTCGAGCATCCACACAGGACCTTGTTTGCCCAGTTGAGCATGTGTATTCTATGCAAAGCATACTGAAGTGCATTTCTAAACATTACTTGGACATGCCAGAGAGGGGCCCCACCTGCAGGCCCATGCAGAGCTTGTCTGAGGCCTAGGACAGGAGTCTTGTTAGAATAAAGTTACACGCTCAAACAAAGCAACCAGTCCCTGGCAGGGTCCCCTGAGGCCTGGGGCAAGTGTACCCTGCTGCCCACCCCTGCTCTGCATGGGCCTGCACCCCTATCAGCATTCCCGAACAACACATCCTCAAATATTTAGCTGTATATATTTTTCATCCACATCTTTATCACACTAATGTAACACCAGTATAACCTTGGTAAGGATAAGCTCTAAACGGGCCTTGGACACAGATAAGAAAAAGCTGAAAGATGGATTTGATAAAGATGGATTTGTTTGTGGAGAAGGGGTTAACTGGAATTTAAACAGATTGTAACAGAGGAGGCTGTGGTGGTGATCTAGAACAGTGTTCTTTAACCTTAAGTCTCTGGCTGTTATTGGTTTACAACTCAAAACATCCACAGCCAGTTTTGCCAATGGTCAAGGATGTTGGGAGTTGTAGTCTAGGGATCCATGGTTGAAGAACACTGATCTAGGAAAAGATTTTTGGGAAGTGTGGCATGTGAGTAGTCTCTGGAAAGCAGAGCACAAACTGGCTAGAGGGAGTGAAGGTCAGGATGTTGCTTGCAATGATGGCAGAAGATAAATCATGCGGAATGTAGGGGATGTAGAATACAAACAAATCTCAAGGCCAGCATATAAATACTACTTTCCACTGAGAGACTTGTTCAGGTTCAGCATGAAGGTGAATACTGGAGTCTTTGAATAGGGCATTACCACCAACTCTCTTTCTCCTTACCATGGTTTTCTGTTAGGAGATCTGCTATGTAGGGTCCCATGCCATTGAACGAATGGCATTAAGTGTGTCACGTCTACAGTATCAGTGTAGGAGGAGGACCCAGTTTGCTCTGCCTCATTATATGGGAAGCCAAAGTACTGTGCTTGCTGGACATTTTCTTGCTCTCTAGGAAGTGACTGCAGAGTCAAATTCTGCTGGGCCTCAGTACCAGAAGGATGTGTGTAATGGTCTAGTGTGTTGAATGAGCTGGAATCCATAAAAAATAATGGGTTGTAAGATTTGGTCTGCAGATGTCCAGGATATTTCATATCTCCATCCTTGCAGCCTGAAAACGACTCAGCCAAAGAAACCATAGAGCTATGTTGTCCTTCATGTTGGTCCTTCAAGCCATCCCTTAGCAAACTAGAAGGTGTTTGTGAGGTCGGGACTGACACTGCTGCTGTTTGCATTCTGTAACATCCTTGAAAATTACATATTTGTAAGCAAGGGCAATCCCAGCACAGACTGTGAGGAGACAAAGATGAAGTCTGGTTGTATTTGAGATAATGATCCCTACGTGGGTCACCCACAATGTCTTCATATTTACCAGG
Organism: Podarcis muralis; assembly: GCF_964188315.1. Classification (NCBI taxonomy): domain Eukaryota; kingdom Metazoa; phylum Chordata; class Lepidosauria; order Squamata; family Lacertidae; genus Podarcis; species Podarcis muralis. The sequence continues at coordinate 56,748,556 of NC_135657.1, read as the reverse complement.
TCCAGCAAGAGTATTTCCAGAGTATTTGCTGGCACTGAGAGACAATGCAGTCAGTTGCTTTGACATGGCCCCTGCCTGATCTTGTTGTAATTCAGTTGATTCAGGCTGCCAGTTGTCTTGATGTATGTTTGTCCAGTCACTTGTTGCATCCCTGTTGTCTTCTCCTTCCCACTGTTGGGAATTACTGTGAAATGTTGCCAAGCTGTGTGCTGAGCTCCTGCCAATAACACTACCACCGTTAGAACCAGGTAAATGTGATGTATTCCCATCTCTGTTCTTTACTGGATTTGCTCTTGTCTTCTCTTCTTCTGTCCTCTGAGCAAGTGAGTTGATCTTTGTCTTAGCTCGGAGCTCATCAGCTACAGAGCGATGGTCCCAAGTCAGTCTTTCTGGGTGGTAATATTTGCACTTGATGCCATATGTGCATTTTTTGCCTGTGGGGGGAAAACGGAGCAGATAATTTGCTAAATACTTGTTCAGTGGGATACAACACAGGGTAGTGGAAGCATGCCTGCACTGCAGATAAAAGCCTGTTGGATGCTTTTGAGCTTATCAGTTTATAGAACAATTAATATTAAGAGCGAATGGTATGTTTTTCAGAAACTCATGTCAGTCGCTGCCCTGGGTATGCCTAGAGTATTCTGATACAGTACTTCATCTTTGTATCAGAAGGGCCATTCAGCCCCTTTGTGGCCATTGTCAGAACAGCACGCTTCTCCTAACTTGAGGATAGTTTTGCATGTGCAGTGAGAATGTGGCATGTATATTTCTCACATTGCTGTACAACATGTGAAGTGTGGGTATCTTACCCCAGGCTATTGTTTCACTTGGAAGACATGCAGAAGCGTATCATAATGCTTTGCTCAATAATAAACCCCCGTGTTCAATCTGTATGGTGAGAGTCACTAGAAGGTCACCAGCAGGAGAGAAAATAGCAGTTAGCACCCCTCCAGCTGAGAGCCTTCCCTTCAGTTACCAGCAACAATCACAGGAGCCACTGGAGGGAGAGGAAGCCGCAGAACCTTCCACTGTGCTTAGATCCAGCTCCATGACCTGCTGAAATCTAGAACTAAGAGCTAGTGTCTGAATTTGTTATTTTCCTCTACCCTTTTGTTCTCTCTGCTTCTTATTTTCTTTCTCTTTTGCCAATTATTTTTTTATTTTTAACAAATTAACACAAAACTAATTCAAATTTAATACAAATTTCTTTTTATGCCCTGTCTTTTATGTAATTGTTACTGTCAGGCTTGCAGTCTTAGTATTGACCTCTGTAACCCACTTTAGGAGTCTTTTTTTGGCTGAAGAGAAGGGTGAAAATACTCTAAATAAATAGACAAACAAATATAGAGTGGGGGAAAGTAGCTATTACGTCACATACTACCTGCTATCTTTTGCAATGAAATGGGGGAGTACTTGCAATTGTTTTTAAGGTGGCAAAAAGTTATGGTGTGCACACCTGCTTTATGTGCTTCTGTTGTCACCTCTGTTGAAATATTTGTGAGCTCCAGAAGTTGAGGGAGCCTGAGCATTTCTGCATGAGGTTGATGCACATGTTCCCCATTTGGATTTTACACTGAAAACATGAAAAGCAGGTGCATGAATCACCCACCAGAGGAATTAGAATTGCATGAGGGAGAGCTGGGATGAGCACACTAGGTGCATTTCCCCACTGCTTTTTTCATCATTCTCCACAAATTGGAGGCAAATGTCTGCAATGGAGGCAAAAATAATGTGTGGCGTCTACATGTGTAGGGAAGTTTCCCCACTTCGGAATTTCTCTCCAACTTGAGTGGAGCAAGCATGTATACATCTGCTCTCCTTGGTTGTATGAGAGATTGGAATGTCTGAATAACACTCGTGTCTTGGTTCTTTCTCTAGAGCCTCAAGTTACCCTAATCTCCCTGTGGATCCCACCAGGGAGGCAGATAAAGCTGTGAATGGTATTAAACAAAACCTACCATAAGGACAGAGCTGCCATTTTGGCTCGGGAATCTGTGGCATCTTGCTGAGAAAACTGTCAAGAGAGGGTCCGTGCCGGCCTAAGGGATCATCAGGAGGCATAAATCTAAAAAGGAAATGATCACAGTTTATTGGACAAACATCACCATATTTTCTGAAGTGTATTTGAAGTTTACTGAAGGGATTCTTAGCAAAAAATATTTGCAACATGTACACAGTTCCTCCACTGATGGGAAGATAGGTAGCATCTTATATCTAGCTGTATTAACTAGATAAAAAATGGGCAGAATTAACAATCTGTGGCAACATAGGTACATACAATTAAGTTACTTTTTTGGTTATGGCCAAGGTTACAAATAATATGTGTACTAACAGATGCCAAGAAAATGTCTTAAAGGATGCCTTTTCAAAAAGCTAAGTACTTTCCCCCCTTAATGTAATGAGAACTGCAGCTGACCATACTAAGGTTCAGTTTCACTCAGATACGTGACCCAAGATGAAATAATATTTGCAAATAGGCCAGTCTCTTACTTGTCATTGACAAAGGAGTACATCAGTAGTCGCTGTTCAATGAACCATTTCCACTCAGGATTTTCGTTCTGCAGGTCCCGAAAGTTATCGTTGGAAACAATGATCCCATCTTGCTCATACGCCAGTTTAACTATGTACCGATCATCATAGCATACCAGCCTTTTGCCTTTCATTCTGCGGGATGGTGTGTACACAAGAATTGCTTCCTTTGCAAGTTTTTCAAGAACATGCTGATCTATGTAAAAATAAGAGAAGAGAATTAAAAAAAAAAGAAGATCCCAAGCAGAAGTTTGGAATAAGAACACCACTACAAATCATGCAGGGAATCCTCAAAAATGTGCTTAAAGGTTACTCCATTCAAGTCACTATATTAGTAACTAACAGCATAATCAGCTGCTCAAATTAAATTTAATTATTTGGATTCAATCCATTTTAATTCCATTGATTTCAGTGTAACTGGAATGTGAACTGATCTGTAAATTACTTGCTTAAATTTAAAGAGGGCCAGAACTCCACAATGTGGATTTTGCATGCTCAGCACTTAATAAACTGGACCAATCAAGAGCTCAAGTTGGCTTGTGCTAAGAGTGATGTCATCAGAGTAAAATGGTGGATTAATATCTGAGCTCTGCTCTAATCTGCACTATCAGTGATCTGATCTACCAGTTAATAAGCACAATTCAGGTCTACATGATCACCTTTCACTAGAGTGAGTTGGCTTGCAGTCCCAAGACAATAAAGCAGGTCATCAATTTATGGAACAGACGGGAAGAGAACTAGGTGAATTACAGTGATGCAGTTGAGGATGGTGCATATAAATCTAAAAAATAGTTTGCTGTTCACATAGTAGAGTAGACGTTAACTTTGGGAAGCATAACATTCCACTATGAGTTGGAATTCATTTCTACAGGGATAAGCATAGACAGATAGGTTGAAACAAATGCCACTGACATGGGTGAGGAACTTCAGCTCATGAATCAAATACAACCCTCCTGGCTTCTCTTTCTGGCTCTTGAAATTCTCCTCCAGCCATAACCTTCACTTTCCTTAAGTGTTTTTTGTGTATGTTTGTAGAAACATATTGCTTTGGGCTGTGCAAGAGTCACATCGGTTGCTCTGAGACTTTTTCTTCTGGACTAACCCACTACTGGCATGTGGCCCCTGGAAGGTTGTGCATGAGGAAATGTGGCCCTTGGTTCCCTTGCCACTCTGTAGTCAAAAAATCACTTCCTCCATAACCATCCTTTAATGTTTTCATGTTATTAGTTAATGTGTTAGCTATTGAGTACCTGCAACATCCTTGTGAATTATGGAAATGCATAATGTGATATTCTTTCTTTTTTCTTTTTACCAGTGCCAGAGGGAAGAAGGGATGTTTTCATTCATGAGCTGCTAACCCTAGCCATTGACCTGGAGTCTCGGAAATCTCAATATTAGTGTTAGAAACACAAGGCAGAAAAAGATGCCAGGCTATTTGTAAGAGACATGTTAGTTGGGGAGACAGAATGAAAGTGATTGGCTCTCTTGCACTCTTTAAGCAATACAGCAAAGGTTTGAAAGAAAAATATTTAAATACATAAAAGTCTCTGTTCATAACAGGAAATAATTCAGTTGTATCTACTCTATTTTGCCCATCTTATTCTCCTAGACCAGCCTTGGAAGAGTTTTCCAAAGCACACCTGTTTGCACCAACTCCTGTGGGATGTGTCTGAACTAGGAGCCAAAATGGCGACCTCATATTTTGCAAGCTTTTATATCTAAAATATGTATGGGAGGCATGCCTACCTGTAATGGGGTTATCAAATCGGCTTGGTTCCTTTCTCCATGATGGGACAAAGACTTTGATATATTGATGACCTCTCTGTTTGAACCAGTCCACCACCAGCTGAATTCCCAAGCATGAAAACACTTCCTTATTTCCATGACTGGAAAAAAAAAAGAAAAGAGAGAGAGAAAGGAAGTATGTTTTAGGGTCAGAAAGTCTTGCTGCTTTTTGACAGTTTCTGCCTATGATATCTGCTCAGTTTACATGTGTTCTAGTATTTTGTATCATTGATATTCTGTAGGTATGTCTCATGAAAATGTGAGGGCAGAGGCAGCTATTATTGCTGACTGTTTCCTTCCCTTCTATGCCCCTGCTGTTCAGAAGTCACCTTGGGGAATGATGAATCAGAGCTAGATTCTTTATCATGGCAAATCAGCTCAGAAATATATGTAGATGGAGGAAATTAAATGGGCAAGGATATTAAATAGGCAAGGCATGGAACCAAGTACAGTACAGGGATGAATGAAATTTCTAAAGTAATTTTACTTCAGCCTCTACCATCATCATCATTTAATTTGTATGATGCCTTTCCATAGTTAAAATGATGCTCAAGGTGGCTGACAACATGACAAGATTTACCTAATTAGAAACATAACAAAAAGTCACAAACAACACATCAAAAAGTGTACAACCAAATTCAACAATTTCCCACATAAATCATAATGAGATCTAAAAACAAGAAAACAAAAATTAATATCAAGAACAACAACAACAAAAATCCCAACACAACACCCTAAACAATGCCACAGCCCAAGAGTCTATTCAGTTGCTTTTTTGACTGGATTCAGTCAGGGCCATGCTCTCCCAGGCCAGGTGCACTGGACTTTATGATCACCAAACTTAAATGCTAATCTAAGCCAGCATCCTTATTACCTCTCTATCAAAGAGATTCTGCATGATCATAGAGTTCCCATCCCCAGGATTGTTGTCCTAGGTTGTTTCCCTTGCCTACCTATATGAACAATTCTAAAATCATTGACTCTCATACGCAGGTCTGTGAGTTTATCTGAAACTGAACTCCACCCACAAGAGAAAGGAACCTTGCAGTTGTTTACCAGGATAAAAAGAGGTGAGTCATTGATTTTATTGGCATTTGCTTAATCTTTCAGCAGCCTGTTGAGTATGAAAACAAAGAGGTTTAATTTAGTTTAGGGCAACAGTATCCAACCTAGTCCAAAATATTTGGAGGGCACCAACTGCTTTAGGGCTTCCTGTCCCTGGATATTTGATATAAAAAAAGGACAAGGCAAAATGGAAAGTGTTAATAGTGGGAAGCCAGTAGTGGAGTTTGTGGCTCTAACTGCGATAATACAGGGGCAGGTTGTTGGTAGCTGAAACAGAAGCCACAGTGGCCCAGTTCATGTGCTATAGTATCACGAATGCAGCAATACAGGAAGGAGCAAAGTGGTTCATGAACAGTAAACCATGGTTTATGGTCTACTGTGATCTGCAGACACAGCCAAAATCTGCATAATTAAGGAGCAAATGAATACTTAGCCATAAAAAAATAAAATTAATATCCATTATATGCCAATTGTGCTGCCAAGCTTTCTCAAAAGAATCATGGAGATTGTAGTTTGGAGCAGGTGTTGAGGTTTCCTTGTTAGGAATCCCCAGTCCACTTTACAGAACTGCAATTCCTAGGAATCCTTGGGAAATTGACATCATTGTTGAACTAAGGTTGCAAGCCTAACCCTGCTAGTCTGCACTGAATTCAGAAGGATTGACTTCTGAGTAGACATGGTTAGGATTATGCTGTAATTTAAGTCTGTAGAAGAGATATACCTCTTAGGGAGTTCCTGTTTGGGAAACAGAATTCTAGCATGCTAAAGAGATTGGTTGCATGTGTACTTAATAGGCAGACACAGCCAAGCCAATCTGTTTGTCCCTCTCTTCACATTTCCCCTTAAATGCAAGCTCTTGCAGCTATTCTCTGTCACCATCAACCAATCTCTGGCTTTATCATCAGGAAGTCGGCTGTTTGTATAGAGGCCTGTTACCATAACAAATAACTCTTATCTCCTTCTGGAGAACATAATTTTGCATCAAAGCAGTCAGCGGCACAGCAACTTCCTCATGCGCAAACTTCTGCATGGCTTACTTTAAAGGGATGAGAGAGCTGAGATGCATGCCAGTTTGGGGAAATGAGGCAAATGGGATAGTTCACACATGCATGCTTATCTCTTGCTTGATGACACATGCTGGTATGAATGTGACATCATCGATTAACCACCCCAAGAGAAGAGCTTTCAGATCACCTCACTCTCATTGCTGCAAACATGATGCAAATCAGTTATTCAGTTCACTTGGAAATGGGGGTGATGCTCCTCTGAACCCCATAGTGCATTTCCTATACCTCAGGTGTCCCATCTTATATCTATGGACAAGGTTTGGCTTGCACCACAGGGCAAGGTTAAGAAACAGAGAAGTCGCCGAGATAACAAAATGAAAAAGATGCTTGCCTCATAGCAACATTGCTGCCATCAATCACAATAGCTCTCAAGACACTGGAGGGATCATCTCCTTCCTCAGCAGACTGTCTGGAAATTGGCAAAGGCCTGCATGATCCATGGGCAGCGGGGGTGGGGTGAAAACTTGGCGTCCAGTTCTCAGGCTCCTGAGGCCTGCTGCCTGCCTGAACCAACTCTTGCAGCAAATCGTTCTCTGAGGCGTCTTGACCTAGTTTCTCCAGCACTTGGCGGACTTGCTCCTTTCCATAGCCCAACTTGTGGAAAAATTCCAGCTTGCTCTGTTGCGCTTCCATTTCTCCTCCAAAGATAGGAAACTCACAGGGGCACTTTAAAAATGGAGACCCTCCTGTGGTTTCGTGTGTGCTTGTTTGATGGCGGACTTCCAGTCAATGGTATTGATCCAACGCAGCCAGTTCAGCTTTAGAGAGGAAACAAAAGGAAAACACGCATTTAGTGATTTGCTGTTTAGTAAATACTAAAGATAGCAACCTTCCATAGTCTTCAAAGTATGAACCATGTATCATTTAAAGGATAATAAGCAGCTGTCATGGACTTGGAGAACGCTTGTCTGATTCCCTCCATTTATTTATGTATGCTTTCTTAAAAAGACAGTGTTTTTATAAATTATAATAAACAAGTAGTTACATCACCATGTTGGCAGGATTTTGCAAGTAACATTAATATATCAATTAAACTTTTAAAAATAAACTATTCCATTTTATGTGTCCCTCCTGTTTCTAGCTTGCTGTTGAGCTAACAGATATTCCTAACTGGTGCAATTATGCACATTTTATGTGGATTAAATGATACCGAGTTCCAAAATATTCCTGTTCTTAGAGACTTCAGCCCCCTTTTTCCTAATACTAGGGAGGAGTAATTTGCACCTTGAGAAGAATGAACAGTAAGTTGCCTTTCTAAAGCCAAAAGACAGGCCATAAGGTTTAGTTTTCTGTTAAGAAAAGCTCATGAGGACATTTGAGAACCCTTGCTGCACAGAGCTCAGTTCATATCGGCTGCCTTTGACTTACCAAAAGACTCCAGCCTTTCTTCTGATATTCTGAGCACAAATGATCTCCTCTTATTAAATATACCCTCTGTACAACCAATATTCGTCAGAACAGCAGGTATGTTCCTAAATAGGTGTGCAAGAGTGACGTATGCACAAGCCTATACATATGTGCATACGCACAAGCAGCTCAGGCTTATCTCTGATTATAACATCCCAAAACAACGTAACTGAGGGATTGCACTTCTGCAGTGTGGTTAGTAAAATACAGATATCATCTCTCTTAGTTTGTGAAGTGGCTTCAAATGCCGCAAGTGCTTAGCAATTAACAAATCTTTTAAGCATTGAAAAACAAAAACAAATTCTGCCCAGCTTGTTGTGGTTATTTAGTTTCTTTGAGGATGGCTGGTCTGTGCTGGATTTTTATTTTTATTTTTTTGGTATGACTACCAATGTTCATAATTAGAAGTGATGAGGTTATGAAACAGGATAAATACTTGTGGCATTTTTGGGGGGGGCAGCGGATTTACCTCCAAATGATGCCACCATGCACCCCTAATCTCATCAACTGCAATGCTTTGTGACTGAGGGGAAAACACCTGTATGATGGGGTCCAGCATTATCATGGAATTCAGGCTGCTACGGTGGTGCCATTGTGCCCTAGAGTCACTCTGGGGAAGCCACTGCAATTCTGTCTGTTCAGCATCATCTTGGAGATTTGTCTCACCACTACCAGCAACAGAAAGATTTAATAGACAATGAAAAGAAAACTGGGGCTCGTCGTATACATGGGTAGTGCTGAGGGGTTTTTTCTTAATTTGGAGTCCCTAAAAATAGGGGGCGTCTTATACATGGGGGTGTCTTATACATGGAAAAATACGGTATGTAATACCTACCAACCTCTAGGTATTGTTTAACTCAGTGTTTCCCAAACTTTGGTCTCTCTCCAGCTTTTTTTTGAACTACAGTTCCCATCAACGCTGACCACTGGTCCTGCTAGCTAGGGATGGTGGGAGTAGATCAAAAAGAGACCCAAGTTTGGGAAACACAGGCATAACTAAACACTAATAGCGATTGCAGCTACTTATTCAAAGGCTTTATCAAATGGCAGCCTCACAGGGTGAGAGCCAAACTACATGTCAAATGCGTATTTTGACCTTGCAAGTCTGATTTTTCTTTTTAAAATAGCAACCTTGAGTAGGGGAGGCATTAGGGTTTGGTGGGGGGGTCTAAAAAAACCCCAGCCAGCAGGTGGGTTGCACCAGCAGCAATGGCAGCTGCCCAATGCATATAAATCCCCTGAAGCTGCTATTTACATTGGGCGGTTGCCGTTGCTGCTAATGTCTGCAATGACATACAATCACTTTCAGAGCACCATTCACAGGGTCATTGCCCTGCTTGTATCTTCACCAAACATGCTCCCAAATGTTACAGGGTGGTTGTTGTTGTTTGACAATTCTGACAAAGGATGACGTCTGATTTAGGCCAGCAGCTGCAACAGTACATCAGATGTTGCCAAAGCAACTTCAAAATGACACAGAAAGGGTGAGCTCCTTATCTTCTTTGCAAAGAGGCTTGCACACGCGAGCTGTGTGCTGTGGTTTCCTTCTGGCCTGTAGTGTTTCCAGCACAAAACCGGAGCCTAGCAGGGGGAAGAGCTTGCAGACTGCTCAGCTCACTACTTGGCTTCTAACACATGCCTAATAGCAACGGGTGTACACATTACTAACTGCAGAGGAGCTGAACCCATCCAGCTCTGCTCCAGCCCTTGGAGAAAAAGCTGCCTCATTTAAGGAATGAACCAAAACAGATAAAAATGCTTCCACTGGGCATGCAACTGGCCTTGGGGGCATAATAGGCATTGCTCACTCAGCATTTTACACTGCCTTTCCCATTATCTAGAGTCTTAGGAAGGGGGCTGCAGTGAGTGCGGCCCGCCTCGGGTGTCATGACTGAGAGGAGTGACAAAATGGCAGGTGAGTGGGCAGCACACCTCGTGCCCAGCAGCAGCAGCAGCTCTTCTGACCCAGCGGCAGAGAGCAGCCCTCCTCAGCCGTGGCGAGGCGCACCGTTGCTGGGTCATGTCTGACCCAGCTGCAGAGGGCAGGAGGAAAGTGAGCAACAGCTTCCCTGCCCCTCTCCTACCCTGAACTGTGGCGCATGGGAGGGCACCCTTTGCACACACACCCCTTGGGAGCTCGCCCTGCTCTGGGCAGCGCAAGCATATGCTCTGCATCTGCCTTTATCTAATTGATTCACCTGCCAGGATGTGGAAGATGGATTCACCTGGAGCCTTGGGATGTGGAAGATGGAGAGCTGTGGGAAACCTAATGCCAGGCTTAGGTTTGTGTGTGCTGTGATTGAGACAGCACTCAGTCCAATCAGTCAGAGAGGAACTTCAAAAATTAACTGCTTAAAAATTACTTTGCATCAGGGAGATCAATCTGTGAAAGTATAAATGTTTAATATTGAGGATGTATCAGTCAAGCTGGTGGTGAAGTGAGGGGGTGGACAGATTAACTGAAACAATTACTAATTACTGCTGATTATGAAGAACTAAAGTTTTACACTTTTGCCCATCAAGGGTTATGCCATAATAATAAAAGTGTTAACTTTTATGGTGCTACACCCTTGATAAAAAATTTTTGGTCCGCAATAACCTAACATGGCTATCCACCTAGAAATGGTTACTTTCTATGGCCATTTCCTATCCTTGGCTCTCCCATCAGTCTTTTCTTCCTTACTGTTGAAAACAAAGTAAGTTCCTGGTTAAAGGGCATGGTGTGTGTGTGTGTGTGCGCGTGCGCGCATTCAAGTTACTGTAGATAGTGCTGCATAAGACAATAGCAACATAACACCTTGAGCTGAAACTCTCCCCCTTTTATTAATCTAGCTCCTAGTTTTAATGAACAGTAGCTGCCGATGGCACAATGCCACAGGTTACAGGCAGGGAAAGTAAATATGAGTGTCTCTCACTTTCTGTTTTCCCTTGCAGTTGAAAGTGTGCAAAGCCACAATTTGGTTTTGCCTATATGTTTCAGCAAGAGCTTTCTGATCAGAAGTAATGTTATCCAAAGGACATGGCATGCAACGAGAATGCAGTTTTGAATCCTTCAAGACGAAACAGTGCCTTGAAGATGGACCTTTTGACCTACAGAACCTCATCCCCAATTCCCTACAACTCAGTGGTAAAAAGCACTCTGCCTATGCTTGCAAGGATTATATTGGAAGGGCAGGAGACATACGTGACAAACATAACAACAAGTGGGGCAAGGTCCAAATCCTGGTTCACACTAAGCTCTGCTTTGCTTCGCTAACCCATCCAAGTGCATTTGCTAAACATGTTGAAAAAAATAGTTGGTACTTACAATGAAGTGCAATGTCTTCCCTCAGTGACCAGAGAAATGTGAGGCTGGATGGGCCATCGCTGTTATCCAGCAGCTCATTCAGCAGGCTACAGTGCATCTGCAATTCTATGCACTCAAGGAAATGCTGCCTGTTTTTCAAGGCGCATTGTTATTGGTGCCAACTGAAAGTGCAATGTGCAAACTGCAACTCATTTCATGGGAACATTTTCACTTCCTTAATTGGACATCTCATAAAATTTAACTCATTAGACTTTGCTTTTGCAAAATGAGGCAAGGAGCGGGGTGTGTCAGGACAAAGGCCATAGCCATTTGGTGATAAGTACAGATATGGTTTATAAAAGCACGTTATCTTTTATTGGAACAACCTTTCTTAGCGTAAGCATATACAGAATTTTGTGTCACACAGAACTTTTCATTGATTGTGTTCGAGCATTCAATTAAAAATGGTAAACATGGGGGTTTTCCCCCCCAGTGTTTGAAACTCCCATTGTTCTAGGCGCCTTTTGTGGCAGGGAATTTCATTAGCACGAGTGGTTTCTGAGCTCTGGGCGCAGTATTGCACCTAGATTTCAGATTAAAACTACAGAGTGGAAGGAAAGGAGGAGCTTTCTCTGCCTCCCCACTTCTAGCTACTCTCTGAAGACTAGAGAAGAGACCCTCTTAAGAATATAAGGGGGTAGGCAGGAGGACTCGACTATGTGAAAAATGAACATAATATTTTAGCTGCAGTTCACTCATTTTCAGCTTTGTATTCTTGTTATAAAAAAGCGCACCTAGACATTCTGCTGTTGTGCCAATAACCTAGATTTAAGGTGCCATTTAGCTCCTTGCTTTCCAATCTCTGTTTCTAACACTGTTTTTTTTCTATTACTATTGAGGGTTCTCCACTACAGATTTAGCTATGCACCTTCGAGTATGCACCTCTTTAAAAAACAAAAACTGGTCACAGACCACTTTCTATACTCTCCAAGAGGAAAAGCAGAGGTCCACAGCTAGCAATATCAGAAGCTGTGTAAGCTCACTGCATAGTCCTGTGGATCCCAGATGTTGGAAGCAATCCAGTGGTAGAAGAACCCTGGCTTCAGTGTGCTGCGAAATGAGAAACCTTACAAGATATTTTGAAATGGAATTGTGAATATTTCAGTACTTTGGAAGCAAAATTAACTCACGCACACCTAGCCCCTACAAATGTCATGGCCTAGCATTAAGCTGGTTTGGTTTCTCATGAGAAGCCCATTAAGCACCTTTTGGAACTCCCGCTGAAGGAAAACCCACCAGACCCCTTTGCTGCTGCTAGTTAAGGACATGGCAGAAAATCAGTCTGCTTGGGAAGGCAGTTGGCAGGTGAAGGCTTTTAGCTGCCGGACTGCCCTGATGAATCTGTTTCAGTTTTAAGTGTTTTTACATTACAGTGGTACCTCGGGTTACAGACTCTTCAGGTTAGACTCCCAGAAATAGTATCTCGGGTTAAGAACTTTGCTTCAGGATGAGAACAAAAATTGTGCAGCAGCGGCGTGGCGGCAGCGGGAGGCCCCATTAGCTAAAGTGGTGCTTCAGGTTAAGAACAGTTTCAGGTTAAGAACGGACCTCCAGAACGAATTAAGTACTTAACCCAAGGTACCACTGTATTGTGTTATCCGAGTGTAAGCTGGTGTGTGAGCCTTCCCCTCCAGTTCAAAAAAGAGATCTTAAGGAGAAAGGGATTGAGGGGGATGAGTGCATGGATTTCTGAAAATGTACTTTTGTGTCTTGGTACCACCCAAATGTTATGGATTCCCAGCTCCCACCAGCCTTATGCAGCAAGGCGAAAGGTCAGAGATTATGAAGAAGAGGAGGGGTTTGGACTTGATATCCCACCTTTCACTCCCCTTAAGGAGTCTCTAAGCGGCTAACATTCTCCTTTCCCTTCCTCCCCCACAACAAACACTCTGTGAGGTGAGTGGGGCTGAGAGACTTCAGAGAAGTGTGACTGGCCCAAGGTCACCCAGCAGCTGCATGTGGAGGAGCGGAGACGCGAACCCGGTTCCCCAGATTACGAGTCCACCGCTCTTAACCACTATACCATGCTGTCTTGGTGTTGTAGTCCAAAAACATCTGGAAGACAGTAGGTTGAGGAAGTCTGGTCTAGAATGCTAAAAACTGTTCTCTCTCTTTAATAGGTAGGAACTGTCTGCCATGCATGGGAAGCTCATATTGGAGGAATAGCTTTCACCTGGAAAGCTTCACTTCTGTAAAGATTTTTTCTACACAAACACTGGCAGCACATCTTTACAAAACATAGTATTTCAGGCACAGGGAGCTTGTGCTGGAAAGTTAAAAAGAATGTGGGAGTTTATGAAAGCTACAGCACAACCCAATGCCAGGTTACAAAGCAGCAAATCCCACAGTGAGTGGGTCTTCCACTCAAATCAATAGAGAATTACAGCCTCTCTTGTCCAGGGGGGGAAACCCCCATATATTCCTAAGCAAGAATGCACCACCGAGATAACATTTAAAAAACAGCTTAGTTACATCCCAACCTTTGAGAGATCTGCATATACATTACTGGCTTGTTCTTTTAATACATAACAGAGGAATACAGAGCATCAAAAAAAGAAAAAGATAAACACGTGGCAAAACCAACGTCAGTCCTCCCTGCAAGTATTTTATACCTTGGGTTGTGGTTTAATAAGCATTTCCTTTTTATGCTGGCTTGGTTTTGCATGCAGCAACAAGTTCTGCTGGCTGTTTCAACTCAGACATTTCTTGTTTGTACACTATGTTAGCTTTCTGCAGTAAAGGGGGTTAATTACAACACTGAAGGCAGTAGAAACTAAATAGCCCTACTCTGATTCGTATTTGTAAATTGTACCTGGTGGTGGTTGTTGTTTTTAACTTTAATAATTTATAGCATGGTGAAACACAACTGTTTGTGAAATGTTGTTCTAAGCTGAAATTTTCTTGGACTAAGCCAATCACCAGCAGGGCATTACTTGGTCTCTGTTTTCACTGCTACATCTTCTCAAATGAGATATTGTACCTTCTCCAATTCTGTTGTTGGCTTCTGAAGAAAGGATTCTTTTCTCATACCCTCTAAAGTGACATACAGAAACTTCAATGCTAGTGTGGAGTTTGCTTGTTGCTTGCCTTGCAATAACTACAAAGTGGAGAGACTTCTTCCTGCAATGAATCTAGATCTCTGCATATAGAAAACAGCTTCAGGGAGAAGTGTGTAGGTATTAAAAAACAAACAAACATGCTTCTGAATTATGAAATGTGTATTGTAAAAGATGGCCTTTTAGTGAAGGCCTCACACAACCAAAGGAATTTAGAGCTACTTTGCATGTGACAAATTCTCTACTTGGATATCAGTTCTGTCTAGGAACTGGATGTACCAACTGTGTATATAGCATGTGTAATTAAGACACAGAACACTACTTCAATACATGTAGCAGGAAGCTCCAACTGGAAGCAGGTTCCCATGGCAAAATAAAGCCATGTCACAAATAAAGACACACCCTTCAGTTGCATGCAGTTTCCTATACAGAAAAGATAAAGTAGGAAATTAATTATGAATCAAGTAACTCTTAAGAGCTGACAAAAAGAATGTTTTACGTATGCCCTCTACCATTAACGACTGACATTACTAAGGTTCCTTTTTGGTGGGTGGTGTCTGTAATAAATCAAATAATGTGGTGGTCTTGTCACCATTCCACCATAAACTGAGAACAAAATGCTTCAACTCCCCCCCCCCCAATACAGTCAAAATTCTACTAAATTCCACATTATAGGATGTCATCCTATAGAGCCCCAGGATCAAAAGTCAAAAAGGAAGACTGAAGGGTCTTTGGGGAGTGGTTGTAGGTCTCAAAGGCAGAAAAGCACCGGGGGAAGAGTTTGTTTTTCTTAATCCTCATTCATCTGTACTTTGACTTCTCCTTCTCTCTGGGTTTCTTAGGGCTTCTGGCTTTCCTCTTTTCCTCGTGGTATTTGTCCTTTGACTTTCGGTATCGGTCATCTCTGTCCCAAGACTGGCTACGGCTACGGCTGCGCCGCCTCTCTCGCTTTTCGCTTTTTCTTTTCTCTTCTTTCTGCCTTCGGTCAAGGTCCTGCTTTAAGAAATGTACAGAGAGTTGTAAGGATTAGAAAGGGGTAGGAATGACGCAAATTAATTTGAAAAGAATACACAAGCTTGCAATGACATAATTGAGAACCAGATGTAAATGCATTCAGAGCCTACAGCATTCTTTTTGGGGCTGCGGCAAAAGATCAGTTGCATGAGCAGCCTTCCTCTCAAACCATCTTTGGATACAACCTAGTATCAGCAATGGGTGGCTGAATTAAAGTGGTGGCTTCATTCACCTGGTTTTTGAACCGTGTAAAGTCAGGTTTCTGCAGCAAGGACCACTTGATTTAGCAAAAGAATACAGAAACAAAATTTATCATGGGCAATTTTAAAAACTTTAAAACTCTCCCTTCCTTATACAAGAATGTAGTTTCCTAATAATCATTTCACCATATCTGTTATCTCTGCCCCACCCCCAAGTATTGTCATTAGTAAAATAGATTCAGCCAACATAACTTGTATAAATAATGGTTGAGGAAAGTATGCATGTTTCACAGGCTTTGTATGCTTACATAAAAGCCCTTCCCTTCCCTTTGCTTCAGTCCAACAAAAGTGAAAAATCTAAGCCTGATTCCAAAAATCAAGCATGTTTTACAGGATCAAGAAATGTAATATATATCTGTTATATTTTGTGACATGTGTGCTCTGAACTTTTGATGCTGTTGTGCAACACTGTATTATTCAATGCCTTTCCTTTTAAAAACAAATGAAGTCTACTACTATTTTATTTTATTTGCTTGGTTTTGAAAAAGGACATGAAGAAAGAGATGGTATCAATAAATCATACAGGAAACATCCAGTATAAGAAAGCAAGGGTGGAATTGTTTGAGGCAGGAGACCTTCAGACAGCTGAGAATGGTGCAGCTGTAGGAGCCAAGGTCATGGAAAGAATATATTGGGATATGAGAGCAGAAAGTAAAGTGCTGGAATGGGAAAAGTGGATAAAGCTTAAACTCATGAACCAGAAAGCAAAAGGAGAAGAGAAACAGCAGCAAAGAGAAATGTGGCAGCAAAGAACATGCCAGCCCGGAAGAAAAGCTGCTGTATTAACTTGCTCCTTAAAAGAGAAGTGCAATCAGATCCAGAGCACTTATTTCTGCAAGTATGCTACCTGCACCAGCATCAGCTTCCTTTCAGCTGGACCAGAGTTTGCAGCAGCTGCACCGTCACTAACTGTGAAAACTACCATCTGAATCCATTTCTGATGCCACAGGACCAGAGGAGGTAGATCCTGAGTGATGAGCCTGTGGCCCTGCAGAAACTGGTTGGCAACAACTATTATCCCTGACCATTGGCTATGCTGACTAGGACTGATGGGAGCTGGGAGTCAAGCAACATCTGGAGGGCCACAAATCCCCTATTCTTGAGCTACAAGACAAATTGTATCTATGCTGGAAAAAAATGTAAACGATGCTCCTAAGAGACAGGGGAAAGCTGATCCTGAGCTGAGAAAATATATGTTTCGGCTCTATGGCAGGCTTCACCAACCTGGTGCAGTCTAGATTTTTTGGGGACACCCAATGCCCATCAGTCCGAACTAGCATAGTCAATAGTTAGGGATAATGAGATTTGTAGGCCAGAATAATCTGGAGGGTCATAGGTTTACCACCCATGATCTGGCTCTTCTGGCTAATAACCTGATATAGATGGATACTGCCACTCTGGAGATGGGGAATGCATTGTGGAGACATGGGCTTCGGTCCTAACACTGTTAAACAATTCACATTCTTTGACATGCAAATGCCCACTTGCTTACTTTCTCTAAAAAGAGAAGAAACAAGGACTGGAATCCTACAGGAATCTTCTAACAGGGTGGCTTATGAAGAAAATCTCAACAATCTAATTGTGCAACCAATGTGCTAAATTATGCAGCAGCTGTGGAGCACTGTGAACGGTATGTGGCAGCAACAGCAGCACTCTGACCCACATATGCTCCAGTTTGGCATGCAAGGAAGGCTGGCATCTAAGTGGCTGAAGCTTTCAAATAGAAATGATTGCACAGAGTTCTTGAAAGGAAGAAGGTAGAGACCAAGAGCATCTCTGTAGGACAGCCAAAGTAGTGGGAGAAACCAATAAGAGTTCTGTAGAAGTGGCACGGCTACATGTGAGGCCAACAAGGAGGAAGTATAAATGGTCAGTGAGATGTGGGGGAAAGGTTAACATATATACGAAAGTAGCAAAATCAGGAGCTGACTTTCAGCTGAGATTATGCAGACAAGAACTGGAACATTTCACAATACAGCGGTAGCTCAGGTTAAGTACTTAAATCGTTCCGGAGGTCCGTTCTTAACCTGAAACTGTTCTTAACCTGAAGCACCACTTTAGATAATGGGGCCTCCCGCTGCCGCCAGAGCACAATTTCTGTTCTCATCCTGAAGCAAAGTTCTTAACCCGAGGTACTATTTCTGGGTTAGCAGAGTCTGTAACCTGAAGCGTATGTAACCCGAAGTACCACTGTATATCTACTGGGTGTTGAC
Source organism: Podarcis muralis (assembly GCF_964188315.1). NCBI lineage: Eukaryota > Metazoa > Chordata > Lepidosauria > Squamata > Lacertidae > Podarcis > Podarcis muralis. Next base: position 56,730,814 of record NC_135657.1, on the reverse strand, counting down.
TGAAGTGTGATGAAAACATTCCATGCATCTGACCCAATGTTTCCCTGATGCAGCAACACATCATTAAACTGAAAGGACAAGAGCCCAGCACCTTAGACTTTTTGGACCTCTTCTCATCCTCATCGGTATCATCTGAATGGTGGCGTTTCTTCTTCTTTTTATCAGAGTGCCTGTGACTTGTTTTGCAGTCATCCTCTTCCTCCTCCAATACAAGGTCATATCTTGAGCTACAGCAGTCTGTTAAGGAAAGCTTGGGAGACCGATATAAGGGTTAGCCAACAAGTTGGCCAACAGAGTAACACCTTGCAGCACCATCAGGCAAAAATGTGAGTGAACTGGATCCAGAATAAAATGACAAAGTAAAATGGTCCACTTAAGTGCACCTCTGAATTTATTTCTGGAAGGTGAAAGCCAGTGAATGCACATTATCATTTTAACTGCATAACAAAAACAAATGCCACCCCCCCCCATTTTACTGCTATTCTAAGGCACAATTCAAATGGCACAAGTAGGGCACAATAGCTGTCAAAAGATATTTTTGCATAGAGATGATGGTTAGACTGCATCTGTAATGGATTTACTATGTGGTTCAGCCAGATTGTACAGTAAGATGATCCAGGCAAGCATCATCAAGTTCGAGGGAGGCAGCACTGGCAGGGCAAGTAGAACACAGCTCCCACTATATGAAAACATTTTTAAAAGTTAACTACTCTGATTCGAACTACAGCCTGAGGATGGAGCTGCTCTGTTTTGAAGCCCACAAAGCTGGAATATGGCCCAATACAGACATTTAGCTGGGGCTATTTTGTTTTGGTCAAGGAGTTGGAAACGCCAATTGAAAAGTGATTCCACATTTCTAAATTCAACTAAGGGACGCAGGTGGTGCTGTGGGTTAAACCACAAAGCCTAGGACTTGCCGATCAGAAGGTCGGTGGTTCGAATCTCCGCAACGGGGTGAGCTCCCGTTGTTCGGTCCCTGCTCCTGCCAACCTAGCAGTTTGAAAGCACGTCAAAGTGCAAGTAGATAAATAGGTACCGCTCCGGCGGGAAGGTAAACAGCGTTTCCGTGTGCTGCTCTGGTTTGCCAGAAGCGGCTTAGTCATGCTGGCCACATGACCCGGAAGCTGTACGCCGGCTCCCTTGGCCAATAAAGCGAGATGAGCGCCGCAACCCCAGAGTCGGTCACGACTGGACCTAATGGTCAGGGGTCCCTTTACCTTTACCTTTAAATTCAACTAAGATTTTAACTAAATAAGTGAATTAAAATTTTACATGCACAGAGTTACATCGCAAAGGAGTTTACATACAAAAACTACTAGTCTAAGAAACAGTTATTAGAAGTTAAGGTAATAAAAATCTATCTACCAAATTCAAGGTAAAATGTTTTTTGCAATCCTACTGCAAGATTCCAATAAACTAGAAACATATACCATACATATCCAGGTTGTAGGCTTTTTACTCATAAATAGTAAAATAGGAGTTTTTAAAAATAACATATAATTATTTAGTTGCAAAGGATACTCTTGTTTTGGCTTCACCTTCTCCTTCAGACTTAATTTAGGAGTTTTGTCACGGTCCTTTTCATATTCTTTGAAATCATCCTTAGTATACTTCCCACCTGTTTATAGGAAGAGAGAGAAGCTGCCATTGATCTTGAATGCAAGTAAGAAACTCATTAGAGAGATAATACAGGATCAGTTTTGTAACCAGGACAAAAATCACGAGTCACCTACACACCCAACATTTGGAATTGTCAAAATAATAAATAATATAAAACTTTTAAAAATGTGGGAGAGTGGGAAAATTCACTGCTTAAATGAGTATCTTTAGCTATGTGCTGCCATCTTATGGTTCAAGGTCACAAAATGCAAATGGCTAAATATTTTGTAGAGTTGATGTTCCAAGCTAGCAAGAAGGGACTATTCAGCAAAGAGAGAGAATTGAGAGAAAGGACACCTAAAATAGTCATTAATGTCTCCCTTTCTTGGTCTACAAATTCTCATGCACAGCAGAGCTTATGTGCAGCTGCGCACCAAAACTCCTCCACATTCTCATCTGCCTAACAGAAGCTCTGAATGTTTGGGTATGTCTGTGAGTCTCAGTACAAAGAATAAATAGATTTTTAGAAAGGTAGTCAATTCAAAAAGTTTGAGAAACATTCAGTTTCAATGCTCATTGCCTCCCAGTTCCGCCAGGTTCTACTGGCTGCTACCATTAGGGATCCCACAAGTGGATCTCCTGATTGTCTGCGTATTTGGTGGCTAGCTGATTTGGCTAACAGAACTAGGGAGGGACACCTCTGTTCTAATACCTTCCCACCAGCCTGGTGTAAGGGAGAGGGTTGGATTGCTTTGCCCTTATTCTCCACCAGCACAAAATACTACACACTACCCAATTTCAGAAGCAGGGTATTTATAGGATGCTAACTGGGAAAAGATCACGTTTTATGGTTGTTTGGCAATTTCATAACTAGCAAACCTGAACGTGACTGCATCAAAAGCTAATGTTTGTCTGCTCTCCTAAAGGAGAACTGATGGTTATAATAAAAAAGAGTTATAGATATAATGCGTAAAATAAATTACCTTTTCCTTTCCATTTAATCTTTGCAACAGACTGGCTAAAATCCACATGTATCCGCCTGTCATCTATTAAAACATTATCCATCTTAAAGTAAGCTTTCTCACAATCTTCTTCCTGGTACACGTTTCAGAGAAATGTAAAGTTAAAATTAGAAAATGACATTTAAAAATAAACCTGCAACGGCAGTATATGAATGGAAAAAGGAAATTCCAGTAGCTTAAAAGTCCATGAAGTCCTCATGCTTCGGGTGAAGAACACCAACTGTTGTGCTGGCACAGTGATATTATGTCATCCATTATTGTAGAGATTTGTTTCAACTTAAAATGTTTGGTATCAAGTTTGCGTAATGAAACCTCAAATGTTTCTACATGGTGGTTATCCAAAAATGCACTAATCTATCTATCTGTATGGTCAAGGAATCCAAAACCATTTCTGCCACAGCCCTGTGCAACCCACACAACCACAACATCACTACACTTCTATGAGGAGAATTTAAGAGAAGCAAATCAAGAGCCTAGTTCTTCCCATCCATTAAGAATGGTCAAGCCATTTTCAATTTCTTAAATGAATAAACTAAACCAGAAATTGAAAGGAGCACAAGCAACATTCTCCCAGGATAACCAACTGTGGAATCAGGCACCAGAACAGGATCCGACTTTCTGAAAGTTTAGGGAATATAACATTTACAACCATTAATTCTCTCACGATCCCAGTGAGACTGGTTACTGTAAACTGTATTTTATGAATGGGGATCTAAAGCTGAGAGGCAGTGACTTCCCAGAAGTCACAGAAATGAACCTACAGCAGAGCTCATTTGGATCTTCCCAGATGATCATTATACACTATGCAGGACACCAGAATTGTTCCAACAGAAAATACTTTCCTAAAACTCACAACAGAAGATTTGTCATTATAGATTTTGGGTGTGGGTGAGCTGTACTGGTGCTTTGAATGTCATAAGCTGCTCCACCTTTGTAATTTTATTAGCAGCATTATAAAACCATTTCATAAGAGACAGGTAGAACACACCTTTAGGTTTTACCCTCCTATAAAGATGCTACATAAAATGAACTGAGTACAGTTTTTGCAAGGTCACATACCTTTTCAAACTCGATGAAAGCATAGCAGAGGGATTCAGCTGTCTTCCAATCTCGAATCACTTCACAACTGAAAAATGAGTAAAGCATTTTGTTCTGGAAATCGCAGGACAACGACAACAGTGGTATGATATCAATGGGCTGAAACCTTCCTCAACAAGTCCCCAAGAAAAACAGCTCTGTATTTGCTAACATGGATCACATTTTCTATACAATACTAGCCATCGCTGTTAGGTCTAAAACCAGAAACAGGGGGCTGCCTCCTACATCACAAATTCTTGGTATAGAGTGGCTTCATAAGCAATTGTTGCATCAGAAACCACAAAATGCATAAAGATATGTGATAAAAATGCGGGTCTTGTGAAACCCAACATTATGATTTGGATCCAGACATCTTCGTCTGTGAATGGAAGTGCACCTTCCATTTGCAGATAGAACTCAGCTCCAGAAGAACCTCCTGCTTTTCTCTCTGGGTGCTCCAACTGGTGGAAGCAGTGAGGAGAGGAGATCTTTCCTAATCTTCCCTTCCCGCTACAGCCCTCTCCCATGAGGGTCCCTCATGGAGGAGGCGTATGGGGAAGGGAGAATGAGCAAGAATTCCTTGCTCACTCCTTTTGCTCGGGGGATAATCCAGTTAGCAGAGTTCCACTCTGTCCTAACGAGGCATTGCATAGGTCAGTGTTTCCCAACCTTTTTTGGGCAAAGGCACACTTGTTTCATGAAAAAAATCTCGAGGCACACCACCATGCCAGATGGGGAAAGGTCACTTTTTACTTATGTAAAAAAAAATAAAAAATAGTAACAGCATAGAAGGTAATGAAAGGATATGTTGATGGTTCAAAGGGGAGTCAAGAGAAAACTTGCTTCACCAGCAGATCAGTAAGCAATTAGGAAATAAACTTTGGTGCTCTGAGGTATACAAAAGTTAACCGTGGAAAAGAATGTATATGCTTGCTGCAAATAGTGAGATGATGCAACATTAGTTATGGGGGCGATCCGTCCAAATGTAACACTTTTAGGTCATTTTCAGTAGGAAAGATTTAAGAATGGGTTGCATCTCCCCCCCCCCCCCCCCGGAATGGCTTAAAATAGTGATTCACTTGGGTTGCACACCCTGTTCTATGCATTTGTTGTTGAGAACTGGCGCATCTGGGACTCCTGGGCCAGGTGAGAGGGACGTTGGCTTTGCCTCTTGGCGGTTTGAGAAGCATCCCTGACCTTTGCGGGTGTCCACACACTTCCACGTCGCGCTCCTGGGATCGTGTGGGGACTAAGAGACGGCCGGAGGGGGATCTGGCGAGCCCCTGGGCACGATCACCCTCGATTACGGGGAGCAGGGGGCTCTTCTGAGGGGAAAGCGGAGCGCAAGGGGGGGGGGAGAGCGCGCTCCCCGCCAGAACCGAAAGGAAGAGCCGGTTCGGGGCGGGGGGGGGGAGCCAGAGCAGCGGCTGCCCCCCTCCCGGCTCCCACGGGGCCTTCCGCCTGAGGGAAACCCTTTTCCCGCCCCCGGAGAGCCTCGCGCGCGGGGTCCAGAGGGGGGAGGGGGAGAGAGGCAGAGAGCAGAGGGCGCGCACCCCCCAGCCACGCATGCGTGCCTCAGCCGCGCCTGCTGGGCGGTCCTTTCCCCTGGGCTCCGCCCCTCGCGACACAGGGCCGCCCGTCGCAGCGTCGTCCCGCGGGGCTGGCGACGGGCGCGGCCACGGAAACAGCGAGCGAGGAGCGAGAGCGCGCCCGCCCTCGGCTGGCTGACTGGCTGGGCCGGCGCGGCGAGGGGCAGAGGCGAGAGGCTGCGCGCGGATCCGGCGGCGCGCCCCCGCCGCCGGAGGAGAGCAGAGGCAGGAGGAGGAGGACGAAGGCGCTGCCGAGGAGGCGCGCCAACTTCGGCGCCCGCCCCGTCGCCGCAGGCTCCTCCCGGCCGAGAGCCGAGAGGATCGGCCGGCGGCGGAGCAGGAGGAGGAGGATCGGGTTTGGCGACGGCTGCTGCGATCCTCTCGCCTCTCGCCGCCCGACTCGCCCGCCTCCCTCCCACGGCACACCAGGCAACGTCTCGCGGCACACTAGTGTGCCGCGGAACACCGGTTGGGAAACACTGGCATAGGTAAAGCCCCTTCTCTGTGCACATACCGTATTTTTCACTCTATAAGACGCACTTTTTCCCCTTCAAAAATTAAGGGGAAATGTGTGTCTTATGGAGCGAATGCAGGCCGCTTGGCTTCAGCGACAGCAACGCGAAACCTTCCGAAGCGCAGAGGGAGCGCTCCCGTCGTGCTCCGGAGGCTTAGCGTTGCTTTCGCTGAAGCCGCCTGAAGCCTCCGGAGCGCAGCAGGATTTCTCGCTGTGCTCCAAAGGCTTCGGGGATAGCCGCCTAAAGCCTCCAGAGTGCAGCAGGAATTCCTGCTGCACTCCGGAGGCTTCAGGTTGCCTTCACTGAAGCCTGGAGAGCGAGAGGGGTCAGTACACACCGATCCCTCTTGCTCTCCAGGCTTTGCTTCGCTGGAGAGGCGCGGCAGTTTTCCCTCTCTGCGCAGCGCCCCTTCAGTGAAGCGGGAGGAGAAATGGAAAGGGCTCCGTTTCTCCTGCCGCTTCGCTGAAGGGGCGCTGAGCAGAGAGGGGGAGATTTCCCCCCCCCCCCGTTCTCCCCCTCTAAAACAGGGTGCGTCCTATGGTCGGGTACGTCCTATAGAGCGAAAAATACGGTACCTCCCTCCCCACTCTGTCCCATAGCCCCTGGGGCACTCTTCTAGGGATCAGACAGCAGCACGCTTGAAGGAGGTAGAATTCAAAAGTGAATTGACAAGAAAAGGCAGGGAGAGAAGAGGAAGAAAAAGTGCATCTAGGCGAAAAAGGACTCTCGGAAGGAGAGGGAAAGACGCTGCACAACTTCTTGTGATACCATGTTTCCCCTAACTTTGTTACTACACATGCTGAAGGGGAAGGCAGCCAACAAGCACCTTCTTCCAGCCATAGTAAAATTCCCGACTCCCACCCACCAGCGCCCGCCTCCGCTGTTTAAGTCTTTAAAATTTCTAAAATAGCCAAAGGTTGAAATAAAAGATTTATGACTGAAACAAACCCAAGCAGAGCAATCAGTCCCGGAAAGCAAGAGTTTTAAAATTACTTGCAAACTTCTTGCTTCTTGTGCTGATTTTCAATAATTACCTTTTTATTGGTCCGAATCGGGAAAATATGATTTCAAGGTCTTCATCTGTTGTCACAGGATTAAGTTTGCAAACAAACAAGACATTTTCAGGAGGCTTGATATCAGCATCAGGCAAGTCTCCAACCTGGAATACAAGTGTGATACGAGAGGAGATTTTAGTCCCACTTTATACAGAATCTCAGGCAAGACACATTTAGACATGTTTTGACATGTAATTATTTAACATATACAACCTTTTAAGCATGCATAAAATCCTTCTGATTTATCTTTATGTCCCATTGCCAGATCAATTATAATTAGATGTTTTTAAAAACTGAACCTACATCTAGATAGCTTTATTTATATTCACAAAAAGCACATGCATATCTGCAAGGCTGACTTTGAGTTAAATAATCAAACATATTTACCATTTCCAAAAGAATAGCCTTAGTTTTTGCTTCTTTCTCTGCCAGAATTTCTTCCACTTCATCAACAGACCTTCCTTTGAAGTCATCAATCTCCTCATCAGCTCCTATTCTTCCACTCTGTCTTATATTTAAAACAAATAAAAGAAAGACAGCTATTTAATAATATTTAGCCAGTGAGTATATATTGTTAATTTTTTCCAATTCATTTGTGACTCAATGCATAGCTGAATTGAAACTAACTTTACTGCTTGAACAAAAATTGTAAACATACACAGGAAGACATACAAAAATAGATGTGAGTTCAAGCTTAAGAGATTGATTACAGTCCTGTCCACAGTACAGTCATACCTTGGCTCCCGAATGCCTTGGCTCCTGAACAAATCGGCTCCTGAATGATCGAAACCCGGAAGTGAACGTTCCGGTTTTTGAACGGTTTTCGGAAGCCGAACATCCGGCATGGCTTTCGATTGGCTGCAGGACGCTCCTGCAGCCAGCTGGAAGCCGCGCTTTGGTTTCCGAACGTTTTGTAAGTCGGACGGACCTCCGGAACAGATTCCGTTCGACTTCCAAGTTACGACTGTACTATGTAGCTTACCCTTTTTGAAATTATACACTCAACAAAATGTAAGAAGTTAGCATAGGTTTACATATATCACATACATATATCACAATAATCTGTATTGTGAACCACCAGACATGAACATGCCTGATGACAACTTGATGACAATTATAGCAGTTAATTTGTATTTTTCTCCTTCTAGTATGAGTTACAGGATGGCCCTTATTTTTCTCAATTCCACAATGAACGCACCAATTGTTCTCCCCATTTTCTTCACCTTTTAAAACCTGGACAGGGGAGGGGTGTAGATGCCGTTCCATTTCTGAAGTTCAAGGCAGCAATGTATCTATAAACCTAAAGTTGCCTGCCATGTTAATGTCTGAAGCACAGGCATATAAACCTGCGCCTTAGGAGGCATAGCTACATAATGTGGCATGGATAGCACATGTGCCTGTTTGCCTGTGAAGACACTTATCCTCCTCCTTATCTTTGGTCAGACATATGCCTTCTTTGGAAAATACACGAGTATATCTTTTACATTTCACATATTGCACCTCCATGTTTCTGCAGGCATTGGGGTGTGTGCAGCCATGCATTCCAAATAAAAATGGAAGATAGACCAAGAAATAACAATTTTGATAATCTGTCTGTTTGAATGTTTCAGCCCTTGAAAATATAAATTCTTTCACATCACAAAGTGTTAGCTCCAGTCTAACATAGTTTAATCAGATTGATGAATGCCTTTCAGGATAGGCTTTTTTTAAATCACATTGCTTATTGAATTGGGAGGAAAGCAGCAGGTGGAGGGAGACTATCTCTCTGGGAACCATTCCTCATGCAAGTCACTCTGCTGAAACCGAAAAACACACATTACTATTGTTCTTGAAGAAGACTCACTGTCAAGACACAGCTTGATTTTTGTTTCAGTAGTAAACTTTCCATCTCCACCAGTTCAGGTTCACTTTTTTCTTTTTGTTTTACTCTTTTCATTTTGCATCTGTTGAATGGGCACCATGATTAAGGACCGAGGATTTGTGTGGTGGTGGTAAATATTCCTTGTTTATCTATTTTCTGATCTCCCTCTCCAGTATCAAGAGAAATTAAATAACAACACTCACATCCAACTGTTCCTTGGTAGGCTCTGGTGAACGATCTGGTATTGCCAAACCAGGAGGGTCATCAAATGGATCATCCAAGATCACTGTATGGTTTATCCTAGACAACAATTGGCAGTAAAAGCAAAGGATAATTTCATGCATATGTGTGCATTGTGGCAGCAAATGCATCAGTAAAATACACTCACACTCTAACCTCTCAGATGGATAATCAGAATCTGTAAGAAAGTATTTATGTCAAGTATGGCACACAGCCAGACAGGCAATGAACAGAGCATCACTGTATAGTGCAGGGCTCTTGCAGTTTCCCAAAAGCATGTGAGCTGGCTTTTGTTGGAGGAAGGTTCAGATCCTACTGCAGCATATGACTGCAGAGATATTCTCTTGGCTAAAAGAGAAGGCAAATCATATTTGGCCAGTTCATAAGACTGTCGCACTAAAAGCACGTCCAAAATAGCCAAGAGCTGATGGTCATACAACTGACTGGCAACGATTTCAGAACAGACCCCCCAAAAGTTAAGAAAAATACCATCACGTAAAGCACAACTGAGGTCACCTGGCAATGAAAAGCTGCATATAAACACATTAAATAAATAATAAAAACATTATTTTGTGGAATTCACTGCTTCTGAATATGGTCATTGTAACTAGTTCAATTGACTTTGAAAGATGAGTTCATTGAGGATAGTTCTAGCAAAAACGTTTGGCATGATAGGCCAAATGGACCCTCCAGTGTCAGAGGTGGTATACCACTGATCAGAAGGTATTGGGATGTGGCAGTTGGGAACAGGTATTGATTGCTATGTCATGCATGTGGCCCTCTCAAAAGAACCTGGCTGACCCCTGAGGGGGATGCCGGACTAGAAAGACATTTGGCTCTGATCAAGCAGGGATTTTCTGATATATGTAGTCTATAAAAGCAAAAGAGAGTCAAACCTGATGTCTTGATATGGAACAAAATCCTTGTCAACGAAGGCTTCATTAATTTTCATCAACACATCCATGCCTTCTGTTACTTCACCGAAGACTGTATGTACACCATTCAGGTAATCTAAGTTGTCTCCTGTAGTAATAAGAAACTAAAAAAACCCAAAACTATTTTGAGTTAACTGCATGGTGGAAATCTCCGGGTATTTTAAGATGTTTCCTTTGAGACTGTTTGCTATCAACAACAGCTTCCAATACCATCAATCATGGGATATTCTGAACGGGATTAGGAACTACAGGAAATATATTGTTTTTTTCTGGAGGGCAGGTTCCAGAAGAGAGGCTATTGTAATATGTTATGTGTTACATGTGGGGCTGCCTTTTAAGATGGTTTGGAAACTTCAGCTAGGACAAAATATAGAAGCCTGCCTGTTAATAAGTGCAGACTGATATTCACATGCATGTTTTGAAACATCTGCACTGGTTGCCGTCCAGTACCATTTGGAAATATTGGTTCTCAGTTTTAGGTCCTGACTCTCTCAGGGATCATCAGCTTTGAGATTTCCCTCTCCTCCCAAAGATTACACATTTACATTTTTATGCCTTTCCAAACCTAAGAGTGCTAAAGTCATGTAAAAATCTAAAACATTTTAAAATTTACATGCTTGCCACAATATTAAGAACTATCTCATCTTGCTTGACACTGTGAACAAGTAAAAGGAAGACAATACTGTATAGGAATTTTGTGCATGTGCTTTATTGTGGTTTTTAGAGTCAATGCTCTTCTATTTATCCACAATGTCAATCTATTTAAGTATTAGTTTGGGTTTTTAATGTTGTGGCAAGTCTTGTTAGTAGCTGTTCTTTAAGAACATATCTGTATCATGTGCATGGATTATGCCCAGTCAAATTGTTATTTTAATTCTTTGTGGCATCACTCCTTTCACTTATCCCACGTTTCTTGTAAGACTCTTCCAGTGCTGTGGACTGACCTGAGATCCATGCTGATCACTGCCATTGTTCACCATTGACACTGTACCCCTTTTCTTGTGTTTAATTCTTGGCACTTTTTCTGTTTCAAAAAATCTAGCTTGGTCCCCATACAATTTGCTGAAACACACAAAGGTAATATTCAGACAAAAAAACTAAACAAATGTTATAGTCTACTTACATCTTTCCTCCACAAGAATAGAAAATGATCAGTTATTGGCGGTGCTTGTAATACTGGTAATTAGTGTTTTAAACTTCATTATAAGTGCCCCAGTCCAACAATCAGTTTAAAATGCTCCAATATGCATGCAAAGCTCTTCTATTAAGATCATCACTATTTGTTTCAATAGGAGACCAAGATGCAAACATATTCCTTTCAAATGAATAGGGTACATCAAATAATGTAGGAGCTCTCTGTGTGCCTAAGAAACTCTTAATAGGGTAACTACACCCACGTTCACAAGCTTTTAGAACTGCTTTTAGAAAAACAATACATTTGCCTTGATCCGTCAAGCATGCATCTAGTTCCATGTGTTCAAAGGAATGGTGTGAATCTTGTTGGATTGGCTACGGAGATGAGTAAAATATTCATTTCCATTTTTAAAAGAGTAATGTTCCATACAAGGGAATCTCCCCTCTTTAGACAGCTGAACACAAAATTTGTCAGCATTACTGGAGGGGGAAAGAACACCTAAGATAGTCCAGATAAGGTCTATTGGTCTTTCTGCTGGGTTTAATTACCCAATGAATTGTCCATTCCAATGCATGTTTACTTGGGCAAAGGTCCCACAGTGTCCAAAGAGACTCACTTCCTGGTAAGCATACACAGATTCAAGATCTAAATGAAACTCACCAAAAAATTGATTCACCTCCACGGCCAGTCCCCTGTGGGTCTCCAGTTTGTATGATAAAATCTCTCTGAATGAATGCAAAGCACATAATGTTACCTATCACCATAGTTTATTATTATTATTATTTATTAAATTTATATACCACCCCTTATCCAAAGATCAAAGGGCAGTTTATGAGTTTTAGAAAAATAGGTTTATTAAAATTTACTGCTTGCACTGATGTTTGTATGATGCAGACTGTAAAGCTATTATTTCCAATATACAGTACAGGGGACGTGAGCTAAGATTGTCTAGATCTAGGTTCAACTCTCTTTATCAACTGTATAGCATAAAATCTTTAAAGTGTTTAGTGATTTAAATGTTCAGTTAAAAAAATAAAAATAAAAACCATGACAAATACTAATCAATCATAACAAATACTTACTTGTATATTATGTATAAGGCAGTAATTGTAGTACTTGATTTTGCAGAGCTTCAGAAAATTCAGGCAAGCTGCAAGAAATTTAAAGCAAATGAACCAGTCTGCATGTTTTGCTTAATAAAAGAAACTTTCACTGTTCCTCCATTATATGTAAGAACAACAAAATCCACAACACATCAAGGCCTGCAGTAAGAGGCTAGTGGAAACAAACCCTGTGCCAAGGTTGTCACTCTAGTCAACCCTTAACTGAAATTTCAGAATAAAGAAGTCATCCTGAGTAAAATAACAGTGAAAAGATGATGTTCAGATGTTAAATGGGGTTGCACTCCCTTTAAAGGAGCAGATGTGCAGTTTAGGAATGCTTCTGGAACCACGGCTGTCATTGGAGGCACAAGTAGCCTAGATGGTGCAGCGTCTTCCACCAGCTTTGCCTAGATCAGGGGTCGGTTTACCTCACTTGGGCTGGTTCCGTGGGCCAGATCACATGCGCGGCCACGATTTCCGGCGTCTGCACAGACATGATTTCCGGTGTCTACATAGATGCGATTTTCGGCACCTGAGCATGCACAGACATGATTTCTGGCACCGCAGAAGCGAGTCCCCGCGCTGCGCTGGTTTAGTGCAGCGCACGGGGACTTGCCGAGTGGGCGGCTCAGTGGCGGCTTGTGGGCCAGTTAAACGACCACAAGTGGCCCATGGGCCTTAGGTTGTCTACCCCTGGCCTAGATGCTACTCTATCTGGACAGAAATAACCTAGCTTCAATTACTTATATGCTGGTAACCTCTATGGTAAACTACTACAATGCTTTATACATGGGGCTGCCTCTGAAAACAGTTCAGAAGTTACACTGTTGCACAATTTAGTGGCCAGATTACTGAGACTAGAGGTAAAGGGACCCCTGACCATTAGGTCCAGTTGCGGGCGACTCCGGGTTTGTGGCGCGCATCTCGCTTTACTGGCCGAGGGAGCCAGAGTACAGCTTCCGGGTCATGTGGCCAGCATGACTAAGCCACTTCTGGCGAACCAGAGCAGCGCACGGAAACGCCGTTTACTTTCCCGCTGGAGCAGTACCTGTTTATTCACTTGCACTATGTGCTTTCGAACTGCTAGGTTGGCAGGAGCAGGGACCGAGCAACAGGAGCTCACCCCGTTGCGGGGATTTGAACCTTCTGATCAGCAAGCCCTAGGCTCTGTGGTTTAACCCACAGCGCCACCCGCATCCCTTACAGAACGTCTGAGTACAGTACACCAATTATGTCTAGATTGCAATAGCTACTGATTAGTTTCTGTAATCAATTCAAAGTGCTTGTTTTGACCTATCAAGCCCTATAGTTCAGGACCTCAAGGACCCCCTCTTCCCACATGAACAAATCCAGACCTTGCAGTATTTATCCTACTCACATAGATAAACAATTAGAAAAACTTCAGTTCCTTCATCTTTGGGTGTCAAGCTACTGCCAAAGGCATGAGGCAAAACCAATAAACAAAGCAAAAGAAAGATTGCATTTTAAAAGTAATCCTGGTAGGACTCCTGAAGAATCAACCAAAGTTGTCTCCTGGAAGAAACTTTACTTGTAGAAATATATATCGCAAGAGAGACTGTGCTAGAGGATCTACGCTTTGCTCTCTTAATCTACAACATTGCAAAGGATGTTGTTTTGCTTCCAGACAGCACAGTCTAGCCCAGCCTTTCCCGACTTGGTGCCCTCTAAATTTGGGGGCCACAACTTCCTTCAGCCCCAGCCAACATGGACTCCGGGAGCTCTAGTACAAAACACCTGGATGACACCCTTCCACCCCCAAAGGTGGGAGAAGGCAGGTCGAGCCACTTGGAGGCACACCACCTAGGACCGGTCCTGCGGGGCGGTGTGCAGAAACCCAACCGGTGCAGCGCAGAAATGCAACGAGGGAAGAAAAACTCCATGGCGGCTCCTGAAGGCCGCGCCGGAGAGGGACACTCGGGAAAGGCATCTGCAGCCTGTTCGGCCTTCTGCTGGCGGACGCCGGAGCTTCCTCTCACCTCTCGGCCTCTCCTCCGTGTACAAGTCGATCACCAGGTCTCCCAGCGTGGTTTCCAGGAGCACCGCCATGGCGCCTCGCTCCGCTTCCCGACGGCCTCTCTCGCCCCGGAAGGAGCCGCCTCAGCGCCGCTCCGCCTTTTCCTCCCCTGCTTGGCAACAGACTCACGCGCTCAGAAGCCGCCTCCGCCGTTGACTTTAGGCACCATTTTGTGGCGGTGGTAAAAAACCGCCCGAAGAAAACACTGGGTTTTCCATAGGTGTGACTGGCCGGAGCGGGACCGGGACCAGCCTGTTCCCCATAAAACAGGTCGCAGCAGAGGCAGAAGCGTCTGCTCTTTCCGGCGAGGCAGGTCGTGCTTCGCGTGGTGAAGGCGCAGCGCACCTGCCTGGAAGTGACAGCAGCGCGAAACTTCTGCCTGCAGTTCTGACCGGGGATCCGCTCGAGCATGGGATGCTTGAACTACCTGCGCGGACCTTGGCTGCGAGTGCAACCCGAGAACTGCTTCTAACCTGCGATAGAGTGGTGATTTTCATTGAGCTCCTGGAAGTCGCTTTCCACCACAGACTACAGACCCCATAGTATAATTGCATTGGCATTGGTGGGGCAAAGCTTCAAATGCTTTAAACTCACAAAAACACATTTTAAAAAACCACTATGACATAAATCCTTCCTTTCGCCCAGTCACAACTGTTCGGAATTTCTCCAATGCAATCCATTGGCAGCTCTAACTTTTTCTCCTGGAATTAAACAGCTTTAGAAGGAGCCTGGATGTTATGTCTCACTGCTCTATCACTCTAACTAAACTCTCTATCTCTATGGTTACAGCAGCTGGAAGCAGTGCCTGCAGCGCCGCAGCCAAACAAACCTCTCTGAACGCGCATAAATTGGGGAGGGGGCGCTGCCTGTACCTAACAGTAAATTGTGCTTTGTGGAGGGCATACACATATTTCACAAGAATACCACTGAACCTGCAATTTGCTGTTTCCCTTTCAATTGCTCCTTCCCTCTGAGCCACCAGGCATAGAAAAATTCAGGAGTTAAACCATAGGCGTAGCCAGGATTTTTGTTACGGGGGGGGCTGGACTTTTCGGGGTGGGGGAAGAACCGACGTAATTGTTCAGTTTGTTAAGTATTTCTATTGTTTTACTGTGCTTGATGTAGGGGGGTGCAGCTGCCCCCTGCCCCCCCACTGGCTATGTTCTATGCTCATGAGTTAAACTGAGCAATGAAGGAATAATGGCTAAGTAATTATTAATATGTCCCCATCAACATTCAACATAGCAACTGTAAATCATTCACTAAACAAATGGAAAGAGATCCCAGTAGGAATTGATTTGACAGAACGAAGTGGTTTAGGAGGAGTTATTGCCATCAATCCCATCCACAGATGAATCAACCGCATTACATTCACAAATTCTCAAAATACGTTTTTATTCTTGACAAGTTTAGATTCCCAGGTATGAACACTTTTTTGTCGGGGTGGGGTGGGGATAAAGTAACTTCTTTCCAGGCACACCTGGATTTTAATTACTACAGTACTTTCGTCCCATTAATAGACTGGCTTTATGCAGCACATTGATTTCAATGGGATTAGGCAATTTGGATCATGCAGCAAGCTGATTCATGTCCTGATAGTTAGTCCATGTGAAATGGACTAACACGCATTTTGCTTCATAGTAAATATTTTTGAAAACAAAAAACCTGATTTTTAGTGTGCTTTTTTAGACCCTCATGAAATGGCAAAACAGCCAAGTGTTGCACTCTTTTTAGAGAGGCAACCATACCCACCTTTAGAATAACAACTAACTCATTAACCCATTGCATTGGTAAGTGTGTTCATTGGGGTTCACTCTCAGGATTGCAGCGTCACAGCCTCTTAAGAACATAAGAGCCATCCACTGGATCAGGCCAAGGGCCCATCTAGTCCAGCCTCCTGTTCTGACAGTGGCCAACCAGATGCCTGCAGGAAATCCCCAAGAAGGACTAGAGCAAGAGCACTCTCCCCTCCTGCAGTGTCCAGCAGCTGGCATTCAGAAGCACGTTGCCTCTCACCTTAGACAGGGAGCAATAGCCATCATGGCTAGTCGCCACTGCATTGTTTACTCTTCCAGGTTCCTCTGCAATTACAACAGAGATGGCCTTTCCCATGGTGACATTTCAACTTTGCAATTCTCTGCCCAGAGAAGCTTGCCTGGTGCCCACACTAATCTATTTCTGGTGCCAAGGAAAAACGTTTTTTGAATTCCCAGGCTTTTAAACTTTATCTGTTTTATTTGTTTTGTTTTGTTTTCCAAATAAAAATGCTGCCTTTTGCTTTGTTTCAACTTTCTGTTTTGTTTTTAGCATTATTCATTTCTGCTGTTTTTAACTCCACCTAAATAATATTCGAAGGCGGGGGAAAACTCTGTATGGTAATATACAAAAAGATAATGCTCTGGTGGGCATTATCAGGGGATGGATGCTGAGGAGCCTTCAGTGCACACTGAATAAAACGGGATTTATTGCTGACTAAACCTGCATGCCTATTCTCATCTCTGCTAATTTGAGGTAGGAGGACTAATTTATCTGAGACAGGTTGCTCTTTCCCCCGCGCAAATCTCCTCTGGGCTGTTTGGCTCCAACTCCTAAGCCTTTCCCAAGGGAAACCTTTTTGACACGGCCTTTCTCCGGCCCTCAGCAGCACCTCTCCTAATCCTGCATCTTTCCCGGTTGTTGTGTTGTTGTTGCTGCTGCTACCGTCTCCTCCTCCTCCTCCTCTCCTCTCCCCTCCCCTGCCGGACTCCTCCCCGCCTCTGCTTCGCCTGCCGCCTCCTCTGGCTTTGTTGATGTTTCACTTTGTTTTAATTCCCGGCTCCCAAGATGGAGGCGGCGCTGGGGCCACGCGAGTTCCTGCGGCTGCTCCCGGGGCTCCTTCTGCTGCTGCCCTCCTGCCTGGCCGCCCCGGAGCCGACAGCCGCTTTCTCCCAGCTCGATAGCCAGGTAAGGGAGAGGAAGGGTCTCCGGGCAGCCTCATCTTTATTCTGACGGCACCAGGACGGAGAGTAGGCGGAGGGAGTGGGGAAGAGGGGCGAGCAAAGTGGACCCCTTGGAGGAGTCCGATAAAACCAAGTAACAAGAAATGCAGTGGGTTGGCCCCTAATCTTCCGTGCTCATCTGCCCCTTAATTCGGAGTAAGGAAGCGACATGCTGCTGTAGATAGGCGCGGCGGCGTTGCATTGTTTGTCTTGTCTAAGGTGCCGTGGGAGTGTGCAAGACTGAGTGTGACGTGCAAGAGCTTCGTGTGGACATCCCGAAATGGTGCCCTAGTGCCCACCTGTGTGAAATGCTCAGGCTTGTACACTTTGAAGGTGTTTGGGGGGGGTTCTTCCTCCCCCACCTCAGCCCCGTGAAGGAGCGATTTGTATATTAATATGTATGCAGAATTGCATAAGATGTGGCATCAGGCCTTGTGTGGCTTGGATGTTGGTATGAAGTACTTCAGCTGCGTGCTTGCTATATATGCACACAGGCATATGCAAGGGACCGAATGGATATGCGGTGAGAATACAGGATGTCCATTGGGCTAGGTAACACCAAGATTAGATTTTATTTGTCTGGTTTGAACTTTGGGATTGAGTGCTTTCTTTAATGCATGTGGTCTGCGTTGAGAGAAGAGCATGATATTCTCAACTGTTTCTGTGCGGAAGCCTTTAATGATAAGCTATCCAACAAAAACAAATTGCTTTTGAGTGGAAAATAAAGAGGAATGTTTAAGTGATTTGTAGGTGTTACAAATCCTGTGATTTGTGGGTGTTACTAGTAGTTTCTTTAAGTTAATCACATGTTATAGCTGTGTTAGCTTGAAGCACAGGAGTGGTTTTGGTACAGTGTCCTTTTCAAGCACTTAAGATGCTACTTCATTCAACTTCTGATAGCTAGCTAATTGCTAAGAGAGCTAACCCAAAATCTCCATCACAAACATTTGAACAAGCAATGATTAGATTTGGATTAACTTTATCCCTGGTTTTCAGTGTGATGGAGTAGTATATGGAAAGATCCACTTTATGAAGAACTAGCAAAGTAAAGGGACGTGGGTGGCGCTGTGGGTAAAAGCCTTAGCGCCTAGGGCTTGCCGATCGAAAGGTCGGCGGTTCAAATCCCCACGGCGGGGTGCGCTCCCGTTGTTCGGTCCCAGCGCCTGCCAACCTAGCAGTTCGAAAGCACCCCAGGTGCAAGTAGATAAATAGGGACCGCTTACCAGCGGGAAGGTAAACGGCGTTCCGTGTGCTGCGCTGGCTCGCCAGATGCAGCTTGTCACGCTGGCCACGTGACCCGGAAGTGTCTGCGGACAGCGCTGGCTCCCGGCCTATAGAGTGAGTTGAGCGCACAACCCTAGAGTCTGGCAAGACTGGCCCGTATGGGCAGGGGTACCTTTACCTTTACCAGCGGGAAGGTAAACGGCGTTCCGTGTGCTGCGCTGGCTCGCCAGATGCAGCGATGTCACGCTGGCCGCGTGACCCGGAAGTGTCTGCGGACAGCGCTGGCTCCCGGCCTATAGAGTGAGATGAGCGCACAACCCTAGAGTCTGGCAAGACTGGCCCGTACGGGCAGGGGTACCTTTACCTTTACCTAGCAAAGTAAATACCTCAAGTGAGCATTTATAAGACACACATTCACTCTATGTTTTTTATATCGTTTATGAATGAACTGAAGTTTCACATGAATATTCTGTACTAGAAAAGTCAATAACTTTGCTTTTTGAAAGCATTTTTTATTTTAGAAAAGGAAGGTGCAAGAGTCTGGGGACTCTTCTTTATAAGAGTGGTGCATATTTACTCTTCCGGTAGTGATTCTCTTCACTACTAAGGTGATGGCTACTTGCAAGAAATAGTGGGAAATGCGAGAATCACCCTCTGTGTCTTTGTGGTACCTAATGCACAAAGAGCAAAGGAATAGTTGACACATCATAAAACTTTGATATAAAGAATGCACTTATTTCTTAATAACCCCTAAGAAGTAGATGCTGCTTGCATAAACATAAGGGTAAAAAGATTTTGATCAGTACAGGTGTTCATGACTTGCTAAGGGTCTGGACTGCCAAAAAGAAGTATTTTTGAGGTTCTTTTGTTATTTGTTTTCCTCTATAGCTATCTCAGTGATTCCTAGGAACTATAAAATCAACAGGAGAATATCTAAGAGGAAATTGGTCAGAGGTTCTGTCCTTCAGGCAAAACACTGCTAGTTTTCATTCCATGAATCTGGAATGATCTTCCTTCAGTTGTTTTACTACTTCCCTACCTCCCTCTTCCCCAAATAATTCTCATTTTCACCCTTAACATGTAATCTTTACATCTTATATTTTAAAGCCTCCAGAAAGGCTTATTGCACCACTAGAACCTGCTGGTAGAAGTTTACCTTCAGAATACAATTATTTTAGAAATATATCTTCTTGAAAAATTGTTAGAGGAAAGGACTAAGAAAGAAAGATATTGAAAGGCAAAATAATAAAATGTCTGTTCAGTCATTTGCTTATGGTGCAATCCTCCTACATGACCACTATTGCACAATTTCTTGAAATTTTTCTAAACTACGTAGAATATGCTCCACAGTTGACTCCCCCCCCCCCCCCCGCTTTGCTCTGTCGAAATTAGTCATTCTTTGCATTTGTCACAAAGGGAACATTGTGAACTCTGGCCTTTTTGTCATAATTTTGCGGAATAGAGAGTTTTGAACTGAAGGGTCATTAAGTGCACCCAAGAAATACTCTACCCAGTCATGCAGTGTGTGTATTTGGCAGGGCAAAAAATGCTGGGACACCCAAGAGATGTGTAGTGTGTGTGTGAAAATAATATAATGTGAAAAGTACTGTTTTTTATTGATTTGTACTTTTTATTATTTAAACTTTTATCACAACATTCACAATATGTGCCAGCATAAAAGGAGGGGAGGGGAAAGAGTGCTGGGCGGGGTGACAGTTAAAGGAAATATAAACCAGGTTATACATACAAAGCCAGCATACCATCAGCTGAAGCACATATGCAGGCTAGTATACATTTGGTAAAATTCAGACCTAAGATGGTTCATTGAAACTGCTGTACCTCAGTGAATTATTGTAAGGATAAGTGAGCTTGGTGGTAGGGCTGGGTGATATCTGGTTTTCAACATCACAATATACCAATATATCACAATGTCTGAAATAAGGATGGAGCTATGTAGAGGCATTGGCTGGCTTCATGGTTTCCCCCACATTGTGATTTTTGCATAGGGCACACACGCACCCCCCCCCCCCCCATGATTTGTGATAAATTGCCAGGTCAAAAATTAAGAAACCAGTATCACGGCATGGACTCCGCCCAGCTCTTCTTGGTGGTTAGGAAATCATGCACATTTTCCTAAGCGTCTTGGAGGAAAGATAGGACATAAATGCAAATAAACAAATAAACAATAAATAAATGAAGGAGTTCCAGAGAGGTTATGCAAACTTAGGTTTGCTAGCTGCAAACCACCCCAAGAGCTTTTTATTTTGTTTTCCTGAAAATATAAATGCCAGCAGTAATTTGGATTCCATCTCTGGTGCTAATTGAATCGTAAGGCAGAGAGCAGAAGTAAAGTATTGGTTAAACTTTTGATAAGTTAGACATTTGTCACAGTGTGGCACGTGCTCTCTATTCATGGCACTCTCATGCACTGTGTTCTCATATAAATATAGCTTATAAGCAGTTGGTTGCCTTAATTTTTTTAATTAAAATATAAAGCAGGTGTGGAGAACCTTTGGCTTGTTAGCCCCAGCAATCATGGCCAATGGCTAGGGATGGTGGGAGATGTAGCACTGCAACATCTGGAGAGCCAAAAGTTCCTCACACATGAGCTAAAGGATAATGTGAACATACAACAAATAAGGATATAGTTAATATACTATCATTTTGACAGTTGTTTTAATATAGGAAAACCTGGATATGGAATACAACTGGTGTAATACCTATTCCAGCGCTGTGGGTTAAACCACAGAGCCTAGGACTTGCCAATCAGAAGGTTGGTGGTTCAAATCCCCGCGACGGGGTGAGCTCCCGTTGCTTGGTCCCTGCTCCTGCCCACCTAGCAGTTCGAAAGCACATCAAAGTGCAAGTAGATAAACAGGTACCGCTCCGGCGGGAAGGTAAACGGCGTTTCAGTGCGCTGCTCTGGTTCGCCAGAAGCGGCTTAGTCATGCTGGCCACATGACCCGGAAGCTGTACGCCGGCTCCCTCAGCCACTAAAGCGAGATGAGCACCGCAACCCCAGAGTCGGTCACGACTGGACCTAATGGTCAGGGGTCCCTTAAAAAAAAAAAAAAACCTATTCCAGCAACTCAGATGAGAACCTGTTGTGCATTGTAGAATGCAATGTTTATTATTACTCAATATCTGGGGCACAGATCAGGATAAACTGCAAAAAGTGGAAGTAACTTGGTGCCTGTTCATCAGATTATACTTTTTTTTACCAACCACACCATGATCAACTGACTGCTAGATCTCACAGCTTTTGAAAACTTGGTTGTATTCAGTTCTTCATAATCTAAAGGTCTGTTATCTAGTTTTTATAAAATTATACTCTACTTTTTGAATATATAGGAAACACGGATAGATTAAAACTGGTATTGGAAAGGGTTTTGGAACTGGAAATAGAACCAGCTACCTAGTTGTTGCCATATTGAGGAATCTGTAACATGTTTCTTTCTTTGAAACCTCTTCCTCCTTCTCTCACACTTGCAGGAAAGCATCAAGATTAAAGTTACAATGCTGGAAAACAACAGGGATGGGCAGGTATGTCAGACTTCCTGTACTTGCTTTAGCTTAGCCTTTTATCTTGTGATTGTGATCAGTCAGTGGAAATCAAGCATGTATTTAGGGTCTAACTAATCTGATAGATACAGAGTAGAAGGTACCGTTGATGGTAGCAAGTGATGGCACCATGTGACTTCTTGTTTCACTCCCCTAAAAGATTATTGTGATCAGTGGGAATTGCTTGTGCCTACTGAATGGCTGGTGTAGCTTTGCAAAGCATTTTGGGGTGTCTCCAGGGAATACGGAGGTGAGAGGATGCAGAATCCTGTGGATCCTCAGCCTCGCTCACTCCATTTTGACCCCTACCACCAGCAAAACATCTACACCTGCAGAGCTTTCCAAACATGTACTGGGGGACCTCTGGTGCCAGCTGCATCCCATAACCAGTTGAATGTCAGTTCCATGATTGCAGCCTTAACTTCTTAATGTCTGAATTCTGGTAATTGCTAAAATGATTATTTAGATCAAATAATCTTAACAATTGTGCTTGACCTTGTATTACAAAATGTGGACATTTAACATGTTTGATTCTGTTATTTTCTTTAGGTCATCCTTAATATTACCTATGTAAATGGTCAGGTGTATGTAAATGACTTTCCGCTGAAGAGTGGAGTTGCTCGGATTAAATGTCAGACTTTAATATGTAAGTATTGTTTAATTCCTTACCTGTGCTGTGTGCTTCCATGCAGTTCACCACTCATGAATAATGGTATAATAAATAAGTAACACTATACTATATACGCATCTGTACTGTTAAAAATAAATCTCCACTGTTAAGGTATATTTAAAATAGAAAAAATATGAAATGGAGTGCCCTCCCTATTTCTCATCCACAGTGCTCATATATTCTGCCCATAAAAAATAATGAGTTCAAACCTTCCCTTTCTGGAACAGTTAGCGAAGTTCCTGTTCAGTTAATTTATTTGTTAAAGGCAAAGAATTTGTGCCGTAGACTAGGCAGTATAAATGCAAGGATGTGACTCCACCCTGATAAGTCCTGTCTGTCTCCTTACTTAAACTGGCATATATCCAGATACAGTTTTGTAAAAGAAAGAATAATAATAGAATGCTGGGGGAGTCTTTCAGATAATCTTTTCAAAACACTTTCTTCTCCTGTAGACTTTCTTAGTTGAAGTTCAATCTCTGCTAGAACTAGAAGTTTGATTGAAAAGATTTCCCAGTAATTTTTATAATGTAGTTATTGAAAATGGAAATACTCTTTCCCCACCCCCTCCCAATCTGCTTTGTCCTGGACAGAAACATCCTGATTTGGGTATACAGGCAACGTTTTACATAATGAATGAAGCTAAAGCAATTACTTTCCATGGAAGAACATTTTATGCACAGAGTAGTCTCTTGATGCACTGGTTATGGGTGGTCTCAAGGTTAAGTTCTGAGATCATCTACCCTTTATGATCAGCTCTTGCACTAAGGGCATGCTAATGTGTTTTAAGCATTGGCTTTTGAAAGCCTAAAACATTATGCATTAATAACTAAACATGGTTTCCTTTAAGGAGACCAGGCAGTGGCTCATCATGGTTTGGATGCAGCAAAAGTGCTCCTATGCTTTAAAAAATTAGTATAGATCTTCTAAGTAAGTAAGTAAGGAAGTAAGTTCTCTTGAACTGAGCAGGGCATATGTCTCAATAAACATATTTAGAAATGAGCTCTCACTGTTCTTTACTCAGATGCAGTCAACTCTCAAACCGTCACAATACAAATTTGTATTGATTTAATATAAAATCTAATTGCTGTTGGTTCTGTAAGCCTTGCCTTTGAGTTTCTGTTAAATTTCCAAGATAAGAATATAAAATAGTTCTGGGGTTGTATAATAAGAGTGCATGTTATTACTTCCCACAATGCATTCAGAAATCCACTTTGCCTTAATGGAGGGAGGTCAGGGTAGGAGGGGGTCTCAACTGACACTAAATACCCCAATCCTTGCAGAAGAAAATAGTGATAGTTGGAACAAGCCCTTATTTTTTTTGTCTTAAACTCCAAAGACTGATTTGACTTGTGTATTGTGGATAAAAACTGCCTACATATTACCAACAGGGTTGGACGCATGCATGTGCAAAGCCAGCAAGACAGCTGCTCCTTCCATGGCAGAAATGTCCATAGGAGCAAGGATATCGTACTTGCCCCTGGGGCAGGAAGTTTGGATGATTGAATGGAAGCAAGTGTCCTATCATTTGCTTTCCTTCATTTTTGTGCCAAAAAGTCGTGGGGAGATTGGTCTTGGTAGACATGGTACACGCGGGTGGCGCTGTGGTCTAAACCACTGAGACTCTTGGGCTTGCCGATCAGAAGGTCAGTAGTTTGAATCCCCATGATGGGGTGAGCTCCTGTTGCTCTGCCCCAGCTCCTGCCAACCTAGCAGTTCGAAAGCACACCAGTGCAAGTAGATAAATAGGTACCGCTGTGGCTGGAAGGTAAACGGCATTTCCGTGCGCTCTGGTTTCCGTCACGGTGTCCTGTTGCACCAGAAGCGGTTTAGTCATGCTGGCCACATGACCAGGAAAGCTGTCCATGGACAAACACCAGCTCCCTTGGCCTGAAAGCGGGATGAGCGCCGCAACCCCATAGTCATCTTGGACTGGACTTAACCGTCCAGGGGTACTTTACCTTTTTACCTTTACCTAGACATGTGCTGTGTGCACTTATCTGAACACTATTCCTGCTCCCCTTTCTCTGCCACCAATTTTCACAAGCCCCAGCTTTAGTGGGAATGCAGTACTGAAATCAGTTCTTGGGAACCCTATGAAATGAAGGAGGCTTCTTGTGTTTCCACTTGATCTCTAGGAAAACCAATACACAGATGATAAAAAGTATTCTTGTTTGCATTCAGGAAAACCTTTGTTCTCTCTTGGCCCATGACCACTTCTTTTGAAAGCTGCCTTGAATCCAGCAAGCAGTTCTGTTCCCGTGCAGTGAGGAGTCAAATCTAATCTGCAATGCACCGATCACCCATTTATGTGTACCTTGTTTTTAGAGATCATATCTCTCTATATAACCACTATATGACACACAGTTCTTCATTGATAGTGGAGAATAGTAACTCTGAAACACTACAGGAAGAGGAGCGATTAGGAATTGTCAGCGTTCGCATTATGGTCCACGAATGGCCGATGGCATCCCGATCCAACTTGCGATTGATTGTCGTTCAAGAGGAAGTGACAGAAATTGATGAAAAGCGGGTAAGTCATACCACTTTAAATTATTGTATTTGTTGGCCAGTTTTTAAATTCATTGGAGCACTTTCTTCCACCGTGAATGGGTAATTTAGTTGTATGATATACCCTGGGCCACCATATCATAACGGTGTCCGATGTTTATGCTACTATATGTCCTCTTTGGGCAGTGGACCCCAAGTACATTATTTATTTACTTTAAGTATATTCTGCTCCGTGTTTAAACAAAAACATCGAAGCTGTTTACTAAAGGAATCAATCTAAAAAAAATGTGATAAAATGTGATAAAATTTCCACATTTAAAACTAAACAGCAGCAGCAGCAGCAACAATCACCCCACATTTTGAGTAACATAAGCAACAATAAATATCTCTTAAAATATACGTAAGTAAAAGAACTAAAAACCACAAAACAAATAGGATTTAAAAAGAAACCATAACACCACAGCAATATATACTGTATATCACCACCAAACAGGGCTTTCCAGGGACAGGGAGAAGACAGGGCTCATCTAGACTGGGACCCATTGGAAAACCAGCCCTGCTGCTGTCACGTAATGATATTGACCTAATACCTGTTAACAGAATTTCTAGTACATAGCTGTTTTCAACTGTAGTCTGATCTTATTGTAAAATCCACTCCTGTACTGCAGAAATTAATGATTCTAATCAAGAAACTGTCAAAAGAGAATCTCTCTTTCTTTTTTGCCACACACATTTAGTAACAGGGCTTTCGAAGAAAACAAGTTCTGAGTTCTATAGAAGTGACAAAACTCTTCCTCTCAAATAGTTCTGGTAGCCTGGTGATTTGCTTAAAATGTATGGTGTTTTTAAGTTTTCAGCATGAGATAACTTGCCACACCCAGTTGACTATTGTGTGCCACTGTGTACAGTACAGTACTGTTTTCAGTAATTCTGTGTTGTATTGTGTTTAGTGCTCTAATTGTTTTATGCCATATGCTCAGAAATGTGAAATGAACTAAGTATGAAGTGAACTACTAGGAATTTGTTTGCTTCAACTCCACTGTTCAATGCTCAAGTCTAAATTTCAACAGAAGTGTCAGTGTGGATATGTAATTCTTGATCATGTCAGCATTCCAGCTTGGGCACCTGAAAGCCTGGCAGAGGGCTGAACGATAAAACTTACATCAACAAACGGCATCCTGCTACATTCCTCTTCATTGACATGTCTCTAAATTGTTAGGGTTTAGCACATTACAGTCAGATTGGATTCCCCCTTCACAGCTCATCATGTCAGTGTTGGCATCAGGTAGTATGATCTGAATTACTAGTGACAAAAGGACAGGAAAATAAACAAACCAGTTCTGTAATTAATATATGAAGGTGCTCTAATTTTGGTACCAAGACTTATTCAGTGAGCACTCATGGCATCCCATCTCCTGCTAAAGAGTTAATAGATTGGTGATTTGTTTAGAAAGTTTCGTTTTCTGAATTCCAGCATGAGAGAACTTTCCCCATCCAGTTGCATTCTATGCATAATGGGGAATTGTTGTCCAGTGAGTCTGTGTTGTGTTATTTTTAGCACTCCCATTGTTTTATGCACTACACTCAGTCTGCTGCTTATTTCTGAGTGTGATAAATGCAGCCATTAGTTTAAATGCCTTTTTTCAGCTGAAGAGTAGGGTAAAAATACTTCAAAATACATATGCCTGCTCTTTCTCTTCCCTTTTAAGGGAGAACCAGTCAGGATATTAAGTACAATTACTGAAGCTGAAATAACAGCAACAGACACTTTGGAAACAAGTTCTACTGATTCAGAGTCATTTACTTCCAGTTAAGCACTTGGTAGAGTTTACACATCATTTATTAAAGATTTCTCATTACCATACTATTCCAGGCGATGTGATTCACAAGATGCCTGTTTCATTTTTATCCCCATGGACTTTTGTAAATTCTATTCTGCATTGAGTTCAGAATGCGGCATATTAGAACAAAAATCCTACACCTTTATAGTGACAACTTGGGAGGAGGGGAAACACCTTGAGTCCTTGGTAAAAAGCCCCTGTGAAAATCAGCCCAACACTTGGTGGCAACTGAAAGGGCAACTTCATTGTTATGAATGATCAGAAAAGGGAACTTTGTGGGGCTGTATGTTAGTTAACATAACCATAGAAAAGCTCAGGATGTTACTGGTTCAAATCCACACAGAGGCAGAAACCTTTTAGGGAGATGGGTGCAGTCCAGGTAGGCCGGAGCTGCTTCCTCTGAAGAGCTGCTTGCAGTCAGTGATGACCGAGCAGTTAACATGCCACTCTCCATATGCCATGGACTATAACTTCCAACTTTCCTGACCACTGGCCATGCTGGAGCCCAAAAACATCTGATGGGCACCATGATAGCTGTGAACAATACTGAGCTGGATGGACAAAAGAATCTGACTCGGTATAAGGCAACTTATACTATATATTCACAGAACTGAAAATAAAACAGTGCCATTATTTAAGTCTGTGGGGTATTCCTTCCTTATCTGAGTGCAGTTGTGGTGGTAGAGGGTCCCGTGTTTGGATTAGAATGAGGGGGCAGCTTCCTTCAATCCCAAGATTTTGGAACTCAGGAGGCAGAACTTTCCAGGAATTGATGTGTTCATGGTCAGTCATGTCCAAGTATGGGAGCATCGTTTGGAAGGGAGGGGGAAGGAGCAAGCCATTCATTCATTCCCTCCCATCCAGTCAAACAGAGGCAGCTCCTTTCTTCATCAGTTAGGCCACAGCTAACAGATGCTGTTCTGTGGATAGTTCTATTAGCCAGATGCATGAAATACTAGCATTGAGATCATCAGATGAAACTGACAGCTCATACAGGAATTAACATTTGGCACAGAATTATTCGCGATTCTCTTCTTCAATTACTTTAAAACAAAACAGCATTCCCATACCACATGACACTGCTGCTTTTTCATACTTCCCCACATTGGCCCTCATTCTAGAGAGATGTTCAGCATGTTTATGTTGTAGTGGGTAGGCCCCATTTCCTGGTAATGTTTTAATGAAAGATTAGGAGCATGGGTTTGTTGGCTATTTGCAGATTAGTTGCGCTGCAGAAAGCTTGCTGGGGAGACCACACATCACAAGGAACACAAAATAACTTTAGCTAGGTTTTAATAACAAAAACAAAAACTCCTTTTACATTAAATATATCAATAAGCACAACCCAACCACCAGGGTACTGAGAGAGCTAGGTGCTGCTCTTTATATACTATACCCAATTGCTGACACAGCTTAATTAACACAACTTAACAGCACCTGCTATACTTCTTCACAGCTGTAAAACTAGGTCACGTTATTTGCTCTGGCCCTTAAAGAAATACACATCTTGTGGAACAATAATGAACCTTCAAATTTAAAGAGACAATTCAACAGGGTTGCTCTTTAGAAGAGAGTCGATATCACATTCTGCCCTTCACCTTAATATCTCTTTAGTGAGACTCCAAAAAGGGCTACAGTGAGTGGAATCTTTATTTAACGAGGAAGAACCATGGTTCACTGGTAGAGCATCTACATTGCTTGAAAAGGTATGAGGTTCAGTCCCCAGCATCTCCAGTTTGGGCTGGGAATGGCTCCTGCCTCAAGAGTGGCTACTGGTCAGTGTTGACAGTACTGAGCTAGGTGGACCATTGGTCTGGCTCAGTATAAGGCAGCTTCCTCTGTTCCTAAATCAAACAGACTTTTCATCTTGGCATTCTGTTTATCTTTTATACATCTGCCTTTTTATTTTCACCATTTCAAAAAAGCACCTACCGCTCCGGTTTCAAGAGGATTGCTCATAAATAATTATCCTTCTCTTTTGCAGGTTCAGCAAGATGAAGTGACTGAAATAGACATCTTGGTAAAGGACTTAAGAGTCCTTAGGCACTCCAATTACACTGTTCCTTTGAAGGAAAGCATGCTGTATTCCATCCCCAGAGACAACGATATCTTGTTCACACTTCCAAACATTGCAGGAAAAGGTATGCAGTGATGTTGATCTCTGACAAACCGGTTTGGCTTCTTCATTACAGAAAGTGTCGTCATAATTTTTTGCCTTTTCATTTAAGTTTTCCTGTATTACTTTTCAGTATCCATACACCGAAAGGGAGAACATCCAATCTATTTTAAGTTGATTGATTTTAAAATGTCTATAGGCTGCTTTCCCGATGTTCTAAGTGGTGTGCATCATTTAAGAACAACTTGGTAAGATGAAAGCAGCAAATAATGATAAAACAATCCCCAGACTAGTGAATCAGCCAAATGCCAGCTAAGAAGTCTTTTGAGTCTTATGGGAAATGGCCAGAAATTGACTCCTCAATTTTAAAGGCAGGCCAAATTTGTTTGTTTGTCATTCTTTTTAGTACGTTGTATTGTGAAACAAAATGCACAAGTATATTTGGATATTCTCAAAATGTAGCATTACTTTGTTATTTTGCTTGCTTGCTTTCCCCTGGAATTATCTATGGAGTTGGGGAAGCATCTACTTGTTAAGCTAACCTCTTTCTTTTCATTTTAAAAAATAGATATTGAAAGCCCACTACAAACAACCAGTCACTACCTTCTAAGACAAGTAGAAACTACGGTGGACGAAGAGACAATGCCTGGCAAGTTGCCAGAGACTCCTCTCAGAACAGAGCCTCCATCCTCTTATAAGGTCTTTTCTGTTACTGTTACACCACTATTGTAGGGTGGGGCATGCTTGTGAGACATTCCAGGAGCCTAAATTATGTGGGGGACAACAAAACAGCAGGGCAGAGTTCTGCTGGGACAGAGGAAACTGCTCCCTACCCTTTCCGAAAAATATCATAGAGTTATTCTGATTGCAGAAGGGACTTCAACCCAAAACTCCAGTGGTAGGGAAGGCCAAGAGCTGGGCGTACATGAACCTTTCAGAGATGAGAATTCACAGTGCCCGAGGCCAAGCTTGTGTGTTTTCAGCTCCTTTCCTCCTGGGATATGAGAGCACAAGTGTCTTTTTTACACATTCAGCTGAACTCTTACTGGTTGGGAGCATGGTCTTCCTCCTGCTCTACAAGATGATTGAACATATGTGATGTTCATCAAGGAGCTGAATGTTTCTTGCCCTGTAACTGAACACAAAAGAGAAAAGTTAATTTAAACATGAAAAAGAAAACATGAAACCAAACTAATAACCAAATGTATTATAGTCAAAATCGTGTGCAAAAAAAGACATCTATACCTTGAGCTAAAATGTATTGGTATTTGTATGCTAATTCTAGAAGTTTCAGATCCAAGATAAGTGAATTAAAAGTTCCTGGAATTAAAGAAAAGCATATATTTAAAACATAGTTAAAATATCAGAAACCTAATGGTGATAATCTATTTCCTACTCTTGGGTATAAAAATCCACAGGCCCCACTTGGAGTAGTGTTAGTCTGCATCAAAGAGGACATTACATACAATAAATTAAAAATCATAAAAGAAGAAATCCAGTCACAGAAATACCAGGCCTCCAAAATAATATATTATGAACATGTTATTATGCTCCTGACCAAAACTCTGGTGATGATTTTCAGACAGACAAGCCGGGTAGGCAGCCAAAGGAGAAACTATTGTGATAATGGACAACTTAAATTATCCTCACTTTGGGTAAATAGCAGGTCATAACAAAAAGACAAATTTCTAGATCTAATAAATACTTGTGCCTCAAATTCAGCATTTCATAATCAGTGTAAGCTTGCCCAGAAAGCGCAGTAGCGTGGCATTCAATTTCAGAAGAGGAAGTGTCTAAAAATGAGAGGTTAGTTACAAAGGAAGTTAAAAAAAATTCTGCTTACTGCTGCAGTCCCCAGAGCCATTTTCCACACTGTCACCAATGGTTCCCCAAGTCTCTGGAACAGATTTTTGACGGACATGGCGGGGCTATAGAGAGAAGTAGTAAATTGGCACAAACGACTTCTCCTTCTCTTATATAAACAGACCCCTCTGCTAGATCAAAAGCTGTTCCAGTATCACCCAATAACTATAACAGAGTCAGATAAAAATGTACAGGTGCAAACGAGTCCAAGAGAACGGCAGTGTGGTTAAATAGCAACGTCAAGGAAGCTGTCAAAGGCGAGTTAGTATCCTTTTTGAACAAAGGAGGGAAACAAAACAAAATCGGCCGAAACAAGTGTAAGTTTATGAGGCAAGCACAGAAGGAATTTGAGAAGCTTCAGGCAACTGTGGGGGTGGGAGAGGGGAAGGGAAACTTTCCTTCCATGATCTTCTTTTTGTTCACTTATCTTAAGATCTAAGTATCTGTGTGGGTTCAGCATATATATCATGTGCTGAAGGCATAGAAGAGGAAAAAGCTGCTGCCGTCATGCGGTGTTTGCAAACTTGACCTCTAAACTGGCCACTGTTGGATAGAGTGCAGGGCTAGAGCCACCAGTCTGATCTGCCCCCACTAGTCTTAATTTCTCAACGGGATGTGAAAGATGCTTTATTAAGAGTGACTCATGCCCACCTTTTACTGTCAGCCCACTGTTTATTTATCAGTAAATTAATAGTGGTTGAGAGCTAAAAAGATCATTTAAATTGGAGCAGTTGGGCTTCCAAAGAGGATCTATGGTCTGAGACTTGAAACAGATATACCACCTTCTGTGTTTAGTGGATCAGGGCATCAGTGATGGGTATTTAACTGGCAGTATTGTTGCATTTGCAGGTGATGTGCCAGTGGGTGGAATACTTGAGAAAAGAGCTCTGCAGGTTCTGGCTCCAGTCCTTTCCAGTGTTCTTTGATCTAATGTTGGTCATTGTTGTTGGAGTTGTTGGAGCAGCTTTAATCATCAAAGTCTTAAAAGTGTTTTGCCCCTCATGTGAACCCAGGTAAATGCCTTTCTACATTTCATTCTGTAGAAGCAAACTGTTACTTCAGGAAAAAAGGAGCTTATTTCTGACTACTGTTTTCTTTCCCTGCTAAAATTCTAGTGAGCATAGTCCAGTTCCACAAATGTAGCTCTCCTAAAATATTATAATATATTGACCCTTTTAAAGCCATTCTTCTGTATTTCAGGTGCAGCTGTTTTGAACAGTTGCTCTTCCTAATAGGCACTATAAATATAAATGCAGAAGACAAACTTTTTAACAGTCTTAGCTTTCCATGCTTACATATCTGTTGAAGTAAACTTGTTTTTTGTTGTAGTTTTCAGTTCTGAAGCTGAAATAACACTGTTAAACTGGGCATGACAACTGGTAAGAAAAACCTTGAATTTCTGAAGTCTAGATTTTAATGACTACCTGCTTCTTTTTCAGGGGAGTCCTTCAGGTTGATCTCAGTGTCGTCCCTGTGGTTGGGATCAGCTTACTTCCAGATATTCCAGAGAAGACAGATAATATAGAGGAAAAATGTATTTAAACACATTCACCTTAATTGTATGAATTTGTTGACACGGTATTTGACACTTGATTCTTAATATATTGTGTGCCCTTTCCTATACAGACTATGAACTATCAATGTTTTAAAATGTTTTAAGAGGCCCCAAAGACTACATCTCCACTTCAACCACCTTAATAAGTTATTGACAGAAGGGGGGGGAAATGGCAGTTTCCTTCCATGAGAACTTCAGCAAGTTCTAACTTCTATGAAGTAATTTCCCATCTCCTCCGACTACACTGGTTGCATGAACCTGCCCCACTAATCTAAATAACCTGCTGCCTTGAAACATCCTGAGATTTCAGTAATGATACGTGAACATAATTAAGACTGCAGCCTTAAGCTCCACAGAGCCATGAAAATAATAAGTGATTAGACCCCAGCAACATGGAACAGCATGGACAGGATTGTACACACCTGTGAGAAAAGGAAAGCTAATTTAGGCCTGCTGTCCTTAAGCGTGCCTTATGGGAGAGGTCGAGAGATAGCTTTCATCCTGCTCTTACAACAAATTCAGTATTGGTGCAGTGCTTTTTGGTGCATGAAAGGCAATCTAACATTACAAGCACTTTATTCAGTCATTTTTTTAAAAGGCCTCTTCCCACTAAAAGTTGTGTTTGTAAACCTGTACTTCTTGAAGTTGCAGTACAGTATAAATGCCTCTTACCCAAGAGAAAATGTCTTCAAGATCCCGATTTACTAAGAATTGTTTTACATACAGATTTGTACGATCACAGCTTTACAATAAATCCTTATCTGTTGAGAGAAACTGGAGGCCTTGTATCATTCATGTCTACCAAGGACAGCAAGGCCCGACCCTTGCACAACTGGTTTGTTTCGTATATTTTACAGGGGGTGGTTTATTTCATAGAGCTGCTAGACTACCCTTCAGCATTGCTGCTCCGAAGATGCCTAACAAAAACACAGATTTATTTAACTGCTTAGAGGCGAGGAAAGCAGCAATGTAAAATAAATTCTCAGCAGCAGATAAAAGACCCAATCACAGACTTAAAAAACTTTAGGACTGTGTTGAAGGGATGCGGGTGGCGCTGTGGTCTAAACCACAGAGCCTAGGGCTTGCCAATCAGAAGGTTGGTGGTTTGAATCCCCGCGACGGGGTGAGCTCCTGTTGCTCGGTCCCAGTTCCTGCCAACCTAGCAGTTCGAAAGCACGAAGTGCAAGTAGATAAATAGGTACCGCTCCGGCGGGAAGGTAAATGGCGTTTCCGTGTGCTGCTCTGGTTCGCAAGAAGCAGCTTAGTCATGCTGGCCACATGATCTGGAAGCTGTCTGTGGACAAATGCCGTCTCCCTCGGCCAATAGAGCGAGATGAGGGACGCAACCGCAGAGTCGTCTGTGACTGGACCTAACGGTCAGGGGTACCTTTACCTTTAGGATTGTGTTGAGTGTTGCTCAGCTGACCATAAGGAGTCTGTCAGCAGAAAGGGAGGGAAGCAGCATCTCCTCCCCTGCACATCCCTCCTAAGTTAGTCTGGAGGGCTGGGGACTTTCCAGAGCAGATTTGGAGAGAGGAAGGGAAGTTGCTTTGCTCCTTATTCTGCTGCTGGACGCCTTACCTTCAGCCAAGCAAAACCACTGAGTACAGCTGAATGATCAAATGCTACTTTGGGGGCTCTTTCTACAGCTGAAAGATGGCACATAAATGCCTTTATAACATGAAAGCTAAAAGGCCTGGGGAAATAAAAAAAATATTTGCTTGGTGCCAGAAAGATAACGGAGGATGCAACAACTGAAAAAGCCCATATCCTAGCTGCTACCTGCATTACCTTTGGAAACGGGAGGACCCTCATCTCAGCATGAGGGCAGGTTCATGTGGCTATCAAGCCTATGACTTCACATGAAAAGAATGCCTTCAAATATTTTATATTGAAAAGTACTCCATTTTCGAGATAACTGCCATGCTAGAACACAAAGCACTACATATTCATAATACTGAAATGCTACTGCTGCTTGGTGAATAAGGTCTCCAGAGCAAAGTGTGAGACAAGGCAAAATATTTATTTTCTTACCAGCACCATGTTACCCTTTATATATTGCCATTGGTTTTCTCCTGTGAATTCTCCTTGTGCCATTTGTGTTTCCCAGCACCACCTAGCATTGATTCCCATTGAATGTTTATGTCATTCGCTAAAGTTACAGAATTAGGGCACTGTTAGTGAGTGGTTCCTTAGGCTGTATGGATGGGAGATTGCCTGTTCCTGATGGGATTATATACTCTGAAGGAGCAGGTATGTATTTTGGGGGTCATTTTGGATCCTTTGCTGTCACCTGAGGCTCAGGTGGTTCACTTTTACTTATCATTAAAAGTGTAGGCAAACAGCAGAGCAAGCTTACTCTATTTGAATATAAAAAATTGAAAATGTGGATCTATGTCAAAAGGTTTTCACCCTGTTATCTGTAAATAGGTACCTATAACACTTCCCAACTAATACTATTGCATTAGTTGGGTGCATAGATGGAAGTAAGACTAGTTTACATGCAAATACCTTGTGCAGAGAACAGAAGGGACAACTGGTGCAAGAGGTAAAAAATGAGCTGCAGTTTAAAAAACTAACTTTATTAAGGATATTGCTGTTAACTGTAATTACAAAAGTTAAAAAATAGTACTCAGTGCCCTGTTGCACTACTTTTTAATTACTTCTGGAATTGTTTGAAGACTTAAGGCAGATATCTCAAGGTAGGAAGGCTTAGCATGATCCAAATTCGAATATCCATTTCTCATATTTTTCAATGTCCGCAGCACAGACTGACTTCGAAACTTTCTTTAAAGCCATTTCAAAATCTTCCATTGTGGTTGGCATGTGCATTTCATCTCTGGAAAGATTTCGGATTTCTTCTGGTGTCAAGCCTTCAATACGCCTTCTCATAGCCATTAGTGAAGCATCCCTGTTGGTATCCAAGATTAGACTTAATGAGAACACACAATGCCACTGGTCCTAAGTAAATGGCTAACAGTAGCTGTAGATGAACACTGGCATGCTTAAAATATCAAACAGAGACTGCTTGGAAAGTTTGACCTTCAGCACACAAACGGAAACACATCTGAGGACTTCGTACTGTATTCAGTACTGCATGGATAGGGAACCTGTGGCTCTCCAGATGTTGGAGTCAGTCCAGCAACATCTGGAGGCATGCAGGCTCCCACTTCTACAACGGTGGATTAATAACAGTTCAGTAGATCACATAAATCTATTGCAGTAATTTGGAATCTGAGACCCAGCTTGAAACCCAGCTTACAGAGACACCTTTTTATCATTCTTTTCTCTCTCTCTGATCATGCATGTCTTATCCTTTGTACAGTGGTATCTCAGGTTACATACGCTTCAGGTTACAGACTCCGCTAACCCAGAAATAGTACCTCGGGTTAAGAACTTTGCTTCAGGATGAGAACAGAAATCGTGCAGTAGCGGTGCAGCAGCAGCAGGAGGCCCCATTAGCTAAAGTGGTGCTTCAGGTTAAGAACAGTTTCAGGTTAAGAACAGTCCTCTGGAACGAATTAAGTACTTAACCCGAGGTACCACTGTATACTCACAGAAACCGCTACACATTTTTGGTATCTCCCTTCAGCAAAATATCACAAGAATCCAGGAAGTTGCCTTATGCAGAGTCAGAGCATTGGTCCATCCAGTTCAGTATTGTCTACACTGACTGGCAGTGGCTCACTTGGATTTCAGGTAAGTGATATTTCCAACCTAGGAATTTATGCATTCGGAGCAGATGCTCTACAGCTACAGCTCTGTCAAATATCAAAACTGCCTTCAATGGGAAGACAGGAATTTTGGTATTTCAAACAGTGACACTGGCTAGGCTAATAGATGACAGAAGGCAAGGAGTGTGGAGTCATTTTGGAGGGGATGATATGGGCATTGCCCTCTTTATTTTGCAAGGGCTGAACAGATTCACCTACTGAGAAAAGGCACAAGTAGTGCAGTTGAGACAGGTATGGGGTTAGAGAAAGATTTACTGAGTGAGGCAGGAAAAAAATAATGGAGAGGGAGTAGAGGGGAGTGGAAGAAATAAGAGAAGGTAACTGATGTGGATGAGGAAAAAGTGAATATGGCCAGAGAAAAAGGATAAAACAAAATGTAGAGCGGAGAGGAACAATACATGAGAGAAGGAAAAAACCCATCATGTGGCAGAGAATGGGGTCTAGGGGGGAAAGGTATACAAACCTGCCATTCCCCAAGTTCAAGGAAAGTAGACAAATAGGTTGAACCTATCTGCTTTCCTTGCACTAGAGGAGAATGAAGAGGGAGAAGAATAAAGACTGCCTGGCTGGGAAGTAGTTTCAGTATAATTTTTTTATCAAAGCAGAAGTAAGCCAGTGGACAAACGGCAACATTAATGTATTTTCATAAACAAATTTTGGATTCCAATAGAAGCCCCAATTAAATTATTATTCATTCACATTTCTGAGTAGGTATGCTTAAAACAGGCCTTAATTATTTTAGAAGTGTTACAGTTTTAACGTACCTGCACACATTAGTAATGTCAGCCCCGGAATAACCTTCCATATTTTGTGCTATATTGGCAAGGTCAACATCATCAGCAAGTTCCAACTCTCGCAGGCTTATTCTTAGAAGTTCTTCTCTACCTTTGGCTAAAATGGAACATTTTTTTAAAAGTAACAATATAAATAGTTTGAACCACATAGCATAGTTACTAACTTTCACAAAATGCTGAGGCTTTCAAAAATGGGTTCCTAAACATGCACTTAAGTTCTGCTTTTTGCCACCCGAGAATCTTGTGTGCCAAAGTTTACAAGCAACACTACCAAGGAAGGGAAGTGATTTTCACTGCAACCCAAACTGCCACCCTAATCGCAGCTCTGGAGGTTCAGGGGACTTCCCAGGGGAGAAGGGAACACTGGGAGGGAAGACTGGGAGCTGCGGAGCCTCTATTGCATTTCTGTCCCTTCCATAGTAGGCGGCACAAATCTGGGATTCTACTTCTTGGGGGAGTATTTTCCCCGGAGGCCACTTGGAAGCATCACCCCTATTTCCCAATACAGTCCTATACGAAATTCAGGTTCAGAATTCAAAATTCAGGATAAATAAAAAGGTTGGTTTCCCCCAAAATGGATGTTGTTCTACCTGATGGTAAAGGAATATAAATTCTCTTCTCCAGCCGCCGTCGTAAGGCCTCATCAATATCCCATGGGAAATTAGTAGCAGCTAGTACCATAACCATTTTGGAAGGGTCATCATTTTCAGAAGCCCCTCCAACACCTAAATCAGAAGGAAAGAGGAAGTTATAAGGGGAGGTCACAAAATTCTGGAAGCTATCCAAAGTTAAAGCCAATGTGAATTTTAATCACCTGCATAAAATGGCAACAGATTTGCACTGAACAATTTGAATAAAGTTTCTCTTGGCTATTGAAGCAGCTCCCCCTGCTGCTGCATTTAATTACTAAAAAAGAAAAACAGGAGCAGAACGACTAAGACAGCTTTGTAAAGAGGGAAAACACTTTTCAGAAGTCTATCCACTGGACTGCAAAATTAAGACTGTTCAATGATTCCACAACCACAGTAATTCAGACAGTGGCTACATCCACACGATACACGTACAGCACAAAACTACTACTCTAAACAGTCATACATAATTTCAGATCCAAAGCAGAAATATTAGTACAGTGTTGCTACTATAATGTCACATCAAAGTTCCTACTTTGAGCTCCACATCTCTTTAACACAATGTGAACTGAGCTTATTTACCATCCATCTGAACGAGCAATTCTGCCTTCACCCTTCGGCTGGCTTCATGCTCCTCAGAAGTTCCTCTGCGACTACAGATAGAATCGATTTCATCTATAAATATTGTTGTTGGTGCATAGAATCGAGCCTGGAGAGACAAGATGAAGGAACATCAATTGAACTTAAATCACCAGAAGTACCATTGGGCTATATTTAACAACTTACTTCACTAAAACATGGCATATAACCTTGAAAGTCCATACAATTACAGTTTTCCCCTCTCAAGTCAGCAACCAGCACCAGATTTAGGGTGATCCGGGTGGTTCTCCTGCACAGGGTGCCAAGCAGAGAGGGTGCATCATCATCGCTATATTTATATGGGTACCTACTCAAAGTTTTTTGGGAGGGAAGGGGACAATGCCAAATTTTGCCTTTTCTCAGGGCACCATATTACCAAAGTCTACCCCTAAAGCAACAATCTTGGGTTCCCAGACACTGGACTTCAACTGCCATTTCTAGCCAGCATGGCCAAATGTTATGCATTAATCCAACATCCAGAGACCCAACAAACTTTCAAATAAAATTCTGGGCAGCATGCAAGCAGGCTTTGGAATGCTTCATAATAAATTTTAAAAATTGTCCAGTAGCACCTTAGAGACCAACTACGTTTGTTCTGGGTATAAGCTTTCGTGTGCATGCACACTTCTTCAGATACTGAAGATACGTATCTGAAGAAGTGTACATGCACACAAAAGCTTATGCCCAGAACAAACCTAGTTGGTCTCTAAGGTGCTACTGGACAATTTTTAAACTTTTTTTGACTGCATCAGACCAACACGGCTACCTACCTGAATCTAGTAAAGGTAAAGGTACCCCTGCCCGTACGGGCCAGTCTTGCCAGACTCT
Organism: Podarcis muralis; assembly: GCF_964188315.1. Classification (NCBI taxonomy): domain Eukaryota; kingdom Metazoa; phylum Chordata; class Lepidosauria; order Squamata; family Lacertidae; genus Podarcis; species Podarcis muralis. The sequence goes on along the minus strand of NC_135657.1, from coordinate 56,691,708 downwards.
GGGGTTGTGCGCCCATCTCACTCAAGAGGCCGGGGGCCAGCGCTGTCCGGAGACACTTCCGGGTCACGTGGCCAGCGTGACAAAGCTGCATCTGGCGAGCCAGCGCAGCACACGGAAACGCCGTTTACCTTCCCGCCAGTAAGCGGTCCCTATTTATCTACTTGCACCTGGGGGTGCTTTCGAACTGCTAGGTTGGCAGGCGCTGGGACCGAGCAACGGGAGCGCATCCCGCCGCGGGGATTCGAACCGCCGACCTTTCGATCGGCAAGCCCTAGGCGCTGAGGCTTTTACCCACAGCGCCACCAGCGTCCCCAGTACCTGAATCTAGATTCATTTAAAAAGTAATAGAAGTTATACATTAACTTGAATAGTATGAAACCAAGGGAGGTGCTACTATGCAATTCACTGCTAAGTGGCAAAGCAACCTGTAAGACTTTAAATGGAGAGGGGTGGTGTGGGAATGAGGCTGGCTACACACACACACCCCTCTACATTTTGTGATGCAACTGCATCATGCTTGTCTGGTAAAGGAGAATAGCCCATTGCAGTCAGATAGGACTGGTACTATGTTAAGACATAATTATGACAGTACAAGGAGTCTTGCCCACGATAGCCCAACGCTGGTCAGGCCTGCTCAACCGACCAATGTAACACAACAACCATTACATACAAATATGCCTACCCTTTAGCTGCTGTACAACTAGAAGTCTGAAAAATCTTAAATATAAATTTAAGACAAGAAGCCAGGTATATTCTAGAAACTATTATTCATCCAAAATATATATCAAAGAACCAACAGTGAACTCTAAAATCACCATTTCAAATAGAAGTCGAACAAGTTTTTCAGATTCTCCTCTGTATTTTGAAGTAAGTGTTGACGATGATATGTTGAAAAAGGTTGTCTTGCATTCAGTAGCCACAGCTTTTGCAAGCAGCGTTTTTCCAGTGCCAGGAGGACCAACCATCAAAACACCCTATGTAAAAGAAAGGAAGTCCAAAAAAAGGTTCAGAAAGTTTCTCATTTGAGATATCTAGAACACATTTTCCATTGGAAATTGCTTTAGAACTTCCTTTTCTCCAAATGTGCTTTAATATCATGTCTAAGAAAATGGTATCCTAGCTTTGAGGATCAGAACAGCAGGCATTCTTACTTAACTTGTTTACGTATCCAGATCACTACACATTGCATTCAGTGGAATTGTGATATATTTTGCTCTATTGCTAAAATGTGAGAAATACTAGCCATACAATAATTGCATTCAGATTTTAGGTTAATACTAACTCATCATTTTCTCTTAATAAAATTGTGCCCAATCAGGACATAAGAAAACATTATTAATTCAAAACTAAATTGCATGATTTTACCTTCCAGGGCCTTCTAATCCCCTTAAAGAATTCTGGCATCCACATGGGTAAAACCACTGCTTCCTTGAGCAACTTTTTAGCTTCCACTAAGTCAGCTATATCATCCCTGTTTAAGAAAAGAAATTAACAGATTACAACATGCTAGAAGCAACTAATTACTGTTCCATTCAAGAGTCCCTATCACAGTTGGACAGTAACCTTGGGTTAGCTTCTAAAAGATGCATTCCTACCTGCAGCTGAAACCTTCTATGACTCTCTACAGAAGAATATCAAATAAATAGTTTCTCATTTGAATTCTATCTGCTCCCAGGTGTCAGCATTCTGTTCCAAGTAAATTTGCATACTCTGTAATTCCGTTCCAGGAGAAAACTATCAGTACATCAACACGCTTGTTGTTTGTACAAAATGTTCTTACACATGGAAGTCTATCATAAAGTTGTTTTTAATATAAAAAGTTCAGGTGTTTTTTTCATTTAAGCATTTCAGTAATATTTATCATCCCTTAAAGTAACCTGGCTTAAAATGCTCTCTGAATGCAGGCACCACATTCAGTTACATTTTGACTTTTTAACACACCAAGTTAAAATATGATTTTATATATAAACCAAGGCTAAAAGTGATTAGAGGTGAAGCTTTATAAATACGTGCATTTGTTATATAAATTATAAATATTCAAGAAGTCAAAAACCACAGAAAGGTATTCAGTGGGTGTCCCACTGCTGACAGAAAACATATATTAGCAGACTGAGCAGGCTGGCTGTTTCCAGCAATTCCTCCTCCCCCTGCAGCCCCTCAAACCACCTCCTGCTCTGGAGAGTTTCAAAATATAAATTAAGTAACAAACAAACAATCAATCACAACCACAACCGTTACATTCTAAGTTGTGGAGAAACATTATTTTGTACAGTATGTGCCAGCCCTTTCTTTGGGCACAAGTAGCCTAATATTATTCATGTTTACTCAGCAGGGCACATTCCTCAGGATTTAGTAAGAATGAAGTGTTTCAGTATGAAGGAATTTGCTTTTAAAGTACAGGTTCATAATAGAAACAGAAACCAATCCATTGGTTGTATATGGCAAGTAAAGACCAAGGAAAGCAGGCAATTTGCTTCTCTAAGTCAGAAGAGTGTTCTCCCCCCCCCCCCCCTTTCAGGCATTGAGCAGGCCCAAATACAGACTACACAAGCTCTAATTTTAAGATGCACAAACTCATTCTCCCACCCTCACTGAAAACTGGCTCATGTAATATTCTAAGAAAAATTCTGTTGGGGCAAACTGATAATCTTTTCCAGGGATTCTTGGTGCAAGTGTATATGTTAAGCTCATTTTATAACATTCTTGCCTTATGTATACACAAAGGAGAAAAATGTTAATTCAGATAATTAGCAACTCTTAACAACTGTTGACTCGCCCACATTGGGACAGTAGTCATTTACGCTTCAGCCACTAAAACTACATCCTGTTCATAGCAAATACAGGGTGCCAACCAATGAGTGAATGGCCACTCAGCTGGCTACGTGGTAACAGGATTGCTTCTAAGCAAGGAAGTCTGTATAGCAGCATTAGTTAAGAGTATGCTTATTATTCTTTCAGACCACTGATGTTGTGGTATAGCATCTAGTTGTGTACCATTATTTTGCTGTTCCTGGCTGCACAGTAGGTATGATGTGGTGATATCCCCTCTATAGAAGCCTTGTGCTAGATTCAGCTGAACGATGCAAATAAGTTGGCAGGTCACAGTGGACAATATTTTGCACTGAGCTAGGCCTGATACACTTAATTCCTTGAATGTAATATCTTGCCGTAAACTGAATGAAAAATATTATTAATGGAAGACCTACAATCTGTTGTCAGGTTAAATTTAATTTTTAACCAAGCATTGGCATTACCCTCTTTAAAGGATTGAGCTTACACACATACTTCCCAAGTAAAAAAAATTACAGAGATGGGTTACACTTACCATCGAACATTGGGATTTTGGGAAATGATGTCTCTTTCCAAAGCTTCTACTAAGTCTTTGTCGTATCCAGTGCTATCAAATTTCTTTGGCTCAGATTCTGAAATGTCAGACGAGGGCTTATTCTGCATTACAAACACAGTTTGCATATCAAACCTACATTTGTTATTTTAAAATTGTCCACACAATGAATCACTATACCTGGCTTAATGCCCGCTTAATTATAATAGAAGCAAGGGCCCTGTAGGCAAAAGTGGGCATAGTCTACACAGCTTACAGCCATTCCAGAATAATGCAAATTCAAGATGGAAATATGGCACTGGGTGGAACTATTAAAATCATCCCCAAGCGCAGGCTAGCTAATTCAGAAGTCAGCTGAGCCATAAACTGATCTGGCACCTTGTTATAATAAATAATTCCGTTACTGAATTGTGGCATTAGGTATATTTATATAGCATTTTACAATGGAAATGTTTTGTAAAAGCACCCACGGCTCCACCCAAGATTATCAAAGGCTGGAAGGACATAGTGGAGGTCTCTGCTAGTGGAAGAGGGGAAACCATTTTTACCAACCCCATTGATCCCTTCCCCAAAGATATATTCTGGAGCGTTGAGCAGTGCTGGAGTGCCATGGTGGGTGTTGGTGAAAATGGTCCCCTTCCATTAACTGAAGCCTCTACTATATCAAGTTATTCTGTGAATGGAATGACTCCATCCATTTGTGGAAACCACAGGAGAGGGGAATGCTGTTGTGCTCGAATCCTGCTTACTGGTTTCCCACAGGCAGCTGTTCAGCCACTGTGAGAACAGGATACTTGACTAGATTGGCCCTTGGCCTGATCCAGCAGGCGCTACTTATGCTCTTATTAAATACACTATAGCCTTCAGACTCTCTGAAAGGAAATTCTAATAATATTCATCTTTGTACCATTTGACAAAAACGCCACGTTTAGTTTCATTACGGCTGCAATTCTATACACATTTACCTGGAAATATGCACTACTGAATGTAATGGGGCTTCAAAATTGACATGTTTAAAACTACTCTTCCCTAAAACCTTACACCTCCTGCCTCTTGAGAATGTTGACAGTGTATATGAGAGAGATCCAAATGGTGAGAGGGGCACTTCTAAGAACTAGCTTCACATTTTAGACACTTACTTTTTCTTCTTTCATTTTATTCTGCGGATCCTTCTTTTCCCGGCCACGGATTATTTTGCCTTTATCGTTAGAGCTTCGGGAGGAGGGACGGCTGGAGACTTTAGGCGCTGCACTCGCTCGATTATTTTGGCTCCTGCAATCACTGCAATGAGCAGACTGACGTTTCCTGGCTCCTGGTGAACTTCTGGTTAGTTAGAAAATGGAAAAGAGAAAACTGTAATAAAGCTAAACTAAAGCAGCTTTCAACATAGGGACAAGTGCATAAGCATTTTGTTTGGACCTAGGAGGATCTGAATAGTTTACATTATGGGGCAATAGATCTTAGGAATCCCCCCTCCTGGGCAAGGTCTGTGCTGAGGCTCCATGTGGACTGCTAAGGTATATTTACCGGGGACAGCGCAGAAAGCTTTCCCCCTGACTTAGGAACTGGAACCAGTGTGTGGGCCTCACAGACATTTTAAATGTAATGTTTTGGGCTTCCCTGATCCACTTTACACTCTCGGCATCTCTTACCTACGTTCAGCAGGTACAGGCAGGGACCAAACTTCTCCATCATGAGCCGGTAATTCTTGCTGCGCAGCTTTCAAAGGCGTGCTGTCTAATTTAAAGCTTTCTAGTGTTTTCATGATATCCTTCACGTGCTTCGCTTCTACACTTATCTCCTGCCTAACCTGATTGAAAACATGAAAAGGATAGCTTTAACAGGTAGAAACGTGTCCCTAGCTGAGCATACGTAGCTTTAGAAAATAAATAGGGCTCCATTAGAAGTTGCTATAGATGTTTAACTTCAATTGTTTGCTTTTCTTTTCTTCAATTGTTTGTTTTGATAGTGTATCAGTCTTTTATTTTTATCTTTATTTTGGATGAAGGGGCCATTTGGAAGTTTTCAAGATAAATATGTTACTTTATAGGAAGTTGACCTGGTCTACCAAAGATTCCCAAATCCTGCACCAAAATGGGGAACAAATGCACCACTACATGCTAGACTTTTCTTTCAATGGATCTTACATTCAAACTTTTTTACGCTTAAAGTTCATTCCAGAGAATAAAACTTTGTACTGTTTGCAAACTTATGCTAATTAACTTGGAAGTTCATTTGAATGTACCATTCCATATTAAAGGTACAGTATTATTTCTCTGCAATAGCTACTCTTAAGGATCGCCCATATGCTAGGTGCCCTTTGAGGGAGTTATTCCAGAACAGACCTCTGTAATCTAAAGTTCATAGCAAGCACGGTAATGCACCTCAAAAGCCCTCAACTGGTATTTACTGCAGGCCTTTCAAGGTTACTTGGGCTATTACAAGATATTCCAGTACTAAAGAAGCAAGTCATAATGATGCACCATTATTCTATTTATATCCCACTTTAAATATTTATATTCCTGAGGCATATGTAGGATTTCCATGTGGCCTCCCATCCAGGCATTGATCATACCTTTAGTACTGAGAAAGAATACAACTCCCAGTGTGGCAGGAGCAAATTCTCTGACAGGAAATTTCAGATGATCATTCACACTGAGGTCCAGCGCCGAGAGCCTTCTGGCAGTTCTCTAGCTGCGAGAAGCCAAGTTACAGGGAACCAGGCAGAGGGCCTCCTCGGTAGTGGCACCCGCCCTATGGAACGCCCTCCCACCAGATGTCAAAGAGTAGAACAACTACCAGACTTTTAGAAGACACCTGAAGGCAGCCCTCTTTAGGGAAGCTTTTAATGTTTAACAGACTACTGTATTTTAATACTTTGTTGGAAGCCGCCCAGAGTGGCTGGGGAAACCCAGCCAGATGGGCGGGGTATAAATAATAAATGATTATTATTATTATTATACATGAAAGAACCACAATATGCCAGAAAAAAATCACATTTTTCTGTACATAAAGTTGTGTTTTTGAAAAACATTAAGGGAGAGCATTCATAAATGCAACTCCTCACCAGTAGTCTGAAGTGATACATTCCAGGAAGGGCTCAGATGTTCACATGATAGTGATTAATTAAGACAATTCATCAGAGCAGTAAGTTTTAGATTAATCAACTAAGGCTGCAAATCCAAACTCCACATACCTAGGAGAAAACCCCAGTGAATTCAATATAGGACTTGCTTCTGAGTGGACAAGGTTTGGCTTGAACTTTAATTAAGCACTGGCATCAGATTTTAATCAGTGCTGAGTTTATTTTTGAGGCTTTTTAATTATTAAAATAATAGGTAACTTAAAAATTAAAGGTGCCCTTTTCTCTAACAAATAGTAGCAGCTTTTCTTTAGTAAATGTAAGTCAGGAATTCACCAAGAGGAGGTTTTAGAAATGTGCGTGTTTATAAAATTTAATCGATCTGTTGTAAGCAAATTATTATCAAGCAATTTTTTTAAGCTAAGGACCTTATGAATTAAGTGTAAGTAAGAACCCAATCAATGGAAAAAGGATGACCCACCTGTTGCCATTTCTGCTGGAGGTATGTGTCTTTGACAGAAGAGAGGTATTTATTCATTTGGTCAAGTACTCCCTGGTAATAGACCATTGCAGAGTCATAATTTCCCAGCAAGGCGTACTCACGGGCCAGCTTCACATTCTCACTTATCATGACAAGACTCATGGTCAACATAAGCTGGGGAGGGAAAAAATGCTGCAATTGGAATATACAACAGCTGGGCTATAAAGAAAACCTGTTGAATGTGTAAGGTGGAAATGTGTAAGAATGGAAAGGTTCTCATGCTGTATTTCAATTTTTCATACATTATGTGAAATAGTCTTAGTACTACAGAACACTTATGTTTTGTCACAAAGCCATCTGTCTCAAAGACCTTTGAATCTATTGTGAACATGGCTGTTGTCAAAAAGTCATGACACGAGCATTACTCAATACATAGTTCCAGCATATTCAAACAGTTTCATCTCCAAAGAACTATACTTTAAATAAAGATAGAAGTTGCACATAGTCTGTAAATTTGTCATAATTTACGTTAGACTGTTAATTGTGAATAACTATAACATAAACTGAAGAATTAAATTTTATGGTATATAGCAACCAGACACATGGCTTCCCCTCCAGTCCCAGTTTCATTGCTTTGTATTATTCAAATTCAGAATCTGAAAGATTTCCCCTACCAGTCTTAAAGCACCTGACTTGCATACAGAAGGCCTGAAATTTAATCCCTGGCATTTCCTGGTATGGCTGGGAGACACAGGTGCAATCTACACACACATAAAAAATGTTCTGAAAATGCTTTTTTAAAAGCATTTAAAAAATACATTGAATTTTCCATAAGGTTCACCATTGCCATATAGTGTCACATCGTATATTGCACTTAAAAAGTTTTATTTGCAGCTGTACAGCTGAGTTCACAGTGACCAAGGGCTTTTAAAAACATAGAAGTACATGAGACAACTATGATGGGCAGAAGATGCTCCATTAAAGCCAAGTAAGGGGGAAAAATTCAATTTTTTATCAGAATACATTAAATATCCTGGGCTGCCCATATGTATTACAGAAATGCTATCAACAGGAGGGAGGCTGATGGAAGGAGAAGACACACTGTAGTTGCCCAACTGCATCGTGACTTCTTAATTATTATAAAATGTTCTCTCTTTCTATGACTTCAGAAGTGCTATTCAGCAGCAAGTGCCATTGAGTTAGTTGGAATCTGCTCCCAGCATTCCAAGAGTTCACCCTTAGAAAACCTAATGTATCTTAATGGCTCATTCATAAAAGATCATTGTTCTGGTGAGACATAAATAAGCAGCCATAAATGTTACATTAAATGTTCTGCACTATGTTCTAAGTAAATTAATCTGGTTATCCATGGAAGAGGGATTTAGGATAGAATTACACTTAAAAACAAATGCAGGATCATTTCTGCAGCATTTTGTGTCTAGTGGAAATTTTACACTTTTGATTTCTGCTTGTTTGTAGGTAACACGAGATTAAAACTCAGGGAATGACTCTCACTGAAGTTGGTAAAAGCTCTCTGCTTTATCCCTTTAAAACACATTTCACTGCGTCAAGTGCTACTATGAGATTTCGTACGCAATCCATTCAGAGCTACATGTTGAAACTAGTTATAGGTAACATTTCTGGCTACAGAACTTATATTAATAGAAACTCAAAACACGCTGACATAACTGGCAGTAAGTAGTGCAGGGTGCGGCAGCAAGTTTGCAGCTTCCCCTGCCGATAACACAGAGGCCCAAACTACATTGACCTGATAAACAGCTATTAGTTGAACATTCTACTGATCACCATGTAATTTTTAGAATTTTATTTTATGATATTGGTATATAATTTTGATTTTTATACGTTTTGATCATTTTGTACACTTTTTTTTAAAAAAAACCTGTTTTTAAGTGTCTTAAGTTTTAAAAAAAGTTAAACAAAATTTCATTGAAGATACCAACCACACTTAAATTAATACTAAAATACATTGCTTTGTTTAGTATGTGGCTCTTTAATGGGATTTACTTTGTGTACAGTGCTCTCTCATTTCAAACACTCCTCCTCTGGTTTTCTCCTTGCTTACTATTACTACCGTTTTATTCAGTATTATCTACTTCCTTTCTTTTTTGCCTGCCTATGACTTTTCAGAGCACTCTTATCTCTCGTGCTTTACTGCAAAAACCGAACTGTAATATGCTTTTAAACTCTGGAATCCAAAAAACCCAAATCTCCTTTATGACTTGCCATTACATGCTTAATTGTTTTCATCATCTTGATAAACTTGTAATTTCAAACTAGTTTAGTCATCAGCTCATACTAGCAAACAGGTGTATCAGGTATGAGAACCATTCTTACCCATCCTCAACATCTATGAGAAAGCTTGCTGAAATCTTGGAAGCATGTTTTCTCACACAAGCTGTACACTAAAAACTTCACAGCAGTTTCCAAGACATGTAACAACAGCACTAACAGAAGCTCAGCTTCCAAAGAGAAATTATGAAGCGTATAAAATGCATTTCCAGTCATGACATCATACAGTACTTTAGCATTATGTTTTTTATTCAAACCATCTATTTAAATATATTTTTTTAAAGTGTGTTTGTGTGCTCTGCTGCTAAATGAATCTCTCCCAAAACAATACTTGGGCTGGATCGGGTGTGGGGAGAAAGCGGGTAAGTGCCCCTGGACGGCACATTAGGGGGGGGGGGCTTCAAAATTACTGGGTTCAACACACACACACACACACACCAATGCTGAAAGGAGACAAAAGGCAGGGAGGAGGCTCTCACTTCACATTGGGTCTGGTCTGTTGGGTTGGCAGCAGAAGGCAAACAGCAGCCAGATAATGCAAGCGTGGCAGCAACAGCAGCAGTAGAGCCCAAAACCTTCCCTGCCATTTTTGCCTTGCCTTGCCTTGCCTCACTGTTGCCTGGCAGCCCTTGTTCCAAGACGCAGCAGGTCCCAAGGCAGACAGATGGGCAGCCCTCCTTGTTTTCCTCTTCCTTCCACTTCACCACTACAGATGCAGCTGCACCCCCTCTGCCTCCTTGCTGGAAATGCCCAGGGCAGCACCCACAGATATGCTGTCATCAAATGCCTCCTTTTTTCTCCCACCCGATCCTCAGCTTTCAGGGTACACACCCCGCCACAGGAGATGAGTCCAGATAAGTGCCTCTCCCTCCTTTCCCTTCCAGTCACCTCCTGCTTCCTAGTATCCACTGCACAAAGCAGGGCAAGCACATGAACCCTGGGCAGAGCAAACCAGGAGGGTGGCCCCCTTGCAGGCACTCCCCTATATACTGGCCTCCCCTAATGCTTTACAGTTAGTAACCTGTGTGTGGGCTAACTGGGAACACAGACAGCTTCATACATCCAAGAAGACAGAAGTGTATGTAACTTGATTTCCTCTATTGGATGGTCCTGGCTACTAAACTATTATTATTATTTAATTTTGCTTTTAATTGAATTTTAAATCTGACAGCGAAGTATAAAGGAAACTAGCAACTCATTTTCAAAGCTCCCTTTCCTTGACTTAACCCACCAACCTATATGAGACCTTTTTAAAGCATATGTCTTTAGGGAGAATGGGTGGCACCCTAGGACAAAAAACAAGGCTTTTGCACCCTATGACAAAACTTGTAGATCCAGCACTGAACAATACTACATAAGGAGAGTGTTGCTTCTGAAATGACAATTCAAAATTCTGCCATCTGCTAGAGTTTCACAGTTAATTTTGAAAAGTTATTTGTAAATGGATAACAGAGATAGACAAAAGCATTGCTACCTTCATCCCCTCTGATATGCATGCTACTTTGTTCATTCTTTTACTCTAAAACAGGGGTAAGTCAACCTTTTTATACCTACTGCCCACTAATGCATTTTTCTTGATGGTAAAATTTCCTTACCGCCCACCAGTGCTTGTGCCGTAGAACCCCCTACCACCCACCTAGAATCCTGAAACGCCCACTAGTGGGCGGTAGGGACCAGGTTGACAACCCCTGCTCTAGAAAACCAGAGCATTATGGGCACAATGTACCCAAAGTCAAAGTCCCACCAATATCAATTTTGAGAAAATTAAAACACTGAAATCAAGAGAAAATGCTTGTTGTTGTATTACAGCTTGCTACACTATGCTTCCAGTTCTGACCTGTTTGAAGATTGTTTATTAGGCTCCTGTACACTTATTAGAACCAGAACACTTTGTTGCCATTATTAGTTGTACATATAATAACAAAAATAAAATATGGACTAAATAACAACATTTTGATTACAATGTTTCCAGTTTTTAGAGTCTGAGTGCCTTCACTGAGAAATGTATATCCCTCTTTGCATCTTTTAAAAAACACATTAGTCCAGTAGTAATTGGTGGAGCAGAGCCAACCTTCCTACTGCCTCTGCTGACCCTCTCAGTAATGAGCAGTGACCCAAGTGTTGAAAGGAAATATAAAAAGTGAAGCTTTACCCTGTTCTGCTGAGCACTACTGCCTTAGCCACAAAAGTTATACCCAGATCCCTTGGAAAAGTGAAGAGTGTGGGTGTTCTCTCTTGGGTCTAAAAACCAAGGTGACCGCTGCTTTAGGGGGATTTACACAAACCACAGCAAGCCTCAAGCTCATATTCCTCCTTTCCTCTTCCTGTGTAACCGGGAAGATGACCTTCTGCTGAACCAGGGATAACCAAAGAGGTGTCCCCCAGATATTGTTGGACTACACCCCCGCCCCCATAACCAAATGTCAGGAGTGATGCAGCTGTAGCCCAACATCTGGAGGGCAAAAGATTGACTACCCACAAAATTTCAACAGATGCAATAATTTTATCAAGACCAAATGCCCATTCTTGCAAACTTCAGGAGCAGACCCTGAGTAATCATTTTACATTAGCTCGCTTGCAACAAAAACAGCAATAATGCACAATCCTGATACTGAATTCTCCACTCCCAGTGTTTATTATCTACAGGACAAGAAAACAATGAAATATTTAGTCCTATAAACACCAGCATTGTTTCTAATATTTATATACCATCCTTATTATCAAATTTCAGGGCAGCTTATTCTGAACGTATTTAAGAAATAACACAAAGCATTAATGCAACAATAACAGTGGAAAAATAAAAAAAAATATTTCACTGAAAGCTAGGTGTTTAAAATAAAGGAAATGCTTGATAAAAGTGGCCAAAACACAAGGTTTGTACCTGCCATACTTAAGGGAAGAGGGAATTCCAAGAGCTGGAAAGATCTCCCCCTGGGTGCTTCAGGATGCATGTGTGCAGGTGATGGAATGACTAGGAGGGCCTGATATAGAGAACTCAATTAACGGACAGGATGATATGAGAGAAGGTGCTCCCTCAAGTAACCAAGCCCCAAGTTGTTCAGGGTCTTATATGTCAAGAAGCACCTTGAACCTGCCCCAGTGTAACATGCTCAATGGTAGGCAGCACCATTCAGCAACCAAACCACTGAGTTAGCCGCAGGTCCTAAAGTTGCAACAAGCACAACACAGAGCACATTGCAGTAAACCAACCTGGAAGTTAATGGTGTATAGATTAGCCCTGTCCAAGAATGGCTATGGCTGGTGCACCATTCAAGGCTAGGAAAAGGCACTCCTAGCCTCTGGGGCAACCCATGCCTCCAGTGGCGATGATGGTTCAAGATGTAACCCAGACTACACACCTGAAATTTCAGGAGGTCTGCAATGCAGTCATGCAGCAACTGTGAAAATAGGCAACTTCCATGCTAAAGATCATTAGCAAAGGAATGGAAAATAAAGATCTCAATATCATAATGCCATTATACAAATCTAAAGAAGAAATTATAAAGATGCATAAAATTATGTATTGTTACAAAAGCTGGGTGCCTCCCACTCTCTGCTGAGCAGTGGCAAGAGCTCATGCTCACGGGGTTCCAGGCACTGTGGTCCTTTGAAGAACTGAGACATGGTGGAAACTGTCATGGCTTCAGTCTGCATGGGAGGAGTCCAAATCTTACAGCATGGTCATTTCAAGAGGGCTTGTCCCTGCAGCAGTGAAGCCCTGGAGTCAAGGCATCTCCCTCAGCCAGCCTGCCCAAAGATGGATCCCAGTCTCTCTTCCTCCTCCTCCTTCCCAGACTCCTTTTTCCTGTCACCTCAAACACACAGTCACCCTGCCAACCTTCCAAACCCCAGTCTCTGTTCACACCTTAGGGCAGGGGTGGAAGGACAGTTCTCTTGCATTGCCAAGTTATTTTAATTAGTGGGCCACTGTTAAAATATTGGTCAGATATCACTGGAACTCTATTGTTCCTTGATGGCTCTGTTTTGAATAGACTAGCCCAGAAATTCCTCTGCAGTTTGCACTTCTCCTTTCACATCCCAAATCATCAAAATACTACCATTTATTAATTTCTAGGATTTGTGAGGTGGGGAGCACTCCCAAATCTATAACCGTATAGTATGGAGAACTAGCAGACAGAGAAATTTTTTCCTTCCTCTCTCGTAACTTGGGAACATCCAGTGAAGTTGAATACAGGAAGTTTCCGGACAGGTAAAAGAAAGGGCTTCTTCACACACAGCACATAGTTTAACTATGGAGTTCACTCACACAAGAGGTAGCATCACCAACCTGGATAACTTTAAAAGAGGATTAGACAAATCCATGGTGAATAAAGCTTTCCATGGCTACTCGCTACAATGGCCAGGGCTTCTACTTCCACTTTCAAAGGCAGTACCAGTATGTCTCTGAGCACCAGTTGCTGGGAATCACACTCCTATGGCACAGGGAAGAAAGAAGTCCCCCCCACCCCTCCAATACTCACGATGATGTCCCCACTCCGCCCCCAACCATACAAAAAGAGAGACTGACTTACTCCAAAAGCAGGTGTTGTTTACTCCGGAAAGCAGTCCAAGGAATGGCAGGACGAGTAGCCCGACAGTGACGTCTCCCGCATCACCTGAAATCCTAAGAGAACACGTAACTGAGCAAAGGGCTCTCCAGTCACCCGCAGGATGCCTCACACGGGCAGGTGCTGGGGGGGGGGGCGGGATAGGAAGGGAAGGGAATGCAAAGAAGGTCTCGAGCAGGAGGAGGAGACGAAACAGGGTCTGGAGCCGCAGGAAACCGGGAGCTGGGGACGCGGGCGCCTCCCCTCCAGCCTCTTTTCGGGCCTCCTGGACGAGGAGAGGCTGACCAGCAAAGCCCATTCAAAGCCCTCCCGCCAACGCCGCTCGGGGGGCGACATCCCACTCCGGATGCTATTGTGGGGGGCAGAAGACGCCCAGAGAAGACGCCGAAGGAGGCGGACGGCGAGGGAGGGGCGCTCCGGGCTCGACGGACGGGGAAAGCGAGGCTGGCGGAAGGAGGAAGCGGACGCTCACTCACCTCTTCGGCGCGCTCAGCTCCGTAACGGCGGCGACCGTGGCGGTGGCGCTAGGGCCCGACTCATCTCAGCGCCGCCTCCCGCCCACTCGGCGCAGAGGCACTGTCGCTAGCGCGCAGGCGCCAGCTCTTGTCCCGCCCCACGGCGTCCTAACGCCTACCGGGCGGTTCTTTTTTTCTCGGGACTCTGAGTGGCGTGGGATTCTTTCCCCCTTCGTTCATTTATATTCTCTCCTCCAATCAGGACTCGCGGCGTCACTGCTGGGCGGGCTCTTCTTCCCGCTTTTTCTTTTTTACTTTCTTTCCCCGCCTCTACCCGCCACATTGTTTGGCTTCTTGAGGTAGAAGGATCCGGCCGGCTTCTGGCTTCTCGCTCTCTTTGGGAAGGGGGGCTGGTGGTCCCTGAACTCTTCATGTCAGGGACGGGGATCCCTAGGCCGAGGTGCCTTCTCGGAAGTCTTTCCCAGCCACAGCCTCATCCTGCCGCTTCACCCCTCGCTGGCCCCGCGCCTTCTTGCCTGCTTGGAATGTGCCCTTTATCTCTGACAAGGCTTCTTGCACGTCTAAATGCAGGATACAGAGCGGGCTGAGTGTGTACAAACTAGCCTACTGGACCTGCCTGTCTGCCTTCAGGCACTGCAGTCACCTGCAAGGGACTCCCACAGGGCAGGGTTGATGTTGCCCTGTCATGTTTGCAGACGTCTTTGTAAGACAGAGTTGGTCTGCCAACAGGTTGGTTGGTGCCTGTAACTATGACTCTGGGGGGATCCTGCAATCTTCCATTTCGTGAATATGACAGACGTCACCGAAACAGGAGTGCGAACATGCAGGGAATGTGGGCTTGGGAGAGTGCATCTTTGAGGCTGTCCTGCAACCTGCTGCCCAAAATATTTCTGACTCAGCACATGTGGAAGGCGTTGAGGCATCAGGTTTGGTGTTGCCCTCTGTTTTCCTGAAATTAAAGGCTATATGATTTTGAGAAGGGGTCCTCCAGATGTTTTGGTTGGTATCTTCTATTATCCTTGATCATTGGCTCTGCTGCCTGATGGGAGGTGACGTGTGGAGGGTAGAGATTCCTTCTTTGGCTTAGTGGCATAGCAAAGCCAAGGAAAGACCTTTTTACCTTACCTTATTGGCAGCAGCACACTCACACTACACTCATAGCATTTCACAGAGCCTCATACATTTCACAAACTGTAGTATCATGGCAATGCAACAGTCCAGAGCATCTACCAATAGGTAGACCTCACAGAGTTAAACTGGGCTTACTTTCAGGTGTGTATAGAAAAGCAGCATAGTGTGCTGTGTATTTTTTTTTTTTTAGGTTTGATTTTATATTTTATTATATTTGTACTTTGGAATGCTACTTCATGTTACTTTAGAATAAAGACAGATAGGATAGGGTCTTAGATTTGTACCTGTTGGGAAGAAATTACCAGTCTTATGAACTGTGGTTTTCAAAATACCTATATTTAGGGGGGGGGTTTCCATTACATAGTAAGATTTATACTCTTATTTGTATACTGTCCTGGAACCCCATGGCATGAGGACTTTAGAAATACAGTAAATAACAACTGAGGGCAAAAACCTAACCCCTGGATGCTCATGTCAGATGGTAGTGGGATGGTGTGCAGGCCTATCAGCTGGTGAAGAGCACCACTGGTGGGAGTGCGTGGTACCAGTGGCTCCAAGTTCTGTGAGGGCAGGTGTGAAGATACTGCTGCTGGTACCCAGAGAAGCTCCCCTCCCCCAAAAAAGAACACCCTGCCAGGACATTAGAGGCATTGGAGCTCCGAGATCCAAAGACCCGTAGATCCCTGACAGCTATACAAGCCTAATGCTAGTGCAAGGAAAATGTATGAAAACCACCCTTCACCCATGTGGCAGAGTTTTGGATGAGCTGATGGATCCATCCGTCTGTTGCTCCCTGTTAAGGATTTGGATTGCTCTGTGAGCCAGGTATTCATGGCCAGTAAAAACAAATACAGTATAACATTTAAATGAACAGGATTTCAATATCCCCATTCAACAAAGAGGAGGAAGACCAAACCAATACTTTTCATCAGTAGAAAATTATATTTGATTAGCAGCTTATTCATTGAATTTAAATTTTATTACCTCAGCAAATGGTACATTAGAGAAAACTGATTTAAAAAGTGGAAAGAGATCCATAAGACACTCAAGGAATTAAAGGATTACCAAATAGTTATTACATGCAGAAATATGTAAAGATGATTGTTACACTGTCCATCAAGGCACTTCTCTCACACTACAGAATTTTCTTAATAAAAGTGTAATGTTTACCAGCAGTGTTTACAATACAAAAGGCATATATACAAAATGCAATATAAAAGTAAACTTGAATAGTGCCTTTCACTGGGGGGTATATTAAGGCATTTTAAAGTTTTACTATCAGATGTTTACCCAAATATACCATTGCTTTCCTTTGGCTGCATTACAGGAAATACTAATGTCTTGTTTAAAATACCAGAGATCTGCAGCCAAAAATTAACAGGTACTTTGGGTAACAGCAGCAGCATCTATGAACCCACTCACACTGCATTCTCTAGCAGACGTACAATATCAACAAAATCCCAAAAACTAGTTCTCCATCACAGCTTTGCACACTGCAACAACAGATTTTTTTTTAAGTCTCCAAAAAAGAGAGAAAAGTTTTAGTCAAACATTCTGCAGGGTTGGTTACGAATAAGGTAGAAAAGAATCAGCAAGAGGGCCCACCCAAGGAAAGAATGTAAGCAAATAGTACAACAGTATTTACAATACAATTACCTGATTATAGAACATTTTATATAAATACAGGTCATATGTGTATGTGGAAAAGCAAAGCAATGACATTTTTAACGCTTTAACTGAAAAGTTTATTTAGAAACCAAGTGTGGAACAAGTTTATGTTTTCTCTCTTTTGTTCGGTCCCGTCACAAACTTTTTTGTTGAAAATACTACAAAACTAAAAAAATAGAATTTCTTCCATGAAGAAAAATGTAAATTGTGCAGTCTATAAAATATTCAAAATTCACACCAGAGACTACTTTGAAAAAGGAATGAGAAAATCTACACATGGACACAAGGCAACTATAACATCACAATTGCTTATGAGCATATCTTCTGTTTTTCCAAGGGCACAACTTGGCAATAAAGACACACAAACTGATGAAGTACATTGCTAATAAAAACTGATGCTACAATAAATCCAGTCTGACTACTGATAAAGAATAGGTCCACCAAGACTATAAGTCACAAAGAGTGGGAAAGCATGACATTCTGTTTATATGAGGACTCTCACAAACACCAGTTATCCTAATTTAGCACTCCTTCCCCAAGAAAAAGTAGCATTTGTTGGAATGTTTTGGATGGACAGTAGGGAACAAATGAGGCAGAATATTATTTTTAAAATGTTCCAAAATGCAGAGTCACACATCACATTCATAATTTCTCTGCATATAAATATTAACAAGCTTAATTAAAATAATTACTTTGGGGTCTACATTTGTGAATGTTACATCATCACTCCTTAGCTGAAAACAGTAATGGGCAAAATTTAGAAAACTTAACAGGCCTTATTTGTGCACCTATAATTTTTATTTATCACTCGCCCTTCAATCTAAGGTCTCAGGGTGGGTCACAACAATTTAGAACATAACTTTGTAGTTTGTTATAAACCTTTTAATCACAAAAGTAGGGTAGGTTCTACAAATATACATCTCAAGTATCAAAGGCCTGGATACGGAGGTGTATCTTCAGCATTCTCTGAAAACTTTGTAGTGCGGTGCGAGTTCCAGTTTAGAGGCTGCCACAAAGAATCCCCTCTCTAAGCCTCGCCCAAAGTTCTTGGAGGCAACAAAACTATGAAGAGAGGCCTCCTCTGCCGATCTTAACACCTGAGGGTCTGCAGGGAAGGAGATGATCCTTCAGGCATATGAGGCCTAAGTAGTTTAGGGCTTTAAAGGTAAACAGTAAAGGACCCCTGGATGGTTAAGTCCAGTGAAAGGCAACTATGGGGTGCGGCTCTCATCTTGCTTCAGGCCAAGGGAGCTAGTGTTTGTCCACAGACAGCTTTCCGGGTCATGTGGCCAGCAGGACTAAACCACTTCTGGTGCAACGGAACACCGTGACGGAAGCACCATTGACTTGTTAAACACGAACATGAACACCTTAAACTGGGCCCAGAAATGAACAGACAACCAATGCAGCTGTTTAAGAAAAGGGATTATATGATTGAAAATGGAATCCTAGCCAGTAATTCTGATCAATTGAGCTTTCTAAGTAATCTTTAAGGGCAGACCAATGGAGAGTGCACTGCAATGATCCAACTGGAAAGTTTCCAGGGTCTGGAATACAGTGACCAAATCATTTATTTTCAAAATGGTGCATAGCTGGAAAAAGGCACTCATAGTAAGGCTACCTGAAACTTCAGTTGAATCCAGAACCCCTAAGCTATGGACCTGCTGCTCCTAGGACAGGGTAACCTCTTCCAAAACAGGCCATCTCCTGGACTTGAGAACTCGGGATACATAAGATCTCTCTGTTTTCTCTATGAGTTTAGATGATGAACATTCTGTTTTGAAACCGAGAAAGCAAGTTCACATGTGTACTTAGCTGTAGATAGCAGTTTAAATTTATCTGGCTTTAGCCAGGAATATATTATATTTTATTGCAGGACAAAAAACAACAACTTGCCAGTTTAACTGGAACTCCTATCAATAATAAACAAGGGACAACCTTCAAAATCCTCTTTAAAATAGGATTTTTTATTTTTACAAAAAACACATCTCAAAAGTTAGAATAACTGTACACTGCATCCTATATAATGCTAGAGTTAGACATTCCAAGGTCTGATTCACACTTCAGCTCCAAACACAGAATTTATGTTTTGTAGTGTAGCAAGACAAGACTATCTGGCCACCCACAGAACTTTCACAAGATTCTCTAGTTAAGACTAAAAGCTTTATACCAGCTAAGGGAGGGTGCATGAATTGGTTTTTTTATACCCATCATATGTAGGACCCACACAAGGTAAATTGTAAATCAGAATGTTAAATGATAAAGGTGCTGGAGCAATTGGTTTTCTTGAAGACAGATATCTATATGCATTTTGCAGTAGCCTATACTCAATGAATATTACTGTTTTTAATAGAAAAATATTAAACATGCCTATTGCTCAAGAGGTAAGCAGGCCAGAGAATGGTCTAAAGGCACAAGATCTGGTTCTAATGCTGAAAATAAGCAGCCCTGACCATGCTAAACTATATAGGCACAAGATTATCTAGAAGATTCTTATGAGCCATTTATGTCATTATCAGAGGAAAAGCAAGGAATCATAATAAATAATAAATTAACTCATTGCAAAAGAATAAGCACTAGTCAGGGAAGGAGATTCTTCAGAGCACATCACATTATTTTTCACAACCAGAGAGATATATACATATTCTTAAGTAGTTGTATGATAGGGACTTCAGGGTGTTGAATCTGCTAATTCTTCAAGGGTGAAAAGGCTAGCATATGGGTTTGAAAGGGTAACTATTTGTGCATCTCTGTGTTAGAGAGCAGGATGTTTAGAATAATCTGTGCAGGGGGGAACTGATTTCTAAAAAAGCAAGCAAAATTGTATGATCTGCTGTTTTTCCTTTAGTTTAAAGTAGCTGGCTCTGGGATGAAGAACTATTTACCTTCTACAATCACTGAGGTACAAACAGATTTTGCAGGTACAACAGTTACCTGCAACATCAGCATGTGCCCTCTATGCAGGAAGCAAGAAATATCTTCAACATGTACCATGGAAGCCAGGACTTACGTAGTATGTTATTCTTGGAATGATGAAACAAGAGGCTGCAACTTCAAAGGTATCCCAGAAGCAGTCTACTGGAGAGATAAAATTATACCTAATCCCCAGTAAGCAGGATTACTAGTTCAGTTCAAATTAGTTAATGAATCTGGGAGTAAGGAACTGAACCACCTGTTTCAAAACAAGCCCTTTGGTTTGAAATGATACAGCACAAGGACAGTAATAATGGAAATGCAGGGAACCTGGTTATGGCGTTTCTTACAGGGATAGGATAAGAATTCATAGTAAGTATGTGTCACCGGAACTCAAGTGTTTTCAGTCTTTTCTAATGCAGGATGAGATCAACCAGCAAAGACATTTTGTGATAGGCCAGTATCACTCTACACACATGCCCCCTCTGCCTCAATTTTATGTTATGGCACCACAAAGCCAGTAATGCTTCACAAAACAATCAAGCAAAATTAAAATAATTACTAATATGTGGACATCATTATTTATTGTCAGAAGAAACACAAACATTCCTATGCATGTTTACTCAGAAGTCAGTCCCACTACATTCTCAACAGTTTACTTCTAAATGGGTTTCGGATTATAATCCTACGCTTCTTTGTTCCAAACCCACAACCCCCCCAGAGTGCCAGAAAATTCCTACTAGTTTACTCTCTGCAGTCTCATCTAGAGTGAGAATTTGATAAATAGTCAGGAAAAACAACTATCAGTTTAGTAAGTACATGGTATTAATGATATTTGGTCAAGCTAAGGCAATTTTAAAAAATGAAAAATTATGGGAGGAAAATAAATGTATGTGGTCTATATACAAATAGACAAGGATCTAATTTCCTAAAGAAATTACAATTTCCTAATCTGAATACTTTACAAAGGTGTAACTATTTATTTTACAATTTATTTTTCCTAACATTACTGTTTCCTATATTCCTCTTTAACAATGCTGGAAAAAATGAATGCTTGAAAAAGGACTTCTGTGTTGATAGGGAGAAAAGAAAGACAGGAAAAACCACTAGATCAACAATGATCATGCATCCTTTTTCTCCACCCCAAGTGCGCAGAAAACCAGCTTTCCAATTGTTTTTCAGGTTCTCTTGTAGTATACATCTTGGAAATCCCAAAGAATGGTTTAAGTCCTCCACTAAATATAAACTAGATCATGATTTTGGGCCTCTCTTCTGGTCCTCTCCTCATCTTCATCTGATTCTGACTCCAATCTATGACAATTACTGTATTCATATTCAATAGGCTTGGGATAGCTGTAAGGGTAACCATTGTCATCAAAAAACCTTCGAAATGTAAATTCATAAAAAGCATGTTCAGGATGTTTGCCATTTTTATACCACCCATTAAGTGTGTCATTTACATTCCCTTCCTTATCCTCACTCCATAATTTATCTGGGTCAATTGGATCAAAATTTGATGTGTCTGTGGGATGCGTAATTTTAGGGATGTAGGAAGCAGGTTGCTGCCGCAGATCACTTGAAAAATCAATAGATTTAAAAAACGGATGTGCTTTTATTTCATCTGCCCCATTCTTGCCTAAGCGGTCTTCTGGCCCACGGCAGAGCTTAATAATAAGGTCAGATGCCTCTGGCGTTAGTTTTGCTTGCAGTGGAATGTGCAGTGATGTTTTCCAATTGATAACCTTTAGATTAAAAACACAAACAAGTGCAACAAAATTAGAAGACTGTTTCAGTAATAAAACACCTAACCTCACCAACAAGTGAAGAAACACTTCTGAAACACATTCGAAAGTGGATTTTCCTCAGATACCTTCATCTGGGTTTCCAATGGTGTTTGTGCCAGGAAGGGAGGTTGTCCAACAAGCATTTCAAAGAGAATCACCCCAACACTCCACCAGTCACACAGCTGTGTATATCCTGAAACAAAAGAAAACTCAGTAATTCAATATTTCAATAACAATTCTAGATTTAATTTGAGAATACACCAGCTATTTTTTTTCATTTCTTTTTTCCCCATCATGTTTTTCAATTTTCTACTGCATGTAACTTTATTTTCAGGTCTTAAAAATGGGCTGATGGTTAGTGATGCTTTTGCATGTGGCACTTTAATGTGTATGCAGTTTGGCTTGATTCAATTTCAGAAATGTTGCTATATTCAATGCTTATATAAATTATTGCTGAAATGTTATTGAACATAATTTGTTTTGTCGAAAGGCAGCATACAAACAGAAGTCTAATCTAATTATTATGTAGCAGGACTGTTAAAAGTCAGGAGCTCTATCACACGTAGCACAATAATACAAAATTTAAGATCATAAAGTGTCACAGCACAGTCGTATTACAATGTTACCTGTATGATAAAAACATTTTGAAAAAATTGTAGGCTCACCAAACAGGGGAAAACCTTCATTGTTCATGTTTGCATTTGTAGGTGAAATGAGAAGCTACCTTAAAAATAGGTGCTTTTTCTATCCAGGTGTACTTTACCACAAGCAGAGGAATCTATACAATGTTGGATAACTGTGATCTTCCCCTATTAGGATGAAGAGTTCTTCACATTGATACACTATGTTGTGTTACAAAATATAGCAGCATAAATTGTCATTTGTATCACTGTATACAGTCCTGTATTATAGCGGTGCTTCCTTATTATACCAGTTTGCGTTTTTGGGTAATCATTTTCAGAAACTAGCACCAAATTACTTTGCCAAGGAACAACAGGAAACATTTACCTGTCCGCAGCAATACTTCTGGTGCAATATAATTTGGTGTCCCAACTAATGAGTGTGCCAGACAGCGCTGGTGCTGACGTGCTGCTCTACGTTCGAGTGGCTTCAACCTGTCTCCACATCTACAGCTTGCTGGATCTCCCCATTCATTACTGAAATCCATGCTGTCCTGACGTGGGTGGTCACCTGCAATAGAAAACATTTTGCAAACCAAAAGAAGCAATTGTGAAGGGGGTGACTGGGAAGCAAAATCTTGCTCATCTTTGCTGTATATGTATTTTAAATGATGTCATTTCACAATAGTCATTAATATTTTTTGAAGTGGGACAAGATTACAAAAGACATCTAATATTATATAATGGGTGATTGAGACTATCTCTGCTTTGATAATGACTTCACAAAATGTTATGGTGCTCAATCAGGCAGCAATGTGGAAAACCTGCTAGTAAATACAGATAAACGCTGCTACTATATATGCTAATATGCAGTAACAAAATGCTATTATTGCAAACATTTCTCTTACCACTCTGGTAGTATTTGGAATCATGTGTCCACCGAAAGCCAGTACAAAGCCCAAAGTCAGTCAATTTGATGTGGCCATCACGATCAATCAGAATATTATCTGGTTTTATGTCCCTATGAATGAATCCCATCTTATGGACACTTTCAACTGCGCAGATCAGTTCTGCTATGTAGAACCGGGCCATATTTTCTGGGAAGACCCCCATTCGAATTAACAGACTCATCATATCTCCTCCTGGAATATAGTCCATAACGAAGTATAAATTGTCTTTATCTTGGAATGAATAGTACAAACGAACTACCCACTCATTATCAGCTTCTGCAAGGATATCCCGTTCAGCTTTAACATGAGCAACCTGATTCCGAAGTAACACATCCTTTTTACGTAGAGTTTTTGTTGCATATAAGGCATTTGTATCCACCTTTCTTGCTAAGCACACCTCTCCAAATGCCCCAATTCCAAGGGTCTTAATCTTAACAAACATTGATTTATCCATTTTTGCCCGTTTCAGACGGATGTAGTTAGATTCCTTTTGGCATAACATTTTCCTCATTTGATCCTGGGCTTCTTGGGATAACCCAACCTATGCAACAAATATGAAATTTGACAAGTAAAAAAAAAAATGAAGAATTGCTCATGGAAAATGTCTACAAACTCAGGCTTAGGACAAGCAAAGCACCAGTCCTTAAATAGGAAATAATGCCTCCATTTTTATTGTTTTAATTTCTGTATTGCAATGTTAGGAGTCAATGAAAACACTTCAGAACAAATATGACACAAAATGTAGTTTTCAGGAATGGTTAAAAGGAGTGATTATAACAAAGCCATACACTAAGAGCCATGCACAATGAGGCTCAGGATTTAAGGACAATTGGTTTGATGAGGGTCTTGACTGATGAAAATAGGCAAGCTGAACACAACATTCTGTTACTGCTAAGAGTTTGGGGGACAGGATGGCTTTGACTACTTTCCTTCATAGAAATGTTCTTAATAGTCAGCTAAAGCTAGATCTCATTCACATTTCTTCTGTTTACATGACAAGCAAAGTAGTATTCTCCCGTCAGGATTCAAATCTTACTAAAGAAACTGCACTATTTCTTCCCATGTGACTTTCTACCCTTCACTGTTAAAGGACTCAATTTATAATTGTGTTGAACACAATCTTTAGAAGAAAAGGAGGGTGGAAAGTTATACAAATAAGTGTCTGGCAAAATAAGTAATGAAAGTACTAAATAAACCAGCCACTTTTAAGTATACAGAATTAAGTAAAATACAAAAGTATAATTGTATCATTATCCCTGTGCTACTGCAGACCATAACTAATTTTATAAAACAGGAAAAGGAAGGAAGATTAGTAATCTGATATAAATACATTCAAGTATAGTGAAATAATACATGCTTAATTCAAATGCAAATAAGCATGCAGGGTCCCTAAGAAAGAGTCCATGCTATTCTGTAAATGCAACACTTGTCTCCAAAATATTACTTGCCTACCCAGTAACGAAGGGTAGAGATGTCAGGAAAGGTTCCAACACCTTAATAGTTAAATCAGCTGTTAGTGAAAGTGAAAAGGAAAGAGACTAAGAATGAACATGTAGAAAAAGCAAGAACTGGAATTTGATTTACACATCAGTTAGCTTACTATTACATAAAGATACAATTTAACAGGGATATTTTTTGAAAACAAAACTGCACTTCTAAAGAATGTCACAGAAGCAGAGAAAGGTGGTTCACCCTTGATTCCAGGGAAAGTGTAAACTAGAAATTAATAACATGCAGCTGAAATTCCAATGCTTATTTTTAACACGGGTAATAAAGGCAATTCCACTGCTTTGTCAAAATATATCTGTCTGTAACAAATCAAAAGAACTCACAACTGATTAAAACAGTTCCTTCCTACGTCACATAATTTTGGAGGGTATACAGTTGTTGTTTTCTTTCAAAGAGGCCTTTTACATTCTATCAAATAGCTTAACATAAAATTAGCAAGATTAAAGGAAAACCCTTATATCTTGTTAGCCTGTATTCATCACAGGATTTATTAAATCTTTCAGTCTACTGAGTCACTTACTTCTAGACTCATGTCTGCCACAAAAAATAGCTGCAAAGCTCAGATTTAGAAGTAATGGTCCTAGCAGAATCAGTGTTGCTAGAGTTTGGGGAAAATAATACTTAATCTCTTTGGCACATTCCTAGGGAAGCTTCTGACTACACTTGTGTATATCCTTGGTTGGCCACATATAAATAAGTTTCCGACTTCCCCATTCCCAACTCTCATGGCATCAACAATTTGTTTCTCTTCTGAGCAATAAAGTTGAAAGTCGGCATACTGCATTTTTAGATCACTTGTTTCTACCCATTTTCCAGTGCTTCCTGATTGCATGCATTCCTTTTATAGTTTCTTGAATGCACCAACTTGGCTTCAGCAGACATAAGGAGATAGGTTCTTTTTTTGACCAAGAACCCTGTTTTCAAAAAGTAAGGTAGGCCTTTCCTACAAAAGCTAGGGATCATGGGAGTTGTAGGCCAAAAAATATCTGGAGGGCCGAGGTTGAGGAAGCCTGCATTAGGATCTTTAAGTTTAAGAGATATGTAACAACACCTGTGGTCTGAGGCTGAATTCTACCACCACTACATTAAAGAGAGAAACAGAGTGAACAACAAGAATCCATAGGACAAAACAGTATCCTGGAAATGCTGCCCTGGGACTTTAATTGAAGGTGAAAGTATAAATTCTGCAAATATATTCTGGAACTGAATTTGAGATTGTACAGATACAGGCTTAGATCTTAGGCTCAGAGTCATTTCTGGTAGTCAAACAGCAACTCAGGATCAAAGCCATTTATCTGCTAGGTATAATATTTAATTATTTATTTATAGTTTTCAAAAGAGAGTAAATGTAGAACTATAACAAATGCTACATTCCTACAGAGCTAGACTATCATCAACTGTGCACATGGAAGAGGTAAGTTAGTAGCATATGTCACAAACGCCTGCTATAGAAATGACCAAAAAACCTCAAACAGCTCCTTGCAGGAGTTTAAGTATATTTTGCTCATGCAACATTACTTCAGAAACAAGTTTTTATAACTTTTCTTCCTAGACACAAATACCCAACACATCTACCTTCATACTGTTGCATGATATAATACATATAAGGGAAGCAACTCAGATTCAACAAATTATCTAAGTATGAATTTTGGGGGGCTGTGGCAAATGATAGTATTGCATCTAACAGTAACGGCCGATGTGGTACGCTAGAGCCATAGACATGTCCTTCAGACACCAACACTGCTGCAGCTTACCTGGCCATCATTGGAGTGGAGTGTCAAAAAGTCGATCTGGTACTCCCATTGGTGCATTCATGGAGCCCCAACCTCGCTGATGCTCCACCTAAACACTGCCCTGGTATGCTGCAGCAATGGTGCTGCCAGGAAGATGGCTCCACAGTTCTAACCCATTACACCAGCTGCTCCTGGCATTTGGGTATAAAAGATCTCAGATTCAGAGTGTTTGGCAATGAGTAAATCACTGAAGGTCAGCCTAGTGTACCTCAGAGATTTGACACAATGATATAAGGCTTGAAAATAAGGCTTGAAAAACATTCCACACAGAAGCAACACAGAAATAGGAATTAAATAATTAAAAGGCTTTACCCGCATCATTTCATTTTCCAGTTGTTTCTTACGATGGAGTCGCTGCTGGTGAGATTTCAGTATGTTTTCGACATGCTGCTCCATAAAGAACTTAAAAGCCTGAGGAGAATAGCTCTGAATGCGGGACTCCCTTCTTTCTTCATCTCTCTTGTTTTTCCTAACAGGGACTGGTGAAGTTGTTATTTGCTTCTTTTCTCTATCCATTCCCTCGCTGTGCTCATTCTTTTCACTTTCTTCTTCTTTAGGGAAACTGGGCTGATCCTCTTTGCCAGGCTTTGCAACAGAATCGTAAGGAGTGACAGGTGGATTTGGGTGTAATAAATGCTTCGGATAAGGTGGTGGTGGACCTTGATATGTTGGAGCCTCTGGCGCAGGTGACAGGACTGCCATATTTGTACATGGTCCCTCAGAAAAGGAGATGGGTTGGACAGCCTGCATTGGTTGTGACATCCAAGAAGGGTGAGTAGGAGCTAAGGCAGTTTGCAGCTCTGGTTTCAGTACACGCATACTTTTTACTGGCTGCTGTATAGGAGCTGGAGTAACAGCAGTTACTGTGGTGGCAGAAGTCTGTGAATTGGTAGCATGACTTTGTCTGCTTCCAAGAGGGTTATTGAAGGAATTTGACCTTACTGGAATATTAGGTTGCCAAGTTGGAATTTCATGCCCAGAGGACGATTGGGGCCAGGATGTTGGGATTCCAGGAACATTTATATTGTACAGCTCCATATTGTGGCTGTTTCTGTTTGGAACCATCATAGACTGAGGAATGTTCCCATTGGGATATGATGGGGCTGCAGAGCCTCCAGCTTGCATTTGCAAAGGTGTGGGGCTTTGCTGGCTTGCCGGAGACATGGGGTAAGGCGGTGGTGGTTGACGATTTGCTGAGTTACCAGGCACAATATTTTGATGAACAATATAATCAGTCTGACAATTGCCATTTTGCATTCCAGCCCTTCCAGATGAAAAACTAAATTTATTGTTAACTGAACTTTGCATGATTATTGGTTGCCTGCCAACAGGAACAGAACTAATACCTCTTTGTCCCTGTGTGGAAGGATTCATCGATGATGGATTTATAGGTTGCGGAGGATAGCCATCTTGCCATGCCCCTGGTGGCACTGGAGAAATGCGAGAGATCATATATTCCATGCTACCAGAATACCGTTTTGTCTGAGAATTTGTTTCCCAGGAAGGAGGAGGTGGAGTTGTTCCTCTGGGAGGTGGAGTCGTTCCCCTGGGAGGTGGAGGAGGAGGGGTTACACTCCTTACTTGAGGTGGAGGTGGCGGATTTGCTCTTTGTCCATTACCAGGATGAGCCTGAGCAAATCCTGTTATTCCAGAGCCAGACAAGGGTCTTCCTCCATCAGGCTGAGAAATGGGATTCTCGGAATGAAATGCCAGGCCATCTACCAATGCAGGACCATGTCTCTGAGGCACCAAGGATTCTTTAGAACCTTTCCAGCTCTGCCTGCGGTTGACTGACTGCTGCACTCCCCCTATTTGTTTTAAAAACAAAACAAGAGTATGCTTTTTATTACACAGTGCACTGTTATTTCAGAACATGAATTTCATAGCATTAATAAATGTAATGTTTCATGGAAACAGAAGCAAACTTCAAGTATAACTTTGAATAAACAATATGAATGATTCATTTGAGTTTAAAAACATTAATTAAAAAGAACTTACTTCTAGGAATAAGGGGCATGAACTAATTCAAATTTATGCACAGAAAAAGACTGGAAGATCC
Source organism: Podarcis muralis (assembly GCF_964188315.1). Classification (NCBI taxonomy): domain Eukaryota; kingdom Metazoa; phylum Chordata; class Lepidosauria; order Squamata; family Lacertidae; genus Podarcis; species Podarcis muralis. The sequence goes on along the minus strand of NC_135657.1, from coordinate 56,663,021 downwards.
TAAAGAGTTTATACCCTCAGGCATGCTTTCCCCAACCAATTTTTTATTTTTAAAAGTTAAGTTTATTTTCCCTCTCTTGGTTGTTTTGTTGGGAGGCATTGTCCATTTTTTTAGGGGGTATTGCCTACTTTGTTTTATTTCTTATTTGAGGAATTAAGAGACCTGACTGGGGTGGGGAGGACCCGAAATATCACAGGTGTTTCTTCTGGATATTTTGTGTAACTACATATTACAAACAACTGCATGTAACTGAGCCCAAACAGATTTCCCCCCCCCCAAAGGAAAGCAGCAACAGGAGGACACTATTTTTTCTTTCCAGATATTTATTTGCACCAAATTGTTCCTATGCTCAAGAGGCTTTTCTCTCTTTTGTGGTTAATTTCTGAGTATGATAGGACAAATAAAATTGTGCAACTCCACAAGAAAGTCTCTGGGGGAAGGAGGCATTTGATTTTCAGCACAGACATGGCAGGTGGAGAATAGACTAAGCATCCCTCCCTCTTACACTCCTTTCCTGAGGCAGTTTTTCATTTTTTTTAAAAAAAAGGCTTAGTTATGCACATTTGAATATAATATGTTAAGTAACCCATTGCTGTAAAACTTGGTCCAGATCTCTATGCATTGCCTTTCTCCGGCTATACCCAGTTTTCCAGATGCCAACCCAAGGTGGGAGAGAAATGGGGCTGGAGCTAGCCAGATGAGTTGAGGAAGCATTCTCAACTTACTTCCCTTCTTTGTGCAGGGGCTTCCTGGTGTACTGAGTTAGACCCCCCCCCCCGTTTCAACAGGCCTTTAATTAAATACCCACTTCAAAAGTTAAATAACACCATCTCCGTCCAACCCGATGTCAAAATGTACTGAATACACAAAATTAATTGAGCTGCAGTAGTTTGTTGTTAACATTGTGTAACACTGAACATAAAATTTTGTAGCATATATAAATGAAAATGCTACTTTTTAAAAAGTCTTGTCTTTATTGTTTGGATGTTGAACTTCCAAAGCTTATTTCTTTGTCCTCTGCCATAAGATTTCCAACCATGGCGGAAGTGGCCAGTTTCACATCTTGTTTCCAAGGCCATATATTAGAAGTGGTTTAGTCATTCTGGCCACATGACCCAGAAAGCTGTCTGTGGACAAACGCCAGCTCCCTTGGCCTGAAGCGAGATGAGCGCCGCACGCCATAGTCGCCTTTGACTGGACTTAACCATCCAGCAGTACTTTACCTTTTTTATCTTTACACCTACCTGGTGGTTTTGTGCCAGCGTTAACAGGTCTAGCTGCTGCCGCTGCCATTTGTTCTCGCCGAGAATCTTGGTAGCTCATTTTACTTATGAATTCAATTGCTGCTTCTATACTGCGGCTGTTGGTTTGTCTCAGAGCTTGTACAACCATATCCTATTTGGAGAGTGGGAGGAGAAAGGTTTTAAAATAAAAACTCCAATAACTCACAACAAAAAAGGGTGGAAGGAACACATTCATACCTTTAATGCACCATGAAGATGTCTAGATAAGATCTAGATTTCAGTTCCCCAAATGTGGCCTAATTTGCATACTATGCAAAGTATTTGCTAATTATGCAAATCATGTGGGCAGTTGGGAAAGGATGTATCAACCGTCTCCTGCTGGTATCTCCCTCCAAATTACACCTTCCAAATGGCAGGGCTTCTTATATACTTTTCCATGGAGAGTATAATTTAACCCTCAAAGACTAAATAAAAATTCAGTAGATTTTATATATTGTAAGAATTCTAAGACTGCAATCCTTTTCTGGGAGTAAGCCCCAATGGACACAGTGAGTCCACTTCTGTACAGTATATGGTTGAATTTACGGTTTAAGTTATTATCAACTCTCTTGTAAAGGCTAATGCATCCTTCGCAATCTGTCCTTTTTCTTCTGCACGGAAGTGCCTTACTATATTTCTATCTGTCTCTGTAGCTTGGTGATTCTTTTTTTGTCACTCCTTAAGACTTTTAAACGACATTTTATCTAACTCCAATACTGATAACTGTGAAGTTGAAAATGCAATACTATCCTATTCAGAAGTAAGTTCCATTAAATTCAGTTTGGCTTACTTTCAATAAGCAGGTACAGGATTGTAGCCTTAGGCTTCTTAGTGCATAGTGTTGTACAATTAGCTATTAAACTTGAGGAAACTTTCCCTGAGCTCTATTAGAATTTAACATTTATTCTTCCTGGTACAATGTATTTTAAGGTTGGGGATTAGCAGTGTGGGAGAAAGTGTGATGCGGGATTAGGAGGAAAGAGTGAGTGTGGGGATTATACTGATGGCAGGGTGGGATCAAAAGCACACTGAGCTGCTTCTTTCTCTCTCTTTAAGAGTGGTCTTAAAGAAAACACAAGGCAGACAAAAAAGAGGGAGAAGGGGGAAAGGTAAAGATAAAGGTAAAGGTCTGAGCTCTCTCCTGACTCAAGTCAGTAGACTGAGGGAAGGTGCTCTCCTTTAGAGGGTAGTTGTGCCTGATTTCAATAGCTCCACTTTCTGGAATAAACAGGAGCAGCAACCCAACTGAGGATATATTCATCCACCAAATCCATTCCTGCCACCCAGACAAAAGGATGCCTCCCAGCTGCAAGGGAGTGGGAAAGAAAACAGAGGGAAAACTCTCCCTTACATCATGCAGTACGTTTCTCAATTCAGTGGTGTATGTTGCAGGCAGCAGAAATAGCTGCAAGGGGGTATCTTGCCACTTTCCCTTGAAACTCCTACTCCCTAGTTCATTACACATTCCTTTCACCAGTGGAAACAAAAAAGCACTGGGTGTGAGAGAAAGTAAAGCAAGAGGTGAAGACAAATACAAGATAGATAAGATGGTGTCCATAGAGAAGAGGTTTAAGAAAAGGAAGTGACAGCTTAAAACTGTCTCTGATAAGGAACTCAATGAAGGTAATTCAAACAACAACCAAGACAGTGGCCAAAATGAACTAAATCAGCAGCAGAGTTAAAAGGATGGAAGAGACCAGAGGAAGCTGAGAAGAGCAAAGCTATAAAGCTATAAATTAATAATTAATACTACACCAGTGCCTTGGCAGTGGAAGCGGACAACAAAAAATACATATTAGTTATATTTATGTTTGAACAATTTTTTGAAACAGCTTGAATAAAGAGAGGAATCAAAAACAACTTTAACATAAAGGAGAAGAATGATGCAAAGTAAAAGAAAATAAATATAGTGTACGTAGAGAAGTAGAAAAGACCAATAGCCCAGTTTGGGAAACGTTAAGAGAAAGTGAATGGAAACACATCTCGCCAGAAATAGCAAAAACTCAAGCAGAGTTATCAGAAATGGAAACAAATATAGAAGTGAAGCTGCAGGTTCAGCATAAAACAAAATAACTAACAAGATTGTGAGGAAAGAGATAAAGAGAAAATGATCCAAAGCAGATGATTGACAGACTCCAGAGAAGAGAGAAATATGGCAAAGGGACTTCCTCTGGTAAGCATGTTAGGAATGCAGCCTCAAAAACATGATGCATCTTAAAAGTATACAAGTTACACTGAAAGAGTTGGGTACTTGGGCTGATTTGTTGCACCATCTAAAGCACTTGAATTTTATGCACTAATGAAATCCCAAAAATAATAAGATACAAGAAACAGAAAACACAAAAAGAGCAACAGTGTATAAAATAATCATCTCATTAACATTACATATGGTATTAACTTTAATCAAATAAGAGGTTGCTAGCAATCTGAAATGCTTGTGGAAAAGACCTGAACCACAATCAAAAAAGAAAAACAAATCCTTTTGAAAACCAATAGAACTAATTATAATCACTAGAAAGCCAAAGTTATACACTCTGCATTTTGGACTGAATTCTAGACAGGAACATTAAGCTTATACTAGGAATGTGCATAGGAAGCAGCAAAATATTACCCGCAACACTGTTTTCTGAGTCCCCAATAACAAATTACAAGCAAAACATTCACAATGATTTCATATGGCTTTTGCACTATCATTAATATAAGTAACCACTTAAATTTGTTATTTTACCTCATCAAATCCAGCAGCTTGTAGATCTTGCAACATCTGCCGATTAACTTCTGATGTTCCTCTTGTTGAAGAACTTGTTTCATTTGCAAAGGGAAGCAGAGAATTTCGAATTTCTTGTAATGCTTTATGGTAGGTCACAAATTTAGGGGGATTTCGACCCTGTCTGGGATCATCAGTTGATATTTTACCCACATTTTGCTCAACTTTTGCAGCTTCAGAGGGCTTAGGCAAATTTCTAAGGCTTTCTCGTATTTCTTGCAACATTTGCCGGCTGCTACCAGTGTAATTACTGGCAGGAAAAGTTTTAGGCCTCATTTGTCTATAACCTTCTGGCTTCTCACTTCTCTTCATGAAACTGTATAACCTTTAACGAAGATTCACCTTCAATATACCAACAAGTTGGATGGCAACTTCAAAATTCACGGTTGACCTTGATTCCAGGAGGATAACCATTCATTCAAACCTAGGTCAGCCACCCTAAATAAATAAATGTCATTGTTATAACATTTTCCAATTGTTGTTTTCCTGCCAACAGCAAAATCCTATGCATGCTTAGTAAAAAATAACTCCTGCTGGGATCATTTGGTTTTACTCTCAATTAAGTGTGCATAGGATTGCAGCCAGAGTTTTATTTACATGTTTGTTTCCAAATGATTTGATCTGACAGCTTTAGCAAAATGCTTTATTCTTTATAACCTAGCTTGAATTGAGGGAAGCAGGCATGGAGAGACTCTATAAAGAAGACACAACTTCAGAGATATCCATGTATAACTCACCCAACGTAAATGTTCTGTGTGCTGTCAAAGACTGGGGATACTGCTGGCATTGACTGCAGACTCTCAAAACAAACTAACCAAGTCCAAGACTATTATGCAAAAATTCAGACCTCTTTTTGCAAGAAGTCATTTCTGTTGGGGCAAATTAAACTTATGTCTAGTTTGTGGAGAAAGAAATATTTTAAACTGCTTTTAAAATGGGGGTGGGGTGTCCCTGAAATGCACTTTTGGAAAAGCTTTGTTGGAGGTTTACTTTCAGTAGCAGTAGTCCATTTTCCCCCTCTGAAATTTTTAAGTGAAGCTAACTCATCTGGTGCACATCTGGATTTATAAAACACAACATAACTACCATTTTCTCTGCTCTACAATAGGCTTTTGCAACTCTCTGAAATGGACAAGTATGTTATTGGTCTCTGAACCTCACCAATCCTCAGTGAAATGGATACTTGAAACTTTTATTCCTATTGCAAATTTAATGAAAGTTCATTTTGATACCCAGATCAGGCTCCAAAACTGGATTTTCCATTCCTAGGTAAGTTACAGCTGCTGAAAATTTGCTTCTCCTTGCAGCTGTTTGAAGGCACAAGAATCCAGTGAGGAAAAGGTGGCAATTCTACTTGTCCCCCAAGGCATCTTTCTAGACTAGCAGCAGGATTACCAACTTTATTTTCCTGCTTCCGTGAGTTTAGCAGTAGCCTGATATGAAAAGCAGGGTTTCTATGAAGGCTGTACTCCAGTGCACTTAGGAATAAGGCCACTTCTAAGTACACTGGCTGGAAGCTGCTTTCCCCACAATTGATATAGACATGTTATGAAGAGCTTCACCTGTTTACTTTCAGCATGTTAAGCTACTGTCAAAGGCACAGGAATGCAATCCAATATGCACTACTTTGGGAGCCAGTCATATTCCATTCAATAAGTAATCATGCATTGGATCGAGCTGCATGTGGTAAAGTAACTGTTCCTGAAGGTAACATTTTGCTGGTTTCTCTATAGGAATGATGTAGTGTCACTATGTAATGACTAATTATATTTCTGAAGTAGGACATAGTCAAGATTACTAACACAATCTTACTCAGAAGTCCCACTTTGTTCAATGAGGTTTACCCTAAAATAAGTGTGTCTCACAAAACTGTAGTACAGTACTTCCCCTATCTTTAGCTCCATCTCGATGTACCTGGCCCCACCTCCCAATAGCTGCCCTATCCTCTTTCCCTCTAGTCACCTCGGGGGTTAAAGGGCCCTTTGGAGATTTGGAGGGCATGTAGGGGAGCTAAGGGAGCAAAGGAAGGGGAGTCCCATTGCATACACAGAAATCTGCTGCACAATCAGGTGGACATCACTAGATGTTGTCCTATATATTTGCTTTCAATGAAGGATGTTCAAGGTAGTGCTAAGAACATAGGCCATCAATCCAGTTAAAATACTGCAAAGATAGTAGGTACACAAGAGGCAAAGACCTGCAGGACTATCCACTCACCTTTTAAAAAGGACTACCTACTTAAAGTCTGCATTTTCAACAAAATGATCTACTTCTTCCCACTTAAGTCAGTGGGCAATCCAACTTTGATTTCAATGAGCCTGAACAGTCCTCAATGGAAAAAAAGAACAGCTTCTAAAGTTTTTATCCACACTTTACCAATGGCACATTTAGTTCCACATTTCAAATGAGGTGTGGGCTTAAAAACCCACCAAAGTATCAGCTACACTGCAATTTGCTTTTGAAGCATAGTACTTTCAAAAGCAGTAGTGAAAGAATGTGGGATCCACACCTGTAATACATAAAGAAAGAAAGAAATCCTACTGGGATGGCCAATATGAAAATACCTCTTTGAATAGGAATCAACTAGAAATGCTCAACACTATATGTGAACTAAAATATTACATGTTGTATTAACTTATTTTTTAAAAGCTGATAGGAATTGGCTTGTGTCCCTTCTGTTTTCTTTCAATATATTAAAGTTTAAAACTATTTTTCTCTTCCTGCTAAATATCACTAAAGGTAAAGGTAAAGGGACCCCTGACCATTAGGTCCAGTCGCAGACAACTCTCTGGGATTGCGGCGCTTTTTTCATCTCGCTTTACTGGCTGAGGGAGCTGGTGTTTGTCCGCAGACAGTTTCCAGGGCATGTGGCCAGCATGACTAAGCTGCTTCTGGTGAACCAGAGCAGTGCACGGAAATGCCGTTTACCTTCCCGCCGGAGTGGTACCTATTTATCTACTTGCACTTTGACGTGCTTTCAAACTGCTAGGTTGGCAAGAGCAGGGACTGAGCAACGGGAGCTCACCCCATCACGGGCATTCGAACTGCCGACCTTCTGATCGGCAAGTCCTAGGCTCTGTGGTTTAACCCACAGCGCCACCCGCGTCCATCACTAGTCATGCTTTAATTCACAAAGAGCTGGATTCAGACCTGCCATGTTACAAATGAAAAAGGCTTCTCTAATGGAAATGTGTTGATTAAAGAAAGCTGCTGCTCTGCAAACTGGACATTCTTGCAGGTAGAAGGATGGGAGATGCAGTATTTGCTGATTCCACTTAAGAGTCCTGAGCACCAAGTTATTGTATTAAAATTTAAATTCCATATAATTTTAAAGAAATACTTCAGTATCTAGCACAGCATAGTACAATTGCTAAACAAATAGAAAATCATTAAGTGGTCTGCCAAGACACTCAGCAATTTTCAGGTGGTCCAGGAGATAACAAGTTTGGGAACCACTACCTTAGATCACAAACACACTTGGGAGTAAGCCCAATTTAAATAAATTAAACTTGAATAAACATGTGTAAGATCAAGCTGTTAGGAGACCTATAACAATGAAGCAAAAGTCTAATAGCTCATAAATGCCAATGCAATACTATAAACCAGGGGTCAGCAAAGCTTTTCAGCAGGGGGCCAGTCCACTGTCCCTCAGACCTTGTGGGGGGTCGGACTATATTTGGGGATGTTGGAATATGAACAAATTCCTATGCCTCACAAATAACCCAGAGATGCATTTTAAATAAAAGGACACATTCTACTCATGTAAAAACATGCTGATTCCCAGACCATCCGGGGGCTAGATTTAGAAGGCAATTGGGTCGCATCCAGCCCCCGGGCCTTAGTTCGCCTACCCACGCCATAAACTATGAGGACAAAAGACACAGCTAACTTTTATAACTGTTAATACCTACAATCATTATGTCTCAAAAACACCACATTGAGGCACACTTTTAAAACAAAAGAAAATAAAGCACAGTAATCTTTTCATTCCTTCCCCCTTAAGTAAAATTTATATATCTGAGGTTCTGTGTTTTTTGTTTACAATATTCCCTCTCTCCACCCTGGGCAAAAGATAATATGGCAAAAGTTTGCCTATTTTATTATTTGTATAGAATACAGCAGAATGTTAAGCACCTAATATTTAATAATGACAATCAATACCAAAATACTTGGAAGTGGAGCTGTGGTTTAAAGAGGAAAAAAACTCCAACTGCAGGTTTTTCTTCACAATTAGGCTATTTATGACTATAGATCAGTTCAACTCAAACTTGCACCTAAGCAAAATACTATACAGTACTGTAAACCAGAAAAAGAAAAGCCTATCAGCATCATATCAGTTAGATAATGTTCTCTGTTAAGTGATTTGATCTTGCAGATTAATCTCAGATTCACATTGGTGTTATACTTTGAACAGACATTCTTTTTGATCTAATCATTATTCCAAGCAGTAAGATGAAACATTTTAAAAATTATAATACAGAACTGGCTGTGGAGAAATAGTAGGCAGGTTTCTAAACAATTCTCATCTGCCCTGGGAGAATGTTAACTACTACCTTTCTTTAATTATCATTTTTTAAAAAACCAGTCAGCAAGACAGAGAAATCTGACAGGAAAACAAAATACCAAATAGAGAAATAAAAGAGAACAGCTACTTCGTTAAGACGTTACACTTACTTCTCGTCAGCACGGCATGAAAAAGTGGGGAACGGATGGAGAGCAGGAAATAAATAAGGTGGCTGCAAGCGGGTGTCTAAGGTTGAATGGGACGGATGGTCTAATAAGGCACGCCCACGACACCAAAAAGGCCAGAAACCTGCCTGAGAGAAGCTGTACGGAGACGGAGGAATGCGGGGGGAGGAAGGAGGTGAGACGCTCACCACGCAAGGGAGGCAGCGACGTTCTTGCCGTGGCAGCGAAGGACCCGTTATAACACCCCAGGCCAAGGCGTGCGGTGCGCAGGGCCTTCCCCATTAACTAGCCACCGAGTTTCCTTCCCTGAGGCGGAACTGCAGCTAAGCCTTCCTACCCACCTGCCTGAGGGAGGAGGAGGAGGAGGAGGAGACGGCAGCGCCTCAAGGCGAGCGATTCCCAGAGGGGCGGGAGCAGCGCGTCTCTGCAGCGGCCAGCAAGGCTTCGGTCCCCGGTGCTGATGGCAGCAGTTGCTCGTCCCCTCCCCCCTGCAATATCTCCCACCCACCCCCTTTTTTCCGGGGTTCAGTTCCGGGCCGCCATTTTGTCGGAGGGCCTGTCGCCCAAGGTTCCCGGATGTAAAACCTTTTCCCGTCTTCCTTTGCGTGTTTCGCCGGCTTTTGCCTCCTCCTCCTCTTCTCCCCTTGCTTTGGAATGCGAGGAGTCAGAAGCCTCCGCCTTCTCGGGGGGGGGGGGGGTCGAGGCGGGTGATGCAACTGGCGAGGGAAGCTGGGCCAGGCGAGCAGTGGGGAGAAGGCAGGCGCGTGCGTCTCTCGCAGCGCCTGTGAGCTGCTGCTGCGGGTAGACAGCTCCCTCTCACCGAAGGGAGGCAGAGCAGCTGGCAGTGCCAACGAGCAGCAGCAGCAGCCTCCGCTTGCTTCTGCCCGGAAGGAGCACGCAGCGCAAGCGAGGGAAAGCGGCTGCTCAGGCGGGCGAGCAAGCGGGCCAAACAGTAGGGCCTGGGCAGTGATATGAGCGTGCCGCTGAGAGAGCGAGAGATGGCTGCGGTAGCTATTTCTTGCAACTAGTTTCGTTGCTCGGTTGCCGGCGAGCAGTAGGTGGCTGCAAGGAACAGCTGCAGTCTCTACTCATGGGTCGCTTCTCCCTCCCTGCTCTGGCTGTCGGGGGGGGGGTGCGGATTGGGCCCATTGGGTGGAACTAAGTAGAGGACAGAACCAGGCCAAGGCATTCTGATGCCTTCGGCTTAGCCTACCCCCCCCCCCATTCTTCAAGGAAACAGTTTTCAGACCCAGGACCCACTCTTCACCCAAACATGCAGTAGGGGACACATTTCTTAATCTTTTACCATGCATTTGCATGGTGGTAGTGCTCCTGTTGTGGCCCACATGCAGCTGCTGGGTGACCTTGGGCCAGTCACACTTCTCTGAAGTCTCTCAGCCCCACTCACCTCACAGAGTGTTTGTTGTGGGGGAGGAAGGGAAAGGAGATTGTTAGCCGCTTTGAGACTCCTTAAGGGGAGTGAAAGGCGGGATATCAAGTCCAAACTTCTTCTTCTTCTCTTCTTCCCACCTTGGATCAGGCCACAACTCACAAGCGGCATAGGGTTGTTTAAAGGTAAAGGGACCCCAGACTGTTAAGTCCAGTCGCGGATGACTCTGGAGTTGCTGCGCTCATCTTGCTTTACTAGACGAGAGAGCTGGCGTTTGTCCGCAGACAGCTTCCAGGGCATGTGGCCAGCATGACTAAGCTGCTTCTGGCGAACCAGAGCAGCACACAGAAACGCCATTTACCTTCCCGCCAAAGTGGTACCGATTTATCTACTTGCACTTTGATGTGCTTTTGAACTGCTAGGTTGGCAGGAGCAGGGACTGAGCAATGAGAGCTCACCCTGTCACAGGGATTCGAACCACCAACCTTCTGATCAGCAAAGCCTAGGAACCACTCTTCACCCAAACATGCAGTTGGGGACACACTCCTTAATCTTTTACTGTGCATTTGCATGGTGGTAGTGCTCCTGTTGTGGCCCACCTTGGATCAGGCCACAACTCACAAGCGGCATAGGGCTGTTTAGCCTAATCCTAACTGAAGACTTATTGTGGAGGTAAAGCTATGGCCTTCACATGGTTTCTGTAACAGGACAGCCTTCTTTGGAGTGCATCAGTGCCTTCCTACCCACCTGCCTACCCCCAAACAGCTCTTGGTCCTATACACCTGGAGGAGGGCTGGAACAAACTATTCACTTTTGGTTTAAAAAGCTCACTTGGACTCATAGACTAAGGTTACCAGACGTCCCCAGATTTACAAATCAGTCCCCTGACAAAATCCATCTATGGTATTTAGTAGGAAGTTGAAAAGTGTCCCCGGATTCATTGAAAAAAATCTGGTAACCTTATCATAGACCCTTCTCCTGGCAGCCCTGCTTACAGCTATCAAAGACAGCTTTATTATTCAATAAATATGTTCAAGTTCTATAATAATTGTTTGAGCACTCGAGTGTAGGAAAAAGAAAACCAACTTCTATTGACAGTTTAATAAAAAAGTTTTCTCATAAATGATACATGCAGTCAGTGATTTCTTAACAATTTTACAAGCAGTTGTGTTTCTTAAATTGATAAGGCTGTTGAACCTTAGCACACTTAACTGGGGAAAAGTCTTCCTGAAATCAGTGGGACTTACTTCCAAGTAAAAATTCATAGTAACAGTGCTAATCTAAATGAAATTTGTATGACAGGCCAAAGATTGATCTTATTGTCAGATACAGTGTTGGAAGTATGCAGTGTCACATTAAAGTTACTATTTAAAACCATTTCATGGCTTACTATTAAAAATTTGAAGCATTTTAATAGTCTACTGTTTCCGTTTTCCTTTGCCAAGATTTTTATTTTTTCCAGCTTCGATTAGAAGCATTGTAACCTAATCGGTACATAAAAATGCAACAGTCTCCCCAAAACAAGCATTTGTTCAGAAATTTAGCCTACTGCCACTATCAGTAACCTAAACATTAATTATACTCTTCATAATTGCTGAAGAACTGTAAAAGTGGCTGAACTATCCTTTTAAATTTTTGAGCTTTAGGTAGCTTATTGCAAAGAAGAGTTGGTAACACATGAACTAGAAAGAAATGGCAATTATTTTTCTTTTATGTAACATGGTTAAAGAATCGAGGCTGCAATATGACTTGTAGTTTATCTGCCATTACAAATTATTCCCCTAGTTTATGACTAGAAAATATATGTATTTCAGCATTTAGAAGTTCAAAATCAGCTTTGGTGGAGATAAAATTATGCAAATAGGTTTTTTTTAACATAAATAGATTCTGCATCCGTTCCATATACAAGACATGATCCTAAAACATCTAAACTATTCACAGATAATGTTGGATTTGAAACTAAATTTGTTATCTCCATGCGGTCTTTAGTGGGATCATTGCTCAGCCAGGCACTTGTTACAGATTGATTAACTGCACTGTGAGGCAGATATGTAGTAGTACTTCTCCCACCTAAAATAAAACACAAAATGAGTTAATTTTTAACTTAAATGCAGAAATTAGAAAGTCATTGTTCTCCATAGCAAATGTGATGACTAACCGTTTTTCATGTTGTTAACAGTTTAAGTATTTGGCTTTGCTGCTCACATCCCAGAAATACAGCCTACACCTCTTTCCTTCTCAACTTAGGGATGGGGTGATGCTATGGTCTAAACCACTGAGCCTTTTGAGCTTGCCCATCAGAAGGTCGGCGGTTCGAATTCCACTACGGAGTGAGCTCTGTCCTAGCTCCTGCCAACCTAGCAGTTCGAAAGCACGCCAGTGCAAATAGATAAATAGGTACCACAGTGGTGGGAAGGTAAACGGCGTTTCTGTGCGCTCTGGTTTACGTCACAGTGTTCCGTTGCACCAGAAGCGGTTTAGTCATGCTGGCCACATGACCCAGAAAGCTGTCTGTAGACAAACACTGGCTCCCTCGGCCTGAAGGCAAGATAAGTACCACAACCCCATATTCGCCTTTGACTGGACTTCACCATCCAGGATCCTTTACCTTTTTTACCTTTGCCTTCTCAACTATGAGAGCCTAGTACAAGAGTGAGACATGGTCCCTAGAGCCAGCTCCAGTTAGTAGGCCATCGGCTGTATTTTATACCAACTGCAGTTTCCAAACAGTTTCCAAAGACAGTATACAGTCAAAGTTCAGTATACAGGTTACCAGACCACCCTATTCATTACCTATGAAGTCCTAAATGGTTTGGGACTTGGCAATCTGAAGGACTGCCTTCCAAAACATGAACGCTTCATTCTTCAGGTCTTGTCCATATCCCCTTGACAAGTTAGGCAAGTTGCCCTGAAGTTAGGCAAGTGGTAATGGGAAGAGGATTTTCTCTGTCACAGTGTCTCTTATATTAAATGCTCTCCCAGGGAAACTTCCCTAGTGTCTACCTTAATTTCTGTTTGGTGTCAGGCAAAGACTTCATTGCCAATATGTTTCAACATACTTTGTAGATGGTTTTAAGTTGTTATGACTGCTGAATTTTATGTTTTTTATGGGTTTTATTATTAGAAATTATATTTTCTATAGTGTTTAACTATTTGAGTTGTATGGTTCTCTTGGAGTCTTTTACCAAAGGGCTGCCTATAAATAACAGAGTAGCAGCAGCATGGGCAAAACCACTGTTCTTCAGGTGCTACACGTGTTATGCTACATAATGCAACACATTATTTCCTTCTCTTCCCCTGGCTCATCTCTGTTTTTAAAATTCATGGCCTAGCCTTCAACCACTTGATTTCAAGGGGATCTCTTCCACCCAACTTTCAAAATTTGAGCCTTTCATTCTAGTACCTCCTTTTCTACATTTGTGTGTTTCCTTCAAGCACTACCAACCTTTCACTTCCTTTATCAAAGCAGTAAGTCACTGCTGAAAGTTTCATTCCCCAAACAGAGTGATTGTAAACATACCACATTACCACACCAACTTGGAAAATTGGCACCAGATACTGTACTGCTTTCACCACAGAATCCCTTTGAGATTTCTAGTATATGTATATATTTCCTCCCTCCTCACATTAACCACAGATGGGATAGCAGAGAAACATTAGGCCAGTTTACGAACTTGAAATGTAGATTGTGCCAAGTTTTACTGCTCTATCTTAATTTGGCTAGAGACACAGCATATTAGAAATAAACAGAAAATGCCAAACTGAATATCGCAACAGAAGAACTCTCTGAAGATGAGCAGACACAAAAATGTAGTAACATCTATACTTGATAAGCCCATGTTGTCCCATGCTTTTCCTTTACACTCACTCCTAAGTCTACTGACAGAAGATAAGCTCCTTCAAGTTTCTCAAAAATAGGAAATTTACCTGTATGAAGGAATGATTTTCTTTCAGACACATCAGTGGAAACATCCCAGTGCCACAGAGCTCCATCTTCTGAACAAGTGAACAGATGATCAGGATTGGAGGGATGAAAGTGGACTTCCCATACTGAAGAAGTAAACAAATTTTATTGCAATATACACTAATCTGGACATAATAAAGATACTATATAGCATGAAGGTGTGTAACATTTTACAATAATAGACTATTATTAGAGGTTGAGTCTAATACAGTGAACCTAAGTAGAACAGAAGCTTGAATTTTTACAAAGTAGACTCATACATATATTTTTTCTATGAACTACGAAATGATTTTGAGTATGCACACTGCCTCTGGAACAGAACCCTCACATGGGGTGTGATTGTAGCTTTTCCTGAAATGAAATTTTATTGAGAAAATACAGTGAAATCTCTATTGTTCCCTCTTGAGCACCTTATGAGGGCATTCCACTGCCTAGACTATGTTCCCAAGTTACAGTTGCTACGCTCTTCTATATTTTGTAAAATGTGTCGTAGTTTCTGTGCTAGCTCTCCTGTGTCCCAGCAGAACAGAGGGTGACTGTACTGGGAATAGGTTCTATTTAAGAATTTTGTAATAAATTCTCTTATTCATTCATGTTCTGGAAGGGCTAATTCCCTGATATGAAGACACACACGTGCTCCTAGGGGTCCCTTGCAATGCTACAATTCTATTACAGTACCCTATGAATCTGGGGGAACAATGTTAAGAAAGGCTGGCTTAGAGCCATTTCTCTTTTACCTCATAGCTCGTATATATGGACACACCACAACCATTTGAATAACTGGAGGTTGTACATACCTCCCAAACATATACCCATGTATATGCCAAGGAGGAGAGATACAAGGGTCTATTGAGCTCTATGGAAATCCTGCCTCGCCCAAGTACTGTACTCTTGTGTGGAAGGCTTGTACCTCTAGTTGTTGACATTAGGACAGGCGCAAGAATTACGCCTGTTTGTTTCGGTACTTACATTCTGCGTCATGAGCATTTAGCAAGGAAACTGGTATGCCGCCTTGTCTTACATCCCAAATACTCAACATTCCATCTTGGCTGCCTGTGGCTACAATGTGCTGCTGACTAGGGTGCCTATCCACACAGTGTAGTGGAACTCTTTCCCCTGTCCTGCAAGGCAAGAGGAACACACATTTCAATGGGGAATCAAACAGGCTGTAATCCAGGAAGCAAATGACATTTAGCTATAGTGCTTGGCTTTAACAGCATTCCTTATCCGAGAGTACATACTTACAATGAAAATATCTGTGAAGGCTCATTTCCTTGCTGTCTGAAATCCCATACTTTTAGCTGACCAATGGAATTGACTGTCAGGATCTCTGTTGTGCGAAGTTGAGTAACTGCATGGAGTGTACTGCTGTCAGCATTATCTACAGGAAATTAGAAAAAAATTAGAAAAAAAGTTCATATCATCTAAAATTGTATCACTCTTAGCAAGCATTGTTTGTTTATATATCAGAAAAGCAGAGTGAACAACTGTTTCTAAGAAGTAACTGTAGGATTTACTCCCGGAGATTAGAATTTTCTGGCATGTAAACTACTAGTTGGATATACTAATATACCTTCTCATTAAGGGTATACTAAGGTTGTAATCCTATAGCCATTTACCTGGGAGTAATCCCCACAGAATTCAATATTACTGTTTCTGATATATTGCTCACACTTCTGTCTACCAAGTGAGACGGGAATTTTTGTACAATGCTTATTAAAGTGCAAAGAATCCAATTAGAAACTTCATGAAAGTAAAGGTCAAGTATTTTTAAAGTGTACATGGCCCTTATCAGTGTCTTCACAAATGATCAACACCAGAATAACTTCATTGGTGTATGAGAGAAGAGTGTTGCCTCCCTGAGAACTGCTGACTGGTTTGTTATGCCACTATTTCATCATTAAATATCTCAATACCTTGGTTAAGAAACCAGTAGCAATTTTAGATTTTGTTAAATGGCTAAACAGTTTTGGTCTACAGCTTCCATTTTGCTGAAGCTATTGTTTCTTGTTCACTTTTCTAACCATTACTACAAAAGCACTTTTTTAACCATATTTGTTAAGATCTTACTGTTGAAGCTTTGCTGCATTTGCATATGAGTTCTTATGAAAACCACAGCAGAACGTGTCTGTCTGTAGGTCCCTGAGAATATTCTTTGCTCTAAAAAAAACCTAATAATTTTATTAGAGAATGCTTTTAATGAGAAAGCAAACTACAGGCATTGCA
Source organism: Podarcis muralis (assembly GCF_964188315.1). Taxonomy (NCBI): domain Eukaryota; kingdom Metazoa; phylum Chordata; class Lepidosauria; order Squamata; family Lacertidae; genus Podarcis; species Podarcis muralis. The sequence continues at coordinate 56,646,702 of NC_135657.1, read as the reverse complement.
GCAGAGTATACCATTCCTATGGAAATTGGATGTGTGCAGAAGGAGTTTTAACAACTAATAGCAGTACTAACATATAGCAAAGCATGAGCTATACTTCGGTTCAAACAGGAGAGCTGTCAGTTTGGAAAATGTTTATCTCATCTGCTTAAAAACATTCAAAACACCTTGGCATGTAGATTAAGGCAGATGACAAAGGGCACCATCCAAAATTTAATGTCTTCCTGAGCCTCAATGAACTGGTGGTTTATAGGGTAAGGTAAGCAATGCTGCACATGCCCATCAATGTACAGTATCAGTGTAAATCACATTCCAGTATTTCATGGTTGTATATACTTTGTTCTAAAAGTGTACTTAATATTCTTGTTCCCTACAGCTATGATTAAGTTCACATAAAAATGGCATCATGGATCTTCCAAGGACTCCCCAGACAATTGATTCATTTTTATCCTGAGCTAGCAAAAGGTGAGCAGGAAGGTTTACAACAATATGTTGCACAAATATTTAGGACTTGAGCTCAAATTACTTACCTATAGTACGTTTAGCTTCCTTATGGTCAGCTTCAAACACATTTATCCTACCATCTTCACCAACCGTAAAAATTTCAGGGCTGTTGCATATGATCCCAGTGCATGATGCACTGCCACCAGATGCATCATAGTAATGTGCATTTTTCCATTTCTGGTTTAAAGACAGAGTCTAAAAGACAAAAAAGAGGATTAAACAGCCACCCTATGTGGAAAAAGTTAGTACAGTATCTGAATTTAGAGCTGCGATGCACACATTCAAGTTCAAAACTCCATCAGATATAAAAGGTTTTTGGGTAGCTTTATACAAATTACCACTTAGGCTAAACCAATTTACAGAGTGCAGTAAGACTGCATAAATGCAAATTGTAAATAAAATGGTACAATGAAAAATGCTACAGAAGTAACAACTACATAAGTTAGCTACTAAAGTTTCAAAAGTCAAGATAACAATCTATGTATTATATAAATTGCCAGTAAATATATCTTCAGTTTTGCAAGCAGACACATACTATATTTCTGTCTGCTCCTATACACCCCACATCTTCCAAAGGATTTTTTAAATGTTTGAAGTACAAACGCATTAGTGACATGTCCAGGTTTCAAGGAAGCGACACAGAGGTATTCTGTTTCCACCTTTCCTGGTAACTAGAATATGTTGGATGGGCAGCATCATGAAAACCTTAATTAATGGTTTACCACAGATGTGCAGATGGCTCTCACTTCACTTCCTTTCTAACACAGTCAGGAGCTACAAATCACAATCCCTAACTTAGTGTTACATCCAAATTGGCAATCGTGGTTTGTTTCACTCCAAACCACAATGTCAAGTTAAGGTTAGTTCTTGACTTAATCAAGAAGAGAAAAAGACCATGATGCTAAACCAGGGGTGGTGGAATGTTGCTTCTTCGAGGGGAAGAGCAAAACAGACATAATCTCTATGTTCAGGGCAAACCATTTGTTATTGTTAACACAACAAGCAAATTGGGTCAGTGTGTACACACTCACAATTAGCATGTCACAGATAGCTTCCAAAAAACCTACTGTTTTTCAAAGCCTCCGTGCAGCAAGAAGGCAGGAGAGAATGAATATGTGTATGCTGTGAGACAGCATCAGCAAATTTATGTGTGCTGGCCACACCATCAGCTCTGGCCCTATCCACTCTGGTCGCACTTACTTTCATTCTGAACCCATTGGCATGTGGCCCCAGAAAGCTGGCTATGAGGGAATGCAGCCCCTGGGTTCCCCACCCTGATCTACAACATTTCAGGTCAGTGCCTTGCAGTTATTTATCATGAGTAACCAACTCCAAGGAAATCAGATTGCCAGACATAGCCCATCAAACCATTCTGCAGGAATGGTTTTACATTTAATCTGAAAGACTGATTACACACAGCAAATCAAATGGCAAGTTATCAGCAGACGTTCAAGGACAAGGGCAAATAATTATGGATGGAATTCAACATAGCACTAGGTGGGGTATGCACACAGGGAGTGAGGTCCGCTCATGCAAATGGGTTTCCAGTTTCTTCTGCCTGCACACCTGCTAAATACGTTCCAGGAATTCCAACCCGAGAGAACAGATTTAGGGGGTGTGCGGGAGGGAGGGAAGGTCCCATTGCATGTCATTTAATGACTTAGCTGAATCCCATCCATTGTTTATTTATACACTACCTTTAGGTCAAATAACCTCTGAGACAGCTTATAACGCGTTAAAAATACACAAGTACCCAATGCTCCTTATTCTTCTGGCCAGTGACAGAGACTGGCCCTTGCTTCTACAGTTCCATAACTGCTGATAGTTGGAGCGTAGCCTTTGATGAAGTCCCAGACACAATGGGGGGGGGACCCCATCTAATATAGGACTACATTATAAGTGTTCTAATGAAGTAGAAATGTTTCACTGTTTTCTTTTGTATATTGAGCTTTATATTAACAGCACAATCATATGCAGTATTACCCAGAAGCACGTCTCACTATGATTAATGGTGATTAGAACTGCAGACTATTCCACAATGAAGGTTTTGTCAAGATTAATGTATACTCAGCTAATATACATCAACACAAACCTGACGAGTTGTATGGGTATAGTGCTCAAAATGTTCCTAAAGCTGCCTAGGGACTACACAATTACGCTTTAGTCAACTAAGTGCAAGAGAAAGAACTAACCACTTCTACTAGAGTTTTTTAGCTGTCAAATATAAATTTGACACTTGTTTATTTTAGACATGCAGAGCAACTGTCATAGTAGCTGAAAACGAATACTATTTACCTGATTATTTTGATGATGCCTGAATATGGTCACACTTCCAGTGGATGAAGCAGTCACAATTCTCTCCTGATCCAAAAACTAAGGGAGAAGAAATCCTCAAACATGTTAACACACAAATCTGTATTTACACAAGATTTGATAAGCAAATTGTATCAGTGTCCCATATTTAATTTCCCCAACTGTAGAGGTTAGAAACTCCCTTTCTTACTGGTATAACTGCAACACCTTAAACTTTCTTAACACGGAAATTAAATGTCATTAATTAAATTAATTAAATGTCATTTTTATAGCACTTTTACCTCCATATCCATAACATCACCACTGTGTTCAATATCACATAGCAGATGTGGTTCTCCATGATATTCTCCATTTGGGGTCAAACTTCCGAAGTCTCCAACAGACCAAATTGAAATCTTATTTTCCTGTAGGATTACAAGAAAAGCAAGCTCTTGTACCAGTATAAGAAAAACCAAGCTTGGATAGCAACCTACTTCAGCTACACTTTCGTTTTTCTTGCCAAGCTAAAAAAGCAAGCCAAATACCATACTATCAATAAATATATGTAGCTAAAAGGTAGATACAGAACACTATATATTGTGCACACCACATAGAAGTAAAAAGAATGGAAACACAAAACTGCTAGATTTTCTTTTTTTACACACATAGTACCTAAGCTGTCAATAGACAGCTTACCAGGTTTCTATAATTTTGTACAAAAGCTTTCAATGATCACATAATCTACCTTATTGCATTAGTGAGGAGAGGGAGCAAACAAACAGAGAGAAAGCTATTAAATTACACTTCCAACACAGAATGAAATGCTTATTAGTATATGCCAGTTAATTCTAAGCCATTACAAATGGCTAGTAGTTGTTTTAGTCGTTCATTTTTTTAAAAAAGGGAGGGGATTTTCTTAGGGAAACACAGCCAGATGGGCGGGGTAATAATAATAATAATAATATTAATTATTATTATCCTAACGTTCTCACTGGCTCGGGGAGCTCAACAGTTAAATAAGAACAGGCAGAATCACACAGTTAAAAACCGCCCAATACTACAACACCACACACGCCGTTGAATACACTAAAGAAAAAATATGGGGTCTGGGGCTTCGGCGGACCTCTGAGTCTAAGCAAATACAGCTCCACCCCCGAGATTCAGACACGGAAAACGTGCACGTAGGAACGGAAAGCACCGAAGACGGGGGGGGGGGGAGTGGTTGCACCCATCTTTCCAAGGCAGCTCACCCTGAGGCCACAGGGGAGAAGGGCGGGGGGTGGAAAGGGGTGACAGGGGTGGAAAACCGCGTTACCTCGTTATCCCACGAGCCGGTAGCGAAGACCTCGGGAGGTTGCAGGGCAGCGGCAGACACGGGCCGCCAGCGGGCCTTACTAACTTTCTGGGACACGTACTTGGCCGCCACATCCTCCATGCTTAAGCGGGGAGAACCCGCCGCGTCTCTTACCTCCGCCGGCTTTCAAATGCGCCCTCTTGATTGGCTGACACACGTCACGGGAGACGGCGAAGGAAGCGGGACAAAAGCCTGGCAGGACTGAGCTGCTCTCTCTCTCAAGGAGGCGTTAGGCTCCCGAGATTACTGGGGGGAGTAACGCGGGATGCTCTACCTTTGGCTTTTCCTTTCGTTTTCTAATAGCTAGAATTGCAGGAAACGCTGAGGACCTGAGGTGGGATGTAAAGCATCTCCAGACGTTCCTTCCATGTCGGTTTCTCTCAGGACGTGATGGTGATGCCCCACATCTCGTAATATATGTCAATACTGAGCACCCTAATAAAGACGAGGGACCTAATGGCACGAGGGAAGGCTTCCTGTCATCCTTCTTGGCCACCATCCCAATATGTGCTACTATGGGCGTTGCCAGGATTTATGTTAGGACAGGGTCAGGACACCCACCTGTCATCATCAACTGGTTCTGTCTTGCAGATTTCGAATAAAATGTCTCAACAAGTTGTTTTAAATTACTTTCGTTTCACCCCAAGTGCTCAATCTGCAATTTCTACTTTTAGTTAAGTATTTTTATCTATTTACTTATTGGGGGGGGGGGCAGCTGTCCGCCCTGGCTACATCCATGTGTGCTACAGCAGCAACTGTATACACACCTATTAGGAAATTCTAGTGAATAGAGTGGCTTTTACTTTTGAGTAAACATGCGAGGGATCATGCTACACAGTGTCATTCGAAACACACTTCCTATGGAATAAGCTTCATTGAACTCGCTGTCAGTGGGATTAGCTGAAGAGTACAGTATTCATAGGCCTGTAAAGCTCCTTCCTTGTTTCTTCTACAATTTCTAAAGCCAGACCTTGATACTTCAGAAACCACATCATGGTTTCCCCGATATGTCGCTTCAAAATTATGGGATGATAGTGTATTTATATGGATTGATGCATGTTTGCTCAGTTCTGGGAGAAAGAAGTGTGTGTATACGTAAGTAAAATATGAGTGTTAGTACTTCATCAGCAAGAGAGACCAAAATGTGTTTGGTTTGGAGGATTAATTTTTGTGCAAGACAAAAACAGCACTCGATTTCATGTGACAGTCTCAATAGCATCGCATCCATGCACCCAGATCTTACTTGCTCAGTCATATGTCTCACTGTGTTCAATGAGGTTTATTCTCAGATAACTATACATAGGATTGTGGCTGTAAACTCAAACTGGGCCAGGAGTTGTTGGTTATTATGTACTTTCAAAAGCTATAATGGCTGGTGGGTATTGTTAAGTTGTGGGTGAACATATCAGACAACACAGCGATTCTTCAAACAGCTCTTGTTTATTCACAGGGCAGAACAGGACTGAACTAAAGGGTTCAGCCAGCCTACTTATATAGAGCTCCACTAGAACGCAACAGTAACAATTTTCTGTAACTATCCAATCACTGAACATCACTTTCGATCCCTTATTTGCATATTTGGACCTGAACTATCTACAGTATCCCCCTCCTGGCCCAGGGTGAGAACTTCAGTACATAACAGGTATAGGCACACTTAGCTCTGCATAGAATTGGACTATAAAATAGTATAGCATGCATATCGGATAGCTTCTTGGCAGTTACTCTCGCCTCTATAAAAACTACATGATTTCAAGTGGTGTGGTTAGGTAATTTTAGACTCTGTACTTAAAAGTATTACGGAGGGTACCATCTTTAGAAGGCAGTGCGTATTATTTTGTTACTTCAAAATGTGGTATATCAGCCCTGTTGAGTGGGGCCCTGAACTTCTGCTCCAAAGTTCTGCCCTCTAAGCAGTTTATGTAAGGTAATATTAAATATTCATAGGAAAATACTGATAAAATCAACACTTTTTAAAAAGTAGGCATAATATAATTATCATAATATAGATAAAATCAACCTCCTTAAAAACCAATATACACAAAAAATATTTTTTTTAGCAGACATTGCACACAGTACAACAAACAAGCTTGCCTATAGGCAGGGAGTTCTGAAGAACAGTGCTGCCATAATAAAATATTTATTTATCTCAAGTGTGCAATGAACAGTAAATGGCTCTTGTTAAAGTAATTCTCCCTCTCCGGTACATAAACTGCAGATTCTGGGATTCTTCCTCATCCAAATCTAGGCAGAGTTGAGAAAGTGTAAGCAATTACCAATAAATTAATTAAAGAAGCATGTTTCCCTCATTCTCCTCACAGGTTAGATGGAACAGCATTCTTCACCCTCTCTTTGACTTGGCTGTTTAACAAGAGTGCCTCTTCCTCTTTGGGTGGGCCTTATAACTTTAACCTATAAGTGTTATGTGTATACTTTAGGTGTGCCCTGCCTGGGGAGCTATGTGAGTGCTGTGTTGTGTGCGCTCCCCTTCCTGTCCTTGGTGGGTTATGCTCCAAAACAGTGGTTGTGAGGAGCATAAAGGGATTCAGATCTCTGCCTGGAGGGATGCTTCAGAACTCACAGTAGGGGTCAGTTTTGGCTGTGCCGCTTGGGCTGATAAGAGTGGGGGCAGAGTGGCATCGCCATGGGTATTGTATGTATGGTGATGCAATGGTCTGTGCTGCAGATGCGCCTATCTTGCTGAGAGTTCATTGGCTCCCTCCATGGGTGGGCAGCATGTGGGCATGGCTGGCATCGCAGCTTAGTGGGCACTGGCTGTTTTCAGGGGTGTTGAGGGCTTGTTTGCCATTTTCGTATTGCATTTTCTCATTGGATGTGTTGTCCCTCCCAGCTGAGCACACACCAGAGCCAACAGCAATTCCACAAACATTCCCCAGCCCTATCGTTTTAGTGGGCAACATCCTTGTAGCCCCTTTCTGTTGTTTCCACTGTCTCTTTTTGTACGTCATTTGATTTTTTTTGTGTTACGATTTTCTCTATGTTGTACCCAGTGCTGGGGTTGGTGGGCTATGAATCTTTTTTCTTGATACATAAATAAAAATCATGTGGCCCCATTACAGATATGTCCTATGTGCCGCCGCCACCACACTTCAGAAAGCGTTATGCGTCCAGCCAGGAGAGTATGTTGCGCTTTGCTCCCTGCCGGCGACGCTGCGAGACTTTTCACCCCCTAAAACTGAGCTCTGCCTCAAAAGCCTTAGCCTACCCACATTGCACTGCAAATAAAACTGCAAATGTGCCTTATGGGCCATGCCACGGTTATTTATAGCCCGACAGGAGAACCAGTCACATGCTTCCGTTTAAAGGAGCAGCCAGCTTCCCACAACCTCGGCTGCGAAGCCCCTCGCCGTCCTCCGCAACCCCAAGAACCCAGCCTCCTACCCCGCCCCTCCGCTCATCACCAAGAGGTTCCCCCCTTCCCGGCCCGCTCCCCTTTATTCCATGTACTGCGCCTGCGCACACCAGGCGCGGTTGCCCGGCGGCGGCGCCCGTTCAGAATGTCGAGCGCGCGGGGGGGCGGGGGAGCGGCCCCTCCCTCCGGCGGACGCGAGGCAGCGGCGGCGGCAGCTGCTGCTGCGGAAGGGAAGGAGGCGGCGCCTGTGTCGGCGCTGGAGGTTGTGTCCTTCCTGGGGAAACTGCTGTGCGCAGTCGCGGCACTGAAGGCGGCTCTCTACCTGCTCCGCAGAGTCTGTCTAGCTATGGCCTGGAAGTCAGGAGGCGCCAGTCACTCCGAGCTCATCCACAACCTCCGCAGTGAGTGCGTCTGTGGTGTGCGCGCCGGGGCCGGTGGCCAAGGAAGGGGGTGGGAGGAGGAGGAGGCAGAAGGAGGGGCCAGGGCGCGCGCAGTCCATTCATGTACCACACATACACAAGCGCGCGCGCGCGAGCGCGAACCCCGTCGCTAGGGAGTGACCGTTAGTTGTCGGCCCTCAGAAGCGCGCGCTGGGGTGCCTTCGCCAACGGCCTTCGCGCCTGGCGGCTGCTGGAGACGTGGGCGGGTGGGAGGTCGCGAGCACCGCGGGGGGGGGGGGGAGAGAAGAGAGTCCCCGCAGTCGAGCGGGTGTGTCTCGGTGCGGCGGGAGCTTGCTTGAGGGCGGTGGCTGCTGTCGCCACTACTGGAAGAGAGCAGGGCTGAGTCCCTCCGCTGTTTCGCAAGCGGGGAAGCGGCAGCGGCAGCCTCGGCTGTCCACCCAGCTTCGCCGCTGGGCCCGGCAGTCGGGGTAGTCTCTCTCTCTCTCTCTCGGTTCCGTTTCCGTTTCCCGCGTCTTAAGGGGGAAGGCAGCTAAACGGCCGGCTCTCAGCTGTGAGCATCGCGCATCGGACCTGCCAAACGTCTTTTTAATATAAAATAAATAAACATTATGCGGGTTACCTACTGCAGGGGGCATGTGTTATGTAGTATCCCACCCACAGGAAAACAACCGATGCATAGCTCACAAAAGCCGGAAAGTGCCAGGTTTTTCAAGTCGTTAAAGGCAAAGTTAGGTTTCAGGTTCATGTGACTGCAGAGAAGAATGAAACCATCTGAATCTAAAATGTCCCTTGGATAGTGTGGCAGCTGCTCTTTCGCTCTCTCCTCAGTCATTATGCAACCGTCTAGTGAGTCTCTTGGGGTGCTTCTCCTCGGTTCAGCTGTTAACATCTTTGTTTGCCTGGGAGCCACCACCCATGTTAATGTGTGCTGCAAATGCGAATCCCATAATGAGAAAGTTGGATGAAATGGATAATTTGTTGTTTTTATTTATTTACAATAATTGATTAACAGCCTAATCAAAAAAAGTCACTTATTGGTGCACACAAAACAGATATCAATATACAATTCAACAAAATTTAAAAGCAGGTACGCATAACTTGTTTACACGGCCAGGTTTGCTGAAATAAAGTTTTTAGTCAGTGTCTAAAGCAGCATAATGAAGGTGTTTGTTCAGTGCAAGTTTTGCACATTGAAGCTGTGGAAGTAGGCACATAAAGGACTAGATGACCCCACAGACAAACTGCTCCCAAGCTGTTACGGGCTTTATATGCTAATAGTAAGACCTTGAACTTGGCCTGATAGCAAATCAGCAGCTGGCGCAGTTCTTTGAGTTGCTAGTAGGTTCTCACTCCTTTCAGCGATAATGCTATAGCATTCTGCTCTGACTGCATCTTTCAGAGCAATTGCAAGGGAAGCCCTGCATATATCATACTTTAGTAATCCACTTTCAGAATTACTAATGCCCTGGGTTACTTTGGGCAAGCTATCCTAGTTGAGGAATGGCTGAAGCTGGTGGAAGGTGCTCCTAGCTACGGAGATCACCTGAGCCTAGTTAGTGACAGCTGGATCCAGGAATAACCCCAGACCATTTACCTGCATCTTCTGAGGAAGTGTAACTCCCATCCTTGGAGGCAACTGGCCCGTTTCTGGGACACAGGAACCACTCACCCACAGAGCCTCAGCCTTGCTTGGATCAAAGTTCTGTTTATATGTCCTCATCCAGCCTACCATTGCATCCAGGCACTAGGCCACCACTTGTGCAGCCTCTCCTGTTTCAGATTTCATTGAGAAATAGAGCTGAGTGTTCCAATAGTCTTTTTATATGCTTTTTCTTACCCTGAGACCATCTTTTGAGGGGTGGGAAAGGCATACAATAAATTATTATCAGCATCTTGCTTCAAATTTCCTAATAACCATTCCTAGCAGTTTCATATAGATATTAAATAACATTGGTGATAGTATAACACCCTGTGGCACTGTCATGGGACCAAAAACCAATTCCCCATTCTTACTTTCTGGACTCGGTCCTGTAGGTAAAATTTCAAAAAATCCCTGTAAGCTATTTAGGAGGATAGCATGGTTAATGGTAACAAAAGCTGCAGATAGATTGAGGAGGAGGAAGGACTTATTCTTCTTGTCCTATTCTCAGTAAAAGTGATTTATAAGGGCAGCCAAGGCAGATTTGGTCACATGGCCAGGCCTAAACCCAGATTGGAATCAGTAGATAAACAGTATCCAGAAATGCTTACCGGCACCTCCCCACTCCCCAATGTTAAAAGTGTGGCACTTACTGTATCAACTTCATGGTGAATTCTGGCACAGGGTTGATTTCTTTAGGAGTGGATGTTGTTTCTTTCAAGTCAGGGATCACCCCCTCACACTATGAAGTGTTAACCATGCCCTCAGTCCAACCAGTCACACCCCTCTGCTAGATTTAATAAGCCAAGAAGGAGCCATGGTTTGGTACAGAGGAACAAATGCCTTGTCTACATCACCAGGCTGCATAAATCGAAAGTAATCCCACAATATATGACAATCTGTGGTAGCGCTACCACAAATATAAATTAGTGATGTCATTTGTTTGATGGAGTTCTGATTTTTGTTTATTAAAGCATTTGGGGCTATTACTAAATTATATGGGTTTGTACAAAAAGCACCCAAATAAATGAGCAGCAGATCTCGAAAGTAAGAATCTTGAGTTCCCATTCCTGCTCCATGAAGTATTTTACAGGAGAAGCTGGTTGGAAAAGATTTATAGGTCTTAGTCAAAAATCATTTGCAGCAGCTCCTGCTGTCTGTTCCTGCTTTCATATTGCAACTAAGCAAAAAGCTTTAGTATCCTGTTTGTTGTATTTGGGAATGCAGCAAGTGGTTTAAATAGCAGAGTAAAAAACGGAAAATTTTTGAGATTTGTTTTATATTACATTGTATCTTAATACTTTTTTCTGTTATATATATCTATAAACTCATTATAGGACGGCAGCTTTTAAATTTTGGAGGCAGTTTTAGTATGTGTCAGTCTCTACTTGCTAAATAATAATAATAATAATAAAGATAATTTTTATTTATTTATTCCCCACCCATCTGGCTGGGTTACCCCAGCCACTCTGGGCGGCTTCCAACACATATAAAAACACAATAAAATATCAAATATTAATATTTGATAATACAATGTAAAAAACTCACAACATATCAAATAAAGGACTGTTCAATAATATTAATATTTGATAATACAATGTAAAAAACTCACAACATATCAAATAAAGGACTGTTCAATAATCCATTAGAATCTAATAGTAAGCAGTTGTTTACCATAAATAAATTGGACATGTGGCTTTTTTTATGCCTCTGACAACAGAGCAATTAGACTGCTGAGACCACATAACACCGGTCCTGAAAGACCTACATTGGCTCCCAGTACATTTCCGAGCACAATTCAAAGTGTTGGTGCTGACCTTTAAAGCCCTAAACGGCCTCGGCCCAGTATACCTGAAGGAGCGTCTCCACCCCCATCATTCACTGAGGTCCAGCTCCGAGGGCCTTCTGGTGGTTCCCTCACTACGAGAAGTGAAGTTACAGGGAACCAGGCAGAGGGCCTTCTCAGTAGTGGCGCCCACCCTGTGAAACACCCTGTCATCAGATGTCAAGGAAATAAAGAACTATCTGACTTTTAGAAGACACCTGAAGGCAGCTCTGTTTAGGGAAGTTTTTAATGTTTGATGATGTATTTTTTATATTTTTTTATATTTTGTGGGAAGCCGCCCAGAGTGGCTGGGGAAACCCAGCCAGATGGGCGAGGTTTTATTTATACTTCTATAATAGAAACATAACTTTGCAACATTCTGACTTCAACAGCACATGCATAGTTATATTTTATGACTGTGTATATCCATAACACTCATTTTATTTTGTTTCTTATTTATCTATTTCCAGTATTTTATATTTATCCTTTGTAGAAAAATATGCGTAGGTGGCCAGAAGGATCTAGATCAATAAATATACAAAAATAATAATTAAGTGCAGAACAGGAGTCAAAGACAACACCAGAAAGATCTAACTTAAGTAGTTTAAATCTAACTAAAAAGAGAAGGTATGCTGAAGTTAATCTTTTCTGCCTGGCCTTCCAGATATTTAAAAACATTTATCTGTTAAGAACATATGGCTTCTTCCACCAACCCATCACTGGAAAATCAATGATACTGTCTAGCAAAGCAATAGGGTTTCCTGAGTATAGTGTAGGGAAGGTGGGCTTGTGTTATTTCTCTCCCTACGCCCCTGTCTTATTCTTGATGTTGCAGGGATGAAGAGTTAAAAGCTACATCATAGTTTATTAATAAGGTAGGGGTGTGAGCAGGGACTTAAATAAGCTGCAGATTTGTTTCAGAACCTTTTGCAAGATAAATATGTATGGTGCTTGCAGGCAGGACAACAGCATGATGTAGTTTGAATTTTGCTACTAAATAATGAATATGACTCAGTACTTAAAAACCTTGGAAAGTGTTACATAAATTCTAGTGCTGCTTTGCAAATTTTGGATGACAATTTCAGAATGATTTTCACAGCCCTAAAAATGATAGAAATGTGATAAAATGAAATAGTAAATATCCAGAAATGTGACACAGATAGGGTGGTATTCAGCTAGGTATTAGTGAACTCATTGAAATTAATGAGCATGACTAAATATTATTTTAAAACCTGATTCTTCCCCTGTAAAATCATGCTCAATTGTCGTTTTTAAATCTTCTGATCGAGAAGCTAACCAATCACTGTGTCAAAGAGCACATTTACTTCCAAAATTCACCCTTAAAACCATTCTAGTTTGAAGTCTAGAAAAAAAAATGATCTGAAAAAAATATCTAGGCTCTTAGAAAGCTCTGTTTTCTGTTGCAGCTACTAGTATGTGTTTTTGAATTTGTTTTTCAGGAACTCGCTAAAAAAAGAAATAATTTTTTTTACTAGTTGATAGTGCTCCACATCTGGGGTGAAATGTTAGTTATCAGACTGTTATTTTTCTCCCCTTCCCCCTTGTTATCTTCTAGTCATTTCCTTATTTAAAAAAACTGTTTTTCAAAATGAAATGTAGTGGTGTTCCAACCCCCTTGCCTGTGACTATTTTGTTCATTCTCACAGCAAAGATGAACATATTATGGGTTTGAAGATTATTAAACAATTTATAGTTTCTTGAACTCTCTTCTCAGGCTTATCTATAACTTGTACTATTGCTGAACCACAATACAGTAGTGTAGTTCTTATTTTACTACATAGTTGGGAAGAGACCATAGTTCAGTACCTGAGCACATTATTTCACACAAAAGGTTCCCAGTTCAATCCCTGGCACCACCTGTTAAGCGGGTCAGGTAGCAGATAAGACATCTGCCTGAGACTCTGGAGCTGCCAATCAGAGTAGACAGAACTGGACTATATGGACAAATAGTCCAACCTGGAATAAGGCAGTTTTTATTATCTTAGATGTTGCAGAATTATTTCTTCTGTAAGAATCTAGTTCTGCAATCCACAGAAACAGGAACAACCCTTAATTAGTTTAAAGTGAGGTAAGGAAGCTGGACCAAGAAGCAAATATTGCTAAAGCAATATTTTAAGGAATAGGGACCATACAGGTATTGTATTCTAATAATGAAACACAGTTATCATATTTAGTTGTAAGTCTATTTTTATGCTGTTGCAGCTGTACTCTGAAGCTTTTCTCATTTGTTCTTCTAAAAAATGGGAGTTTAGGAACTGGTTTACCAAAAAAATAAATAAAACAACACACTTATTGAGGGGTGGGAACCAGCATGACTTGGTCTCAGCATTAAACATGTGCTGATATAATGCTTGTCAACAAAGGTACCATAGTCCCAGCCACTAAATCAGTAATCAAGGCAGGCGGGAACTGGATTGTACATTGTGGATGTTAATTCAATTTGCATGTGTTTTCCTCATTGACAACTATGCTGAAATAAGATTAGAAGATACACTCTCAGGGTACAGCCCCATCTAGAGTTCACATATTTTCTTCCTGAAAATTGTGGCACATTTTTCAGAGTGCGGAACTGAAGAGACGCAGATGTGTTGATACACATTGGATTTGCCAGGCTTTATATAACTCAAAGAGCTGCAGTGGTCTATTCTTTGCTGTGTTAGAACAAGTATAGCTGAATTTTGGTTACATGTGTTCTCTGCTGCAGTCCCATTCCTGCCTGGATTTCAGTGCTCTATGTGCTTAGCTGCTCTGCTAAAGAAGAACTTAGGAAATGTGGCACATAACCTTAGCAAAGGGGGATCAATCCAGAAACAGTCAATCACAGGCCAATGTCCTAGATGAGAAATTTGTCCAAACAGGCAAGACTAATATTTGGCCCACCCCAAAATTCAGGTTTTATCTGGAAGCACTTACACCCAGGCCATCTCTAGAATAACAAAGGGACTGGCAGGGATAGGATAAAGCGCTTTTCCCACTCTGAACCCTTAAATAGCTGACTATAACAATAACATCAGCACTACGCAGTCCAGAAGACTCGTGGTCCAACTTCTAATTTATTTTGACAGTGGGTTTTCATAGTAATGTTGAAGTGATGAATTTCAGCTTCCATAATTTGCAGATAAACTAACAGCAGTATATCACTGCTGTAGGCTATATTTTAAAGTATCATCTTCCTGAAGTTCCCCAATGTGAGTTGGTTCACTTCAGAGCTGCTGAAGAAGGGAAAAGCCAAAACATTTTGCTACAAGAATGTAATCTCTTTTTTTATAATCTCTTTTGTAATATATATATTGTTTCAGTAATTAACTCAATCCTTCCTAGATTCATAGCAGACATTTGTATTGCTGTTTGAGTCTTGAAAAATTCTCTCCTATAAAAGTTTACAACTGAGCATTACATCAATTGACTGACCACTTGTGTTTTTTCTGAAGACTGTGGTACATTTTATTTTGTAGTTTCAGTATAATGGTATTGTGGAATAATATTCCCTTATATTTTGATTTGCCTTTCTTCCAGAAAATGGAATAATCAAGTCAGATAAAGTATTTGAAGTAATGCTTGCAACAGACCGCTGCCATTATGCAAAATGCAACCCATATATGGATTCTCCTCAATCAATAGGTATGAAAATTATGTATTCAGAGTCTTTAACGATGACTAAAAGCTTTATTTTCCTAGGGCCTTGTTGTGTTTAACCAAAGGTGAACTGTTCCAGAAGTGTTGCAAATGCCATCTCGGTAGTCAAGATAACTCCACAATTAATTGGTTGTTGTTGTAGCAATGATTTGCTCTTGGAAACTGTTTCTTTGTCATTATAATACTTCAGAAATGATATATCTAAGTCTTCATTTGTTGGCTAGCAAAGGTGCTAATGTTGAACATTTTGATAAGTGAGCTGTTTTGTTACTCATATCATTCTTTAAATGTTTTATAGGATTTCAAGCAACAATCAGTGCTCCACACATGGTAAGCGTTATATTTATATACTGTCAGCCTGCCTCCTTTAACAACTAAGCTTTCATTTTCCTCTGTCTACCCTAATGAAACACCCCAGTGTAGTACATGGTGGGGGGAACCCTAATGCTTACCCCCCACACCCTTTTTAAGTTACAGGTAGGTAGCTGTGTTGGTCTGCCATAGATACACTGAAACTGAAACAGTTTCAGTGTATCTGAAGAATTGTGCATGCACACGAAAGCTCATACTAATGACAAACTTAGTTGGTCTGTAAGGTGGTACTGGAAGGAATTATTTTATTTTGTTTCGACCCTTTTTAAGGATAATGTTAGTTGTTAGTGGTTTGAGAAGGTAGGTTTTTTTCTCTCTCCCTCATGTTTTTCTCTGTGGGTGGGGTTGGCTTCCAACTGTGACACCCGTTAACATTCCATATCATAGTTGCTGTCAATAGTAGACTTGATTGATAGATTCACAGTCTGCCTGGCACAAGTTTCTTTTGAATGCTTTTCTGTCTTTCTGTGTCTAGGCTCATTCTGTAAGCTCAATAGATTTTATTAGGATTTATAGAGAAAAATACAAAACTTAATAGCAAATATTAAGCTCATGGTTTCTTGTCAGATAACCTTTGGGGGTCCTAAAAGCTATTTTTTCATTTAGAAACATATTTCTGTGTATCCTGGGCTTGATCCTCTGAACTGTTATTGTGTAAATTCTGAAATCAAATTTGGGTAGATAAAGGGTTTGGGGATCTTTTTACATTTACAAATTGACAGTTGACATACTTATCTTTATGTGGTTTGAAACTGCAGCTCTTAAATTGTGAAATTGTTTGATATCTATAACAGCTTGATTGAGTTCAGTTACTGGATTCTCTGTAGGGAATTGCATAGTTTGAATTCTTTATGAAAGAACATAAAATCATAGCATTGTACATTGGGCAAAACCAAAAGTAAAATATCAACATCTTTTCCTTTTTTCCTTCGGTCAGCATGCATATGCTCTAGAACTCCTATATGAACAGTTACATGAAGGAGCCAAAGCCCTTGATGTAGGATCTGGAAGTGGAATTCTTTCTGCATGCTTTGCACGAATGGTGAGAGGACAATTCTTAACCACTTACGATAAATATTTGACTCTTGTTAGGTTTCTGTGTACATTACAAAATGCTTTATTTTTTATGTCTTTACAAGAGAATTGCAAGGACTTGATTCTGATATTATTTTATACTTT
The DNA here is from genome assembly GCF_964188315.1 of Podarcis muralis. Lineage (NCBI taxonomy): Eukaryota > Metazoa > Chordata > Lepidosauria > Squamata > Lacertidae > Podarcis > Podarcis muralis. The sequence goes on along the minus strand of NC_135657.1, from coordinate 56,630,112 downwards.
TAGAAGGATAGGTCTTTTTGGTTACCTTTACAGCAATGCCTTACTGTTTCAATAAAGTCGAGCTCATATACTTCAGTAAAGAACATGAAGCAATACTAGCTCAAATCAGCTCATATTTTTGTTTTTTGTATTTAATGCCACCTAATAGTTGGATTGAATATTTTGAAGAAAAAAACAGCCTATGAAGTATGGAAGTATTCCATTCTGGGGCAAGTTCCTGTGTAATGCTTAGTAATTATAACCTGAAAAAGGACACTTTAAAACAGGGCTAGGGATCCTCAGGGCTAAGGGATCCCTCCAGACCTCTCTGTCTGGCTCTGGGGACTCTCCCCCAGTGATGCTCATTCTCAGACCTCACTGGCCCTGCTCTGCACCCTCCTTAAGTGCTTTTACCTTGCTGGAATATGCATTGTGAAAATGCCTCTTGTCTGCCTGGACAAGCAGACAAGATGCGGAGATGTGTAGAAGCATTTGACTTGTATGTGGCTGGAATAAAGCTTACTGTACAAATGTAAGAATTGCATCCATTGCTCTGCTGACTTTTTGCCTCTGGCCCATCCCCACTTCAATACCTACCTCAGTGATTTTCCTTACTGATCATGTAAGAAAGCAAGCAGGGGTGTGCAGGATTTTCTGTTTCTATTTTCTTCTGCAGAGTGCGATGTGTATGACATGCCATTAATATAGAAGTAGACTTCAGACTCTGCATTCTTCTTTTAACATCAACTTGCAACATGGAACACACTCTTATTTTTTTAAAAAACCCACCATATTTCTTTCCCATAATCTTGTAAGAAAATAAGAACTGCCAAGGTCCATCTAGTTCAGTATTCTTTTCCCAGCTAGTGGCTTCTTTCCATCATCTCAGTATATCTTAAGAAACCCTGAACTTTAAAAAAGTTGCCTTGTCACCTGTGTAATCCTGCTTAGGTGAATCAGCAGTCAATACTAGTGCTGAACAGATTATATTGTATTACATTTCAAATGCCAATAGAATGTTAAGTTTAAAAAAAGTTCTGTACAAACAAAATAAGTTGCTATTCGTGTATTTCATAGTAAAACTGCTAACATGCAGCACTGGTTTGAGGCCTTAAAATATTCATATCTTCTTGGAATGTTAATTAAAATATATTAATATGAAAAAAATATCGGGAAATGACTTCATAAGTATGGACCATGAGAAACTCAAAAGTATTTATGGCAATAACTTTATTAGAAGAAACTTGCATGCCAAACATTCTAAGGCAAAATGGATGTCGTGAAACTGAGGTAAGAGAAACAGATAGACAGATAATAGGAAAAACCCATATTAGGTTTTATCCTTCATCTCCTGTAGCCTTTGCTTATAACTTCAATTGAAAGTAAAAGTAAGAAACTGAATACATACATGGTACATTCTATACCAAAATAAACTTGTTTTGTTTCAGGTTGGTCCCAAAGGACAAGTTGTAGGAATTGATCATATCAAAGAGTTGGTAGATGACTCAATAAATAATGTTAAAAAGGACGATCCCCTATTGTTATCTTCAGGAAGAGTGAAACTGATTGGTAAGTACTGGAGTATATTAACAGTAAAAAATAGGTATAGGAATATGCTTGTTCAATTCAGGGTCTTACTTTTTGTAGTAGGTTTTCTATGAAATATAAACAACTAGAGTAGTTAGGTTTACTATCCAACTTATATAATTTTATTTAATTATTATGTTTACTTTTTGATGGGGTTTTTTAAACAAAAACCTTCGAAGCCCACTAATAACTTCATTTTCAGTTACATGTGCTTAGGTCTGTAATCTTTTGCAAGCTACTGTGCTTAGTGACCAGGTCATGGGATCCGATCTAAGAAGTTTAGCGTTGGCACAGGGAGTCATAGCCTTTCAAACTGGGTTTCATTTGTGGGTCCACTCTGTAAAAGTGTTTCCTCTTTATGGCACTGCAGTTGCACAAGAGCAGAAATCACTAGGAGCCCTTTCCAATCCTCATGTACAGCTGCCTTTTGTTGTGTCCACATCTGGCTGCATTTAGTGAACTACTGCTGTTTGGTACTAATTCCCTGGAACCCAGGTCGTTCATTCCCAGTAGAAATTTCAGTTGGGAATCTGATTAAAATTTAGGAGGCTAATTATGGCTATTTTTAATTTCAACATTTTTTTTGCTGGTTCCACATAAACTCATAAACTTAGTTAAGATTTCATCTATGAGTTCAGTGTCTTGAATAAGCTGAGGACAATATGAAGTCAGCTGTTCCTCATCCTTGTATATATCTTTCCCCCCCTTGTAGTGGGAGATGGAAGGTTGGGATATTCTGAAGAAGCTCCATATGATGCTATTCATGTAGGAGCTGCTGCACCAGTTGTTCCCCAAGCAGTAAGTGATTTATGCATATATATGGTACATATTGTTTGCTATGATTTTTCTTAATTAATTGAAATGATTAATTGGATGCTTATACCTGCTTTAAATGATGGGCTTTTTAATTAGATTTAATTAAATGAAACACATTCCAACAGTGGAATTTGATTTGGTATACTAATAGGTGATGTTGATGTTTTTTGGAATTGGGGGTGCTGGTGGTTTGGAAATGAAAAGCTTTGCACAGTGCAGGCCCAAATCCCTTTTAATTTTGTCAATGCAAATAAAGACTGGGGCATTCCAAACTATCCCCTCTCCTTTTACCTGTTTCCAGAACTTAGCTTCCAGCAATTTTTTCAGGGGGAAGGGCTAGAACTGTGGGCTGTGTCTCAGACCATTAGGCCTAAAAGCTCTTACCATCAAGGAGTATAATACAGTATTCTTTGTTATTTTACATTGTACAAGGTAGGGATCTTAGAGCTGTATCCAACTAAGTAATTAAGACTCAAGAGCAGGCCCATTGAAATTAATGGACCTAAATTAGTAATTTCCATTAATTTCAATGGGTCTTCTTTGAGTAGAACTAACACTGCTTAGGAGTACACTTGCTGTGAATAATTAACTTTTTTTTTTAATTTATAGCTTATAGATCAATTAAAGCCTGGTGGAAGGTTAATATTACCTGTTGGACCCGCTGGAGGAAACCAGATGCTGGAACAGTACGATAAGCTAGAAGATGGCAGTGTCAAAATGAAGCCTCTGATGGGAGTGATATATGTGCCTTTAACAGATAAGGAGAAGCAGTGGTCCAGGTGGAAGTGATTTTCTGTTCAACTTTCTTCTTCCACACACTTACACATACAAGGTGAAAGGGTCTTGAATCTTGATTCTTAAGACAGAGCTTGCCGAGGCTGCTTTTGCTCCCTGCTTTCTGCTTGACTGTACCACCAAAAGCAACGTCTTGCATTGTTACATCACCACATGCAAGTTTTTGTGTGTCTCATTAAATGCTGGGGAAAATACCATTGCATCGATTGCGTTTATTTCATTTTTCATTGTAACTTGTGTCTTCTTGAGGTTCTCTAGTATAAGCTAAAAATATTACCTACATATTGAGACTAAAGTATTCCCAAAATACAAAGTTCTTATTGCTGTCTTGGGTTAGATTTTGATAAGTATGCATTATATGCAAGGTGCAATAGATCAGACTGTGTTTCACACTGCAAGTGTCTGCCTGACTTCTATAAAGGAAAGGGATTTCCCAGTTTTCAAAAGTTAAACATTGCTCAGAAACCTTTAGAGCAAGCAATATAATTACGGATATTTTTACATGTTAGTTGTTTAGCTTTAAGACAAGTTTACTATAGTTGATCAAAAGCAACCCAAGCCAAATACTTTACATTTGCTATTTTCAAACAACTTGGTATTGGATGTGCGATAATGTTTGTCATATTTTCTTCAAGCTGACAAACTGTTCATTTTCAACAAGCTACCAGGTCACAGGGATTTTTAACTCTGGGAGCTGTCAGGGTTTGCGGAGGGCTTTGTAGTTTAGGGCACACATAACAGAGTAGTCAGTGCTAAAAGGGTGCCTATCATTAGCATGCATATGAATAAGCCAGCAGTCCTGCACTGCTGGCTAGATAGAAATGCTTGTGAACTGTCTTTGTTGATGAGACAAACACATGCCTGATTAGCTCTCCAAATCTATAAAGTTTTACTTTGACATTTAATAAAAATGTAGCATTTCTAGACACTTTACAGTTGTAGAAATGTCTGTGCAAAAATAAACTAATTTTGCTTTTCTGCCTTCAATGGAAGGCCCACTGTTTTGTGGGAACAGTATTGAGCTACTGTGTAGCATACCGATAACTTCATGAATGAATTGCTGCTGACCAAAAGCTGCTACAGAAAGCTTGTTTCATATTCAGAGACCTAGATTCTGCTGAGCAAATTAATATTTGCTATTTGTTTAAATGCTATATTATTATTTTGTTGATGGATAGCCTTTGCTTCCAAAGTAGATTTAGTACAGCCTTATAACTTATTACTGCTACTAAAAAAACTGAGCCTATGACAAGCAACAGTTACCTCTAGGTTAGTGTGCAATTTCCCATTTTCACCAAAATAGTGTTTGGTTTTTTTGCTGATAATGGAGAGATAGCTCTACACAGCTAGTATAGGCTGTGTATAGCCCTCTTAGCCTCAAAAAACTGCTGGCAACAGATGCATGGTATTCACATTCTCCCACTCAGTGAAGGTTGCATATTTGGTTATGTCCTGTAACGTCCTGGGTAGAAGCAGAAACCTTCACCCCTGCAGTTGCTGTTTGGAAGGCAGATAGGTATATTTTCTGTTTTTATGTAATAGATAGATTAAGGTGATATGGTGTAGTGTGTCATAAAATAGGAAGGTCTTCTTTTCATTAAAATCTCCATTAAAGCTAAACACTTTTGAGCTTAGCTATTAGTCTATCCATTATTTGAAGACTGACTGAAGTGCCTCAAACAGAACCTCCATTTGGAAATTGGTTATAAATATTGACAGATCTGAATGAAGCCTACTGAAGATCATGAAGGTGTTGCAACAGTCATTAATACAGATATTGCTTAAAGAATTTAGAAACATCAGAGCAACTGGAAGAAGATTCAGTTTACAAAAATGTCAGCTAGCACTCCCGAGGTACATGCTAACAGCTAGTGCAGTGAAGAAAATGCAGAGTGAGTAAGCTGGTCAGTAGGTTTTATGCTTACATTTCAATTAATCTCCAGTATCTCCCTACCTGTAGGGATCAAGCCATGTGTCTACTTATTTGCAAATAATAATAATAATTATTATTTATATTATTTATACATTGGACACTTCGTTGTGAGAGAAGCTGGATTGGGGCCAGTTCACATAACTGCTTTCTTTTCCCAAGCCTTACTTTTTACAGCACTCCGTTGTGGTGATAGATATGGCTGTCATCACAAGGTGATTGAAAAAATCAGTCTATTTAAATACTGCTCATCGAAGTAATTGTATTTCAGAATGAGCTTACAAACTAAAATGTACATCCATTTATTTGAATGCATGTAAAATTCTAAAAGGTTTCAATCTGAACCACCACAAATATAATCATGAGGAAATCATATCAGGGTTGTGCTTCTGCTGCAAAAGTTCTTAAGCCACAAAAATGCAAGTCTCCAGAAGACCATGACCACAAGACACAATTCCACCTCAGAAGTCGTTGCTGCTGCTGCTGCTGCTGCTGCTGCTGCTCCTCCTTTGCTCTGCTTTACACCCCAAATCATTGCATGGCTTTTTCTTGGATTATATTTTCCCCCACAACCAGTGATGGCACCAGAAAAAATGGGGGCACAGAAGGGGCTGAGCATATGGTGGGCGAGTTGTTTTCTGAAATTAACATAACAGAATATGCTAATGACAGCAAGGGGGAGGCATGTGGAGGTGGCTCAAGCTCCTTGTCGGGGGGGGGGCACGCCAAAGAGTTGATAGAGTAGCAGTAGTATGAAGTCGTGTATATGGTTTCTGACATTTATGTATGCTTTTACTTTGCCTGTTAGAAAGATACTTGAATACTGTATTTGTATATTCACTATTGCTATAGAAGAAGCTACACACATCTATTCCACTCTGAATCTTTGTCCTTGGCTTCAGGTCTTTCAGTGGTATAGGTACTATTTAGTCCTGGATCAGTTAAAATCAGTTGAGAAAGATGTTCTGAAAAACAAGCAGTATTTTATAATTTGTATTGCTCTGTAATTGGCTACTGCTTTGGTCCATGCCTCATCGTTATAACAGTGGAATCAAAGGCTCTGTTCTTTCTGGTTTGTGGATAGGGAACTATAGGTGAAGCAAAGTAACTAGTTCAAACCCCCTCGGCAAGTCCATGACTTGAACTGCACTCCTCAGATGTAAGTCTACCATATTGCGGGCCAACTAGACTTCAAGTGCAGATGTAGGTCCTGTTCAAAAAAACAAATTAGCATTAAGAGGCAATGAAAAGCAGCAGGAGTAGTTGAAGAGTTTAAGCCTTTCCTTGCTTGCTGTTTCTCAGCTACTTATATCCTCCTGCCACTCTCCACAAGGAATTCACAAATTCAATGCCTTGTTTGCCCCAGGGTGGTCTACATTCCTCTGGACAGAACAAGGGTCTCCCTGTTCACTGGATGGGGAGCCTGTTATCAACACTATGAAGTCTAATTCTGAACTTAGGTTCCACATTTTGCAGCCTTTGGTGCAGGTTCCAAGAATAACTGGACTATAATGGCAAATGAATCTACAGTATATGGTATACAAAGAGCTAAAGCATTATTTAAAGCCTTATAAAAAGGTAGACTTGTGATTTTACAGCTAATGGCATTTTAAATGACATTGACTGAAGCATGGGAAGTATTTTTGCTTTGATTTATGTGGCACTACTAGTTTGATATTCTTGACCCTTCTTTTGGCTTAAGTACCTGAACAGGCTTATTCAATTTTGCTGCAGTATCTGAGAACGAGTTTAATTTTGAGGAGTTAAAGTGGAAGACTAGACTTGTAATTTTTGTCCTCTTTTTGCAGGGATGAAATGTAAAAGCTACGTCATCTGACCCAAACATAGTGTTAACAGTGGACTGCTCATCTCCAATTCTTAAAAGCTTTTCAAAACCAACAGCATTGCAGCTTGTTTTGGACTTTGTTACACTGTTATCAGCATGGAAAAGTGTGGTGTTTTTTATTTTGTAGAAGTTAATGCAAGTTTGATAATGAACTGATGGAGAGTTTAAATCTGGGCAAATGTTTCTTTTCAACATGCCCTTATTTTCACCTGTTTAAAGAAGTGAAATATGTCTGCAGAAAGCCAGACAGACCTGCAATTTGTTATCTTCTTTATTTTGGATTGGGAAACGTTCTGAACACTTCTTTCAGCTCCAGTGTTCGTCCATCAAACCGCTTATCTGCACTTTCTGACACTACATGCACACTATATGGTTCCTGTGTTCAGCTGTCTTCTAGATGCTACTAAAATGAGATGAAGTTCTTCAAAGCTTTCAGCGTGGTGTCATAGACTAGCATGTAGTATATACAATCAGCTGCTTTCTTCCCTTTAAAAATCAGATATTGTGTATATAAACTTCAAGACATCAGAAGTGACAGCTCTTGTTGAATACACTGCTGTTCAAGATGGACATAACTGACATAGTTTTCTCCCTTTTACTTGTAGAATAACTTAGAGGTTTATAGTAGAGTATTGTTTGCAAATTTGATGTACCTGAATTTAAAACTATAACAAATACTGTGTAAGCTATGTCCTAATCATTGAACAGTTTATGCAATGCTGCTTTGCCAAATAAAATTCAAAACAAAAAGGGTTTGCAAGTGCTATTTTTAATGGGAAGGTGTCTGGGTAGTTGACCCATTTGCTAAACATTAGAAAAGACTTTTACCAACAGCTAATTTTCAGAAGTGTGAAAGTTCTTGTGTGATCCTTATGTTGTTTTTGAAACACATGTTCACTTTCTCCTGTTGTACCTGCAAGGAGACACTTGCTTTTTTAAAAAAGCAACACCCCTTGAGTGCTTATTGTAACAGAAGTGTGTGGTTTTGTGTGCAGCTGTTGCTACCTATCAGTTAGTGTACATAATCCCTGATGTTTCAAAGATAGGGCATAGATCTGCACAGAATTTGCATATGATTTGTGTCACATGCAAATTTGTGTCCTTTTTGTAGGTGGAGTGCCCAAAAAATAAATATGTGTCCATAAAAATAATAAAAGGCACACAGAATGTGACTAGGTAAAGCTTTCCCCTTCATATTATTTCCATACTAGAAAATATTTAACCTGTTGAACTCTTCTGCCTGCCACACAGCTATTAAAGACACAATAACCATGCTTTCCCCCTATGCCAACCCTAAACCAAAGCCTAGGTGGCAATCCTATATTCACTTAACCTCAGAATAAGCTCCATTAAACCCAAAGATGTGCAATCTATAAATTTCAATGAAAGCAGCAATGTGTAGTAATTGTTTTACTGTTTTAACTGCTTTATTCTAATTGTGATAAATCATCAGTATCAAGATCAGGGCTTTTTTTCAGCTGGAACTCACTGGAACTCAGCTCTGGCACCCATCAGGTGGGCACCATTGCCATTCTAGGAACAAGGGAGGTGTTCATGGTGAGTTCCAGCGCCTCTTTTTCTAGAAAAATAGCACTGATCAAAATGACCTTTTGAAAAGCATAGCTAATACAGGATCAGGATGAGAGAAGAGATCCCAAAGATTTGAGCATCACAGAAGCACATTGTGAGGATCAATATATTTGCTGTTGCTTGTCAGATACTTTTAAAGGCAAATAGAGAGTTGGCTTATTTTCCAGACAATACAAATCATTATGCAAACAGAGGTTTAGGGGGATGGAGAACACTGGCATGATTGTCTTTGCAGGCATTGTTGTTACGTGGTGATGAATAAATCACCAGTTCCAATAGCCCTGTTGAACATCTTTTAGTTGTTCAAGCACGTTTACAAATGCTGCAAAGGACCTCATTTATTTTTCTTCATAAAATGCATGCAATATGTAATGGCTCCATTGTTTTTAGAATGTTTGCAAAAATGATTATGCTACAGCCTGCCTAGCAAAAGGCTGGTAGGCCTGACAGGAGCAAACAGAACTTGAGAAGCACTGAAACAATGGGAAATGTTTTAAGAAAGAAAAATTAAGGTGAGTATTTAAACCAAAAAGTGCTCTTTTGCACTGCCTCTTACAGTTTGGAGAAATAAGCTCACAGCAGTAGAAAAGGACTGCCTTGTACAATGCTAGCTAGTCCGTGCTAGGTTTTATGTCTTCAGTTAAGAAAATGAGAATGAGGCTATGGGCATGGCAGGGTAGATTTAACTCCTCTCTCCCCCCAACCCCAATGATCCCCAGCTATATTTTTACTGATTTATTTAGATTTAGCCTAACAGTTTGGGCCAGGCAATAAGGTTAATCATTTCCTCAGTTAAATTATTAAACTTTCATCGTGCTGTATTCCTGGCCAGCAAAAGCCAGCTTGAATACAAATGTCCTACCTTGCTTCCAAAAGATATGTGAAGTGACTCAAAATGCAGCCATGGGTCACATTCTAAAGCAGGAAAGAGGAAACATGGGTGATATCCAGTTAAGCAGTTCCGTAAATGCAAGAAGTTCAAAGACTTCCTTCCCCACTGCTTGGGCCCCTCTTCCCAAATCTGCTCTGGAGGTTTCGGGTGGGGGAAACCTCAGAACAGGTACACCGGGAGGAGAAGAGAATAAATTCCACTGTAATCAGAGGTCTTTCCATTGATGAAAGCACTGGCTGGTTGAGGCTGATGGGAGCTGGAGTCCCAATGGAATCAAGAGGGCCCCATATTCTCTGTACCTGCCCTTAAAGGATTCTGTGAATTGTGGCTTTCAGCTTTGTAGATAATTGTAAGATTAAAAAGGGACGGAATTGGTAGCCTCATAGAGCAGGCGTTTCTTGTTAAAGTGGATCTGCAGTGAAAATAATGCGAAGAAAGGAGAAACACATTCGTAATAGCACTGCCAATAGTAAGTCCACTAGTTACAGCCCTGCCCCTGTGAAAAATTATAACAATTATTTGTAAAGCTTAGCATTTGGACCAAAAAATGAGGTTGTAACTCCAAACTGATAAGCAAGGAAAGGCAATCAGAGATGATGGAGCAAAGCAGTGTGCAGCTACAATAGCATGTAGTGGGGCTTTTCCTTAACAGCAGCACTTCCACCCTGGGTCACATGATTTCTCAAAGTAGAAGGTTCACAACACACTTGAGAAGCAGGTGCAAAAGTATACATTAGCTCCACATACCTGAAAGTACTGTCAATTTACTGTTAAAAGTCACGTAACATTCACCATAATTTTGGGACAAACAAGTAATTTGTACATGGGACTATTGGTTAGAGAACTAACAGCATAGCCTTAACACAAATGTTTCTCTTTTTAATCAGTTAATAATGCAAAGCAGCTGGTAACAGCAGCAGACCTGCTGCTTTCAAACTCCACAGAGGCCTGCTTCATAGCAAAGTGGTAATTGGCAAACTGGCTGTCAAGGAGAAGGTTTCTAGCCTAAGCTTCTCCGTATGTTAATTTGCTATGTGAGGAGACTGTTTTGGGTGGAAGTGTCCTATGAGAACCGCATGTTCAACAGTGAAGCCCAGTCCCAGGCAGTAGGTTTTAGAACCCAACTAGGCATGATGAGGCCATCTATCGTGTGTCTGGCCAGTTTGCACATAAAGCAGAAACTGGGTGAGGGGCTGAGCTAATGAAATGCAGGAGATCAATTATATGCTAAGAATAAAAAGAGCCCTGGCTACCTCTCTTCCCCTTAGTTCTCCAGAACCTTTCCTCTGTTCTCAGCTCTGACACTGGCTCCTTTTACTGTTTAAGACACAACTTCATATTATAATGGGGCAGAAATGTGAAAGGAATGCATGTGCAGCTATCACAGACTAGATTAATTGTGTGGTCCCTTCCAACTCTATAAGTCTATGGTTCTAGAATTGGTTCTGTGGTTCCACTGTTTTGCAACAATACAGAACCCTGCTAACAGATTGTTGTTTACATAGTTACTGAAAGGAAAACAAGTATTTTGCAAGGTATTAAGAATAAAATAGGTTTATTATCTCTTACTTTACATTATCAGGTTGGGACATTGGCAATGTGGAGGTCTGCGGTAGGATTCAAAGTTGTAAGTTCGTTAGAATAAGAGAGACATACAGAATCATTGCATGCATTTTCTGCATTGATTTGTATCTGGGTCTTTGGATGGGAACTTCTTTGCACAGATGGATAAAGAGGAGGGTTCACACACAAAAACTGATACACAGACTACAAACGTTACTGTATAACGAACACTTCCGACAATTCAGTCATACATTGAATTCATCAGACGACGGGATGAGCTTTAAAATTGATGCAACTACTGAAACTTTAACTTTGCTGTGAGGGTCCAATTAGCAAGAATCTTTCAAGCTCCATGAAAGCAGGCAGCGTTGTATCAATATTAAATGGTCATACCAGCAATGGGATGTGTTGCTGAACATAAGGTCTAGTCCATATCTGTAGCACAATGAGGTGGCAGAGTCCTGAGCTATTAGCATAGAGTGTACAACTTCAGACTGCTGGGGATGCTATTATCTTTTTGATCTTCATTTTAAAGCGGGGGATAATGCTGTTCATTGCCCATGATAAAGAGATTGCTTGAAGGCTGGGAATCCTCACTGTGTTTAGAAAAGTATCATAGCAGAGGCCAGTCTCCCCTACGGTCCTTCTGCTTGTGCTGCTAGGTTTGTTTTTGTGTAACGGAACACTAATACATCTCTCTTCCCTTTTCCACTGTCTGAAGTGATACAAACCACTCATACCACTTTAAGATCCAAGTACTTCATTTTGCTGCCTGTATAGACCAAGCCTAATGTTTCACCTTGGGGAACTCTGCACTTTAACAGGGTGGCTTGTAAATAATCCCATGCCTGTGACAAGTGAGAAGCAACCCCAGGCAAGTAGGTGAGTAGAAAAATATGCTTCTATTTGAACCAATCTTGAAGTGATAATAGTGCCATGTTATTTAAAAATAAAATAAGAAAAAGAAGAAGAGTTTGGATTTGATATCCCGCTTTATCACTACCCTAAGGAGTCTCAAAGCGGCTAACAATCTCCTTTCCCTTCCTCCCCCACAACAAACACTCTGTGAGGTGAGTGGGGCTGAGAGACTTCAGAGAAGTGTGACTAGCCCAAGGTCACCCAGCAGCTGCATGTGGAGGAGCGGAGACGCGAACCCGGTTCACCAGATTACGAGTCTACAGCTCTTAACCACTACACCACACTGGCTCTCGCCAGTAAAATACTGGTTTTAAATAAGTAAATAAATATCCTTTCTGTAAAAGGAAGCTAAATAAAGATCATTTATGCAAAAGGAACCTAATTTCTCACCTAAGGCCAGATGCAGAGAGCCAACACAACAGTAAATAGATGGGTCCAGGATCTTATATGACTGCTGTATTTTTCTATGCCGTGAACTGTGCCATCGCTTGGGACATGGGAGTAGTGCAGCAATGTGGATCATCAGCCACCCAGAAACCAATATTCAAAGTTGTGCTGTAACACTGCATGATGCTTCTTTGCAAAACAGAACTGAGTGAATATTATGGATTACAAGGAGCGGGCAGTTGTTGGAGCACATGACATTTCATCCATCGCAGAGCTAACTCCAGCCACATTACCTTAGATATGGCAGTATTTTCATGGGACTGAACCGATACACAACCCAGTAAGATGGAATTTGCCTTATTGACAAGCACAGGATAGTCCTAGAGCTCTGGCAGAGGGAAGCCGGTCTGTCTGCTGGTGCAGCTACAAACATCTCTACCACTGATGTTAGAAAGAATCTTTTAGAAAGTGGCTGCTGCGTTTTCTCTTTAAACATGAGTTTTTACTTTTTTTAAAAAAGAGGAAAGTGTAAGATGCAAGAGGCACACTTTTTTTTGAGGAAAGCTCAAGGAAAGGGAAGTCACCTGAACCCTGCTTTAGAGATACATCCCATTTATGAGGTAATCGGATTCCTCAGACATCAGGGGCCGAGCTTTCTTAAGTTTCTGTCTCACTAACCGAAGTCGGCAAGCTACCATGAGCAGCAGCATAGCAGTGATGGCCAGCCCAAGAGCCAGAGGGAGGACAGCACCTTTGAAAGGGAAAGAAAGGAGCAGTTAAACAATGTTAACACTGGAACTAATCAAGAATGTGCTATATAAAGCCAAATAATTAATAATAATAATAATAATAATAATAATAATAATAATAATAATTCACCAGCATGTTAGTGTACATTTCTTCTAATACATACATTTTTGTATGCCGTTTTGCTGAATATACATTTTCCCCCCAAGCGATTTCCCCCCTAATATTTTTGTACCTTATTTTTCCTAACTAGCGTTTTTGGTTTTGCACACTTTCCCCCTAATATACATAATTTTGGGTTGGAGAGATGCACCACAAAAATTGGAGAAGTGTGAATTTCAAAAGACAGCTGTCTTGTGGTTTGTGTGTTGCTTTGGGAACTGCAAAATACGTAGGTTTGCATTAAAATGTGAAATGAACCAAATTTATCTTTCATCACTAATGTCAACCCACTTAAAAACATTTGACACTGGCTGCTGTCCCAATTACTAGAAAAGGATTTTCTTAAAAAGTTAACAGAGGATGCTTGGTTTCCAGTAAAACAATTCCAAGTTTTGCAAGAGTGCCTTGCAGGTATGGTCAGGGACGCGGGTGGCGCTGTGGGTAAAAGCCTCAGTGCCTAGGGCTTGCCGATCGAAAGGTCGGCGGTTCGAATCCCCGTGGCGGGGTGCGCTCCCGTTGCTTGGTCCCAGCGCCTGCCAACCTAGCAGTTCGAAAGCACCCCCAGCTGCAAGTAGATAAATAGGGACCGCTCTGGCGGGAAAGTAAACGGCGTTTCCGTGTGCTGTGCTGGCTTGCCAGATGCAGCTTTGTCACGTGACCCGGAAGTGCCTCTTAAGTGAGATGGGCGCACAACCCTAGAGTCTGGCAAGACTGGCCCGTACGGGCAGGGGTACCTTTACCTTTACCTTGCAGGTATGATGCTTACTGCTGGGGGTTTAAGGGAAAGGTGCCTTTGAAGAGCCAGGCAGCTACAGTACTATGAATTGTAACGGTGTTTTTCTCCCCTTGGGCACAAAAACATAACTTTTGCCTAGTGAAACTGTTTTAAAACAACCTTGCCATTGAGACTTTGTAGCAATATTACCAGATGGTTGTCTGTGTCACTTTGATAAACAGGACACTGTTGACCAGGGGTCAGCAAACTTTTTCAGCAGGCAGACGGTCCACTGTCCCTCAGACTTTGTGGGGGGCTGGACTATATTTTGAGGGGGGGAATGAACAAATTCCTATGCCCCACAAATAACCCAGAGGTGCATTTTAAATATAATAATAATAATAATAATAATAATAATAATAATAATAATAATAATAATATCTTTATTGTCATAAAATAAAAGGACACATTCTACTCATGTAAAAACATGCTGATTCCTGGACCATCTGCGGGCCGGATTTAGAAGGTGATTGTGCCGGATCTGGCCCCTGGGCCTTAGTTTGCCTACCCATGCTGTTTACTGTCTGAGCATGCACCTAGATAAAGCTTAGGCCAGTTTTCAACACATTTCTTTTTTATTTGCCATGGCTGCAAGTTACATCAGAATTTTGACTTTATATCTGATCATGAAAATTGGATCCTCTGCTTCTAGGAAAGAAATGTGGTCACATGAAATTTAGTGCTTAGGGCTATCAACGCTGCAAACAGCTGTACCTGCAAATAGGAAAACAGTGCTGCAGATTTCTCTCTCCTTGCCTCTGAAAAATATGGGCACACAACCTCCAAGCTGAAGGCTGATCTCCCCCTGTGTTCCTCTCTATTCTGAGCATCCTGCATGTTTAGCTGATCAATCTGCTCCTTTTTTCTTATAATAGTAACACTTGCTTTACGCTTTTTGCATACTGGATAAGCTTGCAGGCTTTGGCATGGACACAGTACCCATGAGAACTGTGCAAAGCTGGCATTTGCTGCAAACTGGAAGAACAGGTTTTCCCTGAGGTCAATAGGAGGGAGAAGACTGCGTGTCTAAAATGCAGCGCATATGCTTCTGCAGTGTGGTTGTGCAAAAATTATGTAAGTCCGTATGCACCCTCACACAGGGGTCATTACCAGGAAATAAGCCCACCATTGCTTTTGTGATTTAAAAAGTTTCTCTTTAAGGTCCAACTTGTTCTGCCTTAGGAAACTGTATAGATGGACATTTCCTTAACAAATCTTTGTCAGAAAAGAAGTGCACACCATCAGTTGTCAACTGCTGTAAGAATACTTTGTGCTAACCTACATGTCATATGGATGATATTATAAACCTAGCTCCCATATATTATCTCAGGATCATGCTGAGTTTTCTGCAGGACATCCTTCTGCCTTGGGGGGAAGGACCGCATACCAGAAGCCCAACAGGTCAGGAAACCCATCTATTATCTACACTGAGGGCCAAAGCAGACACTATGTTATCTACATATCTGTGCAGGGTGGGGGTTGTTTAGTTTTATGAAAAGACAAATTGCTGGCAGTGCTGGATTTAGGGTGATGTCGGCAGTTCCCCCTAACAGTGCCAAATTGAGGGGTGCAAAATTGAGAAGATCCATATGGGAGTGCCAAATTGTGGGATTGTACAGGGCGCCGTATTACAAAAGATTCCTATTCCATTGCTGAAATAGAAGGTCTGATCTGGAGCAGGATCCCCCTGTTGGAGATAGGGGAGTTTTAACCCTCTTCCCTCAACTATGGTCCTGATCTGGATCAGTTTCAGCCCCCCACCCCATATATTCAATTTGCATACAACAATAATGGCACTGAAATGAGTGGGAGCTTTCCCCCAACGCAAACTGCAGGTCAGTATTCCAGATCCAGATTGGGACAACTGTGAATAAACCACCCTTGCTGACCCAATCCAGGAGATAACCATCATGCAGGGATGTTATTCCTATAGCTTGTGATTACTTGGAGATGCAAATTGTTAAGATTATATGGTTAAGGCATTTTGTTTTGTTTCTAATCAGTCCCACTCTGCACATTAATGGGAATTAAAACATTCAGTGACACCTAACTCTCTGAGTTTAAAAATACAGCATTGTAATTACCTGCTTCTGGAACCGGATGGCTCTTTTCGATGGGAGTGCCCTTTAACACCACAATGTTATTTTCATTTTTATAATCTGTGTCTTTCCCTGAGGTTTTAGAGTCTGTAAATATGGAGCAGGATATAGAGCTATAAGTCATATTCCATATACATAACAAATCATTTGCTTTACAGTCTGCCCTCCCTTCTATGTTTTTTTCAGTAACTACAGCACATAGAGTGCTATCATCGAGTAGAAGCATAGGGGCTCTTCTTCAGCATCTCTTAACAGGCTGCAGATGCATTAGTATTGTTCCTGGCTGCCACTGCATATTTCCTGTCTTCTAATAAGAGGATTATTCAAGCAGCTCCTGGGATTTCAAGGGGCTTATTCTGAGCTAAAAAAACAAGAGATTCTGCAGTTATGCTGTACTGCAATATTCCCCGCTTCTAAAAGAAAAAGTGACTGATTATTACCATGAGCTTTTACACATTCAGCAAGGCAGTCTGATTCTTGAAGGAAGTTGTTTTCATTGCCTTTGCAGCCGCCATAGACGAAATGTATGCAAGTGCCAGAAAAAGCATCAAAATGCCAGCGAGGGAAATGGCCATTGCAGGGCCCAGCAGCAGGAGGCACCAAGCACAGCTCTGCGATTAAAGCAGGAAAAAGAAACTATAAACATTATGTCTTCTAAAACATCTAAAAATAAGCCAGGGTTTAGCTTTTCTAAAGTTTGGTACTTATTGCATTAAGTATGTGATTTAATGGTTGTCACTATTTTATAACACTTCAGTTTCTTAACTATGAAACTGATTGATTTTGTTTTTGCTTTAACATGCCCGACTACTTCTTCTCTTTCCACATCAATGGCTAGAACTGTGTCCATCTCACGTTATTAATTGAATCACAGTAGAAAAGGCAAAAGAGTAATTGGCACGCAAAAGTAATCAGCTACGGAGACCATATGGCACCTATTAGAGCCAGATGCTGGGTGAAATGTGTATTGGAATATGCAGCAAAATGGTAAGAGGTATAGGCTCAGGGTCATTTTGACAATATTTCCCGTGTCCAAGATGAAGGTGTATCATGTTATACCAGCCAAGGAAGACTTTCTATGTAGACCCTGCCACTCTAAATCTTGTGCAACACTATGAGGTTTGATAATTCAGACATGCGGAAAACAGCTCTAAATTTGCACATGACACTAAGAGCTATCAGAATTAACCAGGGTGAGAACACTTTCTTACTCATAGCATACACAATGATAAATACCTCCATGATCAGAGATGTGGGTGGGAGGGAAAACAGTGCTTCTATGATCAGGCTCAGAACACGCAACATTTTCTTCAAATTTAATTGAGATCAATGGGCTTAAGTGTATTTAATTCTGCACCGGAGGGTGGTCTTTATTTTTGCCCAGGTTAGTCTTGCAAGTACAGGTGCTTAGCAACATAGTGTTGCCTGTATTGGTTATAAGTGCTTAGGAAGAGGCATACTGAGAACTATATAATGCTGCAAAACATGACATCAAACTTGCACTGTGGTGGCAGTGTGCTAATGTCAGAGATATTTAAGGTATATTCATTATACCTGGCATTAACCCAGTAATTTGTTTCTTTGGTCCCTGAGAGGATGATTTGTTGATCTTGTCTGCATCAGATGCTTGATTGCTTACAGTAGTTTTCTGGGTGATTTCAAATGCAAGTTCCTTGTTGACATCGTTAGTTTGCCCAATGCTGTTTTGCTGGATGAAGCTAGTGGCTGGGTGAGTTATTGTCTTTTGTCCTGAAGTAACTGAATAAATTAAAACACAGACATTGTCTTTATGGGGTGTGCGTGTATGTTGTTTAAACACTCAAATAATCAGATGACTGACACTGAGAGTGCACTTTCAAAGGAGCTCACTTGCAATGCTGATCAGGAGATTGCTGGTGACAGCAAGCCCCATTGAAATTTTCCATCTGCAGGTGTGGTTTGAATTCAAACCCCTCCTGTCAACAGACATTTTTCCTCTGCAAGTCTGTAGAGGAAGAATGTCCATTTGAAGGTGCATAAGTAAAAGATGCGTGTAAACTCAATGTGCTGTTTACTCACATTTCTGACAAAAAGCTTCATCAGACCCATCCAGACACTGCTCTTCTCCATCACAGGCGTAGGTGATATCAATGCAGCAACCATCATCACAGAGGAACTGGTAGCGCGAACATACCCCAAAACATCCTGTAACAAACCAACTCTCAAGTTACAGGAAAAGAGAACCACTAAACTGAGTTGTTTAAAACTGGAAATGCTGGAATGGGAGTTACAGAAACATACATTACGAGATTATTATACTGCCCTTCACCAAAAATGGTTAAATAAATAAATAAATTCTAAAGCCACTTACAAGCCTACTTTGGCATTGTGGCATATAAATGAAATAATGTTAATGATAGCAGCAACAACATAATACATAATAAACAAAAGCATTAAGATAGCTCTTAATGGCACACCCTTTCCCCCCTCATCATTAGAGAGTGAGCTCTGTCAATTTCATAATTATGGGCAATATCAACATTGCACAAGTGTAAGGTTGCTTGTGCGATGAGACTTCTCATTCTCTTCTTCAGTTCAAGGTGCTTGGCAGATACCATGTGGTTGCAAAAATATTATTTCAACCGTTTTCTCACCTAACATGGAGTGACCCACTGGAAGTACGGTCACTGAGACATTATCTGAGCTTCTTTGGCCAGCTGTGTCTGTCACGGTCAGCTCCAGCATGTATTTCCCTTCTTGCAAATGAGAGAGCTTCAGAGTTCCAGGTTGTGGTACCTGTCCCAAAGAAACCAAGGCATTAATTGACCAAGTCCTGCTCCTCACACCCTTGCTATTTTATAGTAACACAGTCAGAAGCTCGCAGAATGCTACCGAATGAAGCCAGCATGACACAAGCACAGACCTGAAAGTCTGCCAAGCAGCTGATAAGAATATATATAGAGAGAGATACTGAAATTGGAAAGAGTGAGTAGTGGTAGTGTAAAAACGTAGTAAAGCTTCAGCATATTGGACCAGTGCTCTTTTGGTAGCAAAGAGCACAGGCCCAGAAAATAAATATTTGACCATAAGAAGTGCCGTGGTATCCTAAGAGTAATATCAAAAAATAAACAGAAAGGTGATCAACCCATTTCAACTTCTTCCTTCTTAATGAAGATTTCATGCCAACTGCAGGGCTAAATAATAAACCCAAACAGCAGGATTCCATATATGATAATAGTAAACACATATTCATTCCCTTATGCATAATATGAGGAAGGAATGTTTGCAAGGCATGTTCATTTAAGGCTAAATGCCCATATTCTTAATATATTTGCAATATATACATACAGTATACGTATATATGTAGTAACCCAATTTCCTGACAAATACCAGCTTTGAGAAATGAATGTCAACTAAACAGTCTACAGTCTCCAAAACATTTCATTTTGGCTTTTATCTGAATGCACTCTGAAAAGTTCACATTGTTATTTTTCCAACAGCAGGACAAAATTTGGCAAATAATTAACTTGCACTACAAAGTTATAGGTACCTTCATATCAACTGAAGGGGCACCTTGAAGCAGTCTCCACTCATACTGTATGATTCCATGGTCATCTCTACTTTCTCGGCCATCTAGAATCACCCAGTTAACGGGCAACTGAAGCATAATGTCTTTCCCTGCCTTGCTGAGAGGTGGCTCATCAGCTTCTAAATAAAAGAAAAGCAATCTGGTTACTAAAAGAAAAGAGAGCACACATCCCTGGCAAGTTTTGAGTTCTCTTCTGGCACACAAGTGCCTTCACAGAAACACACCTGGATGGTGAAGGCACAGCACTGTGAGATGGGAAAGAGAAGGGAGGCAGGCATATTCATTGGACTGGAAGGAGAGGACTGAGAAGGCCACACAGAGATCCTACTCAGTTTTCATGCAGCCTTCATGGAACTTTTGAGGGCTCTCAATGCCCTTTTTTCTGGGGAAGCTGCTTCCACAGCCTCCCAAGAGGTGAAAATCCTCACTCTTTAATGGACAAACATAGAAGTCACTTGGTGCTGGTCCCTTGCCAGTCTGAGCAGAGGTGCAGTTGTTGCTGCAGCTGTTCACTTCTCCTGTTTTCCATTCCCTAGCTCTCTCTGCTAGTGAATGCAATAAACTTGTTGAAGAACAGAAGCAGAGGCATGGACCTCTCAGTCCAGGCAAGCTTCTCTCCCTGCTTCTTACCAAATTAAAAAGAAAGAAAAGAGACAGCTTGCCTGAGAGTACTCACATTTTTCTCTAGAACCTAAAGACCTTGGCTCTTACGTCTGAAAACTGGCTGTGGTTCACACCAGTCTTGTGAAAAAAACCACTCTGCTCATCATCAAGGCATCCTTGTCTTCTCAGCATTAGCATGCTTAAACTGCAACCTTTCATTTACTTGTAAGAGAGCAAATATCTTCTGTAAGTAATGCAAAATGAGTTGCAATAACCTCCTTGTGCTCTGAAAATGAAGGTAGAAAAGTGCCCTTCCCCAAATGCCCAAAGCTGCATGCATTTGCATGTTTGGAATTGCCAGACTTGCGTGTTCATGCCACTTCACTCATCACAGGATTTCTATGTGCAGAAATCGACAAATTGTGCAAACGAAGATTGTAACATTTGAAGATTCTGCATGAGCAATGTTCCTACATATAAAGCAGTGATTCACTGCAGATCCCCAGTGTCTGCACATCATGACTGGCGTGTTTATAATGTGTTAATTTCTACATGGAAGTGCCTTGCGCAGAAGCAAGTGAGTCATGCTTCTGTAAGGGCTGCCGCCAATGACACAGACACTGTGTCATCCTCACCTGAGTGGGAAGAGAGTCTTTGACTGGGAGCTGCTTGACACCAATGCAAAAGCACTGCGGCTACGTGTTAGAATCATAGAATCATAGAATCATAGAACTGTAGAGTTGGAAGGGACCCTGGGGATCATCTAGTCCAACCCCCTGCAATGCAGGAATATGCAGCTGGTCCATACAGGGATTGAACCTGCAACCTTGAGTGTTATCAGCACCATGGTCTAACCAACTGAGCTATCCAGGCTCATGTTGAGGAAGGAAATTCACGCATGCCTTTGTGTGTTCATGAAGGACCTTAACAATACATTGGGTGGTATTCAACTAAGTTTTACTCTGAGTAGACCCACTGAAATGAATGAATATGGCTAAGGTAGGCTCCTTAATTTCAACAGCTCCACTCTGAGTAAAACTTACTTGAATACCACCCAGAGAGTGATACTGAACTAATTCCTACTTGGCGCAGACCTAGTGAAATCCAAGGACACTTATTTCAATGGGTCTCGTCTAAATATATCTTAGTTCAGGGGTAGCCAAGGTGGTGCCCACCAGATGTTGTTAGATTCATCAGCCCCAGCCAGCACGAGTGATGGGAGTTGTAGTCCAGCAACATCCAGAGGATGTCATGTTGCTTACCCCTCAGTTGGATATCACCCACAGAATTGAGAGAGGAGAGGAGAGGAGACGTGAGCGACACTTTTGCCACTTTGTCTGTCAGCTTTATGTATACTTTTCGAACAAGAGAAGAGGTTGGGCCAAGAAGGAAATAAAAAATGGAGAAGCCCACTACCTTGCTCGCCACCCACCACTACATAGGCCTGTAATAGGGACACGGAGATGTTGTGAACAGCCCTGTGATCTGCAGGTGAAGGGTGGTATACTAACTAACTAACTAAATAATCAGTCAATCAATCAATCAATCAAGGGGGCCCAGGCAGAAAAAGGGTATGGCACAAAGATGCACTCAGTCTGCCTGAAGCACAGTGGGTGCCTACATAATATATACTGTACAAAGATTCATCTCACTCCATCTATGGGGTCACCATAGGAGAAAGAGCTGCCCTCTTTCTGCTCCCCGCCCCAACAGGCCCTTTCGTCTCCGCTGCCGACAGAAGCTCTAGTATGTAAACAAGGCCACCTTGTAGCGACTGCCATTTCCTTCCTGGTACAAGTCTAAGGTGAGCACCAACAGCCATGGCTCAGTTCCAGGCCTTAAACCGCTCCGTTTCCAAGAGCCTCCCGGGCCCCCGCAAAGCGTCTCGTCCCCACGCCCCCAACCAAGTGCCGGTCTCAGAACGCCCACTGAACCAACACACCCAAAAGGCCCCAAGGCGGCTGCCGCGGACAGAAGGCCCCTTCTTACCCGGGGCGGACGGGAGGCTGCTGGGCTCCAGGCCGTAGCTGCTGTAGCCGCGCTGCGGGGAGAAGAGGCAGACAGCGCGGCCGCGGTAGGTGCAGTTGAAGAGGTAGCAGCGCAGCGCGGCGGGCGACTGCTGCGGCTGCTGCACGACGGCCAGGGTGCATCGGGCTTCGGCGCAGCAGGCGTCCAGGCACTGCCTGGGCCCCGCCACCGAGCCCGGCGAGTCGAGGAAGGTGGCTCCCGCCGCGATGGAGTCCTTGGTGCGGATGATGGTGTCGGGCCTGGCCGAGAAGAAGCCCGACGGCCCGCCGTTCCCCCCGCGGCAGCGGCCTGCTGCCACCTCCGCCAGCTCGTTGCCTCCGCCGCCGCCGCCCGGGGGCTCCTGCTGCAGCAGCTGGCGGCGGAACTCCTCCAGCAGCGACTCGACCCCGGACGCCGCCGCCGGCGACCGGAGCTGCCCCGACGCCCACCCCGGCAGCGGCAAGAGCAGCAGCGAGAGGAAGAGAGGCAGGCCCGTCGGGCCGGGCACCTGCGCAGCCATGGCTCCGAGAGGGCCGCAGCGAGGCCGGCCAGCGAGAGAGCCGAGGGGACGCTGGGTGGGCAGACGGAGAGCCCCGCCGCTACCAGAGCCGCCCAGGAGGCGGCGGAGAAGGCGGCGGCGAAGGGCGCCCCATGGTGGCCCCTCCCCGCGCCAGCCGGGGACGCGGAGGGAACAGCCCGGCTCCGATCAGCACCACCGAGCGCTGGACAGCTCCGAGGCGCACTCTGGCGCCGCCTCCTCCCAGCCTCCGCCCGCGCGCGGAAGGCGGAGGGCGACCCAAGGAAAGCTCCGCCCAGAGGCCGTCGATCCCGGCTCCCGCTTTCTCCGCTACGCCGTATGTTTCACGTCCGAAGGCGGGATTGTTTGGAGATGCGGGTCTGCTTATGCGCGAGAGCCGGCCGGGTATAAACGCCAAGTGGGATTGGCTACTCGCGAATCATGCGCTTTGGTGCTTAATCTGCCCGGTTCCAAATGGATCGCTGGCTTTGTGCACGCAACAAGCTGGCATGCTTCCAAAGGAGAACAAACGGAGTCTCCAAAAACCTTCCAAAACTGCATCAAGCAGTATTTGATTTATTAATTTTATGTTTAACCAAGCTTGCATCCACAGATGCTAAGGGTAGTACAGAACACAATGTAAACATAGGACAGAACACCTATAAACATCTCTTGCAACAAATGGAATCAATGGGCATAGCCAGGATTTTTGTTAGGAGGGCAGGACTTTGTTAAGTGGGGCAGAACCAACGTGATTGGTCAGTTAGTTAAGTATTTCTATTATTTTACTTGATGGGGGGGCAGCTTCTCCCCTCTGTCCCTCCTTGGCTTTAAAGTATAGGAAGAAATTCCTCACTACATAATTAATTCACCGCCAGCTGTCTTAATACTTGCCCTATGTTGTACTCCTGGTCATTTGTAACTGAGGATGAGATAGTTAGAATTATCGGACTCAAGTCTGCAAGCAGGATCCCTAGGTAAGAAGAGAATGGAAATGCCAGTGGTCTATCCTCTACAAATCATTTTGACTATCCAAAAGGCCTGTGCATTGATGGAATGGATGGCTTTATTCATTCACGCTGCATGAAGAGTTAACTCCTTTTATAATGTAGTGGAACACTCAATTATGTAAATTTTGAAATGTCTATTATTGTGAATTGGCATTAAGAAAAATAAACTTTTATCTGAGTTAGTCCATGCTTCTCTTAGAAGAGGGAAAACAGTATCTGAATTTATATATGTGGTAGAAGTTTATTAGACTAAACAAGCACCCCAGATGAAGCAATTTTAAAACATTTCTGAATGATACAGAGCAATAAACCTCTGAAGGTAGCCATCAGTGCTTCTTTCCTTTCGTGCATCTCTTCCATTTAGTTCAAAATAATCTATCAGAAGCCAAATGCCCATCTTGCTCTTTCCCCCCTGCAGTACTTGACAATAGTAACAGAAAAGAACACAGAGAATTATCTTCTTCTTTAGCAATCACTCGTAGCCAAGTAAGATTGTCTTCCGTGAACACAGTCTTAACAGTGAGTCTGTAAGTGACTGTGGAGGCCAATTCTGGATCCACATGTCCTTCCACAGTGGGGACATAGGTTTCTGGGAGGGAGTTGATCATGGTGAGGGTTTGCCAAATGTGCTTGTTTCTCCTTTTAGCCCTGCTTCTTTAAAGTCCATGACACCTTTGGTAAAGGTTGTTCTCCAACTGGAGTGTTTGCAGGCCAGTATTTCCCAGTTATCAGTGCTTATACTACATTTTTAAAGATTTGACTTGAGAGCATCTTTAAACCTCTTTTGTTGTCCACCAGTATTTCACTTTCCATTCTTAAGTTGGGAATAGAGTAGTTGCTTTGGAAGACGATATAATCAGGCATCTGAACACCATGACCAGTCCAATGAAGTTGATGCTGAAGAATCATCCTAGTGTTTATTGGTTTGGTATCCAATAGTTTGTTCACAGGCTGCGATAAAATAAGATAACAGATAGCTAGATGCTGGGATGCTTTTACTATGTAAATGCTTTCTGTACCTATGAATGAGTGCTCTTGGTAGATTGGTAGACTAACAAGATCCCCTTTTCCTTGCCACCTATAGCATCCTTTCCTGACTTGGCATTCAATGCATGGAAGTCAGAGTGGGGATAGAAGTTGCCCTGCTTTGAAGATGTGAGTTCCCAAGAGGCTTGCAACGCATCTATTGGGCTGCAGCCTTTTGCTTTCAGACAAGCATGGGAGCAGGGTTGTACCTAGGGGTTGGCCGGGTGAGGCCCCACCGAGGGAGCAGGTGCAGTGGGTGCAAAAATCATTCCTCTCCACTCTGGCTTGAAGTGTCTAGGAGCCGAGGGGCCACTAGGGGCACATCGGAAGATGGCTGACAATAACATCTCTCTGACCCACACGAGGTAATTAGGAGGCTGTGATGGAGTAAATAGCCTCTCTACCCCCCCCCCAATGTTGTGTGGGGGCTGCCCTTGCCTGCTGTGCCCTATATCACCCCCGAATTTGTGGGGATGGGGGCACTAGGCAGAATGCCCTCCTGTGGATCTCGGCGCTCCTGGACGCTGTCTCTGATTCGCGCCACTAGCTGCAAGAACTTCAAAAGAAACAATTAGGAGGAAGCGAATGCACATATTTCAAGGAAGGAGGGGGAGTAAAGACTGCTAACTGAAGAGATCTCTGATAAACAAGACGGGTCGGAGGAACAAGATAAATCATGTGAAGAAATGCCAAGGCTCGGTACAGCAAAGGGCTGGAGGGGGGGGGGGAACTTTCCTTTTTTCTCCTCTATGTGATTAACCAAGAATTCCCCCCCCCCCCAAGTCAGAAATGTCGTTTTAATGACTTAAGCTGTGGATTTATGACTGTGTGGAGATAAATTTTCTAACCAAAGCATGTTTTAAGAAGATCGTGCAAAGTATAAGAGCTTTGGAATGACGCAGTTAAAAATACCGTCGCCATGTTGGCAAGATCTGTCAGAGGACTTAAGTCTGGGAGGAGAAATAGAGCTGCTTTTATATTGTGGATGTGACTCCTCAGAGGGACTTAAGAGCGACAGTTTTGCAAGATTAATGATGGAAAGAGCGATGTTATTTATGAAAGTAATAATATATGGAAACCATCTTGATATGAGGATTGGACGAACGGAAAAATTCACACAGGATTATAATTGGTGTTTATCTGCTTAAGGAGATTATCAGAAGAGATCATAAAGAAAAAAGAAAAATATATACGAACAAGATGAGATGTGGAAACAGCAAGATAAGACTGGATAGAATTATCAACTTTATGAACTTTATTTGGACTGATTTGGATATCAACGCAGTAGCAAGATGATGATTGGAATCCCCCTTCGGAACTTGAAATATGGGTCCCCTCAACAAAATTTTAAAATTCGGCTTTGTAATTCGGAATTTATGTGATGTGATTTAATTTGATTTGATTGGTCAGTTAATAAAAATTATTTTTTTAAAAAATGAAGTGTCTAGGAGCCTGCCTGTCCATGCACTCAGACAGATAGACCAATGGAGGAGGAGGAGGGGAGGTGGAGCAAAGCAGACCCAACCCTGATGGCTGCGGCGGGTCATTGGCAGAGCGTGAAAGGCAATGAAAAGCAAACTTTTTGAATTTCTGCTCCATGGTCTCTCCTGGCTTTGGAGGTGCTGATACAGCTCCTTCCCAAGGGTGCAAGGGAGCCTAGGTACCTTCCTAGGTACCTTCTTAGCCTCTGCATGGAAGATGGTGTTCCTCTAAGATATGAACTCATTTTTTCCCCAATGCTGTTATTGTAACAGTTTTCTTGGACTCTGTGTGTGTATGAGAGAGAGAGAGAGAGAGAGAGAACTCAGACTTTGTGCGTACTGAGCGATTTCTGAGTTAGGGGCAGAGTAGGGCTTGATCTGATCAACAAAATAATATTTGAAAATTCTTGGAAATTCATTTCCTGATTAAAGTAGCACTCCAAAACCCCTTAATACCCAGTTCTGCCAGGCTCATTCGGTCTCCCAATGGTATCTGCCTGAGAGTTTTCACATCTCAGATTGTGACATCACAAATGGTTAGAGAAGGGACTAAGCTTTCCTAACTGTGAATATATATGTAATTATGCACAATCAGATGGACTTCTATAAAGAGAGTAATTTTAGGTTTTCTTCAGAAGGTGGCAGCAGCTTACTACTTATTACAACAGACTTCTTGGGTGTGGGTTATTAAGATATCTGTCCCATCTTTCTGTATTAATTGTTGACTGATATTGTAGAATGAATAAAACATATACATAAACCAGATTGCTTATCAGCTCAGTGGTTAGGTAAATTATTCATTGTCTGGCTCAAAATTCAGTTTTTTCAGACTAAAAGGGAATGAGAACGTAGAGCAAACTGCTGTTAATGTAATCTGTATAGAAATTCTCAAAAATCATAGTTATGATTCATTAGGCTGCTGGCCTGAGCACTCTAAAAATGTTGCTATTATAATCTAACTTCCACCTCCATCACTGGAATGTGCTCAGATTTATAATACAAATTGTAGGAGGAATTCTTTCTAACATGGCAGATTCCTATGACACAGATAAGAAGTTGAATATAGGCAATCCTTGTTTTGCGTGAGGGTTGTGTTCAGGACCCCTGTTTGTGTTGGCGGAGCATGCATGAGCCTGCCCCGCCCCTTTTTGTGACGTCTTTATGAGATTTTGTGGCTACTTCCAGATTCATTGCTGCGAATTCATGCATGATTGTGCATCATTCCGACACGCCTAAATCAGTTGTTCCACTTCAGAGCTACAGTAGGATAGTATCAAAGTGTGTGTGTTCAGTTACAAGTTATACAGGCCCTTTTGATGAAACAAACCACGACAACTCAGTTTAACAAAACCATGTAACCAGAATTGCTGTGTTCTAGCCTGATTAGACCAATGCAACTTTAAAAAAAATTAATCGTTTGGTATCCAGATCATACACTTTTACTAAATACTATGGCCAGACTATGCATTTGGTATAACAGGAAAATTATAGGGTTTTTAGATAAGTGACTTTAATTTCATAAGCTCCTGCACAAATGCAGGAATCACTGTAACTTTCTTCTCCTACATATTAATTGACAGTGTGATACAAATACAGAAAACAAGACATGTTGTGTTAGAAAGCACAGAGTAGTTCAGCCTGGACACAGGCACAAATCTGGAGATTGTGCATTAGCTTTGTGGCAACATACAGCCGAGCAAGGAGTGGTCTGTATAGGGTCACTCATTAATCTATTTTACATTTGCTACACCTTGATGGGATTCAGCTTACAAACTGCTGCATCCAACATCTGATTCAAGTTAGGAAAGGTGTTGGCACCTGGGTATCTCATGGAGGCCCCAGAACCTTTGCTGCTTCCCCTTCTTGCTAAATCAGACTCCTCAGAATAAATTAGTCAGGTTGAATCTCAACCAGGGTTGGGGAACCTGCAGCCCTCTGGATGTTGCTAGACTCCAGCTCCCATCATCATGCACCATTGGCTAAACTGGAGTCCAACAGCATCTGGGGCTCTAAATTGCATGGAATGGGAAAAGCTAGGAGCTTGTAGCAGAGGATTGTTCCTCTTTCAGTTTCCACTTCTTCCCTTCAGCCCTGTGTGCCCCTGTTAGGTCTGGGTGGTGTTGAAATCAAGAAAATTCACTACAATTAGCTTCAGACTTAAGAGATGTCTGGCAAGCTCAGAGATGCTAAGAACAGTTATACATGTAGGTAGTAAGTTAGCAGAAAGGATTCATTCACTTTGGGGTTTGAACCCCAAAGTGGATGAATCTCATTAAATCTATTTTTTTAAAAGCTGCACAGTACAGCTATGTTGAGGTTTTAAAAACAACAGGCAGGAAAAATCTCCTAATTTTTCTTCAAAATATTGCAAGCTAATTTGAATATAAATCAACACAAAAACAACATCTCCCCAACCTTCAGCAGTTATAGCAGAAGCCCCCTCTTCAGATTTAGATAATTGCTTCACAAATAGCAATAAGCTGTCACAGGTGCACAACATTCATTTATATAAAATATTGTCAGTTAAGTGTTTTTTTATATCAGTCTGGATTATTTCTAAGGCTGTCTCTGGCCTTGAGTGCAAGTGGCACACACAATCAGATTCTCTCTCTCTCTCTCTCTCTCTCTCTCTCTCTCTCTCTCTCTCCCTTAGCCTTCCTAATATGAATTAAATCAGAGGAAAGTGTGCAGAAGCAGTGTTTCCATTCCTGCTCCACCCCCCATATAGATTCTCTTCACCAACTACTTTTTTTTTAAAAAAGCCAATTGTATGATATATTTTACTATATAGAGTGTGTGAGAGTGCAGAGATTGTTTCTCTGCCCAGATACTGCATAATTGACTGCACAGCATTCGGTAGACACCACGTGGTGTAAAAGATGAGTACAGCGAGGAACTGGTGCCAGGAGAAATCCCTCAAATCTTGTTTTTTAAAAAAGCAAATGGCAAACGGAAGAAAAGCAATTTATTTGAAGGGTTTATCTTTTAATTTGTCTGTGGCTTTAGGGAGAAATTCACCCAGGTCAGTGAATGGCCCTCTCATGCCAAAGCATGGCAAGTACCTGCTGAGAAGGTGGCCTCTGCTGAGTGAATGCGAGAACCGTAGGACAAGTAGGTCACAACTGATCGGCAGCGAGACAAACTTGGCACACGCAGATATGACTAAAATGGGGTCATGACCGCTCTCCTATCAACCAGCGGGCACCCTTTGCATGGACGTTCGCAGCACCCCATCCCTGAGACAACGGCAGAAGTTCCTGGTCCACCTCCCCATGTCATGGCCCTTTGAGGTTCCCGCCAAACCTCAGTTCTAATGAACCTATCTGTGGCAGGGGAAGGCAGAGCTCTTCGCGTAGTTAAAAGGGGTGGATCCTACCTGATAGCGTGCAGTCGGCTCCAGAGCTTCACCTCCCCCCCTCCCTTTGTTTAATGCTCTTTTATTACAGGTTAACTTCTTTTACAGGTATGCAGGCGCTGCTACAGCCTTAGGATGGTTGCTGTTAAGGGACCAGGAAGGAATTTCACTGCATTGGCAGGTTTCGCCTTCCCCATAGCAGATGCCACAACTTTAGTTTTAGGCCTTGGGTGGAATCCTTTAGTTTATCTTCCCTAAATGGGGGGGGGGGGTTGAAGTGGTGATGTCCCCCCCCCCCCCCGCAGCTGTGATTCCAGGGTTCTCCGTTAAAGGGGCTAAGTTGGAGGGGAGTCACTGACCATACGTTGAAAGGTTGTCAGTGCACTCCCCAGTGTTGTGGTGAAATGGGGGTGGACACTCTGTAAACAAATGTCTTCCAGAGCCAGCCCACTTCCCAGACAGACCCGACTACCCTGATGTGCCCCAGATCCCTGGCTGGGGACTGGGAGGGATACACGCCTAATGGTCTTCCTACATCTGAAAGTTTAAATAAAGTTGTGGCCAGTTTAATCCCATAACATGTTGTCATGAGTCATTCATTTCTTCTGGGTGGCTCTTGGGGTTGGGGGTCTCCGCCTGGGCATGCAAAGCACACATATCCCACAACAAAATAATAATGGGGAACCACTCTCCTTCCTTATTGCTATGGCTGTGTCTTCTCCATAACTCTAGAGTTACTGGGAAACTGGGACCCGATTTTGCTGGAGCGCACCCTGGTTTCTGAAAGTGAGGATCTGTCTCCTGAGGTCTTTGGCTCTTCCGGCCTACAATAAATATAGCAGGATATTGCAATGCCTAACATTGTGGGGATGATAGTTAGGGAGAGGAAGGAGTCGGAAAGAATGTGGAGGGGGGATAGTGAAGAAAGGAGATAATAAAGGAGGAAGAGAGATGGATAGAGAGGCGATGACATGGGGCATTCTTTCCTCCATGTCCGGGTCAATGATTCCAGCAAGGACAACTTTATCTGTCATGCTGTAATACAGAAGTCTAGGCTGCAATACCTGGAAACAGAAGCAAGACAGTCCTGCACTTCCATTCTCTCTGAGAGACACATTCTCCATCCCTGACAGGTTGTGATCACTAGGAATGGATACACCTCTGGGGAGCACATTTTCTCATCCACCTTCTGTTATCTTCTTTCTTTCCCAACATCACTCTGATCCCTTTATTTAAAGTTATCCCTCTTGAAATCTGTTGCTTTATGATAATCATTTCCCTTTCTTCACATGAAGTTTTAATCTTCCTTTGCTCTGTCTGATTTTTGTGATCTTTCCCCACAGCCCTTACAATTCTAACCAAGAGTATTGGCTTGTTTTGAGCTTTTTCCCCACTCCGTAACAAAATTTGAGACAAATAATGAATAAACCTGAAATTCAGCAAAGGGAATCTTCCTATACATTTTCTCTCTGAAAATTCAGGTGGTGCAATTAAAGTTGATTTCGTGCTCTAGCATGTCAATCTCCCCCCCCCCCCCAAAAAAACTACCCAGACTGTTTTGCAACAAAGAAAGTGACAACAATATGCACTTGTTCAATGGCTACAACTGAACCAGCTTGCACATTGGATATGATTGCTAGGTCCTCTCTATTTATCAGTGTTAGCTGCAAAACCTCAAATCTAGTATCCCATATGCCAGAGTTTGGGGCTGATTTGTGGTCTATATGCCTTCTTTTATAGTGTAATCATTTAAAGCTTTGCTAGCTGTGTGTGGTGTTAGTCACATTTCTCTGAATTGTGGCCAGAAAAATCTTTATACGTTTTTATTCTAAATCAAGGTTCCCCCCCCCTTGAAATTTACTATTATGTTCTATCTGTGACTTTGAATGTATGAGAATGAGCCGTAATTGCAACACACGGCCACATTTTCCTCCAGTAAGAATAATTTGGAAGGAAA
The DNA here is from genome assembly GCF_964188315.1 of Podarcis muralis. NCBI lineage: Eukaryota > Metazoa > Chordata > Lepidosauria > Squamata > Lacertidae > Podarcis > Podarcis muralis. Next base: position 56,598,502 of record NC_135657.1, on the reverse strand, counting down.
GGCATTTCTCTGGGCTTATCTCATGAAAACACGCCTACATTTCCACATGAAACAAAATAACAGTGATCTTTCTTGTTCAGCTGACTCTTGCCAAATAATTAGATTACCGCTATCTCATTAGCATTGAAATGGCATCACCAAAGCACACAAAATGAATGTTTCTGTTCTTTTCACAGAGGGAATTTGGTGCATATTTGCCATGATTGTCCAACCATTTGTTGCTGCTGTTCTGCATTGATTCACATGCCTGATTTCAAGGGCAAGGAAACAGTGTCCATCTAGTAGATGTTGTTGGACTACACCTGGCCAACTGTCACCATTGGGCATGCCAGCAGTGGATGATGTGAGTTGAGGTCCAGCAGCATCTTCAAGGGCATAGGTTCCCCACCCCTGCCTTATTTGCTAAAACTGTTCACAGCCCAATGGCATGTACAGGAAGTCCTGCGAAAGAAGATCAGCTGCACGGTTTTGGCATTGCCGGTCTTTACCATTGACATGACTGGGATAATTCCACACCTTTTCTCATTCTTCACTGTTCCACATGGTTGATGGAAGGAGAGGGTGGCCAATGCAGTCATCATGCCTTGCTTTCCAAGGTTTCCCTATGTTTTCCATAGATGCTTTTTCTGGTGAAATTTCTACCTGGATATACTTCCAGCGGCAGATTTATATACTTCATGCATTGATTCTGGCCACATTTCAGAACAGTCATTTATGTGTAAGTCCAATTGAAATCAATGGGACTAGGGAGAGGGAGAGGGAGGGAGGGAGAGAGTTGGCTTCTTGTCTTTGTGGGAAAACGTTCCCATAAACTTTCCTTTCCCAGCTATCCAATTATAATATTTTGTTACTGGGAAATTTGAGCTGTGCATGCCCAGTTTGTGGCATGGAATGCTAAGTGCACTGTCCTTTTATGTCATAGGCAGGCACCCATAGTTAATGCCAGTAACACTGATGTACCCAACACAGTGACCTTTGTTTCTGGCTGGGAGAGGGGTGGTCTGAAAATTGGGAGTAGCAGTGATCACCGAATTGCCATGGTCAGAGTACCAGTGGCAAAGTTTGCTCTTATGTGCCAGTCCCCTCCTCTGCAGGGTTAGAGATCCCATTAAAATGGTCAACCCCAGACACTTATGGACTCTAGTTGGGCACTTGGCCAGATCCAGCAGGATTTTCTTCATATTCCTGAACGTATTTAAGAGTGTTGTACTGCAAAAGTATGTGAGTTATTCTGTGTCATTAAGTGAAACTTGTTGATTAGTTCCCCATTGCCCTATCACTCAGAAAACCTACTGAAGGAATGTTCCATCAAGGAATAACTAGATAACATTGGTGTCTTTTTTATAGACAATAAATGGATATGCACATTAGCACCAAGCTGTCGCAACATTCTGTGCTGAAATAGACTGAACCATGATGCAAGGACTGCAATTTGGTACATATGCAGTTGCAGGCAGCTTAGTCATAATGTATGATGCACCAATACACACACGTTTCAGATAGAGCAGTATATCACAAAATGATTAGGCTTTGGGTGATAAACTGCATCATTTGTTCTCTTTGCAAAATGGAAGAGTGAAGTCCTTTCTGTGGAATTAGAAATGTTGTGTCTTGAGTTATTTGTCAGGGATTGGTGAAGGAAAATTGGGATTCATTGAATCATGGGAGATAATAGGTATTGTCTTCCATGGAGAAATAACTAAAGACTTGGTCAGAGTGAAGGAGCTTTGTTAAGCATAAAGGTCAACATGTGAAGTTTCATTTGAGTCAGGGTTTAGCCTTGAAACTTGTTACCACTATTGGGATTTAACACTGAAAAAAAATGTGGGAAAGTACTATCGTGCCTCTGAGCACATGCAGAGAACTACAGACTTAGGATGAGATTCAACTAAGTAGTAGTAGTTGTTGTTGTTGTGTGTAATTTGGTTAACTTATGAAACATGAACTATCCTCTTCTCCTCCCCCTGCACCCTCTGTGTGTCCCCTAAATCTGCTTAGGAGTGTTGGCGGGGGGGGGGGGGGACTCAGAAGAGTTTTAGGGTATGTGCAGGTGGGCCACACAGGGAGAGGAGGGGGTGGAAAAGTCTCATTGTGCAAGCAGACCTCATTCCCTGTGTGCATTCCCCACTTAGTGCTATGTTGAATTCCACCCTAACCTTTCAAAAAAGGAATGCTCTCTGGATTCTACAGCCCCCATTTAACTCCTTCAGAAGTTGCATCTCATGACTTTAGTGAGCTGTACTGATTGACCATTGAAGAGCAGAGTATACATTTTTAATAATAACATTAATAAATAAACTATCGATCCCCTCCAGGCTGCTGAACATGTGGGTTCCTGGAGCCCTTGATTCTTTCTTTACTGCAAGTATAGTGTGGCTCTTCTCTTTATTCAGGCAAGAAGAAGGTTCTACTTTAACAGTGTTAATGTCTTGTGTCTTGTATTGCTCAGGGTTCACATGGCAATTCTGTGGCATAATGGATGGATCAGAGAATCATAGAGTTGGAAGGGACCATGAAGGTCCAACCCCCTGCAATGCAAGAAACTTTTGCCCAACTTGGGGCTCAAACCCACGACCCTGAGATTAAGAGTTCTATGCTCTAGTTGGATGACAAGTAAAGTAACAATGGGGGGCTGAGAATGAAGTGGGAACAGGTGAGACCATGGAGAGGGAGGAGAACTACAGACCAGCAGAGAGACCCTCCACTGTTGGAGAGGGACCCTATGCTTGATCAGAGGACACCTGTCTGAGACCATCCTGCTTGTTGGATTGCATTCCAAGCCAGTGGACTGAAATAACTTCATCCTAGTAATTTTTATTGGGAATGGCTCATGTCTTTTACAATTTAACTATCTCCCTCTGATGAGGGGGTGGTAGTATTTGACTACTAGAGCTGGGCATTGCAGGACCCTGTGACTCGGAGGAAGTTTGTGTTCTGTACTTCTTGCCTGACTTAACATCTGATGTGTCAGATTTGCTGAGATATATCATTGTCATAACTGCCACACAGGCACCTGTGGGTTCTTAACCTACAAGTCTGAATGCATCAAAAATGTGGGTTTTTTTCCTACATTGCAGGTGGTTAACATAATTCACCATGCCTTATAAATTTGCTAGTCTGTTTTTTCCCCCTTCAGGAAATCTTTTTTTTCGTGATGTACAGAGTCTAAAAACCACCCAAGAACCTCTCATGCATCCTCATCCATAGCTGATGCACCCCCCCCTTGGTGTTTCGTGTGTGGATGACCTGGGCTCTGTGCTTGGACACCAGTTTGAGAAGCTCCTTTGCTGAGAAGCTCCTTGGCCATGGAGCCTCAAATCTGCAGCCTTTCAGGGACCGCGGCAGGTGGGATGAGTTTGTAGGTTGTAGGTTGGCACCTCCTTGCGCAGCTTGTCGTAAGTAGCTTTGTAAAACAAAACAAGGTTGTTCAACTTGTCTCTTACTTTCCCTTTGGACCACTTCTTCTTCTTGGCTTTTCCACCCGACTTGTTGATGGGGTCCTTGTCCTTCTTGGCTGACTAGCCCACGTCCTTCTTCTTATCATCCTTTGGAGGCATGGTATTGTTGGAGCGGCTACCATAGCTGCTTGTCCCTAGGTGATTTCTGGCCAGAAAGCTTTGCTGGTCTCTGTTGAGGCAGGACAAGAGAGAGGCATTGGTCTGGTGCCAGATGGAAGCCTTGGAGAAGACGGGGAGGGGAAGCACCAAGCCACCAGCCTCTTTGCCAACCAATGAGACGATCCATGCAGTGGTTACAGTGTGAAGCTACCGATGCTGACTTGGGGGTGGAGATGACAGCAAGTTGTCTTTTGAATTTCATACAGGTAGACAAATCATAAAGAATAACTTCTTGGCATTTGTAACAAAAGATCTCTCTGGGCAAAAGGTAAACGGGATAAAACGGATAGCAGTTCCAGGTGAACGGCACACACACACACACACACACACACACACACACATTTCAGCACCCAACAAGAATGTAAAAACTTGGTTTTGAGAAATGCTGTACATCTGCGTGCCCCAAGGCCTAAGCTAAGCTGATGTTTAGCTAAGGAAGGCGAAGAGGAAGCAGACTCTGGTATCAGCATGTGTTTTAACTTGTTACTTCAGTGTCTGTCACAAAGCAATTTTGGACATAAGATACTGTGCTACACAAAGGAGCATTCTTCTGTGGGAAAGCAGTTCTTAAGCACTCCGTTGACTTTTCTGACAGCCAGCAACTTTTTTCATATAGTAGAACTGTATCTTTGAAAGCTGCCACAGACTAGCCTGTAGGTAGGGATGGGTAAATATATCATGTTCTGTTTTTCTCAGTTTCTCATCTTTTCAGTCTTCAGTTCTCCATATTTCCACATCAGTTTGCATTTTTAAAAAGTCATCATAAATGTTTATCAGATTTTAGTGCAAATTTTCCCTAATATACATATTTTAGCAAGCAATTTCCTCCCAGTATAATGTGTATTTGTAGGTTAGTCTCACCGGTATATGCATTTATAGGCATGCTTTTTAGCCTAGTATATACTTTTTATGCATTACTTGGCTGGAGAACGGCATTGCAAAATTCAAAGAAGTGTGAGTTTCAAAGGTTGACTGCCTTTTAGTTTGTATGTTGCTTCTGAAACTCTGAATTGAGCTGAATTGAATTTCTCCCCCACCCTGCCTGTAAGTCACCCAGGATAAAAATGGATACCTGATCTGTGCTGAGAAAGTCAGAATTTGAAGCAAAGTATACTGAATATGAGACGCGGGTGGCGCTGTGGGTTAAACCACAGAGCCTAGGACTTGCTGATCAGAAGGTAGGCGGTTCAAATCCCCATTACAGGGTGAGCTCCTGTTCTTCAGTACCAGCTCCTGCCAACCTAGCAGTTCGAAAGCACGTCAAAGTGCAAGTAGATAAATAGGTACCGCTCCGGCGGGAAGGTAAACAGTGTTTCCGTGCACTGCTCTGGTTCGCCAGAAGCGGCTTAGTCATGCTGGCCACATGACCCGGAAGCTGTACGCCGGCTCCCTCGGCCAATAAAGCGAGATGAGCGCCGCAACCCCAGAGTCGTCTGCGACTGGACCTAATGATCAGGGGTCCCTTTACCTTTTTATACTGAACATACCACCCTCCCACCCCAAATTGTGGGATATATTTATCAGAAAGATATGAATTGTGTCCTTGGCTAATAAAAATAATGTATGTTAAAGTGAAATTCCATTCTCCCATGTCAAAGGGAAAGACCTTGGTCACCATGCATTGGTGCAGCACAACTGCATACTATGTCACACAACTAATTGTACCAGAACAATTTACCCTGCGCACAGCTACAAATGCCACACTCTTGACTGCTGATGTGTCACATCATATTAGAAGCTTTTTGCTTTGAGCTTGTGGGATTTCTTCAGTGTGCCTGGTTCTTGACTCACCTCTGGGATTCTGCCGTACAAAACAGTTGTTCCAAAACTGCAGATGACCATGCTTGCCAGTTATGGGCTGTATTGAAAATATTTATCATGGACAAATATTGAGGCTAAGAAGTGATATCATCTACTATGAATAAGATTGGAAGCCAAGTCTCCCTCTTTTTCAGGGCGTATCCTTTGGACCACACCATCAGGGCAGAAGGCGTGACAGAGAAGAGATCTGCTGTTTTCTATTCCTATCCCCATGGCTGCTCATGATACTGAAACAAAGGGAAAGGATTGTCATCTCGAAGGGCCATAAAACTGGGGTCTCATTCTTGCACTGCATGTAGAAGTAGCTATTAATAATAAATAACTGGTGAATACTTATTATGGTTATTTCTCACATGCATGGAAGACAACACAGTATAATAAAATTAAATTAACAGTTACAAAACCCTGCCGGCGGGTTTATAGTATTCATTCTAATGAGGAAAAGGACAGAAGAGAGTGAGAAGGAAAGATGATGAAGCAAGAGAGATACTAGGTTAAAATCCCAGAAAATTAGAGAAGGGCAAGGAAGATAGACCTTCCCTGAAGCACTTCTCAAAAAGTAGACGGGACTGAATCATATGAACATCTGGAGGCACTCCGGCGCAAATATAGCCCTGCCAAAGAAAATGAAGGTAGGAGACAACAATTTCCTTTTAGATCCTGCTACAGGCACCCCAGTCTCCAAGCAATGAGAGATTTTGGGTTGCCAGCACATACTTTGGGCTTGGTTTCCTCAGGAGCAGAGGAATCTGCCTTGTTTTAAGTCAGACCATGGATCCATCTAGCTCAGTATTATCTACAGACTGGCAATGGCTCTCTGGGATTTCAGACTGGGGACATTCCCACCTGGAGATGCCAGAGATCAAACCAAGGACTTTCTGCAGACAAGAAGAAGCTCTACCACTGAGAAGGTCACTGGAGATGGATCTTTGTGATACATGGTTTTATTTGCACATGTAGACAGGCTTAACATTGGATTGAAGGACTTTCAGCATCAATACTCCAATAGAACTTGCTCCCCCATTAGTATTCTATGGCAGTGAGCAAAGTCATACTTCGGTTTCAGCACAGAGAGCAAGTCAGATCTCTGTCTCTTTGAAACCCTAGTTCCAGACTAGCTGAGGTCCATTCTTCTTATGCTCACCAATGACATTGATTCCCAGCCAAGGCAGCGGAGTGAGGCCTGACAGCATCTCCATCTAGTTGTTTCTTTAGCAACTTGTTACCTGCACTCTTTAGTCATGCAAAAAGAGATACTTAACCACTTAAGCAGCCTCTTCCTCTGCAGAATCAGACTAGCCTCCCAATCCTATAACAATATTTTCATTAACAGTGGCTGGTCCAATTAAAAAAAAAAGTCACCTTACATATTTGTTTAGAGTCAAGAAAAAGGAGCGCTCATTGCAGAACACTCCAAAGTAACTCCCCCTTTTCTCTGTTTCAGTCACTTGCAGGCTGCGGCAAAGATGAAAAAGAACTTCTTTCTTCTGGCAGCCTATATTTCCCTTTATCCACATTCAAATCCTGACATTTTTTGCTTCCAGATAGGGAGGGTTTTTCTACATTCATGCTCCATCTTGTTCTGTTCTATTGTCTGTATCTTCAGGCAAGAGCAAGACTCCCAATAGGTTTTGTTGCTGGGTGTTAAATCTTCCAGAAGTTTTCAGCTGCTAGCAGTTTTGGCCAGGCAGAAGCATAGTGCAGGAGGGAGGTAGAATTCCTACATAATGTGTGTATGTAGCTGATGAGATACAATTGTTTCCTTAAAAACCAGCAGTCTTCACTGCTGGCAGTAATACAAATGTGTTTGTGGGAGTTTCATTGTCAGTGGCGGAGCTTCATGCTCCAGCACTGGGGTGGGGTGGGGGTGGAGAGCAGGCGGGGGCAGGGCTGGTGCACATTCTGGGGGCGTGGCGCGCCACCTACGGGGGTGTGGTGCCCAGCATGGGTGGGTGGGGCAACCACAATGGCACCCCACCGGGATCGCACTGCCGGGGACGGTGCACTCCCCCCGCACTCCTCTTCCTTCGCCAGTAGGGACTGTTGGCTTGTCTTTGTTCTTGTTTGCTTATGTTTTTTGTCTTCTCATTTTGTGTTTTTATGTTATGAATTGCTTTGTGATATTCAGATGAAGGATGGTATACAAATTTAACAAACAGTGATTCTGTTCTAGGTAGTAGATCCCCAGTGCATCTTTAAACTCATAAAACTGTTTAAATGTAATATGGGTTAGTTGCTTATCTCGGAGGTTGAAAGCAAAACCGTGCAAGCAAAGAGCTAACATTCAATGAAACAACCAAGTGTAAGACCCACTGACAACAGTGCAGGGTTGTTGTGTTTCAGCTGGGCAACGAAGGGTGCATGAGAGTCCCCTCTTGGGTGTCCACCCTTCGTCATACTGGATACCTACTTTGAGGCAATTTTGAACATAAGATACTATGGGGCAGAACAGGATCCCATTATGAACATTGATCAGTTATATGAAAACAGGAAATGCAGACTGCATTTTTGTCCACTGCATCAGTAGTGAAGTCACACAATGAAAATTGTATTGCAGGAACATCAATAACTTGATGAAATGAGCGTCATAAATGCTGGTATTGGAATAAAAAAAACCATCCATCATGAAGGCCATTCCAGCTATCTTGTGCTGTGGACGAGGTAGGTTCTCTAGATCCAAGTGAGGAAGAATGTCCAAACCTGGCACCTCAGTAGCACACATAGCAAACTCCTGCCTTTCCACTGTCGGCCAAAGGACTTGTCCACACTGGAGTTTATTGTGTGTTTGTGTTCCTATTTAAGTGCAATAAGATGTTACCGTCAAACAATACCAGTCTCAAATCTTTCCCCATGTAAAGTTGGATTTATGCAGTATGGGAATAATATGATAGGATGGGGTAGAAATGGGGTTCAGAATTGCTCCTGCTCCACTTGGGGTTTTAGGATGGGTGGGTCAATCATCACTTTCTACTAGTCCCCCTTCCACGCCCACTGCTTCCATTTCTTTTCTAGCTGTGCTATTTCTGATATGCTCCTGAATGAAGGATGTATTTTCTTACTCTTGATTCCTGAGATACGCACCAAACGAGAAATCTCCAGAAGCATACCACATTACAACTAGTATATGTATATTTCTTTTGATCCCTCAGATTTGCACAAAAGCAGAAAACTGCACAAGCAAACCACATCAAACATTTTTACACCAAAAATTGCACAGCAATCTGAAAAGTGTGTGCTGAGAATTTACAATTGCTTTTATTTCTTTTCTGCTGGAGTATAACCAGATAGATAGATAGATAGATAGATATAGATCCCTCAGATTTGCACAAAACCAGAAACTGGTACAAGCAAATCTTCAGTTGCCTGACTTTGTGCTTTTATGCACTTCTTGTGCAGAGATACTTGTTTTCAAAAAAACAAGGTGTGTATGCAGCTATCTGCATGCATACTCTGTCAGTACTTAATTGATATAATACAACCAGCAAATCAGAAGATAGGAACAAACACAAAAACAAGCACCTGGTAGTATGAACAGAAAATACCAAAGCTCCTCCTCATATACAAATACATGTGGATGTGGACTACTCTTGTCTAATCTGAATGAGGGAAAAAGTAAATTAACAGCTAAATAATGCCCAAATGTGGCTAGGTTCTCAGTCACATCTATTATTTCCTTTACTTCTCCTTTTAAACATGTAACATTAAGCAACAGTTTGGCTGATGGGTAGGACTGATCTTTTGGGCTAGGCAAGATCATGCAGTCAATTCAGGGTTCAAATTAGGCTTAAATGTGCCTTCTGTACCTTTCTTATGTTGTTTGTTCCATGTTGTTAATTAAGGGATGATTAGGGAAGAGAAATCAAAATGTATGCTACAGATTTATGTAAACAGACAGATTTAAGTGAAAATTTACATGAGCCTCACATGTGAAAATGTTCTGTGATATCAAAGTGGCTTGCTTAAAATCGTGGTTCAAGCTGATAAGAGTTACAAACTTTTCTTTCTTTCTTTCTTTCTTTCTTTCTTTCTTTCTTTCTTTCTTTCTTTCTTTCTTTCTTTCTTTTTCACCAGCCCCAGTGTTCGATCTGCAGACATTATCAGATTATAATGCTTATCTCCAAACAATGATAATGCTTTACAGGTTGATTTCTACAGATTAAGCTACTATTAAAGGCACAAGAGCCAGTCACTTGATAATACAAATGATCAATAAAGAAGCCACATTTACAAAGTAAATGAATATGATAAAGGTAACTTTTATTACCCTAAACAATGGGTTGTAACTGTTACTTTAATTTCTCATGCTTAAGAAAAATTCAAAAGAGCATTTTTTTTCAATGAAAAGTTTCAATTAATAAATTTATCATCAGTTAATTCATTTTTCACCTTGTTGAAGCCAGACAGTTTATCAGTAAACAGATAATAATCTCAAAATCAGCTGATTGGACCTTATCTATTTCATTCTGTCACATCCCGAAATCTCAGAGCTGATAACACAACCAATCAATGTATGCCAAGGACTAGTTTGAAATAGAAATTGTCCCGTTAAGAACTCCAAGTGAGAAACTAAATTTGTTATGGTGATCAGACTCAAGAAAGGGTGCAAGCAAGGGTTTGTCTGCACATCTGAGAAAGAATATTGGCTGCCTTTTGCAATGCTACTTTGGCTTCAGACATCGAACCCTTATTTCCAAGGCTCTCCTCCACCTTTGCATGCTGATTAGGTCAGATCTACGCATGCAGCAGAACGAGGTAATGGCAGAATGAACACTTCTATACTTCAAAAGTGGGCATACCATTTATATATTTTTACTCCTCACGTAAGCAGAAACATTCCAGGAAGAGAGATTCTAGCCAAGCCCTCTCCTTGACCCCATGCCCCTAAAAATGGCATGAGAGGCAAAAGTTCAACCAGTGAAACTTTTTGCCAGCAGAAAGATGCAGTGATGGGTAAAGTCTAAACCCCCTCAATGTTAAAGCCATAGGAGCCCCACTGTGTGTACATTTTGTTTCCATTTTTATGCAGCTGAAGACAGACAGATTTGAAATCCATCCATCCATCCATCCATCCATCCATCCATCCATCCATCCATCCATCTTTCCATCTATCTACTTACCTATTTTTTCCCCAGTGTTTGATCCTAAAACAAGGCAGTCCAATCTACCTGAAGGGTACACTATCTATTAATGCAACTCCATTTCCAAAGTCAGATAAAAACCACACACCAAACAAGAGGGTACATTGTACTCAGATGACTTTTCTGGGATCTTGATTATGCTTGTAACAGTCAGCTAGGTTCACATTAACCTGGCAAAGAATTTCACAGCTGCACAAAAACTGCTGGAGAAGCACAAACAAGAAACAAGCACAAATACAAATAGAGTTTCATTCTGCAGAAACATATTCCCTGGTGCTACAGGCAGGCTGCCAGGTCACAACCCAGAAAATGGTTGTCATTCCTTCATAACCCAGGAACCATGGGGAGAGATGCAGGGGTGGCATCCTTCATTCCTAGACCTGTCACCCACCCTCTGTCCTTACCTGCTGTGAGGTAAAATTAAGAGTCCAGATTGCTGCAGTGAGGTGCCTGGGGCAGGCCACAAGTGAATAAAAAAGCTGATCAAGGTTATGTACACATTACCATTTACTCAGGCTACAATGTGCTCTCACTGCTACTGATTTAAGCCACAATTCATACGCATTGTTTCATGCCAGCCCAATCTCTGAGCGGTGTGAGATTCCAGGGGTTCCAGGCATGCTTACCAAGCTCTGTGTTTCCTTTTGGACAATGAGGTCCAGTGGAGACTGTGGTGTCTTTATGATATATGGTTTGTTTATACATATATACAACCTGAGCCTGGGGTGGGGTGGGGTGGGGTGGGGGCTTACAGCTTTAAACTCCAGGAGGGTCTTGTCTCTCCCATGAATTAGTTTGGATTCAAACTGTCAGCCCACATTGTGCTGTGACCCCCTTTTCTCCAACTTGCAAACTGCTTCCCCAAAATGTAACTATTTCCCTCTTCCTTACATCAGCCCACTGCAATTCTGAAACTTCCCTTTCCAACTCTGCATTGTCTTTGGCTAGCTACCAGAGCCCCAGGAGGGGCTCCACCCCTTTGTGTCTGAAAGAGAGCCTTTGCCTTGTTGATGGCTTCCTTGATAGGCCACAGCCCAGTTTTTTGTGCCCATCTTTTCAGGCAATTACTTCATCAGGAAACCAGCCCAGTTTATATTTTTAACATGGCTTATATTTTAACATGCTGAATTTGACGTCTAGCACCCTGGAATTAAAAGGGGGGTCCAGGCACCCCACAAACATATAACATTATGCAGTAGCTTATTGAGAAACACTCCTGCTTGATGTGTTTCCCCTCAAGCCAGCTTCCATCTGATTTGAAAATGTACCATGTGGTTAAGCTGAGGTGTGTACATTTCAGCCGTCTGTTGCACATGTGCAGATGGCACCTTCATTGAATAGAAGTTCAGGGGGGTGCAGGGGCGGGAAAACAAATCAGGTAATGGTGAGTACAGCAATGTAAAAATGGGACTTGCAATGCAGTGAGAGGAAGCGGTTGTGCTGCGTTTTCAACTCTACAACTCTATGATTCTGTGATTCTATGAATGCTAAATATTTTATTTACAAAGTCTGAATGCTTGTCAAGGATACAACTGCAGTGATGGAATATTAAAGTACATTAGAAGAAGAGACAGAATGTAATGGCAATAGAGTGTTTTGGTGGAGCCTCCCTTCCTAGACATAGAAAATCCTTTTGGACTTTTCTCAAGATTGGATCAGAAATGGCCACATATATTCCACACCTATTTCTCCTACAATGCAACAATGAAAACTTAAAGGGGAAAAGATCTATTGACTCTCATGACAGCATCTGTATGCATGCCTCTAAGCAAGTGTATTTTGTCTCATTTATAAAGATGTGGAAATCTTTTATTTTTATGGGAAGAAGGTGAGAAATCAATAATGCAAAAAGGTTTTAAAAACAGCACAGCCGTGATGGACAATTAAAGTCTCATAGGCTCTGGTAATATTGATTTTCCTGGTGCCCTTGAGCCCTGCTGTCTTTAAAGAGAAGTGTGTTAACCCTTTGATTTAATGAGCAACTTGGAAGCATCAGTTTTGACACTTGGGCAATGTTTATCACAGGTTTCCTTCCAAGATATTGGGGACTGCCACAACTGCAAGGAGATTAACAAAGCAATTATATGCGTAATTGCATGGGGAGAAACACTGCCATCATGCCTGTGGTATTTCCACTGAATCCAAAATATTCTCAAACCTGGCTGAATCAAAATGTTTTTGTTTTTTTTAAACCACACAAATGACAATCACAGGAACAACCAGAGCTCACTGGTCAACAACACCTGCAAGACACTTGGAGGTGTACAGGCAGCCCAACGGGGTCTTGATGATCTGATGACTGCTCCACGTACTTCTGTGTCACAACATGCAGAATGATGCCACAGGGAATGTGGCTCTCATACTGTAAAACTCTGTTTTGTAATATTAAGCTACCATCTAGAAGCCCACTTTCTATCTTCTCCCAGAGCAGGAATACTGTGCTTGCAGCTGCTCTGACACGTCACCTTGAGACAGAGACAACATGCTTCTTTCTTCAGAAATATCATTTTTATCCAGATTCAAATCTATGCAAATATGCCGATTAAACATATTAATTTAAGTAATTTAGCCAGTTAACATTCTTTGCAGAGCAATTTCTACTCTGCCCACCCCTCCAATTTTGTGGACATGGTGGGAAAAGAGAGGACCCAGCAGAGGGTTACTCACCTTTTCTTTCCCCCTGGCCTGCCATTGGATCATCAGTGGCAGAGGGGAGACAGCGACCGCAGTGAGGAGGTCCATGATCAGACCTCATGCTCCCCCTCACAGATCTGCAAAGCATTCTCCCAAGGGCCATAACATCACTCCCTTAATTGGGCTGCATCCCTATTTTTTGCCATGTTGGTTTTTTTAATACAGTATGTATTCTTTCCACCATCCTTATCTGTTTGTTTAACCTCCCTGAGGACATTTGGTTGCAGTGTGGTGGGATGCATAAGAGGCCTTTGTCTCCATCTTGGCTTAAGAGACAGGTGCTTAGATACAAAATAAAGTGGAGAGGATTCGGGATCAGAAGCTATGCTGGGGGACCAGATGGGAAACCTCTTTTGACTGACTCGGGCCTGAGGACACTGGTTGTCGGTCTTAAAAGCTTCTTCCCTGCTGTCTTCCAAATGTGCACTTTGTGGCCACTTCAAAGAAAGAGGGGGAGTGGTTTTCCAATCGAGTATTTTTAAAAAACGAGATTAGCCATGGACAATGCTTAGCAGGAAGAGAATAGAGATGGAGCTGCTGATTTCGTACCGGAATTACCTAATCATTTCACGACATACACTGAAGTGTAGCAGAATGTTTATAAAGGCCTCTTTGGCATCAACAGTGTCACTAGCCAGCAATCATAGCTAGGGAATGTTCCCTATTAAAACAGTACGCTGACATGCATAGGACTGGGCTGTAAGTATTCCAGCTTGTAAGTAGCTGATCAGGACATCCTGTGTTTTTTTCAGCCAACCACCGCCTGTCCTTTGTAAACGGTGGGTTTTACAGTTCTGAGGTGAACAAACATGATGGCTTCTTTTGCTCTGAATGCCTGCCTCTGCTCATCAAAATTAATAGGGAGCTTCAAGCAATCTTATTTCTTAATGCTGCTTCTATATTACTTCTAATTTTCCTAGCAGTATCCTCATTATTAAATGTCATCCTTATTAACAAAGTGCGCTGCTTTATCTGAAACGTTGGTCTTAATGTTTCATCCATTAGAGTCTAATTTTAACAATGACAGAATGATCTCTCTCTCTCTGTTTCATGGTCTACAACCACAGGCTTTTCATTTTTACCTTGTGGCTGTCTAGTTAGGAGACCAGACTGTCTCGACTCTGTTGTTTCCCTTATGGAATTTTCCATAGACACCAGGCACTTATATCCATTGCAAAGTTGTCCTGAGTCAGCCCCACTGAAATGAATGTGCAGCTCCCATTTGTTTCAGTGGGGCAATTAGAAATGTCTTTTCTCAGTGGATTCTTCTCTGTGCTAAAAGTACCCATTCGATATCTTGTTAATTCCAAAATGTTACCGGTCCCCATTAACGGCAGAAACAGCCTGTTCAGTGACATAACATCAAAACGGAAGTGTGTGTGTGTGTGTGTGTGTGTGTGAGAGAGAGAGAGAGAGAGAGAGAGAGAGAGAGAGGGCACTTCCTCAGCTAACATTGGTCCCATAGCTAACACTACAAGGGTGAGGAACTTTTTGGGGGCCAAGAACCACTTCAACCCAAGATAAATAAGTTCCAATAGTATGTATCTCTCATACTTCCCCCATCCTGATGTCAAAACAAAAGTGAAAGCATAGAATGTTTTGTCAAAAGAGTGCTGGAAGTGAAGAGTGGCTGACACTGCAGGGGTCCCAGTAGCTCATTCTGCACCCCACCCCCACTCCTGGTCTACATTTTATGTGGATCCACCTATTTGAATGAGACATTTACTGGAAAACTCAGTAGAAGGATAATGCTCCCTAGTTATGTTGCTGATTGATACACAAGGTATACTTCGTTTCTTTTCTTTTTTAAGTGGGTCTTTTCCTTGTAGGGTATATGTGTTGTATGGTTGTGTTTTTTTCTTAGTTGTTGCTTGCCAAATGCCTTGCTTCATGGGACTTGCTCATGCTGAGGACCACGAAGCCTAGCCTGCAGCCCGATGATAAGTAGCTATAAATTTTTATTGATCTAATATGCTAGGGCACTTAGATTTGTTTTGCAACTAGATGGGCTGGATGGAGTTAGGAGTTATGTTATTCACTTTGCTTGTTTTGACAATGCTGCTTACTATTTCATGAGCAAATTATATCCAGTTGCTTTAAATTAAATCATGTAAGTGGCTTTATTTTCAAATATTTTATCTAATTTTGTATTAATTCCTATTAATTCCTCTTTCTCTATAACTTGTATATAAGTTCTATTCCAATTCATAGTTCCAATGCATATCATTTTTTATAATTTAATATCACCATTGAACTTTGTATATTAATTTAAAAAAGAATGATTTGTTTCAGTCACCATCTGAAGCGCTTGTGTTTGTTTTGTTGTGTAAGCTTTACTTTCTGTTGCATTGTGTTGCTACTGAGGAAGATTATTGGCATGGTATGAATTGGATCCCCAGATTAACATTTGGTGCTAAAACCTGGGAACTTAATCAGAAGCCAGGAGTTGGAAAGCTTGACATGAGTTTAGTTTGTGAGAAAATTTGACTAGTGGGGGAGTAGCTCTAGCATTTAGAGATATTTAAAGCTGAGCAGCCTCATTATTTCAAAAGTACATGAACAAACACAATCCCATCCCTTTTCTTTGGTTTGTTGATGTAATCATATCTAATTTACAGAAATGAATGTTCCAGGGAAAGGGAAAGCAAAAGAGTGTTGCTGATAAGAGTCAGGGAAGTGTATTGAGTGGCAGTAAACTTTATATTGCAATTATGACTGATACAAGGAAAATTTGTGTACAGTGGTACATCGGGTTACGCTTCAGGTTACAGACTCCGCTAACCCAGAAATATTACCTCGGGTTAAGAACTTTGCTTCAGGGTGAGAACAGAAATCGTGCTCTGGCGGCGCGGCAGCAGCAGGAGGCCTCATTAGCTAAAGTGGTGCTTCAGGTTAAGAACAGTTTCAGGTTAAGAATGGACCTCCAGAACGAATTAAGTTCTTAACCCGAGGTACCACTGTACTTGGTTGAGTGAACCCATAGGTTCAAGGCCCCATAGTGGCTCCACTGGAATGTATTGATGACTTATTGGAACAATATTCTGAAGAGAGGAAATTTCAGGTGGTTGTGAAGAGGAAGTGACAGGTTGCTTATGGCTTTTAGAAACTAGATGGGCACAAGTTAAAAAGGAAAAAGATAAGACACTGTTTTCTTGGCTCTGGGACAGGAGTATAAGAAGTTGCAGATGAAGGGTGATGGTCTTGAAAGAGAAGTAAAGCAAATAGGTACATAGAATTTGGGACTCTCTCCTGAAAACAGGGGATTCCTGCAGAACTGAGAGAACAGACATCTGGCGATGAGCATTTGCAATGCCACTTGAAGAATATGAAGGAGAAAATTGTAGATTTCCAAGGGGCTGTAAAAGTTTTGACACAGCACCTTAAAAAGCAACTGGTCAGTGATGGAGGAGTGAATGGTGTTACTCATCCTCCAGGTAAAGCTTTGGTAGAAAAGATGAACAGTTCCATGCTCATACAACTATTTGTTCAGTAGTTGGAGGAGCTTCTTCAGATAATAATGATGTTGATGTTTGGGAATGAAAATGGATACAAGGAAGTGATAACAGGGAGAAAATGGTTGCTTCCGCTCCACTGGAGGTGAAGGTTTGCAAGCAGGTCAATACTGGGCTTGCTCATGCTTCTGCTTGTACCGCTTAATGGGAGCAAATGTCAATTGGGTTTTCCATGGATTGACACTTGCCCTGATTCAGTGGTAAAGAGCTAAAAGGGGTGGCAAATGGAAAACTGCTCAAACCCATGCCTGGAAATCACAGGATAAACAGAAAACCTCTAGGACCTGTGCATTCTCAGCACAGGACAAGGAAAGTGTGGACGAGCCCATTGCTTTACATAGTGGAGCTAAATAGGAAGAGGAATCTGTAGTACCAGATCCTGTTATCACTGCTAAGGATACCACACACACCAATAGGTTATAGTGGAGGCAAACGTTAGCTTCTTCTGAGCTTGAGGACATAGAGGAACTAAGGGAAGTAGAGGAGGCTGTTGAGGACTTCCTTCTGAGTACACATGCACAGAATTGCACTCCATGAAAATTAAGCATTATACAATAGAGCCACCATATTGTGCAATTTGGTATTCAGTGCATGCTGTGGAAACAAAACAATCCAATTACACATTGGCTGGAGATATTTGGTGATAACAGGCGAATTATCTTTTCGGCAATTTATCTTCCATTATAGATCTTTGTATCACAGGATCTTTGGAACTTCAGGATTCCAAAGAATGTTGTTTGATAACAATTGCAGTAACATATTAAGAACATACAAAGAGGTTGCTACATTAGGCCACAGTGGCCAACCATGTGCCTGTGGAAATCCTGCTAGCAGGACCTGAGCACATGAGCACTCTCTCCTGTGGTTTTTAGGAACGGGTGTTCAGAAACATTACTGCCTCTGACCATGGAGGAGGAGCATAGCTGTTGAAGGTCAGTAGCTATTGACAACTTTCAGTTCCATGAATTTATCCAATACTCCCTTAATGCCTTTTTATATTTTCTGTGGCAGCTCCTAAACTGTGGAACTCCTTCCACACAGAGGTTCATCTGACACCTTCATTGTATAGCTTTCATCATATGCTGAAGACGCAGCACTTTCCTCTGGCATTTGACCCCTGAGATCTACTGTATATATGGTAGGGCCCATCTTACTCTTCTAATTGTAAATTGTTTAAACTGATTTTAATCTTGTATTTTTTTATTGTTGAAGGTGGTTAAGAAATCCAATTAATAATAATAATACACCAGATATCAATTTATGATTCTGGTCATACTTTCTGTTGAATTATCAGTATTTAAAAATAGATTTGACTGTAGTCAGATTGGAGATCCAGTTGATCAGACTCTGTCAGTAGTTCAGTACATCTTACTAGAAGCAGTCCAACTTATTTTGCAAGGAATTAGTTGAAAAGAGCTGCAGCTGGTGTCAGAGGACCGGCTCTGTAGCCATAAGGTCTGAGATTCAGTCTCTGCCATCTTCGGTTTATAATATTCTGTCTGAAGGGCTGGGAGACCCCTCTTCTTAAGACCTTTGAGAGCTGCTGCCAGTCAGAGTGAATTGCAGTGGGCTAACATGAACCAGCAGGCTGACTCAGTATAAAGCAATGTCATATGTTCAATTAGCTTTTCCTCTTTTCTGCCAAGTGAAAGAATTGGTGGTGTCACCTTTCATTGAAGGCTCTTTCTCCTTTAATAATGCATTATTCACAGGTGTAGTATCATCGTTTACTGTCACTGGGTGCTAAACTCAGAACAACTGCCGGAAGAAGAAATCACATTTACCCACTCATATTGCAAAGGTTACTACAAATGTATTTGGCAAAAATCTGCCGAGAACACAATAAAGTTCTCAATACTGCAGTTACCAGGGTAAGGGAGATGAGAGACATGGATGAAAAGGTAATGCAGGGTTTGGTTTGGTTTGAGACCCAATTTTATTCCCCAAGTATGTCTCTTAAATGTGTGATAAGAGCACTTTTGAGCATGTGCAGAGTGCTTTCCCCTCATCACTAAGTAACCACATGTCTGGGACTAGTGGGGGCCAAGAATTTCCCAAAAACTTGTTTCCAGGTCCAGCCCTGGGATGAACGGAATGGAATATTAATGTATTTGCACTGTTGTGTTAAAGGAGTGCAGACTGGTCGATATTATTAACACCATTTCCAGACATCACCACCACTATTAAGATTGCTATTTATCATTGGTAAAATATTCCCTGTGGCAATTTTCCTGGTATCATGTAGTCGTTTCGTAATTATATTCTACTAAGACATACTAGATTGATCCCTGACTTGAACAGGTCCTCCATTTAGGTTTTGCTGCTAGCTGTTACTTATTGGTGGCAGTTCCTGGAATCTGCTTCAGAAATGGCCATCAAGCCCTGGAATCAATCTCTGTCGTATAGATTTATTTATGCACATTTAAGGCCCTCCCCTTCAAAAGGCTAAAGCTGTGTGAGAGAGAAAAAGTGTCATAAAAATCCTCATTAAAACAGGATAAAAGTGTACCAAGCTACAATTACATTTAAAATATAACATCCCCCACCTGTAACCTAACCTTAACCTACAAAATCCAGCTCAAACAGATCGGTCTTACTGGAGATGTTCAGGCTTCGGGCCAGCCAGCACGTTACATTACTATTGTGTTTTATGGCATGTTAGACATGCCTCTTTCTTAACAAAATCTCCTAGAGTGGTATCCTGGTGCTAGGAAGGCTTCTTAAAATACCCTCCTGCCTAATAGAAGCTTTATGGGGTGATTAACTGTAGGGAAAAGGAGGGCATGGAGGGGAGTGCATTTAAATCCCCTCGCCCTGTGTCACAATCGGGATTGAGTTCCTGGAGTTGATTTTCGTAAAGGAGATGGCAAACTCACTCTTAAGCACCTTGCACAAAACACACTACAAACATTATTCGTAGCCACTGAGAATGAGTTAGAGGGCCACACACACTGCACATTTTGTCACCACTTTTGTGCAGTGGTGTATATCCTGTGCTCCCAGCACTAGTGGCTGTGTACACACCATACATTTAAAGTACACCTCCCACCGCAATCCTGGGAACTGTAGTGATAGGTCACAGAGCTACAATTCCCAGCAAACTACAATTCCCTAGTTTCTTTTGGGGGGGAGGGTATGGGCTTTATTGCGTGTGCAGGACTAGCCAATTGCACAATGCCATACGGTAAGGTCCAAGGTCTCACTATTCCAGTATAAGCCCAATGTAACTTCAGTGGTTCCCTATGGTGACTGGTGGTGGCTATCCACATATGAGCCTTCCTAGATTTAGCAATGCAGAGCGTTCTGGTATCCTTAAGCGCTACAGCTCATGGAAGTTCCATCAGATGTAGCTTGTGCCATCACTGCTTTTGTTCTTCCAGTATAAT
The DNA here is from genome assembly GCF_964188315.1 of Podarcis muralis. NCBI lineage: Eukaryota > Metazoa > Chordata > Lepidosauria > Squamata > Lacertidae > Podarcis > Podarcis muralis. The sequence goes on along the minus strand of NC_135657.1, from coordinate 56,578,334 downwards.
TCTCCCTTCCATGTAATTCGTACAGTCCCATCCTACCCCTGTTTACTTGAAACCCCCTCTGGGTGTCAGTATTTTAAAGGAACAGGGTCTCTTTGAGAAGGACCCACCTGAATGAACAACTAAACAACTATCTGACTTTTAGAAGACATTTGAAGGCAGCCCTGTTTAGGGAAGATTTTAATGTTTGATGTTTTTATCTTGTTTTTAATATTCTGTTGAAAGCTGCACAGAGTGGCTGGAGAAACTCAGCCTGATGGGCGGGGTATAAATAAATGATGATGATGATGATGATGATGAACAGGTGGGAGGAAATTCAGCAGGTGAACCATGGGCAAAGCTTCACCTGATGAATTCCAGCCTAGCCACCATGCAGTCACGAAGTGGTAGCCCTAATGAAGCTTGCTTACTTAAAGGCACAAGAGCACCGGCAGGGGGGAACGTTGGTAACCCCAAAAAGCGCTCGAGGTGGGCGGGAATCTGCCTGACGTCAGGCGGGCGGCGAGTTGCGCCTTTAAGGCGCTCTCCCCGCCCCACTTCCAGGCCCCCGGACGCCCCGCCCCTCCTTCCAAGGCTGAACCGGCGGCGAGAGCAGCGCGATGAGAGGCTGCGAGCTGCAGGTGCAGGCAGGGCGCTCTCGCAGGGCGGCGTGGCGGGCATAGAGCACCTCGGCGGGCAGCCGTAGCAGAGCCCCCCGCCAGCCCGAGACCCCCGGAGGATCGGGTCTCCCCGCGCAGCAGGGGCTGAAGCAGACCATGTCGGTGGCAACCGGGGGCAGCGAGCCGGGGCCCGCCGCCACCGGAGGAGGCGGAGGGAACCGCGTTTTCTTCCAGAGCGGCGGCGGCTCGTCCCGGGAAGAGTCGGTGGCTCCGTCGGCGGCGGTGGTGCAAGTTCAGCAGCAGCAGCGGCGCCACCAGCAGGGCAAAGTGACGGTCAAATACGATCGCAAGGAGCTGCGGAAAAGGCTCGTGCTGGAGGAGTGGATCGTGGAGCAGCTCGGGCAGCTCTACGGCTGCGAGGTACTCCTGGCTGGGGAACTGATCCGGGGAGGGAGGGAGGTGATCGGGGCCCCGATCCGAAAGGCAGGAGGGAAGGGCACCCCGTCGAGGCCCCCGGACACACCCCACAGCCCTCAGCTGCTCCCGGCTGGCCGGAGAGCGCCCAGCAAGTAGGAGCCACAAGTACTTTAAATCCGCCCTCCCTGCCTCGGCAAGCGGCATCCTGGCGAGCAGGGAGGCTCAGCAACTCGCTGCCTCTCCAGCGCCTTCTACAAAACCGCTTTCCTGATTTGATCGCATTTTTTTTAAATTAACCTGCATGCCATTTTTAATCCTCTCATTTGCATATTGGGGATTCCTTTTCATCACGGTCGTTTTATAAATTGCACCGGAGTGTGAAGATCTCCCTGGCTGAGGAAAACGCCGGGAATGAATGTGTGCGTGTGTGTGTGTGTGAATCTGAATGAAGCCACCTCTAAATGACATTCCCGTGTTCTGTCTCCCCTTCAGCTTCGCCCTCTTAAGGGTGTGTGTGTGTGTGTGTGTGAGTGAGTGAGTGAGAGAGAGAGAGAGAGAAAGAAGCTATGCAAGATTCCCACTTCCCACAACCAAATAAAAGGGCACGTAGCCCCCCTTAGAACAAATCCGTGTCTATTTTGCCATAGGTGTGCTGAGTGGGGGGTTCTGGGTGTTCCTGCATGCGGCGCTTCTCCTCGGGATCATGTGATGCTCATTACCCTCCGCGCTTCTGCCTACAGCGGCTTAGATTAAATCCTCAGCCGGCAACGCGGAGGAGCGCGCTCACTTCTATGAATGGTTTATTTGCCTCTTTCTTGGCTCAAAACCCCACCAGCCCGCCATACCACGTACTGTTGATAATAATATTCATTAGTGTACGCGGAGCTGTCGGTTTGCTAACCTCTCAGTGTGATCTCAGATCGCAGGTTTAAAGTGCAAAGAGATGGAAACTGTTTTAATATCTGAGGCCAGCCTCAATTTGTTAGGCTAAGTGGGCTCTCCGCTTTCGGATAATGCGTAAAATGGGGAGGACATCGCAATCAGTGAGTGCTTCTGTCAGGCTTGCATACTAACTAGAGGTCGTATGTTACTAGATGTTTCTGTAAGGAGAGGAGCATGGGAGGTGGGGTGGAGTGATTAGATATATTTTTAAATCGTGAGTGTTGCCTACCTTAATCTTGTCTGTAGTCAACTTAGTGCCAGAGAAAAAAAAACCAGATCAGTGCCTTTAGGGGTTCATTTCAACGGAGTTGGCAGTCCTTTTCTCCTACAGAGACCGTTTCATGTTGGAGTTTGGTGGAATGTGTCAAGGCTTGTGCTTGGACATGTTAAATAAGAACGTTGCTGATTCCCTTACGTACATGTTGGGAATTTTCCTGGTGAAAGAACAGTGAGTGACAGTTCAGTATGTATAATGGGGAAAGCAAGAATCTGCTTTCCTCAGGGATGATGAGTTGTCCCTAAGGAAGCCAAGTGCTCATCAGGTTAGCAAATAGTATCTTGCACAATTTATATTTGATTGGAAGAATGAATGCTTGATTTCTAGCAGGATTGAATGGCTTTTGGAATTAGGTTCTTTTGACTTTGCTATGATAGTTAGCTTCTGTTCAAATAGCAAATTGGGGAAAGAGTGTTTGTGTTATTTCCAACTATAAATTTCTTAAAGAATTAAATGAGTAACTATTTTACTTTCAGGAGACATCTGAAGGCAGCCCTGTATAGGGAAGCTTTTTAAGGTTTAATGTTTTACTATGTCTTTATATATGCTGGAAGCCACCCAGAGTGGCTGGGGCAACACAGTCAGATGGGCGGGGTACAAATAATAAATTATTAGTATTATTACTATAAATAACAGCTGGGAAGGGGGTTATGATTTAGATCAAAACCTTGGCTGTTTGGGAAATGGAGACTTGCAACTCTGCACTGTTTTCCCAATGAAAATTATCCCCCACACTCAAGCTGCTATTTTTCCAATACCTTGTCAAGGGGGATACAGGTATCATACCTGTAATATGGTCCTATGAAACAAAGAAGCTTGTGGTTGATTGTATTTGGGATTAATAGTGCCAAGGTGGGGCAAAAAAAGTCAAAACTCCTTTCCTCATCCCACCCTGAGCCCCATGGTCCAGATTCAATTCTCTCTTTTCCCCTCCCAAATTTGTGCGCTGTTCAGTTGTTGTTGCTTTTAACAATTTAAGAAATGGGCTATTTACAGACCTTCCACATCTAGTTCTAGTGATGACCTTGGAAGTCTAGTTGTCATTGAGGTGGCAAACCTGAATCTCTGCTGAAGTATTTCAAACTCAGGGTGAGAGCTCATTGAATGTAACTCCATACAAAAATCCTGTGGAATTAGAAAACTACCGTAAGTTAGGGCAAAGGGTGGTAGCCTAGTCAACTCACTGACATGCTAGTGTTTTGTAGCAGCTTATCACCCTGCTGCAATGCTCCATGTGCACGCACTTAAAGACCCCCCCTTTTTTTGTCTCACTGAGGGCCAAAGTGGAGGTAGTCGTGATTGTTCACACATTCAGCATATTAATGGATAAAGGTCTATTTTTGTCACAAAAAGAAGTATGCTGGGAAAGAGACTTGAACTCTTTACACTTTGCCTCACAATAGTTTCAGGCACTTCCCTGCCTGTTTCACTCCAGTACATGACGTGAACTTGGCTGGAGAGAGCAGTCATTGAATGGGAGAAGGTAAGACATTGGGGGAGGTTCAGAATTGGACACCTCCCTTCCCTGCTTAATATGTGAATGAATTAAGCAGAAGAGCCTTGTTGGATCAGGGTGAAGGCCCATCTAGTCCACCATCACGCTCTCACAGAAGCCTGTAGGCAGCACCTGAGGGCAATATTGCTTTCCCTACTTGTGATCCCCCAGCAACTGGCATTCAGAGGCAAGCTGCCTCTAACAGCAGAGGTGGAACATAGACATTGTGTCCAGGAACCAATGATGGTCCTCCATTATGGCACTCCACGTGTAGCTATTTCTATAGCATCTAGAAACAGGCCAGAAAAAGCATTTGGGTTGAATTCTCCTCTGTTTTATGTTCTAATGGCTTCTTGGGCATCTAGCCTAACTGAAAGCTAGTAAAGAATTAAGAACCTGAGGGCAGGCTTCATTAGTTTCTTGCAGCACGCATCGAAGGAAAATGTCTAAATATTAATGCAGTGTAGAATATACATCTTCCATTGTTTTAAGTGAAGTGTACTGTTGTAGCTGGAAGAAGCTTTGTCAGTAAACTTGTGCCAATTTAGATCTTGTTCTGATGGTTTTGTCTTATTGGGTGGAGCCGCATAGTGCAACACTTGCACAGCTTGTCAGGAGCGTTATTCTATACAGCTATAGTTGAGTTAGGTATGGTGTTCAGTGCTTTGGCAAGACTGGTCAAGGAATCACCTGAAGTCTGCAAGATATGAACGTGAAATGTTGCCGTGTCCTTGCCTTCTAACTTGAGTGCTTCTGTTCAAGGTGCCAGCCAGCCTCAATGATATGGAAGGTTCAAGTGGGAGAATTCATGTCTTCCTACCCCACCTTCCACTGAAGACTCTATGGCTCTTGGGGGAGACATTGAGTGTTGCTCATTCCTCCTCTGATCGTTTTTGGAAAGTGTGTTTAGCCCCTTTAGGTGCATCAAGGCAAGTAGTAATTTTACTGACCATTCAGGTTATAATAAGAAAAGTATAATATAAATACAGTATATAATTAGGGCATAAGCATAATTAATTTCAGAGACAGGAAATGACTTTGGATTCATACATGTGTTAGGTATAATTATTGTAAAATAAATGGTTAATGAAGCTGCCAGTTCTTATGCCTACAGGAAAGCGAATCCTCAGACAGATTGTGATGATTAAATGCTCAAGCTAGAAACTTGTTCTGATTTCTTCTTCTTGCCATTCTCGTGGGGGGTGGGAAGATTGTAAAAAACTATTCTATTCCAGATAATATTTTCAGCAAGAAAGGTGGCATTAAAGTTGTGCACTTTTAACATGTTGGTGCTTAAATAAGCAAGTTCTTTAATCTGAATTTAGAGCTGCAAAAGTTCACGTGTGTTATTGGCAATAACACACATTTGAATATTTGCAGCCTCTGAAAGGATGAGGCTAGAAAAGTATGCTAGAAAAACCTTGTTGATACTTGTAAGATCAGCTTGACTAGTCCTCTCATTATAAAGGTTGCACTTTGATTTCTTGGATCAAAAGTGAATACTGTACATTTGCTAGAATCTGATCAGCCCCAGGCTTGCATTGCTGGAATTGGTTTGGCCCAGCCCAGCTCCATGCAGGCATTGGCACCCACAGATCATGAGATGGTACATGGGAGAATGTGTGAACGGGTGAGCATTCCAGTGTAAGAGTTCTTCACTTTGTCCCAGGTTAGGCAGAACTAAATGTTAAGCTTACAGATCATAGCCATGGTAGCTGGTTTATAACACTGCGAAGGCTTTATCCAGGCATAGGCAAACTCGGCCCTCCAGATGTTTTGGGACTACAACTCCCATCATCCCTAGCTAACAGGACCACTGGTCAGGGATGATGGGAGTTGTAGTCCGAAAACATCTGGAGGGCCGAGTTTGCCTATGCCTGGCTTTACCAGATGGAAAATCCATGATGGCCTGTTGTATGATCTGCCTTATCTACACACATCAAAATACTTGTGGTGTTATTTTGGTACTTGAATATCTTTATTGACCTTAAATGCTTTGGGGCTTATTTTAGATATAGCTTCCCTGGTATGCCACCTCTCCTAGCTGACTTCAAGGGCAGATGTGGTGGTGGATGCAGATGACTAAGTTTACATTAGTAACTATGGTAAGTCCAAAGAAGCCTCAATTGAACTACCTTTTTTGTGGAACTGGACACTTCCACAAAAAAGGGAAAGCATTATTCAGTGCTGGGAAATTGTATTCAAATCCCCAGTACCGCTAAGACTTTTTTGGGTACCAAGGATGCCAGGGTGATGTAGTAAACTGGCTTGACATTATGCAATGTCTACATTTGGGGAAAGGCTTGTGTGTGCATGAGAGGAGGGTAAGGGCTCTTGTGCAAGGACCTGAGCCACATGGTAACGATTGTTGAAGACCCTGTGCTGCGCCTCTGCATATTAAGCTTCACTTGCATATGTTTTTGAAGGATCTCTTCACTTTCTTTCTAGCAACTTCAACAGCATAGAGATGCAGACCAGTGCTCAACAAGAAGCCAAGTTCACACTGTTCTGTAGCTTGTCATAACCCTTGCCTAAAGCAATAGCTTTTGCTCTAATGCGGAGTTGCTGGCTGGATCAGTGGCAGATCTGTGGACTCAGAACAGCAACCTAGGCCCCAACACTGATGGCCAGCCCAATCATTAGTGGCACTGGAGGACAACCCAGGTCCCAGCATCATGTCCAAGCCTGAGCCCCACAGATCGGGAGCAGTGAAACATGAGACTTCCCACCCCCACAGGTCTCGGGAGTTTGTACTCTCTAAGCATGCATCTCCTGAGGAACTACCCCCCAAGATCCGGAGGGACCCACATCCCCAAATCACTTTGTCAATTCAGGGAGCACACCTGGATGGACTTCTCAGAAGGGCTCTAAACCAGAGGCAAACACTCCTTCTGGTCTCAAGATGCAGACAACAGCTAGTATCTCATAGTAACCACTGGTGGTCACGTTAAAGCAGTTTCCTAGATCAATTGTTCCTGGTGGCCTCATCTGGCCCTATTTGAGAAACAGCGGCTTAGACAAGATAAATGCACTGCATTGCAAAGCAAGGTTGATGACTAATGTTGCGACTGGCTAACTTTGCCCTCCAGAATCTTAAGTGCAGGTCATTCCTCTTAATAGATTGTAGTGGGTCTGTGGATCACTCACGCAACACGGCTCCTAGAAGCTGCAATTTTAATAAGGTTTAGTTTACGGCAAAGTAGTTTGCAATAAAGCTTGCAAACAAAGTGATGTTTAAAGCTATAAATATTTTCTGACTTGACTCTTCAGAGAATGGATCATATCTGGAAAGTGTTGGGTAAAGACTTTAAAAGCATTCTTTATGGTGCCTGTTACTTTAAAAATCTTGAAACCTGATGTGAGTGAGATGATGATCTATATTTAGAACATAAATAAATCATTATTCAGGGAACCCTTGTCTTTTCTATTTTTAAAGTAATGGATATGGTAAAACAGAAGGAAGTGATTTCAGGATGGCTAGTTACTACAGTAAGAATGCAACTTAATTACTACAGGAAAAGGAAAATGTTCAGTTCAGTGTGTATATGCCCCCGTCTGATCAAAAGAATCTTGAAACTTGATGAGGTTCATTTTTAAGCCAAGACCCAAACACAATAGTGTGTGTGTGTGTGTGTGTTAAACAGGGTCACATCAGAATACATATCAGCCTGTTTGTTCCAGGGACTCTAAATAGATTGGCTTGATAGAAAAAAGCAATCTATACTTCATACATTCATCATTGTCTAGCATACTGAGGTGGGATTAATATACAATAAGAGTGTTCATATTGTAGCTAATAAAAGTGGAATATTGAAGCCACTACAGGAGAACTATGTTGCTCAGCCTGCTAGCCAAAGCATCATGGGGAACTATATTTGGGGCACTACTTTGCTGCTCTGGGAGCATTTGGCTCCTTGCTCTGGAGATGATGGTGTGGAAGAAGGGCTCATGGGCAAAGTCTGCCAGTCACTGTTGATAGTATGGAGCTAGAATGGGCCAATGGTCTGACAGCTATGGCAGCCCCTGAAGGTGCACTTTTACTGCTGCTTTGGAAAGTGACACCACTTGTCACATTTTCCCCTCTGGGCAGCCCCTCTCTACCACGATGCCATCCTTTGTGGAACTGTCAAAATGCCACATGAAATATTTCAGGAGAAATATGTTTCTCTGTTTGATTACTCAGTTGGGTTGAAATTATGCTTTAATTGCTTTACTTTAAGCTGCTTTTAGGGTGTATTCCTAAGGGCCAAAAAGTGGCACATACAATTTATTTGAAAATAAATAAAAACCTCTTATCCCTGAGGAAATGAACTTGCAGTGGCTGAGAAGATGAGCAGGATACCCACATTTCTATCCAAGATACGTATTATTTTTGTACAGAAGCTCCAATAAGAAGACCTCTGCTGGATCAGACCAGCATTCTGCATTCTCATAGACCAACAAATAATATTGCATGCAGACGTGTATGAAAATAGGAGCTGCTCTGCTCCGGAAAGTGTGCTCATCATCCTGTTAAGTACACAGTCTCCTCTTGAGGAGCAAACTCAGAAGGGCATGTGACAAGCTTTGTCAGTCGGAAGCAGAATTATTAATGGCAGTATTTATCTCACCCTTTCTCCAAGGTAGTGTATATCACACTCGCCTTCATTTTGTCCTTGCCAAACTGTCCTGTGGGTAAGTTAGGCTGACAGAGCATGACTGTCCCAAGGTTACCTAGTGAGCTTCCTGTCTGACTGGGGATTGCTCAGCAGTCTAACCCCTACTCGCCTGTGCAGTGTACTGACTGACTGAGCAGCTGGGATATCACAAAGGAATCTCCTACCTCTCTCTGTTGAACAGTCTTGTGGCTCAATTCTAGAAAGGGGGTGGGGAGTTGGACACCAGATGATAGTGCAAATAATGCTTTTTGATAAAGGGGAAAAGGCACAGGGGAGAAGGGCAAAACTGACAAGGACATCATCTTTTGGGGTGGAGATAGGTAAGTGTCTCTCTTGAAGCATGAAAGTTTGGAAGGCGTATTCAGAGGGGTAAAAAAAACAAAAACCCACCTGTGTTGACCGCTGTTCTTATGTGCAGTTGTGTATGCCCTACATTTCACACCATGATGTGGGATTTTGGTTTGACTGGTTGATCTTTGGGATTCTTTCCAACTCCAGAGCTCATAGTCTTGGTAAAATTGCCCATTTCTTTCCCTTTGTTCAGGAGATTAGCTGATGGCTGTCAATAGCAGGCTTTAGCAGTGACTAAGAAAATACCTGTAGCTGGAGACTATTTGGAGAAGAGAACCATGTCTGTCTTCCTCCTTTGCCTGGGGATGTTGTTTTTAACTCTATATGTGAAGACATGGCAGTTTGGGAGGAAGGCAAATGGGAGCTGAGTTGGTTTTGGAAGCGTTTTGAGGTGCTGGTTGTCCCTGATGTGGGGCTTTACATTGGAACATGTGGTAGAGCATTTTTATCCCATTTATTTGTATATAAGCATAAATATTACAAAACACTGCTGGCCTCCTTCCACAGTAGACTCAAACTTGAGTAAGCACTGCGCTCCTGAAATTTCTCAATACCCAGAAATTGGGGAGCATGTAATAACATGATTAGTTTCTTGTTGGATAATTCATTATTTCATGTAGTGCTCTCACAAATTGTATATCTGTGTTGATGACAATTAACTTGCAGAAATATTGTAAACCTAGTTTCCAGTTGAAGTTGAGCACATACTTGATGAGCTCCTGGGATATAAAAGTGCTTTACTTTGAATCTAACCTTGTTAGAACACAAGGTTGAAGGATAGTGTCTTGGGGCCCTTCCATGTATCCTGTTTATTGCACATTCATGATGATTTGTGCTTACAGTGCTACTGGAGTCGTTACACGCAGTTCTGCTCTCAGTGCTATTTGCGCATGCAAAGGTTTTGGGATAGTCACACTTCTTCGTTTCCATTCAGTGCATATTCTGTAACTTCCACTGAAATCCCATCTCTCTTTATCAGGGCTTTTTTTCAGCCGGAACTTGCTGGTACTCAGTTCCGGCACTTCTCGGGTGAGCACCATTGCCATTATAAGAGAACAAGGGAGGCCTTCATGGTGAGTCTCGGCACCTCTTTTCCCAGGAAAATAGCACACCTTTTTATACCACAAATGTTTATACCACAAAAGCAATTTTTAGGGCTGCTTTTGTTGCACAATAGCCCCTCTGAACAGCAGCAATGTGGTGGCACTGTGGAAGTATTGCTGAACAAGCTAAATCAGGATAAATCCAGCATTAATTCTCTATTATTGTGTCAAGAAGATGTTGCAGGATACACATGTAATAAAACAGGTGGGGAGGAGTCCTTGATTTAAAGACATGATACTGAAGTGGGGAGGGAAATGTTTTGTTCAGGTGTTGGAAATGTTTGGATCTCCAGGTGTTGCTGAAATACAACTCCCATCAGCTCCAGCAAGCATGACCAATTGCCCGGGATGATGGGAGTGGAAGTTCAGCAATATCTGGAGGGTCAAAGGTTTCCCGCACCTGGTTTTGTTGGGCATGTGCTTCACCCAGTGGTGGAGCAAACCGATTGGGCAGCATGCGTGCGTGCCCTGCGCCCAGGGGCGGAACCAGCCCCATGTGGGGATAGGGCCAGCCACCCGCAGGGTGGGGCAAGCCAGGGCAGGATGCTGTGCGGGGCCTCCGAGGAGTCTGCCTGCCTCCTCCCACTCAGCCGCCCTACAGCTGCAGGCCCCGAGGTGAGTGCTGCCCTGCATTTTGTCACTCCCCTCAGTGGTGACCCCTGGGGAGGCCCGCCCCACTGCACCCCCTTCCACCGCCCCTGGCATCACCCACTACAACGTATTTTTGGAGTCTATGCCAAAATTGGAGTAATTGGAGGGTCTCCTTGCACCCTCTTGCTAGTAAGAAAAGAATATTTTTTGGTGTACTGTTTCAATACATGAAAAGAGTTTAGTTGCAGAAACTGAAGTGATTCTGAATAGCATATTCTGAGTCAATAGCAGACAAATTGCCATTTGTGCAGATGTGTAGGCTGCTCTTACACCTACATTCAGAATCCAAAAAACTCACAAATTTGACTGGATACTACAGATTCTGTCATTCAACATTTTGTGCTTGGAGGGCAAAGCTTTTTGTGACCATTCATGTAAGATAAACAAGGAGGCAGCTGTCCAATTCAAAAGTATATGATAGAAAAGTGATTATTGTACAAAGCATATGAATATTCTTTATCCATTATTTTTGTGTACTTTATGCAATAAGTATTATATTGAGCTGTTCTCAGTTGGCAAGGCAGGGAAGGGGTTAACTAAGCCAACAAACTTAAAGCCCCTTCAGGAGTGGATATTCCTCCCAGTTTCAGGAATTGCTTCCTCAAAAGTAATGTAAGGACAAGGGAAGCAGTATGAAGGAATGACAGTAATTGTTTTATGGGCTAGTAAGGGTAAAAAAATTGTTGTCCATACCTGATTACCACAGTATCTGAAATTAACAGTTTTTGTTGAGAAATTGTGTCCCAGATTAAATCCTATTGACTTGTTTGGAACAAGCGCCTACTCTGAGGATCAAACTGGTTTTTGTGTAACTCCAGGGTCGAGGCTCAGTGGCAGGGCAAGTGCTTTGCGTGTAGGCCCTGATTCAGTCCCCAGACTCTGAAAGAGTAAAACCTGGATAGTCACTGGCAGTCAGTGCAGACAATACTGAGCTAGATGGAACAATAGTCTGCCTCTGTAAGGCAGCTTCCTATCTTCCATCATTTTGCTAGCAGATCATCACGCTGGGTCCGGGTTGTTGTTTTTTTGGTGTGCTGCTAAACCAGGCATAGGCAAACTCCGGCCCTCCAGATGTTTGGAACTACAGTTCCCATCATCCCTGACCACTGGTCCTGTTAGCTAGGGATGATGGGAGTTGTAGTCCCAAAACATCTGGAGGGCTGGAGTTTGCCTATGCCTGTGCTAAACTGATGAAAGTCTTCAAGATGACATCTTAATACATATGCTGTGGCAAGATCATGATTAGACAAACCTTCATTTCCCTGTTCATACAGCATCTGAGGGTGGCTCCAACAGTAAAGCTATGGATACGTATGTAACATCTGGAATTGGTGTCTGCCATGTTTAAAAGCAAGTGAACAGCTCTTTAAGTGAAAATTGCCGAAATCACCTGCAACCAGTCCTTAAGTGGCACTTCATACTGAACAAATTCCTCAACACTGCTGTTATAGATTGTGGTGAAGTCTGCTGAACTAGGTGTAGGTCTACTTCAAGTAGCAAGGTTCTCCAAGTTGACTGCATTCTTCAGACTTGGAAGTGGCTGTCAAAGCTACTTAACCCATGATTAATATTGGATTGAGTTTAAAGCATGTATTTCCTCCTCTGGCATTCGGAGCATGGCATGCAAGAATGAGGCTATGCAAACAGTATAAATGAGTGGCTGCAGTTGTTCCCTAGATCAGAGGAGTATTTCAGGCTTGACCAGTCTCTAATGAAATTATATGATATTGTATATTCTCCATGTTGGGAAAGCTCCTTCATAACACATCATCTTCTTCAGAATACTTGCCCCAGGCGGCAATCCACTCATTGAACTCTTCTCATCTCTTTTCTCTTCATGATGACCCTTCACCTGCCAATTAGAGTCCAAGGGATAGAGTCCAAGTTTGGGGAAATTAAACCTTGGTAGATTATCTTTATTTAAGCAAGGCCCATCTTGTACTGGGGTAGAAAATATACATATACTATGCATAGCTAGTTTCATCAGGCTCCATATGTGTGTGTGTGTGTGTGTGTGTGTGTGTGTGTGTGTGTGTTGTTTTTTTAAAAAAATGTACACACGTAAATGTACATGTAAATAATAAAACATAACATGACTGACAAAAAAATGGGTCACTAGGAGGGTAAAATACTAAACATATTATTTTACAGTACATAATAATGAGATGATGACAGTAAACCAGTTCATTGAATTCTTCCATAAATCAACTTGGAAAAAACAGAATGATACGCAAGAGGCTACTTTCTGTATGTATAAGAGTAAAGAAGAGGAAAACTTGGGGATTACATTTCTGTACTCTCCAGCGATGGGAATCCTCTTCACTGCACAATTGTCGTCCTCATGGCATAATTTAGCCAGCAGAAGTCCTAAAGCGATTTATAGAAATTACATACAATATATCATCAAATAATGATTAAAACAATTTAATGGAGAACAAATATTCTGCAGTTTGTATTGCAGTTTCATCTTCAGTATTTGGTATGTAATGAACCTGAACCACGAAAATGTGATAATACAGACATTAAGAAATCTAAACATGCAAATACTCTCTTTTGGGGAACATGTACACTAAAGTTATTCTCTAACAAGATATAGGATACCAACTCCTATAGAAAGAGGCGAGTTACATATTGTTGCTCACCACCCCAATATTTGAGCGGTGCAACATTCAAAAGGGATTCCAGGCAGTTACACAGGGTTCTTTTTTCATTCAGAATGTGATACAGTGGAGACTGTAGTGTCTTTAGGATATATGGTTTATTTTCACATATGTACAACCTGAACTTATGATGGAGGGGCTCACAACATCAACAGCCCAAGAGGATCTTGTTCTCTCAAAGCCCCAGCCTTGGATTCAAGCAGAAATCATACATCCCTCTGGCTTTCTCTGACTTCCCAGTCTGCAGCTTTCCCCCCATCTTCTAGTGCACATTACTCAACTCTCAGTTCTCAACTCTGCCTTTCTTCTTCTAGCTACCCATGAGTTGAATGAGGGGCCCCTTCCCATTTGTCTTCTCATGCATAGCCCCTTCCTTTGTTCCCTTAATGGCCCATTACCTGGCCTGTCACCTCACCAGGCATCTATACCATGAATGAGAAGGGGAGCCAGGCATTCTGCCTACTACTCCCCCGAACTCAAGACAATGTCTTGCTTGCTACTTCTTATAACAAACTAAGGCTTTTTGGCATTGCAAATGTTGTGTTAGCATATCTTGAGAGCAGATTTCATTGAAGCTAAAGAGGCTTTCAAGTAAAGGCTTCATGTGATACTGTGAAATGAACATTTTCCTTTCAAGTGTTGTGTCTTCACGGGTTTAATAGTGAATCAACATAGGCTGTATGGCTAGATGTTAATGGCACCCAAGTGTGTGTAAACTCATTTTGTGACCTACTTTAAATCTGGCTTGTAGTGTTTTTCCATCTCCTGGAATTTCATTCATGTTAGCCAATGACTGATGTATTAATATTTATATTTGTCTGCACCTACTTCAGTGAATGCTTCTCACCTGACTTATCTGCTGTGCACTTCAGAATTGAGCTGGTTGCTATGGTTACCTACAGTCCTGGTTCAGAGGCTGCATAAACAGTATGTCGCAGGCCTTTTGCAGCATTTAGGGTGGGTTCTCATGTACTAAAATCCTCCCTGAATTTGGAAAATCTAAGTAATTACTGGCCAGTGGCCAGTTCCTGGACATGGTTCTTGAGCAGGTGGTCACAGACCAGATCCAGGCGCTCTTGGAGGAACCTTATTTTCCAAATCCATTTCAGTTGGGATTTAGGCCCAGTTTTAGCACAGAAAGTGCTTTGATTGCCCAGTATGATGACCTCTGTTGAGAGAGAGACGGGAGAAATGTGTCCCTCTTAATTCTCCTTGACCTCCCAGCAGCTTTCATACCATCAACCATGGTACCCATCTAGAGTTGCTGTCTGAGTTAGGGGGTGGGTGGAACTGCTTGGCAGTGGTTCTGGCCCTACTTTGGATGGTCATTTCCAAAGGGTGATGATTGGGAAGTGCTGTTCAGCTCCATTGAGCCTTCAGTGTGGGGTTTCTCAGGGTTTGATCTTACCCCCCATGTTGTTTAACATCTACATGAAACCAATGAGTGGTGTAATCCGGAGTTTTGGAGTACATGGTCAGCAGTACATTGATGACACACAGCTCTGCTTCTCCTTTACATCGGCAGGTGTGGCAGCGGATGTGCTAGACCTTTGTCTTGCCTCAATAATGGATGGGATGAGAGCCAACAAACTGAGGCTCAGTCTAGATAAGACTAAGGCACTATTCGTGGATGGTCAGACTGGGTGAATGGAGGTGGCCTGCTCTTGATGGGGTTAAAACCATTGGAAAGCTTTGTTACATATCTTTAGGCACCAGGCAAAACATTTGTCTTCTCCCAGGCTTTTGAGTAATTAAACAATCTATGGCCTTTTAAACCGGAAAGGTATTGTTTTTGTTTGCTACTGGGTTATGTATTTTGGTGTTTTTATCTTATATAAAAATTAATTAAATAAAAAAATGTACTGAGACATGCCCAATCTACTTGCTTTTCTTTGTGCTATTTGATAATATACATTGTGTCTGTCATGTAGTGTTGGCAGTAGATCAACGCTGTGTGACAGTATGTAATGTTTTGCAACGGTTATCCGTGCCTAGCATATTTGGTGATACCACTGATAACAGCAAACAACTTTTAGAACTGATTAGCTAGCAGATAAATTTCAAGTAAAGCTGTAAATGGTAGTTAGTGTATTGTTTTCAGTTTGTCCTATTGACTTCCATTCTGCTGTAAGAGAACTGCTTGCACTCCCCATTTCTGTTGCAAATACAGGTTTTGATGAAATATTAGTGGTCTAGTAGGAGGTGTTAAGGTCACCTTTGACTTTAAGAAAAATCTGTTGTACTTATTATACAATGTTCTTGTTTTTGTGTGGTTGTATAATGTAGGGTGTGGTAGCACTTCCCATTGCCCATTTAGACAAAGGCATTTGTAAACATTGCAGTTATGGTTGTTGTTGTTGTTTAGTCATTTAGTCGTGTCCGACTCTTCGTGACCCCATGGACCAAAGCACGCCAGGCCCTCCTGTCTTCCACCGCCTCCGGCAGTTTGGTCAGGCTCATGTTTGTAGCTTCAAGAACACTATCCAACCATCTCATCCTCTGTTGTCCCCTTCTCCTTGTGCCCTCCATCTTTCCCAACATCAGGGTCTTTTCCAGGGAGTCTTCTCTTCTCATGAGGTGGCCAAAGTATTGGAGCCTCAACTTCATGATCTGTCCTTCCAGTGAGCACTCAGGTCTGATTTCCTTAAGAATGGATGCGTTTGATCTTCTTGCAGTCCATGGGACTCTCAAGAGTCTCCTCCAGCACCATAAATCAAAAGCATCAATTCTTCGGTTAGGCCTTTGCAATCAGCCTTTGCTTTTGAATAACTGCTCTTAAAAATCCAGCTTTGGTTTTAGTAGGATGAGCATCTTTGTAGGATCTGGACAAGTATAAACTTAGATCTATATACTGCAGAAAAGTGAAGTGGGGAGCAAAGATGCTAAATGTATTCCGGTCCTACGTTGGCAATATAACAGCATTTGTACACACACATCCCTGCCACACAAACACAGCATCATCCTAAAACTCTAAAGTAGCACATACAAGTAGAACTGTATTCCATGTTCTCTTCATGCTTTCTTCCCATTAGCAGGGTGCTGAGCCTTCTCTGTGCTGGTTCCCCATTTGTGGGAATTCCCTCTCTAGTGAGATGCATTTGTCTCTCTCATTGTTGATTTTCAGAAGGAATTTTAAAACATTCCCGCCTACCTGGGTATTTGAGACTTGAAAGATGCTCTTCCTGGCAGTGCTGAAAGAATTGGCTGAGAGAATGTGATTGCTTTTAATGATACTAATGTGTTTGCCACCCTGGGCTCCTTTCGGAGAAGGACTGGGAAATAAATTGAATAAATAGTAATATGACATTTAAGGTTTTTTACAATGCTCCCCTAACATGCCAAACGAGTCTCATCTGCGATCTGAAATGAAAATAAAATATGAAAAGGAACAAGCATCTCTGGTGGTGGAACATGGAATAGAACCGCTGTCTTATTTTACCTTACTGTTTTTTTAAAAAAGAGATTTTCATAGCACTCTTCATCATACTGAATTTCATGCTGGTGTAGAGTGCAAAACAAACTTTGAACAAAGTCCACATACTTTGATACCTCCATAGATCTCTGGGTCATAGCCAGGGAAGGATACATGCCTGAGGAAGGCTGTGCAAGGTAGTAATTTTTAACCTTTTCAGACTTAGGACCCACCTGCAACCCAAAACATGCATTTGGGCACCCACTTCTTCTTCTTTACTTTTTTTAACGCTATATTTTATGATGTTGGTAATGTTGCTGCTGTTGCTACCGACCTTAGATCAGTCCATGACCAATTGTGAGTCTCAACCTAATACTTGAAAAGCAGTGGTCCAGGGAATATTCATGTCCATCAAAGTTCAGCTGTGCTTTTTAAAATAAAAATTAAAAAAATGCATGACTAGCAGTTGCATGCAGTGAATTTTTTCACAAGGGAACAGTGAGGGCCAGAGGCAGCAGCTTGCGAGGATGATTGTGGGGCGGGGGCGATGATGTCATGCACATGAGCATCACACCTCTCTAAGCCGGGCAGAAGCTTTGTGGGCTTTGGGAAAGAGGTGCCATACCTCTGACAGGATCCTGGAGCCCTTCTGCCTCTTTCCCAAAGGCAGGCGGGCTTTGGGAAGGTGGTGGAAGGGCTTTTGGACCCTTTGGAGCATCACACCTCCCTCCCAAAGCTGGGCAGAAGCTTCCTGGGCTTTGGGAAGGAAGTGCCAGGGGAACAGTTAGGGGACTAGCTTAGTCCACAGACCGCAGGCTACTGATGGCTAGCATTCTTTCAGGCAGAGAAATCAGGCATCCAGAAAAAGTACTACCCAATTCCTCTTATGTAAACCTGATTCTAGTGATAGTCAACGAGCGTGAAAGCAGTGTGATGCTTGATGAGCACGCTTGTGCTCATTCATTCATTCATTTTTATTACATTGTTTTAACATCTTAATTTTGCTTCATATACTTAGATTTTTGTTTTTGTTTCCCAGCCCCCTCCCCAAACTGGCTATAACATGCGCATTCACATGCACACACTCGATTGCATGTTTGGCAGTTGTTGAGGATTGAAAAAGCACCATGCTCTGAAACATCTTACAAAAGCATGTTTTAACTATACTTTATGCAAAGTGCTTGTGAACTGTGTCAGATGTTGCTCTTTTGGAGCCCACCCACCAGGCCCATAGCTTTCTAGGATGCTTGAAACTCCTCTTTCTTTTTGTGCTAACAACACATACCTGAAACAAAAATAACCTGGTTAAAGCAGACATTTTTTGTACGTAATGATTTCCTGTGTTTCAGAAATAGGCACAGTTACTAGGGAAAGCTGCACGACTACTGTAGCGGTACTCAGCCAATTGCAGAGTAGGTCAGGCCAGTTTCTCAATACTGTAGAAAGTTACTTAGAAATTGATATAACTTAGTTTACCTCCAAGGACGCATGGACAAAGGCTAACATTTATTAACAACTGACTTTGTTTTCATGCTTCTCAGGGAGAAAGCAAATATGTACAAAAATGGAAAACAAAAAGACGGGAGGGGGAGCCACACAACTCAAAAGGGCAGGGTGCCTCAAAGGTGTTCCAGTGATGGCTCAGTGATGGTCAAAACTCTTAGGACACTTGGACAACCAATTTATTCCATTCAAAGGAAAACCAAACTTTTCTTCTACAAGAGTAATTCCCGGAAGATTGTTTTGAGTCTAGGAACCTCTCAGAAATTGGATTAGTACTGCAATGTAAGCAGCTTGTCCCTGAAGGTAAATAACTTACCCATTGGTCCATGAGAAAAAGTAATTCATTTATTTCTCAAACGATTAGCAAGGATCATTTCCTACTGTTGACCAAATGTTGCTAGTCTGAGTAGATATAACTGGGCTAAATGGACTAATAATATGACTTGTTATAAAGCATGTTTACATGAGGCTGATGCTGGGTAGACTGCTGAGTTCAGAAACCAGGGCACTGCTACAGAGAAGGCTCTGTCCTGAGTTGCCACCCCATGGGTCATACACATTGGCACTGTTTATGGCTTTAGTACACCAGTATTGAAACCTTGAATGGTGTGGTAGCTTTACAGGGAGTGCAGTGATTTCAGGACCAGTGACGTATGCTCCCACCTAGCCACTCCACTCAATAATCTGCATCTACATACATTCTTCAGTGGCTGCAGCTTCTGGACTACTTTCAAGGGTAGCTCCATGTTGAATGCATTGTAGTAGTCCAGTCATGAATTAGAACCTGCTTGAGCTACATTCTTTCATTTGCTCAAATTTGCTCCCTTTGTCAGTAGGAACACTGTAATGTTAAATAGGGTGATGTGTTGAGAGACTAATAACAACAGTTTCCCTTTCTTCTACTGCCTATGCCAGGGATCAGCAAACTTTTTCAGCAGGGGGCCGGTCAACCGTCCCTAAGACCTTGTGGGGGGCCAGACTATATTTTGAAGGGGGAAAAAAGAACTATTTCCTATGCCCCACAAATAACCCAGAGATGCATTTTAAATAAAAGCACACATTCTATTCATGTAAAAACATGCTGATTCCTGGACTGTCTACGGGCCGGATTTAGAAGGTGATTGGGCCGGATCCAGCCCCCGGGCCTTAGTTTGCCTACCCATAGCCTAGGCCTACCAAAGGCTAGCCTCCAGAACAGGTGTGAGGAACTGTTGGCCTTCCAGGTGTTGGTGAACTACAGCTCCCATCATCCCTGGCCACTGGCCATGCTTGTGGGGACTGATGAGAGTTGTAGCTCAGTAACATTTGGAGGGCCAAATGTTCCCCACACCCACTCTAGAAACTTAGACCTGGCTTTCTCTAACCTCATCTGCATTTCAGGGGGTTCAGGCTTCCTCAACCTCGGGCCTCCAGATGTTTTTGGCCTACAACTCCCATGATCCCTAGCTAGCAGGACCAGTGGTCAGGGATGATGGGAATTGTAGTCTCAAAACATCTGGAGGCCCGAGGTTGAGGAAGCCTGGACCAGATGACCCTTGGGTCCCTTCCAACTCTAAGATTCTGTGATTCTAATTTAATTCAGCTAGGTTCTCATAGCTTCTGCTTTGCAACATAATGTTGCCAGCCCTTCCAGGGAAACAATACGTCTCTAACAGTCGACTTGTTCATTGAGCAATGTACATTTGGAAGATTTAACATTTAAATTGAATTTCCTAAGGCGCTGCAATACACCACATAGCTTGGTCAAATGTTGACTGGGCACTTAAATTAGTTGGAGTAGAACAATTCCTTGGAGATCAGTTAGCCTCCCATTCATAAGTCTGATGAACATATTAGGAGCATTATGAAGGCTGAAGGTCATACCATTGATCTTATTATAAGCCTTGTCTGTTTTCCCTTTATCTTTTGCATGCATCACTAGCTGCTAATCACCTTGGGTCTGGAGAATGGGCAAGAGAGTCTGAGAATTCAGGGTAAAAGATTCAGGGTATTATTCTTCTCAGCCACATCCTTGAATTGCTAGTAATCAACACAAGTGGATGCAACCACCTTTCTTTCTCTCTCTCTCCCCCCCCCCTTAAGTAAGATGGATCTTTCCATGCTGCAGTTTATGATCAAGTAAACACACAGTCCCCAAAGACCTGAGTGGATTGCTAATGGGAGGATTTTAAATTTTAGCATTGTGCTCGGGACTTTACAGAATGACAGCACAATCAGTGCCTCCTAGTGAAAATCCTCTTATCAGGCTGTCTCAACAGGATTACTCTGCGGTAACTATAAGCTTTGCTTTTGACTTAAATGTTAATAGGGTAATTGTAGTTCTATAATAGAAAAAATGGATTCAATCTCCTTTGTGGTGTAAACCTATTTCTACCTATGCTTCAAATGACAGGCTTAATTACAAGCTGTTAGGCCCTGTCCCTTTCTTCATAGACACATACTAGTAGAAAGCATGGGTGTGCATTGCGGCATGTGTGAATCAGGACAGTGTTGTGCTTCACACTTGTTTGTGGTAGGGCCAAATTAGCTTGTCCTGGCTTCTCCCTATTCTCTCCCCCCCTCCCCCGTGTGTGTGTGCAAACTACTGAAGAGTTAACACCAATGTTGGAACTGGCATCATTGCTGGCTGTTTTCGACTTTTGCCCTTTTAAAATGGAAGCCAGCAATGTAAAAAACAGCTAAAACCTTAAGACAAACCACGGTATTAATGTTCTTCTCTGCAATGTGCAAGAGAGAAATGTATAACATGCTTACATTTTGAATTTGGCTCCTAGCAGCATCTGCTGTTTACTTCCCAGGCAAAGTAATTAATAATGATCTGGCAAGAGCCCTGTATTTCATGCTGTTGAAAAGCTTGATTTCGTTCAAGAGCCAAACATATTATCTTCTGTGGGTCTTGATAAGCAAGAATTCTGAATCATGTCTAGAAACTTCTTTTTGAATAGTTGATTAGAACTTAGTGCAAATTTAATAATTACACTTAAGGTTTCGATAGAACAGCTTGAAATGTAAAACTAGTCAAGCAGCTATGTAGCCCATGAAGCTGAATCAGCTTCCTGTTGCCTCTGAGCAGGTGATTTCCTAAATTACCGTATTTTTTGCTCTATAAGACGCACTTTCCCCCTCTTAAAATCTAAGGGGAAATGTCTGTGTGTCTTATGGAGCGAATGTGTGGTCCCTGGGGGGGGAGACCCGGGCTTGCCTTGCCAGGCCCGACAAGCTCTGGGAGCAGCGGGAAGGCAGCGTGCAGCCTTCCCACTGCTCCCCAGGGCTGGTGGTGAGGGAAGGTTGGCTTTCCCCACCGCCAGCCCCACAAGCTGCTCCCCGACCTGCTCTTTGGGTCGAGCAGCTCTGGGGTAGCCCGCGAAGCCTCTGCAGGGCAGCGGGGAGCCTTCATCCTGCTGCCCTGGGGAGGCTTCGTGCGGCTATCCCTGGCTTTTGCAGGAGGTGGCGGAAGGGACAGAGCGAGGCTCTCTCACTTCCCCCACCTCCCGCAAAAGCCCCCAAGAGCCGATTTTTTTTCTTGAATTCCCCCCTCCCTCCCCAAAAAGTAGGTGTGCCTTATGGTCAGGTGCGCCTTATGGAGCTCAGTTGGTTAGAGTGTGTTGCTGATAACGCCAAGGTTGCAGGTTGGATCCTTGTATGGGACAGCTTCATATCTGGGTTGGACTGGATGAGCCTCAGAGTACCAATGATTTTAATCCTTTGCAAAAAAAAAAAAAAAAAAAAAAAAAAAGAGTTGTCTCAAAGGTGCATCCTCTCTGCTTGCAATGTGCTGACTAGCAGCTGAGCCTTGCTTGAGCATCTGTTTGCTGCGAGGGGTTACTCAGCAGAAGCAATTACTGGAGGCAAGCTGTGAGTTCCTTATTTGAGGAAGTTCAGCCTACTCCTATACCAACTCCCTTCTATCACCACATTTACATCTTTACAGTCAGCCACATGGTTTTAATTAAGGTCAGGGCACGGAGACCTGTCACTGTGAGTGATTTGGTTTTGCTAGTAGGGAGATGGAGCCCTGGATCTCTAGATAGTTTGGTAACCCATGGAAAAGGAAATTTGCAAGTGAGAGTGGGTGGGGTCACTTAATAACTACTTTGCCTGGATTCTAGATGGTCCATGTGGTGCCTACTTAGAACATTAGCTGGTGCAGCTTCTTAGCTCTGTTTTCATTTGGAAATATGCAGCCAAATTCATTACGAAGCAAGTCAGCACCTGCATTTCTTCCAGCATTCCAGACTATAAGCTCCTGTTTTGATTGTTGCCTCTTCATTGGCACATGATTGACTGCACTTTGTAAACTGATTAGAATGGGATCTCTAAATGAGATAACATCCTGAGTTTAAAGGAATGTTTCCTCATAGATGAAAATTGGTTCTCAGAAACTACATTGTTTCTCTATAAGCACATAGCTATTATGCATTTGGTATCTATGGTATGCTACAGCCATTTCTATATATTCAGGTCTACTCCTTTGCGTGTTGAAATGACTGCAGCTCCACAAATACCAGCAAGGAGTGTACAGGAAGAGGAGTCTGTCCCTAACACATTTGCAGACTGTGCAGAGTAGCCCTGAATTTGTGAAAATGGCTTGCGGATCTGGGTTATGAGACTTAAGAGGCAGGTTAAGGATAAGGTAGACAAGTTAGGCTTTTAGACTTCAGAAATTTAAAGATGCTATCTGTTTGTTGTTAACTTGAAGCACCAGGTTAATTTCAGTTTAGTCTTGGATTTCATAACTGGTAATATGGGGGCAGAAATATCCATGCATCCTTTGCCGCTCAAAGCCTTAAATTAGAGGAGGGGCTTTCTGTGCCATACAGGTGGGGTCCTTTGTGAATGAGAAGAGGTTGTTGACTTGTGTTCACAAAAGTCTGGTCCCTGGGGCTTGGTGCCTTTGTGCCATTGTGAACAGGGACATTTCCTCTCCGCTGTGAATTATTGTATCCTGTGCCTCAGCCTGTTTGCATTGGCCCCAAAATGGTGGTGGGCTGCTCTGAGGTGACCTGAGGTGAGATGGTAGGCAGCTACTTGGCTGAGAGGAAGAGGCTCACTTTCCACTTGGGGCTTGCTTAATAAGGCCAGGTCAGCCTATTTGCTAATTGATTCCAGGGGGGGGGGGGGGCATTCCTGACATCAGAACTGCAAGTGCAGCTTATTCTTTTGCCAGTCCTTCTGTCATATGGTAACTACTTGCTGAAGCATAAGAAAATGAGACATGCTTAGCTCATTCTTCCATCTTTGATGGAGGCCAGCCAGCTCAGAGGCAACAGGTGCTGTCTGCAATCTGGACAGGCCACACGCCTCTTTAAAATCGGAGCCTAACTGAGCTCCCCGCAGCAGCACTGGGGCTTCTGGGTCATGCTCTCACTTGAGGTGGTAGGCTGGGCAGCCATGTTGGTGTGCATAGTAGCCTGGCTCCTTGTCTCATGCTTCCTCCACAGAAAAAGCTAGATTGCCCTCCCTTCAGTCCTGAGAGCCCCCGATTTCTTGCTAGATTGTTAACCCCACAGAAACTGGTCCCTCTATAGAGGGTGAGGCTCATGGCCTCTCGTTGCTCAATCATGAAGTACATCTGTGTATTATGTTTCCAATGACTGATCTGATTTTTCAGATTCCAGATCAAGGGATGACCTGTGGCCCTCCAGTTGTTGTTGGACTTCAACTTCAGCCAGCATGGCCAATAGTTAGGGACGATGGAAGTCGTAGTTTATCAACATCTGGAGGGCTACTGGTTCCCCACCACTGCATTAGAGTGCTCTCTGCTTTTCAGGGCCGAGTTCATGGTCTCCCATGCCTTCAAGACATTGGAAAAACCTTTTTGCATATTCTGTATTTGCTACATCTTCTAGTGCACACCACTCATTAGCTTGTCCGGTTCACTTTGATAGGTAACTGTTAGAGGCACAGGAGACTTAATACACAAATTTTAGCAAGTGAAGTTTTCCTTATAGCCTCACTGTGGAGAATTACTGTAAGACAATTGTTAAAGACACAGGAGTCATGCCATAAAGAGAGAGGGGCAACTCAAGGTCTCTTGTTATGTCTTTCTGTCTGAGAATAATACTACAAATTTGAAAGAAAGGGGCTTTCACTCAGGAAATGAACTGAGGCAATAGGAACTTAAGACTCAGGACTTGATAGTTTTTTAGATAATGATAAAATGTGTGCTTATGGGGTGGGGTCTTGCGGACTTTTTGCCTGTCCTGTCCTGAAGGCACTACTGTCATCAGTAAGACTCAGTGAACTCAAGCACTCAAGAGCCATTATTTCCTAGGGAATCGGTCTAGTAGTAAGGCTTCTTTCTGCCCCTTCTCACTTCACTTCCAATGTTTCATATGCATATTCTGGTTCCCATTGGCATGGGCAAATTCCTTAAGTGCACAGTCCACAGAAAAGAATTTGACCAGGGGGCTGAAGCTGAAAAGCCTTTGTAATATGGTGGGCAACCTGCATTTGGGGAGCTGGGGCACAGCAACCCTAGAGGTGGGCATAACAACATCATTCTGAATCCTGTTGAGAACTACCAATAGGCATCTTTGTATTGTTGTATATCTTCAGAAGCAGGTTAAATAGGCTTTCATGAAATAGGAAAGGAAATGACAGTCTTTAGGCCCACACCTTAGAAATTCATGGCGCTTGGCTTAAGGTTTCGTGACACTGGGTTTTCATTTAATACAAGCAAGATCTAATTTAGATAAAAATGGTGTATGTTTGACTCTTGTGTCTCAGGAATAGGATGGAATGTAATCATATTCTGCTGTGTGTTTTTCACTTAGGAGAAAATACTGTGTTTTGTAATCAAATGATGGTACTCCAACTAGTGTCCTTTGGCTCAATACTGAGATTAGTGCCAGTGATATCTGACACTATTAAATGTGCAGTTTTTCTGTGCATTTTGTTGTAATTAAAGGTAAAGTTGAAGATAAAGCTATATTGATTCATTTTCCATTCAAAGGTGGTTGTTGTTTTTAACATTTGAGTTTTCGTTTTAAAACAAAAACAATTCTTCAACACAAAATTTATTCTTTGTAGCTTAGGCAGACACCTAGCACTATGTTATGACAAACTATGTGCTTTGCACACCTAATGATCTGTGTGGTATTTTGCACAGAAGCGTTTTCCATGTACAAATTTTGTAACCAGCCACTTCAGTATCCGGAACTGGTGACCTGGGACTACTACAAAGTTGTTTTCCACCATGCTGCACCCAATTTCAAAATTGTTTGCTTATGCCATTTGTAAGATCATGCTGAGAATGTTTTGGCAGTGGGCTTATTAGAATAAAAGAGAGGTTTAAGGCAAGATGCAGCTGGGGAAAGCTTTTAAAAAATCTCTTAATACTTTATTAAAATGAGTTGTGAAGAAGCAGGACTTTCAATCACTTCGAGTTGGATTGTTGTTTGTAAAACTTGGGTTGTAAAATGGTTGCTTTTTTTATTTAAAGGCACTTGAGCATAGGAAAGTCAAAAGTTCTTAGGAAGGTTAAAAGCACAATAGGTTGTTTTGCTTAGAAAGGTTTTCACAGGAAGGTTAGCGTTCATCCCAAGAACCTAGGGTGGAATCCATCATAGCACTTACGCAATTGTGCTGTGAGAGCAAGGATTTCTGCTTGTGAAACAGAACGGTCTCCCCCTGCACATCCCCCAAATCTATTCTAGAAGTTCCCTCAACCCTCTGAAGCAGATTTGTGGAGGGTGTGGTACAAGCAGAAGAGGGGGAAGTCCCACTATGCAAGTGGAAATATTTGCACTTATAGGGCCCATTAGCAGAATGCTGCCCCTTTCAATTAAGGGGAAATGGAAGCTTAACTAAGACTCCTCTCACCTCATGATTGACTAATGGGATGGGAGAGGAATTGAAAACATTGTATATAAGTCCAGCTAGTTGACCACTGCAGCAGGAAGAATCCTCAAGAAGAACATAAAGGGCCCCACATTAATATATGTTGATTTTGTTAAGGAAACAGTCTAAAATAAATGTAACTGGATACATTAATCACTGTTTATTTTTTAAATCTGCCCTTATGTGTAGCTACTCAAACTGTTCAACTAAATTGTCCTGTTGGTTCCTTGTGCAACTACTAATACAGATCCAAAAAGTGACTACATATATTGCTTGGTTGTGATAGAAAAGCCCCAAACATCCCTCAACTTCTTGTGAAGCTTAACTAGTTCAGAGCAGAAAGGTCACTCTTCTGTCAATCGCATTCAAAAGCTCTTCATTTCAGTGGCCTTTCTCAGTATTCTGATCCATCTCCCTAGCTTTGTTGGGCACCATAGAGTAAATCCAGCCCCGCACCCCATGCTGCTTTTATTTACTCTCAAGTTGCCAATTTTCTATACAAAAGTCTGGTAGGCTCTACAAACAGCCTTCTTTTACACACGCAGGTTGTCATGTTGAATAATCTATCCTGTCACAGCTTTATTAGAGCCCTTGTAGCTGTTGGCTCCGCAGGTGAGCAAGCTCTTCAGTGCGTTTCAGCTGTCCTTTGTTATGACTTTGATAGAAGTGGAGGACTGATATTGGTTTGACACTGTCAGGCAGAGAGGTTGAACGAATCATGGAAAAGAGTCAGAGCTCAATGTTAAGTTTAAAGAAACGGGAAGGAAAATGGAAGAGAGATAATACGGAAGCAAAAGGGGATGCTTTCCCCTGCTCCTGACAACCTACCTATCTCATGGCACACATCCCCAATAGCCATTATGGGCTCAAGCAGGCCAATTCTTCCCCATTTTCCTAAAACAACAACAACCCTACTCTGTCAGTGCCACTGTTTTGCTGGCAAACTGGGGCCATCAAATTGAGCCATCAAAAGGAAAAATTGCTAAGAATGCTGATGTGGCACTTGAGCTTTTCATAATTTGTGTTCTATGTGTATATTTGTGAGCAAA
Source organism: Podarcis muralis (assembly GCF_964188315.1). NCBI lineage: Eukaryota > Metazoa > Chordata > Lepidosauria > Squamata > Lacertidae > Podarcis > Podarcis muralis. The sequence continues at coordinate 56,551,378 of NC_135657.1, read as the reverse complement.
GCAACTATTATAAAGTTGTCATGAATCTGCAGAGGTAGCCAACATGGTGTTCTCCAAATAATCTTGAAGTCACAACTCCCATTGCTTCCAGCCAGCATAGCCAATGGTCAGAGATGATGGGGGCTGCAGTTCAGAACATCTAGAGGGCACTGCGTTGGTGACCTCTATGTGGCTTAACATTCAAAGCAAGCCAAATCAGGTAGTGCTGTCCTTGAACATCTCACTATTTGAGGAAATGAAGAATGAACCACAGAATACAACCACAAAAGACCATATCTTCTCCAGATGTAAATTATTATTATTTTTGAACTCTATTTTTAGCTTGATAGTAAAATTTGTGCCTCAGGTTGAAAGTGTAAATGCTCCATTAGGCTTAGGGGAAATAGGCAGGTTGAAAGATAGCTATTTCCTTGTATTATTATTATTATTATTAGTAGTAGTAGTAGTAGTCTCAAACATTCAGAACTTAGTATTAGTTGATAGACTTTAACATTAGAACCTTAAAAAACACTGCTACTGTCTTTTTGTGATTGATTCTAGACAACTATTTATGGAGCAGTAAAAGATTTGCTTCCTTTCATATTTCTGAGCTCAAATTTCAGATCTGGGTATGTGTCGTCTTAAGTGGCTGGTATTGGCAGTTTAGTAGAGCTTATTGGCCATCTGCTCTGTCTAGTTCACCACATGGTGAAGTTGAACTGAGCCAAAACATGACAGAACAGAATGTAGCAAAGCAACTTGCTCAGGTAATGCGTTGTATTCTGAATTAGATACTCAATCCTCCCCCCTCTTCACACCTGTACTTCAGAAGTACTTGGGTGTTACTGGAAACTTTGCAAGGTATAAAGGACAGTGCAGTGCACTGGGGGAACCAAAATGTCTATATTTAGTCAATGTGGACACCTCTAGTCTGCTTGCCGGCACTAACCCTCTTCTCAATGGGTGGGCACCAGAGCCAATTACAGCCTCTTGACTAGACTTCTCACTGCTGCTGCACCCTGCTGACTTATTAGGGTACTAAGAGCATTACCAGCTGTCCTTTAATTTGTACATTTTCTGTGTGCAAGAAACAACAAATACAAAACTGATGTCACCCACCCCTAAAGGAAGAGACCATATTTTCCCTCCAGGGTTCAGAATTCCTGAAACCCGGTACCTCCAGTCAGAAGGTATTGCCCCCTGAAGTTCCAGAAGTGTTTTTGCTCAGTAAAAATTGAAGTGTATCTGTACGGTAAAATGCAGAATGCATCAGGCTATTTAGAAGTCTCAAATACTGCAAGCAGGCAGCAGTTAAGTGGGCAGTTCATGAGATTGGGGTCACTGAAGACTTCCTAACACATCTGTAGGAGGCAAGCTAAGGAGAAACCGCCCGCCCACATCTTCCTAGCAGCTCTGGGCCCTTGCTGGAGCTTGTGATTTTTAACTCCTCTCTGGTCCATCTTGTTCTGTGCATGTTTCAAAGTCTCTGTTGCAAAGTCTGACAATTCCAGGGGCTTTTGAGGTTGAGGACACTTTTTGATGTACTCAGATTGATTGATAAAAACTTAATCAAAGAGCTTTCTCAGGGTGGTGCACATAATAAAACACAACCAAAATCCATGAAACTGTTAAACAAGTGTGCATAAAATAATTATCATTAAAAGGCAGATAAAAGCAGCAAAGCTTTCTAAAGGAGTATAAGTAACTGAATGATGTCTGGGTAGTCTTGCTGAAATAAAGTCTCAGCAGGAGTCTAAAACAATGTCGTGATCTCTTGATATTTATAGTGGCATAGGCAAGCTAGCCTTGGAGCTTCCCAGCCAAAGGCTGCTGCTCTCCCTGGAAACTAACACACAAAATGTTAATCAAGCTTACAGGCTCTGAACCCAGCCTGTCAGCCCACTCCAAGGGAAGTAGCATTCAGAATCACAGGGAGCAGTAGCTAGATGAATTCTGTAAGCTCATAGGCAGGTTAGAATAGGGACTGGTAGGGAAGTAAAAATGAATGACGGTAGCAACAGGGTGGCTTTGAAATCTGTTTAGATTTAGATTCTGGGCTTTATATAGCAGTAGCTAGGAAATTGGGTCACATGAACTGCAAACTCTGAGAAGCTGGAATAAGAGAAGCTCGGGAGTCCCAAGTATAGGCAGCTTGGAGAAGTGGGCAACCATTGCATGGTGAGCAGGTGACTTATTGTTTTGACTCTGCAGAGTTGAAGATGATCAGCTAAGAAGCAAGCGAAGCATGGCTGTTAAGGCACGATTAGCACACACTGGGACACACAGACAGCTCTTGTGGCTTGGAGTAGATTTACATGTCCATATGTGTACAGTGGATACTCAGGTTGTGAACGTGATCCGTGCAGGAAGCACGTTCGCAACCTGCAGTGCTGTGTCTATGCACACGCGGGTTGTGATTTGGTGCTTCTGTGCATGCGCAAAGTGCAATTTAGCGCTTCTGCGCATGTGCAAGCGCTGAAACCCGGAAGTAACCCATTCCGGTACTTCCGGGTTCGGCGTGGTGCGCAACCCGAAATCACGCAACCTGAAGCATCTGTAACCCAGGGTATGACTATATTCATACCAGGGAGGCACTTCTGCAGGGGAAGGATAATATGAAAGCAGGCAGAATGTAGTCAGAATTCAAAGAGAACAGCAAGTGTCATGAGTTCCCATTGGCCTCTGGAGTTGATACAGGTTTGTAATTAGTCCCTGCCTGCCTCTAGTTTTCATTACCATAGTTGGCTGTGCTGTTCCATTGGACTGATTTCCCTCTGTAGCCCAAACAAGCCCTTAAAAGTGGTTTGTATAATTAGGGCTGCTTATAGAAATAGGAAATGCGCCAATGGGACAAATGGCAGTCACTCCCTGTACTTTCTTATTCTCTCCGCCCCCCCCCCCCCCCCCGGTGCTGAAGCAGAACACTGGCAGTAGAATATCTAATTTCTGATGGAGATGTAGCTTCCCCCTGTGAAATGCTTGTTGATTGCATTGTGATGCAAGGAATTTGAAGCTGTGTCCCCCCCCTTCATTTTGAGATGGTGACACTGCTGCTGGTGTAATTCAATATGAAGCTGTCACCTTTGTGCCAGAGGCAGAACATCATGGCACGGGGCATGGCAGGCTTTCTGGTGTATGCAGTGCTGTAAGCAAATGAGTGACTTGAGACCTTATTGTGTGTGTATTATGTGTGCACATTTTCCTCTATCTGGACCTATTAGATGTTATCTGTGACTTTGCGTATTTGTCTCCATTTACAAGGGTTGCAAATGCATCCTGTTCCATGGAGTCTCCACCAAGCCACAGCATTCAATTATTTCCCCCAAACATACCAAACAATCCAGAACTTAAGTTTTATCCTGCATAATACGTGCAATTGTGGAAGGGGGTGTCCTCACTGATAGCTGACCACTGTTAAGGTGCAGGTTCTTTAATCTCAAGATTTTTTAAGAGAAGGGAAAAAGTATGCCCTGAATTGCACACTCAACAAATGTGTGGAAAACTACTTGGAAGACTTGGAAGATCAGAGTAATAGGATCTGGAAACAAGATCAAAGGATCAAACAAGCAGACAGTGGGACAATAGTCACCTTTTCAGCTAATTATTCTTGAGATGGAGAGGGCAGGAGATGGAGTAGGCCCAGTGGTTTTCAACCAGTATGCTGTGGCACCCTGGGGTGCCTTGAATGATGCACTGGCCTCTGTCCCTCTTTCCCTCTCCTCCTCCTCTGATTCTCTTTCGCATTTCTGCCTCCCAAAGACTTGCACAGCTGTTTGTTTCAGCATCCCTGGCTACACACTCCCCAGGTGAATGATTCCTCTGGGACTGGTCAGGGGGTGCTGGTTGGCAGGAGCTGAGGTGGCCTTGGAATAAGCAAGCAAGCAAGTGGGCAAGGGAGCCCAGCCAACCAGTCCGCCAGCCCTTGCTGTTGGGAATGGACAGACTAGTGGGAGGCCGGGCAGGCAGGCAGGTACTGCGATGGCTTTTCTTGTGCTAGCTGTGTGCAAGGCCTGCCTGGGAGCTGAGTGCCCAGTGCTGAAGGGGAGCCTTTCTGCCACACAGGCCCGGTAGTGCTTGCTGCCGCCACTGCTGCCTCCCAAGCAGTGGCATAGCGTGGGGGGTGCAGGGGGGGGCGGCCGCACCGGGCGCAACATCTAGGGGGCGCGCGCTCGCACTCGCAGCTCTCTGCCCCTACTAAAATCCACGGGTTAGGGGGCGCAAATTACTTCCCTTGCCCCGGGTGCTGACAACCCACGCTACGCCACTGCTCCCAAGGTAACGTGCTGATCTCACATTCACCTTTGGCCAGTCTCCATTGGGCCACTAAGGCTAGGGGTATCCTCATCCCAGGCCCCTATGGGGCAATGTGAGGAGGCACCTCTTTTGGGGGCAGGAGGGGCAGCTCAGACACCAGGGGCAGCAGCACCTGCTGCCCAGAGGACTCCCAAGGAGAAGGGAAAGAAGAGGAGGCTGAGGGAACACTCCACGAGGGTGTTCAGAAAAGGGTAAGAAGCTGCCAGCTCTGCAGGCAAGGGGTGACATAACTGAGTCCCACAGGGGAGCTGCAGAAAGAATGTAGTTGGCCAAGAGAGTCATGAACTCAAAAAGTTTGAAAACCTCTAGAGTAGTCAGTGAATGGCAGTGGCAGGAGGGAGAAGCTGCAGTGGCTGACCTTGATACACGTTTGCTGCCTGTCTTGATACACGTTTGCTCTCCCTTTATAGCATTTTAAGAGAATCCACTGTAGAAGTCTTGCCCAAGGGCTCCTGGACCTAGAACCAGCACAAATAGCATCAATGGTACACTTTGGGTTACCTACCTCTGTAATTTATGTTGAAGTACTTGACATCAGTTACTAACACATTTTGAAGTACTTAACATCAGTTACTAACACATTTAACTACCGTGTCCTACTCTATGTGAAATGGAGGGCTTCTGCCACAGGATATGGAATTTGACAAGAGTATAGTTAAAACACATTGGTTTATATCCAATATTTTTAATGAGTAAACTCGTTAAAATTAATGGCCAACCTAGAAGTTTGAAAGCACATCAAAGTGCAAGTAGAAGGTAAACGGCATTTCTGTGCGCTGCTCTGGTTTCACCAGAAGCAGCTTAGTCATGCTGGCCACATGACCCAGAAAAACTGTTTGTGGACAAACGTCAGCTCCCTCGGCCAGTAAAGCGAGATGAGCGCTGCAACCCCAGAGTTGTTCACAACTGGACTTAACTGTAAGGGGGCCTTTACCTTTACATTTAGGCCTATTCTAAGTAGGACTAGCATTGGATGGAAGGGACTGTGTCACTCTGGCTTTAAATGATGATAATGATGATCTTCATCTTCCAAGACGATTTCCCACTATTTAGACAATTGCGTGTCTTACGTGCTATGTATATGTATGTCTTTAAGCTTGAAAGAAAGACAGACTAGACTTGAACTGCATGAAGTACAATTTGCCAGCCTTCGCAATCCAAGGATAAAAGCATTTTCACATAGGGATCTGAAAACAGATCTTGCTTTAATTGGTTTGTAATGCAAATGTAAAACCTACAGTGGCCAGAATGTTCACCTGTTTTGTGAAATCCAAGTTTGTTGGTTAGCAAAGATTAAATGTTCGCACAGGAGTGGGCAAAGGTGACTGTTTGAAAATGCTCAAAGACTTCAATCTACTTGTGTTTTGGCCTGTTGATACCTATATAAAGCTGCATTGATTGGGGGCAGGTGTTTTTTTTTTTGCATCGTTTTTCTTTTATAGCCTTCAACAGAAGGGGGAAATGCAAAGGTGCAATGATATCAAAAGGCAACTGTTGCATGTTGGGTGAGGCCGGCACCCTTAATTTGCCCATGAGGAATGCCTTCAGTGATGCAGAAAGGGATAGAAATCTTTGTTTCACTTTGAGGAAATCCTTTGTGCAGGAGGGAGGCTTCCATAAAGATTGCCCACAGCTGTTCTAGCTCCCTGCTTTCAGCAAATGCATGGGGTCATGTTTTTGCTAGTGTTCCATGGATACAGCTTTTCACTTCCCTTCTGGCTTGCCCTCAGTTGCCCCTTGATGGGGAGATGCCCTAACCCACCAAGGGTTTCTGAGGATAAAATGGGGGGGGGGGCTGCTGTATGCTTCCTCAAGATCCTCAAAGGAAAGATGAGATAGAAATATAATAACTAAACATTGGAGAGTAGCCATTAAGGGTTATTTCAGCAGAAATAGGACCTTGTTGGTTGACAATACCTCTCCTTGGTTCCCCCTTCTAAAAATGGTCCATTTTAGAACCAGTTACCTGTCAATCTCCAGCCAGCCTCACTTAGATTCACTTTTACTGAGCTGTGTTTTCAAGCTATGTCCTCCACCATCCTAGATGGGTACCATATGAAGACAGACTCTCTATATATGGGCAACCACAGGTGGAAGACATCTTGCACTATTTACTATACTGCCCACTATACATTGGACCCAAGAGGCAATTTCTCACCTTACTGTCCGTACAGGAAATATGTCTCTCCCTGGCAGAGAAGGTTCTATGACTTCTTGGCGATGTAAACGCTTCAGTGATTCATAATGTCGCCCTTTTGGCAGCCAAAAAAAGCAGAAAAAAGACCCTGGACAATATAGCAATGAACTGTAAGGGAGACGCAGAGAACTAATAGAGACCATTATTTGTGGCACGACACCTCTTTTGCTTGTATTTATTTTTTATTCAGATTTGTCATGGCCAATGGCTAGTACAATCAAGTTATTTGGATTGGATTGGTTGACAATACAAGTTACTTAGAAGGGGACAAGGTTTTTAACCTTTAAAGGGTCTACCATTTCTTGCGCTAAATGTAAGTCAGTATCATAGAATCATAGAGTTGGAATAGACCATAAAGGCCATTGAATCCAACCCCCTGCCAAGCAGGAAACACCATCAGAGCACTCCTGACATATGGTTGTCAAGCCTCTGCTTAAAGACCTCCAAAGAAGGAGACTCCACCACACTCCTTGGCAGCAAATTCCACTGTCGAACAGCTCTTACTGTCAGGAAGTTCTTCCTAATGTTTAGGTGGCACCTACATGCCTGAAAGAAACTAGATCCCTTCCAGATCTATTAAGTTATAGCTCAGCATTGCTTCTTGTTGCTTTTGTGCCCCATTTGGAAATGTTGTCCAAGATCACAGCAGCCAAATCACTCTCTCTCTCTCTCTCTCTCTCTCGGAGGGGGACGTGTCTAATACCAGCCTGTTTGGGGTTTTTTTTGAGCTTTTAACAAGCCATTAAAACAGCAATGTAGCTGCTTGGGCAGATGGGATGCCCAGCTTGCATCATGTTGTTGGATGTTCACTGGTATGATTTACACCAATAAATCATCAAAGAACACACCTTAGCCTAGTTGAAGCTTTCATGTCAGATTTTGTCAGAGATAGAAAGCAGTTGATCAGAGGCACTCCCTGTTGATGAGGGGTTATTTTTGGAAAAGAAAAATATTTTTACAGGTACCGTTTCCCCAACTTATTAGGGGTGCAAAGAACCCTGTGCTTCTAAAAAATAAAGCTACTGCAGAAGTCGTGGTGGTCTTTACTAAAGAAATAATTTAAATGAACATTTTCTAAATATTCCAAACTTTCCCACTTACCAGATTTGAATGTCACAGTTCATGGAAAAGGATTAAACTTTGATCAGGAGAACAAAAGCTCTTAATAATTTCACCCCATCCTAATTGGTAATCTTTCACCAACTAATTTTTCATTCTTCAAAATCTTTATAAAGCACCCTTTTAAGTTTGGTACTAGAAAATGGTCTAAAAATAACCCTGGTTGTTAACAGTAAAATACTTAATAGTAAATCCAGACATTCATTCACACAGCGACCTAGCTGTGCTTGCTGGTGCCAGCTTGCCCGTGACAAAGTCTTTGAATGGAGCATAGTAATTTGCAACTCCTGTCATAATTGCAGTCATTCGCTGCAGCAAAGTGAAGTAATTCACTTTTCAGCTGTGCTGATCCTCTGCAGTAGTGGTTCTTGTAGCAGGAAAATGTGCATTGTAGTTTTCTGAGGTGAAAGCTGTGATCTTTTTCTTCTAGCAGCCACAGGAGTAGTTTGGGGCTGGCTGGGATGAGACAAAAGCCTGGATAGCTCAGTTGGTTAGAGTGTGGTCCTGATAGCGCCAAGGTTGCAGGTTTGAGCCCTGTATGGGATAGCGGCATTGCAGGGGGTTGGACTAGATGATCCTCAGGGTCCCTTCCAACTCCACAATTCTAGGATCCTGAGATCTTGTTAAGGGTAGCCAAATTCTATGCAATTGCCATAAAACTGTGATTAAGGCCTTAAATGATAATTTTAGGTTATATTTTAGTGTCTAAGTTTTAATTTATATATTTTTAAACTGTTGCTATATCTGTATTGTCCCTGTTATACCTAATTGCAAATTCAAATGTATCCCTATTGTGTTTTATGACTTCCTTGATATTGTATGTGGGCTGGAACTGGTCTGGGATCGAAATAAGAAAATTCATTCTATGATTCTATGAAAAGCCATCTTTGGACAAAGGAAAACACTTAAGCTCCGTCTCTGAGCAGACAGGCATATGTCCTCCTTAACAATCAATCCATTTTTCTGTCTACACAGAAAAAGCAAGGCTTTTTTTCATACCAAGTGGCCAAAAGCAAGGTGTGTTTTATATATTCAAAATGTGTGTGGAGAGTGCAAGTTCTCATCCATAAAGTGGGTGGGACTGTGGGGAGTACAGAAACAAGAGATAATGTAAATTAGAAAAATAAGTTTTATTTAGGCATGAGCAGAGAATCTGTGGTCCTCCATAGGTTGTTTTACTACAGCTGTCCGTCATCCCCCAGATAGCATTGCTAGTGATAACCTGGAGGGCCACAGGCTGACCCTTAAGGCTTGGGTCCAAAGTCTTGGATGAAAAGAAGGCCACTTCTGCTGGACAACAGGGAAGTTACTAATTTCAGATTCACCATTGCTCACTGCATCCCTGTCTGTTGCGTCACTTTTAGTTCTGGAGTGTCACCTGACTCTTGAGGAATAGCTTTTTGAGGAGCAGCAATGGGAAGGAGTCCAAGAAAGCCCAGTTGTGTGAATGGAACTCTATCCAGATCCAAATCAGAATAATCTCATGTGGGCAGTGATCAGTGGAAAGGTCAACACTTCCTTTGAAGTAGAGGGAAGTGGTAGTTCTCAAATACTGTGGTTTTGCTTTTGCTGGCATTAGTAGGCTTGCTAAGACAATGATTGGTGTCAGTTGTGCACACTTTTGGTTTTTTATTTCATGTTTTTAAAAATAGGCTTATGCCAAACATCATATGTTAAACTTTGCCATTAAAAGCCTAGTTAAAATTCTATAAATGAATCTCTTTCCCCAAAGTGGTATGAGGAGAGCTAATTGGCTATTGTGAAGAAAGGGTATTTCCTTTCAGTCGGATGAATAATCAAAGTAGAGTGGTAAACAGAAGAGACATTTCTTTGCTAAACAAATGTCTATATTTGTGTCTGGATACCATCAGACTTCTAAAAAAAGATGCATGTAATTTAGAAACTGTGTTGTTATGGGAGACTTGTCAGCATGCTGTAGCAGTCGTGGTATAAGCTGTCATTCTGTAGAACAGTTTACAATTGTAAATGGGCCACAGGCAAGCTACTTTTGCTTCCTTATGAGAAGAAGGAATTGCTTCGTATAGCACAGGTTGAGATGATGAAGAAACTAGATATTAACAGTGCTCGGTGCAAAATAATATTTTGATCAACAATTCCTATTTCAATAAGAATATTGCATGACAATTTTAGTATATAATAGGTAGCTGTCACTGCATGTGGGCCTCCAAATATCCAGCATGCAAATAAATTATTATCTACTGTGTCCCAGATGATGCTCGTCAACAGCTCTCAACATTCCTGATCATTGACCATGCCGGCTGGGCTGGTGGGAGTTGGAGCCAAACAACACCTGGCTCCGGTTTACTCCATAAAATATAAAGTGCCACACTCCTAAGAGGGACCTTTCCCTTGGCTTGGTGAATTGCCTGGTGGCAACTTGAGCTTATAAGTAACCAGCTCCTGATTAGATTTAAGTAACTAGCAACTTGGAATAACTACTTTTTCAACTGGATGCAACTGACTTTTATTGGTACATTTTATAAAAGTGCAAATGCATGAGCAAATGGTGATCCAAAAAACATGGCAACATACAACTCAGATGCAGGATTGTTATGGGTTGAAATCTGTTAGGCACCTTTGGGGAAAACCCCTGATTAGAGCTGAAGCCTTGATCAAAGGGTCAAGATGCAGCATTATTTGGTGCTTTCTTAAATAGTATAGCTGGTGGCCCTGTGGTCTAAACCACTGAGCCTCTTGGGCTTGTCAATCAGAAGGTCAGCGGTTCGCATCCCCATGCGGGGTGAGCTCCCATTGTTTGGGCCCAGCTCCTGCACCCCCAGCAGTTCGAAAGCACGTCAAAGTGCAAGTAGATAAATAGGTACTGCTCTGGCGGGAAGATAAACGGTGTTTCCGTGTGCTACTCTGGTTTGCCAGAAGTGGCTTAGTCATGCTGGCCACATGACCCAGAAGCTGTACACCGGCTCCCTCAGCCTATAGAGTGAGATGTGCGCGCAACCCCAGAGTCGTCCGCGACTGGACCTAACCATCAGGGGGTACCTTTACCTTTTAAATAGTATGAAAAAATTGAACAGTGACTTTTTTGCTCCTTTGACATAGTTGCTTACTGAGGATACTTTACAAAACTGAAAAAGTACTGTCTCAATAAATCCTCAGATTTAAGAATCCTCTTAACACAATCTGTCAAGAAGTATGGTTTATGTTCCCTCTCCCTACTTCTAAACAACTTCTAAAAACCCCACCACGTGTCTTTCATGCTTTCATTATGCCTTTAATTTAGGAGAGTTGTGTTTGAAGTGAATTGCCGAGCACTTCAGAGGGAGCAAATTGTAAATATTTCTGGTGGGCCCCAAAGCCCTTGGACTCAGAATAATTGCAGCCATCTCTGCAATTGCAGGAGCATTCTTAGTAGCCCAAGTGGGACTGAAGTAAAGGAGCTGATTGCAAAAGGGATGGGTGAACTTATACTAGAAAACAGAGTAGTGCCAAAAAGTCTCTTTTTTTAAAAAAAAAGTCATTACCTCCCCTTCAGTGATGCTGAGAGGACTACAACAAGAATTACAGTTAATGTCATCTTCTTACCAAACATTTAAGCAAACTAAACAAACCTCCAAACCACCATCATACTATTTTTGTTGTTGTAAGAGTACTGACTCCTTTTTAGAACCCTTTTTTAATGACAGGGCAGATGTCTTGATAGACTAGCATGCTGTCATCTCTCAGATGTAGTCAGTCTTGACATTTTAATTTTTTTTTAACTTATGAAAACAGAGCTATTGGGGGGAGGCGTACAGATGACAGTTTGTAAACTAAGGGTATGGTCCAGCTTCTGTTCATGCCTGTTGGGCATATGTGAAGTTTGTCTCAAGGTTGAGTGAAATGGAGTTTGTGCCTTGGTAGCAGCTGGGTTGCACCCAAGAGTGACTTTTAGGCAAATAATGTTATGACTTGTTTTGAATCGGTTTCATGACTTCAAAGTCTTTATATCCTCTTTAAATAATAAAAAGCTGCCCATCTGTTGGTGTAGATGAGCTCACACCGACATAAAGGCTGTTTCAAACCGTCTCTTCTTGTACTAAGGGCCAGACCTGATCTTCCCTGGGGCACACACAGATGTGGAGAAACATGAGGATTCCTCCAGATGCAAGTGTTTGAAGGCTTGTGGGAAATCTTCAGTCACAAAGACTAGAACTGTAGCCTTTTCCTCCACAGTTTACCTTGACTCAGATGTGTGTGTGCATTTATTTGGCTTTCTTGGCTGGTTTTCTCGTAGTTAGTCCTACAGAACAAATATTTACTAATGATTTCTTTTCTGCCTTGAAGTATTCCACAGATTGTCAGTTGTGAAAAGAATTTGGCCACACAAGAGCTCTATCCTTTTGGTGGCTTCCTGGTGTCTAATGAATTACCACCAGGGTGCTTTTTCCTGTTTATAATGGTAGGTAGGAGAGGGGAAAGAAAGGAATTGAGTTTGTACCTCCACCCAGCAAACTAATGGTCACACAGCTGAACAAATCTCTCTTTTAGCCCATGTCCCAATTCTTCAGTGAAACCCAACTCTCCTAAATGCCATGTTTATGGCAACTTCCTTCCCACTAAGGTCTCTCTTCATAGGGCTGGTAAATGCCATCTTCACAACCACAATTTACTCTGACAGCAACACACTTAGATTAGCATTAACAGGCAACACTAATCCTTTGGCTTCAAAGGTGTAAAATTTAATGTCCTAATCAGCTGTTATGACCTCTAATTAGGCTTAAATGCATCCTTTTAGGATCTGAATTCATGTTCCCAACATTTGATTTAGGAATTATTGCTGATTTGAATGTTTTACATAGCTTAATGTTTTTATTGATAATGTTATTGTTTTATTCTCTTTGTAAATCGCTTTGAGGATTTTTTTTTTTACAATCAAGTGGTATATAAATTTTATGAAGTTTACTATATATTTTGGAAAGTGGTTTCAAAAAATTCATGGGCAGCCCTGAACACTACCAGCTAATATTAAATAAAATAATAAAAATCATGCCATAGGAATTATCTGAATGGAAAGAAATACATTTTCTCTCTCTAAGTTAAGCTGCTCCCATAATGTAGGTGTGAAAAGTGAGTTCTTTTGATGAAGGGCGGTATGCAAATCTAATAAATAAAATATGGTAAGTAAAATAAAAAGTCATCTTTTTTCTGGAGCTGAAATGAAGCGGGAAAAGGGGGGTAACCCTCTTTGAATACTTTGCAGGTCTCTCCTTTAGTCTGCTTCTCTTTACACCTGCAAAACTGCATTATTTTTACCAGGTAATGGTTACATCTAGCTGTGCTGCTCTTGGTTTCTTAAATGGATAAGCAAGATATTTCAGCCTCTACACATTTCAATGTCTTTCTTAAAAAGCCCACCAAGCAGGTCCTTTCACCTCTTGGTCTGTTTCATGCTCCAGTTCACATGGTGGTGTATTAGGGGAGAATTGGGTCTCTGCATGCCACAAGTCTTATTAGGACCAAACCAGCAGGTGGTAGAATGAGGTGTGAATGTATGTGTGCGAGATTGCCATTCAGCTTTTTAACCTGGCTAAAATGAAATTGAATGATATAGTTCTGAACTTCCTCTCTTTCTCAGGAGGAAGAAATGCCCGATGTAGAAATTGACATTGATGACCTTCTTGATGCTGCTAATGAAGAGGAGAGAGCACTCAAATTACAAGTTAGTTTGATTTTACCAACTTGGGGCAGCAATTAAGATACATGGGCAACCTATGGTAATTAGCTCTTCACTGTCTGAATCGCAAACCTAGAATAATTTTCTGTGCAGAGTTATTGGGGTAGGTGTGGAGGTTACTGCTGCAGTGTAGAATAGTCTTTTACCTCAATCCCATTCTAGGTATAACTTGGGAGAAATGAAAGATAAACCCTTAATTGTGGAGTAAAGTAATATGAATCCAGGCATTGATTGCAGTAGGCAGAACTTGTTTACCTATTTCCCCTAGACTATGAAATACTGACATAGAAAAGATGTCTATTCCCCAGCAAATGTGGTGGTTACTCTGAAAGTGTCCAATCCTTAGATGCAAGAAGGATGAAGGAAGACTGCCCTTATTAAAACAACTGATGCTCTTATTTTATTTCTAGGAAGCGCTTGTAGATTGCTACAAACCCACAGAGGTAAGCCAATCTTATACTGTTTTAAATTTAAGAACATGATGATAGTTTAGTGTGTACAAATCAGCTTGTCTTACCCAAATGAATAAACTTGCACAGATAGCCATAATCTAGATCCATGTTAATGGAGTTATTTGAATACTTTGCCATTATACTTTTGACTAGATAGTTGGATCTCAAATTGTGTTAAGCCACACTGCCCAGTGATCTGCCTCTCTGGTACTCCTCTGCCATGTTCCAAATCCTTATTAACCCAGGCAGCTTCCCATGTGGCTGTGAGGAGCACTGGGGTTCTTCCTGCAACAAACACATGCTGGGCAGACATTGCACACATATTTAAAATGTGTGTGTATGCTCATCACTGTAGTTGCATGGGGAACCTGAATAGATATTCCATACATGTGTGCAGTGTTGGTCCATGTCAACATGTGTTTAATATCTACATGTTATCTGTTTGTTAAAAGCAACAGTAGTAGACTACTGATGGTCTTCCTGCAACAATCCTCTGTTGCAGTTTCTAAGTACAAATATTTGCTTCAATATCACCTGTCCTTTAACTGATCCTTTGTAAGAGTAAAGGGTAAGGGGATGAATAGAATTTGATGAATAGCACATAGAATTTTCCTAGTTGTTCCTTGTTTAAGGCAACTGTAAATTGAGCATGAGCCTTTTGTTGAATGTTATGAAATCTACCACCTGAAAAATTATGACAAACAGAACAATCAATGTGGAATGAAAAATTAACTGTTGTGGAAGGGCCATAGCTCAGTCATGAAGCTCGTGTTGTGCATCCTTCAGTTTCAATCCCTGGCATCTCCAGGTAAGGCTGGAAAAATCTCCTGCCTGAATTCCTGGTGAACTAATCAGCATAGTCAATATTGAGTTAGATGGGTCAGTGATCCAAATTATTATATAGCAGCTTCCTGTGTTTAGTAACTTGCAAGTGTGTTGTGCAGCTGCACATAGCATCACAGTGATGTGTTTCAGTGTCTTCTGTGTATTGTAAAATAAGGGCATTTGAGACACCAGCTTTTATACTGTGCTAAACAAGCATACTGTATATACTTGTCAGGTTGTTCACTGCTTCCATGATTCCTTTGTTGCTTTCTACAACAGAGGGACAGAGGGAGAAAGAGTCTCTCTCTCTCTCTCTCTCTCTCTCTCTCTCTCTCTCTCTCTCTCTCTCTCCAGTAGTTAGTCATCTGTAAGAAATGAATGACACAATGTTTTGATGTGGCTGCCTTATCTTAAAAGTAAGCTTGTTTAGTGGATGCCAGCAGCTAAAAATACTTTTCTGGGCATGTGGCATCAACCTGGGAAAACACATACTTTGCAAGCAGCAGGGAAAATCTCTGACCTTCCGTGTGTATGTGAGCAGATTGAGTCAGACTGAAACAGCCAATCTTTCAAACTATTGGAGTATTGCACTAAACTTTATGAACAACTGTACCAGGCACTTGGTGCTGCTGAGAACCGCATGTGACTTGAGAACTCCTAATGTGAACCCCAGTCACAGCTTGCCGGTGGAAATTCTGGAGATGTGCAGAAGCCACATAAATCTGTTGCCTAGAAAGAGGCACTCTGGCTTTACAAGCCTCTAGGAAATGTTTGGGTATTGTAAATGACTAATGCCTCTGTACTATTAATACACACACTGTCCTTTTCCCAGTAAGCAGGCTAGAAATAGAACTCTCTTGAAACTTCACAGCAAAGCAGAGAGTGTTTAGTGATGCAGGTGCCATTCATGTTTGAGCAGGAGATGTATACAGTAGTCTTTTGATTTATTCAGATGGAACTCCAAATGGGGGACATAAGCTGGCTCCTTTAGAAGTCAGTGTTCATGTTTCAAAATGCATCTCCACAGCAGGAATATATGGAGATGGCTAGAAACTTAGTGAATGTTCCCTGCTGGCAGGTGGGAGGGAAGCGTGTGTGTGTGTGTGTGAATGGGATCAATTTCCCTCTGCCACCATTGTGATTGAGAGAAAGGGAGTGGGGAGGAGGCATTAGGTCTGGGCAAAGTATGCCCTTTGGTTGTCACTAGGGGAGAGGTTCCCATCTTCTGCCACTGACAGTCTTTTTCTGGGTTCCCGCTTGTATAGACTCTTACTGGCAAATGTGCTCAATCCAGATCACTGGGATTTTGAAAACAGCCTTTTGTTAAAACATGCATTCAGGAGTCCATGGCCTAGTCTTGCTTTGAATGTTGTGTTAGAATGAATGCGTGGGTAGGGGTTGCACTTTCTTGGTGATTTTTCTAATGACACGTTTCCCCCAATTCTTTCTTTTTGTAGGATTTTATCAAAGAACTGCTAACTCGGATAAGAGGGATGAGAAAATTGAGCCCTCCTCAGAAGAAGAGTATATAACTGGAAGCAGAGCCCTCTTGAGAGATGTGGCTGCTAAACTGGGACTTTCGATAGATCAACTTCTAGTTCGGTCTTTATGAGCAATTTATTATTACTTTTTGGTTGAGTTCTGACATTTTAATGAATTTGACGACTTCTGTTTTTAAGGCTTTTTTTAAAGTGTCAGTTGTTTTTTTTTATCATGGATATCAACATTATGGATGCTGCTTTTACTACCTGAGGATGCTCAAAGTAGTTGGGGAAACGCCAAATTTAGAGAGACTTCCGCTGTCCCAGACAGTAATCCTACCTGACGAATTCTGTATAGAACTACTAGGGAGTGCTCTTCCTTTGCGACCAGTTGGGTTGTTTCATTAAGTTGTGCACCAGACTCATGGATGTTAAGGTTCTTGTGCTTATGTACATAAATTATCGAGTGAGTGTTATGTTTTGCTTCACATGGTTGGAAGGGAAATGTGGTCTAGTTAACAATTTAAACGAAAGTTGTAGCAGATGTGATGTTGGGGGTGGGGGAGGGAGGCAATTTGTTAAAAGCCAATGCTGCCACTGTTTCTAAATGCATTTAAAGCATTGGGGTGAATAGACTAATTCACAAAGCAACATATGAGCAAGCTAGGGGGTTTCAAGGGCTTAATTTTGTAGA
This sequence comes from Podarcis muralis, assembly GCF_964188315.1. Lineage (NCBI taxonomy): Eukaryota > Metazoa > Chordata > Lepidosauria > Squamata > Lacertidae > Podarcis > Podarcis muralis. The sequence continues at coordinate 56,534,625 of NC_135657.1, read as the reverse complement.
CTTTGAACTTATTTTATTGACTTTTGATGCTTAGCCAGATCATCTCCTCTTCACCTCATGGTCTGTTAGGATTGTGTTAACCTACTGCCTAAGGGTCTGATGCAACAGCGAGGGAGGGGTTGATGCCATTTGAAGGTTTCCAGATGAGGAAATGCAGATGAAACCAAACAAAACCATGTAATATTGGCCCAATGCAGTTTCTTCCCGCCCTCCCTTCTTGTGACAAGAATATTAGACTGATTCTCCAACTTTGGCATCATACTTGGTAGGTTGTGTGGGTGGTACTGGTTCTTAGTTGTGAAAGCCGGAATCCCTAACACTTCAGGAAAACATTCTAAATGTTTCACAAGCTACCATCTGCTGGTAGATGCTAGTCTGGCATTTTATATCAAGGGTGCTCTGAACATAATATTATTTTTTAAAAGAAGAAATACATGTTTGTGGACTTTATGTATACTGGCAAGCTTTTTAAAATGTATTTAATTTTGTAATGTTTTATCAATGACTTTATTTACCAGATATTTACTCAAATAAATGCAACAAATTGGGGCTTCGTTTTATGTGTATTTTAACCATTAGCAGAAGTGAAAGGTGTTCTTACTTTGCCAACCTGTTTTGAGTACAGAAGCAACCTGATAAAGTTGTGTTAACTCAAGTTTCCTTACAGCATTCCATTGAAAGAAACTATTGACCAACTTATTTTAAGGCGAAAGACTCCACTGTGCCCAGGAAAGGTGTGAAGAATGGATCTTAATTGCTTTTTAATGTATAGCGTTGCATTTTGCTTCAGATTTAATTTTGAAGATTTTAAAAAATGGCATATGCCTATCACAAAGGAAATATGCCAGTACGTTTAGTACATTATAAATAGCTTACATGGTCATAATTGACGCACAGGGCAACAAGATGTCATACATTTTAAAGGAATGATTGCTACCTCATGCCACATGTATTTCTCTATAGTAGTCCTCTTAAAGTGTGCATTGAGGGCCTGGGATATATGTGCAGCCCCTTATCTTCCATGTTGAGACACCTACATGGTTATGGCTCCTCCACACATCATTTTATTGTGCCTTCATGATGAGTTGAGCTCATGATGGTGTTGGGCCTGTTCTACACGATCCTAATTTCAATACTGTTTATGCCTGCTGAAGATTGAGAGCAGTGATGCTGCTTTCTTTGCAGTCAGTGCATGTTCCATTGCTTCCTGCTGAAATCCTGTGACTCTTTATACCACAAATATTCTGGTTTTTGTCCCACTTCTGTTGTGCTACAGTCAAATAAATTATTTATTGTTGCTGTCAATGACAAGCACCAAGGAAACAAAATAAAAAGCAGATAGAACACAGTCTTAAAATGTGGAATAATAGAGTAAAAGATGATAAAATAAAAGAATGAGGTAAATAAGAAGAACAGCATAGAGTGGAATAAATAGGTATCAACAACTTAAAAGATGTAATCATGTCATGAACTCCAAAGAGGAAGATTACAAAGTGGGATCAGTTCACACTGCGAGTGATAGATGCATTTTGAACCAAAAGGAGTAGAAGGACATGGAATGCATCTGCTCATCCTGCTAGATTTGATAAGAAAGGTTCAATAAAGATTTAAGTTGGATTATGACAAAAGGAAGAGGACATGGGTCACTGACTTGACCTGTGTCAAGTCTCGGGGGCAATTGCCTTCATGATAGGGTTTTTTTTAACGTATCTTCCTTCCAGGACTGCTGGGGAGAATGCATTTAAATGTGCCAGCATGAAGCCTTGGCAATGCTTTTGGACTGAGTACGGAAAGATGGCTGATTTGCTGGACTTGGAGTGCTCTGGCAGAGGAACGAGAGAGCCTAAAGAGAATCTATATAGCTGGAGTTTTTTTTTTTTGTTTTTTTTTTGAGGAAGGCATGTTTCCATACAGCCTGAAAGCCATCCTGAATAGTCAACCCTAACCCCTTCATACAGCAATAATGTAATGACACTGGGGAAGTATCACAGAACTAATAAAATGGAAAGATGGTCTAGTATAAATCTACCACAAATGTCCTATTATTGCATCAATGACATGTTGCTGAAAACAAGGCAGCACAGTCTGGAGAGGCCCTTAGACAGTATATAAAACCTGCAGAGTAAAATGAACCTTTCTTTTTCAGTACATATTCATTATCTGAACTTGATAATTTCACTAAATGTTAGAATTGGACCCTGAACTGAATGGGATGGGGTGGGGAATTAAATATGACATTCTCACGGTCTAAAGGGGTTCTTAAAAGTTAAACATATATGCACACACACTTTCACATATTGGTTGCTTGCAAGCTGAAATTAAAGGGGTGGTAAACACTAAGTGGGACATGGATGGCGCTGTGGTTTAAACCACAGAGCCTAGGGCTTGCCGATCAGAAGGTCAGCGGTTTGAATCCCCGCCCGCGATGGGGTGAGCTCCTGTTGCTCAGTCCCTGCTCCTGCCAACCTAGCAGTTCGAAAGCACGTCAAAGTGCAAGTAGATAAATAGGTACCGCTCTGGCGGGAAGGTAAACAGTGTTTCCGTGCACTGCTCTGGTTCGCCAGAAGCGGCTTAGTCATGCTGGCCACATGGCCTGGAAGTTGTCTGTGGACAAACGCCGGCTCCCATGGCCTATAGAGCAAGATGACAATAAAGATATTATTATTATTATTATTATTATTATTATTATTATTATTATTATTATTATTATTAAAAGATGAGCGCCACGACCCCAGAGTCTTCTGCGACTGGACCCTAACGGTCCGGGGTACCTTTACCTTTTTAAACACTAAGTATTTTTATTATTTGCAACTCCTAACATGTATGTAGGAGGATAATTTATTATTATTACAATTAAATCTCTCCTTTCCGGATGAAAGGGACATTAAACTACCTAACAACAACAAGTTGCAGGACCTCTGTAACTGAGAACAGGTTTGGTTGTCTCTTCCTTCTGTTCATGTTCAGAACATTGTAGTTCTTTATCACATGAGAGTAAAAGTAGAAGGGCAAAGTTTGGATTACCACTCCCAGGCTCACTTCCAGTCAACCTGTTTTGAATATTATTATTTTCTTGTAGGGAGGTTGTGTAATGTTGCATCATTCATTATCCCACACTTTCCAGGGTGTTTTCACATATCTTTCCTCACAGCAAAATATCCACCGGGGGGTGGGGTGGGGAGTTGGCTTGTTGTAGAAGAGCATCAAGTCAGCTTTCATTGCGTTTGCATTCAATCTGAAAATAGCACCACACTAGAAGCCCACTAAGTCAGTCTGGACTGGAAATAGAATCTTCAAAAAGATTATTACGACTGAACAATGGATGGAAAGAGGGAAATCTAGTCTCCCCCAGCCCATAGTGATGGCAGCTAAACAAAGTGTCTTAAGTAGCTTTCCGGTTCATTAAGTAATTTGGGTCTTTTAAAAATGGAAGCCAGACAGTAAGGCAACCCACTGTTCATCATATGAAAATATAACAAGTTTTCTTACATCTGAATAATTTGTTAATACTTGGCAGTAAAAAAAAAAAAACATTGACAATTAGATAGGGATCTTCACTTGTTCTTCAACTCTGAAATTGTCACATAGCACAACATTAAGCTTTACCTAAAATGTATTTTTTTTAAACACCCCCCCCCCCCCCAGTTTCCTGGAAGTTAACCAAGTTGGTGCTATATGCTCTGAATTGCACAGCAGAGTGGTTGCTGAAAATGGCATCCTTTAAGAAACTCATTTCAGAAAAGTTTCCCACCACCCACCCACTGGAAACATGAGAAGCTCTGAGCTAAAAAGCAGTATCTGTTTGCCTTCAGTCTCATGCGTGAGCATAAAACAGTTAGTGTTGTGGCTTGCACTCCTACAGATTACACATGCTGAAAATTCCTTTGTCCCTTTACAATGTATCTGAGAGCGGAACTGAATTTTAAATCATTTCTTGGCTGGTTTTGCTTCTGGGACTGAAGCGGCTAGATTCTTCCCCTCTGAGTAGCGGTGTAACGTCAGTGATCTAACAGAATTACTTCTGATGTTTTTGTAAGATGAGAATTGGACCCATTGAGTTGAGATCTCATTGTGATTCACCTCTTTTATGCTGTGTGGGTGTTCCTCTAGCAATGGAGTGACATTTCAATAGCGCACCGTGAACTAAAACAGCAAGAAACCAGATCTCCAGCCTAGGCTCTTTAGGTGGGGAAAGTAGCATGAAGAGAGTCGTGTTTGGCCACAGTATAATTTCATTTACCTTCAGAAATTGGGAGTGCCATTAAACCTAATCTTTTCCAGGAATGAACGTGCATGCTCTCAAGCCCATTTCTGGCATTTTCTTTTAAAATAGGACTGGAGGAGAAGAAGCCAGCAGGAGGATTTTGAGTACACATTATTGATCTCCACTTGTTGAGACTTTGGCTTGGATGGGTGGGTTTCAGAGTGAGGCTGAAGTGATTCTAGCTTTCATACTTCTTCCACTTCAGTCATTGTTTGTATTCCACTCTCAGACCCAGGGGAATTAATCAGTACACAATATGAACAAAATACGGGTTAACTGAGTGTGGATGAGCCCTTAATTCCAGTGTCCTCCCTGCAGAAGAGGTGGGGACTTGTAAAAGCCAATAGGCCATTTTTTAAATTTATTTTTTAACAATCCACCTCTTTTAAGCAGACCCAGAATTTACAAAATGGGGTGATTATTATGAGAATTTCAGACCAAGAGCTATCAAACTATGCTGTGAACCACACTGAGATCTTTGGATGAAGGGTGGTATACAGATTTAATAAATAATAATAACTATAGCATGGCGTTTCCCAGGAAAGTGCTATACATTTGGGAGGTACGATTTCTATGATACGTAAGTTACTTTCATCCCAACAGCAAAAGTTTAGCATTGTAGTCACAAAAACTCCAGTGGTAGCCATCAAACTCAAAAGGAAGCTGGGAGCATCTGGGAGCTTAGGCCTGCAGCAGCTTTCCTCCCTCCTTCCATGGTGGCTGGCTGGTTTTAGAAGAGGTCATAGAATAGATGCTCAGTCCTTCTTTTAATGTCTTGTGTTGCGATTGCCGTCCCAGTTGAGATTATTACATGCCCAGCAGGGAGCTGCGCAAGGAAGAGAAGAGACAGAGGGTTGGGAGGTTTAGAAATGAAGGTTGAAGGTTGGACTGAAGGCTAAATTTAGAAAGAGACTTGAGTTGACATTCAAGAGAGTGGCTTGAGTCATCTGTGTCCTGGAGATGGGGATCCAACATTGATTCTGGCATGCTATATTCTGGCCCCACCATTGTGAGACCAATTTTAGACTGGCAAATGGCATCAGGTGAAGTGTGCAGCTGCTTGCTTGTTCCAGTCTCAACATGCCAGCCTTTTTCTCCTGTTTGCACACAAAGTTAAAATGGTAAGAATTTTAAGAAAAGGCTAAAAAATGTTTAGCCTTTTACCATAAATACTGCTATCTGAATTGCCAGTCTTCAAATTGAGGTCTGATGTGTAGTGGCTACAAACGAAATGAAACACAATGCTGCCTGTAGAAGCAGGCTAAATCTGTAGCAATGTCCAATTTATTACTGTTAGAGGGCCTGGCTTGGGTTAAGCGTAGGATTCCATTAGTCTATGTCTGATTAGGGAGGAAATGGCCTTCTTAAACCTTCCACTTTGTGCACTGGCTGTGGAAACAGGGCTGAGCACACTGTTCTTTAAGCAAGTCAAGCTCCTGTGTTGAAATCATTCTAATTCTTTGCCAGCAATAGCTGGGTTTTGCTACTGTCTATATTTGTATTAAGCACCAAAGAGTGATAAGCCCTGCCATGTTTAATATGAATTTCAACAAGGACCCATGAACCACTTTTTCACTTAATTAAATAGAAGTTAAATCACGTTCAGGGACTGTAAACAGCCTTGCCATTCTCTGACTTGTGGACAGAAGAATCAATGGAACTTTTCCTCGCTGGGAACTCCTTAAGAATTGGATGCAGGCCTTGTTGAAAGGCATCTTCCAGTTCCTGGTGCTGGCAAACTCTTTAAGAGCTGCTCAAGGCAAGATTTATGCTGTTGCTGATCACTTCCTGTTTGTAACTATGCTGTACTGGCTTGAAAGCCCACGGAAAGTTCTGTAAGCTTGCAAGATTCATGTCTTAAAATGACAAAAGACCTTCTCCTGGTTGCCATAACAACAGTTTACTGGACCAGTGAATGTGTATAATGCTGCAGTCCTTAAGATGTCATTTTTTTAAATCAAGTGCTCTCTCTTTGTCCTCAGCTGTGCTCCTGGCATGGGCGTGAATCAGTTGTATTGACTTGCTTTCTGGCCGTAGTGTCTGTGCATAGAGCTTAATCCCAACTCTCTCCTCTTTCAGGCTAGGTCTTCTGTTGTTGGAACAAAGAAAAGTTTATGTTGAGAGCAAGCTGATTTGTCTCTTAGATGCATGGAATACTAGATCTTTGTGGAGGTAGAAGATCAATCTAATGGCTTTAACAGAATGGAGCAACACAGGGTAGTTGCTTTTCAAAAGTTGCAAGAGGAAGATATGAGCAGTGTTTTTTTCTGGGGGGACGCAGGGGTTCACATACCCCTAAACATTTTCTGAATCTAAGTTTGGCCTCATTGAGGGGCACTATTTCAATATGAGTAGGAAAATGAGAGTACTCCTAAACATTTTTTTCCAGAAAAAAAGCACTGGATACAAGCATGCAGGTTTTGGATCATCCTAACCACTTTGCTGTGGGACGTGGGTGGTGCTGTAGTGTAAACCACAGCGCCTAAAGCTTGCCGATCGGAAGGTCGACGGTTCGAATCCCCGCGACGGGGTGAGCTCCCGTTGCTCAGTCCCAGCTCCTGCCCACCTAACAGTCTGAAAGCACGTCAAAGTGCAAGTAGATAAATAGGTACTGCTCTGGCGGGAAGGTAAACTATGTTTCCGTGTGCTGCTCTGGTTCGCCAGAAGCGGCTTAGTCATGCTGGCCACATGACCCAGAAAAACTGTCTCCGGACAAACGTTGGCTCCCTCGGCCAGTAAATCGAGATGAGCACCACGACCCCAGAGTTGTTCGTGACTGGACTTAATTGTCAGGGGTCCTTTACCTTTTTAACCACTTTGCTGAATTACTCCTTTGTTCCTGTGTCAAGGCTGCAACTGGCAGCCAATTAAGTCAAAGGAATGATTTCACTCTCCTGTGTGAAGTTTTTACCAGGATGTTAGACAATAAGCTCATTTCAGAGTGCAGATTTTCAGGACCCTTTGAGGGGTTGAGGAGAAAAAAGAAGTTTGCAGCCTTTAACAGCTTTGAGGGGTTTTTTTGCAACAGAGTTTCAAATGGTTAACTCCCCCCCCCCCCTTGAGCCACAAAATAAGTGGTTCTGTAATTATCAGGGTTACAGAACACACCCTAATCTACATATGAGCAGGGTGTTTTTTCTGTCCCCCCCCTCCTTCATTTCCTAACTTTTTATAGTTCTTTCATGTACCAAAAGCTAACCAACCATGTTCACATTTAACAATATAAAATCTAGTTAGGTTTGTTTAAAAAAAAAAAGTCACAAACTGAGGACTGCTGATGACTTTGTACTGTACAGACATTGGGAATAAATAAATTACGCCTGGGTTTAGTTTTCTTCATTGTGTTTGTGTGCTTGAAGTGATGTGGTTTTTATGCTGAAAATGCTGAATTTCTCACTTGGCTGTTTTGCAAGAAAAACAAAAACAAAGATTGAGTTACCACACTGTCCCCTGAGTTCAGTTTCTACACTAAAATATATGATCCCTGCGAGTGCCAGAACTTATTGGTGGACTGACAGAATCACCTTTTTGCAAAGTTTCAAAGGAAATGCCATCAAGGAATACCTTTCAGCTGGATGCAATTGGATGTCGGAGCTGAAGAAAGAAGGCTCGTTTTGCATTCCCCAGCCGGTTTCTCTCAATCCAGTATTATACACCTAATTTCATATTATGTTATTGATTTGGGTGAAGGAGCAGTGACCCCCCGGGCCGCTTGAGTAGGATTTCTTTCCTGGTCCCTGTTCTGCTACTGGACTTGAGGAGAATTTTAAGAGTGCATTCCTTGAGGATAAAAAAAAATGGCTTCACCTAGCACTAAGAGAAACATACTTGCCATGGGTTCAAACAGGTGTATATCGCATTCACATTTTACTCAGGTGGGTACAAGCAGTGGCATAGCATGGGGGGTGCAGGGGGGGCCGGCCACACCGGGCGCAACATCTGGGGTTAGGGCAAATCCACGGGTTAGGGGGCGCAAATCCACGGGTTAGGGGGCGCAAATTACTTGCCTTGCCCCGGGTGCTGACAACCCACGCTACGCCACTGGGTACAAGTAATGGTTGTAAATATGAAAATTGGGAAAGTACCATTTAATTACATTTTAAAATGCACTATGAATTGTAGACTAAAATTACTACCACTGTTTAGTTAGTATATCCTTGCTCTTGCAATAATATGTACCTGTCCAATATTTATCAATACTTGCATGCTCTGTTCTTTTCCCATGTGAATTAAGTCAATACAATGCATAGCAATATTGTATAACCTAACAGCTCTGATAAATTCTACTGTTGGCACTATATGTGTGTGAGAGAGAGGGGGCAGGGGGAGAGAGAGAATAGTGTAGTGTAATGTATTTCTGAGTGATAAGTGTAGTAAAGGTCTAGAACTATGTAACATTCAGCTGAATGCTGCTTGAACAAAGGACATATGTGAGAGAGATGTACCGTACTTGCTGCTGAGGCACCATGTACGCAGCAGATGGAAGCAGAAGTGCAGCTTTCTGTATGAAGTCTAAAGGCCTCAAAGGAACTCTTCATCTTCATGAGGCAGTATTTGTTTTGCGAAGACAAAATTGATGTGAATCTAGATGTGGGGGGACCCATTTCATCAAAATGTACTATGTGAAACGGCAACTCTGCAGAGAAGAGACTGAATAAAAGATATGTTGGGGAACAAAATTGTAAGTGGGTGCAATAAATTGTTTGTTCCATTGGTGGTGTGCTTTGTTTCCATTGCAGCAGAAGAAAACTGTAATTGTGAAGTGCTGCATAAGATTCAGAACTGATAAAACAGTACTGGCTTAATCCTATTTCCAGCTGGCTGCTTGCTGGATCCTGTCAGATGATTTTTGTCCAGCTGACTGACTTTATTGAAAGCCACACGGTTGTCAAACTAAACCATTCTCTTCACCCTCCTTTTTCTCCCCTTTCAGATAATTCTTTTTAGTGTAAAAGTCAAAACATAAACCGTAAGAATGCAATGGTGATTATGTGATCATCACAAACATAGCATGCAAGAGAAACATTGTGTGTTTTTGTGTGTGTTGCAAGTAGCAAAATCCTTCCTGATGTGCTGCAAAGAGAGAGGCATTCGTGCTTTTGCAGAAAGACTCCCCCACCCCATGATAAAGTTGCTGTACTCAGTGACCAACCCACATGCCAAACAAAATGCCAGAACAGCCTCAGGGGAGTCCTGTGTTTTACTATGCATGTTTCACATACTGGTGGCTGCTTTAGATGAATCTACATGCTATGCATATCAAAAGGCAATTACTCCTCCATGACGCTTGCATTTGACCTTAATGCAGGAGCTCTGATCCGGGGCTCACATTTGGTGCCAAATTTTGCTGCTGTTGTTTAGTCGTTTAGTCGTGTCCGACTCTTCGTGACCCCATGGACCAGAGCACGCCAGGCACTCCTGTCTTCCACTGCCTCCCGCAGTTTGATCAAACTCATGCTGGTAGCTTCGAGAACACTGTCCAACCATCTTGTCCTCCTTGTCCCCTTCTCCTTGTGCCCTCCATCTTTCCCAACATCAGGGTCTTTTCCAGGGAGTCTTCTCTTCTCATGGGGTGGCCAAAGTATTGGAGCCTCAGCTTCACGATCTGGCCTTCCAGTGAGCACTCTGGGCTGATTTCCTTAAGAAGGGATAGGTTTGATCTTCTTGCAGTCCATGGGACTCTCAAGAGTCTCCTCCAGCACCATAATTCAAAAGCATCAATTCTTCAGCGATCAGCCTTCTTTATGGTCCAACTCTCACTTCCATACATCACTACTGGGAAAACCATGGCTTTAAGGGAAGTCTTGGTTGATTGGCTGCTTTTTGAAACCTTCCCCTTCCCAGCTGCCTGCTGCTATTGAACTAGAACTTCCCTTCTGGCAATAAAGTATTTTTACAAAGTGAACTTTATTCTAGAAACAGTCCTCCAGCCCTGCCCATGTGAGATAACTACCTTGGTTATATAAATTGTATCTCTTTCTCCCTCCCCATCATGAAGAAAATATCCTTGATATTCTTTGAATCTATGGCGTCCATTATCAAGTGTGTGTGTCTGTGTTAGGAGGCTTTGTAGAAGCCTAGAATTGTGGGGTGTGCATATCAATAGCAGTTATACAAAAATAAAAAGCCATATATTATATGCAAGGCTATTCACATTTTAAACATATATATGTGTGTGTGTGTGTGTGTGTGTGTGGTTTTCAAAAATAAGGAAAGAAAAAAGAAAAACTAAAAAGAAAAAAGTTACATCAAAGTATCATACACATTCACATATTGAGATTGCTCTGAATCTCCTGACTCCCCCCACCCATCCCATCCATGGGCCCTTACTTCTATTTTCATATGCATAACAATACTTCTCCAAAGTTTTCATCATCCTAAATTATCTGTAATTTCTACTGCATTACAAGTCCATTTAAAATCCTGCTAATGTTTTAACCTGTTTACAATGATTCTGTATATATATTATAAACATTTCCAATTCTTTTTAAAATTTCTTGTATTGGTTCCTGAGCTTCCCAGTTAATTTTGCCATTTCAGGATAGTGCATCAACTTGATCTGCCAATCTTCTTTGGTCAGGGCTGTCTCTTCCTTTCATCTCTTGGCTAGCAGCATCTGGGCGGCTGTTGCAGCATACATAAACAGTTTCTTCTTATCTTTTGGAATCTTGGTACCTATAATTCCTAATAAAAAGGCTTCTTTTTTTAAACAAAAATTAGTTTGAACATTTTTTTCATTTCATTACATATCATTTCCCAGAATTTTTTTATTACATTACAGTTCCACCACATGTGATAAAAGGTGCCCAGGCTATTCACATTCTTTGGCTTAAAAATCCAAGTTGTCTACATAAAAATACGAGTGTCATAAAGTAAATATAACTGGAAGTTATACTTTATATACTTTAAATTATACTTTAACTTACAGCACCTTGTACAACTTTCTATATACTTTATCCTTCCCTGGTCCTGCTGCTCCTGCACTACCCAGGACTAAGCTATTGTACGGCTTAGCGCAACATCTGAACCTGGGCTTGTGGCTTGTCGCCCCCCAGACAAACCATAAGCAGCAGAATGAAACTAGCCCATGGTGTGTCTGGAAGAAAAGGAGGCATGCTCCTGGATTTGTAGGTAACACTAAGCCAAACCATGCCTTAGCCCTGGATAGCAGAGCAGCAGCAGGACCAGGCGAGGAGCACAGTGGTCATGATCTTCATTCTGAGAACCCACACATTTGCTTGGTTGCGCTCAACCATTGTTTGGCTTAGCATTACAGTGGTACTTCGGGTTAAGTACTTAATTCGTTCTGGAGGACCGTTCTTAACCTGAAACTGTTCTTAACCTGAAGCACCACTTTAGCTAATGGGGCCTCCTGCTGCCGCCATGCTGCCAGAGCATGATTTCTGTTCTCATCCTGAAGCAAAGTTCTTAACCTGAAGCACTATTTCTGGGTTAACAGAGTCTGTAACCTGAAGCATATGTAACCCGAGGTACCACTGTACACACATGAATGACATTTAACAAAATGCATATACTCAACTTCAAAATTGCTATTTGCTACATGTGGATTTTTTTGGGGGGGGGGATGAATGCTTAGGGGAGAAGTAAGGATAGTGGAGAGGTTATAATGGGTAGAGGATACATGGACAGCGGAGTAAAAGCTGAAGGAACAAGAGACCTCCCAGAAAGTTCAGCACCAATGGCTCTGAGCACTTTCTGTGCTAATCCATATCCAAGCATCTCTGCAGGCACGATAGACATTTCTCTCTTAATCTATCGGATTACTTAATAGTCTATTATGCCTCCATCTTGCAATATTTTTAGACCTGCTGTTGGCCCTTTGCCACCCCTTACTTGCATGCTACTCAGGCCCCTTCCATGACAGCTGCCAGGTTTGTCTACATATGTGAGTGGTACAAAGAGTGTACTTGGCACCGAGAGCTGCAAATAAACGCAGAAGCTGGGCAGGTTCTGGAAAGCTGAACCAGAGAGGCCTACGATCTAAATATAATGCAAAGACAACAGGAAGAGACTGGGCTTGAAAATCGGTAGTTGTCCCTCACTTAGAATGGGAGAGCTGAAGTGGCATTATGTTTGGGAACTGAACTATGAAGTATTGTTAGGAAAAGGCAGGTGGTTTGGCTCTAGCCTTGCCACATTCATAATGCAGATGCTTTTGTAGCCAAATGGAGCTGCAGGTAGGGTGGTTGTTTATATATACAGTGGTACCTCAGGTTAAGTACTTAATTCGTTTCGGAGGTCCGTTCTTAACCTGTAACTGTTCTTAACCTGAAGCACCACTTTAGCTAATGGGGCCTCCTGCTGCTGCTGCCCGCTGGAGCCCGATTTCTGTTCTTATCCTGAAGCAAAGTTCTTAACCTGAAGCACTATTTCTGGGTTAGCGGAGTGTGTAACCTGAAGCTTATGTAACCTGAAGCGTATGTAACCCGAGGTACCACTGTAACCCCAAAAATAGAACAAAGGAGAATAGATTTGCATAAAATAGGTTTATGCTAATTTATATATATGGACGCAAATTTAGGGGGGGAAAGACTGTGACCAGGTAATCTATGACAGCATCTTAAAAAGCAGAGACATCACCTTGCCGACAAAGGTCCGTATAGTTAAAGCTGTGGTTTTCCCAGTACTGATGTATGGAAGTGAGAGCTGGACCATAAAGAAGGCTGATCACCAAAGAATTGATGCTTTTGAATTATGGTGCTGGAGGAGACTCTTGAGAGTCCCATGGACTGCAAGAAGATCAAACCTCTCCATTCTGAAGGAAATCAGCCCTGAGTGTTCACTGGAAGGACAGAAGCTGAGGCTCCATTACCTTGGCCACCTCATGAGAAGAGAAGACTCCCTGGAAAAGACCCTGATGTTGGGAAAGATGGAGGGCACAAGGAGAAGGGGGCGACAGAGGACGAGATGGTTGGATAGTGTTCTCGAAGCTACCAGCATGAGTTTTGACCAAACTGCGGGAGGCAGCGGAAGACAGAAGTGCCTGGCGTGCTCTGGTCCATGGGGTCACGAAGAGTCGGACATGACTAAACGACTAAACAACAACCACCACCTATGTTTGCTCAGTTTGCTTCCCAGATGTCGATGGGGAACTTCAAGGCTCCACAGGCAGCTCTGTTTGGTTTCTTAATTCCTCAGCCACATGGGAAGTGGATATTTGCACAGGGCTCTATTCACCCTACTTGGCTTGTACCAGTCAGTGTTGAAGGTGGGTAGGCTCCTCACAAGAGATGTAGCAACACTGCATGCATGATTCTATAATATTTAAGCTACTGGAAATGCATTTTCTTTTCACTTTCTGTATTCATAGCAGGTGTTATTTAAGGTCCAAAGTCGGCTATTGAGGATCAATAAAATGATCAAGGGGAACAAATGGAGGAGTAAGCAAACTTTGCTAACTGAAAAAGTGATACTATTCTAGAACAAAGTTTCTCAGTTCTTAATGACATTCTTTGGACCTTTTAGAATCATGCATCCTTTTCCAGTCTAAAAATATGCTGACTCTATTTCATTGCAGGGGTGCTAAAAAATTTTATTTTGGGGGGTGGGGAAGCTTATGTGCTGGATGAGTGAAATCAAACTAGTGAATAATTATCAGCAGCTGCATTGTGACATGAGCTGAAGCTAAGCAGGTTTGGATTTGTTCAGTTCATGGACATGATGGAAGAAAAATGCCATATAAATATGTATTAAAAAGTGTTTTATTATTGAGTTTTAAATCATTCATTGCCTATATTATGGTACACAATCCTGGAATCTTATTTGATTGAAGGTGGCATAGAAATGTTAAATTAATAATCAATGTGTTAGGAAATGCAATGGAATGTGTGACTTAATGACACAATCCTTTATGTGTCTACTCCTAAGGAATTCAGTGGGACTTCCTCCCTATAAAGAGGGTAAAGGATTTCAACCTAATTCTCCATATAGACAACAGCTACTCTCAGTAGAGGCTCCTTCCAGCTCGCTCACTCCCAGTGTTGGGTCCCTGAAACATTTGTCCAGCTGGGACCACTTCTAACCTATGTCCCAGGGATGCCATCTCGCCCTCAGGATTGTGGGTGCCTGCCGCCGCACGCAAACATACAACATCACATGCTCATGCCTGAACATAGTGCATGTGATGTCACCAGGGCTGGATTTAGGTTTGATGAGGCCCTAAGCTACTGAAGGTAATGGGCCCCTTTATATGCCCAGCTGTCCTTTGTCAACAACAAATTGTTGCTGTTTTTTGTGTTGAATATATGCTATATGCGGGGCCCATTACTTATATCAGGGTTGGCCAACTCCCAAGAGACTGTGATCTACTGTGAGACTCACAGAATTAAAAACTGGCAGTGATCTACTCCCTTTTTGGGGGTTCAGCTACAAGCCTAAGCTCAAGGAGGAAAGAGTTTACTTGCTGAGTAAACTCCGGCTTCCATTCTGCAGATCATGCAACAATGGAGGGCAGGGCCAGATTCTATTTTACCAACGTTAAGGAAAGGGACCCAGCAATTGACCGCAATCTACCAAGACCTCCTGGGGATCTACCAGTAGATCACAATTGACCTGTTGGACATCCCTGACTTACATCATAGGAGCCTACACAACACAAAACACTGTTGCTGTAGGCCTATGTAGGTTTTATTTTATTTTGTTTGTTTTTATCTTATATTTTGGAAATGTGCATCCATTTTTTTCCCTTTAAATTTTTTGGGGGCCTCCCAAGAAAGTGGGACCCTAAGCCATAGCTTGTTTAGCTTATACATAAATCTGGCACTGGATGTCACACGGCCAGTGAGGCACCCTTTTCTCCGGGGAGGAACGTGGACTCAGAGGCAGAGAGACTCTGCCTCCATGCCCAATCCCTACCCTCTAGAAAAGGACGCCTTGCTCGCTGGCTGTGGAGGACGGAGCTGAACTGCTTCTCTCCTGCTGACTTTTTTCCATTGACTTTGTGGGTGCCTGGCCCCCACAATTATCTTATTGTGGGTGCCCAAGCACCCACAGCCCCCTGGAGTTGACTCCTACACTATGTCCTATTCCCATTTTAAAAAGCAAATGGCAGTGGGTTCTCAGTCACAAGCCTCATGACCCTGAAAAGCACTATATTTGCAAAGGAATGTTCTAAAAATCTAGCCAGCGGCACACAAGAGCCTGAATGGAATGCTATTCCCACAACTGCGCACCACCTAATTAAAGACACAATAACATTCTGCCTTTTTTCACCATGTACTAATCCCATTTTGGCTGGAGAGATACTACCACTGAACTGCCCTATGCTATGAACTGGCCTGAGTGAAAGCTGCTTAGCCATTTGGTTTAGACATAGAACAAAAATGAATGAAACCTCTCTCCCCATATCACAATGGTCTGGGTTATTTTTAACTCTTGCAGGAGTGCTGGGCATATAAGGCTAATGCTAACGACAGGAGATGCTTTACATTTCATCTGCCAGCAAGAGAGTTCGGGTTACTGAGCTAAACCGGAATAACAAGCTACTGTGCTAATCCCGCTGTTTCTATTTTAAGATACTAAATGTATTTGACGATCACTATTATCCTGACCCTGCCTACTAACACCTACATACAACAGCCAACACTGACCTAAGGGCTTCTTCCCATCTCCAGGCGCCAGCCAATTTAAATACGATCGCCCAACCACTTTCCCTTCAAAAACAGAAAACAAAACACCCTTGTTCCACACTTGTTAACGTCACTTTTAAAAATCCTTTGTCATTCTTAATAACTTGTATCCCATGTGTATTTTTCACTGGCCTGGCATCTTCCCTTCCATACTCCAAATATTATCTAAATTCTAAAGGTAAAGGGTAAAGGTACCCCTGCCCGTACGGGCCAGTCTTGACAGACTCTAGGGTTGTGCGCCCATCTCACTCAAGAGGCCGGGGGCCAGCGCTGTCCGGAGACAATTCCGGGTCACGTGGCCAGCGTGACATCGCTGCTCTGGCGAGCCAGAGCCGCACACGGAAACGCCGTTTACCTTCCCGCTAGTAAGCGGTCCCTATTTATCTACTAGCACCCGGGAGTGCTTTCGAACTGCTAGGTTGGCAGGCGCTGGGACCGAACAACGGGAGCGCATCCCGCCACGGGGATTCGAACCGCCGACCTTTCGATCGGCAAACCCTAGGCGCTGAGGCTTTTACCCACAGCGCCACCCGCATCCCTATCTAAATTCTACCATTTATTAATTTATAACATTCACCAACTTTAGCAGTTATGGGTGTCCTTGCACACCGAAACTCTGTTACCCCAAATCTGTAACTAAATATCTTCTTTATGCATTTGCTGAATATACGATGGTCTCCTGCATTCATGGAACATGCTTTACACAACTGAATGGGGCTAACATTTTCCTTCAGATTTGAAAAAATGTTCCTATCATCAACATAACGAACTCTCACTACCATAACTCTGCTTGTGGTTATCTTACCTGGCACATTTTTCTGCCTTCCGGACTACAACTCCCATCAGCCCCAGCCAGCACAAGCCTGTCCAAAAACCCAACTCCAAAAAGATCTAGAGAGCACCATGTTGGAGGAAGCTTCCCTAGTGGAAAATTTATGAGATAATATGGCTGCTGCAAAATGTTATCAAATATATTGATGAAAATTCCTAGTTTGAAACTATGGCATGCAGCCTAGGAATTTTCTATGCTTCCTGTGTCAGCAAGAAAGGCTCTGTGGTGATGGCTATATTTGCACATCTGTCCTGGTGAAAGCCTAAAGAATTGGAAGTGTCTTGATTTCTAACAAACTCTAAGGTAACTACAATATGTGGCGCAATTAAAGTCTGTTTTACTATGGAAGCCTCTTGAATAAATGTTCTGTAAAATGTGTCATCCTTCGCTTTTAATGTGAGTTGCTTTTAATGGCCAATGAGTGACTCTCCAACGTTACGAGGTTATTATAGAAATTAGCTGCATACGTTTATGGGGACTCAAGCACATCAGCAGGAGACAGGTAGTTATGAGCAACTGTTACAAACATTTTTATTGCCCCAGATGTCTCTCTAAGTATCTGTAGCAATAACCAGCCATTTATTAATACCTTTAATGAGTTTTTTAAAAGAAAATATTTATTAATACTAATAAAATGTGGCCCATAAAAATAAACCTGAAGAGACATTTATAGAAAATGCAAGCAGTATCTGCCTTTGTCTGCCTTTTTACTGGCAATAAAAAAATGAGTACTCCTAAATTCAGCCTGCAGTTTTTACTTTTATTTCTTCTTTGATACATAATTAAATTACAAAAGGAGCAAAAAGCCTGGTTTTAAAAATAGTCCTGGACCATTGCTGATAAAGTCTCTGCCCTGTATGAGATCAAGGCCCCTCCTTTGAGCTTTACACTACTGGAGACACTCTGCCTCTGTGTGCCAGGTGCTGTATGCAAAAACAGAATGCTGCCCTAGCTGGGCCTGTGGTCTGATCCAACAACGCTGACACAGCAATGCTCTTCTAGTGCCTATGTGGCTATTTAAACCTCATAAGTTCCTTGAGGTGTGAGTGCAAGGGGTTTTGGCCTCAGCTACAAGCCTGGCAGAACCTGGAGGAGATGACTGGAGACACCTGCGGCTTGTCGAAGACACTCCCACCCCGAGAACTTATAAGCAAGCGCTGCCACAGATCACAGCTGATGTAGCAGGCATGCATACCCTCCAACATTTCTCTGATGAAAATAAGGATGTCCCATTCCATAATGATAATTTTACTACAGTCATACCTCAGTTTACAGACGCTTCAGGTTGCGAGTTTTTGGGTTATGGATGCGCCCAAACCTGGAAGTACCAGGTTACTTCCGGGTTTTGGCGCTCGCGCATGTGCATAAGCACTATTTTGCGCTTTGCGCATGTGCAGAAGCGCCAAATCACAACCCGTGCATGCGCAGACACGGGGCTGTGGGTTGCGGATGTTGCAGGTTGCAAACGTGGCTCCCGCACGGATCACATTCGCAACCTGAGTGTCCACTGTATTTATACCCCACAAATCTTACTGGGTTGCCCCAGCCACTCTGGGCAGCTTCCAACATATCTAAAAACATAATAAAACATTGAACATTAAACATTAAACAAGCTTCCCTCTACAAGATTGCCTTCAGACAGCTCGGGGGTCAGATAACTCCATACCCTCCAACATTTCTCCAATGAAAACAGGGACATCCTAAGGAAAACAAGAAGATTCCATGATCAAATCAGAAACCGGGACAATTTCTCTAAATCAGGGACGTCCCTGGAAAATAGGGACACTTGGCGAGTCTGGGCATGATCTTAGTACAAGTTAACATACAACTCCATCATTATATATATAGACAACAATCTAAGCAGGTTTTTTTCTGAGAAGAAACTCAGGGGAACTGAGATGCTTACCTTTTAAAAATTAAATAATAATATTTTATTTTAGTCGGGGGGGGTGAGGCTGGAACAGATATACCCTCAATGCCTGAGCCAAAAATCCATATATATCTGTAATCAATATAGCTGTGGCCATTTTTAATCCAGATCATTGCCCGCTTGACTTTATTAATCACATCTTACCTTTAGCTACACCCTCATGGGGGTCAGGGGCGGCATGGCAGCACTGTGACTGGGCCCACAACAAACAAACATTCGTGGTGAGTTCCCTCACCCTTTTTCCAGAAAAAAAGTGCTGAATTTAAACAGAAATTGATTTGATGCATAGCCTTTACAGGATTTTGTATATTTATTAACTAGGTCCTTCTTGCTCAGCTGACAAAAGTTAAGCAGATACCCTCAAACTAAAAATCTTGAAAAAAAATTATTCATGCTGCTTTCACGATCTTTTGGGGTAGGTTTTCTTTTTGCCACCATGCAATTTGTCAGATAAATAAATGAATATATGTTTAAGATTTCCAAGTCAGCTATAGGAATTCCACTTCTGTTTCATTCCTGCTCCCTGCAGCAACATTCATTCTTTGATGTGACTTAGCTGAGAATTTACTGGCTAGTACACACAGTAGTCTGCTCTCTGCCATACGATTTCAAATTGAAAAATTAAAGATGACTAAATTATACAGTACTTTAATTTCTGAAGAAAATGTTGATAAGAATCCTTTTAAAGCCTTCTTAATACCCTTTCCCCAAGCGGCTGCATGAATTCCAAATATAACTCTTATGCTTTTCCTTCCTTCCGTCATTATTTTCTAATTCTGAAAAGGCTTCCATTTATACTCTTTCCCCACCCATACATCATCTTCTTGTCTTATTCTACCCACCCACCCATAATCTTTCTGGTAACATGACAGCAAGATCACTTCAAATGCTAGAAATATCTTTATCTAAATTGTGCTTTTCTGCTCCAAAATGAAGTATTGGTGTACCTCATTTTTAGGCAGAAACACATTGTATGGATTCTACAAAATATGCTTAAAATAAAAAGAAAGTGGGGTTCCCTCTCCTCCTAATGAAGTAGTGTGTCTGGTCCAAGGACTGTTCATGACCAAAGCAGATGTGGCATTAAATGCATCTTTGCATTTGATATGCAGCTTTTAAAAATATGCAAATAGCACCAGTACTTGTTCATACAGCACATAGTTAAACAATGGAGTTTGCTCATTTAATATGTTGTGGTGGCTGCCAACTTGGATGGCTTTAGAAGAGGATTAGACACATTTGTTGAGGCTTTTATGTTTTTAATTGTTACTTGTAAACTATATTGCCTTTTTTGAAGTGGGGGGAAGTATGTCCTTCCCTTAGTTATAATTTTCCCACCTTTTCAGCTTCTCCAAACACCTCCTGATTTGGGGTAGTTGTTTATGGTGGTGCTGTCAATGTGGCCCTTTTAAATGACTCCTTGTTCCAATTTTCCAAGTGTTGCTGTCTTTGCAGTGGCCCTTCAACTAATGTGTAAATTAATGAACTGACTTGTTGACCAAGTAGCCTTACAGTTTCCAAGCAAGATAATAGTTCTTTTGTTTGGCCATCTTCAACAGGGCCTTGTCTCTATACAATTCATTCCATGAATGGAGCCAGCTGTTTTTGTGTTTGTTTGGTTTTTGCTCACGTGGGAGTTATGTCGGCCATGCCTCCACAGCTTTTTATTTCAGTTTTTTTCTATGAACTATGTGAGCATGCAGGAATATGGGGAAAGCCACCCAAGGCTGTCGATTATGAACTTAATGGAAAAACACACAGCTACTGACAGTGGAAGAAGGAAGGGAATGCCCTTTATCCCAGAATGCGTAGCAAACCAAGTTGCTTATTGGCTGAAATTTGATACTTTACTGCCTCCAGCATCAGAATTCGGGTTGACCTGCATGTGATAAGTCAGGACTGCCAATGTGCAGCCCCTTGTGGGCCACAGAATCTCCTGCCCCTCATCTCACAGAAATTAGAAAGAAGGCTTGACATAGACATTATACTGCAGCCAACAGAAAATGTTATGGTGTATCCTTATTAGGGTGTGTGTAACCCATGATAATTTTGTTGGTTTGTAAATGTGCCCACCAGTCCAAAAATGTTGGTTGCCTCTGTTATAAGTAGCTGTGACTGAAAATGGAAGCCCAGTTCCATCCTTCTCCTTGGTCATATGTAGAACAATTTACCATATCCTGGTATCCTGTGTTTACCCCGTTCCTTTCCTTATCATTGACATCTCTGGTTCCAATGTGTAGAAAGTTTCACAAGTTAAAACCAGCACCTTGAATTGTACATTGGAACAGATCTGAGATATTTTGGAACAAGAAGAGCCTGTTGAATCTGGATAATGGCCCATCCAAGTCAACATCCTGTTCTCACAGTGGCCAACCAGATGCATGTGAGTAGTCTGCAAACAGGACATGTGCACAACAGCTAACTGATGCCTTATAACTCCTTCCAGTCTAAATTATTACTCCTCTCTGGAGTGTGGCTTCATACACACACTCTGGCCTGAATGTGAATTCTTTTAGGCCTCTGTGGCTTCTTGGCTGCTTTATTTGGCAGCTGTTGTGGGGCTTGATGCTTCAGAGGAACTGGGCTCAGGGAAAACCATTTGTGAGGGTCTGAGTTCAGGCTCTGCAAGTTCACAGTGGTCAACCACACATTCAGTAACTGGCTGTGTTCTTCACACAGTGATATGGTGGACAAAGCATTGGCCAACTCCTCCTCCATCTCCCAGCTTCAGTGATGGTCAAGAATGGAGCCATGACACAAGGCTATGCCTCCTGATCAGGGTGAATGGTGAAGCTGCTAGTGGATAAGGAGAGTAAATGAAGAGATGGGAAGGAAGATGGGAAGTTCAGATGACATACTGTATGTTAAATGAATATGAACCATCTCAGGGGTGTCCAAACATTTTTCAAAGAGGGCAAGATTTGATGAAGTGAACATGTGTGAGGGCCAACCAAAGCTTTTTTGGGGATTGAAGTTGTGTAGCGTTTTTAAGGATTTAACCCCAAGACATATACTGCCACGGGGCCCAGATTATGTAGAATTGGATGCCATCAGCATTTAGGTGGTACTGAAAGCCATGGCCACAATGAAGTCTCCCAGGGACATCGTATAGAGGAAGCACAGCAGGCAGCCAAGAACCGAACCCTGAGGCATCCCATCAGTAAGAGTTAAGTAAAAGCTTCCCATGTGGAACTGAGTGATTAAACAGGTAGGAAGAAAATAACAGGACGGATTCACAAGAAGCCTAGGGCAAAAAACAACAACAACAAAAAAAACCAACAACCAGCAAAACAAAGTGATCAACTAAGGAGAGGCTTATGGATTTGGCAGTGAGGCAATTGTTGGTGACTTTGGCAAGGTTAGTTTTAGCAGAGTGCTGAGAGATAGGATGCCAGATTAGAAGGGTTCAAGAGTAAAGAAGAAAATAAAGATGGTGGGAATAAGCAGCACACTCTCCAGGAGTTTGGAGATAAAGAGGAGAAGGGAATGGTTTGCATTTGTTCATGACCCATCACACATCAGAAAGAACTCTCAAATGCTGTGTGGTTTTTAATGAAGGCAGTCACACCTATTCAGCTATGAATCAAGTGTTATGTAGTCCAAGTGGTGTACATGCATTGTCTATATAAGCCCTTGTCTATGGATTATATTACTTCAGGGCTTGCAAGTTCCATTTTTCTTCCCACCTTCTGCAGATGATCACTGATAGTCTGGGTCACTGCTAAAAGTTTTCTTCTGCCCAGGGTCAGTCCCTAATTAGAAAACCACTTAAACCCAGCAGCTGCACAGGAAGCTAATTTCTATTGTATAATAATAATAATAATAATAATAATAACAATAACAATAATAATAATAATAATAATAATAATAATAATAATAATAATAATTTATTACCTGTACCCTTCCCATCTGACTGTGTTGCCCCAGCCACTAAGGGCAGTTGTAGAAATGGCTAGAAATGTTTGTTGATAATATGAAAAGTCTTTAAGATATTGTTAGGGTGGTGGGGAAGCACAGTATGCTATCTTTTAATTGCAAGGGATGAACACACAGATTCTGCAGGGAAAACCGCAGAAGATTAAGCTAAATATTAAAAAATAACATTTACTTTTAAACCTCTTTGAAGCTGTGCAGCACAAGATACATTTCTCTAAGGACACACAATCAGTAGCTAGTAAACTCTCAGTAATATGCAGCTGAGAATGAATTGTGTCTCTTTTTCTTTTAATGTGATACTTAACCCCCCAAATTTTATTTTAAACATGACTATGGCAGGGCCAATCCTACCACTAGGTGGAGCAAGGTAGATGGTTTAGGTAACTGATTTTTGGAGGTGGAGGCCATGAAAAGGCTGCAAATTGTTAATTATTCAAGGTACTCATTGTTGAGTTTTTCCTGCCAGGGAAGGGAAGAGGCATTTGTGCCAAAATAACTGTATGTAGAAGGTTGCTGATCTAAACCAAGGCATCTTCATCAAAGGGTAATGTAAAACAAACCCTGCCTGAGACCCTGAAGTAGAGGCTTCAGATCAGCCTTTCTCAACTCTGGGTCCCCAGCTGTTATTGGACTGCAACTCTCATCATCCCTGGTGATGAGCATGATCAGTGGTCAGGGATGATGGGAGTTGCAGCCCAACAACATCTGGGGACCCAGAGTTGAGAAAGGCTGATATAAACAGTACTGGTCTAGAGATAGTATAATTATATTACACACACACACACACACACACACACACACACTTCCTGTAATATATATATTACCACAAGTAGTTTTGTTTTGTAACTGCTTTTGCTTGATAGGAGCAGCTGCTAGCCTAGTGATGGAGGAGAAATTCAATCCAGTTCATAGTTAAAGGTAAACCTAACTACTTCACACTTTCTGAAGCAATACAAGAACTGAAACAGAGCCATCCTTCAAAATTGTCACATCTCTGAATTTTGCAATGCAGTTGTCTAGCCCAGTGTTTCCCAACCGGTGTTCCGCGGCACACTAGTGTGCCGCGAGACGTTGCCTGGTGTGCCGTGGGAGGGAGGCGGGCGAGTCGGGCGGCGAGAGGCGGGGCGGCGGCGACGAGGATCCGCGTCGAGCCGGGGGCGGCTCCGCGGTGGTGGTGCCGAGGTTTCTCTCTCCATTCTCCCCTCACACACACACACACAGGAAATAACACAGGATCAGCTGACAGGACCCGGCCAATGGGGCGGCGGCGGGGCAGCGCGCGCAAAAGGGAGGAGCGCGAGACAGCGGACGAGGAGGAGGCCGGCATGTCCGGGCAGCAGCAGCAACAACAGCAGCAGCAACTCCCGGCGACGGCTCCTCAAGCCCCGGGCAACCCTACTCCCTCACCGGCCTCGGCCGCCCCCCTGCTCCACCCGCCGCCGCCTCCCCCGCCGCCGGCAGCCACCTCGGCCCCGCCGCCGCCCCCCCTCCGCCCGCTATCGCCGCCACCACCACAACAGCCGCCGCCGCCTCAGCTGGGCCCATGCCTGCCGGGAGTGGCGGCGGCAGCAGCAGCAGCAGCGCCCCGGCGCCCTTCCCTCCCGGCGTGACGCTGCACGCTGACGTCACGGGGCTGTAATGGTGATGTGCCTCGAGATTTTTTTCATCAAACAAGTGTGCCTTTGCCCAAAAAAGGTTGGGAAACACTGGTCTAGCCGAGTCATGTGTACAAAAATGCATATAATGGGGTAAGATGACCATAAAAATAATAATAAAATAGTGAAAATAACATACACAATACACTGCTTTATAAACCTCTTTGAGATTATATTACAGTCAAGTGGTACATAAATGTTGTGAACTGAATAAAATTATTTTAGGGGAAATTGCTTTGCAAAAATGTGTATATTAGGCAAAATTGCATACCAGCATGTATGTTATAAGGACTTTAAAAAAAAATCATATATGGAGAACTGAACAGAAGATTGGAGAAAGTGAATGAAACCAAATTTAGGGACTAAAGATTAAGGTACTATTTGAAAGCAAAAGGTATCTATCTCTGGGCAACGGCTAGAAAACAAAATTCGAGACCTATCATCATAGTATAAACCTAAACAAATAATTAGGAGTAGCAGCAGCAGCTCTGGTGCCAAGATGAGAGGAGCCAGAATCAGATGTTTAAAAGAGAGAGGCCGTTAGCAGTCATATGTTAGCAGGGTGACAGCTGGAATTGTTCTTGCTGAAGACAGTGCCAATTGTGATGCAAGGCAACATCTACACACACGAAACCCTCCTATTTTTACATATCCTTTCTGTTTTATATGGGCCACCAGCAAGCCTCAGACTGGTAGCCTTCACCTTCATTGATCATGACTAGATTTGAACCCATAGTTTCCCCACTGAATAGGCATCACCTTGAAATACAAAAACCCTGATATTGTATACTATATTCTAGCAGCCTTTGTTACTTTTCTAGCAATCATTTTTATTTAATAATCCTGCTTCCGTAAACTAACAAATACTAGAGAAAAGCCTGACTTTGCCTTTGGTCACTGGATTCTGGGATTCTGTGATTGCACCACAATGCAGCACTCGGGAAAACAAAAGACTCCTGTAGAATGGCTTGTTTCTCATTGAGAAAAGGAGTCTGATAATGGACATCATGTGTTCTCTCTGCCTGTGTTCAGCCTTCATGCAGCTGAACACTCTCTTCTGCAACGCTGAGCTGTTGGCAATTGCTGTGAAGATGGTTCCTTCTGAGCAAAACCTTTTTCAGTGCCTCTTATCATCAAGAACAAATAGCAACCAGTGCTGAAGCCAAGGTGATTCTGGAATTAATGAGACTTTTAGGGGTGGAATGCCAATGTAAGAGGAGAAATATGTGGAACGTGAGGCTTTCACTAGAAATGACAGCCCCGTTTCAAATTTTCCCCTCCACCTCTGTAACACCTATTTATTTTTTGATTTGTTTTTTAAATCTATATGCCATCCTTCAATAAATAAATAGAAATTAAAGTCAGCTTACAAATAAAATATGAGTTTTCTTTTTAATTACATACAAAAGCATAACAAAACATTACAGGAAAACTAGAGGCTTTAAGGCAGGGGTAAGGTCCTTCCCTGGTGCCGGGTGCCAAAAAAAATCTGAGTAGATGTCTTGTAAGCTTCCCCAGAGAAAAAAAATCCACAAATGAGGCACCACCACTGTAAAAGAAGACTCTTCCCTGTCAGCACTGCCTCACCTCAGAAGGCAACTTGAGGAGGGCCTCCTAAGA
Source organism: Podarcis muralis (assembly GCF_964188315.1). NCBI lineage: Eukaryota > Metazoa > Chordata > Lepidosauria > Squamata > Lacertidae > Podarcis > Podarcis muralis. The sequence goes on along the minus strand of NC_135657.1, from coordinate 56,508,740 downwards.
TGGTCTCATTATATGTTCAGATTCCTATTGGAGAAAGTGGTCCTTCAGGTATCCAATCCTCAAATGTTCTGAGGCTTTAAAGGCAAGTGGGGCCAGATTAAGACATGCTAAGGCCCGTAAATCATGTCAAATTTAAGAGGTCTCATTGCCCGAATTGGACCTCAGCTGCCCTCAGTACTGTTCTACAGCTAATGGACTCCAGACCCAATGAAATGTTAGTCCAGTTATTTCTTCACAGGTTTACCAACACAGTGTGATAAATAGCTGTGCAGCCATTATGTATGTTTTTGTCATATCCAAATGATCCCTGTTTTAGAGTCTATTTTCCCTGACTCCTTCATTTCTTTAGCTAATTATATAAAAGCTTAGCCCACCTTTTTTTTTGGTATTTACAGGCCTCCCATAACATGAGGCCCTAAACTGTAGCTTACTTAGCTTCTGTGTAAATCTGGCTTTAAAGGCTAGCAGCGTATAGTTCTGCTTATTCTATGTCTTGATGTCATTACCTTGTAAGTATCCTTGTCCCCAGTCCACAACCTTGGCTTCTCTAGGAAAGTACAGGGAAACACACACAGCACAGTAATACCAGGCAATGGCATCAATGGGATGGCTTGCTATTACAGAGGGGAAGTGGAGAAGTTTATATGTGTCACCATTTTTGGTGACAGTCCCTGATTCTTGCAGTCCTTAGTGGAAGGTGTGCTGGTGCAAGGAGGGAAAAAGGTATAAAAAGAGAATTCATGGATGTCAGGATCCAGGCTTGGGGCAAGTACTCTTTGGTTAAAGAACCCCAGCAGAGATTTAAAATCCCCAAATATGCAGCAAAGTAAAGAATGGAAATATAGGCTGCTAGACCATTAAAATATGCCATTCTAAGTTCCTTCCAAAGTTTCCCATTTCCCCTAGCATAGAAAAAGCCCAAAATTCTGGTAAGTTAAAGATGATTTACTTGCAAACTTTCCAAAGGTCAGATTCATGTGCTTTTCCATAAGCATTCAGAAAAAGTTGCACAGGCAGTAAAACGTGGCTTAGTTACAGTGGTGAAAGTTCCTAAGTTACATGTCTAAGAATACAATAATGGTTCATAAGAGCCATGCTATTTGAGCTGCAGCAACCAGCTCAGACCTACTCACACATTTAGCTTCTCTGATTGACTGAGGGCTTGATTACCTAGTCATTCCCAAGGTGAGATATGCCTGGCAGGACAGCTTACTCCAAGGTTTTAACCCCTTTATGCATTAATTATACTTAAGCGTGTTGGTTATTTGAGACTGGTTATCCCACAAGGTGGAGCTGCTTTTTCTGATGATTTAAAAACTGCCCACCAACAAATATTCACTGCTACGGAAGAAGTCTGAAGAAGCTGAAATGGAGACTTTGTTTCCGATAGCTGATTTCACAACATGAAACCCAGCATGTCTGGATTTAGGGAAGCCATCAGTGACCAGATTGCATTTGTGGGGAGAGTTAAGAGGTATTTAGAAGGGAAAGGAACATAAAGAAGAACAGAGAGGTCAGGCTAATATTGCCAATGACTTGGGCTATTTGGCTCTAGTCAAGTGTGAAATGGGAGGTCTGAAGACAGCAGATGCAGCACACAGTAGAAATGTGTTCTCTCTTCAAAGTGAAAGCATCCAGAAACAATGTAGAACCAGATTGGGTGAGTGGGGAAGGAGGGACCCCCAAGTAGAACCCACAAGCCCCAACTCTTGACTCTCCCCCAATCAAATCCCGCTCCTTAAACACGTTGCAGGATTCCCCCAAAATAGACCATTATGCTCATTTGCCTTCAGTAGCAGTAAAGCTCTGCTGGATGAAATATAATTGCCTCTGGTCTATCTTTTGGGGAATCCTGCACCGTGTTTAAGTTTTTACTCTGCTAACTATATGTTGGAGTTCTGCTCTGGATCAATATTGAGTAGAATTTCATGACACTGTAGCCTTCCAAGGGCCAAACTACATGTAGTGTTAAATGCATTTAAGCATCAAACATGCCTATTTCCCCCCCCCCTTTAAATAATAGCAGCTGAAAGGGGGAAGGCAAGAGGAAGTTCAGGTTTGAGACCATGGCACATGGGGATGAGGGCTTAATGTTCCCCTGTGGTTCCAGTGAACATACTCTCTCCCCAAATTGCTATTAGCCCAAGGAGGGAAGCAACAGAGTCCATGGAAGCTTCCTTCCTGTGACTATTAGCAGCTTGGGGCAAGGGGTGATCTTAATGTAATGAAATAAATAAATAAATGGGATGATGGCATAAGGCAAGCGTGGCAAAATTGTAACCTTCCATACAACATTGGAGTCCATTTCTATCAGCCCCAGCCAGCATGACCAATGGTTAAATAAGATGGAAGCTGGAGCCCAGTAAATTCTGAAGGGCCATGTGTTCTGTATCCTGGCATTAAGGTTCAGTTATTACATCCAAAGTGTTTTTTTCTTCAGGACTACTGACTTGGACATTAAACAACAACAAGATATACTGCCGCCAAGTGGTACATGATACCCAGTTTGTTGCTGAAGATGAACATTAAGTATGCCCACAACTCTCAGCATCACTGTATTGCCCATTCTTAAGTTTTACATTAGACAAATATCAATTTTAAGACTTTCGCAGGAGGAAACGGACCTGGAGTCAACTTTATTTGATGTAGAGCACTGAAGACATTTCAGGGAAAGGAGGGGAAATGACAGGAACGATGTATTAAAAACTTATGAGGTGCTAATAAGGTTAAAATTGAAAAAGTGGCAGCAAGATGGCCTCAAATGGAAAGACTGGGAGATATATTTGCCTGTCTGAGAAGTTCTGCTTTTGGCCGGTTACTTAATTAAGGTGCCTTATATAACTTCCTTTACAGAACCTATAATTCACCAACCAGGCTGTGTTCAGTAAAGCTGAAAAATATCGAAGATTGCTGCAGGGAGCGTGAGCAGGCAGGCCCATTGAAGCCTATCATTTAGCACTGTCCTAAAATTAAGTTTTTCACAGTAATAAAATAGTTAAACAAAATATAGGAAACAGGCATGGAGGTTAATGCTATAAGGATTCCACAGTCCAGAAGGGAGCCTGTATGGTGTATGCTCATAATGTTCTTCAAACTTTGGCCCCCATATGTTGTTGAACTTCACTTCACTGACCACTGGCTAAACTATTATCTGGGATGATGGGAGTTGGAATCAAACAACATTTGGAGACTCATCGTGATAATAATAATAATAATAATAATAATAATAATAATAATAATAATAATATTTATACCCCACCCATCTGGCTAGGTTTCCCCAGCCACTCTGGGTGGCTCCCAACAGAATATTAAAAGCACAATAAAATATCAACAGGGCTGAAGAACACTGGTTGTGCAAGACCTAGCATGTGTTGTTGTTGTTGTTTAGTCATTTAGTTGTGTCTGACTCTTCGGGACCCCATGAACCAGAGCACACCAGACCTAGCATAAGAAACCTATAACAGGAAAGTATGGGTTCCAACTCCTAGCCAGCCATGTGCATTTTCTTACTTGCTGTGTATTAAGCTGGGTGGGCTTGTGAAAGATGGATTGAGGCCCATTTTAACACACTAACGGATGTCAGCAATCATTTCTATACAGCAAGTGCAGCTGAAAAAGCAGTCATGTGAGTATTCCAAGAAGCTGCAGAAAACAATCCCTTGCTGAGTCACCACTGGATTTTTGCGCTTGTTGTTTTCCAGCCATGAGCCGCCACCCCATCCCACCCCCAGAACCACCTGTAGCAGTCACAAGGAGAAAAGTAATGCTGAATGAATTCTTTCTTTCCTCCGATGATAAATGAGGACTTTTTGCTGAGGCAGGGCTCACACAGTATGTGCTAGAATTTTGCATCCTTAGACATTTGATCTTTCTGTTAATGGATTTTGTAATGATGTTAGCTCATGCTAATCTTCTTTCAAGATTTCACCTGGCATTATAAAACACCTACACTGGGAGACAGAAGTTAAAAAGCTGTGGTCATGAGTGACCTAGTTTGTCTCATACGCATCTGGAGAGATTCCTAGCCTCTAGTATTTGGGCTTGGCATCACCTTTGGTTCTGCAAGCCTCTACAATCCCTCACGATGAAGAAAGAGGTTTCCCCGAGGCTGTGTGCATTTAAAGCACTCCCCAAAGAATCTTGAAAACTGTAGCTGCAATTCTCCCGCTTCAAAGGGGTGCATGCAACCTTATTTTTCAAGGGGTCTCTAGCTTGTTTTAATACCTGTGAGCCTGCATAATCAGAAGAAAAGGAAACAGCAAGAAAGGTAAAAGAATAATGGCTTGTCTCTGTCCTTTATTGTTCAGCACTGATGCTGAGGGACCGTGTGCTGACTCCAGAGACCCCTGCAGGTATTCCACAGTGTCTTTTTTTTTTTTTTTTGCACAACACATGCACAGAATCTAGGGCCTTCCTCCCAGTTAATCTTCTTGTGAGGATATTTGTCTGTAGGTTCTGTTCCAGTCTTTGAATGGCTGTGGGAGATTACAGGCATGAGGGAGGAGGAGCTGTCTGAAATTATCCAGTTAAGACCTGCTGTTTGTGAGCATTTTAACAGTCAAGGCCTAGGAGAAGAGGAAAGTCTTTGCCTGCTGCTGAACATGTGTGAATACAAGCAGCAGGCAAGTCTCTCGGGAGGAGAAGGCCACAAACAGGATCTCCACTCTATGTTGTCAACGCATTCTGGATTTCTACCAGATGTAGCACACTGAGGAGGACCTCCAGTGTGTCAGGATCCATGGTAGGCTCATTTGAGAAGAAGTGCTTCTTGAAGTAGAAGAAGAAGAAGAGTTTGGATTTGATATCCCGCCTTTCACTCCCCTTCAGGAGTCTCAAAGCGGCTAACATTCTCCTTTCCCTTCCTCCCCCACAACAAACACTGTGAGGTGAGTGAGGCTGAGAGACTTCAAAGAAGTGTGACTGGCCCAAGGTCACCCAGCAGCTGCATGTGGAGGAGCGGAGACGCGAACCCGGTTCCCCAGATTACGAGACTACCGCTCTTAACCACTACACCACACTGGCTCTCAACCAGTACTGAGGTATTGGGACCCCAAGCTGCATAAGGTGTGATTGGTGAAAATCAGCACTTTAAATTGGGCTCTGAATCACGCTGGAAGCCAGTGAAGCTAGGACAGAATTGGCTTTATTTATCTAGTCCCTGTAAACAATCTGGCCATTAAATTAAGCACCAGGTGTAGTTTCTGAACCATCTTCAAAAGGCAGTCTCATGAATTGCACATTGCAGTAATCTAACCATGAAGTTACCAGAGCATAGACTACTGAATCCAGATTATCCCCCTTCAGATAAGGCTACAGACTGGCCACCAGCTGAAGCTAATAGAAGGCACTTGGGCTCCAAGCAACAACAGTGGATCCATAAGCACTCCCAAATTGCATACCTCATTCTTCATTTGACATTTAGGAAAGCAGGTTTGGCCAATCAGACAAAGAGAAGGTTAGAGTGACACATCCATTGTCTAGAGAAGGAACTTTTTGGTCTCTTTTCAAGCCTTTCATTTTGGTCTCCCAGGAGAAGAAGGTATTGCTGCTCCATTAGGAGGTAGGGTCAAGAATAAGATATCCAGGATTTTAGAATGAGAGGAATTAAAAGTCTTTCTAACAGGTCTTACCTCATATAAAGAAGGAAAAGTGGTTTCCTTCCTTGCCCTCACTTTGTGAATATTTTAAGATATTAAGATGTGCAGTGGAACCAGAGAAAGAGCTGAGGATTTCCATTCCCACTCTGAATGCCAGGACTACCCATTTATCCACTAAGAAACAATGGAGGGGTAGACTTGGGTCTATCAGAGGTGAAATCTACCAGTTTATCAGAGGTGAAATCTATCCAGGCCTCACTGCTTCTCAAGTCACCAGATCTTCCAAAACTGTTAGACATATTCTTTGATACTAGTTATGCATCAATTTTGGTTTGTTTGGAATATTTGCTCCCCACCTCAGAAGGAAAGAAGGAAAGAAGGAAGGAAGGAAGGAAGGAAGGAAGGAAGGAAGGAAGGAAAGAAAGAAAGAAAGAAAGAAAGAAAGAAAGAAAGAAAGAAAGAAAGAAAGAAAGAAAGAAAACCACTACAGGCACCCTTGCAATCAGACAGCAAAACCAGAAGTTGGCAAGGGGGCTGTGTGTGTGTTGTGTACAGGCCTACACTACACTTGTGTTTCTCTACTTTCATGGAACTCCAGCAATATAAATAATCTGAAAGCTACCCTCCTCCATGTATGGCGTTATTACGCTATGAGAGAAAACGAGAAATACTTCTTCAGATAATAAAAGGAGCTTTGCCAAGAAAGGAGAGAGATTGATTAAATTTTGAAAGGCATTTTGAAGGGCAGATCCCCAAGTCCCTTGTGTGGTCCACATTGGCTAGCATTGATTTAGGATGCTGTCGAGCGACTCCAGTGATGTTCCACTCCAGGCAGCAACATCTCTGGGAGTGTAATGGCTGCAGACTGAATCCTGATCTGATTACAGGAGGGGGCAACTAGCTCTAATGTTCATATCTCAAAACTTTGCCTCAGCATTTTTGAAGAGGAGGAGGAGGAGGAGGAGGCGGTGGCAGAGGAGGGCTGCTGCTCAGCACGACCAAGGTGACCCGCACCTACCACAACTTGCACGCATTAATTCAATGTTTCCTAAGAGTACCATGGAAACGGAGGTGGACATTTGACATGAATTCTGCTTTAGGGAATCACAGCATCCTAGTAATAATACAAATAAGAACCCCTTTCTTCTCCGTTTTTGCTCTGCAGTATAATTTATCCCTTGACTAGCATGCTGATTGGCCAGAACACCCAGACAGCCAATTCAGTGGAAAATCATTAAGATTAAGTGCAAGTAGTCCTAGCTAAGCACTATTTCAGGCTGGATTTTTCCCTCTCCTTCCAAGCCTTAAAATAGTTTTTGAAAAATGGCTTTGCAGTTCAGCAGAGAAAATTACTCTGCCCAACTGAATTCTTGACTTTCCAACCTTTAACTGTCAAAAAAAAAAAAAAAAAAAAGGGGGGGGGGTTTGAAAGAGAAATTGAGTGGGTATGTATTGCTATGAGTTTGGGAGAGGTAGTTGACATACCTGAACCCCTTTCTAATTCCTGGATCCAGCATGGATTCAATTCCTGGAATAGCCAGCCTACCTTCCTGAGGAGGTAATGGCCCTCTAAGTTTGAGTCATTAAGGTAACAAAGGAAGTGGCTCTGTGCCAGGTAACAAATGGGTGCCCCCCCCCACTTGCTGGTAGTTAGAAAGACAAAGGCCAGAGCAGAGTGTTCTGTTCTGTGTGTGGAAGCTGGAAGCAAGGCAGCAGGCTGGGAAGGCAACGAGTCAGAGCCATGCCTGATTTAAGCTGGAATCAAAGGCTGTGGCTATAGGAAAAGCAAGAGCCCCTTGAGGTGTTAATGCTGTGCACCCTCCATTGTAGGCTCAGGTTGTATATATGTGCTAATAAACCATATATCCAGGGCTCCCCCCCCCCCCAAGCTGGAGCTCACCAGAGCTCAGTTCTGGCACCTCTCGTGTGGGTGCCATTACCATTATAAGAGAACAAGGGAGGCGTTCATGGTGAGTTCCGGCATCTATTTTTCTAGAAAAATGGCACTGCATATCATAAAGACACCACAGTCTCTGCTGTACTTCCTTCCAAAGGAAACATGAACCCTTGATAAGCACTTGGAATCCGTGGAATCTCGCACCATTCTAAAACTGGGGTGGCATTATTAACTGCGGTGAATGCAATAGGCTGCGGTTTTAAGCATCCTTAGGTACTAAAAAGCAGAGACATCACCTTGCCAACAAAGGTCCGTATAGTTAAAGCCATGGTTTTCCCAGTAGTGATGTATGGAAGTGAGAGTTGGACCATAAAGAAGGCTGATCGCTGAAGAATTGATGCTTTTGAATTATGGTGCTGGAGGAGACTCTTGAGACTGCAAGAAGATCAAACGCATCCATTCTTAAGGAAATCAGCCCTGAGTGCTCACTGGAAGGACAGATCGTGAAGCTGAGGCTCCAATACTTTGGCCACCTCATGAGAAGAGAAGACTCCCTGGAAAAGACCCTGATGTTGGGAAAGATTGAGGGCACAAGGAGAAGGGAACGACAGAGGAAGAGATGGTTGGACAGTGTTCTCGAAGCTACAAACATTAACCTGACCAAACTGCGGGAGGCAGTGGAAGACAGGAGTGCCTGGTGTGCTCTGGTCCATGGGGTCACGAAGAGTCGGACACGACTAAACAACTAAACAAAAGGTACTATCCTTGTGAACACATGCACATTTTAGATTCAGGTAGGTAGCTGTGTTGATCTGATGCAGTCGAAATATATATAAAAATAATTGTCCAGTAGCACCTTAGAGACCAACTAAGGTTGGTCTTTAAGGTGCTACTGGACAATTTTTTATATATTTCGACATGCCCATTTTGTAACACAGTAATTCCTAAGATTTCAGATTTTGTAAAAAAAGAGGATGCTGCAGACAGTTTATTATGTATGTTGGAAAATGGCATTGACTCTCAGTCACATGTACTGAGATGAAATGAATTTCTTATATACATATTCTTTATTGAAAGATAAAAAATACATAATTACAAGTACACAGAGTAAGAGAAGACACAAAAAGGAAGAAGAAAAGAATAGAAATAGCACCCATGTAGAAAACAAAACAGAACAACCATCAAAAAATTGTATACATTACCAAAAAAATTATTGTAGTTATTCAGACCTTAACCTAATACGGTATTTATAAAAATGAATTCCAAATATCATTGAATGAAATATGAAGTGAATTTTAATACACTTCTGTGGGCTACAAAACAGATGCTTTCTCAGGCACACATATGGATCTGAGTACAATTTTTTTTTTAATGTGGGAGTCAACTTTCACGTGGATGTTAAGTGGCATTTAAGGACTCTGTGAGTAGCTTCAAGGTAAACATGTTTTAAGATCCCAGACTAGAACCCTTTCCTGGATGTGTTGGCATATACAATATAAAAGGATGTTTAATCCACAGTGAATCTCTGGTCATTTTGAATACTTTTCAGCTGTCAATATAAATTCCCAGAGTGTTCTTGAAGGTTAAAATATCCTTGAGGTTAAAATGGCTGGAAAAAAGTGCTCCCAAGTGATATTCTCTTTTAACCATCTTGTAGATTATTCTTAGGTTTTGAATTCCTGCATTGCAAGGGGTTGAACTAGATGACCCTAGGCATCCCTTCCAACACCACAATTCTATGATTCTATGAACAGAATTTTGTAAATCGTTATACTTTCAAGCAAGTGACTGCATTGCCCATCACGAGGAATTGTAGCTGTCCCTTCAGAATTTTGGCCTCAGGTATTTGTTAAATAAACAAAGAATTTTGAGCTTGGACATATTTATGTTACAGTGACGAACAAAACAGATGTTATTTTTTTTTTAATAGAGAGACATTCCATCTTCCACCTACTTCAGCAGCTTTGATGTGGATTGAAGGATGCTGTAGCCAAGATGCCCCATACATACACACACAATAGTGGTACCTGTGGTTGGGTGGGGCTGTAGAACAGACACCCTTCTGACACCCCCAACACTGCTTACCTGGGCAGGTTGGGGGGTGAGGTTGGGGTTGTACGGCTGCACCGAGGGAACCCCAGACTCACTCCAGCATGATGTAATTAGAGAAAGTTTAAGAAGCAACATGGTCAAATCCCAATGTGGCTAATAAAATGCTTCTCTCTTTTTCCTTCCTCCATTGTTTATACTTTTGTTAAAGTTTGTGTCCATGTGTATGGTGGTTCACATATACATCTATAAAGGAGGAGGCTGCAATCCTATGCCCACATTGGAGGGTGCAGACCCCACTGAATGTGGTTAGATGTCATTCTGAGTGACATTCTGCATCGGGTTGCACCGTGAACAGTATTTCTGTGTTTGTAGATGTTTGCCAGAGGACGTACTTTCAATACATTTGGCAGAAATGTATTACATGTCAATAATTTGATTTACTTTCAATGCATGTAGCCTGAAGTCATTTGGTAGTTCCACTACCATTTCTCCAGTAAAATAAGTAGGTTCAAAACAAATGATTACTCTAATGTAAGTGGCACCATATGCTTGCTGTCATTATCAATTATCTAAAGATAAATATTTAGCTATGATTTTCTCCAAATTGAATTACCCAGAAGTAGATTAGAGTTTGAAATAGCTATATAATTACTGAGCCATTGTTCTTCGCATGGCAGAAAGAAATGAGGAGGTATTTTTAACTTGGAATAAGCAGAAAGCAAAGAGTTAGCTGGAACTCCTGCAAAAACCCATTTCAGAGATCACATTTTCAAGGGGGACAAAACCCCAAACTAACTGCAACACTTCCTTCTGTTTACATGAGCAGCCTTATTAAAGCTCATGCCTTGGTGGGATTCTTAATATGACTTTAGGCAAATAGTATGTTGATCCAGTTTCTAATTAGCTGAAAGAGATTTATATGGTGTCAGATTCATGGCAAGCTATATTTCAGCATTTGGAACAGAATTTGTTTCACCGATGCTAACTTATTTTCTGTTGTGTGTGTGAAATCAAGTTCTTCTTTACACAAAATAAAAAATGACTAAGTAATTTCATGTCCCCTTAGGTACATAATGGTGCATGCCAGAATAGCTTATGTACAATTGCATTTGAATTGCCTGCATAACGACAGATTCTGGTTTTGCTTTTATTTACCTCATTTCATCTCACACATACTGATTTCTTAAATATATGGCATCATAGAATATAATTCTATGGAGTTGGAAGGACCCTGAGAGCCATCTAGTCCAACCCCCTGCAATGCAGAAATCTCAATGCATGGTCCCCCATCCAAACTGAAGCCATACTAGACCCTGCTTAGCTGGGCAAATCTGCTAGCCGTTTTATTGCTGCACCACAAGACGACTTGTATATTAGACCCTGACTCCGCAAGATGAGCAGCCTCTATATTGTTATCAGCCCTTATGGAAGGGATGCGTAGCCATGTTTAAATGTATCCATATCTAAAAGCTATACAATGATAAGAACTAAGGGCAGCTTCACATATCATAAAATGCCTAAGTCTGCCTCACACTTTTTCATCATAGGTCCTACAAGTAGCAAGCCTTTTATTCATGTGCCACCTCCACTGTGTATACGTTAATTTATAAAAATGTTTATATTTTGCTATTCGTTTTAAAAAATCACAGTGGTGTACAACAATCATACATAAAACCATGCAATACGGATCAGATAAAAATGTTAAAATCAGAAATTATGCACCATGATGGAAAGGTGCATTATTATCTGCATAAGCTTGATGGGAAAGAAAAGTTGAAAAGCTGAATCTCTATTGGCAGAGTATTCCACAGGGCTGGGTCAATGACACTAAAGGCTCAGTTTCTTATCATCAAATGAATCTTGCCAACTTGGGGAATGAATTACCCCCTTTTTTCCCATAGTGACTCCTGATTACTTGCACTCAGTGCGCTCCACTTGTTTGGAAATCTGTATGGACACCACATTAGCCACTGTCTTGCATCAATCCTGTTGCTTCTTATGAAAGACTGCCTTTTGATGCATTCCACCCCCCAAACCAACTTCAATCCAAATTGAGAAATGGAGCAACCTAGCTGTGTTTTAAGCCTGTAATGTGTGCGCATTCCCTAGATCACAAACTAAAAGGCATGCTCATGAAAGTTCTGATTGCAATGGAGATTCTATGCCTACTGTGAGAGGACGCAGGTGGGGTTGCCAAGCTTTGATTTACAACATTCTTGTGCCTCAGCAGAACAGAGCACCCAAGCACTATTGGTGAGATGGATTCGGCTCAAAGGAAGTATTGCAACACAGAGTACTACATGTTCTTGTCTAGTTAGATATCAAGATGCTGACATTTACATATACTTACAATATTTTACTCTGGATAGACACAGAGTAGTAAGAAATGGTTTGTTGTACCACATAGCTAAGATTGCTTCTCAGGCAGATTTTGGACAGGAAGGACTATTGTGCCCTGAAACGTGGGTCATCATAGGAAAAATGAACTTTTGTAGCCATATTAAGTTATGCATTGTACAGTGGTACCTCGGGTTACATACGCTTCAGGTTACATATGTTTCAGGTTACAGACTCCGCTAACCCAGAAATAGTACCTCGGGTTAAGAATTTTGCTTCAGGATGAGAACAGAAATTGTGCTTCGGCGGCGCGGCAGCAGCAGGTGGCCCCTTTAGCTAAAGTGGTGCTTCAGGTTAAGAACAGTTTCAGGTTAAGAACGGACCTCCAGAACGAATTAAGTACTTAACCCGAGGTACCACTGTACCGAAATGTAAGATATGATTTATGCGCCTGTGTCTTGAAGAAAATCAGTGGTTTATAATGTATAGAATCTCTCTCTCTCTCTCTCTCTGTTTGTGTGTGTGTGTGTGTGTGTGTGTGTGTGTGTGTGTGTGTGTAGTAAAGTATGCTGTATATTAAAACTGGATCTCTTTGTTGTTTTCTGGTACTAGTGTCTATTGAAACCTTTATCCTTCAAGAAATAATTAGCTCAGTCTGAACAATGCTAAGACTGTGATCCTATGCTTCTTCTTCTTCTTTGGTATCACTTGTAGCCAAGTAAGATTGTCTTCACGTATCTGAAGAAGTGTGCATGCACACAAAAGCTCATACCAAGAACTAACTTAGTTGGTCTTTAAGGTGCTACTGGAAGGAATCTTTTTTGTTTTGTCTTCATGAACACAGTCTTAACGGTGGGTCCGTAAGTGACTGTGGAGGCCAATTCTGGATCCACACTTCCTTCCACAGTGGGGACATAGGTTTCAGGGCAGGATTTGATCACGGTGAGGATTTGCCAAATGTGCCTTCCTCTTAGCTCGTTTCTCCCTTTCATCCTGAGTTTGTGCTTCTTCAATGTCCATGATGCCTTTGGTAGAGACTATTCGCCAACTGGAGTGCTTTCAGGCCAGTGTTTCCATGCTTCTACTGCATTTCTTTTTAGATTTGCCTTGAGAGCATCTTCAGATCTCTTTTGTTATCCACCAGTATTTCATTTTCCATTCTTAAGTTGGGATAGAGTAGTTGTTTGGACGCGGGAATAGGGACGCGGGTGGCGCTGTGGGTAAAACCTCAGCACCTAGGACTTGCCGATCGTCAGGTCGGCGGTTCGAATCCCCGCGGCGGGGTGCGCTCCCGTTGTTCGGTCCCAGCGCCTGCCAACCTAGCAGTTCGAAAGCACTCCCGGGTGCAAGTAGATAAATAGGGACCGCTTACTAGCGGGAAGGTAAACGGTGTTTCCGTGTGCGGCTCTGGCTCGCCAGATGCAGCTTGTCACGCTGGCCACGTGATGCAGAAGTGTCTGCGGACAGCGCTGGCTCCCGGTCTATAGAGTGAGATGAGCGCACAACCCTAGAGTCTGGCAAGACTGGCCCGTATGGGCAGGGGTACCTTTACCTTTACCTTAGTTGTTTGGAAGATCCTGCTTCCAAGTAAACATGCAATCAATTGTGCTGCAAGGGATGGGTCTGGTCTTGGATGTCACATTGCTTGGAAACTCATTGGCTTGGACTCAAGATGTCTTTCATGACCTCCCACTTCCCCTATTCCATTGCAATCCTCTCTGCACACTTTTCCAGAGGACCCTTTAACCCACAGGATAAAGTTGTAATCTAGCGTTTGATATGCTTGTATCAAACCATGTTTGATGACGCCGTCGTACGCCACTAAGCTTAGGGAAAAAATAAATTTGAATTGTTTACAAGCAAATTTCCCTTCAGTCCCATTATCTATGAATTCCCAAAGCAAACTGATTCTGAAATGCAGTGATAAGCAAATATAAATGATCGGGGGTTTTTGGGGGGGCAGGAATGAGTTAGTTTATCTTGCCAGATGCAGAAGATAATCTTGCATCGATTAACTATTGCTGGTGGCAGTATTCCAATTGTCAGGCATGTTTTGATGGATCACTGCTAGGGGGCAATGGACTGGGATCAGTGCTTGCAATCTTCTGTAAAGATCCAGTGAATACAAGCCCAAGTGATATCTGTGCAATAAGCTGAAACTCTCTGTGCAATAAGCTGAAACTCTTCCCAGTTGTGACAACTGAAGGTCCCTACCTTCCCACAATTGCCTAAGCCTTTTCCTCCCCCTGTTCCTTTCCAAGCAATCTGAGAATACAGTTGGTATTAGTTGTTGTTGCTTTCAGTCTGCAAATGATTTGCAGTTTAATGTGTGATGTTTCATCGTGTTTTTAATATTCTGTTGAGAGCCGCCCAGAGTGGCTTGGGAAACCCAGCTAAATGGGCGGGGTATAAATTATAAAATCATCATCATCATCATCATCATCATTATCGTCTTACCAGTGGCGTAGCGTGGGTTGTCAGCACCCAGGGCAAGGCAAGAAATTTGCGCCACCTAACCCGTGGATTTGCGCCCCCTAAACCCATGGATTAGCGCCCACCAACCTGTGGATTTGCCCTAACCCCAGATGTTGCGCCTGGTGCGGCCAGCCCCCCCTGCACCCCCCACGCTACGCCACTGCGTCTTACCCCCCCCCCCATATATGTTGGTAATGTGTAACTGGAAACAGATTTCTTCACTTCATCTGAGGATGTTAAATCTTCATGGCAGTGGTATACACGATTGCATTAAATGTTTAGCAGTTTAAGAAAAACATTTAGATAGCTTCATGCTAGCAAGGTAATGCTTTGCTGTGGTACATGGGAAGTACAGCTCTGTGACTCGTGGGGTGAGAGCTCACCATCCTTTTTTAGGGGAGTGTGTTCGAAGGAAGGTGCAATGTTTTCACACCCTCTAGTGGCTGCCATGAAACATTACAGGTGTGTGCTTTTCGGAATTGTGATTGAAAACTGCAGATGTGGAAAGGAGGGGATGCTAAAGAGAGTCAATTTGCTGTATAAGAGACGCTGTTTCACTGTCACATGGAAAAAGAGACCATCTGCTACTAAGCTAATGAGAACAAAAGCCCTCAGATTACTTCCTTTCTTCACCCTGTTTACTGCTCTGTGATTCTATCGTGAAGAATTATCGTGCATTTAACAGGTGAAAATTGGCATGGATAATTGGATTCATAATTTTATGTTTTTTGGAAGGTGGAGGGGGGGAGGCAGCAGATTTTTGGGTTCATTATTTGACCTCTCAGTTACTTGCCTGCCTTAGCATAGAAGTTATTTAATACAGAAGTTCCAGGTTTTCAAAATAACTTGCTAATTTAACTGTGCAATCCATGCTGTCGGGACAAGGTAGGATTGTTACTAAATCCCTTATACTAGCATAAATCCAGGTTATGATGGTGCAGTGGTGTAATGGCCAAAAGCCCTTTTAGTGTAGCTTTCCTGAAATATACGGGAAGAAGTGGAAGGGATTGGGGTTCAGTTGGAGTGGATCAGATGAGCAGCCAGCTAGATTCCGATCATACCTTCCACAATGACAGAAATGTGCCGTCTCTGCCGGTGCACACTTTAAACAGAAAAATAGCCTTTATGACTAATGTGCACCTGTTAAAACTGATGGAGAGGCCCCACCTCCAGCCACAATGGAGGATAGGATGCCAATTAGCTCTGCAGCTAAATATGGCACAGCAGCAGCAGCAGCAAATAAGACCCACCCAAGGAACACAGTTCATATATCAAAATACAGAACAGCTGCAGCAGTATGGGCTACCTTATTTTCCTCCTAGATTTTGAAAACAGCACACAAGTAAGAACGTTGTTGAAAGGGCGCATCACACAAATGCAGTGGTCGGAGACCTGCAACCTCGTGACTTGGTCTTGTGCATCACTGGCTCTAAGATATTATTACCAGGACCATCAATGTCTGAACATGAAGGAGCCCCAGCTTAACAGAAACCTCAGATTGTGTGAACATGGTCTAGGTTTGCTTTTGGGACGCCTAAAAACCTGCTCCCCGACTTGTCCGAAAGGTGCAGTACCTGGCTTGGGAGTGGCATAGGTCTATGTCAAGGTGTGATAGGACTTCATAACTGGTAGCTCAAGGTGGACACTTATACCACACACACACACACACACACACACACACACACACACACACACGTGGGAGGAAAGGTGAGTCACGTCATCAAAGAAGAGGAGAAAAGAAGACAATAAGTTGCGTAACATTTGCATATGCTAATTTTTATATATTTATGCACATATGCATGCATGTTTAGAGAGAATTACTGCTGAGTTGCTGTCCATGCCCTGCGGCTCTCTGTTGATGGGCAACTTCAAGGCCATTGCTATCCCTCCATATGGTTCTTCATCTTTAACCTGCACTTGGATATCTTCAAACGGAAGGCTGCTCTCTGAGCCCCTCAGATACAAGAGTGTCTCCGTAAAGCAGAAGACACGGCCACTCTACGGAACAATGAATGAAGCAACCATTCTCTTCTCCTTCTTTTCTCCCTTTAAAAGGAGTAGCAACAAGCAGTGCTTGAAGAGAGGAGGCCTCTGGGAAGCAAGTTTTCTGGGTCTCCTCCTGCTTTTAAGGATTTGAATTTGTTTAATTAACCCAAATGCTCTCTTTGGGAGCAATAAGAAAGACAGAACCTTTGTAAAGCTCCATATATGGCATGTGCTTGCCTCTTAAGGCAAAGCATTATTGAAATCCCTTTAAGTTGGCATTTCTTCATTAACATTAATTTCTGATTCATTCCTAAGGTTAATGTTTAGGGATTAATCATCCAAGGTAAGGCTTTACAAGTGCAAGAACTCACCAGAGCTTAGCAATATGAGTGAAGATTCTCTGAAGAGGGGGAGAAAGAGGCAGCATACAGTACATACCCAAATACACACACTCAGAGAGAGAAAAATAGCTGTGGCTTTGAAGTGTCGATTCAAATATTGTCTATTGCTGTTCAACCAACCTGTTACAACTGAACTAAGTGATACTTACTTTTCAAGTCTTTTACAAATGCATTCTTAACTGGCTACTTTTATTTTGAAGAAAAAGCAGCCATGGTGCCCTCTTCCAGAAAGTGTTGCTCCTCAACACCAACTCCTCCCTGGCTGCTGTTTGCTGCCCAAATTGCTGCGTGTAGCAACAAGCACTCTCAAGAGCAAGTCTCTCTCTCTCTGGGGGGGGGGGGGGGTTTCAGCAAGGACCAGGATCAGCAGCACTTTCTGAATTAGAACCCCATGATTTTTTCCCCCTCTTCAAAACAAAAGTGGCCAGTTCAGAATGCTTTTTTAAAAGTATGGAGACAAGGCCACATGACAGAAAAAGATAAATTTAAGCACACTAAGTAGATAGAGGCAGATACATATTTCTTATGTGGCTCACACATCACATTAAGCCATAGTTAAAATAAGCTGTGGGTCAATGTGAATGGCCAGTGGGCTGAAATCATAAGCATTTTGCTCCTCCTCTACTGCTGTGGAAGCAATCCATTGTTTGGCTCATCAAATCATCTAAACCTGGGCTTGCGATTGGCTTTCTTCAAACAAACCACAAGGAGAAGCCAAGCGTTGTTTTTGATTTACTACTTGTGGTTTGTTTTGAGAAATGTGATATGCGAGCCAGCTCAGTGATGGCACATGCTCCAATCTTTGCCTGGAATTTCTAGCAATCCATTAATTTTTGCCTCTGAAACACGAACTACTTCTGCTTCAATTCAATGATCCTCTTCATGGGAAACAGGGGGGCTCCTCCAAACAACCTCTTTATTCATACTGATTTGCTTGCACAAAGCTTACTCAGTTCTTGGGATGTACGAATGTGCCTCAGTCTGTTCCAACATTCATTTGCACTTTTATCAGGTATTTTCTCTTCAACCTACAACGCCCAGAGTTCCCTGGGAAGAGAGATTGATTGTTGAACCACTCTATGAAGTGTAGCTTTACCCAACCCAGTGCTGGATTTACGTATTTACGAATAAGGTAAACAAGCTATAGCTTAGGGCCCCCTCTCTTGGGGGCCCCCAAAAAATTTAAAGGGAAAAAACTGGATGTACATTTCTAAAATATAAGATAAAAAACAAATAAAATAAAACCTACATACAGCAGTGTTTTGTGATGTGTAGGCTCCTATGATGTAAGTAATGGGCCCCGCCTGCTAGCCTGCTCCCTAAAATATCACTGTTTTGCTCCTTATAGGGTGCCTACATTCTGCTTGTCAAATGGCTTTAGATACCTATTAGGTCCATAAATTACCCTATAGCATATATTCAACACAAAAAACAGCGAAAATTTCCTGTTGACAAAGGATAGCTGGACATATAAAGGGCCCCATTATCTTCTGTAGCTTAGGGCCTCATCAAACCTAAATTCGGCCCTGACCCAACCTCTGTCTTTTTCAGATGAACAATAGTTTAGGAACTTTTACCAGTTTGTAACCAAGTAACGCTTTACTCCCTGTGCAACTTTTTCTGCCAGCTGTGTGGAAAAGCACGGAAAAGCATTGCAGGCTCAGGCTGTATATATGCGTAAACAAGCCATATATCATGAAGACCCCACAGTCTCCACTGTGCCTCATTCACAAAAGGAAACCTTGAGGAAGCCCCTGGAACCCCTGCTTGGAGGTTGGGGTGGTGTGCAATAATAATCTGCATTTTAAGGGAGACACTCGGCAATATTTCAAATCATTTGTTTTTGCCTCTTCCTCACTACCAGCCCCCAGAGGGGATCTTTGTTTGAATGTGTGTATGAGAATTTAATTAAACTTAGTCTAGTTTTAATAAATCAGGGCATTGCGGGAGTTTTGTGAGGTTGGAGAGCAACGTAACGCAATCGCTTCAAATAAAGGCTTGGTGTATGCTTTAGTAGAAAATATTAAAGAGTGGGAAAAGACTTACCAAATAAGATTTAATAGGAAAGGGATTTGCAAGCATTATGAGCTGTCTTCACTTTGCTTTGCACTCGAAAATTAAACACCACATTACCTCAGGGAAAGTAACTTTTAAGTTATCTGTGTGAGAAGTACAGTCAGGGACCCTCCGCTGACAAAGCCTCTTGGCTCCAGCTGATAAAGCGTCAAGGCGAGTTAAGCAGACGTGCAAATTCGGCAGCAAGGTGAAGAGGCCTGAATGCTCCACTCCGACCCTCCCTGACACTTAGATCAAGCAGGTTTTTTTTTTTAGAAAACCCAGCTTCTCAATAAAGTAACTTAACCTACAAAAAAACAATTATACAGGTAAAATGGCAGCAGGGGAGTGGGAGCTTTCCAGGGTTTTGTACTGTCTGTCGCATAAGTCCCTGAAGGATAGAAGTCGTGGCTGTGCCCAAGGTACTACAGACGGCGGCCATTTTGCATGTGTCCAACTGATGCATGATGGGGCAGGGGCGGGGCATAACAGGAGCATAACTGGGCATAATGGGGTGTAACAGGCTTCTGCGCACTCCGCCAATGCGTGTGGGAGCCAGGAATGGAACCCACATGCAATATGGTCACCACTTTTATGAGTTCCTGACTATGGGAACAAGTTCATTCCCTTGAGGCCAAGGTAGCAGACCTGGAAAAGCTAAAAAAGGCAGAGAGGTTGGTGGAGAGGTTCCCTTGAAACCTTCAAGGGCATTATAGCTGTGTCCTGTTCCCATGGTGATAGCTCCCCTGTTGTCAGGGAGAATGAGATGAACATGTAAACAGGGACCGTGTAGGCATTGAGCGTGCAAGGACGCAAGATAGCACTTCAGAGAGGCCAGAGCATCACAGGTCAAAACAAGTGCCAAACACACTTGAAGAAAGAGACTGTACACAAGTGTTTATTCACAAATTCTAGAAGCCTCTGAGCCAAGATGGATGAACTTGAGTGCTTGGTCTTAGAATATGACATTGATATACTAGGAAAAACGGAAACCTGGTGGAATGGAGAGAACCGTTGAAACATCCATCTCTCCTTCCCCTGTGCATGGCCTGCACTGTTGCAAATCTGCTCTGGAGCATTGGGGGAAACCCAGAACAGATTTAGGGCAGGCAGATGTAGGAGACTGGGAGTACATTCCATTGCACACAGAGAAATCCTTGCCCTGATGGAATGTTCTGCTTAGCGCTACATTGAATACAATCCTTTGTGTCCAACTCAATTCAGTTTTTAAATTTTGATATGTCAAAAAGTTGCTGAGCACTCTAACACTGAGTCAATTTTTTTCAGAAAGGTCTAACTAACACTGGGCTAAAATAAATACTTCCAGCCTTTGGAAGGTATCCAGAAACTGCTGAAGGTTGAAGAGCAAGTGATTTGTGTAAACAGTTATGAAAGGTTCCTGGCTGCAGGGAGCCAAGAGAGCTGAACATTGCTCTTTTTCATTCAATGCGCCATTAGTTCCACCCCTTCTGTGCGTTTCAGTCTCGATCTCATCAAATCTCTCACTCTTTTGAAAGGGAAGCATTTGTTGAGTGCGGACTATGGCATTCTCTCCCCTAACTCCTGTCTTTGTAGCAATAATCTGTGTCTTGATTGTAATAATACTGAAAGGAAGCAGGAAGAGCAGCAAAAAAGAGCAGAGCAAAGCCAGCCAGAAGACAAAGTCTCGCCCGTGGGTGGATGAAGACTTAAAAGACAGCACCGATCTGCCTGTGGATGAAGAAGGTATGCAAGAGGAGGAAGAAAAAAGAGAATAGTTCAGCATTTGCATGCTGATGTTCCTCTAGTTTGGACAAAAAGAAAGATGTGATCCCAGGGTTAAGCCAATTTTTGGTTACTCACAGTTAAAGGTAAAGGTAAAGGGACCCCTGACCATTAGGTCCAGTCGCAGACGACTCTGGGGTTGCTGCGCTCATCTCGCTTTATTGGCCAGGGGAGCCAGCGTACAGCTTCCGGGTCATGGGGCCAGCATGACTAAGCCACTTCTGGCGAACCAGAGCAGCGCACGGAAACGCCGTTTACCTTCCTGCCGGAGCGGTACCTATTTATCTACTTGCACTTTGATGTGCTTTCGAACTGCTAGGTTGGCAGGAGCAGGGAGCAATGGGAGTTCACCCCTTTGTGGGGATTCGAACTGCCGACCTTCTGATCGGCAAGCCCTAGGCTCTGTGGTTTAACCCACAGCGCCACCCGCACCCCTGCTCATAGTTAGGCAATGGCAAATCTGCCAGTTTTGATTTCTCTGAGCTTCTCATTTTTCCAGTCTGAAACAGATATGGAAATGTGGATTGTTGAAGTTCCCAGGAAGATCTGTCAGCATTTTTGTGCCCATTTCTACTAATATGCTATTTTGGTGTCTGCAGTTTTGCCAAATATATGCATATTTGCAAGCAATTTTCTCTAACATAATGCATTTTTGTTTACTTTCTTCACTAATAGCATGCCTTTGTATGCACAGTCTCCTCTAATAAATGCATTTTTGTACACATTATTTGGCTGGAGAACTGCAACCCACAATTTGGAGAAGTCTGCATTTTGAACAGCAGCTGAATTTGGGTGCATATATTTATTTCAGGAAGGGTGAATTAGAAAGGTGGCTTGGGAGTCACCTGTGGCTCAAGAGCAGTAAAAACCCGTATCTTGGAGTGACGGAGAAAATTAGTGAGAGTTCCTAACTGTGTGCATTTCATTTGACATAGTGTTGCCAATGGGGTCCAAGAAAAGGACCCCAAAGTGGTAATTGCAGCATCTCTGTCTGTGGGGCCTCCTCTATGGCTGTATAGTGTATGTAGGTAGTGATGATTCTGAAAGAGAAAATAAGCAATGGTGATTATATGGGCTGTGAGGAACAAGATCTGTAACAGTAACACTATATGCGTCACCAATTGAAACTGATTCTACGTGTCACTGATTAAACCACGTTAAAGAAATTTGCAGGGTTCATGAAAGAGGTTCCAGATCTAAGTACAGCTTTTATGTATGTCTGGCCCTGGATGGATTGGGGATTTTCACTTCTTCCTCAACTCACAAAGAGTGGATAATTTTGCATTAAAGCTAACAGTTCAGTTGCAATCCTATAGTCACTTATCTGGGAGTAAGCCCCATTGAATTCAGCAGGACTTACTTCTGAGAAGCCATGTATAGAATTGCCTTGTAAGTCTGCCTAACATAGACCGTGAGCTTTCTAGATGGAGAGTATGTCAATTACATGTGCTATATGGTGTCTGCGATGCTGGTGATCCTAAGTAGATTTTAAATAATTAACAGTGAGTGCCCTAATCCTTTCTAAACAAAAACAAAGGGAAGTGTCCGATGTGAAATAAGTCTCCATTTTTTATGTGTCACCTAAATGATTCTCTTTTTCTTCCATATCTCCTTTTGCTTTTTACTTCTCAGTCCATGGGCCTAGCCAGGATTTATATTAGGGGGGCAGGCTTTATGTTGGGGGGGGCAGAACCTCAGTTAGTTAAGTATTTTTATTGCTTTACTTGATTTAGGGTGGGGCAGCTGCCCCCCTCTGCCCCCCCCCCCGGCTATGCCCATGTCTCTGTCTAGGAATTTAAATGATCCAAATAAAAAATGCTGCCCTAAATATCCACCCTCAGATTAGAATACACTTTATAAGTAAAAGGTAATGGGCAAATCTCCAGTTGTGTGTGCTGTATAATGAACACACAACTGCAAAACATTCCTGAAGCCCTTTAGCATGGTCTCTCTCTCTCTCCCCACCCCTCTGACAAACACACACCACACACACCACACCACACACACACCACACACACACTTTGCTTCTTATCAACAGAACAGTAATTTCTGCTTGAGCTGCACTTGATTAAAGTCCAAGATCGCTGCCAGTCAAGCACCTTTTATCTCTAAGGAAATTAAAGCAGCTAAGCTAATACCTCTGTGAGAAAATAGTCTTTTATCCCCATGTTTGCAGTTGCAGGGCTCAAAATAACTCAGAACAATACCTTCTGTGCAGTGTTTTTGGGGAGCAGAAGGAAAAACCATTCTGCTTGGGACAGTTTTTGGTCCTTTTTTGTGCCCACAGCAGGTGCCTGCCCATGGCGGACAGGTTGTCTGATCTGAGTGCAACAGGCATCTACACAATATTGTGCTTTAAACTGGGTTGCATGCACATGCTAATGTTTCTGACTGAGGACAGAAAGTGGAAGAGAAAGCTTTTTCAAATGAAATGTGTATTTTAGCCAATGAAGGTTTGTAGGAAATCCAAATGTAAGAAATGGGGGGGGGGGGAGAGTTAATAACAGATTTAGGTTGGAGGGATGCAAAGTCCAATGTAAGCATTATTTGTAAAAAGAAAATAAAAAAAATGCTTAACATTTTGCATGTCAACCATGTTAAAAGCTTTGTGGTGGATGAGTCAGGCAACCCACATGATGGAAACCTGCAGCCATCGTAGTCAGAGAAAATAAGCAGCTTCCACAACCAGGATTGTGGGATGTATACCATTCATTAGTGACATGGTAGGTTTGTTTTGATTTACTCAAAGTTTTATATCCGAGCTCTGTAGATTTTTCATAGAGCAGAGGAAGCCTAGGTAGGAACCCAGTAAAGGTTACAGCTTAGTATTTTATTTATAAAGTTCCTTTTAAATTAAGCATTAACTCACATTCTGAAAATAGTCCACGTCTGCTTGGAACATACACAATTAAACCTAGTAAAAAAGGGGGGAGGTATAGAAATTATCAATCTATTTATGAGACTTGATGGCATTCTTCTACAATTATTTTTCAAGAATAATAACAGTAGCAATCTTGATAGTCAATCACCCAGCTTTACAAACACCTTTCTCACTTCATGTCTTACTGGAGATACATTAAGAAATGTGGTGTGGATATTCTGTTGCCAGGACAAAGTCCTCATTGGTGGTTTTGATAATACATTGCTGGG
Source organism: Podarcis muralis (assembly GCF_964188315.1). Classification (NCBI taxonomy): domain Eukaryota; kingdom Metazoa; phylum Chordata; class Lepidosauria; order Squamata; family Lacertidae; genus Podarcis; species Podarcis muralis. Next base: position 56,485,026 of record NC_135657.1, on the reverse strand, counting down.
GAACCTATGGCCTTCCTGATGTTGCCAGACTCCAACTCCCATAATTAATAATTACTGTCCATCCTGACTGAGGCTGATGGGAGCTGAAGTCCAACTGCTTTGGGGGGAGAGAGCACAAGTTCGCTGTTCCTGCTATGTTGGATCAATGAAGATGTATCATGCGTCTATTGCTGCTTGGAATAACTCAAGATTCAGGAATAGGTTTAAAGCTAGATTAATCCAACACATAGAACTATATACACCATAGTTAGCACCAATATATTTCCAGAATGCCCTTAGGATTTGGCTCAGGAGATTCAGGACAATGGAAGGGTGTGTGAGTGAGAGACGTCAGAAACCAATGAAATCACATACCTCTAACCCAGCAGGCCATTATTTTGAGCCCCCTGAACTGCTTGGATGGAGTCGCTAGACTCACTTAATGGAGTGAGGTAGCAGTTTGGGAAAGGTTAAGAATGCTTCAAAGCAATTTTTGTGATTTTTGACTGCAGCTAAAGGAGACACTCTTTACCAGCTTCAGCAGCTCAATAGTTTTTTAAGTGGAAAAGGTGCAGAACATACTGTTTTAGCATCACAAATGTCACTGCTGCAGGCCAAATGTTGTTCTCCTGTTTCAAACCTGTGCACATTTTCTTCTTTTATATTATTATGAGAAAATGCATACTTGAGAGTAAGTAAAGATGAACACAGTGGGACTTTGTATCTTTGTATCTGAAGAAGTGTGCATGCACACGGAAGCTTATACCCAGAACAAACTTAGTTGGTCTCTACGGTGCTACTGGACAATTTTTTAATTTATTTTGACTGCGTCAGACCAACATGGCTACCTCTCTGAATGAGTGGGACTTGTTTCCCAAGCAAACATATATAGGACAAAGCTGCACAACTCTGTTTATTGTGGCCATTTCAACTGATAATCACTTTGCAAACCAGAAAATAAGAAATGGAGATCTTTACACTTCCTTATTGTATCACAACAGGTCCAATTTGAACTTTAGACTAGTCAATATCAGCTACTAGTATTAAATTTGCATTATATGGGACACCCCTTTTCAGAATGGATTTTTAATCTCTTTTAAATAGCTTACACAGTAATGGCGATATCACTCTCATATTTACTGGGTTTGCAAGGGCACTGGAAAGAGTGTTTACAAAGCAGACCAGCTTTCATTGATTTTATAAGGTCGAATTATAACCGTCCCACCACAATTTGTGTTATTAGAAAATATAACTCATGGCATGTATTATTAGTAACATTTTTTATTTGTTCTTTTTCCTGGGACTCCAAAAATCATCACAACTCCCAAGCACTGCTCCTCCCACACAGTGACACACATTTGTCTCTGCAGAATCTCTACCTAATCTATATTCTTGGTGCAGAGCTGCCTGTTACAAAAAAAGACAGAACTGCCAACCAAAATGGTGGGTCTCTTCTTCTCCTGCTGTAATGTGAAGTTAAAGTTGCCCCCATGCCCTTACATCATCATGCTGTGTATTTATACATCTCTGCCATTACTGGTGGGGGCTATGAAATGCAATGCCATCAGAATGTGTAGGTTATTTTGATAGGCATTTTGGAGGGGTAGGGGAGCACTAGAGGCATAGAGGGGCAGTGACTCCATAGAATCATAAGAGTTGGACAGGACCTCATAGGTCATCAAATCTAGTCCTCATCTTGATGCAGTTGACCCAGAGCCAGATGTCCTCAACAGGTGGCTGTCCCACCTTCCCCTGCTTGAAGACCTCCTTTTTCATAAGGTGTTCTGCCCAGAGTTCCCTTGCACTCTTCCAGGGCTGTCTTTGCAATGAGCTGTGCTAGAGATTGTTTTTATCCATGGGAAACGTGTTGACTGACATTCCTGGGTTGTTTCTGTTTCTATTATGTATTTTGTGTGTAGTTTTGTGTTGTGAACTGCCCTGAGACCCACGGTTATACGGTATACAGATTTAATCAATCAATCAATCAATCATGCTTTACATTGATATATATCAGAAAAACATGTTTAATAATTTTCTCACAGCGAGTTAAGCAAATCTCTTCTGGAAAATAGGTAACTTTCCCCCCCCTTCTCCCCACATTCTCCCCCCTTCTCCCCACTCAGATGATGGTGGTGAATGGCAAGGCTTAGATGACAACATTGCTCACGTCCCCTTTTCAACCCAGCGATATACTGAAGAAGACATGGTGAAGAGATCAAAGGCTTTCTACGAGCTTCTCAATAAGAGACGATCGGTACGGTTTATAAGTGACGAGCCGGTTCCAAGAGAGGTCATTGACAACGTGATTAAAACAGCAGGTACTACACTGCCTGAATGGATTCCTTGGGAGTGACAAAAACGTTGGGCAGACATTCTAGTATCCCATTGGCTTTATGGTAAATGTGTTCAAGTGATATTATGAAATGATGTCTGCAATAGGAATCATAGCGAAGAGGAGGAGGAGGGCACCCCTTTGTGTCAAAATTCACAGCTGACTTCAATATTCCTCAAAGGATCCCCTCCCAGCATTCTAACTGTGTACATGTTTTTTACATTATGCTGGTGTGATGGGAAGCTTTGCATGCAACCCGGGTAATGTGAGAAACCAAGGACCACACAGGAAGAGACACAGCCCAGAAACACTGGCATTAGATCACTGGCCCTGCAGCTGGACTGCAGCTGACCATTGGCTGTGCTGGTTGAGGCACATGGGATCTGGAGTCCAGTAACATCTGAATGGCCACAGGTTCCCCATCCTTGCTCTAGAGCCTAGAGTAGATCTAAACGTCTCAGGCTGCATTTCAGCACTGGGTTGCAAAGTGTGTTATAAGAATTTGTTTCCTCTCCCCACAGACACCTTCCTTGCTCCCACATTACCCCTCCAATGAAAATCAAATAAATCATGGAATTTGAAGAACTAGGGTGAGATCTCCTGGGTGTCAAAAGGTTTAATTTTCCTTATGTTTTTGTGGCACAGCTTCCTTTACTATGAGCATTTATTTGATTTGATTAAAGGAACATCTCCCAGTGGGGCACACACGGAGCCTTGGACCTTTGTAGTAGTGCAAGATGCAGAAATAAAACACAAGATCCGGGAGATCATTGAAGATGAAGAAGAAATAAACTACAAAAAAAGGATGGGGGACAAATGGGTTAATGACCTGAAAAGATTGAGGTACCAATACCAGTGTGATACTGACTGCTCCAGGCAGCTTCTGTGGCTTAAATATGTCTTTTATTATGCTTTTTGGAGAAGGCCTGGAATCAAAATGTGTGAGAGACAGGATATTGGACAGGATATTATAGATATAATCCAGGATATTATAGATATAATTCAAGGTGCTGGTTTTAATTTTCAAATCTCCAAATGGGTATAGGAGCAGTATATGTCGGTGAGCACCTGAATCTTCTAGATTCCTCTTCCAAGACCCTCTTCTAATGTTCTAAAAGAACATTTTATTCTGGAAACAATGGAAACAGAGTATTTTTATTTCTATGTAGTCCAGACACAATCTAGATTTACTGCATTTTCTTTTTGCCCTGAGAAAGTGCCTCTTGAGAAAGTGGTTTCATTCCCAATATAAACATTTGGTGCGGATAAATTCTGCATTATCCCACAATGAATCCATTGGAAAACAGATAAAAACTGATGTTTGTAGTCCTAGCAGAGTGTGTGTGTGCTCACATCTGTGCAATGATGTCGCGTGTAGGAGTATACTAAGATCAAAATCACCACTTTTTCATTCACCTGGGGCAAGTGCAGAAAGGACATTGATAACCCAGAGTTGCCATATGTCCGGAATTTCCCAGACATAGCCAGGATTAGGCCGTCTGTAACAGCAGCCTGGTGGAAATCGTTTAAATGTCTGGGGAAAATCCAGACATATGGCAACTCATGTCAGAAGTGCAGATTTTGGAGAATTTCCTAATCAAGCAGAGAGTTTTCAAACATGTATCAATTAACCATATTCCACCCACGTGGATGGCAAGATCCAGAATAAATTTAAATTGAAAGCAGCATGTTGCGGATGAGCATGAATGATTCCAGAGTCAGGTAAACTACATTTTGGTGCTACAAATGGGTAAGTGTGCATACATAGCTCTTGTTTCATAGATAGTGGCATAAAATCCAAAAGGGTTTGGTATCTTCAGTTGTTCTTCTAAGCTTAGAATATGAGGGAGGGCCAATGGTACAAATGCGCTAGTTGTGTCCCATTGACCATCCATGAGTTGATGAACGGATGTCTGATCTGCGGAGCCTCCCTGTACAATGTAGAACCTTGTAAAATCAGAGAAACTCTATTGTGCAGGGAGCCTACATAAGTGAAGTCGACACTTCAGGCAGCATCCATTCAGCTCATAGAAGGTCACAGCAATGAGGCAGGCAGAAGATGCCTGTATCCCACTCACATATGGAATTACTGAATCAGAAAAATACTTGAAGAAGGCTAATGTCAGCATTTGTGAGCCTAAGCCTGATTTCAACCGTGGATTTACTTGCCAGTCACATATATTTTAATGGGACTTATCCATATATAAGTGGTTATAGGATCACAGCTCCCGTTCAATGTTTTATTTGTATGTGGCTGATTCCTCTTTTATTATTTTCAATAAATAACAGACACTATTGTTTGAAGAGCAGCATATATATTTTCTAAAAATTAGTAAGTGCCAGGGATGTTAATTAATCTGAGAGATGGAATTGTTTTAGAAAAGCTTAGGCTGAAAGTTTCCAGATTAGATTAGGTTTTCAGTAAAGGACTTGGAGAGATTGGCTGCCCTTTAAAAGCAACTCACTTATTTCACTGTTTAAATATGTATTTCTAACACTCCATTCTTGCTTTCTGAAGCTGAAAAAGAAAGCTCAAGGGAACGACTTCTAGCTGGAAAAGGGAACTTTTCTAATTTCATCAGACTTCAGGGTTCACTATGTAAATAGCATCAATCCATCGCCATGTCTTTATTTTTTTATTGAAAATGTTTATATCCTAACTTTCTGTCCATCAAGGCATCCTTGACACCTCCTACGACAGCTAAAAGCAATAGGAGCAAAATGTAACCTGTGGGTGGTCCAGTCCAAGACTCTGACCACACACACATGCTTTTCCATAAAAGTCTGGCAGCTTAGTATTGCTTTTTTAAACAGATGGAATATATATATATATATATATATATATATATATATATATATATTCCATCTGTTCCAGTAACAAGAAGCCGAAAGCACCAGCCTGAAGATGACGAGTGAGACCTCGTCGAAACGTCGCCTAGACACCCCAACTTTTACACGGGAAGATACCCGAGGACACCAAAACCTGCATATATATATATATATATATATATATATATATATAGTTTTGTGCAGCCCAACCCACAAGCAGTGAGAGACCCAAGAGATTCCAGCACTTACGCAGGGTTTGGTTTCTTTGGAACGGATGTCACTGGATATCATGGTGTATTTAGGATACTGTATATGGTTTTGTTTTCGCAAGCATACAATCTGAGTATAAGATGGAAGGGCTTGTAGCATTAATATTCCAAAATATCTTGCTTCCTTGTGACATCCCATTTGTTTTTGTTTTGCTTTTAATGATATAGATTATAATAAGGTTACCAGATGTCCCCGTTTCCCAGGGACAGTCCCCGGATTTACAAGTCAGTTCCCATACAAAATACATTGAAGTTGAAAATGTCCCCGGATTCATTGAAAAGAATCTGGTAACCTTAGATTATAACGCAGGACCTATATTGCAGATAGGGAAAACTACAACCAAGCTACGCACATGTTTTAGAAGCAATTAGGACCAAAAATGAGGAGCAACCAGTTGCTAAATATTTTGATTCCGAAAAGCACAGACTGCCAGACTTATCAGTGTTGTATATAGCCAGGGGAGGAAGGTTAGCCAATGCAAATATTTTATGTGGAGCTAAAGGTTAAATAACATTTTACAAATATCCTTTTCTAGGACAAACTGGATAAAAGAATACTTGGATGCAGCTCCCTACCTGATTCTTATTTTCAAGCAGGTGTATGGAAGGCTTCCAAATGGGAAAAAGAAAACCCACTACTACAATGAGATCAGTGTGTCTATTGCCTGCGGCATCCTCCTCGCTGCACTCCAGGTATGCTTGCAATTTGGGGAAAAGCAAGAGGTGGATGAAACGTAAGAAATGTGCAGCAGGTATTCAAGATAGTAGCCTCTAGGGAAGCCTCTCAGTAAATTGTGTTCTGGGTCACATTGGCTAAGGTGTGGAAGGCAGGGAAGGGCTTAAAAGGAAACAGACCATATTTCCAGGTATCCCAGAGCAGGAAAAACACCAGTGGGAGAACCCTAGGGTTATTTCCAGGCCATCTCTCTATTGAGCATTCATCCTGACTTGTTTGCAGAGAGGCTAGATATTGTGGCATCAGGCAATTCCCAATGCTTGTCATTTTCCTGAATGCAAAAGGTCCATGGAGGGGAGTGGCTTTGTTGCACAAGAGCATCAAGTCTAAAGTGCGCAATCTGAATTTGTCAATTTAACAGTCTGGAAGTTCCCTAGGACTACCACACAGAGAAGCAGATGCTCAGGCACAACTGTTAGGTTAGCATAGGCTGCGGTGAAAGTTTGAGCAAAAACACACAGAGAAATACTGTGGTCTGTAACATAAAGTATACCTAAGTACCATATTTTTCGCTCTATAAGACGCACCAGACCACAAGACGCACCTAGTTTTTGGAGGAGGAAAACAAGAAAAAAATATTCTGAATCGCAGAAGCCAGAACAGCAAGAGGGATCGCTGCGCAGTGAAAGGTGCAATCCCTCTTGCTGTTCTGGCTTCTGGGATAGCTGCGCAGCCTGCATTCGCTCCATAAGACGCACACACAGTTCCCCTTACTTTTTAGGAGGGAAAAAGTGAGTCTTATAGAGCAAAAAATACAGTATATATTTAGATACAAACCTGAGAAAGCTGAGCATGCCTAAGTCCCACTGGGGCTCCAATACTAAACATACTTAGGAGCATGGGAAGCTTATACTAAGTCAGATCCATTTAACTGCACCTGGGACCTCCAACATGCAAAGCACGTAACTATCCCTGAGCTACTGTGGCCCTTCTCCGTTTATTCCAAAGTAAGTCTTTGGATCTGTATTTTAGTAAGCAGGCTTGTTAGAACGTCAGCCTCAAGCATTTGACTGTGCTGTTTGTTTCAATGGGACCCAGCCCCCAGTCTTCAAATAAGGTTATGCACACCATTGCAAGTCACATTTGCTTCTCATCCTTCTTTTGTGGAGTTTATAAGAGGGTCACTTCAGCCTTATAACAATCCTTTAAGGTAGGCTAGGATTGGAGATAATGACACGGTTGAGGCTGCACAGTAAGCTGAGAGGAATTTAAAAACAACAACACTTTAAAAGCCAGCTCTTCTGTGGCTGCACCATGTGAGCTCATATGTGGTGAGCTAAAACAGCTGCAAAAGCATGCTGTATGTCATCACGCATAACTTCTGGGTTATGGCTTGATGTTATGAGAGCAGTTTCATGAGCTGCAGAGTTTTACCCCTTACATAAAGGGAAGGGGAACCACCAAAATAACTATTATGTATAGCAAAAAGGAGAAAAGAGTCTAACACATTTATTCATTTTTGTGAACATGTAAAGAAGGAAGTTTATAGAGCACAGATAAGGGAGGTGATAGATGCTGTGTTCCTAGAGTGTTCCAGTATTTCCTTTTCTTCTTTAGAATGTGGGTCTGGTGACGGTTACCTCTACACCCCTGAATTGCGGCCCACGCCTAAGGGTGCTGCTTGAGCGTCCAACAAATGAAAAGCTACTCTTGCTGTTACCTGTCGGCTACCCCAGAAAAGATGCTACCGTGCCAGACCTGACACGGAAACCACTGGGAGACATTATGGTGGTTGTATAAGCAAGGAGCACTCAAGGAGACCCTTGAAAATGTGTTGCTGTCGAGAGTTTTCTGCAAATTGTTTGCTTCCTTTGGCCAGTTGCATTGGGCACGTTCAAGCGGGCAGGAGCCTCATTGACAACAAGCTCGTGTGCATCCAGAATCACATGGAGAATGGTGCACGTACAAACCTGCTCACATGGAATTCACACAATTGTAAATGGGTGTGTATTTTGCACGTAGCATCCACCACAATCTCAAAAGTGTAGTAAAGTCCAAAGGAATCCACTTAGCGGAGGCAGCAGCATGCCTAAGTCAGTGCATATTCTATACACCTTTTCTGTCTTCTTAGCTACGTTTTATGTGTATCTCTGCAGTTGTTTAGTTCCAGATACCATCCAAGTTCCAATAATGACAACAGGTGCACTCGCTAATAACAGTAAGCAATCAGAATTAGTAAAGTGAGTACAGAGTAGCTAATTGATCAGTATTATTGATTACTCCAAGGGCAAATACGCAATGGCATTTCAATGACCTTCATCACTTTAATTTTCACAGTCCCCTGATCCAAATCGCATAATACCTTTTCTTAATATTTTGGTGATTTTGATTTGCATAGAATATGTATGTGTTAGGACAGTCAGTTCCCAGTCTTCAGCAATGCCCTCTGAATATGAATAAGGTTTCTATTGCTCAGTGCATCATCCTCTCTGCTTTTAGCTCTGAAGAGAAAGCTAATATTTACAGAGATAGTTTTACGTGTCACTCACAGCTTCGTCTGGGAGCATGTGAAATCATCATAGGGAAGGGAGCTTCTGAGCTGAACGGCCATGAAAAAAGCATCTATAGCAACAACATTACCAAACCTGGTGGCCCCCAGATGTTTTGGATTACAACTAACATCAGTCTCAGCCTTTATAGCCAATGGCTAGGGTTGTGGGGGTACTGGTCTAAAACATCTGGAGAGCACCAGGTTGCAGATGCCTATAGTACATCTAGGATAAGTGAGTTTTAAGTCAGAGCACAGCAGGTTTACGCAGGATTTAGCTCACCAGCATCTTTCTTTTTGGACAGCTAAATATTGAACATGAATGTATTATTTTGTGCAACTCCCACTTCCCTTAGTTACAACACCAGTCATCTGTTTCCTTTTAAGGACAGAATAGTAGTAACATAAGGCACGTTTCTGCTGCATGTTGATTAATGAATTAATTAAGCTGGGGTACTGAATCTTTTTAGTGTGAGAGCTACATTCTTTTGTGGGTAACTTTCTGGGACCCAGATGCCAGTGATAGGTTGACCCAAAGCAGGGAACGGGGGGCGCTGTGGTCTAAACACAGGGGGTTGGACTCGATGGCCCTTGTGGTCTATTCCAACTCTATGATTCTATACCACTGAGCCTCTTGGGCTTGCCAGTCAGAAGGTTGGCAGTTCAAACCCAGATGGGCAGGGTATAAATAAATTATTATTATGATTATGATTAATAATAATCCCTGTGAAGGAGTGAGCTCCCGTTCCTCTGTCCCAGCTCCTGCCAACCTAGAAGTTCAAAAACATACCAGTGCAATTAGATAAATAGATAATGCTGCGGATGGAAGGTAAACAGCGTTTCCGTGCACTCTGGTTTCTGTCATGGTGTTCTGTTGCGCCAGAAGCAGTTTAGTCATGCTGGCCACATGACCCAGAAAGTGGAAACGCTGGCTCCCTCGGCCTGAAAGCGAGATGAGTGCTGCAACCCCATAGTCGCCTTTGACTGGACTTAACCATCCAGGATCCTTTACCTTTTTACCCACCCACCACAGAAATCCACCCACCTACATGATAAAAGTAATTAAATACCACTCTTTTCCAATCTGAATGACATCCAAGTAACTATGCATAAGACTGCAGCTGTGCAGCCAACTTGTGTTGAAGTCTGATGGTTGTTTGTGATGTGATGCAACCAGGAGTTTTTCAGAGTGAGCAGATGCAATTATATCAACTAATGTTATCAGCTGTGATGGAAAGATGTAAATATGCTGGTTGAAAGTATGTTTTTCAGGATTTTGAAGCATAAAACATTTGGAACATTTGGAACATTTAGAACACATGTGGCTGGATCACAATTGCCATCAAGTCACAGCCTGCAGGGCCAGGCATAAAAATGGAATCACATCTACTTTTAAGGACTGGTATGGCAAATGATCCTGTGAACCTCCCTGAGACCTGCAGGTGTAGGGCAGTATAATAATAATAATAATAATAATAATAATAATAATAATAATAATAATAATAATAATAATAATAATATAATTGTTTCCAAGGAAAAAAAATCATAGGTACCGTATTTTTCGCCCTATAGGATGCACTTTTCCCCCTCCAAAAATGAAGGGGAAATGTGTGTGCGTCCTATGGGGCGAATGCAGGCTTTCGCTGAAGCCTGGAGAGCGAGGGGGGTCAGTGCGCACCGAGCCCTCTTGCTCTCCAGGCTTCAGGAAGCTATCCGCTAGCCATGGGAGACGCAGTTCTCCCACGGCTAGCAGAGAGCTTGCCTGCACCCAGAAGCTTGGGGTGCGCTGAGCTCAGCACTCCCCAAGCTTCGGGTTTCGCGCAGCCCTCCGCTAGCCGTGGGAGAGCTGTGCGAAGTCGCGCAGCTCTCCCACGGCTTGCGGATAGCAGCTTGTTCTGGGGGCTGGGGTCGGGGAAAGCTCGGGCTTCCCCCACCCCAGCCCCGCACCTGGGGAAAAAATAATTTCCCCCCCTTTATTTCCCCCCCAAAAAACTAGGTGCATCCTATGGGCCGGTGCGTCCTATGGGGCGAAAAATACGGTATTTCCTACACCACTGTTGTTTAAAGTTGGCAATACTCAGCCACATCTTATGAATTCAAAGATAGATGTTTTTGCTTTTATACTTCCTCCTAAAATAATATCTTTGATAAAATGAAACAATCAATATGTAATTATCTTACTTGTGTTAATTAAATCCTTTATGTTGCTTTTCTTTTTAAAAAATATTATTATGCTGTAACATTAACAACACTAAACAGTTCAAATGTTATGATGGTTGACCATTCTTTGTGCTAGGAAGGAGAGTCTCTCAAATGCTTCAGTTCAGGTTCATCTCTGGGTGTCTGTAATTAGGGATAAAGTGCATATACAGTCGTACCTCAGGTTACAGACGCTTCAGGTTTTGTGTTTTCGGGTTGTGCACCATGCCGAACCCAAAAGTACCGGAACAGGTTACTTCTAGGTTTTGGTGCTCGTGCATGCTCAGAAGCGCTAAATCACGCTTTGCACATGCGCACAAGTGCTGAATCGCGACCTGCGTGTGCGCAGACGTAGCGCTGCGGGTTGCGAACGTGCCTCCCGCACGGATCACGTTCGCAACCCAAGCGTCCACTGTAATCTTTGGCCAAAAGACAACTATTTTAGGAGGATTTCTGTAAGCAGACTTGAAAAAGAAAATCTCTTCAGACGTCATGTTTCTCTGTAATGGCTTGCTGAACAAGGAAGAATGTGAAAATGCTGCACTAAGGAGAACATTGATTTTAACAACCATCCCAGCACAAATTCTCTAGCCACAATAGCAAGCCCAATGTGAATCCATCGTGATATATAGCAAGATGTAAGTGCCACAGTGATAAATGATTTCCATACCATCAGAGAAATCTCCTGAAGAAGCATAAGCCTGCCTGCCATTAAAAATGTAGTCTCTCATTTAAAAAAAGGAAGAAGCTGCTGTGATGTCAATAATGAAGTATCTGGCACAGTTTAGACACAGTGAAATGAGGGCACCAGTAATTTTTGTTAAGGAGAGAGGAGGAATTCCTACCTGCATGTTGTAAACATCTTATATGCATACATATGGTTCCAAAACCAATTTTAAAAACATGACAGGCATAAGGCATAAATAACAGACATCAAATGCTAATTATTTCTGAAGTCTTAATGGAAAAGCTACACAGTTTCTCAGGACTAATCCTAGATATAGTGGCAGACCCTCCAAGGCTCCCTATTTTCCAGGCACAGTCCTGGATTTACAGAAGCCGACCCAGTTTCTGATTTGATCCCAGAATGTCCCTCTTTTCCTTAGGATGTCTCTATTTTCATTGGAGAAACATTGGAGGGTATGGAGTCATCCAGCCCCCAAGCCATCTAAGGCAGCCCTGTATGGGGAAGATTGTAACGTTTAATGTTTTATTATGTTTTTCTATATGCTGTTGAAGAGTATGTAGTGGGTTTTTCTGGTTATTTCTTGTGAAAAGTTTATGGAATTTGATGTAACTTTTAATTACTTAAATCACATTGAGACTTATGTGGAAGACAATTCATAAATTTAAACAAGTAAAATAAAATTCGCATCATTTAATTTATGTTTTTAAATTACAGGCAAGGCCATATAGAATTTACTGGACCAAAAAATGCAGCTGTGATGTTATCTCTAGACCACTAGGTGGCACAATTACTCTGCTTGAAATGTGCACTCTTTAACCTAGTTTATGACCTATCAAGCCAAATACAGCCCATCAACTAGGAATTATGACATGCCTAGTGCTTGACAACCATCCATTTTTTGGGGGTTTTTTTTTACGATTCCCAGGCAGGCACAAAACAGGAGCTTTATGAAGGTCCTATTCATAGGAGGGCACCATAAACAGGTAAGCTACTCTTTTCAGCTTGGTAAACCGCAAGTTGTACAGGTCTGCTTTAGATAAGCCGAGGCATTGTTTTGCTGTTACTTTTTCTAGGACTTTCTTTATTGTTTGGTGGTTTGGCAACAAAGTGAATGTAATTCCAGGAAATCATGCTTAACATTTCCAAGTGAACCACACAGAACTATTTATATTATAATCCTTTCCTTGTAGTTTATTGTGCAAAAGGAGGGTGTTGACTATCACTTCCTATATGGTTCGTTTATCATTTTGATTGTATCCTATGCTCCCTTGCTTATACTTTTCATTTGCAAAGTATTCTTATGCTAGTGAATGAGACTTTATATGTGAAGTTGAATCAGCAACCACTTTCACGTGGTTGTCAGTGGGTGTTACAGATTTACAATTAGAAGGAAATGAGACCTAGACTTTTTACTTCAAGTTAAACTCCATTCCTGTAAACCAGACACAGGCAAACTCGGCCCTCCAGATGTTTTGGGACTACAGCTCCCATCATCCCTGACCACTGGTCCTGTTAGCTAGGGATGATGGGAGTTGTAGTCCCAAAACATCTGGAGGGCAGTTTGCCTATGCCTGCTATAAACCATGTCTGTCTGAGAAGCAGGCTAACATGAGAAAGACTGATCTAACTCCCTAATCAGTTTTGAAGTTTGTATTATATTTCTGGCTTGAGCGTTTTATCTAACATTTATTTAGGAGGAGTTGCATCATTATTGCAAAAGCTGGGCTGCTATTTCGAGACAGAACTTACTGCAAGAACTCAGCTCCCCCACCTGTTATTAAACATAATTAGCATCCAGGTAACATGAGCTTTGCAAAGGTGTTAGAACTGAAAAAACAGAGTAGAACAACTGTGAATGCTGGAAAAGGGATTTTACTGAGGGAACCTCTGTCTGATCCAACAGAGCTCTTCTTTTGTTCTTAACCCTCTCCCCAATAAACATATAAAGTGTTCATCATCGAAATATACACACCAATCCCAATCATACTGCTTTTACAATTGCAGAAAATCAATGCATAATTGCTCAGGATACACGTGAACTTAGCCACACTTAGCAGCCTAGAATGGCAAAGAGAGATTCCGGGTGGTTCCCAAACAGATGTGGAATTCCTGGTCATGTTGTTGACCAACTCCCAGCAGGAAGGAAGTACTTTTTCAAGGTCTGGCCCAGTATTCAATGCCAGCCGCAAGAGAGAAAAATCAAATGCTAGATGGATGTTGAAAACAAACAATCAAGTGATGAATTCATTCTTGTATCATTTGCCAGGGCAAGTAATTATGAACAGACCATGTCTAATAAGCACACACTAACAAAACCTATTGCCATAGATAGAATGATATAAAATGTGGGGGTTTCCCCCAGTTGAGATGAAACAAGAATATGTCCAGGACTAGGTGCTGTTTCCTATGTTACATTTTGTACACAGAATGCCCTGCAATACCTTTTTGTTCTTACCACCTGGAACAATTGGGTGTCATCAAATTTGGCTACCTCATGGTTCACCCCTGTCATTCACGAGCAAGTTGCAAACCGCCATTCCTAATATAGTGCCACTCCTTGGGGAAACCCCCCCCCCCCCAACTTCTTACACCCTTCCATTATGAGAAATGTCCATTTCCCCATTCTCTCTGCTTCTTGTTGTTTAACCAGGTGTTGATCCATAACAGAACCTGTCCTCGTTTCCCATGACTGCTACATTTACTGTGGAGCACTTCCTCTCTTTTAAAGTAAAATGTGAGGCCACTGAGCTTTATTGTCAATTGTCCACTGGTGTTATCTGTTGAATTGGATTGCAGTTTGGTCCCTCTATCCCAAGCGGTGCAACAAGACTTGCATCTTGTAGCGGGACCAGTACACCACTTAAGTCCAGGATCACCTCTCGTCTGCTCAGTTTAATAACAAATGTCATTTTAAGGATCCAGAAATTTTACAGTGCAGGGATACACACTTAGTCTATGTCAGGGTAATTGGACTTACCCGTTACTACATTACGTTCTTTTGATGCCTCCTTGGTTTCATTTTCCATCTCAACACCATCCTGTCATTATATCAGAAGGGCAATAATGCAGTCCCCTTACAAAATTACTCTTGGAGTCCAGTGTTGCCATCCGCTGCTGTTTTGTGGAACTTCTATCTTGTTGGACTCTATGTCCTCTTTGATATCCAGAGCAACTTTCTACCGCGTTTGTATCCAGAGACAACCGCGTCCAGCAGTTTCCACCAGATTTCCATTCCATTCCACCAGGTTTCCGTTACGCCCACTATAACTATGCTCTTAAACAAAAACAAAATAACCAGAACAAAAACCCAAGCTCTTCTGCTTGCTCATCTTGGCTCAGAGATTTACAGCAACAGCATAAAAAACAAATATACATGTTGTCTCTTCAAAAATGCCTCTGCAATGTGCATTTTTTCCTATGGGGCTCTGGCCTCTTTGGATTGCTATCATGTCCCTTTGCATTTTCATTGCCTTGCTCTACCTCTCCCACATTTGGACAATCATAAGCATTTATCCTGAACAAGACACTCCTCAGCTCCCGTTGATTTTCACCCAGCAGTGAAAATGGGAGAAAGCCAACAGGAGCAAGGAGGTATGGGGAGGGGAGGAGTGAATCATTACCTGCTGCACACCAGGAGTTGTTGTTGTTGTTGTTGTTTAGTCGTTTAGTCGTGTCCGACTCTTCGTGACCCCATGGACCAGAGCACGCCAGGCACTCCTGTCTTCCACTGCCTCCCGCAGTTTGGTCAGGCTCATGTTTGTAGCTTCGAGAACACTATCCAACCATCTCATCCTCTGTCGTCCCCTTCTCCTAGTGCCCTCCATCTTTCCCAACATCAGGGTCTTTTCCAGGGAGTCTTCTCTTCTCATGAGGTGGCCAAAGTATTGGAGCCTCAACTTCACGATCTGTCCTTCCAGTGAGCACTCAGGTCTGATTTCCTTAAGAATGGATGCGTTTGATCTTCTTGCAGTCCATGGGACTCTCAAGAGTCTCCTCCAGCACCATAATTCAAAAGCATCAATTCTTCGGCGATCAGCCTTCTTTATGGTCCAGCTTTCACTTCCATACATCACTACTGGGAAAACCATGGCTTTAACTATACGGACCTTTGTTGGTAAGGTGATGTCTCTACTTTTTAAGATGTTGTCTAGATTTGCCATCGCCTTTCTCCCAAGGAGCAGGCGTCTTTTAATTTCGTGACTGCTGTCACCATCTGCAGTGATCATGGAGCCCAAGAAAATAAAATCTCTCACTGCCTCCATTTCTTCCCCTTCTATTTGCCAGGAGGTGATGGGACCAGTGGCCATGATCTTCGTTTTTTTGATGTTGAGCTTCAGACCATATTTTGCGCTCTCCTCTTTCACCCTCATTAAAAGGTTCTTTAATTCCTCCTCACTTTCTGCCATCAAGGTTGTGTCATCTGCATATCTGAGGTTGTTGATATTTCTTCCGGCGATCTTAATTCCGGCTTGGGATTCATCCAGCCCAGCCTTTCGCATGATGAATTCTGCATATAAGTTAAATAAGCAGGGGGACAATATACAGCCTTGTCGTACTCCTTTCCCAATTTTGAACCAATCAGTTGTTCCATATCCAGTTCTAACTGTAGCTTCTTGTCCCACATAGAGATTTCTCAGGAGACAGATGAGGTGATCAGGCACTCCCATTTCTTTAAGAACTTGCCATAGTTTGCTGTGGTCGACACAGTCAAAGGCTTTTGCATAGTCAATGAAGCAGAAGTAGATGTCTTTCTGGAACTCTCTAGCTTTCTCCATAATCCAGCGCATGTTTGCAATTTGGTCTCTGGTTCCTCTGCCTCTTCTAAATCCAGCTTGCACTTCTGGGAGTTCTCGGTCCACATACTGCTTAAGCCTGCCTTGTAGAATTTTAAGCATAACACCAGGAGTTATCCAGTGGTAAAACCTGCAGGTGCAAATACAGTGGTACCTCGCGTTACATACGCTTCAGGTTACATACGCTTCAGGTTACAGACTCCACTAACCCAGAAATAGTACCTCGGGTTAAGAACTTTGCTTCAGGATGAGAACAGAAATCCTGCTCCGGTGGCGCGGCGGCAGCAGGTGGTCCCATTAGCTAAAGTGGTGCTTCAGGTTGAGAACAGTTTCAGGTTAAGAACAGACCTCAGAATGAATTAAGTACTTAACCCGAGGTACCACTGTACAGAACTGCAGTCACATCAAAACAGCGGTGACTGGTTTTGCCTTTGAAGCACATGCCTTTCCACAGAGAATCCTGGGAACTGTAGTGTTATCCTTCACAGAACTACAGTTCCCAGCACCCTTAACAAACTACAGCTCCCAGAATCCTATGTGGGAAGCCATGTGTTTTAAAAGCTACTGCAAATCAATGACCCTAACACAAAAACTCCCCTCAGAATTGTTTGTAGATCTGGATCTTCTTTCTCCATACCTCTGTGCTAAAACATGGTGTGGAGGAACTGCCCTCCCAAAATTCCACCCTTGCACACAGTGCTATTTGACTGTAGCAGCCTGAGTTGTCAATATTGTGGCCGTCTGCAACAGTACACAGTGAGAGGGCTCATTTGAACCCGGACTTTCTAAGTGCAAGTCGTCTTACTCAAAGGCTCTACTTCAAATAAATGGTATCTTGTGGAGACAGCACAGCTATCAGATCCACAGCTTTCCTGACACCATCCATATGTTTAAGTCACATGGGATCTCAAGGGTGATTCAGAAGCATTTGGATATTTCTTCCAACTGGTGGATTTTATATTATTTGGCATCAGTGAAAAAGGCTGGCAAGGGGAGGTTTTGTGCGATGCCAGCTGCTTGGCAGAGGATGAAACGATGCACAAAATGTTTAATTACTCCCCAGATCCCCAGAGACTGAATGTTCTTGGAGGGTTTTTAATCCAAAAGGGGGAGAGGAAAAGTGGAGGGTGGGAGATCAGGGGTGGCCAGAAAACAGCATTTGTTTGTTTTTGAGTTCTTAGGTTTCAGATCAGCCCATTTAATACTGGCAAATTCCACAACCTTCTGTATGATTTAATGGTTGTCCTTCCTGGTATTTTATGACATCCACCCTCCCCCAAGGAGCCATGCAGTGTGAATAAGGACTATGTCTCCATTTATGCTGATTGGCTGGAAAGAGATCCTCTGGGGAAAGGAACGGAGGGGATGCAGATTTATAGAGAACGGAACAAAGAACAAGTCTGTCTCCTTAACACAAGACACCTCCTACCTAAGTGTATTTTCCCCACCTCCCAACACACATACACTTCTCCTGTGTACCATATGGAAAGCTTGTTCTTCATTTCTTACTCCACTGCACATTTTGCTACCCTTATTCTTCCTAATGGGTGGAACCTGTGGGTTGCTGGCTTCTGTCTATTCCAAAGTGCATAATAAATAAAATAACTGGAGGAACTCGTCACATTCTTATGATTGTTCTACCAGCAAAAGCTTTTGGGCTTGCCAGCAGAATGACCACCCTTCTCCTGCTCCTGTGTGCTATCTCAGGTTTTCCTGACCACCCCCCAAGCCACTTCTGGGAATGCAGGGAGCACCATGGGGGAGGTGAGGGAGGAAACCTCCATTGTGCAAGTGGAAGTCCTTGTGCAGAGCTTCCTCTGATGGGACTTATCAGTTGAAGCTTGCCCCTGAAACTAGACCAACTCATTGCTAGTAAAAAACACACACCATGGCTGTCCTCTTCATTGCCTCTGCACAAGCACTATCCCATGCCATGATTCTAAATAAGTCAAAAATGAACACAGCATCCCAGCAATGGGGTCAAACTTATGTGAAATATTCTCAGAGTCCTGTAGTGATTTCATGCTCTTTATTGCAGCTTGTAAAACGGTGATTGAGTTGCCCTCCAAACCTCAGGCTTTTATATACATTATTTACACAACGGGTCCCATCTGATTGGCTGATTCTGCTTCCCTCCTGGAGCCTGTTTGGTCTTTTCCTGCAGGCCAATCAGTTGTTGCATTCTACGATCCTACCAGCCTAATAGGCTGATTAACTTCCTCCTGGAGCCTGATTGGTCTTTTCCTGCAGGCTAATCAGTTGTTGCATTCTAGGATTCTACTTGCCTATTTTTCTAGGATCTAAGCTTAGTACATAACATTATGCCTGGATTGTTAATAGGAGCCTTTCAGGATAAAGAAAATTGTAACAATTATATTTATGGTTCGTTCACCCCACCCCCAGACCAGGTAGCTAGTTTCTTAGAGCAGTCTTTGCCCCTTTGCTCTGGTCTGAAGGGTGTGTGTGTGGATTGAGTGGGGATACCCCTCTGCCTGGCCATGCTGGCCTCCAGTGCCCACCACCTGCGGAGAGACAGTAGCATCAGTCCGTCGACACAGACCTCACATCGACTTCTACCCTCCAAAGGCGTGGGTGGGTGAGAGTCACTGGCAGGATCCTCAAAATGGGGCATTCCAAGGATGGTGAGTGGCTGAGCTGGCTCAGATCCATTGGATCCCAAGCCAACCCCACTGCTGTCAGGTGATGGCATTGAGACAGATATGGGTCCAATGGGAAAAATTATAATTTATCTTAAAAACCATTGTAAACAGATAAAATCTGTAGGACTGGAATAACCCTTGTAGTTTAATGGTGAATTTTGGGCATAATGGAGGTGTAAAAGACTTGGATTATCATAAAAGATGCAGGAGGAAATGATTAACAAGAGGACCCTCAAAGGGGAGGAGGGAAGTCCAAGAGATTCCTTGGAATCTTGTTTTTATGTTGTATGTTGAATATGTGATTGTAAAACTTTAATCTGAAAAACCAAATAAATAAATAAAATAAAATAATAAAGATTTGGGTCCAATCCGCCTGTTCACAGCAGCCTCACCTGGCATCAGCTGAAGTTAGGATTGCTCCCTAAATTCTGTTGTTAAGGTAAAACATAATGCTTTAAGTCCTCAAAACACTTATAAACTAAAAAATCAGATGGAAACATTAATACAAATCATTTGAGCCATGTTTAACATGTTGCATTACATTTAAGATCAGGGCTTCCCTCACATCAGCAACAGCTTTTTGAAAAATGGATTTAAAACTACACGTTAAAGAGCAGCCTTTGTACTACCAAGGCTATGATATCACAATACACTGATGGCTTTTATGAGTGGGAACCTTAAAAGGGGAACCTGAAAAAGAAAGCGGTGAAGTCATCCAGATACACGAACTGCTTGCACTTCCACCAATTCAAATCTAGCCAAGTGAAGAACTCTGCAGGTCCTGTTTTAAGAGATGAAAAGAAACAATCTGCTGAATGTTCTGTGTGACTAACGGCATGTTGCCACAACCAATGGGAAGGAAGCTGGTCATTTGGTTCCTTTCAGCTGATTTATGACTAATGTGGAAGCGAGTGACAGCATACATTAAATATAAACAGTTGTACGCCACAGGCGCTGCCAACAGAGACTCTATGGGACAGGAAAAGAGCAGCACACAAAGGCGAACGAGAAACATAGGAAGCTAATTCGTACGGAGCCAGACCAGTGTTGTCCACACACTTGCTGGTAGCAAATCTCCAGGATTTCAGCCAGAAGTCTCTCCCAGCCCTATTTGGAGATGCCACAGATTGAAGCTGAGACCTTTTGCATGCAAAGCAGATGGTCTTCCATTGAACTGGGGCCCTTCCTCAATTAAATCTTGTACACGCTTAATTGGGAGTAGGTCCCATTGAACTCAATGTCATTCATTTTGAATAAGTGTGCTTAGATTTGCACTGAAAATAGACATTGCGGGTACATTTTTATTTGGCTCCTTTCTCCCAGTCAAGTTCCTCTTTCGTTGTTGGCTTGGAACCTGTAGCTAGGTCAGGCTTGCAAACACTCCCCTTAGCTGTCTCATCCCTGTAGTGTAGCTTATTGGCAGCGAAGTGGTTAAGACATATCTGTGGCAACATTAATAATGATACTATGCCAGGGTGGCGCTGTGGTCTAAACCACAGAGCCTAGGGCTTGCCGATCAGAAGGTTGGCGGTTTGAATCCCCGCGACAGGGTGAGCTCCTGTTGCTTGGTCCCTGCTCCTGCCCACCTAGCAGTTTGAAAGCACATCAAAGTGCAAGGAGATAAATAGGTACCACTCCGGCGGGAAGGTAAACAGCGTTTCCGTGTGCTGCTCTGGTTCGCCAGAAGCGGCTTAGTCATGCTGGCCACATGACTCCCTCGGCCAATAAAGCGAGATGAGCGCCCCAACCCCAGAGTCGTCTGCGACTGGACCTAACGGTCAGGGATTCCTTTACCCTTTTACCTTTATGCCAATGTATCAGCCTGCTCTTGACAATGTCATGTCCTCAAGTTTTCACTAATTTGCTTCATTCATCTTCACAACAATCCAGTGATTCGGGGGTAGTAAATCACAGTTAAAACAAATGAAATATTAATCAGATGATTTCCCCCCATATTGATTTGGAAGTATGACTCTTGTATTTGCTTTTCTCAATGTGCAGGTTAGTAATGAATGAGGAACAGGGTTGACGTGAATCCTGCACTCTAGAGGACAGTGTCTGAAGAGTAGCCAGAGAACAGCCCTTTATTTGAAAGGTTGTCTGTTCGGCTCAAAGGGGGGGGGGGGACCCTGTAAGAATGGATTGCAGATGCCTTGACGTTGCTCATCAACAGCTAGTACCTGCCCAAAAGACTGGAGAGCATATAGGCAATTTGGTCACAGGCTTCTCCACTATGGTAAAATATATTGAATTTCTATGTAAATTACTGTAATTATTTCTAAATTTCCATATGCTGTCTACACATAAATCAGCATATGCAAATTTTATGCGTCTTCTTTTGGGTGTGTATGATTACTTTCATCTTTGGGGTGATGCATAAATGTTTGGATGTCCAGTAGCTATGTGGAAGAATATAACTGAAAATCTTGCCTGTTCCAGATCACAATCCATGGTTTAGGTCCGGGGTCAGCAACGTTTTTCAGCCGTGGGCCGGTCCACTGCCCCTCAGGTGGGCTGGACTATATTTTGGGGGGAAAATATGAACGAATTCCTATGCCCCACAAAAAACCCAGAGATGCATTTTAGATAAAAGGACACATTCTACTCATGTAAAAACACGCTGATTCCTGGACCACCCCTGGGCTGGATTGAGAAGGTGATTGAGCGCATCTGGCCCCCGGGGGGCCTTAGTTTGCCTACCCCTTGTTTAGGTGACAGCACTTTTGAATTGCTGTAAAGCTGTCTCTTATTACTGCATTGCATATTATAGCAGCCTCTTAGCTGCATCTAAGAACAAAGGCAGTGGATTAAAATTCTCTGACCACTTGCACTGTCAGCTGGTCCCATCCTCATAGGAAAACTTAATAATTAGACTGTGAGTAAAATCACACACAAAAAGTCGAAGTTACTACTGCACAGATAAACTAACCACATTTGAAGCTATTTTTTCTTGCTGTGAGCATGATATTTCAATGAACAGTAAGCCTTCTAAATGACACCTTAATTTATCTCCAGTTAAAGACACCATTATTTAATTAATAAACTACAGGGAGAACAACCTGGCATTATCTGTTTAAGGTGAGTTTATCTGATGGCTAAAAAAGTTGCTGTCAGAATCAGACAGCTTAACAGGAAGGCGAGTTTGCCTGAAGAGAGGATATGGATGACTGGGAGATTTCATCACCTTGTTACTTTATAAAGCCAATGGCCACGTTTAGTGAAGAATGTCATGTCAGGTGCCTGCTTTCCTATTGGCTGTCACAGGACTACAGATAAACCTTTCAGCATGAAGGTAATGAACTAGAAAAGCAAGGACCTCATGCTGTTCCTCTGAATAAAACAGGGTTTGTTAGGTCACAATGGCAGGTCTTCATTTTCAGTCAAGCAATTTGAAATATTTCTTCCTAGAATGCAGTATTATTTCTTAAATTAATGAAGTTTTGAAAACTGCCAAGAAAAGACTGTGTACACACAAACATGGTTGGAAATAGCTGGAATTCTTCGCCATCGTATGGTATGGGATCCATTTAACGTGCAACTTGGATAAAAATGCCAGCAGTCTAAATTTTTCATCTGCTGCAGTAGCACTGACCTGGAAATGTAGGGAAATACTGTCAAAGTCCTTCTTAAGCTTGCAAGTGGCAACTTTCTTGCTTCAAACTATCTGAGACTGCAGTTTTTATAAGCATAACTGATCTCATGAGTACCGTATTTTTTGCTCTATAAACTCATTTTTTCCCTCCTAAAAAGTAAGGGGAAATGTGTGTGCGTCTTATGGGGCGGATGCAGGCTGCGCAGCTATCCCAGAAGCCAGAAGAGCAAGAGGGATTGCTGCTTTCACTGCACAGCGATCCCTCTTGCTGTTCTGGCTTCTGAGATTCAGAATATTTTTTTTCTTGTTTTCCTCCTCCAAAAACTAGGTGCGTCTTATAGAGCGAAAAATACGTACTTACTTCTTACTAATTGTACATAGGACCACACATGATGATGCTGATGATAAGTGTGATGGCCTGGGAATCCGATTCAGAGGATGAACCGGAGGAATCCCAGCCTGCACAGGAGTCCCCACCTCCAGGGCCGGCTGAACTGGGGCAGGGCCTTGATTCTGAGGCGCCTGCACCTGTGCTCCTCAGGAGCAGGCACCAGGTGAACCCATTCTGGCTCCAGAGGTAGTTGAGGACAGTGCCTACAGGTGAGCCTCCCCCTGGGCCCAGTAACCCTTCAGCCTCTCCTGAACTGCAGAGGCTCAGGGCAGAGAGGCGAAGGGAACTGGTTTCTCCCAGGAGGAGTGCTCGCCTTAAGGCCAGGAGAGGC
Organism: Podarcis muralis; assembly: GCF_964188315.1. Classification (NCBI taxonomy): domain Eukaryota; kingdom Metazoa; phylum Chordata; class Lepidosauria; order Squamata; family Lacertidae; genus Podarcis; species Podarcis muralis. Next base: position 56,461,739 of record NC_135657.1, on the reverse strand, counting down.
GGGTCTCCTGGGGGCCGGGACCACCCCTGGCCTCAGAGAAGATAAAGGCCAGTCAGCCCGGTCCCAGGTTGCGGGAGCAATGTCATCATTGTAGAGCTGTTTCGGCCAGCATCCAGTCCTGTTCCTCCAGTGTTCCTGTCCTTGCCCGGCTCCTCGCTGTGGACCCCGCTTCGCCCGTGGAGGACTGTCTGCCGACCCTCGACTCAGGTCCTGGACCTCGCCCCACGGTAACCTCCCCCCGGGACGAGCACAATAAGGCACCCTAGTCCATGGTCAGGGAGCCAGACAGCAGCCCATCATAACCTTTGACCTGAATGTTCAGCTGCTACCTGGTATTAAGGAAAGGTCGAGGGATGTTGTGGATGCCGCTCCACATTGTTCTTTTCAATGAAATACCTTGTGGCTCCTTCTTCTTCCTACAGCAGTGGGAGGTTTAGAGAAACTCTTCGCTGAAAACAGCTGCTTGGGCCAATTTCACACTTAATCGTGCTTTTATTCAAGCCTGGATGAGCTTGCTGAGGGGGTGGAACGCCTAAGCAGACCCTTTTAAAAGCAGCAGTAATATATTTTGCATACTCATTATCCTGGGGATTTCATGAATGTTAGAGAAGCTGAGACTCATTAAGTTCTCTCAGTGGCACAAAAACAGGCCGCAAAGAAGCCATCCAGACAATAAACAAGAGAGAGATTCAAGCATATTTTCATGTTGTCCCAAAGTCGTTTGCCTTTGATACGCATACAACAGATGCTTGAGCAGTCCTGGGCAGCTGATCTGGAAAACAAGAAGCAATTCTCCAGACTGGGCTGGGCAGCTGCTTCAGGCACTTGTCAAGAAGCCACCAATTAAGGATTTTTTATTTTTATAAAGGGGACGTGGGTGGCGCTGTGGGTAAAACCTCAGTGCCTAGGACTTGCCGATCGTATGGTCGGTGGTTCGAATCCCCGCGGCGGGGTGAGCTCCTGTTGCTCGGTCCCAGCTCCTGCCCACCTAGCAGTTCAAAAGCACCCCTAAGTGCAAGTAGATAAATAGGGACCGCTTTATAGCAAAAAGGTAAACGGCGTTTCCGTGTGTGGCACTGGTGCTGGCTCACCAGTGCAGCTTCGTCACGCTGGCCACGTGACCCGGAAGTGTCTTTGGACAGCGCTGGCTCCCGGCCTCTTAAGCGAGATGAGCACGCAACCCCAGAGTCGGTCACGACTGGCCCGTATGGGCAGGGGTACCTTTACCTTTACCTTATTTTAATAAAGCATCATTAGCTGGCATTTTAATCTAATGTCCTCCTTGCATTGCAAACTCTAAATGAAGGTGATGTTTTGAGGTTCCTAAAGGAAATATATACATTGTTAGATGATTTGCAGTTTAATAAACAATTGGTCGAAAGAAATACTATATTTAATATTTTATTTTTTTATTACAAAACACTATACTGAACATGTTATTTTGTAGGCCGCCGTTCAAGGTTGCCCATCTCAGTATTCCCTATGATGGCAAACAGCTTTGAATTAAACAAGCCAATTTTAGTTTGCAGTTGACATTGTAGACTCTTGGAACGCAACCCTGTGCCACAAGGGGCAAACTACATGTAATGTTGAAAGCACTTTTCACTACGATGCTTATAACCTGGCCATGGCAAAAGCAGCTGGAGAGAGAAGTGGCCTGGATTGGAGCCATGGCACACAGTAAGGGGAAGTTCCACCTCCCATCAGCTCCAGCCAGCATGGCCAATAGTCAAGAATACAGGGAGCTGTCGTTAAACAACATCGGGAGGCTCTCAGGTCCCCCATGTGTGCTCTAGTGGGTGTGAGTGGGACTATCTGCTAGGAAAATGTATACTGCGGGAGAGGGAACTCTTTTTTCAGTCTGAGAGCTGCATTGTCTCATGGGAAGCCTTCCAGTGGTGCCAGTGGTGGGTGACATCAGAGGAAAAGGCAAAAGTGGGCACAACAAAGAGTGTGACTCTTACACTTGCACAGTCCGCTACAGTCTAGCCACTCTCATGCCAGAGGCTTCGGCACTTGAGCATCTTTCCATCCAGCCAAGAAAGAGTTATTAAAGGTACAAGCGCCTTGTCCTCTTTCATATCTCTCAACCCTATCAAGTAGGTCAGCATTATTACTGCAGATGGAGGGCTGATGATTGACCAAGGCCATTATGAGATGGGATTTGAAGCAGGGACTTTCAGATTCACAGCTTGGACTCCAAGCCACTTTTCTGTAGAGTGGCGTAGCAAGGTCAGGTGGTACCCAGCGCGGAAAATTTCTTGATTTTTTTTTTCTTTTTGCCTGCAAAAATTGTGAGACTTTATTTCATATTTTATACAAAATGCTTAATATACAAAATGCTTAAATTTAATCTTATTGTCAATGTTCTATTCCCCGCCCCCGACTTCCTTCTGCTCTTGGCCTTGCATACTTCTGAAACGATGGATGTGAAATCAGTCAAAACTGTATTGGCTCAACATATGACAAGGGTGTGGAAACAGTGAGGGGCTCAAGCAGAGAGAGGGAGGAGAGTTGGCAATGCCAGTTGTTAATTGTATTGGGAGCAGTTGGTATACCCTGTTCTTATACAACGCAAGTCCTCAAGGCCTCACAATGTCTCCGATTAGTCTCCCCTCCCTTAACCCATTCCGTTCACAGTAATTTGACTACCAGCGTATTCACTCATTGTGATCGGTTACACAATGGCTTCTCCTTACTTTCTCCCCTCCCTCCATGCTTTTATTCCCCCTTTCTCTCTCCCTTTCTTTCTTTTGAATGGCTGTCACCTTTGTTTGGGGTATCGAGCAGACACAATAGCCGTGAGAGGGCCAGAAAATGGTCTCCTGGTCCAGTTTTGTCTACCGCAACTCTCCAAGCCATTCAGCACTGATATAAATTAGAGGGAGGGGGCAGGACCCAGCAAACACTGTCAGAAGCAGGGAGGAGAGAAAGCATCTGGGCCATCCGATCTGTGCCAAATTCAGTAAAGCAAACCAAGCGTGAATTCAGATGAAAATAATGAATTGTTGGGGGAGGGGAAGGAGAGCGGAAGGGAAATGGGATGTCAAAGGTCATTCAACAACTGGGTTGACTGAGGGGTAGGCAGGGTGGAACAACAGTATGGATGATGGAGAGAATTACGTGTTGGGTGTTTTTCTTTTTCTTTTACATAGTTTTGTTGTTAACACCAGTGGTTAAGGGAAGAGAGACAGGGAAACGAGGCTCAAAGACAAATAGTCGAGTATCATTCCATGACTTTTTGAAAGAAAAAGTCGGTAAAGAGATTAAAGGTTCTGAGGGATTTTTTTGCACATAGCACCAGAAGAACCTTTGTCGCTCTTGTATGGTTTCATTGACTGGTGTTTTTGTGCAACCTGATTTTTAAAATCCAATAAACACTGTAACCCATGTAGATTTTACACTCCCACCCACTGCACGTAGGGGGTGGGGAACACTTTCACACCATGCATAAAATAGTTTGAATCCTGTGCATGTTCATTTAGAAGTCAGTCCCACAATTTTGTGGCTGTCTGGTGAACTTTCATAGCACATATAAACAATCACTTTGGATTTATATTTCACCCGAGTAAGTGTGGCTTCATTTGGTAGAATTCACAAGATACTTATTTTCTGTTGCTGCAACCTGTGGGGTGATGTCCTGCCTCTGTTGCTTTTGCTGGATGGGGCCCTATTCGCCCAGTTCTTGACCATCATTGTCTTATCACCCTGAACAGCAGTGTGGAGGGAGACTGCAGTGTGGAGGTTTTTGCTGTTGTTACAGCTGTGTTTTGTTTATATCTGCTGTATGTTTCCCTTTTGTATTGGTACAGGCATATCAATGTAATATTAAATTAAAATAAGTCAGTCTCACATTAGCATGTGTACGATGACAGCTTATTCCGGCTGGCTTAAACAGTGTTGCACTTTAGATAACCCATATCCAAAATGGGCATGACCTATCAGGATAAAGAGCAAAAGAATTGCTGGTCTTACTCCTACCCACCCCACACTTTCGACATGCTTAAAAAGTTCACTTCAAACCAGTCACCACTGATTTCCGGTAATGAACTAACCCAAGCAGATAGGCATCTTGTTGCCTGTCAAGTGTAAATCCCACGTAATGTAGGTCAGGCAAAGAGATCTCCTTGGCCTTAATTAGAGCTGGCAACAAGGAGCCCCTCCATCTGCATTGTTCTCTTCCTCTTTGTTCAGCCATCGAAGGCCTGGGCCAACTGGGAATAGTGTTCCCGCTTGATCACAAAGGTGCCCTGGCTGGAAACTCTGTTCCAATTATTTCATTGCAGTCTGTGTTGTCTCTTGTCTTCATCATTCCAGGGGGCTGAAATCCAATATTCCCAAAGAACACACGGCTTTCATTCTCAACATTTGTGTAAGATTCCATAGCTTAATTCTTGTCTCCAAAGATCGTACATGATATGTCTTGGTTAGAGTTTCATAAGAGGGAAAGGGAGAGATATATTTCACAGCAAAGCTCCCGCTTTTCTTCCTCACTTTAATACCTTACATTGCTTCTGGTCCAAATCCTGATGGATTTAACTTGAAACAACCATGTGCTTTGCTGTAATGAGTCCATGGTTAAGAAGTTTGCACACTCTGGTCATGACCCTCTTTCCTGTATGCTTAAGGCCTCTAATACTTCATCTCCTTCAGGGCGCCAAATATTCACCACCTTTCACCTTTCTCCTAACCCCGTCCCACCAACTTTGGCCACATGCACAACATGTATTTAAAGCATTATGGTACCACTTTAAAGAGCCATGGCTTCCTCCAAAGAATTCTGGGAGCTGTAGTTTGTTAAGGGTGCTGAGACCCCTATTCTCTTCACAGAACTACAGTTTGGAAACTCCCTGGGTGGAGGGATTGACTGTTAAGTCACTCTGAGGAATGCAGCTCTGTTAGGGGAATGGAGTCTTCTAACAACCCTCAGCATCTTTAACAAGCAACAGCTCCCAGAATTCTTTGGGGGAAGCCATGATTGTCCAAAGACTGTCCATGGTGCTTTAAGTGTATGGTGTGAATGTGGTCTTTGTCTCCACTGTGCTCCTCATTCTCTCCTATGGATTGCCTTCCAAGCTCCTTCACCCAAGTTCACTGTAGGCCCCTATCAAATTCCTTGGGTTTTTTTGTTGTCATTGCTAACCTTGCGTCTCCCAAGATGCCACAGTTGTCCCACCACCTGCCTTAGCTGTGGCATGCTTTAAGTATTAGATTTACTCAGCCTTAAGTCACTTCATTCAGCCTCACTTTTCAGTCTATAAACTAGGAACAACAACCCATTTCACATAGCTATTGTGAGAAAGAAGAGATTAGTATCAAATAAGCCCGTGAGTAGATTTTATTTTTTAAAAATTCAAAGCCACAGTCAGCGAGACCATTTCTTAAGTATAACTTGTTCTCTGAGGATGTCTGTGGTTTGCATTGCTAACTTTGGAAGCCGTGCTGTTATGGAAAAAGGAAAATTGATCTCCACTGGGATTGGCATGGCAGAATTATTCTTAGAGGGCAGTAAGTGACTCTTCCAAGTGTTTGGAATACAAGCCTTTTACAATCTAGGTTGAACCAAAAAAATTCAGAAAATGATTTTCTGGCCATTAAAAAAAAATATTGTTTTAATGGCTTCCTGACCTCATCCTCTCCTGAATGATATTTGGTGACATTGCCCCCAGAATTTTGCCACATGAGAATAGGATGGAGGAGAATTTCTGGCAGAACCGGGGTTGGCCCTACAGTGAGGTAGCAGCCTAATGAGGGAGATGGGACAGCAATGTTTTGGAAGACAGAGGCATGTGCACCACATAGCCTTTCTGGCTGTGTCCCCTTTGCTGCCCTGCTGCCCTCAGGTGTGATAAAGCACATTGTACTGACTAGAACTTGGGATACCAGGGTTCAAATCCTCACTCACCCAGAAAGCTCATTGGATGAACCCTTGGGCTATTCACTATCTCTAAGCCTAGGCTGCATTGTAGGGTTGCTGTGAGGATGAAATGGAGGTGGGGAGAATCATGGACATGGCCTCAAGTTCCTTGAAGGAAAGGTGGGATAAAAATGTAGAAAATAATAAATACTGTAATGGTGAAGTAAGATTCAGCTGACAGTCCAGTTGGCTTTTGTAAATGGAATACGAAGTTGATGTCATCTTACCCTTCACCTCAGGTAGAAAAAAGTTTTGAGTCAGCTTGGTTCACATCTGTGGATTCAGTTTTAATATCATTTAATAATAGTTTTAATATTGTTGAAAGGAGCAATGGAGTTGGGTCCTTTTTTTAGCCCTCCTGTTTTAGCTCATTGCTTCCTTCACTTACCAATATGAACTAAAATAGTTTCATTCAATATTAAATGAGCTGAAATTTTTCAAAAGAGAGGGGGTTTTTTTGGGGGGGGGGAGGATGGACAGATGTAGGATCCCACACCCACACTCTAAGGAATATTTGTCACAACCCCCCGCATTTTGCCACTTCCAATAGTATGGAGAATTTTAGGAGGGCATTTTTGCTCATCTCCAGGACAAACAACCAGTGGCAGAGGAAGCCACTCGGGCGCCTGGGACGGCGTGCCCAAGAGCAGGGTGAGCCGCCCATAGGGGCCTCCGGAGTCTGCCTGCCTCCTCCCACTCAGCCTCCCTACAGCTGGGGGGAGGCAGCGGGCGGACCGTTTGGGCAGTGCAGAGCCTGTGTGAGCCCAAGCCACCGCGTCTCTCCCAGGAGAGACACGTGGCTTGGGAACACTGCAGGCCCTGCGATGAGTGCCACCCAGAATTTTGTCACACACACCCCCTCAGTGGTGGCACCTGGGGTGGACCACACACCCCTTCCTCCGCCCCTGCAAACAACTGCTAGTTCAGAGGCTAAAATCCATTGCTTGTCAGAATGTGTGCAAAGGAAGTGGAATGACATTTAAAAACTTTTGGGAAACTGAATAGACGATGAAGCGAATCTGGTGCAGCTTGCGTGCTTGCTGTTGCTGTAATATCTGCCCAATATTTAAATTTGTACATCAAATTTGTACTGCACATTTACTGTGACTGAAATTCCTTCTCTAAAGGAAATCTATTCTGTGCAAGCTATCCTGGACTTCCCACTGCTTGGGGGAAGAGAGAGCATGAAACTATATGCTCCACTTTGAAAGGCTATCGGGACTGGGAGAAGTTCCTCTGCAGAGTGAGTTTGCCTTTCCCTTATATTATCCAGAACTGTTCCTGTTTTCCTATTGTTTCCTGAGGCAAAATTAGATTTCTTTTGTCATCCAAATAGATGAAATCTTGGGGGAAGATGTGCATTAATGTGGTGCACTTCCTGTCCCACTGCTGCTGCTGTTTTTCTTGCCTCAAAGGCAACCTCAGGATATGCCTTTTCCAGTTCCTCCAGCAATTTCTTCATTCTGATGTCCTTAAACAATTAGTTTGCAGTAGCTGTGAACTCTGCCCCCACCATGCCTGCAACCCGCTTGAACAATTGGATTCTGTTTGTTGTTTTCCTTCCTGCAAAGGGTGCAATAAAGCTAATAGTAAGGCAAAGCCAACTACTAAACAGGTAGACAGTAAAGAAGCAAGGAAAGAGTCCAAGCTATTGAACCAAGTAAAGATTTAGTGTGAGGAATACTGCTAACAGTGATGTGCTGTAATATATATATATATATATATATATATATATATATATATATATATATATATATATATAGGTTTTAACAGTCTTTCTAGCTTCTGCAGCAAACCACAGCGGCAGCACATGTATTCGTCTGAAAAATATTATGATTGTCATAGATACTGTGCAGCTAATTTATAACATAAGCAAAAATATGTACATCATTGTTCTGGATTGTTCTTGTTTATGTTACTCTTTTTAAAGGGACAAAATTTAAACAAACTGGAGAGAGAGACTACTGCAATGAATTCTATATAGTGCTGTTTCTGAAGAGTGCTCAGAAACTACAGCTAATCCAGATGATGGTAGCAAGATTGGCATCTGGCATCAGCCAAAAAGGACATGAAGCATCTGCTCTCAGGTAATTGTACCGCTACACCTCTGGGAATAATTTAAAGTGCTGGTCTTTACTTTCAAAGCCTCATACCGTTCTATATCAAAAGGTGCATCTCTTACTCAGTATATCCTCTTGCTCACTGATATCAGCCAGAAAAACTACACAGCATAGTTATCAAGCTGAGGCCATTCTCCATGATGCCACCTCTTCCAGGCAACTCCTTGCATGGAGAGGCCCAACTGGCCAGCGTCCTACTTATATTTAGAGTGGATAGTTAGAATAGTGTTGCCCTCTTAGACTACTGTTTAAAACTTTGGTTCAAACTGCTGCATGGGATTGTTTTGGTCCCATGTTGCCATTTAAACTGAGCCTGGAGGTGTAACCGACTTTTTATTGGTTTTACTGCTATTATGAATATATTTAGGATAGATACTTTCTTTAGCTCAGAAGTGTGGTAAAAAATAAAGTACGAATAATACTCCATAGCACAATTATTGCAACACTTAACATGTTAATGATCACAAATCACACTGCAATCTAGAAAGCAGAACCCAGATCACAACCCATGTTTTCCCTGTATGCTTTGGCTTAACCCTCATTCTTCAATCCATGAATGAAGATATCATATTTGCTCGCATCCATTCATTATTGTGTATCTTTGCCTCTGGCTCCTTTGATGGGCTTTTCCCACCTGTTGACTTTTCCATAATGTCTAAATGTAGACTCTAAGCCCCTTGCTTGGGCTTTGCTTCTGTCACTCCATTAGCCTGCCACACATACAGATGGCACCATCTCTGTAAAATTTAAAATGCTTTTAGGTTGGCCCTATCAGATCATTCCGCGAAATTAAACCGTAACCTATCATTTGGCATTGGGAGGATATCTCTCAGGAGCTGCAGTGCCTGGTTTCCATATTTAGCTCTCGCAGGGCAGTTTTCATAGCAGGAAGCCTAGGTCAGACATATGGCACCTGATCTTAAGGCTTTATCAAATAAGAAGCTAGATGCAGCTGCATTTCCCTACTCAAATTAGAAAAGTTTGAAAACTCAGCATTTCTCACGGGCTTTGCCTGTTCTATTAATACCATGGCAAGCACAGAACAATAACTATCTATAGTTAGGCATCATTAAATTGGAAGTGCTCAGTGGATTGTCTAGTCCATGCTACCATTTGGGCTTTAGTGTTTCTGCTAAAAGATGAACATGCAGGAGACTAATTATCATTGCAATTTGCAATTTTCAAAGAACATTCCCGTGTACCCCATTCTTTATCATTTCTTTCATTTATAATATGCATGTGTGCATTAAAAATACTAGCCTCCCACAATTGTTGGGTGTTTTAAGCAGCCAGTGATTCTCCATTTGTTGAATGATCAGAATCTTCATTTCACATTTCTTTACATTTGTTTGCAAGCAGCTAATTAAGTATCTCTGTATACATAGAAGCCAACTCCTATGAGGCTGAGGTGCCTTTGCCCCCCCCCATAAAATTTATGGGCACTGGCATTCAAATGGTTTGTGTGTGCCATGTCTTGTGATTTATTAAGCAGGGCAGAGCTTACCTGCCCCCCCCTATTTTATTCAAGTTGGCACCCCTGTCTAAATATATATTTTAAAGACTTTATTGTACCTTACCAATTAGGCTCAAAGGGAAGTGGATTGGTTGTGAATGGAGTGTTGTCATTTCAGCAAAGTGATTTTCCATCTTTCTCTCTCTTCACTGCTCAACCCCCACCATTAGAAACAGTATTAAAGATCAGAGTTGGATTATTAACTTCTGGGACTAAGGAAAAGTACTACCAGCATTCAAATTGCTCAACAACAATGAGTCTTCCAGGACTCACAGCCAAGATGGTCTTTCAGCCTGATTTAGCAAGGCAATTCTTTCCGCTTATTATCTTAAGTATAACATGCTCATATCTAACCACTGCTGTATGCCTGCTATGGTGCTTTTCCCAACAGGCCTTTCTTGAACAAACTGCCATGTGGTAGCTGCACTGGGAGAAGCAGTGCTGAGAAGGCACCTCAAAGTGTCTGCTAAAAACTCAAGTTGCCCATAAGCTATCAAGTCTTCTCCATGGCCAAACCTACCTTGGTTCATGATTTCCAGTTGTATATAATGAGCCAGAGCTTATTTATCTCACAGAATCAATTATCCATGTTATATGTATTTAGTTAAAAAGCCTGCCAGACTAATGGTAAGAAGTATTTCTTAGATAAAGTTTCTTCCTCCCTGCAAATATTTTTAAATGCTGGTTCTACATAAAGGAGTTGACAACACTCCAACTGATAAGTGCATCTGTGTTGTCAAATAGCTTACGAAAGGCTTGGCTTGCAAGCTGCTCAGAATTATAGTAATTATGGCCGTGGCACAGGAGATGCTGTATTCCATCTCTATACCACAGGCTGCATTGTTAATCTGCAACAGTAGGAGAATTACCACTTAATCGCAGTACACATAACTGCCTGCTGGCTCAGTCACAGAAGTCATAGCATTAACTCCCACCTGTTTTAATCCAATTTCCTTTTTTCTGATTCTTGTTGTATACAGTTGCTCTAGACTTCTAGCACACTGAGCACACAAGTAGATTTTTTTTTGATAAAGTCATCATTAAGAACATAAGAAAAGCCTGCTGGATGGGGCCAATGACCCATCTAGTCCAACATCCTGTTCTCACAGTAGCCTGTTGGAAACCAGCAAGCAGGACTCCTGTTCTTAAACAAACCATGAGGTGTAGTCAAGGTTTGTTCTTGGATTACTGCACATGGTTTGTAAATGGGAAAAACACTTTAGCATTAATTGAAAGTTTGATTTTTTAAAAGATGGTATCATAAAATGGTGACCACCGCAAGAGTTATAGTGGATGTGCACTGAGCTTCTAATGGCCCCATCCACAGCTATTACATGATGTGGAATGAACACAGCAAAATGCACACATACAAAATTATGTATAGGCATATTTCATGCTATGTAGTTAGTAATACTTCTGATAGTGTAGAGTGTTAATTGCAGTTCCACTTGCGCTTAAAGTGGAAGAGCAACAAGTGAGTCATGCTAGGAAGCACCTGTCTGGAAGGAGCTCGGAAAATATACAAAGGAAAGAAGGATTTTGTAGTAGTGCTACACATTTATCTTGCGCTAACAGTATGCGAGGAGCAGCAACCTATTTGCAGCAGCTGCAGCTGATCTTTCTCCACAGCTTAACTGCAGAGAGAAGTTGGGGCAGTTGCAGAGCAGAATTTGACACATTTACTTAAGAAATCTGTTATGCACATTGATGTAAGCAGCTGCACACACATTTCTCAAGCCACCTTGTGTAAAATATCCAGTAGGGTTTTTTTGGGTAGTGTGTCTACAGTGTCACGTTAATAGCTAAGAAATAGAGGCATGGATGAGAGGAAACTGTAAAAAAAAACCAATCAGATATGGACAATTTGAACTATTTGATTCAGAAAGAGCTCTTGCATATAATCATTAAGCAGATTTGGTATCATGTCACTTCAGTGAGTGGTTTCAGATTCCACTCAAGTTGCCAGACTATCATTTAGACAGTACACATTTTGGAGAAACTATTTGGAGGGTGGTTTGACTTTATACAAGTAAGCTAATGCAAAACACAATCAGCCCAAGTGCTTTCATGTGAGCTCCTGATGAGAGGCCATGACTGCAGAGAACATGTGCCTCCAGCGTGCTGTGGGAGAGGGGGGAAAGGCACTCTTACTGGAAATCGAGATATTTCCCTACAGGTTTTGGTTTACTTCTTTGCAGACGGACATGGTGAAAGAATGCTATTTGGCATGGCAGTGCTAGACTATCTCTTTCAGGAAGAGCAATGGAACTTCACTTTGGCTTGATGAAGGCTTACATTAACAATGTAATATTTGCTGTACTATCAGAGCTTAACACTGGCCTTCTTACATTAGGTTGAATAGACGATTTTAAAAACCCACAACAATTTAGGTTATTTATTCAGTGTGTGTTTGCAGGCAACCCTCTTTTTCTGTGGGGGTTACATTCTGGACCCCTGTGCATGTCAGAGGAGTACACATAAGCCCTCCCTGTTCTGCGCCTTTTCGTGAAATCTTTATGACATTTTGGGGCTACTTCCATGTTCGGCATCATGTGCGTGTACACAATCATGCATCATCTGGACATGCCTAAATCAGTCGTCGCCTGTAATTCATAAAGAATTCATATAAACTGGTCATTAGAACAGAGAGAAGTCACTGTTATCCCATCCGTATCCTACCTAAAGTCAGCTTTCTTTCTTTCTTTCTTTCTTTCTTTCTTTCTTTCTTTCTTTCTTTCTTTCTTTCCTTTTTAACAGAAGATGCTCAGACTTCTATGGCAAGTTTTACAGAAAACATATTCCACAGTGGTGGAGCAGATTTGGGGAACATAGTCTTGAGACGTAGATATTCAACTTAGGAAAGCATTCTTAGGTCTATAAATGCAGCAAGAATTTGACGGGGGGTGGGGGTTAGACTTTGCAAGAGTAATCCCAATCATGGCAAACATAACCCCTTAAGCAGCCCCCCCCCCTCAACTGCTCCCATCCCACATCCCTCCCACCCTTTGCCTGTTAAACCAGAAACTATGTCCTCGTCTACTACCCTTTATGCATATGTGCCTGTCAAACCGGCAGGGGAGAGAAGGCATAACAAATGTATTTGGGTTTTGTGAGCATACCAGTTATAAAATCCCTCACGGTTTTCTTGGGCACATGAAAGGCAGGCTCACTTAGCTTCGATGGGTGTGTGAGCCAATCAAGCAGGATAGTGTTTATGCATTACTAATCTGCACTGCAGACTTAAAAGTGGCTTAATAATCATTCCTTCTTCCCGGGGAACCCTGGGAATTGTAGCAGTGTGGTAGGAGTCTAACATTTGCCGCTTATCAATAAGCTACAATCCCCTGGATTATTTTGCGAGGCCATGATGGTTAAAGTGGTATAAAAACAATGTAAGGTGTATAGCATGAGTATGGCCTTATCTAGGGATGGGAGACCAGTGACCCACCAAATGTTGCTGCACTCCAGCTCCCATCAGCCCCAGCCACTGTAGCCAAAGGTCAGGGATGATAGGAGTAGGAGTCCATCATCATCTGGAGGGCTACAGGTTCCACATCCTCGCAGGTTAGCTTACTTTCAGCTCAAAAGTCAACAGTGCTCTTTCTATTATTTAATAAAAATGCATGCATAAATACAGGAATCTGCTGCTGGCTTCTCTGTCAAGTGATTACTCTAGTGGCTCTTCTACAATTTCAAACCATTTTCATTATTGGTGGGTGTGCCCTGGAGTCCACTGCAGCAATTATCCTTGATGATTGCACCGACGCCTACTGGTGATGGGAGAGATCTCTTCCAGACATCCTGGCTTACTGAAATGATCCCAGCAAGCCAGTCACGAATCCAACAGATGTTTCAGCTTTCCTCCTTTTTTAGGCCAGAGAAAACTTGATGCATCTTCAAATCCCCATGCCAATTTAACATCCTCTCCTCTTCCTCAAAAAAAATGAAGATTTCCACAGCATGTTCATATATGAGAGCAGTCCAGGCTATTAACTGATGCAAATCATGGTGAGGTGATTGCCTCATGCAGCAGAATCCACTGGGGCAGAAGATCCCAATGTCAATCTTTCTCTCTCCCCCCCCATTGTTCTTGACGTACATCTTCCCTCACCCCTTCTTCCCTGTTCCTATTTTGGGGTCTGCCTTGGGTGACAAAATGTGTTGGGCTAGCTCTGCGTACAGTATTGAAAGCAGAATTGCATGTAACCATCCTGATATCACCATGAGCATGGATAATAACCAATGCCTAATTAAAAGGGTGTTGCCGGGGGGAGGGGTGACCTGTAGTTTGGCATCCCTGAGAATCTAGCAGCTCGATTCTGCCCACAAAGTCTTGTCCCCGACAACTTTTTGGGCAGAATTGAGCTGCTAGATGCAGACAACAGAGTACCAGTTGTCCCACCAGGCCACATCAAGAAACCCAGCCAAGGCTCTAGGGAGTAGTGGGCAAAAATGGCTGCATAGAGCAAAGGGGGAAGGAATTCACTCAATCCAGACCAAAGCAGGAAAAATAACAAAGCACCATGCTCCCATCTCCATCCCAGGAAACTGAATATTCTGAATAAGAAAAGCTATGTCCCTGAAGACAAAAACACAACAAAACATTTCTCTTTTAAAAATAAAAACAAAGTGCAGTCCTATGCATATGGGAAGTGCCTATAGTTCAGCAGTAGAGCTCATGCTTTGTATGTAAAAAAAGTCCTAGGTTTTATCCTGGCATCACCAGGTAGGACTGGAGAAAGATTCCTGTATGAAACAGTGGAGAGTCACTGCTGGCCAATGTCAACAATGCTAAACAAAATGAGCCAGCAGTCTGACTTGGTATAAAGCAGCTTCCTGTATTCAGAAGTTGTGTCCACTGGGGCTTACTCTCAGGTAACTGTGCCTAGAAATGCACTGTCAGTGGACAAATGCACTGTCAGATGTTGTTGCCTTCCCCAACTCCCATTGGTTCCAATGGTCAGGGATGACAGGAGCTGTAGTCCAACAACATGTGGACGGCAATTCATTGGCTACTCTTGGTCTACAACTGAGACACACAATTATCCAGCCATCTGGCTGCATCTGAGTTCCACTGAACATAATAACCCCATCACGATAGGTGTGGTCTTTGCTCTCTTTTTTGTCAGCATGTTCCTGACCTTTTGGCTTCAGATCTTATTGAAGTCTCAACAGAGAAAGATGAGTAATCCATCTGGATTTTGCATCAAGATCACTTATTTTCATTTGTCTGGAATTCATTCAGAAAAATATCTGAACAATTGTAAACTGGTGTATTTTTGAACCAGCTGAGTGCCAACAGAAATAACCCAGTTGTCCTTTATTTTGAGTTCAGGAAAATATATTTATGGAGATCACATGTTCAATCACATGCATGTACACTTGGCTTCTGAAAGAGAGAGATGGGGGGGTGTTGGTGAGTGTGAGTGTGTTTAAAGACTACATCCTAAATTTAAAAATATGTTGGATGTAAGGAGTGAGCTGCTTTGTAAGTTAAGGAAGTGAAGATATGGAAAACATATTAGATTTCCCTTTCAGAGAGACATATGGCTTTGCAGTTTACTCAGATGTGTGCATCTAATAGCCCTGAAAGAAGTCAGCTTCATTCTTAGTTGGAAGGGAGCAAGCACATGAAGGAAAAGCGGATTGCCAATTACTTTGATGCACAATTTGAATTGTTGTTGCTGCAGTGTCTTAGTTACAAAATAGGTTGTTTTTTTAATTAAAAAAGTTTGTCTTCTCAGCAAATTGCACTGCAAGTTCCACCTGCTAAAATTCCCTCTTTTATGCAGTTACTAAAGGGAAGTCCTATGTTCTTTTGCATTTGATCAACCATGGGAAGGCTGAGGAGGAAAGAAAAAGCTGTCCTCTTCTGATTTACGCCCTCCTTAAATGTCCCCAGTCTTGAAAAGCACCACTAAGATTTTGAACTGGAGCACACCTCTTGGTGTGTGTGCATATACACATAGTTTTGTTATAGGTCCCACTTGTTAAATCATATAAGAAGGGAAAGAGAATAAAATAAAAGGCTTCAAGAGTTTGTGCAAAACTTGGAAGCTCAAAAGCCTTTATTTAATTCAAAGCTTCTGTTTAATTCAAACCATATATCATCAAGTTATGGTATAACTGCAAAAAGTATTCCAGGAAAGATTTCTTTCTCTGTCTCATTCCAAAAGACTGTCATAATTTCTGCACACCATGCTGATGAAATATCCCATATATTGTGTACGAATCTGGGTCCTTCATGAAATCTATCCTGAGTGCAAGCTTTGTTCTAAACATGTGGCAGCGTGACATTTTTCACTGGAGTGTAATGTCATAGGGCAAAGGTCCCCTCCACTGCCAAGCTGCTTTTGGTGTAACTTAGATCATGGGTGGGGAACCTGTGGCCCTCCAGATGTTGCTGAACCACAGTTTCCATCATCACTGGCTGAGGCTGAGGAGAATTGAAATCCCACATCTGGAGGGCCAGAGATCCTCCTTCACTGTTGTGGGCCACTTTCCTAGTCTTAGCATTTGAAAAGCATTTAAAGATGAACAACACAGTGGCCTGATTCACTCTGCACTGTAAGTCGAACTATGGCTTACCAGGGCTGTGTGAATGTGCAAGGTGCCAGAGAGAAGCTTGCAGCCAATTTGCTCCTCTCTGTTTACCTTAGCTTAGCATGGCATGGAAGTAAAAAGGACTGGGAAGGAGCAGAGCATCTACCAGCTCCTCTCTGGGAGCCTGTATCTTTTCATGGTCCTGGTAAGCCATAATTTGACTTACTGTGTCATCTGAAGCAGGCTAATATCAAGTGGATCTGTCCTGTGCTACTGCCAAACCACCCCCTTGCTGGACTGACTTCAGTGAAATGCAATCAGACACTGACAAAGGCTCACCGTAGAGCCTACCCAGTGGCAGTGAAGGCAGCAAAGAAGGCATATTTGGCTGCCTCCATTGCATCCTCATTGCATCCCCTGCCTCCATCCAGCAGAGTCTTTCTGGGTAGTGCAGGGCCTTTTTACAGATAGCCAGGAGGAGTTGGCAGAAGCAGCAGTACACTGTGGCCTGTTTGCAAAGCATTTTGAGGATAAAAACACTTGCATCCAGTGGGATCTTGACTCCCAGGGTGGGAGTCAAGGGAATTTCAGCAGGTGTGGCTGGTCATACAAGCTGTACCCACCAAAGTTCCCTTTTCCACACAAAGTAATTAAAAGTGCAGCAGCCTTCTCCTCTTTTGCATCTGACAACCCTAGCACTTGTGTTAATTTCTCATGTTGATATATGTACTCAAGTGGCACTTGTCTTTGTATTTTCTGAAATGCTATACATTTTTAATATCATTTATAACATTATTATATTTTAAGGACTAAAATAGAGAGATCTGGTGGTATGTGCCTGTGAGTTTAGGTAAGTTTAAGACAGAGAGGCAGGAAGGGAGGGTTCTGCATGCGGAAAAAGAGCCATCATAATGGAAGTTTGATGACAAGTTTGTGTTGTTGTTTTTTACTTCCGACTAATAGCAATGCAATATGACTATCTCTCCCTCATCTTCTTTGTGGGACTTTCTGTCTCCTGCTTGTTGCCTCAGTAAGAGTCCTTGAGGCAATACTGTGTAAGAACTTTAATTCTAAACTGCAATATGATTACAGAGAGTCAGGGCAAGAATGCTTGGATAAGGAAAATTACAGGTGCTTGCCTCTGCCATGGTGCTTATAAGCAGGTGGTTGAAGAAAAAAATGTGTCAGAACATGTTTGTAGGGGGTGGAGTGAGAAAATGTGGCAGTGTGATGTGGCAGATCTCTGTAACATCCTGGATTAGCTGGGAGTGTGTTGAAACTCCTGTCATTGACCCTGGCATGGCCCCAGGACTGACCTTCTTCCTATTCAAGACATTCCAAGCACCCTCTGCAGTGACCTGGATGAACTCCCTAAAGAGACCCTCTAGTGCAGGGGTCAGCAAACTTTTTCAGCAGGGGGCCAGTTCACTGTCCCACTGTCCCTTGTGGGGGCCGGACTATATTTTGAAAAAAATAATGAACGAATTCCTATGCCCCACAAATAACCCAGAGATGCATTTTAAATAAAAGCACACATTCTACTCACGTAAAAAAAAACCAGGTGGGCCCACAAATAACCCAGAGATGCATTTTAAATAAAAGCACACATTCTACTAATGTAAAAACACGCTGATTCCCAGACTGTCCGTGGGCCAGATTTAGAAGGCGATTGGGCCAGATCTGGCCCCCGGGCCTTAGTTTGCCTACCCATGTTCTAGTGTGTAGTCCCTTATTAGTACAAGTCAGAGAGGAACCAAAGAAACACTACTATTGTGTCAGGACCCAGGACCCAAACTTTGAGGCTAGTAAGAAGTGTAAGCACCAGAGACACCAAATTCACCAGGGCTCAGGGCAGCTGGAAAAGGCAAAGGTATGGGAAGGGAGTAGTCATAGAGTTGGCAGAAACCAGGTTATCTAGTCCAGCCACCCACAAATTTGCCTCCTCCCAATTTGGCTGGTGCAATCTAGACCACAGTACTTCAGAAGTGCAAAACAATGCAGGAAAGGTATCTCAAAACACCTGTGGCCAACCTGTGGGCCAAGGACTGCATGTGTCTATTCTCAGTGTGGACTGCAACACCCAAGGAAGCTATGCTCACTTTCCCCCACTGCTCAGCTGATCACCCATTAGTTGGGAGGCAGGAAAAAGACTGCTGTTCAGGTAAGCTTTAAACTGACCCAGCAGTACAGGACAGGGCCGGCCCTCCTAAGAGGCAGGGTGAAGCAGCTGCTTCAGGCGGTGGAAGCCAAAGAGGTGGTGCTTCTGCAGGCATCTTGCCAGTCCCTACCACCGGTGGAGAAGTGACACTGGCAGTGGTGCCAGTTTCCAGCAAGATCTCACAAAAATCTTGCAAGATCTCACCAGAAATCACCACAGCCACTTTGTGAGAATGGTGGCACAACCAAAGTAAGAGATGTGGCACTACGATGCCACATTCCCATTTCACCTCAGGTGGAGAACTGGAACTGCTGCCCATGTTGTTTTAAATGCATTGGGTTCACTGGAGTACAGATTTGTAACCTGAATTCTCCAGGGATGCCGATGCAGCAGATGCACCATCTCTCATCCTAACTTATGCCATAGGGTTGGTTATATGGATAATAATAATAATAATATAACAATCATTTATTATTTATACCCCACCCACTCTGGGTGGCTCCCAACAGAAGATTAAAAACCGGATAAAACATCAAACATTAAAAACTTCCCTAAACAGGGTTGCCTTCAGATGTCTTCTAAAAGTCAGATAGTTTTTTATTTCCTTGAAATCTGATGGGAAGGCATTCCACAGGGCGGGCTCCACCACCAAGAAGGCCCTCTGCCTGGTTTCCCAAAACCTCGCTTCTCGCAGTGAGGGAACTGCCAGAAGGCCCTTGGAGCTGAACCTCAGTGTCCAGGCTGAATGATTGTGGTGGAGACTCTCCTTCAGGTATGGAAAGGGAGAGAGACATGTAAACCTCTTTGGGCTTCTTGGAGTAAAGGTAGAATATAAAACACAAAAAATAAATTAAAATTGATAGCACCACTGGAATAAGCATAGTAAGGTATCTACAGGGTGGAGTTTGGGGATCTCCCTATCTGATAAGCCTAGATTTTGGGTCTTTTCAATAAAGGTGTTGGATGTTCAATAAAGGTGTTGGATGTTGGAAGATTAAAGACAGACATTCTTTAATTCTTCTTCACAAGCACATATTTAAACTATGGAACTCACTCCCACAAGAGGATGCGGTGGCACTGGCCAGCAAGCTGGGTGGCTTCGAAAGAGGAATAGTAGGGGGGAAAAATGGATGTTAAGGCTATCAATGGCAACTAGCCACAACAGCTATGTTCTACATCCACTGTCAGAGGAGGAATGGCACTGAATACCAGTTGCTGGGAACCTCAAGTGGGGAAAGCGCTCTTGCAGCCAGGCCCTGCTTGCAGGCTTCCCACAGGAATCTGGTTGGCCACCATGCGAAGAGGGTGCTGGACCAAATCAGGCAAAAGGCCCACCTAGCAGAGCTCTTGTTGTCTTCTTAACCTACTGTCCCAACCCCAGGGACGCGGACTTATAAAAAATATTGGGGGGGCCCGGGAAAGCTCATGAATAATAAATAAGCTCATGAATATGCAAATAAAGTGGCGCCGCCTCCTCGTGAGCGGATAGGGGAGAGCGTGCTGCGCCTATTAATCAGCTCCAAAGGAAATTGGGTGGAGCTTTTGCTCGGGAGGGAGGGCAGGAGGCATGCAGCCCGCCCCTCCCTGTGCATTTTGGGCTGGGGGAGGGGCGGCGATGGCGCTCTGCTGGAGGGGCGCCGGAGATTATTGGGGGGGCGGAGCCCCCCCAAACGAATTTTTGAGGGGGCTCGGGCCCCCTCAAGCCCCATGGAGTCGGCGCCTATGCCCAACCCTCAGTAGCAGCTGCAGCAAATCCTCATGTTTCTAGATGTGGCTAAGGAGCAGCCTTGGATGAAAGCTCAGAGACATAGCTAGCAGTCAGAGAGCTATTATGATTTATTTGACACAACTGCACTCATGTGGAAAGCGTTTTATGAGCCTATATCTTATGAGGTAGGTAGGTACCAATTATCCCTGTTTTAAAACATGGTGAATACAGTGGCTTGTCTAAGGCCACCCAGCGAGTCCATGGCTGGGTGGAATGCAAAACCTGGTTTCCTTGGCTCAGCTTCAAGTCTCTGTCAATGCTAAACGACCACATTGCAGTCAGTGCAGTTAGTGGTCTGGACCTTGAGAGACAACTGTAAACTGAGCTGAATTGGGCATCTCTGGGGAAATCTGACCTGTTCCCCTGACATCAAGCTCTAATGTTAAACTAACGGTCCCAGTGTTAGCCGATAAGCTTAGATTATACTGTGATTAGCCTGTTTAGGCTGTAATTTATACTTTCTAAATTGAGCTCAGTAGTGCAGCACGTGCCTTGCATGCAGAGAGGGTCCCAGGTTCATTCTCTGGCATTTTCAGTTGGGGGTTGGAAAAGTCGGGGCGTGGATTTGTATCTCTCTGTGTGTGCAGTTACTCTGGAACTGCTGTAAAGTTAGTTCCTCATGCCATGGAAGGTTCGATCAATTCATCATTCTGCTCTTCCATTCCATGTTTTTCACTGCATCCGTTTCCTTACCTATGCTTATCTTATTTATTTCATAAAATTTATGCACCACTTGATTGTACAAAACCTCAACAATGAATAGCAACAACTTTAAACAGTAAAAAGGTTGGAATTATCAATAAACTAACAGCAGACTGAAACACACATACCATAACTGTCAGGATAGGCTTCTCTAAACAAAAAAAAAAAAATGTGTTGAGCAGGTGCAGAAAAGAGTACAGGGAAGGCACCTACCTGATATCAATAGGCAGGGAGTTTCAAAGTGTAGGTGCTGCTACCATGCTAAACGATCAATATGGAATGGGTATATATGGCACCTGTAAGAGTGCCAGTTCCACAGATCAAAACAGTTGAGTGGCCATATATGGAGTAAGGTAATCAAGCAGGTAAACTGGTCCCAAGTTAAGAGCTTCATAGACTTATAGTCACACCTTGAACTTGGCCCAGTAGCAGATTGGCGATCAGTGCCAATCTCTGAGCACAGGTGTTATATGCTGACAAGGTCTTCCTCCTGTCAGCAATTGTGCTGCAGCATTCTGCACTAACTGCAGCTTCCAGATCAAGCACAAGGGATATTATCAATCTATTAATAAACAAACTCCTTTAAAGTCCTAGTTGGAAATAAAGCTAATGATTGGTTTTTAAATGACTCCAGTGTAGAATAAAAATAGAATTTTATTGGTCTTGCATTCCAAAAACATCTAAAAGCTGTTCACAAAGGTGCAGTTGTGAAATGCTGGGCTCATAACAGAAGAGAGAGCAAAACAAATGCAGAAGTGCCTTGTCTCATGGTAAATAATAAGAGAGCCCCAATGTACCCCAGTAACCTAATAGGGCTTTTCTTCCCAAAAGGACATAAGAAATCAGTGTTAATGATAATGATGATGATGATGATGATAATAATAATAATAATAATAATAATAATAATAATAATAATAATAATAATAATAGATTTATTATTTATACCCCGCCCATCTGGCTGGGTTTCCCCAGCCACTCTGGGCGGCTTCCACAGAGACAAAAAATACACTAAAGTGTCACACATTAAAAACTTCCCTGAACAGGGCTGCTTTAAGATGTCTTCTGAATGTCAGGTAGTTGTTTATCACTTTAACATCTGATGGGAGGGCGTTCCACAGGGCGGGTGCCACTACCGAGAAGGCCCTCTGCCTGGTTCCCTGTAGCTTTGCTTCTCGCAATGCGGGAACCGCCAGAAGGCCCTCGGTGCTGGACCTCAGCGTCCGGGCAGAACAATGAGGGTGGAGACGCTCCTTCATGTATACTGGGCCGAGGCCGTTTAGGGCTTTAAAAGTCAACACCAACACTTTGAATTGTGCTCGGAAACGTACTGGGAGCCAATGTAGGTCTTTCAAGACCAGTGTTATGTGGTCTCGGCTGCCGCCCCCAATCACCAGTCTAGCTGCCGCATTCTGGATTAGTTGTAGTTTCCGGGTCACCTTCAAAGGTAGCACCACTTAGAGCACATTGCAGTAGTCCAAGCGGGAGATAGCTAGAGCATGCACCACTCTGGCAAGACAGTCCGCGGGCAGGTAGGGTCTCAGCCTGCGTACCAGGTGGAGCTGGTAAACAGCTGCCCTGGATACAGAATTGACCTGCGCCTCCATGGACAGATGTGAGTCCAAAATGACTCCCAGGCTGCGCACCTGGTCCTTCAGGGGCACAGTTACCCCATTCAGGACCAGGGAGTCCTCCACAGCAGCCCGCCCCCTGTCCCCCAAAAACAGTGCTTCTGTCTTGTCAGGATTCAACCTCAATCCATTAGCCGCTACGAGATTTGCACTACGAGAGTGTTAACTTCTGTGTCAAGAAGATAAAGCCAAACTGGGGCAGACTTAGCCTTAGCATTAGCTCACGTTAAAGGCTTTTTTACAGGTTGGAGGGAAGGAATTCATACTACTGCTTCAACCATTCTGGCCCATGAATGCATGAACCAGGGCTATGAAGAGGACTCAGTCTAGAAATGAAGGCAGAGTCCTACTAGCCAGTGATAATTTCATAAAGCTGAGTTGTATAAATCTTCCAGTCTCTACTTTTGTTTCCCCACACTGCATCTTACATTATTATGAATTAGAAAGTGTTCCATTTTTGTTATATTGAGTTGTCCAGTTAAGGCGTCTGGGGAATATTGCTGGCAATACGTTTACTTCCAGCCTCCCCTGGGAAGTACAATGGGCTACTTTTCTCCTTTCTTAAAATGGTGGAAGCGTACCAGGGCAGCACTTTGAAAACGCTCCTGCTGTAAAAATAGTCGTGCTGAGAGCACAAGAAAAGCTTTGTTTTGCTAATGCACAACAGAGCCAAGAAGCTGATGAGCAACTGAGAAACCACGCAGAGACAGAGATAATTTCTAAAAAAATCTTTACAGCATATAGCATATGCTTGTGCTTACAACAACATCCATGCATTGCACACATGCAGACACCCATAAACATTAAAAGAGATCATTTAACAGTAAACCCAAAGTCTGGGGGAAGACAACTTGCAACTATCCCATGTGTTATTATCAAACAAATCTGCACAGGTTCTTAATAGCAGATCTTTCCATATTAAGAGAGTTTCCATAATTCCATAATCAGAATCCGTTGTTTTCACACAGAGAACTATTCTGTTTACTGTAGCTTAGCCCTGACTCTGGCAATGGAGTGCCAGGAATTTGCATCAGTGAAATCAGAGAGTACTTCCAGAAATTCCATTGTTTTTTTGTGTTTAGCACTGCTGGATTAAAATATGAGGGCCCTATGCTTTGTCAAACCATATTCTGGGCACCTACAAAACTTCAGGTTGCCAAAGGTCTGCGTGATCAAGAAACATGTGAAACTTCCATGGGTGGAGCACTCTGATGGTTGGAACCAATAGCTTGCATCCAGCAATGACAATCTACTGCACGCAGGGCAACCTGCACCCTGTGAAACATCTTCACTGCACTACTGGCCATTGTTCTGTATCTAGCAGCCCCAGGAATTGCAGGAGCCAATTGGGGAGAGGGCTATAGCTCAATGGTGCAGCACATATCCCAAGTTCAGTCCCTGACTACTCCAGGGAAAGAGGGGGAAACAGTCTAAAATCTTGGAGAGCTATTGCAAGTCACTGTAGAGAAGGGAAAGTGAACCTTTGGCCCTCTGTATGTTGTTGACCATGCTGACTGGAGCTGATGGCAGGTGGAGTTCAACAACATCTTGTGGGTTCCCCCCATAAAACTGTGACCTCAGTCACCAAAATATGCTTTCCTTTGCCAATGGAAGGCTGGCTCTCTCACACATAGACCTACCCGCTTAGCCCTGCTTATGGACCTCAGGATTTTTCACTGGTGACTTTGGGGGTGCAATTCTCAAGGCCTTCCTCATGGTCTTATAGTTCCCACCTAGAGTTGCCACTCTGTTTAATGGACAGACAGCTAGAAATGTGATGTTGCCTTATCTCTACTAAGTATAGAAGCAAATGTGTTACATAAGATTAGTTTTGAGGATCTGATCAAAGATTCTTTAATTAGAAAAAATAGGAGAAATGTTTTTCAACTATAAATAAAGTGGAAGTATGTAAAAATAAACATTATTTTCCATCACACTGTAGGTTTTGTTCCATTTTGAAAAATAAAACTTTATTTTATGGTTTATTATTGTTAATCTTTTGAATTAGATATATAAGGGGGCACCAAAATATTTAGGGCCTCTAAATGTCTTAATCTGGCCCTGAGATGCATGCATTTCCCTTTGGAGATTACTTAGGAAATACAGACACAGGATTTATGAAGCAATCATGCTTCTGCTATACCAGGGTGCCAACTTGAATAAAATATTGTGAGGTCCCATGTAAGCCCCCCCCCCCCGCATAATCAATCACATGATGCGGTGCACACACACCATTTGACTGGCAATGCCCATCAACTTTGGGGTGCCCAACCCCCTCAAATATTTTATGGGGGGTAAATCCCCCACAGCCCCCAAGAGTTGGCTCCTATAGACTTTACCACTTCTGTAACATCCAAAACTATTAGTACTGGAGACACTTTTGTCTCCCTTCTCATTAGCCCTCTTTTCAAGGGGTGTGGGCTGAAAGCTACTGTGTTTCCAAATTTCTGGATTGCTGTCTTTCCATAACAGGGCTGTTATCTTTAAATTACCGGTAATTCAAGGTATAGTTCACCCTTTGCCCTCCAATTCTATTTTCTTGCACTGCCTTGTGACCCCTTGCACTGCCGTAGAAGTTCAGCCTAAACTCCTAAATCAATTATATGAAAGGTTTAAAATTCTGTAAAATATAGCATGGCCTCATGTAATTTAATATAATGTCTTAGCAAAATATCCATTTAAAAATGTCCTCATTATGTGTCTAAGTGTGCGTTCAAACACTGCTTTCCAAGATATATGAATGCTAGGCTGGCAAATTTCAATAGTTTCTTATTTCAGTTCTAGTTGGTATATATGATCAATGGCTTGGAGTATAGTCATAGCATCTGTTTTTCCTCTTGTGGTCTGTGCCTCGCTTTCCCCTCCGTTGCCACAGACAGAGAGAAATTCAGCTCACATTCACACCTTTTGCCCACCAAGCCCACCCACCTACCCACCGTCCTGAGGAACAACAACTTTCTGTTCCCCATGCTGGGAATACTGTTAATACTTTAAAGATGCAAATCTATGTACACATTGAACTCAATCGGAGAAGCATGCCTGAGATTGGATTGTGCTTTTTACTTACTGCTGGAAACATACCCAGTGTTCCTTTGCCGTATGGAAATCTGACGGAGGCAACAGAAATTAAATCTATTTTCTATATGGAGTATTTGTCTACAGGATAAGAGAAGATTGCCCTTGCTGGCAATCTTGTCACTGTGTTTCCCTAGGAAACTGTGAAGTGCACACTCCAGAAATAACAATCCATGTTTTTCTGAGACCACTTATCCTGGACTGAAAAGAAAGTGAATCAAGAGCTCCTGATTATGCCAGGATTTTTACTCCTAACGAACTTTGAATAGAGTTTATGTCAGGTCCTTTTTGTGTAATTTAATCACAGTAAAATCTGATATACATAGTAAATAAAGAGTTCTATCCAGCAAATTAATACTCAAGCCGATTTATTTTAGAGGGTCTGCTCTGACTGCAACTAAAGTTGGTCATCACCCAATTTCTATTTTTTAAGCATTTCACATTAAAGGCATTATTTATATGACCTGCACAGACATCATAATTTTTACAAAATCTACCTGGCAATGCAATGAAATATAATAGCTGCCAATGGGAGAATATTGCAATTGTATTGTATAAATATTTAGTTTTCAGCAAGTAAAGGAAACGTTTCCTGCTTTTCTTATGCATATCCTGCCATTGCTGTCATTCCAGAGAGGGTGCAATTCTAAACAGATTGTGGCAGCTCAACTGCTAGCTGGGCCAGGAAGGTACAAACATGTACAACGCTGGTCCTGGCCCAATTTCTGTGGATGCCAATTTGTTTCTGGTCCCAATTTAAAGGTTCAAATTTCAAACTTTAAATCCTTAAACGACTCAGGGACCTCTATAACTAAAGGATTGCCTTTCCCCATATGAACCTGCTCAGACACTGAGATCGTCTTCTGAGGCCCTTCTTTGAGTGCCACCTCCTAGGGAATTCCAAAGGATGGCAATGATTTCTGTAGTAGCTCCCCATCAATGGAATGCTCTCTCAAAGGAGGCTAACTTGTCATCTTTCCACCAAGGAAATATTTTTTTGTTTGTTTCCCAAGGAAATGGGAAGCACCAATTATTGGATATTTTTATTCTGATTTTTTAAAAAAACATCTTGTATTTTCAACTGTACTGTATTCTTGTAAATTGTTTCAGAACTGTCTGTTGTGACAAGCGATTAATAAGTTCAGTAACTTATTAGGTTTGATCTAATCTCTCCCAGTGTACTTCCCCTATCAAGATCCTCTAGACACCCATGCCCTCTTCCTCTCATTCATTTAACCCTTGTAAGGGGTGTGTGGCATGTCCATGACAGTTTCTCTGCTTTGCAAAAGTAACCTTAGATGCACCCTAATTAATTAATTAATTAATTATTGATTAATAATTTATTTATTACTTATACCCCAACCATCTGGCCGGGCCTCCCCAGTCACTCTGGGTGGCTTCCAACAGGATATTAAAAACACAATAAAACATCAAACATTAAAAACTTCCCTAAATAGGGCTGCCTTCAAATGTCTGCTAAAAATCAGATAGTTGTTTCCTTGAAATCTGATGGGAAGGCATTCCACAAGGCGGGTGTCACTACTGAGAAGGCCCTCTACCTGGTTCCCTGTAACCTTGTTTCTTGCAGTGAGGGAACCGCCAGAAGGCCCTTGGTGCTGGACCCCAGTGTCCTGGCTGAACAATGTGTGTGAAGATGCTCCTTCAGGTATACTGGGCCGAGGCTGTTATAAAAAAGCAAATATAATTGCTTTGTAATAATGTTATTTTTTCTGGAGCCTCTTGTCTGCAAGTTCCAAAAAGATTACTGTATTTTGCCAAACTAATGTTTGGTTTTTACTGGAGGCTATTACTAAGTTGTCAAGGCAATAGCACACTCCACGAAATTTCTGGTTAAATGATTTTAAAAACATCCCTACCCTTGGCTCATTGAATAATACACTGATGTATTGATGAGGGAAGTTCTGCTCCACTTCCTGAGCAATGAAGTCCAAAGAGTTCTCCACATGGCTATACATCACAATTTTTTTATGTAATGGTGAGATACAGCAGGCCCAGAAAAAAAGCTTAATTTCACAATCTGAATTGACAAAGAAGCCAATAACCACTTAAATCCACTAGCTGTACGTTAACTGTGCCATCAGTTAACATCAGCTACATAATTTTGTTCAGGTAAATTAGAGTTTATTCAACAAAAACTTTGATCTCCTCTGATGTAGCCAGCCATAGAAAAACAACAGCTTTGCCCCTTCGTCATGGTTCATGCCCTGATCATCTCTTGCCTTGACCACTGTAATCTTCTCCTCTCTGAACTATTGTTGCCACACCTTGCTCTCTTCACCTCTATCCACCATTCTGCTGCGAAAACGGCTCACTTCCCTCATCACTCTAATCATGTGACAGCCGCTCTTTAGATCTGCACACTAGCTTCCTCCCAGATCAGGCACAACCTCCTTTCCCTTACTTTCAAAGGCCTCTATGGTCTTGCCCATCCTGATACCTCCCTGCTGCTGACCTTCACTCCTCCAGTGCTTAGATATGTGAAGGTCTCGTGCTTCCTCAAGTCCTTCTCCTTTTTGCCACTCATGCTTGGAACTGCCTCCCAGACATGAACTCCAGAAGAACCCCTCATTTTGATTAATTCCTAAAAGTTATGACACACAGGGGAAGTGACAGGGTCTATATTCTTCCCAGCTGCCACCCACCAGGAGTCACACCAGATGATGATGCAGATCACAATGGTCTTGTGTGACAAAACACTGTGTGTGATGATCATCTGCATGCCCTTGTCCATTAAGAAATGCTGACACAGCCTTGATGAAGGTTCAAAGAATGTAAGCAAAGCACCTGGAAACTGGGAAAGGTCAGGAAGGCAGGTTGTGCATCTCAGAAGTATGATGACTCACCTAGTTTCCCCGCTTGTTCTTTCCCCATTCTCAGTTCCTAAGAAGTCTGCAATTTCCTCCTTTCACAGACTTCTTAGAATATCCCTTATAATCACTCTGGGACACATTAATATAGCTCAAGCCACCCAAGGGCCTGCATTGCAAAAGGTGTCGATGAACCAAGTGACATCATCATCATCATCATAAATAATAATGTTGATGATTAGAATTTAAATTAGAATTTATATACCACCCTATACCTGCAGGTCTCATGGCGGTTCACAGGATAAAATCAGAATATAAAACCACAAAGTACATAATCAAAATAAAAACAACAATCCAGTAACACCCCCCTTGGCTATAATTCAAAACTGCTCCCAGTCTGCAACAATGTTAAACACAAAAAATGCCTGGCGACTTCCTTTCTGAAAGACAACAGCATTGTAAATTTATTTTTGTCTTCCACCCATTCAGTATACACCTTGGGCTATGATGCTCTCTAGCAATCCCAATCCCTAGATTGAGATCAGCAACAAAAAAAATAGTAACTGTCCAAGGATCTCAAAGCACTGGGTTTAATTTATTTATTTTTAACAGCTTTGGGCTATTTCATCTTCAATAGAACAATCATATAAACGTCTACTAGGAAGAAAGTCTGAATGAAAGTGGAACTTACTCCCAGGTCACTAGGATACTTCCTTTAAGGATACTTCCTTTAAGGATACTTTCATTCCTAACCAGAAAATTATGCTTGAAAAATCAAGAATACCAAGTCCATGACTGCATGTGTCTCCTGAGAATCAGTAAATTGAGGCAAGGGATTGATTCAGTTTATTACTTTTTGCTATGGTTATTTCTCATTAGGCACATGGTAGTTTAAACCAATTAGGTTAATTATACTGCAACGTTGCAATGTTGAAAGGCATAGCTTGCATTACAAAAGCACAATTTCATACTGTTTTCTCTTAATCGTTAAGGCAACCAAGAGAAGACTATAGTTATATACATTCAGGTGTTCCCTTTCAATTACCACATAAACTACCATTAGGATAATTGTCCGAAACCACTATGTGAGTAATCAGTTACCTATGGAGAAAGGTCATTGTGGGGAGCTTGCATTTTATTCCTTTAAAGTGTACTATTTAACCTGGTCTGTTTCTGTGCAAGGTAATTTTTTAAAAGTCCCTCTGGTTTCAGTGAGTCAGACTAACCTCAGTACCATTCTGTACATGTCTGCTCAGAGAAGGAAGTCCCATTTTCACTGACACTTACTTCCATGTAAGTGAGTATAGGATTGCAGCCTGAAGCACATCCTTGAAATCTCCTATTGTAAAGAAGGGGATTTAAAAGCTGCAGTCCCACACATACCTTCTTGGGGGGGAAACCCCATTGACTCTGCAAGGCTTACATTCAAGTAAACCTCTGCAGAAAATTGTGCTGAAAAGCAGTTTACTTTGTTTGGGTTGTGCCAGAATTATAGATGAATAACTGGTGGGCACTTAGTCATTCATGCAAAGGCACTGTTCAAATGTTACATTCAGTGTGTGGCCAAACGTGCAGGCAACTTATCCACATTTATGCAGAAGTTCCGTCTTTTTATCTTTGTTGACAAGGCCTCCTTCCTGACCAAGTTCCCCACTCCTCTTGCCTTCATCACTTTCAGAGCATTTAGCTAGTGTTCCTTTCCTACAGAAGGGTTTTGGCTGTGAGGAAACCCTCACTGATTGGCATGGGACCATGAAAACTGCTGTTGGAGAGAATATAAGTGTACACATAGGATTACAGCAGTGGAGCCTGATCCTATGTGTGTTTGCTTGAAAGCAAGGCCACCTGAATTCAATGAAGCAGATGATCCTAGAGGATTGTGGCTCTACTCTCACTTCAGGTCCATTAGCTAGTTCCAATTCCTGACACATTTAGCCGGGTGGACACATTTCTAATTTTGGGGAAGGGCAGTAGCTTAGTGGTAGAGAATCTGTTTTGCATGCAGAAGCTCCCAGGTTCAATCCCTGTCATCACCAGGCAGGACCAAGATGAATGTTTCCTATGTGAAGGGAAGAGTCAGTCAGTGTCTGACTCAGTATAAGGCAGCTTCCTATGTTCCCATGGGTGTAGTCAAGTGGGGGGGGGCAGCTGTCTAACATGAAGCCAGCAGCACCCCCCAACATAAATCCTAGCTATGCCCATGTCTGTTCCTATTATGTTCACATAGCTGAAGGCTGTACAAATGTGTAACTGACAGCAGGTTGCCCTACACCAGTATTTCCCAAACTTGGGCCTCCAGCTGTTTTTGGATTACAACTCCCATCATCCCCAGCTAGCAGGACCAGTGGTCACGGATGATGGGAATTATAGTCCAAAAGCAACTGGAGACCCAAGTTTGAGAAACACTGTCCTACACTGTTAACTTAAGCATTATTGTTTTAATTTCTATAAAAAGCTCCTTTCTTGGGTTGTGTCTATAATAGTCAAGGGGAAAACATTTATCAACAAAAAAAACTTGCTTCTGAGGCAGCACGTGGCTTAATAACATACATTAATTTTACTTTTTCTCTCTGGCTCTTATCTGATTATCCTAATTTTCACCATTTCCAAGCTTCAGAGGGAGAGTTCCCTCATCACTTATGTAGACGAGGTATGCATATGTATACAATATGCCTACAGGAGGATAACTATGCATGCATATGGCCCTGAAATGGAAAGAGGAAAGGGAAATGAATGGGGAGTGATCATGGAGGTGAGATGGCTGGTTTGCAAAGTTGCCTTCTCACAGCAGAAGCCCAGTTTGACTATAAAAATTCTTGACTATGTGTGCAACATATTTCCCTGGGGAGGGTATTCAGGGGGTATGTGGCCACCCTAGAAAATGCCCGGTCACTGGGACTCACCAACCCAACAGATCTTACAGGTATGTAAACCAGAGAAAAGGGCTTCAGAGCAGGGGTGTAGCGCTGTTTGCTGGCCCCCAAGGCTCTTCCCCCCCACCCCCACTCTCACCCAACCTCGCTACAGCCACTATGTCTTCCACCATGTCTTCTACCTTTTCAACATCATAAACCCACTGTGTGTATGTGCCAGAGATATCTGTTGCTAGGACAGTCACTTCAACACAGAAGTATAGCATTTTGTAATAACCTGGGTAGACCGGTAGGATTCATTTCAGTGTTTCGCCAAGGTCACCACCTTTATACCCAGTGTCACATTGGACAACACAGCAGCTTATAAAAACCCAGCTGTTAGAGTCAGGTAACTTGAAGTGAAGCACCACTTCAGCAGAGTTGCCTTTTGAGAATAGCTGTGTATTGGAAAAAGTCCGACTTGGCGCTATTGGCCTTGTTATCTAAGGAAAAGGAAACAGGCGGGAGCCTTGACATCTTGCTAGCTGGATCTTGTTTTCTTTCTTTTTTACTTACTTACTTGCTTTAAGTATTACCAGCTGGTAATCAAAGGTCCTCAGAAGTTTTATAGCAAAAGCCCTCTGCTTTTAAAAATGTAAAACCAATTCTCTGACTCTAGCCAAGCTACATTTACCATGGATAACAAAACTTCCCAGGATAGGCCATGTGGTTCCCTCTAGATGTTGATGAACTCCAACTCCCTTCAGCCCCAGCCAGCAGGGCCAATGATCGGAGATGCACTCCAACAACATCTGGAGGGCACCAGGTTGGCTATCCTAGTCTAGACAATGTGTTGAACAGCCTCCTTAAAAAGCAATGCATCATTCTTTTCAGAAGTGAACTTTACATTAAAAGGAAAATCAGCCAGCAACAGCTGGATAACAATAGCAGGGATGAGCAGATAGCTAAGCCTATTATTTAGTTGTCAGGCCTTGATAGTGCAGCCGTACCTTTTAAGAAAAGCTTGTCCCACCAGTTTTGTTCTATGATGGGAAAGGCTATAGCAGTGATGGGACTTGTAGTACAAAGCACCCAGAGGGCACCAGGTTAGCAAGGGCTGGCATAATGATTTGTACAAAAAGAAAAGATAAAAACCCTACCTGCACTCCGACTGAGTGTGCTCATTCAGGAAATTAAATCCCTCCAGCTCAGGTGCCGATGGGAATTCAGCCTGAACTGGATCCTGCAGAGCAGAGAAGAAAGCAAGAAGGCCAGCAGTGGGGCAGTAATCTTTGCATAAGCAAAGGTATGGTGATACGGTGGTAGGCATGCCCAGATGTGCCGGGCCTTCTTCTGTGTGGAACCTATGTGAGCAGCACATTGCAAAGGTTTGATTTTATCCATTTTCTCCCGCCTCTCTATAAAACTTCAGGTGACAATCTTACACATTAAAAATAACAATACTCGATTCATGCGGTAAGCAACAATTAAGAAAAACAAAATATCAGGGGGGGAAGAATCAGAGCATGAGAGCCAACCATAGTATATCTAGCCCAGGGGCTGGGAAACCTGCAATCCTGTCGGGATACAACTTTCATCATCTCCCACCATTGACCACAGGGCCAAACCATCCATGAGGCAACATGAAGCAACCACTTCAGGTGGCAGCAGATCCTGATGTAAATTGTTATTCAGGGCTACCCATGAGATGAGGTGACCACCTCAGGTAGCAGGATTCACGAGGCCAGCAGATCCCAATGTTGATCTTCTTCCCCCCTTGTTCCTCATGTACATCTTCCCTCACCCCTTATGCTCATGGTGAGGAGGGGGTGCATTTTGGGGTCCTCCTCAGCTATCAAAATTGACCACCTTGGCTGGGGTTGATGGGAGTTGTAGCTCAACAACATCTGGAAAGCCACAGGTCCCCCATCCCTGCTCTAGCCTCAAAGTTTTTCACAGATTGGTGAGCTTTATTGTAATATATGCCTCATTACAAGCAATAATAATAATAATAATAATAATAATAATAATAATAATATCAAAACAAACAAATAGGAGAGCCTTGCACTGCTTTTGAAAGATTAAAAAGGAGGTACAACACTGAACTTCCTCCAGGAAGTCATTACACAGCCTAAGGCAACATCAAAGAAAGTTCACCTTTGCTCTGGAGTCATTCTAATCTCATGGAACCGGGCCCATTCTTCATGGTTCCAATCTTTTCTTCGGCATATTGCTGCCAAGCATTCAGTACATGATAGAAACCTGAATACTTGGAGTTACTTCTATTGATAAGGAACTAGGAGGCTGCCCTATACTCTTCCATGTAGCTCAACACTGTTCACGTAGCAGTACTGTAGCTCTCAAGTGTTTCAGGCCCACCTATCAATGTAAAGCACTGAGTTGGAGTCCTCACTCTCCCCAGAAAAGCCGCTCTTTAGCAGTAAATCTGAACAAATGGCAATCTGCAAAAAACTCTATTGACTTTTGGTCTGATTCAGTGCTAAAGATTGTGTTACCCCAGGGAAAGACAGTAGAGCCTATGGTGGTGTGTATCAGCTGCAACACATCCCCAACACATACTGCCCTTCATCATCCTGGAAATAATAGGCTGCACTTGAATACACACTTACCTGGGAGTTAGCCCCATTGAACTCAATGAGACTGATTTATGAGTAGACCTGCAAACTATTGCAGTTCTTCACAACCAACTGATCCAGGGCACTATGCTCTTGGAGCTAAGAAACATCAAAAATTCACTTTCAGCAGTACTGTCAGAAGGGGGGGGGCATGTGTGGTCATTACCTCCAACCCAAATTAACAATGTCGTTTATATGCTTTAAGAAATGCATTCAATAAAAAGCTTAGATTAATGGATGTAGCCCAAACATAATGATGGCCTGAGCTCATTAGTGAGCTATTCCATCAGTTTCAATGCTGCTGATTTGTAAACAAGACCTTTGGACAGTGCTTAATTAGTAAAGTTGGCCTGTAAGCCACGTCCTCAAAGGGCTACTTAGTATGTTTTAGTAAAAGGCAGACAATTTCTTTGATCTCTGAATCACATTGACGTGGTTAACATGCAGAATGAAAATGACAGATAGAAGATGTCTGATTTCAAACCAAGGAAGCAGAGTATGCAGCCACTGCCAATCAGCTGACTTGCAAATGCAACTCCTGCTTTTGGGCAGGAATCAGCTTCACTCAGGACTTGGGAGATCTGAGTGGGACCTCCTGAGCAGAACCATTCCTAGCAGGGCTTGCATTAACTTACACCTTTAGTTGTCTTGTCACCCAACAATCCAGCCACTTCTGTAGCTAGTTCCCCACTTCTTCTTTTCAATTATTTTTTAATTAGTGAGTGTTTATTTTTAGTAATATGCACCTCAAATTATTTGTTTTAACCCCTTATTTTCTGCTTGCCCGTCTCTATCTCTCTGCGTGTGTGCGTGTGTGTGTGTGCAAGTTTGTGCTCCTTTTGTTCACCTCATTTGGATAAGATTTCCATTTTCTAAAGTGCTAATCATGATAATGACAATAACAACCACCACCTCAGGAAACACGAGGTATTATATGTTTTTCATTTCCCCATATATCAAGATTGGTGATACTAGATGCAGGTGTTTCTGCTCTTCCTTAGAAACCTTTAGGTACAGAGGATAGAAGGAAGTAATTTTGCCATCTAAGCACATCTCCAGGGTCACTCCCTCTCCTCCCAATTATCATGTAATCTGCTGAGTCACAATGGTTGGAAGTTAAGGCTAGAATTAAGGTGACGTTACACCCTTGGCACTGAAGGATCTCAATAGTGTATGGAAGCACTTGATTCCCTAGTCTTTCAGCTGTCATCATCAACATATAAAAAAATCAAAGATCTACAATTTTAAAATCACAAACAGCAGTTGCAACAATCTGACCATGTATGCAGCACTGTGGAAAATATAGTTCATCCATCCATCAGTTAACCATTCATCACAAGGCAGCCCCGGTATTTCTGTGACTGCAGCAGGACAGCTGAATGCCAGTTAGGAATCAGTGAATGTAGCATTTTCAATAGTTTTGTTTATATCATTTTTATTGTAAAATTGCTTTGTGAGGATGCCCTTAAGGTATGGGGCATAAAAAGAAAACACATTTCTATATTCAAGCTGTTGTGGTTTCAGAATATATTCATATTTTGCTGTATCAGTAAACATATAGCTTCAGAGACTTAAGTATGTGAGGTTCCTATGAGTTAGGAAACTTCAGGCCAGGAGCCAAATGGGGCCCACCAGGTCTCTCTATCTGGACCCCAGGACTCTGCTCAAGCTACATTTCATGCCTAGGGGGCACCTCTAGCTCACCCTGATCTGCATCCATCTCAAGTGCTTTTGCATGGCTTTGAACAATGAACCTGTCTGCCTTTTAGAGGCATGCTTCACCCTACCTCCCCAAGTGGCGTCCATTATAATAAAGTGGAATGCACTCTAGTATTAACGAACCCTCACGACTAAAAGGATAGAGAAATCTTCATACAGACATGTGAGGGAATCAACCACAAAAACCGACAATGTTCCTATATCTTTATAAGATGTGTAGAAGTTGGAATTTGGGCCTCAGCTTATCTTCATGGTTGTTTTTTTTTTTTAAAGCATCTAGGGCTATGTGGCATGTGACTAGTCTAATAAAAATCAAAGCTATAAGGCCACAAGATCTAAGGGGAAAGTCTTTACACTGTGAGCTTAAAAAGCATAAAGGACTTAACACAAGCAGCAAGCATGGTGATTAACCTTGTGTAATAAGGATTACATAAATAGGCACCCAGTTAAGTCAATGAAACTGAGTGGGCATAAGTGCTTCCAACACGCTTGTAAGTGTTCATGGAGCAAGATTGTACTGTTAGCCAGGAGGAAAAGAACCGTATTTGCTAATGTGAAAAGGCACGATTAATAAATCACAAAAGCTGCCATCAGTAGACAATACCTGCATATACTGACTTAAAACAATTGACAGACACAGGAGTTCCCCACTAGCTCCAACAGACCAGCTCCACTGTGACTAACCCTATCCTCAGTCTACACTCAGCCAGCCCCCCCCCTTTCCTACTTGCAACCAGTCTAGAGGGTGGTAGCACTGCCTGTCCCTCCCTTTCTTAGTTTCAGTGTTCATAGAATCATGGAATTGTAGAGTTAGAAGGGACCTCAAGGGTTATCTAGTCCAACCCCCTGCATTGCAGAACTCTTTTGCCCAACATGGGATTCAAACCTGCAACCCTGAGATTAAGAGTCTCATGCTCTACTGACTCAGCAAAGAGAAGGATGGAGACAAAGCTAGAATTATTTCGCTCCGCCTATCATTGGCTCTACTTTTATCTGTTGTTGGATTCCCTGCCTTTGGCCCCACCAATGGACATCAGCCACCACTAAATATGCACTCAGTGAAACATGAATGAACTCCAACTAATTCCTAGCAGTTGCATGAGATAAACTGATGTTAGTAAAGAATTCAATTTATACTACTAAATGAAGAGATGAATTTGATTAATATACAGTAGATTTAAAATTTCTGCTTATATGTTAACCATATCCTAGTCATAAGCTTTTTATTAAAATATCCAAGCCTCTAGGGAATTCTGCTTGTATTGCAACAGGGTGGTATATATACTTTCATAGATCAAAATAATAAATGAAGGTAAGACTTGTACTCATTGCTCTGCCAACACCTGGGATGTGGCCCCCCAGAAAGTTGTCCAGAAGAGAATCTTGCCCTCTGGCCAAACTTCCCATCCCTGAAGAAATAGATGGGATAGGAGGATTTTGCCCTTATAAAAAACGATTGGGATTTATCTTTGGGCAGTGCTCTTCAGCATCCACTTTGTTGTTGTTTAGTCGTTTAGTCGTGTCCGACTCTTCGTGACCCCATGGACCAGAGCACGCCAGGCACTTCTGTCCTCCACTGCCTCCCGCAGTTTGATCAAACTCATGCTGGTAGCTTCAAGAACACCATCCAACCATCTCATTCTCTGTCGTCCCCTTTTCCTTGTGCCCTCCATCTTTCCCAACATCAGGGTCTTTTCCAGGGAGTCTTCTCTTCTCATGAGGTGGCCAAAGTATTGGAGCCTCAGCTTCAGGATCTGTCCTTCCAGTGAGCACTCAGGGCTGATTTCCTTCAGAATGGAGAGGTTTGATCTTCTTGCAGTCCATGGGACTCTCAAGAGTCTCCTCCAGCACCATAATTCAAAAGCATCAATTCTTCGGCCTTCTTTATGGTCCAGCTCTCACTTCCATACATCACTACTGGGGAAACCATGGCTTTTACTATATGGACCTTTGTTGGCAAGGTGATGTCTCTGCTTTTTAAGATGTTGTCTAGGTTTGCCATCGCCTTTCTCCCAAGGAGCAGGCGTCTTTTAATTTCGTGACTGCTGTCACCATCCGCTTACCAGCCAGAAATTATTCAGCTGGTCTAGTTTCCCCATCCATCTGGCTGGGAAACTACACCTGTTGAATAATTTCTGGCTGTTACACGGAGAAACCCTAATGAGTAAGTGGGGAGAAAAACTAACAACTTTACTTGAAAAAGAGCTGTTGAGACGGGCAAAGGCTAACAGGGTAATTCCGGAAGCGAGTTACATTGGGTTCAATGGGAGGACTGCAACGCTAGTGTGACTGGGTCGGGGATGGATGTTTAAAGAAAAGGAATGCCTCTTGAAAGAAATATGGAAGCAGAAGTTGTCGGGCTAAAACAAGGGCTCGCTGCGCGTATTAACAGTGGCCGAGCTGTTGGCGGGTTTGTTTTTGTTTTAATTTCTGCGGAGCCTGTGATTCTCTCTCCTCGTTGGCTTCGCTCCACAGCCAAGTGGTGAACTCCGCGCCCTCCCTCCTCCTTCGAGGGAAACTCCAGCTGCAGCCCCAGGAGAAGCCAGGCCTCCCTCCGCGAGGAGGGGCCAAGCCCTCGAAGGCGAGCGCCGGAGGGACGCCGGAGAGGAGTTTTCCTAGCGGCCTGGCGAGGAACTCCGGCTTTCTCCCTACGCGAGAGAGGGAGGAAGCAGTCGGGGAGGAAAGGAGGCTGAGGCGGCTGCTGCTGCTGCTGCTGCTGCTGCAGTTACTGCCGCCCGCCTCTAAAGCGCGCCCACTCGGGTTCCTCAGCAGTCGCCGGAGCAGCGCGCTGAGGTGGGACGAGCCGCTCGGCGCCTCCGAATGAATTAAGGAGCGGGAGCCGCTTTCCCCGCCTGCTGCGCCTGGATTTAGCAGCCTCGGCTAGCCGGGCTCCGAAGCGGCGGAGTCGGGGCGACCCTCGCGCCTGCTCGGAGCTGCCGCCCGCCACTCCAGTAAGAGCCGCCGCTTTGTTTCTCTCCCCTCTCCACGCCCCGGACTTCTCAGAGTGGGCGAGAGAGTCTGGCGAGCTTTCCTTCTTCTTCGGGCTCCCTGCCTCCTTCCCTTTAAATCTCTTTATCGCCGAAACCACCGACCGGCGGGCGGGGGGTAGCAGTGGAAGGTCGCGCGCGGATCATCTGGCGCCACTTGATTCTCCCTCGCTCGCCCACCCCTCTCTTTTTGGTTAAATGCCCTGCGCGCGAGGTATGCTATATCCTGATCGCCCCATTGTTTCCTGACTTGCGGAGACTCTATATTGTTCCCTCGGCTGCTTTGAAAGGGGAGGAGGGCCTGGAGGGGGGCTTTGTTGGAGAAGGGGGCCGAACATGGATTCACTTGAGGAGTTTAGCTGATGGGGGCAAGGAAGAGAGAGGGGGGCGACTGGGGAAGTATATACCTGAGGTTCCCCCTTCTCTCCTGGGCTTTTCTCTACTGTAGAAGCCTCCGTTTCCCCCCACCCTCTTCGCTCTTCTCTTTCCCCCGACAGCAACAGCATCATTCCTCCCTTTAGGTTCCCAGGAACCCTGTGGCTTATCAGCTTGGAAACAGTACATCCCGCTAAAGAGGTGAACGGTAAAAGTCAATCTGCACACGCCCATGTAAAGTGCTCTCAGGTTGCAGGCAGAAACAAAAAGCTGGGGTAGTTCAGAAAGTGCCCATAGTATCCTTATCTGTTGTTACCTGAAAAGACTTGGCAACAGACACTGTACAGCAGCAAAGGAGGAGTGTTTTTAAAGCTCTTGTAACTGTGTGTGTGTGTGTGTGTGTGTGTGAGAGAGAGAGAGAGAGAGAGAGAGAGAGAGAGAGAGAGAGAGAGCTGCTCTCCCATTACAGCATACATATTTTCCCTGCAAGGAATTGCATTGGCATTGGGCTGTGTGTGTAAATTTATTTTAAACCTGCATCTCTGGCACTAGAGGTAGGTTGTGTATACAGTTGTGTTCTGAATAATGTGGGGTTTGTTTGGTTTTTGTCCGTCTTGCATCCATCCATTGCGAAGCTTACACTTAGCTACACTGGGTGTGTGAAGTGAGCGTGCATGGCTAAATAGACAGGTGTGCATTCCTGACCTATGACTGCTTACATGGCTGTGCACATCTCACCCAGACACATCTGTAGGTTGAATGTTCCATATGAAGTAGCTGTAAGAGAAAGAACACTGGATGTTTGTAGAGTCAGATCTCTGGGCAAATGTTTTATTTTTGATAACACCTCCCTTTCACTTTGTTCTTATTGGAATGAGCCTTTTTAAAATATATGGTTATATGCTCAGGTGGCATGGGGAAAAAATAACTGGTGGTTTGCAGCTTTGTTGGATTTCTGACATCTGAGGAGAAAGACTTGCTGCTACTTAAAACAATGCTAGCCCTCTTCTTGAAAGTAACTGCTATTCCAGGTGGCATGTAGACAGATTCTCTGATTTCTTTCTGTTAAGCATGCAGCCAGTGGAAACTTCTCAATAAAAGTGTTTCACTTCTAGTTAAGGGATTTCTCCATACACACTAGAGGATTGTTGGAATAAATTCCACTCAGTTGGTTATTATATCTTCTGATGAACAACACCCATTAATTTGTCTAGACTGCATAAGCTGTTTTCTTCCTCTTGTAACAACGGCTCCTGTTTTTTCTTTTTCTTAAAAATCTGTTTTATGTGGTATGTGTTCTACACAGAACTCATATACTTTTTCATAGGACTTGCTATGTGATGTGAGCTATGGACAGTTAATTTGGGACGGCGCTTTCTTTTGATGATGAAATCACGTTGGAATCCTATTCAGTAGCATATTGCAAATAGTCATCTTTGTAACATCTTTGACTCCATAAAAGTGACATCTTGGTTGCGATATTTGTTGTTGCTCTAAAACTGCATCTAAACTTGGTGTTATTGCTCATCTGAAAAAGTACGTGAAGTTAATGAAGTGGTTTATCAGTCACTAGCTTATTTAACTAGATCTTCCACCTTCACAACTGGCTCTCTTGGTTCAGTTTGTACCAGGTCACATGTTTACTAGGACTGCAAACTTTTTAATGAGACAAGCTCTTGAGCTTTTAAACACTAAATGAAGATGTGGAATCGAAAAAGTTTTTTTTTTTTTTTTTTTTTTGGTCCTAGAGCTTCACAGATGAGAAAAGCAGATTATGTTGAATTTCTGAGTTTCAAACTGCAGTGGGGATGATATGCTCATTGGGAGCTAGGAGAGGAGAGGTTTTTAAAAAGAGAGAGATTTTGACATGTATCAATGCAGTGCTAAGTAAGCATCCCATCAGTGCAAGGGAAACTTCTTGTGCAACAGGATCCCCCCCCCCCCATCATCTCCCTCCCTAAATCTGCTCTGGAAGTTAGAGGGGAAGCCCAGAACAGATTTAGAGGGTGCATGGGGGGGGTGGAGAGGCAAGAAAATCCCCCCACAGAAGTGGACATCCTTGCACTAATAAGATGCTTACTTTGCATTGCATTGAATCAAAGCCGTTGTGTTTTTAAGTGAAGTCAGTTCTTAGGAAGAGTTATGGCAAGAGAGCAAAGGAAGACCATTGGTCTGCCTTCCCTTGAATTCTGCTGCATTTCAATACTGATAGTTTTATATCACAGTTCCTGAAACATGGTCACTTTACAAGTTTTGCCTCTCTCATTCTCACAGAACTGCAATACATGTAGGTGTCAGTGCTATTCTGTCTCTCATAGAGCTACAGGTGGTTTGGGATGCCATGCTGAAGCATGGAAAATGGGAGTCATGAACACACCCACCTTTTGTCCTTTTGGCGAATGCTTATAGGAGGGGCGGTACATGCAAGGCATTGTGTGATACATGGTGCCTACATGCATGACGGCTATGCATCTTAGTGTAGAGATGATGTGCTACTGTGCTGAGCAAGTGCAGTTCAGTATTTAAGTGGGCAGGCAGGAAGGTGGTTGACCTTTGGTACAAATGTCACCTTATGAGCTCACTCTGCAGCCTTAGACCAGTGTTTCCCAACCTTGGGCCTCCAGCTGTTTTTGAACTACAATTCCCATCATCCCTGACCACTGGTCTTGCTAGCTAGGGATGATGGGAGTTGTAGTCCAAAAACAGCTGGAGGCCCAAGGTTGGGAAACACTGCCTTAGACAAACTGCTATCTCAGTGTTGGCTCATAATCATAGTCTAGCAACACCTGGAAGGCCACAGGTTGCCCATACCAAACTGAAAATAAGATACAGCAGCAAAGTACAGCTTGATCTGGGATTCCAATTATGATTTAGAGTTCCACTGAGGTCTGCAGTAACCATAGTTTGCTTGTTTCAGACACAACAGCAAACCATAGTTATGTGAATCAGGAAATGACAGACAGAATTGGAGTGTACAGGGGGAAGTTGGGAGGAGGAGAGTACAGAGGTACAAAGTTTCTTTAGGATGAACAATAATGGTTTGG
Source organism: Podarcis muralis (assembly GCF_964188315.1). Lineage (NCBI taxonomy): Eukaryota > Metazoa > Chordata > Lepidosauria > Squamata > Lacertidae > Podarcis > Podarcis muralis. Next base: position 56,419,874 of record NC_135657.1, on the reverse strand, counting down.
CTTTGATATCTGAACTGGATTAACTTATATGGCTTGTTTTTATCTGAAAAAATTCTATTCTGCTAAATGGTACCTAGAAGATGATGAGCAATTTGGAAAAATGCTATTAATTGTCAAGTGTTATATATGTCCTTTTAAGTTGCGTTTTTCTAAAAATATTCTTCTGAATCACATAGAACAAAAGTCATTTGCCCTTTGGATTATGTCAGAGGCATGACTTGCTTTTTTATCCGGTTTCCTTGCATTAACATTCAAGGCTATTGTGTGACACGTGATACTTTTCATGCTATCTCCTAGTGAGTTCATAGCAAAGATGTGATTATAATCTAAGTCTCTCAGGCTACTGACTGTGGCCAATGGATAACATTGTCTCCTCCCACTTACCCCTCATAGCAAAATGGTATAAATAATTCCTAGTGATGGTCTTGTATACAAATAACACAATCAGACCGTCTGTTGGATAACAGTTGAGGCACTTAACACAGTCATATAGATACAAACGAGATGACAAAGTATGCATACATTTGTAGGGGAAAAAATGTAAACTCTAAGCCCTACAGTCAGAAGCTGGAAAGACTAAAGAATTGAGGTGATGATGGAGTGATGCCAACAGATTTCAGTTTAGTTGGCTGAGGTGCTTTTGTTGGAGGCTAAAGCTGTAATCCTAAACTCACTAATTTGGGAGTAAGCCCCATTAAGTTCAATGGAGTTTACTTCCAAATACAGTGGTACCTCGGGTTACATACGCTTCAGGTTACAGACTCCGCTAACCCAGAAATATTACCTCGGGTTAAGAACTTTGCTTCGGGATGAGAACAGAAATCATGCTCCGGGGGTGTGGCGGCAGCAGGAGGCCCCATTAGCTAAAGTGGTGCTTCAGGTTAAGAACAGTTTCAGGTTAAGAACTGACTTCCGGAACGAATTAAGTACTTAACCCGAGGTACCACTGTAGACATGTACAGGATTGCATAGTAAATAATCCTATCTGTGTAGCACAAGTTGTAAAATGTGGAACTTAAGACCAATAAACCCTCATTCCTGGGTTTCAGCTCATTTTGAATGCAGTGGTACCTCAGCTTACAAACACTTCAGGTTACAGACTCTGCTAACTTGGAAGTAGTACCTTGGGTTAAGAACTTTACCTCAGGATGAGAACAGAAATTGTGTGCCGGCGGCGCAGCGGCAGTAGGAGGCCCCATTAGCTAAAGTGGTACCTCAGGTTAAGAACGGACCTCCGGAACGAATTAAGTTTGTAACCAGAGGTAACACTGTATTATTTATAGCATTTCTATTCTTCCTTTTAATGAAAAGTATAGTTGAAACTGAGGGGCGCGGGTGGCGCTGTGGGTAAAACCTCAGCGCCTAGGACTTGCCAATTGCATGGTCGGCGGTTCGAATCCCCGCGGCGGGGTGCGCTCCCGTCGTTCGGTCCCAGCGCCTGCCAACCTAGCAGTTCGAAAGCACCCCCGGGTGCAAGTAGATAAATAGGGACCGCTACCAGCGGGAAGGTAAACGGTGTTCCGTGTGCTGCGCTGGCTCACCAGATGCAGCTTGTCACGCTGGCCATGTGACCCGGAAGTGTCTGCGGACAGCGCTGGCTCCCGGCCTATAGAGTGAGATGAGCGCACAACCCTAGAGTCTGGCAAGACTGGCCCGTACGGGCAGGGGTACCTTTACCTTTACCTTTACCTTTTATAGTTGAAACTATAGAGGGTAAGTAGAACCAAGAAATAAAATAAAGCTCAGTTAAAACAGTGTTAGACTAAAACCATCAACAGTGCTCTACGGGGATCTGGCTTCAGGTACCAGGACTGTTGGCAGACCAACTCTTTGTTATAAAGATGTCTGCAAATGTGACATGAAGACTGGCAACATTAACCCCACCAAATGGGAGGCAGATTACTTCAGTGCCTGGAGACAGCAGTGACCAGAAGAGGAATGACCACTGGGAGGAAGCCAGAAAGAAGAAACGCTGTGCTACACCTGCATCTGCACAACCGGACACCTTCATCTGCCTCAGCTGCAACAAAACATGTCTCTCCCATATTCGACTCGACAGCCACCACAGGCGCTGTGACTCTCCAACAGTTTGACTCTACCCTCAAAGGTGCAGTCCTTCATTGTTTCCTGAGACAGACGGACAACAGCTCAACTCAATATTTGCAAAGGATTGGAGTGCTAGTTGCTTTTCCATTGACTACTCACAATTATCCCTCTGCCTGCAGCTTCCGTTCCATTCCCAGCACTCTCCCAATCCCAGGATTATTTTTTGGTGAAAACACAAGGCACTGCAGAGGGAAGTTGGAATTGGAAGCAAGAAAGCCCCATTCCTCAGCTATGAACTCTGTTCCATTAATGGAAGTTAAGATTCAAACTGATGTTTTTCAGTAGCAGTAGAGGCCTAGCTCCTCAGCTCCTCCCATGAATGCTGTTTTGCTCAGTTTTTATAATAATAAAAAATGAAAATACATATTTATAAATGTGATCAAAATAATAATTGAAAATACAACATTTTAGAATAAAATAGCAGTGTTAGAAGAAGTCTTCATCTAATGCCTTCCTTCCTTTTTCAGAGTGAACAGCCTTTACTGATTAAGGCTTGTGGTTCAAATTTCCACAACTGCTTGTGGTCCTGGCCTCTAGCTAAATTTATAATGGAATCCTGTTTGCTTGTAGTAAAGCTAAATCTGGAAATAGCAGCTATGGGATATATAAGTAATTGTATTTGGAAAGGCAAAGCATAGGACTGCCTTTAAACTTTACAATTTACATTTTAATTTTTTTTCCTGACACCCAGTAGTCCTAAATTAATATGGCACCATATGCTCAGTTAACTTGACTGGCAAAGAAGTACTGTACTAGAATATTTTTTACATTGTATGTGTCTCTCTGTGTGTGAATTATATATATTCATATACTATACCAGCATCTTCACATAGCACAAATATTTGTTCTTATGGATGTCTAAACAGATTTTGAAAGCTGGAAGTCTGCATGGAAAATTTAATCTTTGTCTTAATTTTAGGAGCCAATTCATACAACCACAGTCTGAGTTTATTTTGAGTAACTCCCTTGTTGCCAGCTGAGATTTGAAATGTGAAGGCAGCGAGGCAGCTGTCATGGTGCACTACCTTAAGCATGAATGCTGATTTAACGATAGGATGGCTCCTTTAATCATAATTCACCAAAGAAGCACGATAAGCCAAATATAACCCTAAAACGTGGTTATGTGTATTGTCCCTGTGACCTGATCTTGATACAGTTGGAAAAGGAAAACCGTGCAACCTATCTGGATTTATGCCACATCGGAGTATGATTGGGAATATATGAATGAATATTCCTTGCAAAAGTAGCATATTAGGAAACAAGTTCTAGTTTACCTTCTTCAGATGTGTTAGTTTACTGTACATTGCTTGCTATTTATGTGATGAAATAGCCAAGCACAAGTGATTCCACAATTCAGATTCTGGTGGTACAGTCCTTGGAAGGCCACACCACACACCTTTTCTGAATGTGTGTGCAGTAAGATAGGGTTGCCATATTTCAAACAGTGAAAATCTGGACAGAAAAGTTTCAAATTCACAAAAAAGAGAGAAGTTTTTGAACTATCGCTAAGAAAATTCACCAAAAACGACATTGGCAACATGGGTTGTCATATGTCCAGATTTTCCTGGTCATTTTTACAATTTCCGCTTCCAACTGCAGTATTCTAGTTATGTCCAGGAAATTCTGGACGTATGGCAACCCTAAGTAAGCCCATAACTTATGTGCATTTAGCTTGATGTGTATGGCAATTAAAAATAAATAAATTAAAAAGGGGGCAGAGTCTCAGGAAAAATGACTTTGGAAATCCCACTCTCCATTGAGCCCAATGGGTTTTGACTGTATACAATTTTGGCTTCAGGTGCCATCCCCAGAACATACCGTATTTTTCACACCATAGGGCGCACCAGATTGGATTGGATTGGATTGATCTTTATTACGGCCATTGGCCCGTTACACGACAGTTTCCCATACCAACATATTATACTTAAACCTCCAAATTTAAAATCGCCAAAACTTACAAAGGACAAACAATAATCGAAGCAAAACAAAAACAAAAACCACCATCATACAAAAACAGAAACCACCATCATACATTACAATAAATTTGTGACCTATACATCGCCCTCTGCTCATAAATTAATCAGGGATATCAATGGTGATATCGTCTAAAACATAGATCATGGTTTAAAACAATGGTGATATCACCTAAAACATAGGTCATGGTTTAAAGGGGTTATCTGAATCACACAGGAGACCGTTTCTCTTCTTTAGGGATAGGACGCTGATCAGGAATCTGGCAACCATGAGTGATTTTAGGGGGTCATCATCACCATAGGGCGCACCCAGTTTTTAGGGGGGGGGGAATCAAGAAAAAAAATCTTTCCCCCCCCCAGCCCCAAAGAGCAGCGTGCCGGAGGGGTTGCACGCAGCTATGGAGCAAGCCAAGTTTTGCCTTCCCCTTTAGCCCCGTGCAGCCTCTCCTTGCCGGGAGACACTGCGCAGGGCTTTCCTGGCTTTTCTGGGAGGTGGGGGAATTCCCCCACCTCCTGCAAAACCGGCAGAAGCCGCGCGCACTTTAAAAGGGCTGCACGGCTTCTTCTGGCTTTCCTGGGAGGTGGGGGGATTCCCTCACCTCTCACAAAAGCCCGCAGAAGCCGTGAGCTCTTTAAAGGGGCTGCGCGGCTTCTCCTGGCTTTTCTGGGAGGTGGGGGAATTCCCCCACCTCCCGCAAAACCGGCAGAAGCCGCGCGCACTTTAAAAGGGCTGCACGGCTTCTCCTGGCTTTCCTGGGAGGTGGGAGAAGGGACTGATGCGGCCAGTCAGTCCCTTCTCCCTCCTGTGGAAAAGCCCGCAAGAGTGCACGGAGCTTGTGTGCGGCTCTTGGGGGCTTTTCCCGCCTGCCTCCCCCCTGCATTCGCTCCATAGGACGCACACACATTTTCCCTTGCTTTTTAGGAGGGGAAAAGTGCGTCCTATGGTGCGAAAAATACGGTAACCCTCACATAGGTTGCAGGCCTGCCATATCCGTTTGAAGCCTCTGACTTCAGGCAGGAGATTAACTTTGAATCTTCAGGAGAATCATACAGTATTTTAGAACTATTAAGTTAAAAGTTTAATTCTGATCACTTACCTTTGAAGGCATATGAAAAACACAGGTTCTGAGATGGATAGGTTGGTTCTCTGTCAATATTGCTAGCCTCTTTACACTCATAATTGTATTTTTCTGTTGTGCAGGCTGCTTTGAAGTCAACAAGACATATATATAAAGTAATTTAATACATGGCTGTTGCACATGGTTCTGTTTATTTTAATGATGCTTCCAGAGAATCTCAGCCAGACACTGCTGGAAGAAAGTTGGCTTTACTGTTTTCTTTTGCTTAGCATGGAGGAACCCTGCTTTTATCTGAGAAGCCCTGACCTGAAAGTTCTAAATAAAACTAAAAATGCATGACATCTCCCTACATGCAGAAGTGGTTTTCAGTATGTGCAACCTGCTAAGTTTTATTGGGCCTTGTGGAAGTTTCCTGAATGCTTTCCAAAAATGGAATTGGGCAATGGAATTATGGTTTGTGTGGAATCATGACCTATGAAGCTGATTTTTATAGTGAGTCCAAACTCAAGCAGCCACTAGGTCCAACAGAGGACGTTTTTTGCCTGGTGCCTAAATATTTGTAATGAAGGTGCCAGGCAGACCTCCCTTGGAAAAGCCTTCCACAAGTGGAGAACCAGCACAGAAAAGCCTGCTCTCGTTGCTGCCCTCCAGACCTCTTGTGGAGGAGGCACACCTAGAAGAGTGTTGGATGATGATCACAGGGTCTTGAGGTGGTTCATATGGAGAGTTGTGGTCCTTTGAGTACTACAGCTGTGAGCAGGTTGAGGCTTTATAGATCAAATGCAGCACTTTGAATTGGGCCCAGAAACTAATTGGCAGCCAGTGCAATTGGGCCAGGACTGCCGCCACATGCTCAAATCATCGCAACCTGGCCACTGAATTCTGCACCAGCTGAAGTTTCTAAACCATCTTCAGAAGCAGCCCCCACATACAATGCATTGCAGCAATCTAACCTAGAGGTTACCAGAGGATAGACAACAGAAGTTATGTTATCCCTATCCAGATAGGGGTGCAACTGGGCCACCAGCCAAAGCTAATGGAAAGCACTCTGTGCCACCAAGGTGCCACCTGAGCTTCAAGTGACAGCAATGGATCCAGAAGTACCTTCAAGCTGTGTACCACCCACTCCTTCAGAGGGAGTATAACTCCATCAAAGCAGGCAACCTCCCATCCATCCGGTTTAGGGAACCACCCTAAGGTGGAGGATTGAGCTTCAGTTCATTGGCTCTCATCCACTCCATTAGTGAGGCAAGACAATGGTCCAGCACTTCCACTGCAACACCTGCACATGTAAAGGAGAAGTAGAGCTGTGTGTCCTCAACAGATTGCTGACCATGGACTCCAAAACTCTGGATAACTCCACTCAAAGGTTTCATGTAGATGTTAAATAACATGAGGGATAAAATCGAATGCTGAGGAACCCCACATTGAAGGCTCCATGGGACCAAAGAGCACTCCCCAAGCATCACCCTATGGAAATGACCACCCAAGATAGGTAGAATCACCACAAAGCACTTCTACCCATCCCTAACCTGGGAAATCCTAGTGTCCCGTTGTAAGCAAAAGCAATATACTTTGCCTTTTGAGCCATGCTTCTCTGTCTTGCTGCAGGAAAAAAGTCATTAATGGAAACCGTTGATAGCTACACCATTAATAGCTGCCATTTCCAAGTAATTTTTATTGCGATGAATGTAGCTGTATCTTTTGGATATGTCCCTTTTTGCCAATTTTAATTCATGACAAAAGCTTCAGTGAATGCATATTTTATTGGTAAAAGGGGAGACGATGTTGTACTTCAGAGCTCATTACAGGCTTGCTTCAATTGTTCAATTGAAACCAAATGTTGAAACAGTTTTATATTGGTATACTATAGCCAGAAACTAGATTGGAATGCTGATTTGATACACTGACATCACATCTGTTAGGAGAGGTTTCGAATTCAGGAAGATATTGTAAGTTGGCTAGGATTCAGAAAACATATGATGGTTTTTTGGGAGGTCTTGGCTTGATTACTTTTTAGGTCATGAAGGGAGGAAATTATGGCAGTCTGGGATTGAATGACTTCTGATGAAGTTTTTTAAAAATGTACATTCCTTTTGGCAAACATGAAATGTACAGTCCACAGTTTTGGCCCTCATTGCCACAATAGGAGGAGTGCAACATATGCCTTTGATTGAGGATGTGTTAGTGTGAACTCTGCCTTGTGCTTCAACTTGAACTTGCTGTTGGCATCATGAACACATCCCACTGTTGTAAGCCCCGTTCTTTTCAGTGGGGCCTTTAACTCTGGGTCAGCTTGGGAACTGGGCTGCTGAACCTTTTGAACACAGCACCCTTTTCTTTAGGAAGTAACATGATTGCTAGCAGTCAAGAAATAACAGATTTGAATTGCCACATGTTTGACAGTAGAATTTATTTTTTCACATCTCTGGCTCTTTGCGAGTGAAGCATGAGATGCCAAAAGTTCTGCACTGACTACTTGGACGTTACCAGATAACCATTTGCCAACTTAGATTTTAAACAGCTCTGTCTCTTGTGTTTAAATTTATTTTTTGTTTATAAGTTCTTTTTTTTTTTTTTAAAAAAAGACATCTAGACACTGGTATTGGGCTTCTCTTCCACTTTAAATTCTAGTATTGATCTTCAGCTCCCAGATAATACACACTGCCAGTTCCTGTGCTTTCAGATTGATTAATGCCTTTTGTGAAAGTATATAGCTATAAATTCCAAATTGTAAATGTGAATTAAATACTGTGAGTGAGTATGCTACATTCTTACTGGTAGCAAAGTTCATGGAGAAAAGCTGAGGCACAGATGGCCCATTCCATTCAAGGAGGCATCTTGGAGAAGGGAATTTCTAAAGGTCTCAGAAAGTTTTCCTGCTTATTGCAATAAAGGAAGGAGGACTGTGCATAGATAACTTGCTTGTGTACTTCCCAGAGGCATGGGCACCATTGGTGCTGGGTTCACCTTATGTTCTCTTTCTTTCCTGGAGAATTGTCCTTCTTCACTATATACATGTACAGAGAGTTTTTCTCCCATGTATGAGATTAGAAGTATAAATACTCCAGAAAGTCTTAATAGTGTGTTTCATTGAAATTCTCCCATGGCTTGCTTTTGCTGTAGCGTTGATGGTTTTGGCTAGATTTTTTTTTTTTAAAAGAAGTATGAAAGGATGTGTTGTTGCTAGGTGTTGTATAGCTTTCTGGTGAGAGGAAAGAAGAAATACCTAAATACTGTAATTTACTGTTTCCTTCAAAAGAGGAGAATATTTCATGTCATTGGGTGTTTTGAAACCACTTTTCCCCCACCTTTTTATGGTTTGGGAAGAAGCAAACCATATACAGTGAAAGATCAGTAGAGGCTGTTTATTCTGACAAAGGAATGGCCATGTGGGAATACCTTCCTGGTTTGAAAACCTAGTGATGTGTAGGAAGCCTTTGTAATGTTCCCATCTAGTAAAATGCCTGCAGTATTTTGCCATGCAGGAAATCAATTGCAGCTGGATGCACAGAGTTTCCACTCCAAGTATATGAACACACCTTTTAGTGTTCTACTAAAAACGTTTTTTCTTTATCCAGGGCCTTACCTTGAAAAGTGACTTGGAAGACTGAAGGGGGGGGGGGACACTAGAGTCTTGTTTCTTAAAAGTTGCTGCCTTTAAAAGAAACTATGTTATTATGGTGCTGGAGGAGACTCTTGAGAGTCCCATGGACTGCAAGAACATCAAACGTATCCATTCTTAAGGAAATCAGCCCTGAGTGCTCACTGGAAGGACAGATCGTGAAGCTGAGGCTCCAATACTTTGGCCACCTCATGAGAAGAGAAGACTCCCTGGAAAAGACCTTGATGTTGGGAAAGATGGAGGGCACAAGGAGAAGGGGACGACAGAGGACGAGATGGTTGGACAGCGTTCTCGAAGCTACCAGCATGAGTTTGACCCAACTGCGGGAGGCAGTGGAAGACAGGAGTGCCTGGCGTGCTTTGGTCCATGGGGTCACGAAGAATTGGACACGACTAAACAACAACAACATGTTATTTTGGCAATGTGGTATATGGGGTTCAAAACACACATGAAGCCTTTCTTTTAAAGGCAGCCCTTTGTGACTAATGAGGACCTCTATATCTACATCTCTCTTGGGATCCTAGTTCAAGTCCTGATGCTTCCTGTAGATATTGTGGCCCTAGGAAACAGCTAAATGCAGGAAATAACCATCTCAATGCATTAGGTTGGGCATGTTCAGTCAGAGCCAAGTTGCAAACGCTGTGGCTCAGGGACAAATCAAATTCATATTTAAAAGAGTCCCCTTTCTCCTTGGTATTCAGTCCCATGAGCCACAAACTGAGTTAACCTGCACATATGCATATACATGCAAATCCATATGGGGTAAGTAACTGCATATTAGAGAATTTGCCTAATTTAGGAAAGGGGAAACCTCTTTTGTTTTAATGGGTTGGAAATACAGTGATCTGCCATTAGCTCCAGATCTCTCTTCTGCCTCTCCAACTAAAAAACCTAAATAACATAGCATACATAGCTCCCACAATGGACTATATATATTATTGCTGATTTTAATAACGTATTTCAATATCTTATTTTTGACAATCCTCTTCAAATAGTTCATCAAAGGGTCTTCTGGGATCTTTCATCCCATAATTGGAACCAGATGATGTTCAAAAATTTCTTAATGTTTTTCCATTATTGGAAGAGATGAATTAAGTTGGCACCATGTTCCCCATGTCTTCAACAAGCATCTGTAACCAAATTACATATCTTGTTTAGTTGGTAGGATATCATAGAGTTGGAATAGACCACAAGGGCCATCGAGTCCAACCCCCTGCCAAGCAGGAAACACCATCAGAGCACTCCTGATATCACACACCATTTGTATAGGTATCTTCAAACTGTGTTCTGTTAGGTTCACAGTTGTCAAGGAGCTTGAGATGTCAATGCCAATTGCCAAATAGTTTTATATCAGAACCCCTAGATCTTGCTTTCACATGTTTTTCTGTCAAAGCTCACTTTTTTCCTACAACATTGCCAGATTTGTCCTACTAGCCCATTGTTCAAAGCCCATTGTTCTACACATTTGCTCAGAAATAAATTTGTAGAAGCTCATTCCTCTGAATAGAGTGGTCCTTTTTCAGATATAAATCTAAGCCATGGTTTAGTATTATGTGCTTCATGTACTCCTCATTCAGCACACCTGTGAAATCAGTGGCTTGAGCTTCTGGCTTTTTAACAAAGCATAGTTTTTACCAGAGTTCCTCCAGCTTGGACATAATGATAAACTTTAGTTTAAAGGTGGACGCTTCCAGTATCCTTAGAACTGCTGAGACTTGCTGCTGCTCATATCCATAGCAGTGAGTTAAACCATGGTTTGGTGTCACTTCCAAACCAGGCCTAAGTGTAGTTGTGATGGTAGATGTATAATCCTCTCTTGGATTACAGTGGTACCTCTGGTTAAGAACTTAATTTGTTCCGGAGGTCCATTCTTAACCTGAAACTGTTCTTAACCTGAGGTACCACTTTAGCTAATGGGGACTCTCGCTGCTGCCGCACCGCCACCGCACTATTTCTGTTCTCATCCTAGAGCAAGGTTCTTAACCCAAGGTACTATTTCTGGGTTAGCGGAGTCTGTAACCTGAAGCGTCTGTAACCCGAGGTACCACTGTATAGCAGCATTTCTAGGGGAGCACCTACATTCCATCTTAATCTGTCCTTCATATGACTTTCTTACAGCTATTCCAGTGGAAGACATATGGGCATAAACTGCCTCTTTCCCTCTTATTAGCTGTTCTTACAGTTGGAACCTGTTCTTCAGCAGAAGCTGTAACCAGTGTTAGAAACTGAGACAGAAAAGCTAGGAGCCAAGTGGCTCCTGGGATCTGGGTTGTAGGCGCCAAAACAGAATGTCTAGCCACCATTTGTGGGGGGTGGGGTCATCACTTTGTATTTATTATTTTGATAAGCATGAATTAATATGGAATTCACATTAGAGACACATTGTTACTATCACATTTCCCCACAGAAATTGTTAATACATGTTTAATTTGGTACCATACTTCAGTTTTCAAAACACTGTATTCTTTATTGTTAAATTCCTTATCATATTGTCTATCCTTAACATATACTTCAAGGCTTCAAAGCACATTCATTTCAGTAATTCTTGAGTGTCAGCCAGGTGCAAAAAAAATTGCACCCAGACTGTTAAGTCGTGGGTGAACATATCAGACGACACAGCGATTCTTCCAAAGCAGCTCTTTATTTGTAAGCTGGAACAGAACTGAACTGAGGAGCTCAGTCAGCCTGCTTATATAGAGCTCCACTAGAATGCAACAGTAACCATTTTCTGTAACTAGCCAATCACTGAACATCACTTTCGATCCTTCATTTGCATACAAACTATCCAATCACTGAATGTCACTTTTGATCCTTCATTTGCATAACTATCTACAGTATCCCCCTGCTGACCCAGGGTGAGAACTTCAGTACATAACACAGACTTTTGGACTTTTCACAAATGGAGAATCTTTAGGTGCAAAATGTGCCTGGCACCCTGCTAATTTCGAACCATGGCTGTCACTTATTTGCCATTAGGCCTTCTCATGCCTTAAAAATGTGTTGAGAACTAAAATATATGATGGTGTTGCGGGTTCTTTTTAAGGCGGTCATAATGGTTTTAATAATGAAAGTGAGAATTCAACTATGTTTACAGCCTTACTTATAAGCATTTTCATTCCCAGATTTTTGGTGGTGCAGACGTTAAATTAATGCCTTCCATAACTTACATCTGGTGAGAATTAGTGCAGTCATACTATCCTTTGGATGAGAAGGATTATCATTGTAATTAATCACACATTTCAAGGAAGTTCTGAAAGCTTTTAGCTAGGAGTTCTGCAGAAATAATACACTTAATAATATCCACATCTCTCCAACCACTTTATTTTACTACTGTATGGTGTAAATTAAATACATTTACAACTTGTTGTTTTATGCTAATTATTTGACAGTATTTACTTTACCATCTAAGGTTGCTGCTGCGTATCCTTAAGCAGTATGGGTCTGCAGTTCACATGAGCAAAATTCAGCTCCCAGAAAGGGGCAAGGAAGTGTTTTTTGCTGATTCCCCCTGCAGTCTCTGAAAACCTTCTCCAGAAGATTGAAGGACCCTTTGTAAGAGCATGGGAGGTGGTGCTGGGGAAGAGGGAATTGGTAAAAACTCAGCTTCTTTCCCCCCATACATGAGTAGCAGCTTCTACTGAGTCACAACTTCTTGTAGAAATGAAAGGAGCCCTTCTCTGGATCGAAACCAATATTTGTATTTTGCCAGGAAGTGTATTTTAATTACAGAATGGTTATGGCTGATGGGAACTGTGCTTTCCATATTTATTTATTTATTTACTTTTACTTATAGACTACCCCTTATACAAAATTCCAGAGCAGTAGACATGGGGGAATCCTGTGTTTTACAGCCACACTTTTGAGCAAAATATAATCTTTAAAGATAATTCCTGTGTGGAGCTTGAAATTAGTAATCTCAGGTTTAGTAGACAACTTAGTAGGGAGTCCCATAATGTTTTGGTTGTTGGTGTGTGTGTGTGTGTGTGTGTGTGTGCACACGTTGTGCCTTAAGGAGCCTCAGACCACTCCTAACAGATATGCGTGGACAGTGGAGTTGCACACTTTCACCATATCCAGTACTCCTTCATTTCAAAGCTACATCCTGATTGTACAACTTTATACCAGACACAGACTTGTACAGGCAGCAACTATTTTTGGGGTGTCTGATATGTGTGTGACTGCACACACATGCATCACGCCATGCATCAGTAGCCTGAAATTGCCACAAAAAGGGGTGGGGCAAGCGCAGAACAGGGTGTTTGCAGACTTTTTCTATAGTGTTTCAAATATATGCAATTTCACTTAAATGCGGATGCCTTAGAATGTAACGCCCGCGTAAACTGGGAGTTGCCTGCAATAATAAATTTCTCTTCTGTTGATTTCGGGGGCAACATCAGTTGGCTCACCCCTATTGACTTTAGAACTGAGTTGTAAAAGCTTCGATAAATTATGTATAGCATTGATTAAAATGCATATATTGGACAAAACAGACACGTGGGTTCTCAAAATGAAATATTTATATAAAAATAGGCTTTTCCCTTTTTTTGGTAAGTGATGGGCATCTCTGCATAACTGAATTAATAATATGCTTGAAAACCAGTAGCTTGCTGCTGAAAAGCACCGCCCCCCAAAATAGCTAGAAGTGTTAAAGAGTGCTTGTGGCAAAGCATTTACTACCAACCTTAAATTGCCCTTTTTAAAAATAAATAAATCTGGCTTCTTTCTGTGGAAGTAAATAAAAAACCAGTTGCGTTTTGAGTAAAATGGATTTTTCTCTGTGGTGGTTACAGATCTTTCAGTGGTTTTAATTTGAATTGTAATTATGAATAAAGCTACCATATTAGCCACAATTATTCAGTCAAATTCCTGTTAGAAAACATGCCAAAGTAGAATTCTAGTGGTTTTTTAAAATTATATTTCTCTTGTACCAAATATGGAAGAAAGAAATCATGACTGCCTTTGCAAGCGAATATTTGCTTTGGAAAATAATACATAGCACCACAGAGGCAAACACTAATCAGTTTTGGGGTTCCTAATATTGGGTCGTTCCAACTATCTTCTGATAGAAGCAATTGATGCTGACAGAAGCAATCAGATTCTTGTATCGATGGCTTGTTAAACTGAGATAAACATCAAACCCTTTGCCCATGCACCCAAACCCTTCGCTGTTCTCTTCATGGTGCACTTCAATAATGCAAGAAATAAATTGTGGTTTCCCATTTCTGCTGAACAAGATGACTATGGTGACCAACTTTGAAACAAGCCAGAATCTTAAAATTTCAAACTGTGGCTTAAGATCATGGTTTGTTCCGAAGCTGGTGGTTATAGTTTCCTGGTTTGGAAAAATGGGAAACTGTGGTTAATTAAGACTTTCTGATTTTATTCTTCTAATTAGTAAAGCACTTGCTTGCCAAAATGGCTCCCTAAGGGTTTAGAAGTAGAAAACAGATTACCATATTAAAAACATAGCTATGGTGTGTATATACAGTGCGTATATTCTGAGAAGGTCAGTATGAATGAGGCCATTGGCTGCACTGGCCCAAAATGGGCCAGAACTTCATAAGCTGTTGGATTCCTAAACTGAAGTGCCCACTGGTTTTTTTATTAAAAAAAGACTATTAGTTCAATAGGCTTTTGTAGTACGGCATAGCTTGACATGCCATAGCCTGACATACTAGTTTAAAAAAAAGGCAAAATAGACCACACAGGACATGCCAAATAGCTGGATCGCAGCCAGCTGCTGCGTACAAACAGAAAGGCCAACACCTTAAGTCTCACTTTATTTCTGTGGGAAATTATTGAAGTTTTGGATAGAGCAGTCCTTCAGAGGTTTTGGAACGGAAAGGAGTCTGACCCAATGGGCTGTCAATTCCTGCTGGAGCCAGGACAGAATTGGTGTCTATATGTGGCTTTTTCTAGTCCCTTGCCTTTTTGTTGCTGGTTCCTCTTTTAAATGTTGGGTTAATTTTAATTTTTTGTTCCAGTGGCAGGGAAAATAGCCACACCAGCTCCAAGGCTGGCATAGCCCCCCCCATCGCCTATTCCATAAGCATGTTTGGGGGATGAGGGGCCTATGGATTCAGCAGATCCAAAGCATCCCCTAATGCTCCCTTGTCATTCCCCTGGAACACCCACTTTTTGACCTTAGGACACGAGGCAGATCAGCAACCACAGTGGAACTTGGAGCCTCTCTGAGGAGGCCTCCAACTATGGTCCACAGCATCCAACAGCCACCTGCTCTTTTCAGGAGGTTAGAATTCCAACCCCTGAGCTGAAATTGGATCTCTTGCCATGGTCTGAGAACATGCAATGCAGTCACTTTGTTGAAGCTAAGCAGATCTGGAATCCTGCCATTGTCTGTGTGGGAGACTTCTGGGAACCCCACATAGTTCTAGGAAGGCAAGACGTAATTGTACAGCTCCTAACAGTTCTGCTCTTACATTTTTGCAGTTAGTATTTTATTGTAGTTGTTCTTCCTTGAGTCAGTGTAAAACAGTTTAAAGGAAAAAGATAACTTCGCTAAGACATGGTAGTTGCAGGGAAGCAGATTGCTCTCTTCCTGTGACATTTTCTATTGTCTACATTTTCTATTTCAAAATGACCAGGGAAATGTGTAAACTTCCTTTTGTATCCAATAGATAGAGATTCTTAATTAGTGACTGCTTGTATTTGCTGACATAAAGGAAATGAATGGACATTTGTGATTATTGCACATCTGTTGTTTTGTGTTAAGTATCCTGTATGTGGGTGAAACTGTCTTCAATATCCCACCCACCCACACAGCAAAGGTGAAATGGAGGCATATATTTGCTTTGTTATAACAGTTACAGATATGGCTACAGACATAAATTAAATACTTAACCTCATCCCCATTTCCTTCAAGCTAGTCACAAAATTGTATATTGTATCATGTGTATCACTGAAAGCATCTTCTGAAGTTACAGTTGCATAGTCTGCATTTTTGAGTTGTAGTTCTGTGCAGTAATTGTACTCCTCTTCTCTTCTTCTTCTTCAAAAGCCTTTGATGCAGGGTCCTAGCAATGTCTGCTCAGACTTAAATCCTACTTACTCACAGGAAAGTGGGGTAAGGATTGCAGCCTAATCCACAACATAAGGGATATTTGTAAATTTGTCTAGATGTGCACTGAGCATGACTTGCTTGCCTTATGTGTAAACTTGCATAAGTTCTTCATTGATTTTTATAACCTTCCTTGCACTTCCTTAACTGAAAATAATCAAATGGAAAGTGGCATCTATTGGGAAGCATGAAGTTATATCTAAATATTGTTTATGGCGCCAGCCAAACAGTGCAGGTTAAACCAACAGAATTGAGATCTAGCTGGACAAGGTCATCTAACATTCCATTGTGTTCATTTCATCAAGTATACTTTTATTTTTGCCTATTGTGTGTTTATGTTCATGTGCACAAGATAGCTTTCAAAATGAACTTCCTTCAAGTTTTGGATCTTACAAGTTTTCCTGCCCTCTTTGAACGTAGCAGTTTTATGTTATGTATAGAAACAGTGTAAACTGCTTTTCATAGTTTGATTCAGTAACTGCCTGCTTTCTATTAGTAGAAGCAGCATTTTGTGTGCCTTAAGAAGTACTTTTTGCATTTGAGTTCAATTAAATGTATGAAGCTTTTTAAAAGCGAATTTCTGTAGGACAGGATAAACCTTTTAATAGCGCTTTCTCCTAACTCTCTACCTGATCTAGAGATAGGTTCAGGTAGGTAGTTGGTCTGATGCAGTAGAAATATATATATAAAAAATAAATTGTCCACACACAAAAGCTCATACCAAGAACAAACTTAGTTGGTCTCTAAGGTGCTACTGGACTCATATATGCGGTATATTATGTGAAACATCTTTCATTTCCATAATGCTGCCTTCCTGCATCTTTGGATATCCACAAATATCCATGGAGTGGTTTGAATTGCCATGCAGATCTAAATATTTCTTGTGCATTCATGTTTTGAGTGTGAGGTCATAGCCACACCAGAGATTTAAAACACATGGCTTCCCCCAAAGAATCCTGGGAACTGTAGTTTACCCCTCAGAGAGATATAATTCCCAGCATCCTTAACAACAGTTCCCATGTTTCTTTGGGGGAAGTCATGTGCTTTAAATCTCTGGTGTGGATATGACTTGAGTGTGCACTTTAAATCCTCAAATTGGTGACTGGATCCACAAGTGCTTAAACAAGAACTGATTGACTTTAAAATCATATACTGTTCTGTTCTTGAAGCTCATATAAAAACCATATAGGCTAAGCTTCACTGTGAGATATAGAATCATAGAGTTGGAATAGACCACAAGGGCCATCGAGTCAATATGGATGTATTGAAAGTGATGTAAATTTGCATTGCATTCCCCACTGAAAAGCATATGTGTTACAAATTGACTCAGGAGAACCAAGGAGGTGTTCTTTTTTTCTGCAGAAAATGTCTCTTCCTCTTCCCCTTTAAGATCTATCATGTTTCAGTACCACAAGACCTAGAAGTTTCATGTTTATCTTCTAGTTCTCTTAATGTTTTTCTGCTGCATTTTCTGGGCCACTTTTTCACCAAAACAGGGTATGCACAGCTCCAAATCACAGGCAATTATTGGCATCTCTACCAAACCCTTTGCAGGGTCTTAGATGTGCCCCCACAAAGTCCCCCTCACTTCCAAGGTCTTTGTTGTTCATTAGAATAGAATAAGCAGAGCTGCTACCTCTACTGAGATGAGTGGGGTAACCTAGAACCTGTACAAGTATACCAAAGCATATACTGGGCTGCTGATGTAAACAAGTACCAACCAGGTAGTACTACTAGCTACTGAAATTAATAATGACTTGTTGAGCAGCAGCATTTTATATCTGAATGCCTTAACATCTATACTTGTACTAGGAAAATGCTTCTTGTCTCTGTTTCTCCTACAAAAGTACATGGAACGATTTCAACATGCATGGAATACTTGGCTTAAATGTTGTGATGTGGATCTTTAAAGTAGAGGAAATGAAACATGAACCTTTTTAAAAACAGTGACTAAATGCTATTTATCAGCAAAAGTATCGCTTTTGGAGGAGGAGAAACTAAACATCTGGCTTCCCTCTGGAAAAATTATATTTTTCCTTTGACCCTTTGTAAAAATAAATATTTTTCTAATAGTTTTTATTTTGAAGGAGTTGAGCATTCAACCTAATCAAAGGAATGTCACTATTGCCAAAGCTATTGTTTGTTTAGGCTTTGTTTTGCTTTTAAGATTGCGCCAGCAATGGTGGAATTTCCACAGAAAATGCAAACTTCATATTTTACTTATTTTAAGTGTCGGTTTCCAAAACTGTTATTAAATACTGGGCAAAGGAGACTGTGGCACTATAACACCTGTAAGAATCCTTTAAACATGTATCTCATGGTAAATGATTCACCTCTATTGCACCTCTGAAGAGTGTGTGTGGAATTTTCTGACCTGTAGAAGAGATGGTTGTTAATCTGACTAGGAATCTCTTTAGCAGAAAGTACTGTAGAGTACAAAAGTCAAGAGTGGTTTTATTCCTGAGACATATTACATCTGTTGACCATTTGTGTGGAAAGCTACACCAAAGTGTTTTAGAATAAGGTTACCAGACATCCATTTCCCGGGGACAGTCCCCAGATTTACAAATCAGTCCCCATACAAAATCCATTGAAGTTGAAAAGTGTCCCCGGATTCATTGAAAAAAATCTGGTAACCTTATAGACATGATTGCAGCAGAGAGCTGTGGTACCTAACTGGACTTTGAAGATTTGTGAGCACAAATTTCTAAGCTGACAGCTGTTGTGAATCAGCTGGTGTTCATGCATATAGTAAATACAACAACCATTCACAATTGCATGGAAAATGAGAAACCCCATGGCCAGGATATATGCTCATATGCTCATGTTCAGTAGTGGAGAAAGGTGGGGGTGATTGGGGCGGTCCGCCCCCGAGTGCCATCCCTGAGGGGGGTGACATTGCTACAGGCGGTGCCTCCCCCAGGACACACACTGCTGCCAGTGCATCCCCCTGGGACGCCCGGTGGCGGCACCCCCCCAGGCGGCTAGCCCTGCCCCTGTGGGCCACTCCAGGTGCTGGAGCAGCTAGCTCTGCCTCTGCCTGCATTGTGCCATCTAATGACTTGGGCCATATTTTCTTATACATCTTAGGAGGGTTATAGAATCATCAAATTGTAGAGTTGGAAGGGACCATCAGGGTCATCTAGTCCAATCCCCTGCAATGCAGGGATATTTTGCCCAACATGGGGCTTGAACCCACAACCCTGAGATTAAGAGTCTCATGCTTTGCATATTCTAATTGGCCCCCTCTGAATTATTTTGTAAATTTCATCAAACTTGATGTGAACTACAATACAGCATCTTGACTTTGCACTGGGAACTTTGAAAAGCATATGTAGATGCTCCATATGCAAGTTGTGCCTATAAAAATATGCCCCCAAGCTCAATTGTACCACAAGGAGTGCAAAATATTCATTAAATAATTTTAATATGTGAACTGAAAGATAGCAAAAAACTTTGTTTATTTTGCCTTTAAAAATGAAAATCTGAAATATTATAATTGTTGCATTTAATGGGTTTGAAATGAGCACGTTCATTTTTTTTTGCTTGCCAAGTTTAGGAAATGGATCTTGCTTTTATCTTAGCAGATGATTAAAGACTTCTACATAGGATAAGCTTGGGAAAATGACAGCTTTTGGCTGAATGGCTACCTTCCACATTATAGTTCATCACTGTGGCTCTTAGCAATCTGCAGATTCAGCAGAAAGGCATCCGCAAGCCACAGTTGCAGTGGAGACTGAACTCTGTACGTTACAACAGTCTATTTTGCTATCTTCCCTCTAAAGCATGTTGGTATGGATGGAAGCCTAGAAGCCTGGGCTCTGGCAAAGTCTTGCGGAGTCAACAGAATGGTCCCCCCCCCCCCCTGACCTGCAAAGTTATAAAATGTTTGCACAAGTAAAAACATAACCATCACAATATAGATAAGACATCGGGAAATGGACAATTACATTATATTCATATTGTGCATGTTGCTAGAAATATACTGGGTTCTTTTGCTATTCACTAGTCTGTGAGAAATTCTGAATGAAGTGAGGCCTTTCCTTATTTGTGTTTCCTGGCAACATAATGTGTTCCCACCTCTTAGGTTATAGTGTGTGTGTGTGTGTGTGTGTGCGCGCGCGTGGTGTTCCCCTCACCCAACTGGTTCCTTGGCTCAAGGCTGCTGTTCCTGATGACCTAGTTTTAGCTGTACACATGAGTCATCATCTTTAAAGGGGACCTACCCTGAAGTGCGCTGGCAGGAGTACATGGATTGTTTATTAATACAGTATTGCATTACATAATGTGTTCATAGCCCATTGCTGCGTTATATGTAACTTTGTTCAGTTAGACATGGTTAGAAGTATTGCAGTCAAAGAACTTTTACTAGACTACATTTGCCCTGTGTTTTTGTATAGCACTTGAAAAGAAAAAAATCTCGGAGTGCCCATGTGCTGGCAAAGGCCTAACTTTAAAAATGCATCATTTTTTGGTAATGAGGAAGGGTTTACAGAATTTGCAGCATGTGGGGCTTTAGAATTTGCTGCTAAAGGAAGACTGGCTAATAGACATAAATGCAACAGTCCATTTCAAATGATTCATGAAAGTGCCTGGTTTCCTTTCCTAACTGTCTGTGGCTGACAAATGTACTCAGTACTGATGAGCCGGCTTCTAACTGGCTGGGTTGATACCAGCCTAAAAAGTTTTTGGGCAGTTGACTCTTGCTGTGCACATGTCCAACCTCAATTTCTGGGTCACTATTTTTCTTTAAAATGTTTAGAAAAAACAAGCTGGTTCTAAATTGGCCACTTAAAATGCGGCCTGCTTTGCCATTTAATAATATGTTCAGATCTGGTAAAGAAAGGCTGGGCAGGTGGTTGGCTGCCAGACAGTGTACTCATGCAGTGTACTCAAGAAGGTGCACTCATGCTTATGTTTAAGTGAATTTGTGTATATGCAAATAAACTGGCATTTCTGAGTAGCTGGCTGTTTGTATGTGTTCTTCAGTCCTTTTTTTAACCAGAAACCTGTAGTGTTTCTCCTCTAAGAGGACTGTTTCTTGTAATGATTTGGTTCGAAAGCTGACATGTGCCAGCCAGTGAAGGTGCACAGCAGTCTTCATACTGTTTTGAATATGCTGGTGTAGGGCACTGTGACCTTTCTGGCATCTATCCCCTAAACTCTTTTTGCCCAATAGGCATGACTCATTCTATTCTTTGTATAATGTGGATGCGCACCAGTAACAAAAGTCTGTGTCTGTCAGGCCTTGTTTGATTTGCTTTCATTTTATCAGTATCTGCGCAATTATACTGCAGAGAATAGCTGAGGGCATTGTTTCTTGAAATACCTTCTGACTGACACAGGCAGAGCTGGGAATTGTGGTGAGATCAGACTGAACCGTTGAGCTTTACCTCCACTTCCTTATTTAACAATATGAGGTTGTATCGTGCAGCGTGAGGGGTGTTTTGGTCCTCCAAATGTTGTTGGACTCCAGTCCCCATCTGCTCTAGTCAGCATGGTCAGTGGTTGGGTCGATGATGGAAATTGGGGTCTAAAAACATCTGGAGGGCCTAAGTAACTTACTGGTTTCAATGTCTGGGTTGTTCACAGCATAATCTTCCAGGATGCATTTCATATTTCTACCTGCAGATCTGCTCCTGGACTGAATGCTATAAGTTCGGCAAACTGAAATTAAAATTTCTGCTTTGGTTCAAAGAAAATAGGTTGGACTGAGTATACATTGTTTGGTAGCACATTAAGTAACCTTGGAAGATTATTAAAAGGCTATTTATGCTGACTTCATTGGGATAGCAAAAGTGTTAACTGCCTTAGGTTGTTAGGTAGAATTAATGAGTCAGCAGCATTGCCACATTGCAATGTTACAATGATTTGCTCGCAAGGTTTAAATAGACTTTTGCTCATGCATAACCATAAGGAATGCCAAGCCAAACATTACCCATTTCCTCGTTCTCTCCTTGCCAATACAAATTATAGTTGTAAAATTTTGCCCTTGTGTAAAGTTCAGTTGTTTGTGTGCTGCAGGTCTTAAATTGTCTTCAGAGTGAGTGTTTTTCCGTGCATCAGCATCTCTCAGTAAGCTCCCTTGCATTTAATGTGAGACCTTAAATTGAAACATCCACTGGAATGGGTCAGGCTGGCTAAACATTCAAATCTTATGCATTTGGACTGCCCACATAATTATTTTTCATGCGCTTACATTGGAAACTGTTTTATTCATTACACCCATTATCTGTTGTGGAATATCTTTTCCTCCTATCGATCAGAGTGACCCCCAGGGGAAAGAGTTTAGAACTTTTCCCGCTATATTTTGTAGAATCCATTATCTGCTTAGAAAAAAAGGAAAAGCTACCAAAAGACTAGTGTATTGTCTGCTACGTAATGGCTTCTTTTGCCCTGTCTCTGCAGCCTTTACAGCAGGTGTGACTCACCTGTGGCCCTGCAGGTGTTCCTGGGCAAGAACTCCCATCCCGCCTGACTTTTAGCCATGCTGGTTGATGGGAGTGTGTGTGTGTCTCTCGGTGTGTGTTCAATAGGCATGTTTTGTTTAAACATTTCTTACGATGAAATCTGTAGAAACATTCAAAGGTGCCTGCAATCTTTTTTTCTGGCAGTTTTCCTCATCCTTTCATTCCTTTTGTTTTGCCTTACCGAACATGCTGTGCGATCAGGACTCCCTCTAGT
This sequence comes from Podarcis muralis, assembly GCF_964188315.1. Lineage (NCBI taxonomy): Eukaryota > Metazoa > Chordata > Lepidosauria > Squamata > Lacertidae > Podarcis > Podarcis muralis. The sequence continues at coordinate 56,397,329 of NC_135657.1, read as the reverse complement.
GACAAAGGCTATGTGACTTCATAGGCAGCTTGTCGATAACCGCTCTACAAATCAGCATGTGACGTGGTGAACTCAGATTTTATTTGGATATTTGTTCATCTTTGTATATGCATCCATTCTCAATTATCAGTAGACAGGGGGGGGGGGGGCAGGGGGAAGCATATCCTATGTTATACATAATAGCTATTGTATAACATAGCTATAGCTATAGCTTCTGACATTCAGAAGACATCTTAAGGCAGCCCTGTTCAGGGAAGTTTTTAATCTGTGATATTTTAGTGTATTTTTGGTTTCTATGGAAGCCGCCCAGAGTGGCTGGGGAAACCCAGCCAGATGGGCGGGGTACAAATACTAAATTATTATTATTATTATTGTTATTATTATTATTATTATTTGGTAGTTTAGTCTGAAGAAAATAAAGGGATATTAGAGATGTATTTTTAGACAGGGCAGATCCCATTTAGACTGAGAATATAACGAACCAAAGTCATTTCAGTATAAAATACCAGTGTCTCTGTCATTATATGCTAATCATGGTCCCTACTAATTATTTGTGTGTTCATGATAATGGAGGATTCTTTTCTTAACCAGTCAAATTGAGTTAAGAGTTGTTAAGAATATGATGCCTTAGCATATGTAATCATAAAAACACAGTTTTGATATTTCTGTGAAGTGCTTGGAATGAAGTAGTTTGGTTTAACAAAGTTCACTGAATTAGTTGAGTGATCTTTGAACTACACCTAGAAGTCCAGGGGCGGTGCATCCCATTTTGCCACTTGAGATGAAATGAGAGTGCTGCCCTGACATGGTGGCACTCCTGTGCCATGCTGCCTTCACCAAAGCCTCTCTTCCCTAAGTTGTGCTGTAGCGGTACAAAGCAGCACTAATGGCAGATTCCGGCACGGTCTCATGAAATTTTGGCAAGATCTCGCAAAAATTCAGCGGAAATCAGTGCTGATGGCTGCATTACGACTCTAGCTGTGGTGGGGCAGGCAGGGTGCTTGCAGTGGTGCCATCTCAGGGAATTCTGTCACCTAAGACCGGTGTGTCAGTTTTTTTCAGGGGGTACTCAATGGTATGTAGTACAGGCACCTCTTTTTGTTGTTGTTATACAATGTGGCACTTACTCTAACAACTTCATGGTGAATACCAGCACCTATTTTTCTAGAAAAAAGCACCGCCTAAGATGTGTGCTTCACTCTGCCTTGTGGGTGTGCTGGCCCTGTAGAAGCCTTTTCCATAATTGTTGGGTGAACAAAATGCAAATTAAGCCTGTATCAGCGTTGAACTTCTAATGATTTCTCATTCATCTTCAAGTTCATTCTCTTGCATGTGTCCCCCCCCTCCCCGCCCCGGGTAGGCTTTTGGAACCTTAGGCTTAAGGACCACAATAGTTGGGGGAAATAAGCAATTCACATTCCACTGTTATTGTTTTAATAATTATATTTTCTGCCCTTTAAACTTTAGCACAGCAAAGCAGTATATCATTCAAAAAGCCACAGTTCCATTACACAACCTGCAGTGTAAAAGGAACATTAGAAATCAGGACAGAAGTGCTAGCATTATAACCAGCAAAACTAATGCAACAATGCAGTCCTGAAGTGTGTCTAGCCAATACGATATTAACTAGCACAGCTCATTCTTGTGGTAGCATACAAGCAGGGAAGTTTTTTAATAAATCACTTCAGTTCTGTTGTGACTGAGTGCTTCTTGTAACATGATGCTTTCATGGCCAAGTAGTGTACTGTTAGCAAAGAAAGATTAATTGAAGTTTGAGCAAATTGCTACTTGACATTGTTTTCACATCTCTCTAAAATTAGTCATGGAAGTTGGCAAGGGTGAAGATGATGTTCTAAGGTTTCATGATACTTAATAGGCCACTTAAGTTAAAAAAACACAAACCCAACATACTCATTCGGCTTTTCCCATTCTACTGCTAAAAATCCAAAATGATCACTTACCGTACAATGCTATGCGTCTCATTTTGTTCTGTAGGGCTTATTCCCAGAAATGTGTGGAAATAGAAACCTTCCTCTGCGGTTTGGTTGATGAAACAAATATTAATCCATTTTAAGTAATTGAATTTATGAAGTATTTCTGGTTGGTTGGGGCTGGGGTGAGGTTTCGTTATTAGCTTGAAGACACCAATTATGTCCTTGTACCAGAGGCAAAACTCTTACTGGTGACTGTCTACTTACAGAAGGAATCTTATCAGTGGAACAGAGAGAAAGGTAATTTTTAATAGTGTAGCACACTGCTCCCCCCTTAAATTGACTGTGTTTGGGTTCCAGTTGTATGGGCGGTATGAGGACCAGAGAGCTGAAGTTGAATCCCATTAAGTTTGAGACTCAGTGAGCAGGTGGTTCTCTTGTCTCAGGTTTCACTGTCTCTGAGAGAGGAGGTGCATAACTTGGAGGTGCTTCAGCTATGCTACTTGAGGACCAGGTGGCCTTGGTGGCTCAGAGTGCCTTTTACCAGCTTCAGGTGGTTCCCAGACAGGGATAGACTGGCCCTGGCAGTCCATATTCTGAATTGGGTTGTTGCAATGCATTGTAAGTGGGGCCACCCTTGAAGATGACCCAGAAGCAGGGCTGGCCCACACATGAGACAAGGTGAGGTGACCACCTCAGGCAGCAGGATCCACAGGGGCAGCAGATCCTGATATAGATCCAGAAGCTTCAGCTAATGCAGAACGTGGTTGCCAAAATGTTAAGTGGTGTGGCCAGAGAGAATTATATTAAATTGATCCTGAGGGATATGCACTGACATTTGCTTCTGTTTTATGGTTGTGTTTATGGTCTTATTACTATTTTTGGCCTTATTTTGTACATCACCCTGATATCTGATAAAGAGAGGTTATAATATATTTCCACAGTGAAGCAAATAGTGGGGAAATGGCTGGGATTAAATTATTCTGCTTGGCATTCCTCTGGATGTCTTGAGGTTGATGCTGTGCAAATGAGAACAATTCCTATTGAACTTGGTGGGACTTACTTAGCTGGACAGAGAATGGAGAGGTGTGTGCTTTATTTTTCAAAAATGATTTTACTGTTTTGACTTGAAGGCCCTAAAGCAGGCATAGGCAAACTCCGGCCCTCCTGATGTTTGGGACTACAATTCCCATCATCCCCAGCCAACAGGACCAGTGGTCAGGGATGATGGGAATTGTAGTCCCAAACATCTGGAGGGCCGGAGTTTGCCTATGCCTCCCCTAAGGGGTTTGCCAGATATTTTCATTCATCTTTGATTCACTGGCTAGTGTTCACTAGTAGGACTTCTCTGTTGAATTTTTAAGGTAACTCACCCCCCCCAAAAAAAACCCTTTTTCAATTATATGGGCCTGTGTATTCCTTAAACAAGGATGGCTAATCTGTGGAGCTCCTGTTGTTCTTGGGACTCCAACTACCACCATTCCCAGCCAGCATGGCAAGTGGTCAGGCTCTGGGCTGGTGCTGGGACTGGTCAGGGATGATGGGAGTTGTAGTCAGACAATTGGTCTGGAGGCCTCAGGTTCCCTATTCCTGCTTTAAAGGAAATGTTTCCCCAAACTGTTGGTACTTTACTCAAGCTCAACGACACATGATAGGGTCAGTGAATTCTTTGTGCTCACATATATTAATTTGTTAGCTTTGTTTGCCCTTTTGCTGAAGTGTTTTATAGGATGTGTGTGAATTAGCTTGTAACAGTATCCTGAACTTATAGAAAAGTTTTCCCCTGCTGGCTTTGGTATGAGAACAGTTTTCTTTCTTTATGTCCCTCAGGTTTCACTGAATTGGTCTCGGCTGAGATGCCAGATAAAACACCAGAGGGTAAAGAAACCTTATCCAGGAATGAAGGTCGGTATTGTTTTTCTCTTAAGAAAACTTGTTCTTTCATTTTCTCAGAATACATATTGTAGGAAATATAATATCAATCCTTTTTTGGTGAAACTATCTTCTCAAATGTAGTGTTTCTCTCCTTCCCTGCTTATTTTAAGCATGATTATGTAAAAATGTTTCATTTCTGAAAAGTTAGTTTGTGGTGAGGGAAAGTGAGAGAGATGATTCAAACAATGTTTGGGTGGCTAGGGACATGTTAGGTTCCTGTATGGTGTGTGTTACTTTATGGTGTGTCTGTGTGTGTGGTATTTGGTGACTTGGTAAGTTTTTATGTGTAATAGCCAATGTTTGGTAAGTACAGTGGTACCTCGGAAGTCAAATGGAATCCATTACGGAAGTCCATTCAACTTCTAAAACGTTCGGAAACCAAGGTGTGGCTTCCGATTGGCTGAAGGAAACTGCGGAAGCTGTGTCGGATGTTCGGGTTCCAAAGAATGTTCGCAAACCGGAACACTCACTTCTGGGTTTGCGGCATTCGGGAGCCAAAATGTTCAAGTCGCAAGGTGTTCGTCAACCAAGGTACAACTGTGTAAGTCCACTTGCACAGCAAAATTAAACTGACTGTGTAATCTTGTATGTATTGACTTGGAAATAAGTCCTATTGACTTCTATAGTGGCTACAGGATTGCAGCCTGAATAGTAATAAAGTCACTTGATGATACTGTGAGCCTGTAGTGATACTTCAACATTCACTTCAGATCCATGTTTTGTAAAACTGAACACAATAAATAGCCAAAGCAAAGTAAGGCCTAAGCTCTGCATTTTCCACGTTAATCTGGAGTTTGTTGTTTTGCTTTCTAATTTGGGGGGATGGTAAGATAATTAGAACGTAAGAAGAGCCTGCTGGGTCAGGCTAATGGCCCAACTAGTCCTGCATCCTGTTCTCACAGTGGCCAACCAGAAGCCTATGGGAAACCCACAAGCAGGACCTGAGTAAAGGAACACTCTCCCCTTCTGTGGTTTCCACAACCAGAGTTCAGAAGCATTACTACTGCTAACCATGACTGGTAGTAATGACTTGATCAGCCAGTCCATCTTTTTCCTCAATAAGGCAGTTTGCCTTAGAGTGATATTAACCATTCCCTTGGGTGTTTTATAGCTATTGATGTGCTGTATTGACATTTGTAGGAGCCTGACAAAGTGTTACCCATTAACCTAAGCTAATTGTTATCTGGTAATGTCAGTCATCTGTTTGGGGTTCTGTGCTGCTATCACTTATCCTTTTCTGAAGATAGTCAAACAAGGAATTAATTGTGTTTCAGATTTTTATTGCCCTGCTGACTTTGTCCTTCATGTGAAGTTATAGCTTAGAACTCCGGACAGTGCTTCAAAAATAGAAGAGGATGCTGTTATGATGAGGGAAGAGTCTCTAAAAGCTATTTTTTGTACTCTAGAAAAATGAGCAGTGAAGCTTCATTCTCTTGCAGTGCAAGTTGCTTCAATGACATGTGTTGATATTTAATATTTCAGCACAGAAACTCATCAATATCCAATTAGTTCCCTTGCCTGCTGAATATTGTAAATTCACTAGTTGCTAAGGATTAGCCTGAAAGCAGCCAGTATTTTCCACAGCGTTGGTTTGCTTATCTTGTGTTCTGCTACAGGTTGTGGGATTTAAGGAACTTCTTGGTTCGTTTCAGTGTCCCATCAGCCTCAGCCAGCTTCTTCCCACCAGCCAGCTGTGCATAGAAGTGTAGCTCCAATTGTCTTTTAATGTTGTAACTCGCTTTGAGACATTAGGGTGAATTATTATTATTATTATTATTATTATTATTATTATTATTATTATTTAGTGAGGAGAAGACAGTAGCACTTAGCACATGTGTATTGGCACACTTTCCTAAAGTTTAAACAAAGCAAGGTTAAGCATTGCAGCTCTACCATGTCAAAATGCTACCAGCTGCCACTGCATACGCATGTAAACAAACAATAAACAGAAGTGAATGAAAGAAAATAGAGTCTTGTGATTACTTTACTAAAAATTGGCAGATAGTTTGTTCATCTTCTCTCCCACCAAGCCCTTTTGGTCAACAAAAATTACCTATGAATGTTCTGGTCTACTTTCTTTCACCAAAGCAATGTTGTTTTGTTTTGTTTTGTTTTGTTTTGTTTTGTGTGCGCACATGAGGAATATATGGAAACATTATTGAGAGATACAAATACATTAAGCAGTTTATTTGTGAGTTTCTTAATCACAGCCTTGAAACCCACTCTCTAGTGAACCACTATTATGCTAGTCCATAGTGAAACAGAGAAGTGTGTTAGAACTGCAAGAGTAGATTGTTATGCAGATTGTTAGCCCAGATTGCTCCTAATGTAGTTCCAGTGTTTCTGTTCAGTGATATTTTCCTTTTTAAAATTGTTGGTGACTTTGCGTATGAATGAGAATTGGTGCAATCTGAAATAAGTTCTGTATAAATATGTCACAAGCATCCTGGTTGGCATTAATCCTCATATTAGAAACTTGACCTTCATATATTCAAATCTGTGAGGGCTAGAGCCTTTTTAAAAATGTCCATGAGTTTATCAGCATTTCAACGGAAGCTTGTGGGCTGCATAGAAGAACCTTGGGTTTAGGAAGGAATTACTTGCTACTCAGAAGCTAAAGCTGTATGTTTGCACCTGTAGTGCAAAGGTTATGGAAAATTTGGTTACCAAGGTAATTTGGGTAGTATAAAGTTGGCACAAAATCGAAAATGCTGTGGAATGGAAATCCAATTCTAGGCTGCTACTTATTATCAATTTATGACATAGCTTTTAGGAGAAAACCTTTTTGCAGCTTGACCCTCTTTTTAGCTTCTCTTTGAGTAGCAGGCTCTATTACAGCAGGAAATCCTGACCTGCTTTCGTGGTATGGTTTGTCACCAGGCTGTTTCCTTCACAGCTGGCTAGTTTGTGGGATGTAGTAACCTAACAAGGCATTTGTATTCTCCTGGTGAGCCAGATAAGTTTTTCACATTATTTTGAAGACTGCTTCCCCTAGATTTTGTAGGGCATCTGGATAAACCATCATTTTTAGCATCTCTTCCTGGACAGCTGTAGGAGACAAATTTATCCAGACTCTGTATTCCTTTTTTTATCTTCCTTTGTGTGTGTATCCAAATAAACAGGCTAGGTTCATGGTAATTTATAACACAAAGAGATTGCTGCAAATGGAGAATAAAATTCTTGTGTAGATAAAAACTTAAGAGGTCACATTTTAAACTAATAATAATTCAAATGACAATGCAGAGGATAGTAAATGTGTGTGTTTGATGATAACTTCTGCCTTCTCTATTGCTTCTGTCAAATTATGTCTATACAGGCTGAGCCAGATGTCTGTACACTGTAAGGAGTAGTAGATTAAGTTGTCACACAGCATCTAACATATTTCCATTTCCCCCCCCTGAGTGGGTTGTAATGGGACACTCTGGACCACCGGAGTAGCTAATCTTCCCTGCTCAGCAGGATCCTTTGTCATGAGTAATATTACTACAACCCTCCACACCATCCTCTGAATACAAAAAAGTCACTCTGGGAGGGGGAGAACTTTTGATCATGACATGCTGTTAAAAATTGTAGCTCAGGTATGGCTTATATATTCCATTTTGATCTCCTTGGTGTACCAGAGTCCTCTTGTGATACTCCCATAGAAATTCTATCCCACTAGAGTGGCTTACTGTAATTCAGAATCAACAATATCATAAAATATAATAAAAGACATTGATAAACCATGATTATTTATAGCAGATACTTGAGTAAACGCGTATCTAAATAATAATGTCTTTCCCTACTGCCAAAAGACAGCCTGAGAGGGGACATCCACACTTTATGAAGCAAAATGTCCCACAATATGGATGCAGCCATTAAAACAGCTACATCGCACAGAAGGACCTCTCCACATATTAGGGAACAAACAGGATGGTATGGGTAATCATTCAGCTATCTGAAGGTAATTGTCAAAGTTTTGAGTTGTGTCTGAAAAAAATGGCAGTGGGCACAGAGGTTGCAGGTGTAACATGGTCCTTGCTGCTGCATTCTGGATAAAGTGTGTCTTCTAAAGGTTTTTCTAAAGCACATTGCACTAATCTGATCTTGATTTAACTAAGGCTCTCTTTCTTCTTAATTGGTCTGACTCTCTTGGAACTGGCCACTTTTGCCACCAGGTCATCTAGATAGAAAACTGAGTCTAGGAACACTTTCAAATGTGAACCTGATTTTTCAAGATGTGTTTATGTGTGTGCATTCTCATTCAAACCAGGCAGAATTCTTGTTCCAAAGCCATCTCCCTCCTGATCAGGAGCATGTGTGTATTGTGTGGATTCACCTTCTGTTTCTTAGTGCTCATCCAGCTCATTAATTTCTCCAGGTTTCACTTCAGAACCTCAACAGCTTTCCTTTGTATTAGGTTGAAAAGTGTAAAAGTGTAAAAGTGCTACATGTCACCTGCATATAGACAATGAACACATAGGCGCCGACTCCATGGGGCTTGAGGGGGCCCGAGCCCCCTCAAAAATTCGTTTGGGGGGGCTCCGCCCCCCCAATAATCTCCGGCACCCCTCCAGCAGAGCGCCATCGCCGCCCCTCCCCCAGCCCAAAATGCACAGGGAGGGGCGGGCTGCATGCCTCCTGCCCTCCCTCCCGAGCAAAAGCTCCACCCAATTTCCTTTGGAGCTGATTAATAGGCGCAGCACGCTCTCCCCTATTCGCTCACGAGGAGGCGGCGCCACTTTATTTGCATATTCATGAGCTTATTTATTATTCATGAGCTTTCCCGGGCCCCCCCAATATTTTTTATAAGTCCGCGTCCCTGAATGAACACCTTGAATTATTCTTCCCGTTCAATGCAGAAGATGTTAAATAACATGGGCCAGAATCTGTCAAGTTTTAAATATGAATGGTGAAGGCAGAGAGGCAGACATATTTAACAACTATTCTCTAAATTTGGGCCTCTCTTTCCGTACAGGTTGTCCAGAGTTCAAGCTCAGAATTCAAACTTGGGTCCCTAGTTGTTTTTGGACTACAGTTCCCATCATCCATGACCACTGGTCCTGCTAGCTAGGGATGATGGGAGTTGTGATTCAGAAACAGCTGGAGACCCAAGTTTGGGAAACACTGCTCGAGCTGATGTAAAACTTAGTTTTGTTGAAGTGAGTGCATAATGGCATCTTGCTCCTGGAACACTGTAATAACCTTTCCAGAGTCCAGATATCAGGGAGAGAGACCTCCAGAAATTTATTACTATTGTTGCTATTACTTCCAGGGCAGGTAAGTGAGCAGCTGGGAGGGAACTGGGCAGGGAGAGAGGGTTCCTTCTCTGGATAAATTTACAATCTACACTGAAGAACAACTCATGAGGCCGTCATAAGCATTGCAAGTTGTTATTTTTTTTCAAATCTGAAAAGTATTGGCTTTGGTGCTGTTACCCCTCCTTTGGTCTGCTTGTAGAAATTACTCCCACTATACGGTAATTGTAGAGAGGTCATTTTTCAAGCTAATCCATATACATTGCTTAAGAAGAGGCATTTGGGCTGCTATCTTAAAGCCAGCGTTCAAAACTTCCATTGTTCTAGGCACGTTTTGCGACAAGGAATTTCATTTGCGAGACCCATTTCTGAGCTCTGGGCGCAGTATTGCACCTAAGGTTTCAGATTAAAACTGTAGAGTGGAAGAAAAGGAGGACCTTTTTCTGCCTCCCCACTTCCAGCCACTCTCTGAAGACTGGAGAAGAGACCCTCTTTTAAGAATACAGTGGTGCCTCTCAAGACGAAATTAATCCGTTCCGCGAGTCTCTTCGTCTTGCGGTTTTTTCGCCTTGCGAAGCAAGGCTATTAGCGGCTTAGCGGGTATTAACGGCTTAGCAGCTTAGCGGCTATTAACGGCTTAGCGGCTTTAAGAAAAAGGAAACAAACTCACAAGAACTCACAAGACTTGCGAAGCAAGCCCATAGGGAAACTCGTCTTGCGGAACGACTCAAAAAACTGAAAACCCTTTCGTCTAGCAAGTTTTTCGTCTTGTGAGGCATTCGTCTTGCGGTGCACCACTGTATTAGTGAGGCAGGCAGGGGAAGCATGGCTTTGGGTTTTTTGCAGTCTTCAAATGAGGACTAGACCATGTGAAAAATGAATATAAGATTTTAGCTGCAGTTCGTTCATTTTCAGCTTTGTATCCTTGTTATAAAAAAGTGGGCCTAGACATTCCATTGTTGTGCCCATAACCTAGGCTTAAGGTGCCATTTAGCTCCTAGCTTTCATAGATCAGTTTCCAACACTGCTTAGAATATTTGTGAAAGTAAAAAAGACTGTGATAAACAAGTTGAATGTGAAAACCTTGTGGCAGGTATTTTGGGGTTCAGCTGTCTTTGAATGTGCTACAATTGAAGGAATATCAAAATTATATAGTGTTTGGTGCACCCTAGATTAAACCAATTTTAATTTAAGTATTTATAAATAGAATACAAAACAAATATTTACTTGCGTTTACATCATGAAGTCTTGCTGGTTATGCCCTGATGCATGAAAACAAGTGTTGGGCCTTAACCCTTCAAATCTGCTCAAGAAAGTGAGTTGGCTGAAAGAAGAAAGTAACACCATCTTCCATAGGTTTGTTGCCAAGTTGGATTACTTGCCATGCATTTGAAGTCCTGAGGAGAATATTAATGACTCTTTTAAAATGGATCTTTAAAAACACAATGGTTACCATGAGTCCCAGTTGGCTGGTGTCCAGCTGGAGTTCAGCATTCCAGTCAGCTGTGAGCTAATACTCCTTTTAATCATGCCTGTAAAATCTGAATGGCCTGTGAGTTTCAAGGTGTGTGTGACTTTATAACACACACCCACAAACACACAAAATGTGTGTGTGTTATATAATCTTTGTTAGATGGGTGGTGGGACTGAAATATTCAGTGTTCTGAAATATTTCTTAAAAATCCCAAACAGCATACACCATAAATCATAGTGTGTAATATATAAGCACATTTGGGATCTATAACAAAATGTTGCATTGTGGAGAGGTCTCCTGTACAAAGTTTCAGTCATCCATGCCTTTTTCCAGGATACTCCTTCCCCTCTGGATATCCATTTCGCTTTTCCAGCAGTCTGGCACAGGCAGTATTCCACAGCCGCTAATTGTGCTCAGAAGTTGGGGATGTATTCAGACACAAGCCTATTTGCGTGAGTTTTCCATGAAAGTTAACCCTTCCTTATCTTGAGATCAGTTAAAATCCCTCCCCATGCTAGACAGAAGTGCTTTTGGTGGTTAAGTATTGAGAGAAGTTGCCTGATTTGCTTTATTTTTGGCCTCAAACGTAATACAATTTTTTATTTTAAATAGCTGTATGAAAATCCACTCTCTCACCTGCTAAGCAGATTTATTCTTTTGTACTTATAGTAAGAATCAAAGAATTGTAGTGCTGGAATTGACCCTGAGGATCATCTAGTTCTTTGCAATGCAGGAATGTGCAGCTGTCCCACATGGGAATCGAACCTGCGACCTTGGTGTTCTTGGCACCATGTTCTAACCAACTGAGCTGTCTAGTGTAAATATTAAATAAGGAGAGAGTTTTTAAAGGGGCTTGTTCACAGATACTTACTGCAATCTAGAGTACATTAATATATTTGGAGTTTTATGTACCAGTTGTATTGGGTGCTTGCTTGTCATTTATAGATAATAATGTTTCTTGGTAGGAGACATGAATCCTTAAATCACTCTGGTATCACATGCTGATATCAATGCCAGCACACGGGTTTGGCGAATGGATTATTGCTAGTGAAAGGTACTAAATATATGTCAGATGATACATATGTCAAAGTGCAATGCTAAATACCTTTTTCTAAAAATAGCCATGAATTTACTATGTTGTTTACCCTTCTTAGCAGCAATTTGGATTTGTATATAGGTGGCTAAAAATAGCTGTCACTGATGAAAGCTTCCACGTGTTGTAGATTCCGACTCTCCTCACATGTTTACAGAATTCCTAGGCAGAAGGCACCTCTGAAAAAAATATTGTGTGACTAGTCTGTAAATGATGTGATAATCTGATTACTACATATGCTGATGGCTTGTTTGTTTTTGTTGTGGACATGGGGAGGGAAGCTGTGAGCATCAGTCTGTGAAATACCAACAATAGCATTGTTCTCTTCATTAAACAGCCTTCTACAAACAAATTTTGTAATGCATGATGCAGCCCTGAGCGTTTCATTACAGTCAAACCTCGGGTTACAGACACTTCAGGTTGTGTTTTTTCAGGTTACGGATGTGCTGAAACCTGGAAGTACTGGAACGGGTTACTTCTGGGTTTCAGTGGTCACGCATGCACAGAAGCACCAAATCGCACTTTGCGCATGCACAGAAACACTGAATCGCAACCCACACGTGCACAGACATGGTGCTGTGGGTTGCAGATGTGCCTCCCGCACGGATCACGTTGGCAGCCTGAGCGTCCACTGTATTGCAGTTAGCTGCCAATTGTTATTCTAAAGATAACCAACTAGATCTGATATTGAACAAATTATTGGAGGCTAAGCATTTTATACGTTCCTTTAAACAAATCTAAATAACACAGCTCATGTGTTTTCACCTGTTACACATCATGGGTGATTTGGAAATTTGTTATGCAGCTCTGTTGTTTGGAATTCTTTGCTTCAAGTAAGGATTTTTGCTGGATAAAATTGCTACCACATGAAGGTGTTTTTAAAAACAGTTTATTTTGACATCCTGTCAATTCTACCATAGAGAACAATTTTTAAATTGTTGGATGTCCCACTTTCCTCTTTGCCAAGTTTTTTATATATATATACACATGTTTGTAGGGTTTCTTTATTTTCCATTCTGCTTTATTTCTGAGTCGAAAATGTAATGCAAACAAAATGGAAAAGAATGATATAAAAAGGGTTGTTAGCTGCTCAAATAAACATTTGTGTTCATGCAACACAGTACTTTGTTCTCTGATTGTGATTGGCTTATTTTAGGAAGGTTTATCAGAATCTTTTAACCTTTAGCCCAGGGGTATGGAAGCCGCTGCCCTCAGGCCAAAAAGCGCTTTGCTATTGTGTATTCAATTGTATCTCCTTTCTCTGCACAAACTACTAAATTAAAATTAAAGCAGAGGTGAAAGTGTCTCGCAAAGAGGCAGATCTACATTCCTTACATAATGCAAAAAAAAAAAAAAAAGGTCCATGCATTTTGCAATTGCATGCAGGTTTTCAGTATGCAATTGCATGTAAATTTTGAAGCTTTGGATAGCTTTAACACGGGACTTGCAGTTCATCTTGTGCATTGCTGGTGTTTGCATTCCTTTGCTGAGTTTACTGAGTTCATTTTGCGTGGTCAGGACAGATAAAAGTGCTTTTTGTTTTAAAAACACCAGATAAATAAATAACAGAAGTTGAAACTTCACCAGATTTCCTAAGAATTTAATACATTCATACCTTGGAAGTCAAACTGCTTAGTTCCCGAACGTTTTGGCTCCTGAACATTGCAAACCCTGAAGTGACTGTTCTGGTTTGCGAACTATTTTTGGAAGCCAAACATCCGGCGGGGCTTCCGATTGGCTGCAGGAGCTTCCTGCAGCCAATCAGAAGCCGTGCTTTGGTTTTCAAACGTTTTGGAATTCGAACGGACTTCCAGAACGGATTCCGTTCAGCTTCCAAGGTACGACTGTATATGCTTCTATTTCCCCCTTCCCAACTTTTTTTCCACTGAAAAACGAAAACAAAAAAACAGGGAAATGTTGTTTTCGTATTACCTCATTGAAGCACATAATTGCCTTAAACAACAACAACTAAGGATTCTTTTAAAATAACAGCAACATTAGCCTTCAGTAGCCTTTTAGTGTCCATATCCTGTAACATGGCGAAATTTAATATTACTGGAAAAAGCCTTTGGTGCCTGCCAAAATACTAATTTAGCCCCTTTTTGACAAAGGAAGAAGGAATGTTGTAACATATTTCCTGTATTAAAAGAAAAACTTTTCAGAAGAAATCTCAAGTGTGTTTTAAATAAATTCTGTCTTTCTCAATTTGAAGTCAAGTGGTAAAGTTTGAACTTGTTTCATTCCCTTAGCTATACACATAGTAGTTAAATGAATAAATGCCAATTGCTCTGGAAAGAAGACCCCATAAGGCCTGATAAACCCTAAATTTAGAGAGATTACTAGAAGGAAATAGTTGTGTTAAGCTTCACTTTTTTTAATTGGCTCCCTGCGGTTTGAATTAGCTTAAAAGGGGGGAATTGTTGCTTGCTGGCAAAGTAGGAAGGCAGCCAGCTTTGATGTTTTATAAGCAATAAAATATTAATAGAAAAGCATATGTTCTTTCTGTGAGATTGGTCAAACAACTAAACTGTTATTTCTTCAGCAAATCAGGCTTGGAGGTATAGTCGCTATTACGTTAACTTTCAAATTTAAGGTGAACTGGCAAGCTGATATAGCAAACCATAGGGGTGGGAACCTCAGAAAATCTCCATGCTGGATTTGCCCCTCCCCCCCCCCCAAAGCTCCAAGGTACACCCAGTGTTTTCTTTAAGTAATTGACAATTGTAAGACTTAAAATTTACTAGCTTTTTTTGAAAACCACAACAGCTAATTGTAGTCCTTTTACTTGGGCTTTGGGTTTGTGTGTGTAGGGAATATGTCTTCCCTTGGTCCAGTTTACTATTGGGATGAGCAGAGTTCTTTTTCTGCCAAACTATATTTGCAGCTCAATTCTCATCCCACTTAAGGGAGAATGAGGAAAATAGAGTAGATGGTGGCATACCAGTTGGGTTGCTGTAAGACATAGAATCATAGAATAATGCAAAAGTCAGATCCTGTACCCATAGTATTAACTAGTTCATATTTATTTGAAGCTTCTTTTTTGCAGTAAGGTGTGAACTGGGTCTTATAGCAGAAAAACTGTGACAGGAGGTGCTGTATATAGAGAGCACCTAAGATTCGTATCCCGCCCCCCGTCCTCTTTTGCACATATTTGCATGGAGGTACATATAGTTGGTTGCCAATAACATGACAACTTTTCTTGGTGCATTGTTACTCATACCCTCCAAGTGACCCTATTTTCCAGGGAAAGTCCTGGAAGTATGAAAGCCATCCCAGCTTCTGATCTGATCCCAAAATGTCCCTATTTTTCCCACCAAGCTCGGGATGGAGAATGAGCTGGTGCTTGTTCTGAGCGATGGCAGCAGTAGTGGCTGTGACACACCAGCTCTGAGAAGCAGGCAGAGGGCAGGGACACCCTGGGCATGAAGAAAGGAAGAGTCTTCACACACACACACACACACACACACACACACACACACTCACACTGTTTTCTTTTCTTAAAAAATGTTTAGGGGTACTCTCATTTTTCTACTCATATTGAAATATGAGGCAAAACTTAGATTCACAAAATATTTAGGGTATGCGTACCCCTGCGTACCCCCAGAAAAAACTTGCCCCTTTCTAAAATTTATTTATTGGCTTGTGTTTTTCTTTTGGCAAATCTACCAATGAATATAATAAAATTAGGGTTCAGGGGTTTTCAGAATCATGAAGGGTGTTGGTGCCAAGGCCCATTGGTGTAGTGGTGGTAGAAATGCTCTGGCTGAGGGACAAAAAATGAGGGATCAAAGAGAGACAGTTTGGGAGGGGAGTGAGAAATGTCCCTATTTTCATCTGAGGAATGTTTTGGGGGTATATGATACTAGGCCCAACCATGCATTCATCCTAAATAATGCAGAGGTGTGCCTTAACAGCTGCATATACATAGATCCGGCATATCCAGCTTCCTGAGACTGGGTGGTGAATGGGATTCTCCCCATGAGACCAGTATTATTGAAGGCTAGATCCCTCAGTCCAGATCCCCTGGACACAACTATGTATCTGTGTTTAAGTTGGCATTAACTGCTATGATCCAACTTTTATCTAAAAGATTGGGACCAGCCCAAGAGGGAAGTAATATTTTAGATTAGTGATAACTGGGAGGCTTCAAGATGGGTCTTCGTTGCTGCTCTTCACGTTATTTCAATATTTGTGACTCAAGGGAAGTGTTAGTATGTGTGAACTGGAGGTACTAAATCAAACCTGATAACTGTTCTTTGGAAATCTTCATCTTTTGTTACTTTTAGTTCCTATGGAGACAGCACAAACAAAAATATTAGCATCTGCTTTCATCTATAACTTGAGGTATAAAGTTCAACTTCTTTTGCTGCATCTTGACTATGCAAGTTGATGCTTATTTTTCAATTGAACTTGCAAATTCTGGCAAGTTTCCTTTATTCTGGAGGCATTTAATTATTGTGTTTGGCGGACTGACTTTGATACATGGAATAAACTAGAATTCCAGTTCAAAGATTCTGAGCTAGAGGTATTTTAGCCATCTGCCAAAAAGCAAAATTATTTGCTGCTTTATATTTCAGCCTTGGGAAACACAATTGTTACAAATATTCATTTAGGGTATTGGTTTCAGTTGTAATAGGTATTGCAAGAGTTCTGGCTCCTTTAAAACTCAGACATTGTGCATCGCATCCTGGTTCCTTTGAAATCTTATATCTAAAAGTTAAATGGATATTCTAAAGCCTCAATGAAGAAATTTTACTTAGTCCTATGTAAAACATACCCCCCCCCTCCCCATTTTTCTTCCAAGGAGCTCAAAGTGATGAACACAGTTCGCCCCTTCCCCCGTTTTGTCCTCACAACAACCCTGATGTAGGTACATCTAAGACTCCCTAAGAACATAAGAGCCTGCTGGATTAGGTCAGTGGTCCATCTTGTCCAGCATCCTGTTCTCACAGTGGTCAACCAGTGCACAAGAGAGCACTCTCTCCTCTCGTGGTTTCCAGAAAGTGGCATTCAGAAACAAACCGCCTCCAGCTGTGGAGGCACAGCATAGCCATCATGCCTAGTACTCATTCATGATCAGTGGACAGCATACAGGGTCAAAAGGTTGTTGCACATCGTATCTGAATGAGCTGAGATATGATTGGCTGAACATGGCCATTCAATAGTCCAGGGATGGGAAACTTGTGGGCCTCCAGATGTTACATACCAGCTCTCATTAGCTTCAGCCAACATGACCAAGAGTAGGAGCTGGTGGGAATTGTTGTTCATCAACATCTGGAAAATTACATGCTTCCACCCCTGCAACAAGTAACAGTAAGACTTATCTTTTGATGGTAGTCCTTGTTGGTGATAGTCGTGTCCTTAGGATCACTGTGAAGGCTTCTTGTGTTAAGGAAACGGTGCTGTCATCAAGACCAAGCATCTTTTTTGAGGTCACGTCAAGGTTTAAGAAAGGCTCCTGTGACAAGTCATTGAGGAAACCTTGCTGGTAATGGCTTTAACATCTGATTTATTTTCCTTTAATTCTAATTGCATCTTGCCTTCACAAGATTGGACAAAGATTACTCTGAACAGTAAAAGAAAGTATGAAGGTAGACTATTTGCCTTTGTTGTGTTCTTAGAATACATTTGTCCATCAGTTTAGGTAATGGATTGAAAATTTGAAAGAATAAGTAAACACCAGTTTTAAATCAGCTAAAGTGATAGCTGAATGGCAGTGTGTTCTGTTCTACCTGTTCAGACTAAAGAACCTGAATCTATGGTATGGATCAAAATGGGATCAGTCATTTTAATCTCCTAATTGAGTATTTTTAAGAATTGTCTGGTGTCACTCCTCAAACAACAATCCCTCCTGGACTGGATTTGTCATTAATCTTTCACCGCAATGTAGCATGTAATGATGCAAGATATTTTTATTCGCCAAGGAGCTTCCTCCTGACCTCAGCTTGAAGTTAGCTGATATTTTCAAGTATCATGCCTATTTATTATACCACCCAAATAGCACTGAGTAGAGCTCTTCTGTGTGCTTGCTTTTTACATTTAAGGCCATGCAAAGTTCAGGTTAAAATAATTACTGAGTATATTTGAGAACTGAGGAAAGAAAAACGTGATGGTCTTAACATTCCAGCACAGGATTGTGCTGGGACATCCACATGATTCTTATCTAAAGTCATCACTTTTTTCTTTCTCAACAAAATAGCCCTGAATGTAATATCCAAACATTTCTCTCTTTTGGTTACTTTTGTAATAATTCTATCAAATATGTTTAGCCTAAACACTGGTGGCTTATTTAGTTTGAATACAGAAAGTTTATTTTGTGATTAAAGAAAATAGCATCCCACCCTTCTCTTCCTGATTTAAGTGCACTATTGTGACACTTGCTAAGCTTGGTTAAAACTCAGGTTTGAGGGTATAATTTTAGAGAATCCTATTCCTCTCTATACAGCGGTGCCAACTTGAATAAAATATTGGGGGGCCCAGGTATAATTGATCACAAGATGCAGCGTGCACACAAACACCATTTGAATGGCAATGCCCATCAACTTTGGGGCACAGCCCCCTCAAATGTTTTATGGAGGGCAATGGGACCTCAGCCCATAGGAATTGGCTCCTATGGACTAAACCAGGTTGTGAAAATATACTATCTGGTTGTCACAAGTTTTTTTGGCACCCAGGGCAGATTTGGAATTCTGAGATTATGACATAGGCAGCAGTCACCAAACAAAATGTTTTAGACTAAAATTCCCCTCAGCCCCAGTCAATATGGCCAGCAACATTTGGAGAGCACCAGGCTGGGCAAGTCTGACTTAGTCTAACACTCTCTAAAAAGTTACCATTGACTTGGTTTTTTTGCCACCTAAAGGCAACTATTTATCTCCCCACTTTTCCAGCAAATGTAACAAGCAAAAGAACATTCAAATAAACTTGTGTCTTATGACCAGTTTACTGAAACTTGGAAACTTTCTTCAAGTCTCAGTGCTGAACTTTAGATTTCATCTATACACAAGACATTTGTGTTTTACAGGATTTTTTGTTTTTGTTTTTCTTTGACTCGCAAGACTTATAGAACATTAAATCACAGCAATTTAATATGTTGGAAACTAACCTAAACTCACATTTCCTAAAACCTTCTACAGAATTCTTTCAGTGTGACAGCAGTTAAGATAAAAGTTAATAGGGAAATTACACAGATAATTTTTCCAAGAAGAATAAAGCTATTCTTTAAAGTATCCTAAATAAATAAAGTATCCTAAAATATAGACAGAGCTAAGCAATGAAATGCACGACTGTAAAACATATGAAAGGAAAGCTGTTCCACTGTGATTTATATTGTAAAACCATATATTTATTAGGTTTGTGTCTTTCCTTGTTAAGGGAAAGGGGGCTCGTTTTATTAGCACAGCATACCTTATTTACATTGTGTATATAAAGGACTGTGGTTAATGTCAGACTGAAACAAGTGGTTGTCCATAAATTGCAATGTATGTAAAATATAAAGATTTCTTTGATGGTTGATGCTGTTGATTATGGAACTCCCCCTTCGTCAGTTCCTGAAACAGTCAGGAGAAATGCCTGAGAAAATCAGTTTCTTTAGCTTTATTATCTTCAATCTCTTCCCCTGTTTTACTCATGTTGCTGCTGGCGAGAGCATATTTGATATTTGTGTGTGTGTGTGGTTTTATTTTTAAGAGTAGCCCATAAGAGTAGTCATAATATTTACTATATTAGAGCTGGGCTAAGTGATTCGTCACATAGACCTCCTTACCTTTCCTGTTTAGAGTTTGCATTGAAAGACTGGCGATGGGATGAGGGTTCTTGCTCTTCCTTCTTGTAAAGAACGAGAGTGCTGCAGAGCTGCAGGCTCAGAAGAATTTTCCCGGCAGGCTCTTTCCCCCTTTTAAGCTTTCCACTACTTTTTGAGGCCTGCAGTGATGGCTGGTTGCCAGCAGTGGTATCAAAAAACTGCAGCTTTAAAAATCAAAACCGGAGGGTGGCTCTTAGCCACTTGTTAATCTTGTGTTGAACACCTTTCAGTGAATAGCCATTTAGGCTGGTTCTTTCGGAGAATTCATTAGCGATCCCGTGGGTGTGCGTGCGCGCTCTCTCTCTCTCTCTCTTTCTTTCTCTCTCTCTCATCGGTATGTGAATGTGGTGTTGTTTGTTTTTGCCTCACTTTGCAGATGCATTTCTAGGCAGCTGCATCTCTATGTATAAAATGCCCAAGAGCAGCTTTAAGCCAATTTGCAAAATGAACAATTGATTTAATGGAGTGTGGGTAGGCTTACCCATCCAGCCCTGTGAAAAATGAGCTTGTTTGTTGCAGAGGAAGCATCTGTAGGGTAAGCAATTCTTTTCTTGTACTTCCTTTGATTCTTGTTAACTCTCCTCTGTGTCTGTTTTCTCCTCTTATGCATCTTTACACGTACTGTGTTGCATTCTTATAACTGTGTGTCTTAAGCACGTTTGAAAGGATTTTGCTCAAAAATGAATATAACTGTGTTTTGTCAGCTTCAGCTTTTATGCCTTTTCATAGCCTGCTTTCTTGTGATTGCCAAAAGCCTCCAGTCCTGGGCTTGCTTCCTTGGAAACAAGTCCCATTTAACTTGCATGGATTAGGATGAAAATATATGAAAACAATGTCCTATTGCTTGTAATATTTATAGATTCAAAAAGGTTATAAACACACTGCAGCAGCTTTGCTTTTGCTTTTATCATAAGTGTGTGTGTGAGTGTTATAGAGTCAACAATCTAAGAAAATAGATAAGGGGTTTGGGGTGACCAAAGCTTAGGAAAGAAACCTGATAAATGTCCAGAAATAAGCATTTCAGTCTTCAGATAATAGCATCTTGGAAGTTTCTTCCAAAGGAGTTAGATATCCTTGGAGATAAATGCAGCCATCTCATAATGACAATTCCTTTTAGTTGAAAACTATGTAAAATATTTTCGGGATGGTATCACTGCTCTTTGGCTTGTGGCATTGAATGGAATATCCCAAGACTACAGTCTGAGTGCAAGGCAGAGGTGGGGGCTCAACATTCAATTGCTCCCTTTGATCCCACATTTGCTTCTGCACCACCCGGTCTGCAGAAGGCAGACTAGTGAGGCTGAATGGCAAGTGACTTGCCCAAGGTCACAAACTTGAGTTCAAGGCATAGCTGTCAACGTTTCCCTTTTTTTAAGGGAAATTCCCTTATTCCAAATAGGATTCCTTGCAAGAAAGGGGAAAAGTTGACAGCTATGGTTCATGGCAGAGAGAGGTCTGAGCTTTCTGAAACTCCCAACCTTCCAAATCAGTTTGCCTTCAACTAACTTAGCTAAAAACATTCAAATCTCAATTCAGCTCCTCCAACCCCCCTCAGTTAATTTCAAGAGACGCATGTTCATTCTGCCCGGCCTTCCCAAAGAGAGAAGCCACCTCTTACCTCCTGCTTAGTGAGGCTAGGTGTCCATTTTCCTCTTCCTTTACCTGATGAACTTGGTAAAGAGGAATGAAGGGCAATTGCCCCCCCCCCCAAAAAAAACCCTTAGCCTGCCACCATGATACTTTTCTCCACTGTACTTCTCAGTGCAGTTGTCTCAGGACAGACAGAGGTGAACCTTTTTCACACTTTGTTCTGCATCAGCATCAGGGTTTTAGATCCTGACTGTCATCTTGATCCATAATCCTTTTGTCTGGTGCTTTCCACAATCCTTGCAACTATAATAGGATGCCATTTTTTGCTTCCAGACAAAGCATTCCCCACTAGTTGCAAGGTTACAAGAAGATTTTGAATGCTGCATTCCAAACTCTATTGTTAATTAATTAGTGAGTTGTCTCCACTGCTTGTGTGAGTGAAAGGCAGCTTGCAAAACTGATTTTTCCCTTCCTCCCCTGTCCCCAATAACTCTTTCCAGAGGATATGGGGTCTCTCCTGGACAGGTGGGACTGCACTGCAAGGCTGAAGGTTCAAAAATTAAGAGAGGGCTCTTGCTTTAGCATGATCACTGCTACATATATACCTTTTACATACACATCTGATCAAAATCTCTCTTGCTGTGGGTACTCCACACTTTGTGTTTATTTGTCCTGAACAGTTAAAGCAATATACATACAATGTATCTATTCCCTCATTAGTTTGTATAATTAAATGTAACCATTGGATACAGTTACAGGCTTTACTGAACTTCATCTGTGGCTTTGTAGCTGCATTGTCTCTATGCAGTCACTGCTTAGCTGGCTTATTTCACTGCCAAAGAGGCAAGCTCTTTTAAAAATAAATGTACAACAGCTAGACTCTTTGTGAACTGCTGCTGGAAATAATGCAAAGCTGAAGTCTGCTGTATAAATGATTCTGTCCTTAATGCACATGTTCATTCTGCTCACTGCTCTTGCATTATACTTAAAAAAAAAAAAAAAAAAACCATAATCTTTACCTAGTACCAAAGCAAAAAAGTTGAATTTTGGCAGGTCTGGGACCCAAAGAAACTGCATAAGCAGTTCCAAACATCCAGCCGGCCTTAGACTTGTGTTTCCTAAGCTTAAGCATATGGCATGACAAACTGCTTTAGAAACATAGGGTACTTTAAAGAACAGTTTGTTATATGGCATGAGATGGGGAGTGGGTGGGCAAAACTATTTCATAGTAAGTAACTCTTTGGATTCTGGCCCAGATATTTTGTAGATATCATTTGCATAGAGAGAGTTCTAAAAGATACAAAATTTGCATGGAAAACTTGGAGTATGCCAAGCCTAGTCATTCCTTATCCTTTTAAATAAAAAGGAGAATTGAAGTGGGGTGGTAGTGGTTAACAGCTGCTTCCAGAGAAACACTGATTTTCCACCAAGCATGCCAGCTAATAGCTCTTATGAGAGGGTTATGCTTAGTGCAATAGTAACCAGTCTAGTGGCCTCCCAGAGACTCGCCATGCTCTGGGGTTCATTCAGTAGTGAATGTGCCGCATTGTTCAGCAATGAAACGTCTGCACAGGCTGAGAGTTACTGGCTTTTTGTTTCCTTTTAAAAGTGGAGAAGTAGCAATTATCTCATTTCTTCAGTGATGTAACCAGAATTAGCATTAGTACTTCTAGAAGGTGGCTGATACCAGTGTGAAAACTCTTCGTGCCAGAACGATGTGTTATGATACGGTAAATCATCACACAAGACACCACTTACAGCAGTCTTTGCATGATGATCATAATGTGGCACAACTATACAGTCATACCTCAGGTTACAGACGCTTCAGGTTGCGCGTTTTCGGGTTGTGCATCACGCCGAACCCAGAAGTACCGGAATGGGTTACTTCCTGGTTTCGGCGCATGCGCAGAAGCACTGAATTGCCACCCGTGCGCGCGCAGTCGCGGCACTCCCGCAGGGATCACGTTTGCATCACGTTTGCAACCCGAGCGTCCACTGTATTTTCTTTAGCTGCTTCATTTCTATGCTTTCCCGCAAATTACCCACAATTTATGTGATTGCGGGATCACTGACTACTTTACTCCTTTGATCCTAGTGGCCTACTGCAGCATTCTTCCATTGGTAGCAGGCCCTTGGCTTTCATTTGTCCTTTCCAGAGGTGCCACATTCTTGTTAATGTATCCTGGTGACTGTGCTCTCTGCTATATATTTTTTAAGTCATGGAGTCTTTCTTGTAGGGCTTTAGAAAGTGACCAGTTAAATGTTCTGCAGTTGGCAGGTAAGTTTAAGAAAAGATTTTGGTGCCTTGCTCTAATCTTAAAGTGAGAGGGTACAGACCCCTCCCTGAGCCCACGACTTCACTCAGAAAGAATAGAAATATTATGAGATCCAATCTGGATATGGTATTTTGCATTTTTAAAAGCAGTTTTATTCTGATTTCATGTTCCATTGTGCAAGGCTAAACAGCAATTGAAAATATTAGGAATGGTCTAGTCCAGGCCTGTCCAACTGGCCGATCATGGGCTGCTGTCCCTAGTCAATCCTGGTTGATCTACAACTCTGATCTGATCTCTCCACCTAAAAAAAGCTCCACAACTCTGGTCCCTCCCCCTAAAAAAATCTCCACAACTTTTGTCCTCCTCCCTCCAAAAAGCTCAAAAACTCTGGTCAATCAAATGGGTAGATCACTGCCAGTTTATTTATAGTGGGAGTAGACTGTAGTCTCTTGGAAGTTGGACACCCCTGGTCTAGTCTACCTATTGCAGTCAGCTGAAAATGGTAGATTCCTGCTGTGTGTAGCCTGAATTACCCCACTTTGCATCCTGGGTGCAAAAGTAGGGTATTTCCTGCCCCCTTATTGTGCAGCAATTTATACATTGTTTTTGTACTGTTCATCACACTTAAATTTAGAAGTCTTTACAACAGAACGAACAGTGTTCAACATTCAGTGTCTTTTGCCAAGCAGATAGCCTGGGACACCCCCTTTTTTCTTTTGAAAATGGATCATTGCATAATTAAAGAGTTGGCCTATATAGGTGACTTGTTTCCATAGCAGCTAAAGGTCAGAAATGTCATTTGGAAGGAGTAACATCAGCATAATACACAGTATATTATGAATTGAAAAATCCCTCTTATTTGAAAAACTATTCATTTATTTGACATGAAAACTGGTGGGGTATATAAGGTGGACATCAGGGTAGCGGAAACCCAAATTTGTGCATAAATGTGGAGTAGTCCTCCCTCATTACAAGCTCCATTTCTGACTTCGCTATCACAGATGACATATCTGTGCCACCACTAACCCTTTCAGTGTTAAGTTCGAGACAAGAAGGAAAGGCTTTTGAGAGCATGCTTGCAATGCAAGATTTGAACCGCAGTACTGATCAGTTCATAAATTAGTTACAAATTGCAAAACAGAGGTAAATTTATAGTTTATTGAGTTAATCCAGGATAGTCCATTACCTCAGATAAGGGGGAAGGAAGCTTTGTGTCTGTTGCTCTTGAATGTAACTCATGCTAATAGATGAATATACTCTGAAAGTTCCTAATTATGCACCCTTCAGTTACAAAAAAAATAGAATCAACAATGTAAAGTGAAAAAGTGCAGTGTTTTATATCTGCGGGAAAATTTCTGATGCTTACCATACTGTGGCCCTGCTGTGCACATGTAATGAGAGCAGCTTGACCTTTCTGTGTGGTCAGTGTTTTTGCTGTTACTCATTTGTGTTGGAAACTTTGTGTGGAAGGCTTTCTTCTGCCGACCCATGGGGTAGGGAAAGATCAGGGTGGAATGCAGCAAAGCCCGGTGCCACTTGAATGTATTCATGAACGTTTAGGGCAGTTGCGTTTAAAAATGGCAACTTCGCCAATGCCCCTTAAACTATTTTCGCACAGTTGGCTGCTTTACGCCTAAGACAATAAATACGGCAGTTATATTTAAGTCCGTTCGAACTAGACAATGTTCTTCGTTGTAGATTTTGTAGGCATTAGCCTGTTTAACACAGTGCTGTTTGAAACAGCTTGCGCTTCTTTAAGCAAGTGGGCAGTCAGTGGCAGTGGGGGGGGGGGACAACTCCTCTTCCTTACTCCACTGCTGCCAGCCCATTGACTTAAAGGAGAAGTGTGTGCTGCTTCAAACAGCATTTCTGCTAAGGGATTTAAGCCTCACTTCCCAGCTGATGAGCAGGGATTAAATACCGCTGCCTTGGCTCCACGATCCTTTTCCCTGCCAGTGCAGGATTATATGCTGCCTTCCCACCTATCAGTTGGCATCACCAGTGACAGCTGGTGGGTGTGTTTTTAGGAAATTGCCTTGTGGGTCAATTTTGTCCCATGAGTTGGAGGTTTCCCCACCCCTGATTTAAGTAGGAGTCCACCAATTTTCTTGGGAGAAAGCTTCAGGGAGTCAGTCTTCTGTTCTTCATATCTAGATTCCTAATAATGTAAGAAGCTTGGCTGGACCAGAGCAAAGGTCCATCTAGTTCAGCTTTCCTATCCTGTATTAGCCAACCAGATGCCCGTGGAAAACCCGCAAGAAAGACGGAAAGTGCTATAGCAGTCAATCCCAGTGTTCCCTATAGCATATACCTAGATACTTCTTTCTCTTGCTAGCTTTTGCTCCCCACTGATGTGAAATATGCTGATATTAGTTATATGGGCAAAGGATAAACTGGTGAGCTAGATTTCCCCAAATCATTCCAAAAAAATGTGACGTCTTCATTTTTAGCAGATCAAAAAATCATAGCACAGAGTACGCCACCTACAAATACCTAGGCTTACCTTACTTTATTTCAAACCTTAGAAAAATAGTATCCTAATATATAAATAATAAATTTTACCTGATCAATTAATAAAGCATTGTAAATAACTTATAAACATATATATTATCCAGGAACTTGTCATTCCCAAACATTGTTTGTTGAGACCCTTGTTCTAGAAATTTAATTGTCCAATTTTTCTGTTTCCTAAGATACGTAAGTTCCAGCAATGTTACCATATTCCAAATCATTTCATATCTGTGTAGGATTAGGAAAATCTTTACCCTCTGATTATATGCTCTCATTCTAAGATTTCCTTCTTTCCATATGCTCATCCATCACCTGTGTTAGGACTACCTGGAGGAGCATTAGCAATGTGAGTGGAAGGAGGGTGTATTCTACAAAAACATAACAAGTCAACATCTTTTCCAAATCTTCTCTCAGGGAGTGGGGAATACTTTGGAAATGGAGTTGACCTAAGTGCTAGTGGGTCGAAAAGCTTGTAAGGTAAGGAATTAGGCTGGAGGCAAGGCTTCAAGCCCAGCTGTTAATTAAAAGTGCAAACTAATCCAAAGGAGTCAACCAGTTTTGGTTGTCATTGGTAACTGGGCATTACTGGTGGTTGCCACAAACGCTTCACATCCTTTTATTATTCCAAAATGTGCTGAGAAGGGGATTCAGGGAAGGAGTTAGTTTCACTTCATCTGGGTTTTGCTTTGTTTTGAGACAATTCATGATCCTTCACCTCAAGTCAGAATTGGTTTAGTATTTATCACCATTTTCTGAAAATTCTCAGGGGTGGAAGTTAGCTGTTGAATGCAAGATTCTCCCCCACTTTTGTTCATATGCCGGCAAAACACCCCTGTAGTCATGAATGCCAACTGCACATGTGTTGTATATTACCTTTGCTTTCTAGCTGGAAAGTTGATGCTCAGTTTAACACATACAAACTTATATTACGAAGTTCGTCAGCATTCAAGCAGCAAGGATCAACCTTGGTGCTTCCAAATGTCTCTAAAGCATTGCACAAGGTGAGTGACTGGGTGGCCAAGAGAGTTCTGTCTACCCTGCCCAGCATGAATAGAGCATCCCACACCACCCTTTGAATTCACTCTGATGCAAGGATAACTTGTGGGAAGGAAGACATGTCTCTGTGTTTTGAATTCAGGAGCAGGCTAAAGCTGGACTTGAACTGTCATAAAGTTGTGGAGTAATCTTCTTTGGAAGAGGCTAAGTCAATTGCTTTGTCTTCATGTACAGTTATCTCCGAAGTGCAGTTAATTTAATGGGAAAGTAAGAATAGCAAAGTCTAGGTGACTGGCCATTTAACTGCTTAGCTCATGGGTAGGCAAACTAAGGCCCGGGGGCTGGATCCGGCCCAATCGCCTGCTAAATCTGGCCCATGGACGGTCCGGCAATCAGCATGTTTTTACATGAGTAGAATGTGTGCTTTTATTTAAAATGCATCTCTGGGTTATTTGTGGGGCATAGGAATTCGTTCATTTCCCCCAAAAAAATATAGTCCAGCCCCCCACAAGGTCTGAGGGACAGTGGGCTGGCCATCTGCTGAAAAAGTTTGCTGACCCCTGGTTTGGCTGTTGAAGAGACAAGCTAGTCTTTGGTGGTACAAATTTTAAAATTTAAATAAAAAAGCTTATCTCTTCAGCTGCAGAAGTGATAGCTGTGCAGACTTCAAAGAATAGTAGGGTAATAACTGGAACCTAGTGATGGTGGTTTGGGGAAACTGAATTCCACAGACGGAAGCTTTTGAGCAAGGGGTGAGTGAGGAAGTCTATTGCAGGAAGTCTGGAGGGAGCCCTTCCTCTCTTGCTGTAAGTTGCAGAGGAGGAAAAATCCATTTTGATGAACAGAACCATAATCTAGAGTTTACAAAAATAACAAAAGCATTGTGTAAATAAACCTTTCTAGCATTTCTGTGTTATGACCCTGAGAAAGAAAATAAGGTGACTGACAAAGAACAAACTGGAAATAGATCTTATTGGTGGGAATATATTGCACTCCTAGAATCAGCAGTGATGTTGTCAGTCTACTACTAGAAGGATAATGTATTTGCCTCCATAGTGCTTTGGAATATAGTGGAAAATTTGCAGATCACAACTGGAATCATTTTGGCTATAAGGTTGGGTGGGTGGGGGTTTTCAAACAGTATTCTGTCAAGCATCTTATTAAACTTTTAAAAGTAAGAAAGAAAGCATTTTCTGCAAACTGGAATCAATGTATATACAATGTGTGTACAAAACTTGGGTTTTTAGCATATCAGCAAGATAAAAGCTTTTGTTTTATATAGAAATCTCTGCAGTATGATGTACAGGTTTAAATAATCATTGCACTGCATTGCAGAGGGTTATTAATACATTGCCCTGCACTTTGGGGAAGAAGTCAGAATGTCCTCTAGAAGATCCTGAGTTGACTGTAGTTCATTTATGGTTTGTTAAGATTCCTGAAGTAGGAAACTTAATGCTTGCAAATCATTAAATTGAGACCACAATATTCCCCTCGGTCATTTATAGTTGATTTGCATTTAGGAAATGTATATGTTTTTGAAAGCATGGTTAATTTTTATGGCAAAGGGGCACTCAAAACAATACATTTCTCAACATTTCAAACAGACAGCTTTTTATAATAATAATAATAATAATAATAATAATAATAATAATAATAATAGAGACTTGCAGCAATAAACAAAACTGAGATCCCATTTGGACAAAATAATATTCTCTTTATAGAATATCCTTTTATAAATGTCCACATCTTCCATTTCCTGCTCTGGCAATTCTGTGAATTTTCAGAGGTCGTTACATTGGATAGTAGTAAAGATAACTTTACTGTAGATTAAAAAGAAAACTTTATTTCAATGTTGCAATAAACCATGTCTATGTGGGAATTCCACATGCTGCCAGTTAAGCTTTTAATGTAAAAACAAAACTACATGAACCGCTACTCAGTGTGCTAAACCTCTGGTCCACAGTGTACCACATGGTAATGGAGATCAGCATAGTGACACACTATGCTGGGTTTAGACATGCTGAATGAGCACACCTGAGCCCTGACACGTACCTTGCAGAAAGATGTCCACAGAACAGTTTGAGACAACGTCCCTTATGTGACCATTGTGCATTGTTTGAAATGTAGTTTTTCAATTTCTCTGATTCTTATCTTGTATCAGCTTGAGGGTTTCTAAGGTCAATCGCCTAAACCTGAAGTGATGTCATCAGTCATGAGGCCCTATCAGGATCAGGCATGGATTGGCAGGATCAGACAGATGAGGCGGATGAAGGAGAATTGGGGAGGAGTGTTGCAGAAACTGGGGTTGGATGATGGAAGTTATCTTGCTACTGTGGAACAGGAAGCAAGGAATGCTAGCTCTCCCCTCTGTCCTTCAGACAGAGAGGAGAGCCTCATAGGAGACTAGAGAAGGCCCCAATCAGCTGATGGCGGGTGGGGTGGTGGTGGAAATAAAGTAGAAGGCAGCAAAGGTGGATGCAGCCTTGTCACCAAGGACTGATATAGCCAAGGCAAGATAATTGGGTTTTTAATTTAAAAACCAGTATGACATACTCACATTCTCTTAATACTTAAGGCATAGATAATATGTATGTAGTGCTGTTTGAGTATGGACTTTTGCTTGAAAAACATTGCTGGGTCATACCAAGGTCCAGCATATTTTGAAATCAATATGTGATAGCTGGTTTTGTGGGATGGGTTTTAATATATAAGAGAGGCTATAGGCAGGTAAAATGCTTATATTTACAGAAGAAACAGTCTTAGGCATGTGCCTGAGCTGGAGCAAGCAGAGGGCATGTATGCCCTCATTGCTGGTCAAAGGAAGGGAGGGGGGAACATGAAATGCTTCTTTGTTTCTTCCCACTCCAGAGAGGAGGGGAAATGACTTCATAAAGAGCCCTCTCTGCCAATTATATTTCTATGGTCTGAGTCTCTGCCTATCAGCAATACACCTCTGTGGTCGTTACTTCCAAAACTTACTAACTAACAAGAATATGCATTGTTGGATTTGACTGCAATCTCCCATAGGTGTACAGTGGTACCGCGGGTTAAGAACTTAATTCGTTCTGGAGGTCCATTCTTAACCTGAAACTGTTCTTAACCTGAAGCACCACTTTAGCTAATGGGGCCTCCCGCTGCCGCCGCACCACCACTGCACAATTTCTGTTCTCATCCTGAAGCAAAGTTCTTAACTTGAGGTACTATTTCTGGGTTAGAGGAGTCTGTAACCTGAAGCGTCTGTAACCTGAAGCGTCTGTAACCCGAGGTACCATTGTACCAGAAACTATATGACCCATGATGGTTTGATGAGATTGTTGGAGACCTCTTACATTCAAGATGTGTGCTCCATCTGTATGCAGTGCAATTATTAGACAGACTGAAATTTGTGAAATTGTGGCCTGGTAGTTTTGATATTAGGGACGCGGGTGGCGCTGTGGGTTAAAGCCTCAGCGCCTAGGACTTGCCGATCGAAAGGTCGGCGGTTCGAATCCCCGCGGCGGGGTGCGCTCCCGTTGTTCGGTCCCAGCGCCTGCCAACCTAGCAGTTCGAAAGCACCCTTGGGTGCAAGTAGATAAATAGGGACCGCTTACTAGCGGGAAGGTAAACGGCGTTTCCGTGTGCTACGCTGGCTCGCCAGATGCAGCTTTGTCACGCTGGCCATGTGACCTGGAAGTGTCTCCGGACAACGCTGGCCCCCGGCCTCTCAAGTGAGATGGGCGCACAACCCTAGAGTCTGTCAAGACTGGCCCGTACGGGCAGGGGTACCTTTACCTTTACCTTAGTTTTGATATTACTAACATTTTAGAAGTACCTGATCCAGGTATAACGGTAGTGCAGAACTGGACTGGACATAATAAGTGCCCTGATACCATTACTGATACCATTACCTGGCATTGGTGTTTATTTTGTTGTATG
This sequence comes from Podarcis muralis, assembly GCF_964188315.1. Taxonomy (NCBI): domain Eukaryota; kingdom Metazoa; phylum Chordata; class Lepidosauria; order Squamata; family Lacertidae; genus Podarcis; species Podarcis muralis. The sequence goes on along the minus strand of NC_135657.1, from coordinate 56,366,567 downwards.
GCTGCATATCATAGTTTGAATTATTTATTTTTTTAAAAAACCCACTAAAAATATTTATAGTGTTTTCTGTTCATATTTTTATATTCTTTAAAAATGTAAATGCTTCATCAGGTATATGTATATGCAAACTCCTCTCTGTCCTATATTTAAAATTTTTTTTTAGCAAGAATGCATCCTTTTAATTTAAAGAAAATCTTTGATTTCTATTTTTTGCAGTGGTGGGGGAGGGCAGATAAAAAGTTAAGGTATAAAGGCCAAAATATTGCTGTTAAATTTGCAGTGCAGCATCAGCCATTTTTAATATGCCAAAACTGTCTTCACATGTTGGTGCAAATTAAGGGGTATCAATTTACCTATTTCTGTACTTTTAAAACTATTATTCTCCTGCACTAACAGGACAGTTATGATTTTATCTGTCCCAGCTCATATTTTCTTTGCATTTTTCTCAGTGTTGTATAGAGTTAATCACTGGTTGAAGGAAAGCAATCAGAATGTTGGGAGCTGCTCCCTCCCCCACCTGAAGAGACTAGTTAGTGGCGTGTTGCTCAGTGAAGTGTGCATTTAAAGTTACCCACAGTGGTGTCTATTGTCCTGTTCCTGAATTGAATGATGTCATGTTTCATTTAAGGCTCTTAGCGATGCCGACGACTGCATTTGGTGTGGGCAATGAGAAAGTGGTGAATCAGGTTCCTGTGGAGCCTTTTGTGCATTAGGGTTTCGATAGCCGAAAGCTGACTCAGGCAGTATTTCTACCGAAGGAGCTGAATAGGCTAGCGAGACCATCTCATTTTACCTTAGTGCCGGAGCGAGGTGATTTGGGGGAACTGCCGGAGTTGGAGAATGCATTTATCTTCTATTACACAGGTAGGTTGCAAGTTGTGTGAGGGAGCGTAAGGGAGAGAGAGGGGAGCTTGTCCGTTCACTGCGTAAGGAGCATTGAAGACATTCCACAGTGGTGAGATACCGTCGCAGAGGACTTTCCTTTGGAACAGTGCTTGGGGACTCAAACGTGTTGTATGCTATGACAGAAGACTGTGTGATAGAGCCAGGTAGCTTATTTGAGCTTGGGAAACAAAAGGCAAACTGGTGGGCGAGTTTGTAGGGCATTTGGGAGCATTTGAAAGGAGCCCATCACTGGCTGCAGGTTTTGCAGTTCTTGAATGGGCTGTTGAATATTTCTGTAGTGTGCTGAATTTGCTTTGTATGCTGTAATGAATACAGTTTTAGTGGCCCTGTTTGAAGACTGTTGAAGATGATTGTGGTTTGTTTGTTTTTTATTACATTGCAGCTAAACTGCCCATGCTGCCTATGCAAAGTGGTGTTTGATGTCATCTATGTTCAGGACAGAGTGCCGTATCTGTGTGGGAAGTTTCTGTGACAGTAACAGCATCTGTGAGTGTGTGCGCACTGTAAGGTGGTCAAGCTCTGGAGCATGTCGTCCTTACCTTTCAAATAAAATTTGATTACAACTTTTTACAAGCAACCTTTTTTACTCTTGTGTTGTGCAGCAGCATGACCTTAATTGCTTAAAAGCTCCCTAATTAAATTATTAAGAATGGAAATAGCTCAGATTAACATTTGATTTCATGTGGAATGAATGATAATTATTTAGTGGTGTAATGCTGATTATGTGGATAATAATTTTAAAATTAAGTGTTTCAGGGAGGCAACAGCATGAATCGTGTGCTTTAATGTGGGATGCAGATGTCCGCATGTAGTTTCACCAATTAGTATAAGGAATGCAAATGAGTGTGAAGTCTCAAATGTGGCACTGTTAGATTTATCAAGCTACATTATTTTGACCTTTGAAATTGTCAGAAATAAGAGCGCTTTCAGTGATTGCTGTCAGCATAACCATCGAAAGCATCAGCATCTCCTAAAATGCATAATGAATGGCAAAAACCTGAATGTGGCATGCTTGATATCAAAACCTCATGTAAGTTAATATTAGACTATTAACCATGGGAAACTTATTTTTTCATATTTGATCTTGCAACATACAGTTTCTAGTACTAAAGTTACCTGTGAGTGCATTTCCCAGCCTGATATTGTAACACTGTCTCTCTAGTTCACTCTGTGCATTTGTTTGTGTTTAAAGTCTCTTGTTGGCATATCAGCGGTATGTGCCTTCACAGGCAGTAGGCCAGACAGGGTGGGGAGCTTAACTACATTTGTGGAAAGGTATGGGCAAGAAAGGGATCATGTTGCTGAAACACATTTATCTGTGAGTGTTGATAAACATGCAATTAGCCCTCTTTCCATTGCTTAGCTTGCACAAACCAAACCATAGCCCTGTCAGTTGTAGATCTATGAAAGCATATAGAGCTGGCATTCTTCCCCCTGCCCCAGTGCACAATAAAAGGGTGAAAATGGATTTAATGTTTGATAAAAACCTGTTGCCCAAAATGCTGTCGTCTTGTTACCCACCCCCACTCCAGTATAATTTTGCCAGATTTACCCCAATACTTCCTTGCCTCTACAACTGGCAGCCAGTGATATGGAGCAGGGTGGCAGAATTTGGGGGAATGAAATGTTAAGCCTAACCAAATCTTATAAAGTAGGACAATTTGCTTGACACAAACATCCATTTTCTGCAGCAACCACATGTCAAGCACCTTGGGTATTTCCACTGAAATATGCTTTCTGCAGAGGTATGTACCATGGGATTACAGTGTTTAAAGGGATCTCATAGACCATAAAATGCAGCATCCTGTTCTTTTGGTCTAACGTTTATTAGAATTCTAGATCTCCTTAAAGACTCACATATATTTATGATCGTAACATTATTTTTTGCAACAAATGTTGCCTCTATGCATTACCATTCAGCAGCAGACCTGGATATCCACCTGAACTAAAAATTTCTGTGTCACTTACTGCTTTCCTTGGGCCAGGTCTCCCCTACTTAAAGGCCTCTAAGACAGGACAAAAGAAAGGACCATTGCAGTATGCAGAAGGCCCCAGGCTAAATCCTTAGCCTCTCCAGTTAAATGGTTGGGTTGCAGGTGATGGACCTCTGCCTATGGCATTGGAAAGATGCTGCCAATCACAACACTGAGCTACTTGACTAAATGGTCTGGCCTGGCATAAGCAAGTTTCCTTTGCTACTATGACCTTGAGAATCATCTTGTCCAGCCCCCTGCAATGCAGGAATCTCAACTGGATCATGCATGACCGATAGCCACCCAACCTCTGCTTAAAAACTCCTAGGAAGGAGAGTCAACACCTCTCATTGAAGTCTGTTGAACATCTCTTACTGTCAGAAAGTTCTTCCTGCTGTTTAGTCGGAATCTCATTTCTTGTAACTTGAATCCATTGATTCAGGACCTACCCTCCAGAACTTGCTCCATCCTCTATGTGACAGCACTTTAGATATTTAAAGATGGCTGTCATATTTGCTCCCAGTCTCCTCTTTTCCAGGCTAAACATACCCTATTCCCTCAGCTGTTCCTCATAAGGCTTGGTTTCCAGCCTCTTTATCATCTTGGTTGCCCTGCTCTGCACACATTCCAACTTGTCAATATCCTTAAATTGTGGTGCCCAGAACTGGACACAGTACTCCAGGTGTGGCCTGACGAAGGCAAAATAGAGTGGTATTATTGCTTCCCTTGATTGGGACACAATATTTCTGTTGATGCAGCCTAGAATAGCTTTTCCCCACTGCTGCATCGCACTAGTGCGATATTAAGCTTGTGGTCTACTAAGACCCCTAGATCCTGTTCACATGTACTACTGGCAAGCCATGTGTCCCCCATTATATTTGTGAAGCCTAAGTGTAGAACCTTACATTTGTCCTTATTGAAATTCATTTTGTTAGTTTTGAGCCAGTTCTCCAATCTGTTAAGGTCATCTTTAATGCAGCATCGGTTACCCCTCCCAGTTTGGTGTCATCTGCAAGTTTGATGGACATCTCCTCAATACCTGTTAGTTTTTAATTTTTCAGACACAGCTTTGTAATATTCAGATCCCATGAATTTGGCTGCAGAGCTTTCATGCTGTTAGGGAACCTGTGGCTCTCCAGATGTTCCTATATAGTACACCTCCCACCATCCTTGACCATTTGCCATGCTAGCTGATGAGAGCTGGAGTCCAGCAACATCTGCAGGTCTCAGGTTCTCCATCCCTGTCCTAAACCCTGGGTCAAGGTCCTCTAACTTGAAGGCTTTTAAGAGCAGAGCACATTACAACTTAATTAAAGCTAAGTGGTTGTAAAAAACGATCAAGATCTCACATTGCACAATATCTTCCTTTTTGATTGTATTGCCTTAAATGTGGCCCCTCCTGAGGAGTCTTTGCTTCCTTTTCTATAGTTTATATTACTGAACTGTGCAGTGTTGACAAAGTAAACATGACTTACTAGTTCATTCAGGTTATCTGTAAGTGAGACAGCGTATCAGTGAAACAGGAAGAAGGACTACAAAGTGATTGAAAGAAACAGGAACTCTTTCTGCCTCAGCTAAGGCAGCTAATCAGGTGTCCTTTGTCACAGATTTTAAGTTATACGTCTTTGTGATAAATTAACGGAAGACTTCCCCAGTTATCTTATTTATCCAGGTTTCAAGCCAGTCTAAATCTGCAGTGTATTTTTATTCTGGTTTTAGGGGTGTTTTTAATGCTGATAACACACATACATATTTCTTTATCAGAAACCAAGGAAAATTACTCCTTTTTCACTGAAGCTGCATATACTAATTTTTGTAATAATTTTGGTTGCTAATCACAAAAAACATTATATTTGTATTATTTCTTGGGCACAGAGAGAGAGAGAGCTGTGCAAGAGTGCAATGGTGAGGCTTAATGGAGCATCATAGCCACAGCCATCCTTCTGCAGTTTCACTGCTAGCAGCAGCCAGGGCAGAGTGTGGAGAACAGAGACTGTTCTGCTGTTCCAGCTCCCAGTCTAGTGCACCAAAGGGACTCAGATCAATTCTGTTGCTTGGTGGCATATGGGCAGATCCTGTGCTGGCTCATCCCTTCTCTGAAAACACTTCATTTCGGTGGTAGTGTCTTCCCAATTCCTCCAAGCCCACTCCAGCATGGTGGATCAGGGTTTTTGCTTACTCGGTTGAGAAAGTGTTGTCCACACCTTAAAGTTTTCACAAATTTATTATTTAAGTACATATATTCTTCTTCTTCTTCTCCCACCCATTTTAAATTAAAGTATGAAAACCTAATGAATTTGTAATGTCGCTGTGAACAGGCTAAGCAATTACTTACACATGTAAAATAGAAGATATATCCAGTAAATAGTATGCCAAGAGATCTTCAACTGTCTAATTTGAGTGTTCCTTCTCCAAACAAGAGGGGTGGAATAGAATCTCATCCCCATATATAAAGATAAAACTTAAATCTGAAAGCTCTCCTGTCCACATACAGTATCAAGAAGGAAAGAGAGAGGAAAAGAGTACAGTGGAAAACATACAAAGAAATTCTACAAACCAGTTTACAACTGTTACTAGCCCACCAAATGTTTCACTAGCTTATTTGCCAACTTTCCTTACCTGTAAGGCAGTGGTGTCCTTTTTTCAAAGAGGGCCAGATTTGATGAAGTGAAGGCTCGACCAAAGTTGTTAACCCTTTTTTTAGGATTGAGGTTGTTGTTGAGTTTTTATTAGGACTGAAATTGTTGAGCTTTTTTTAGGGTTGAAGTTCTTGAGGGTTTTTTTAGGATTTTACCCCAGGAAATAAACTGCCACTGGGGCCTGATTAAACCGACCGGCGGGCCGCATTCGGCCTGTTAAATGGAATTTGGACATGCCTGCTGTAAGGTATGCTTTCTCAGTACAAGCAATCAGTCAAATGGCTGTTTATATAGGCCTGAAGGAAGTGTCTAGGGAGAGACTCTAGGGAAGCCGGTTTATTATAGTAAATTGGGACTGTGAGTGATGATTTCAAATAGCTGTCAAAGGTAAGCAGGTTGGACGTCTCCCTTTTTGGGGAGGAGACTCAATGATAATGACGCTTCATTTAACAAAGGCATTGTTTCTTTTTCCTCCCCTTACAGATGGCTACCATTTGCCTCTTGCCGTGCCGCCTCCTGTGATGGTAGGCACGGCCCCCAAGACAACAGGGGAGAGCCTGCACAGAGAAGACGGACACTTCCACTACTGTGGGATTAAGACCATGGAACTGTCAGACAGTGACCGTCCTGTCAGCTTCAGCTCCACCTCATCTTCTGCATCCTCCAGGGATAGCCACTGTTCCTTTGGCAGCAGAACAACGCTAGTTTCAAACAACCACCTGGGCTTATTCAACCAGGATAAGGAAGCAGGGGCCATAAAGCTAGAGCTGAGCCCGGCCCAGCGATTTTCCAGCAAGGAGCTGAGAGAAAACAACCCTCCAAAGGAGCAGGCCTCTGACGGAAGTCTTGGGAGAAGGCCCAGTATGCCACGGAGAGCTGAATCTAAGGAAAGTAGCAGAAACTGTGTCATGTCCTTGATCGCTGAGCCTCCAAGCCCAAAGCTCCTGTACGTTGACAGAGTGGTCCAAGAAATCCTGGAGACAGAGAGGACGTATGTGCAGGATTTAAAAAGTATTATGAAGGTAAGTGGATCACTCTTAAACCCTAATGGGATGGACAATGTGCAAAATAAATCCTCTTGCAAACAATACCAAGAGCATGTGGCTTTATTGCAAGTCTTGCACTGAATGGGTATGTTGTGGTGGGCAGCTCAGTCAGCTTTCTGTGGGTGAATAAATGCTCTTGTCAGTTATGATATTGGGGCAGCAGCATAATTCCTATTTGTAGAGGTGTCTTCCTGGACAGGCAAAATGAATTGCTGGTAGTAGCTCCTGTAGTAGGGTTTTACAAAATCGTTCATTGTTTGCTAGATATTTTCTAGCATCGACTGTACCATGTTTTCAAAATCTCTTGAATAGTTTTGCCCTCAACCCATTTCTCTTTGTCATCAGGGTTTATAAACTGCTCCTGTTCCAGTGTTCATAGAATCTCTCATGAATCTCTACGGTTTCTCTAAAATGGTACTTGGTATTCTGAGCTGTTTTCTTCTACCATCACCCGCAGCAAAGATGCTGGGATGTGCACACACCCCATGTTTTCCTCATTATGTAGAGCTAGTGAAAGGTGCTCCTACTTTTAGGTGCAGCAGTGGGCCTCCAGCCACAAGGATATCATAAACCTTGAGTGGCCAAGGGAGACGGAACTCCACCAGTGACCAGAAACTTCCTGCCTCTGCTGAGTATTAATACCACACATATCACATCCAGTTCTCTCTATGATCAAACAAATGTGGAATTTGAATGTTCTTTTTGGTATAATGTGGAATTCTTGAATGTGTGACCAGCTCTTCCAAATGTTCCCCTATCCATGCTCCTAGGTGAACTATTTTTTATTTATTGCTTTGTCAGTTATGATTCTTTGGCCTCTTGTCCAGTGCAGACACAAATCATAGAGACAAACACGTAATCTGGAAATCTTATAATGTGTAGCTTCGGGCAATTCTCTCTGTTAAGTACATCACTAATCCGGAAAAGAAAATACTAGTCTGATGATGACACAAAAAAGCAGACAGCAAGGTAAAAAAGATTATCAAGGTTTGATATACAAAGGCATGTTTTCTTTAAAAAAAAAATAATCCCCAGAAACAAGTCTTTTCCTGCACAGTTGCATTAAGTTCTTTAACTGCTGGTTTATAGTAAAAATCATCTATATGGAAGGCATTTTAAAGGTTCTTAAACAAGAATGAAATAAAACTGCTAAAGCGAGCAATTCTTATGTCCAACATACTTGTCCTGCATAGATCTGAATAGGGTTTAGAAATTTCAATACAGCTGCTAACCCAGTTTTCAAATCTTCTTATTTTCACAATAAAAACAGTGTTTACTAACTTATAGAGCATAAAATAACTGCCAGTTTTTCAGTTGGAAACATGAGCACATGTTAAGAGATAACATTGGTGACCTCCAGTGCTGGATATTGGAGAATTTCTTTTTTAAAAAATAATGCTATATTTGGTGTAAGCTGCAATCTTACATTTCCTTCCCAAGTAGCCTTGGGAAGGCGTACAATGCTTCTCTGCCAGTGGAGAGGGAGGCTCACTGACACTACTATTGCTGGAAGACGCCGCTTTATCCAAATTATGGGAAATTCTGCTGGTTTTGATGCCCTTCTGACAGTGTTGCAACATGCAGGAGACAAAACATCCTGCAGCAGTTCATCAAGGCTTAGGGCAGCTTAGACATGTTTGAATTACAGGGGGTCTGTATGCTTCAGGGCTCACAATTTGGCTTTGCTCTCTCCTTCCCACTTTAACCTTTCAGTCCCCCTTCTGTCTCTTTTTAAACAGTGGAGAGGCTGCAAAAGGAAAGAGGCACGTGAAGCTTGAATGGGTGACCTTCTGTGTCCTGAACGATATCACCAATTCCTCCCGCAATTTTAGTGCTTCCTGCTAAGATTAATTTATGTGATGGTAGAGGCATTTCTCGCTAGCTGTCTACTTAGTAGTGACTCTCAATTCACTCTAAAACTATATTTTCTTGAGATTCTAATGGAAGGTAGGAACATATTTGGCATAAAGGAAGAGTCATAATTTTAGACCTGGTTTATTACAGATCTCCATGAGAATTAAATACACCTTTTGGTGGTATCCCTTTTCTGCCCCTTCTTATTTTTGAGGAGTAGTTAAGAATTGGAGTAGCAATAACCATGCTCAGATAGAGACTGAGAAGAACATAGTGTCTTATGCATTTGTACATGTGCTGAGATTTTTGAAATGTTCCTCAGTTACTGATGCTGAAGACACCACATGGCTTTTAAAAGGCCATGTCTGAAAAAACATTGCACTGACTGTTCTTGCTTTTTAGCTGTTAGCTGAGCCCCTGCTGAGGAGTTTTAGTAAATGTGGCATGTGGGTAGTGCCTTACATGGTTGCCAGTATTAACGGCGGTTTCACTACACGATTCCTCTCGTCTTGGGGCTTCTTTCCCTCTGACTTCCTAAAAGAGTACAACTCTGCTCCCTTTTTTTGTATGCTGCCTCATATTTGGGGTCAACTATCGTTCTTAGGAATTTACTTTGCCCATGCAGCATGCTTTATCCCAGAAAGTAGTCTCTAGAGCAAGCAAAAATGCAGGGCAGTGTCTGCCCTGTGGCAATCGGCTTGACTTTGTCAGAAGCAGCTAAAATGGTAGAGGCTTTACCTTCGCTTTGGCCTCCTGGGAAGGCAGTCATGAACATGCTTAGCTGTATGACAAGTGGTATAATCATCTAGTAGCTAATTAGAAGTAAGATGGCATTCTCCATGGTGTGATTAAAGTATTTCATATCACCTGGAAAAGGAAGGACTGCTATTGTGGCCACAGAATCCAGTCTCCCACCTCACATTTTCTCTTTGAACGTATACGCAGCTCGAAAGACTAGGTGCACACTTGAATAATTATGCCCTTCGAAGCCACAGGCGCATTACAACATATGCAGAGGTAGGCATTACTGTTTTTTGAGGGCAGTTGAGCCTTAAAAAATATTTGCTGACAAGGTTATATGAAATCTGTAGGACAGAGAAGCAAACACAGATTGATAGGTATATCCTCTAGCACTGCTAGACTCAGGTGTTTCATTTGCCCTGTGCTCCATGAATTGTGTGGTGGTGTTTTTAAGACAGCTTAGAAAAATTAAGACGAACCCCATTCATTCTTAACCAAGATTTTCAACTGTTTCAGAACCTGGTTTCAAAATTTGGTGAGCTCATGGCTTAGGGGTGGCTAATCTTAGAAGCTGCTGGCAGCTCCCTTTGTTCCTAACCATCCTGGCTGGGGCTGATGGGAGCTGGATCCCAGCAATGTTTGGGAGAGCCCCAGGTTAGCAATTTCTGCCATAGCCCTATTCAAGCATTAAAGGGGTGCTATGATGAGGGAGTTGGGACGCGGGTGGCACTGTGGGTTAAACCACAGAGCCTAGGACTTGCTGATAAGGTCGGCGGTTCGAATCCCCACAACGGGGTGAGCTCCTGTTGCTCGGTCCCTGCTCCTGCCAACCTAGCAGTTCGAAAGCACATCAAAGTGCAAGTAGATAAATAGGTACCACTCCGGCGGGAAGGTAAACGGTGTTTCCATGTGCTGCTCTGGTTTGCCAGAAGCATCTTAGTCATGCTGGCCACATGACCCGGAAGCTGTCTGCGTACAAACGCTGGCTCCCTTGGCCAATAAAACAAGATGAGCGCCGCAACCCCAGAGTCGGCCACGACTGGACCTAATGGTCAGGGGTCCCTTTACCTTTACCTATGATGAGGGAGAGAGTGAATGTACTCATTTCGCCCCCAGGACACTCTGAGGTGTCCCTGCCACCCAACCAAGCCACCTTCCACATGTTAGAGGGTGAGGGTCTTCAGCAAGGACCCTGCTATACTCATGGCGTACTCCTTGCTCATGCAGGGCTTTAAATACTGCAGGCTCCCCACAGGACACCCTCTGCAATGCAGAGTAGCAGTGACTGAATGGGGCATAACCTGCTAGTGCAGGAGTGAGGAAACACCAGCCTGTCAGTCAACCTTGGCCTACCATGTTGTTTCCGCACAGTGATGTCAGCCAATGGGCAGGAGAACAGGGTTTAATCCTGTATTGGCTGTATGCCCTTGAAGTGTTAGTGATGATTAACATTGATGAGCATATGATTCTTAGACATCATTACAAGTTGTGTTCCAATGAAATGTTACCGCTCAGTCTTCTTCTGTAGCTGTGATTATGTTGGTGTGAATAGGTTGCTGGTCTGGGCAGAGGATGCGCTTGGAGGTCCAGGTCAAGCACCACTGGGAAGGAGATGGCTGCATCATTCCAGATCTTTGGTGTTTTTCTGTTTCTGCCTCGGTTGGCAGAAACTCAGCAAAACTGGATCTTTGTCACACACACACACCCACCCCGGATGTACACCAATAGTCAAAAGTAACTATGCCAGTTTATTAATCCTGACCATTGGAGAATATTTCAAAGTTGCCTGTAATAGCTCAAAGCTGATTTCAACAGCTGGGTGGGATGCCACAACACAAATTGGTACGTAATTCTTCAGTAATATAAATGAATGCTCTACAGATCCTCCCTTAATCTTTTTTTTATACACTTTCTGAGTGGAAAAGACAGTTTGCTGGCACTCCTAACTGTATTGAGCTATAGAATTGCCCCAGAAGATTAACACTATTGTACTTGCTGCTCTTGTTAGCAATGAATGGATCACTCAACCAAACGGTTGGTTGGTTGACTAGCAAGCACTATTGTGTATGCAAATCAAAATAGATTAAAAAGGGTGAGAGTTAATCTGTTTCAGCTTTTGGAAATCTCTGGTTCTTTTATTAGGAAGGAAGGGAAAAGAATGTTAAATGAAATATACGGGACAACTGGTTAGCCCCACCCCCCCACCCCAGAAATTATTCCTGTAACAAAACTAAATGATGCTGCTGCTTTAGAGAAACATAAATAAACAGAGTGTAAGTTTGGTGGCAGTAGTGTTCTAATTATTTTATCTTATTGTAAGCAGGTTGCTGCTTGTAGAATTGTCAACTAGCCATTTTGCACAACTGTTTTCTTCTTGATAAGCCTGTGCAGGATGTCCCTAGAAGGGTCTAGAATACATTATGGAGACCTCCTTATGAATTACCATTGCAAAATACAAAATCTGACTTCCAAAATGTATTGCTCTTGGTTAGTGTAGCGACCCAGCTTGCCCTGGACTGAGGTTCACCCACAGTAGGATACCTTGGCAGGAATGCTTTCCAAAGAGTATCCCCATGGGTTAAATTCAAGAGATCTTTTCCTTTCCCCCACATATAATACCTGGGGTATCTGACATTGTTATGGTTATGTTTTGAACCTTTCAAGTGGATAGGGAAGTCTGGACTGGGTCAAGAAGCATGGTTTTTCTTCTCTGTAGGTAGTAAACTATGGTTTAATAGATTTTATAGATGGGATAGCATAGTTTTGCAACATGCAGAGCTATATTTCTTGTTAGAGTAACATGAAATAATGAGGCCAATGACAAATGTGACATTAAGGGTTGTTGTGTATTCTAGATGAATTGGTTTTGTGGATTCCCATCACCTCCTTAAATTTACGAAATCACCTTGAAAAGTAGGTGGAAGCGATTCAGTACTGTTCTTTTTTTTATGATTGAAAGGGTCATTAATACAGTTGTACCTCGTTTTGCGGCTGGGATCCGATTGCAGCCTGGAATAGCATTAAGCAGTTTTTGTTTGCTGCTGCAACACACTGTTGATGCATTTTAAACTTGTGGTCAAATAAGACCCCTAGATCCTTTTCACATGTACAGTGGATCCATTCCAGAGGCCCGTCCGTAACGTGAAAATCCCACAACTCAAAGCGCCACGTCTGCGCAGGTGTGTGGTGCAATTTGGCGCTTCTGCGCATGCGTGAACGGTGAAACCCAGAAGTAACCCGTTCCAGTACTTCTGGGTTGCCATGGGACACAAGACAAAAACACGCAACCTGAAGCGGACACAACATGAGGTATGACTGTACTACTGACAAGCCATGTGACCCCCATCTTATATTTGTGCAGCTGGTTCTTCCTGCCTATGTGTAGAAACTTACATTTGTCCCTATTGAAATTCAATTTGTTAGTTTGGTTATTTCAAGTGTATTTGATTTGAACCCGATTAAGCTGTCCTGATCATGGCTATTGATTTATATTGGTGTGACTGCACAGCCGTTTCAAAAATATCTGTAGTGATAAGCATTATTTTAAGGGTTTTTTCTAGCAAAACTAGCCTAGGATAACACTTTGCGTTGCTTCAGTTCTCTGCCTCCTGACATTAGCATCTCACAAGGAAATGGTTTTTTTTGCTCTTGTAACATGCTTTATTTAAATTTGAAACTTTGAAATGCTGAGGAAAGAGGCTAGCTGTATAGAAATAAAGCCTGATCTTTTGTAACCCTGCATATTTTTTCATAGAGCAGGAAAAGGCTTTTAATCTATAGTCTTCCAAAAATGCTTAAACCAAGCCCACTCTTGGACTATTTTATATATACATAGATATTGAAAAACAAAGAATTGTTTTTGTTTCCATGTCTGTGAAAGTGATCAAAATTGCCCATCTATTGCCTCTTGCTAAACCTGTTTCTCAATTCAGGTAAGCACTGTTTATATAGCAAGTGATAAATGTGTTAATAATCTAGTTAATTCCCATATTCTGTTTCTGTGGCTGAAGTGTCTTTGTTGATACAGCTTTGTTGATGTGCGAGACACAGTAATCTTTTAACAGGCTTTCTTCTCAGTGCTATGAATAGTAAATGATCTGATGTCCTCACTATTACATGGCTGAGAAAATAGCATGGGAAAGCCACAGTCCTTTTCTCACATTGATTTTTTTTTGTATGGCTTATATTATGCTTACCCACAGTGTATGCCCAAACCTTTCCTACATCTGGGGCTTACACCTATGAACTCAGACATTCCCATGTTTATCATGCTGCTTGGGCTATAGAACAGAGGTCCCTAACCTTTTGATGCCCATGGAGCATATTTGACAATCTAAGAAACTAAGAAATACCCATTTCAAAACTAGTGATGCTAAGACACTCCCCCTCACACACAGAAAAAAGGGCAAAACACCTGTGCTTCCCCCAAAAAATAAATAAAACACAAAAAGATAACATTTCTCCTTTTTCTTCTCCAGAAAGAGCAGTGAATGTTTTGCTGTAATTTCAGGGAGACAATAAGACTTGGCTCTGATAGCTTTAATAAAGATTCATAGACCATTTCATTATGACGGTTGCCAGCTATGCGATTAGGGAGTTTCCAGCCTTTTTATTATGGCTTCATATGCTTGCAGCTGCTGTGACATTGTTTGCCGCTGCAGTTTTGTTTGACCTTAAAGGGTCAAAGAATCCTTAAACAGAAAAAAACCCAGAATCTTTGTTGCATAGCTTTGATCATTTTCCTTCAGAGACTCACTGAGAGATCAAGTTTATTTCTAAATGACATTTCTGTTTCCAGGTTGAGTTTGCAGAGCTATTAAATGACCAGGCATAACATGATGCAACGATGCAACGACTGGGGACTGGGTTGTTGTTGTTGTTTTGGTTCCATCTGCTGTATTACACTTCATGATCATGCGAAAGTTGACTTGTTCCTTCTCTTGTCACACTCTTACTACAACCCTCACAACCTACTGCCTGCTAAGAGTTTTCCAACAACTTTTTTTCAGCCCCTGCCAGCTGAAAAAGTGGTTATGACTTGTAGACCCTTCCATGCACATTGCTCACCACCTCTCCATTATATACTCCTTAAGTGCTTTTGCTTGGCTGGAATTTGTCCATGAACTCTGATGAACCGTTTGCTTACTTGGATAGAGAATGGAGAGGGGTGGGTGGGTAGAAGCTAGCCTACTGTACGAAGGTAACATTTACATTAAATTCTCTGCCTTTTGCCTCTGCCCTGGACCGGCCCACCACTGACATGTGGCCCTCAGAAAGTTGTCCAGAAGGGAATGTCATCATCAAACCGTTATTGGCATCGCATACAAACATTCAAAATAAATAGGCCAGTGCGATCTTGTCACCATTTCAACAGTACAGTCATTTGCCAAAGGGAAGAAGAGGCGAGCAATCTATTTCATCTTTGTGGATCTCCAGCAAGGGCAGGACCCTGTAGCGTACTTCGGCGACAGAAAATCAGATAGAGGAACTTAGCTACTGTCTTGGTGAGCTCCTGGTCTCTCCCCTGTAATAAGAAGCGTATAACCTCTGTCTCTGGTTTCCATGTTGGAATACATACGGTAGATGGTCTAAAAATTGTTGACGGAGATCTTCATACATTTTACATTTAAGGGCCATGTGAGCTAGAGTTTCTACCAGGTGGGCATCACATGGGCAGATCCTATTTCCTTCTGCCATACCTGCAAACCTACCCCAAAGGAGGTTACAAGGATTAGAATTGAACCTAGCCAGTGAAAAAGCCCAGAAGGGATGATGGCCCTTGGGCTAAATAAGTCTTCCCTGCCAATAGGGTATAAGTTGCATCTCTCTGCAAAGCACACAGGTGTGTGGACCTGTGCACAGGTGTACTATTCAATCCTGTTCCCCAGACGTACCTGAAAGATGCACAGGGAACCCTTCTAATCAGCTGTTTGGTAGGGAAACATCCAGAGGGCCTCACGAGTAGCTCTGTATCATGTGATGTGAACTGCAGACTGAGGAAAGGGGATATTGAAGTTCTGTTAGAAGAAATAACACACTCTCCTTTAACCCTGTTGATGCAGTTATTTATTTTTTTATCCATTTCCTGCCTAGTGTTTATTGTGCAAAGTAAAGCTTTTATAATTCTCTGAAGATTATTTTGTAGTGTTATACAGTGACATTATCTTGTGGCTATCCAGATGCCGGAAGTCTGGGGAGCAGGAATCAGAATTTAGGTAGACTAGTTCAGTATTGTCACTTGCAAATACTTGTCCAAAACTATTGATGGTTGTGCCAAATATCCAACAGATAACTTGACTATCCTGCTTATAAAGCAATCATCAGGTACTTCGGCAATACAGATATTATGTATTACAATATATTGTGTGTTTCATTATGTATCATTGCAATATTGGCATCTGTATTCTCATGATATTTTAGTGTGGTTTAGTCAAAGTAGTGCCCTCCCACTATTGTTGGACTCTAACTCACATTAGCATTCACCAGCATCGCCAAGGGACAGAAATGATAGGAAAACATCACTTGCTACCTCCGCTTTTGTTCTTTTTCACATCAAACAACATTTGCTCTTACAAAAGCAAATTATGAACCACTTTAAAGTAGTAAGGTTTCTATATAAGTTTTTGTCCCTTTTTAAAAGCTGGTTGCTGTGGGTCTGTAGTTGTTGTTAGGACAGGCCCAGTTTGTTACATCTCATTCTATTGAACGCAAATATGTGTTAGAAATTACAACTGGGAATGAGCTTTTCCTGTTTTGTACTCATTTTTTCCACCCTTTTGACCCAGGTTGCAGAGTGTGTGTGTGTGGAGCAATCCTTTCTGCTTCATGAAGCCTCTTAAGTCTCTGCTCCAAGGGAAACTGTGAGTGAAAACAAAAGGTCACACACAGTTTTGGGAAGCCCCCGGGACATTGTTATAATGACTTAATGCACAAACATATTTTAAGAGAACAGATTTAATGATGAGGTCATAAGTTAATGGAGGCTGGGTGGAATGGAATGTAGAGGTGTAGATCATGTATGCCAGAATGTTTAATGTCATGGAGCTTCCTTGTTGTAAAGCCCCCGGTGTGTAGATATAAAATTGCATTTTGGTTAGGTGATGCTCTTCGGTGCTGGAAGTCAAAACCTGCTTATATGTGGACAGAACTGGTTAAGAACTCATGTTCATCTTTATGTGCTGTTCTTGGTGCTACAGTATTTTGTTTTGCTTGTTTGTTTAAATGGTCAAATTATTTAGAAAAGTAAACCTATTGTGAACATGCCCAGTGATTTTTCTCAAATAAGTTTCCCCTTTGTTTTTATCTGATTCTCTCATGTGGGTTTTGGAATTCAGTTACTATATAACAAGATCCTCATGGTGTAGCTGACATTTCCCAGAATCCCTTGAATTCGGTGCTATGGAATGTTGTGTTGCCATTGGTAAAATGCCACCACACGTTGTCTAAACCCTCAGGCTCAGGATCATGTCAGGGTTTTGTTAACATGGTTCCAGCTGTTCTCACTCTTAGTCTATTGTTTTCCTTTCTCCTGCAGAGTTTCTTTATAAATGTTATGGAAGCACACTAGGCCTTTTGTTGTTGTGTTAAATAGTAGTTTTAATGCTAGTTCACACAGGTATTTGATTATCATAATATCAGGACAACTTCGAGTTCTAACACCAATGAGAGAGCTTTGGCACTCAAAGTCTCCTGAAGCAGTATTTTTCAATGGAGTCAGTTTCCACACTAAAACCCCACTACCACCATAGATTTAAAACAATATGATGCCATTTTAAACCATCATGGCTTCCCCAAAATAATTATGGGAGCTGTAGTTGGGTATGGGTCCTGAGAGCTGTTAGGAGACCCTTATTCCTCTCTTAGAGCTGTCATTCCCAGAGATCCTCGTGAAGAGAGACTGATGGTTAAACCCAGTGCTTTTTTCTGGGGGGACACAGGGGTACGCACACCCCTAAACATTTTGTAAATCTAAGTTTGGTCTCATTGAGGAGCAGTATTTCAATATGAGTAGGGAAATGAGAGTACCCCTAAACATTTTTTTAGAGAAAAAAACATTCGTTAAACCACTCTTGATACTACAGTTCTGGAAGGGCCTGTCTGGTAACCTGCAAATCACTGTTTTAAAGTATATCTTCCCCAATTAGTTTATAACTCTCTTGCTTGTGTGACCTAAAATGTAATGTCCACAACTAAATAGCATGCAGATGAATCTTCTCTGCAATATGTTCCCAAGCACATGCAGTTTCTCATTAGTATACCAGGTGGGGGCTGCAGAAGAAGAGAGACCTTGTTCTTTATAAACTGGGAACCAGGGCGTTTATATTGCATTGTGTCTGAGAGTTTTAAAAGTGCTTTTTCAATAGCTCTGAAACATGGTAATACTTTTCCAGGTCTCCTCTTATCTGTATGAAGTGAATGTGCTTTAGTGATGATACTTTGTTTTTAAAAGAAACCCTGCTCAATATAGGAAGATGTCATTGACCTTATTGAGTAATTAATGGAGATAATTAAGCTGTCACTGTGGGTGAAATCTGAATACGTTGCAGCTTGAAAAACATGCAGTGCACAGTCTGAGCAGCAAAGCATTCAGTCTTTGGGTTTATTCCTTTGGTATTGGTGAACAGATAAGTATTGTGGTTTTCCATAATGGAAGGACTGTTCAGTGTGGCGCTACTGAAGGGATTAGTGTAATATAAAGTGAAATTGATCTGGAGCAGACTCCTCTTCCACAATTAAAGATAATTCCATTTACCGAGGAAGAAAAGAGCAGACATGTTTAAGACAACTCTTTTCATTTATTTCATAGGATTACCTTGATTGTATCACTGACCAATCCAAGCTCTCTTTGGGGATGGAGGAACGATCAGCTTTGTTTGGAAACATAAAAGATATCTACCATTTCAACAGGTGAGTAAATATTTTACTTAAATGAAAACATATCTGGGGACCACAAATCTAAGCTTTTGTTCATTCGTGCACTCCCCCCAACAGATTAAATATTAAAGTAATACTAAAATAGGGGTGGTTGGTGCTTCAGACCAAAGTCCCCCTAAAGGTATCTGAAAACAAATGCTAGCACAAGACATTTACGGGAGTTCCCACTGCCATTGGAACAAGTGCCATTGGAATAAGCCCTGCATATGAATGGGTAGGGATTGAGGCATGTTTTAAAAGAGAGGTAGAGTTGGGTATCATCCGCATACTGGTGAACACCCAGCCCAAATCACCTGAAGATATCTCTCAGTGGCTTTGAAAAGCATGAGGGAGAAGACGGAGCCCTGAGGCACCCTACAGGGGTCCGAACTCTCATCCTCCCACACCACTTTCTGGACATGGCCTAGGAAGAAGGAGTGGAACCACTGCGTAACAGTGCTCTCAGCTTCCAACCCCCGTAAATGAAGGTCAGTCGAAGGCAACCTTCTCTCACTTTGGCATCAGCCCCGAACAACTTACAGACAGCAGCCCTGAGCAAGGGAAGACCAATCTGTCAATACCTGCTGGTGAGTTTCTGTACCAGTTCTTTAGGCAGGAAGCTTTTGCTTCAGTCAGAGAGGTCCTGGGTGTTGTTTGGGGTTTTCTTTTTATTCATTTATTTGCATTTTCCTGCACTGCTTATTTTCATTGAAGGTAAGAAGAACCCTTCCATTTCTTTTTCTAATTACCTTCTAACTACCTCTAATTAGCTTTTGCAGATGAATGTCGTGGAGTCAGGGGGATAACAAGCTGAATACCCAGTCATTACTTTGTCAGATTTTGTGGTGTAGTTGAAGATAGCATAAAAGTACACATTCCTCCATAGTTGGTTCCCAAAACAGTTCAGTTGTGCACATGCACTTGTTCTCCCACAAATACTACCCTTCTAGTCCAGAGATTAAACACCTGACGATGTAGCTTTGTATTGCAATAGTGCTCCATGTTCATATTTAGCTTATGTAATTAAAGAGCGATGGAATACAGGGTCAAAGATCTAATATGGGCTTTAGTGTAAAGTGCTGCTGGCATAGATAACTGTTATCTTGCATCAAGAGTTGGCCGGCATAGGGTTCTGCCCCTTCTTTTTAAATGTATGCCCCTTTTAAAAACATTTTATGTAGTCATTTCTGCAGACATGCAATATTGAACGATTTCTCCACTTTGACCTATTGGCTTCTTGTCAAGAAAAGCCTTTGCTAAGTAGTGCCAGGCAATGCATACAAACATGAAATTTAAATCAAAAGATAAAGACGTGTAAAAGAATGGCCCTCTAAGTGGTTTTGGCTGCTACACTTTTTACTACATTTCTCTCTCTTTTTCAGTTTTTGGCAGCCTGAAGTTCACTAGGCACAGCACAGACTTGTCAGGGCATTTGAAAAATGACAGTCAGCTTTGGATTATTAATTCTTTGAAGCCACTTGCTATTCTTCATTTGTAAAATTTAACATTCTGCATGGACCGGGAGAAAAGGAGGGATTCCCTCCCTTTACTATTCTGTAATGTCTTGATCCTACTGAGATGCAAGGACCTAATAATATTTTTACAAACAGCCCCCCTCCCCAATACTATGCAACTCTTTCAGGAAAGGGTAATTGTAAGCAGGAACAGGAAGTACAGAGCTGTGGGCACCAAGGACAGGGATTAAATAGGCCATGACTTAAAAGAAATGTGGGAACGAGAACATAGCCAATGAGACAAAGTGTGAAGGGATGCCGGGAACCCACTCAAATGAGATGATCAAGGCTACAGGGAACCAGGCAGAGGGCCTTTTCGGTAGTGGCGCCCGCCCTGTGGAACACCCTCCCATCAGATGTCAAAACGATAAACAACTACCTGACATTCAGAAGACATCTTAAGGCAGCCCTGTTCAGGGAAGTTTTTAATGTATGATATTTTAGTGTTTTTTGGTTTCTATGGAAGCCGCCCAGAGTGGCTGGGGAAACCCAGCCAGATGGGCGGGGTACAAATAATAAATTATTATTATTATTATAACTAGCCAAGATGCCCCTTGGCACAACTGTACTGACCTTTTAAGTTAATGCCCAGAATTTACCCATTTTCCTCCTCTTGTAAAGAACATAATGTGAGGTAGGTTCCTCACTGGAGTTGCTGGTTGACATTATTTTACAACCAAAAGCAGCATTCCCCGTTATAAGCTGCTGTGTAGCTGTGTGAATGCTTGCCATTCCCTGTCTCACTGGGATGAATCTGCCATTCATCTCCTAGCCAATATACAGCAACTTGCCCATTGTATGCAACCTGCATACAATAACACCTGGGTTGTTTTCACAGTTACCTGGGGGTTGGTGGAATGTATTTCTGAGTAACCATGGTTAGGATCACATGCCGAAGCTTAGGCTAAATATGATACACAGAGACATATGCTTCTTTCTTCCACAGTCAAATCAAAACAGTTGGGGTGGAGATAAAGCACAACTGTGTGCACTGTGTTAGTCTGTTCTGGATGTTGCAAGCCTATGCCTGCTCCGTAGCAACAACCTCACTGATCTCAAAGGGCCTGCTAAGTCAAATGCAAAGAATCAGGTTTGTAACTGTAAGTTCAGTTACTGATGGATGCTTTTGATATTTCCTCCCCAACAGCAGACGAATGAGACTGTGGCAATCCTGATTATCTTTGGTGCCTCTAAATCTGCTGTAAAGCTTATAAACTTACCCTGCTAATTATTCACTCAGTTTTGTTTAAAAATAAGCATGCATCCACTTACAGAACAATTAATGTCAAAATCTATTTGGCTACCAGCGTGTCAAAAGTTAAAAGAACAGCTCGCACGTGAGAGCCTGCTTATGAACACAACAGGGCAGGGTTGTTTGAGCGTATGGCCTAGTGCAAGGAACCATTTTATACTTTGCTGTCTCTCTTCCACCTTTCCTAAGTAGTGTAAGCAGTGCAATGACTTATGTTTTTTCTCCTCGTTGTGATTCAAGGGTTTTTGTACATAATTGAGAAGGGAGTAGCAACCAAAGTGGCTAGAGAGAGAATCCTTCCTCAATAGGAGAGGGAGAGATAGGCATGTGGCCCCGTAATATACAGCAGCACTATGGGTGCTACGTGCATGGATCACTGTCCTTGTGTTTGTGTTTCTCCTTAGCCACATCTCTCCGAGCCACACATCTCGCTTAGGCATACGCAGGCTCCGCACTGCCCAAATGGTCCACCCGCTGCCTACCCCCCCCCCCCCCGCTGTAGTGCGGCTGAGTGGGAGGAGGCAGGCAGACTCCGGAGGCCCCGCAGTGTGCCTCACCCTCACCCCGCCCCTATGGGTGGCTCCCCCTGCCCCTAGGCTCCCGAGCTGCTTCCTCCGCTGCTGTGGAGGTGCGCAAGTTCCATGCTCCCACTTTCTTGTAGTCAGAAAGTACAGAAAAGAACTGGCTGTCTTTTAATGAAAGACAGAACTGGTGGTAGCGGCAAGAGTACAAGCAAAATGGTGAAGGCATGTTGGGCAAACGAAGGCAAATGCTGCATAATTTATTGATAGGGTAAGAATAAAGGAAGTGTTAGAATATTAGTAACCCCAATAACTAATGAGGACTTAGCCCTATAGCAAGACATAATATTAACCAGGCTACTTTATTTCAAATATTATGTCAAGTGCAATGCTAATTTTGATTGTAGCTGGTATATATCAGTGTGTGGTTCTCCATATTTTTATTTTAAAAATGCAATCTTTCTTTCTTTCTTTCTTTCTTTCTTTCTTTCTTTCTTTCTTTCTAGTGAACTTCTGCAAGATTTGGAAAATTGTGAAAATGATCCTGTAGCTATAGCAGAATGTTTTGTTTCTAAGGTGAGTAATACTAAGGTGATATTGATCTGAGCTATAGCATATTACAGCCTCTTTGAATATAAAACTCAGGATGATTCAGTCAGTTCCCAAATGTCTGCAATTGAGTTAGCTGTGTAGTAAAGTTTTTCAAAGTTAAAAGAAATATTTTTTTTATGGACATTAAAATATATTATTTCCTTCCCTCCCTAAATATTTCTGAACAGATCAAGAACTAAGAAAACATTTTGAGACCATTTCCTTTTTCCTCACAGATCACTACCAGGACAGACTTATTGAAATGATTAAGAGCTGTGCAATTGTACATCTGTGTCTTTTGCTACAGCTTTGCTAAATTCCTGTATATTATTACATTTAAAGGAAGAAAAGCAAATGTGACTCATCTCTTTGGGCTAAAGCTATATTTATCATCTTTAATATTTTCAATATTTTCTTCTAGAACTGTCATAAAATAGACTGAGAACACATTTGTCAAAAGGATTTTTTTTTAAAAAATCCATAGTTGCATGCCGTATTTGTTAGTAATTCAAATTATTGTGGTGTGTGACGTAATCTCACATTTGCTATGAAACTCTGGTATAAGAAACCTTTTTGAGTAAACAGGAAGAAATTAGGTTCCCATATAAAGAAATACCTCTAATGCCCCTCTTCCCCACATCCTTGAAGTGGCAATGGAGAGTGGGAATTTCTCTCAAGACATGGGGACTGCTTGTACATTTCTGTTATTTCATATATGGTATCCCATGGTATGAGTAATGAGTTGCCTGAGTGATTTTGTTAACACTTTTTTTTTTTTGCAAAGACTACACATAATTATCCATCTCCTATAATTCATATCTGATTATCCAATGTGCTATGTGGACTGGAAACCACATTCTGCTTCAGAGAATGGTGGATGAAGTCACCAGTATTCTACAGTATTCTATTCTCAGCTGTTTCTTGTATTTGGCGTAGGATTTATTCTTTTACCATGACTGCTAATGTTTTATATTATGGATGTGAGTGGCGCTGTGGTCTAAACCACAGAGCCTAGGACTTGCCGATCAGAAGGTCAGCGGTTCGAATCCCTGCGATGGAGTGAGCTCCCGTTACTCTGTCCCAGCTCCTGCCAACCTAGCAGTTCGAAAGCACACCGCTGCAAGTAGATAAATAGGTATTGCTGTGGCAGGAAGGTAAATGGCGTTTCCGTGCTCTCTGGTTTCCGTCATGGTGTTCCGTTGTGCCAGAAGCGGTTTAGTCATGCTGGCCACATGATCCGGAAAGCTGTCTGTGGACAAATGCTGGCTCCCTTGTCCTGAGAGTGAGATGAGTACCGCAACTCCATAGTCGCCTTTGACTGGGGTCCTTCAACATTAGATAGATAGATAGATAGATAGATAGATAGATAGATAGATAGATATTGATAGATAGATAGATGATAGATAGATAGATAGATAGATGATAGATAGATGATAGATAGATAGATAGATAGATGATAGATAGATAGATAGATAGATAGATAGATAGATAGATAGATAGATAGTAATAGCATTCCATTTCATCTGGGTGAAATGAGTTCTATGGTTCCTGACATGATCTGTAGGTACATAGGGTGATCCTTAGCTGAAGCTGAACAGGTCAAGGTCTGATCAGGACCAAGGTGCAGCTACATAATTTTAGACCCTGTACTTAATGTCCTTATGGGGTTCTGCTTTACGCTGCCATGTTGCAACATCAGCTGTGAAACACATAGGTAACACTTCTTTTATTCTTGCCTCTTCCACCTGATTCAGCCATGCCATAGTTTACAATTGCAGCTGGTTAGGATGAAGAAGTAGAAAATAGGAATTGAGGTCAGCAACCCTAAGAGTCTGGCACCTAAGGAAGGTCAGCACGGGTTAGGTTAGAAAGGACAGTCTAGGAAACTTGGAAGTTCCCCTCTCTAACTACTTTTCCCCATGCATTAAGTCTTGGCATACAGTGGTACCTTGGGTTACATACGCTTCAGGTTACAGACTCCGCTAACCCAGAAATAGTACCTCAGGTTAAGAACTTTGCTTCAGGTTGAGAACAGAAATTGTGCTCCAGCAGCGCAGCAGCAGCAGCAGTAGCTAAAGTGCCCCAGTAGCTAAAGTGGTGCTTCAGCTTAAGAACAGTTTCAAGTCAAGAACAGACCTCTGGAACGAATTAAGTACTTAACCCGAGGTACCACTGTAATTCAAGACTTTATGTCCTAGTCAGATCAGGAAGTTTACTTTCTTGGGTGGTGGTGGGACTTGGCCAGAGCTCTCCTTAAAGGTAAAGGGACCCCTGACCAGAGCTCTCCTTACTGTGTTGCAAATATACTGACAAATGCCAGTTAGTTTTGAAACTTGAAGCTCTGCAGGGTAAATGTTTTCAGTTCAGTCTGGATTTTGCTTCAGGTTTCAAGTGACAAATGCATTATTGCCTTTCAGAAGAATTGTACTGTACTTATTTTCTTCAATGTGGATACGGTTAGTTTTCTTGGCTTTGTCACTGGAACATCCTTTTCTTTCTTCTTATCAGCTGTGGTTGGCTGAGGCATTTGAACTAACAGTACTGTGCTTTAAGAGAGGCAAATGTCCAAACTTTTGACTCTGGTCCATGGGCTTTATGTCTTTTAGCTTCAGAAATAAGAAAGTACAGTTTTGTCCCTTCAGCTGGTCATCAGAAGGGGAAAGTTTAAGGCAGTTGTGAGCTGGCTGCATCTGTTTCGCATCCTCCCCTCTCCTGTTCACCCCCCCCCCCCCTTTTATTTTTTTTACGAGAGATTTTATTCGTCATGTTAAACTTCACACAGTAGAATCATCTGGAAATATATATTTACGTCTAAAAATAAAATATACACAGATTTCTATGTTTTAAGTATTGCATGATGTTAACACTTTCATGGTCTGCAGTATTTATGGCTCTCTGCTGGCCATGTTTCTAAGCTCTTGCTGAACATCAAAGGATCTTGCTACAGGTTCAGGAATACATTACAGTGGTACCTCGGATTAAGAACTTAATTAATTCTGGAGGTCTGTTCTTAACCTGAAACTGTTCTTAACCTGAGGTACCACTTTAGCTAATGGGGACTCCCGCTGCCGCTGCTGCGCAATTTCTGTTCTCATCCTGAAGCAAAGTTCTTAACTCGAGGTACTATTTCTGGGTTAGCGGAGTCTGTAACCTGAAGCGTCTGTAACCTGAAGCATCTGTAACCCGAGGTACCACAGTATAGTAATGCAAACTAGAACTGCAGGTTTGATGGAACTTAGAAGGGTCTCAACACACAGCCTATCCTCCCCCCAACTCATAACGTTATGATTTAATAACTATGAAATCTAAGCACAGTTATTGTAAGCTAGACTGCTATTTTCTGCTTTTTCATACTTTCTTCCTTTTTAAATTCATATTTACAGTTTGGGTATAATTTTAATATTGAATTCTGCATTTGAGAAGCCATTGGTAGGCCCCTGCCCCATTACATGTGATAACTAGAAGGTGACTGGATTTCACCAGTGAATTACAGACTGTAACGTCTCTGCTGCAGATTGTGGTTTCACTTGATTACTAGTTATTTGTAGGTGCAGGTTTCCGCTATAGCTGGAGTTGTTTTTAAAAGCGTGTGCATGTCATAGGCTGTGATGCAAGCTTATTGTGTGTCATGCCAGTGAAGATAGCTGTAAGTCTTCCCATTTTAAATAAAAGATAAAATATCAGCAGAGGCTCAGCTGTAATCTTCCATAATTATTGGGTGGATTGTCACTGGATTGCATTTTAAGCAGGATAAGGAGTTTTTACTAATCCTAAAAGGAAAAAAGGCAGATAGCTTATGTTTTACCACACACTTATCATGCACTTTATCACAAACTGTGAAACACTACAGAAATCCTTATCACCATCCCCCAATTAAGACAAGACTGAGCAACAGGTGACCAGCTTCAAGTATCTACTGCACTAAACGAAACAAGGTGTGAACTGGAGGCTCATGAGTAAAGCAAATTGCATTTATGACAGCCCTTTCCCTCAGCTGTGACGATGAAATGGGCTAGCTGTAACTGCAGTCCTCTTATTTGCATGTTAGAACTTGCATGTGAATGTATGTTGAAGTTAAAGGTAAAGAACCCCTGACAGTTTTAAGTCCAGTCACAGATAACTCTGGGGTTGCGGCACTCATCTCGCTTTACATGCCGAGGGAGCCAGCGTTTGTCCGCAGACAGTTTTTCCGGGTCATGTGGCCAACATGACTAAGCCGCTTCCGGCAAAACCAGAGCAGTGCACGGAAATGCCATTTACCTTCCCGCCGGAGCAGTACCTATTTATCTACTTGCAGTTTGATGTGCTTTTGAACTGCTAGGTTGGCAGGAGCAGGGACCGAGCAACGGGAGCTCAACCGGTCGTGGGGATTCGAACCGCCAACCTTCTGATTGGCAAGCCCAAGAGGCTCAGTGGTTTAGACCAGGCTTCCTCAATCTTGGCCCTCCAGATGTTTTGAGACTACAGTTCCCATCATCCCTGACCACTGGTCCTGCTAGCTAGGGATCATGGGAGTTGTAGGCCAAAAACATCTGGTGGGCCGAGGTTGAGGAAGCCTGATTTAGACCACAGCACCATCCGCATCCCATGTTAAAGTTGGTGCAGAGCAAAATGGTTTGCATGAAATAGACCTTACGAACTGCTGAAATTACAGAATTAGACTGTTTTTGTTTTGTTCTTGAGTCTTCAGGAGCTGCTCCTTGTGTTTGGAACTATGTGAAAAGTGCATTAGGTGCGGAATGGGAAATCCTGTTCCCTATTCCTGAAGATTATACAGGGGGGAAACCCCAAATGGTGGCATTGTATGTACACTTTCAAATAAGCTTCTGTATAGCACCAATACTTGCCTGTAGCAAATAAGAAATGGCTGCAGGGGAAATTGGCACAAGTCAGCTTTGTTGGTTCATTTTAGATCACACATTTATTTCATTTAAAAAGTAATAAAAGCATCAACAATAAAAACTTACTTTAAAATCAGTTTCCAATCCAATTCACATGCAGACTGGAATAAAGCTAATGAACTACATGCCTATCAATAGGGAAGAGTTTTTTTTTTTTTTGTTTTTTTTTTGTAATAGGTTGGGATTTTTTTAGTGCTTTCAAATAAGTGTTGGTTTCAGAATTTCTAGGGAGCGGTAATAAAATCAGTATACTAAATCAGCTTCCCCCCTTTTCCTTATATTCAGAGTGAAGAGTTCCACATATACACACAGTATTGCACCAATTATCCAAGGTAGGATTACCTTATTTTTGTGCTCTTTCCCTTTTATCATTTGAAAGGTGGTGAATAGAGAATGTGACCCTAATGCTTCAGACTAACATTTAATCCGAACGGTATGCTTTACTGTTTGTGGATTATATTAGTAAGGCAAAGAGGATGAATGCTTCCTTGCCCGTTAGAAAATGCAAGCAAGTAATTGTATGCTTATTTTAATTATGTTGCATGGTAATCAGTTATTCTGAAAGTAGGATGCTAAGACTTGTTACTTGTGTGGCATGCATGCATGGCAATCGCAAGTTTGTAAACTTCACATAACACTCCTGTTTATCTTGCACAAGAAATGCATAATGCTTGAAGTTGATCCTAAGCAGGCAGTCACTTGTAGGACCTATCATGCACCCAAAGCTGTGGAATTCTGTATAATATAGGATAAAAATAATAATAATTCTGAGAGCTTTATTGATTTGTTTTACAGGTCAGTGGCTGTACTTACCGAATGCATGAGGAACAAGTCCCTGGCCAAGTTTTTCAGAGAGAGACAAGAAGCTTTACAACATTCTCTGCCTTTAGGATCTTACCTCTTAAAACCTGTTCAGCGGATACTCAAGTATCACCTTCTTTTGCATGTACGTTGTCATTTTAAGTGCCTCCTCTTCGGATAGTCAATGGGAACCTGGCATGGGGTGGCAGTCCAGATCAGCGGTGTGTTTCACATTGGGCCCTGCAGTTGCTCTTTATTCAAAATTAAAGTGCCTAGTTTGAAGGAGGCCTGCTGAAGAGTGCAAATAATATAATGTGTAGCTAGGCTTTTGTGCTGCAGTCAAAAAACAAGCAAGCACAAACTTTCTGATGAAAGGACATATGCCTGAAAGAAGTACTGTAACCTAGCCTTCACCCTGACATGCTAGGCTTCTGCAGATGTTGAATTTTCAACCCTTCCTGCCCCTTTCTCCATTTTTCTCCCCTCCTGTGCTCATCAAACAGCTTCTTCCCTGATGCTGCAGCTTCTTCAGAAAACATGCAGTACAGACCTATACATATTTTCATAAAAAGAGTGCAGTGCAGTCCTGTACATCTTTACATACTGTGCTCATTGGGGCTCTTGCACTAGCTGGTGTGTTTAAAAGTGCCGTTTCAATTCCAGACAAGGGCAGCTGGTGAGGAGGGTGGGCCTGTATGAAGTCATCTAAGCCCAACAAAAAGGGTTTCCCCCGCTTTTTTGCATGCATGCATGGTGGTAGAGAAAGTACATTTCCTGCTTGGCAGGGGGTTGGACTCGATGGCCCTTGTGGTCTCTTCCAACTCTATGATTCTATGATACATATCTCTTCCTTTCTTTCCCATGATTTTAACAACATTTTCAGAAATCTGGTTTCTTTTTAATGGTTATCATGTGCTTTCAGTTAGGAGATTATACCCGTAACTACATTTCAGAGTCCAGAAATTTTAATTTGTAGTGTCTGCCTAAGTCTAATGCTCAGATGTAATTATCAAACTGAGGTTCTGTAGCCAAAAATTGGAGGCAAGAAAGCATATTGAATGACTGACTCATTTCTCTTATTGAATGCTAATAAATTCTGCTTAGGTAGCTGCTACTATAATGCAGCAGAGTAATGCCGTTGCTGTAAGGATGCCTATATTACTTATGGCTCATGAAATCAAACACAATCCCCCAGCCATTTAGGGCAGCCCATCAAAGGCTCAGCAAGCCGCCTATTTTTTGCAGCTTGTTGGAGACTTCAAAAATGGCCAGAATGTCACACACCTGGTATGCCACAATACGTATCTGGTGGGCTTGATCAGTCACAAATTGTATGGGCTTGCTGTTAGCAGAGGATATGCCAGTCTCATCCAACTTTTCTATCTCCATCCCAGTATAACACAGTGCCTTTACTGGAATCCTGGAATCAAGAGGGGTTTGGAAAAAGGGAAAAGACACATATACAATGGAGGTGGCTATCAGTGGGAAAATGGGGCTGAAGGAAAATCTCCCGCATGCAGGATAAGGGGTTCTGTGCTGCATATTTTATAGACCAGGGAACTCTGCTGTAGAGACAAAAGACGTGAGCTGCAGTTGGGAGGGGCTAAGTGTCAGATTATTAACCGTAGTTTACCATCAAAACATTTTTGCAGACCTCTAGGAGTTGTAAATAGTTCCCTCTTCATTGGCTTATTTACTAGGAGATAGAAAACCACCTTGACAAGGACACTGAAGGTTATGATGTGGTTTTAGAAGCCATAGATACGATGCAGAGAGTGGCGTGGCATATTAACGACATGAAGAGGAAACATGAACATGCTGTCAGGCTGCAGGTGGGTTGACAAGTTTTCCATATTAGTCGTTTTTATCTGGTTTTTGGTTTATGTAGATTGGGCACCAGCATTCTAAATGGCTATGGTTTTGCTTTCCTGTGCATGCTAACAATAACAACATCTTTTCATATATGTTGAATTTGATCTTCCTATATTTTAAAGCATCACACTCAACCATGGCAACTCCCAATTAATATTGGGAGATGTGTTATCTGTTACATGTGAAAGTACCTTCAAAGTGTGCTTGAGAGGTTCTTCTGAAATCTGTGTCTGTGGAATGTACAAAAGACACAATTGTGCTTGCAAGCTTTCTTTGGAGAGATCAGAACCCAAATGTAGATCTTCCTTCTCTGTCAGAAGATGAAGTTTTGCTTGTACACCCACCCAGGTTCTTTGCAGTCAGTGATTCATTTGTAGTCTTAAAAACTTGTTCACATGGCTTATGACTGCCCAAAACATCTCACAAATGCATATTCCAAACCATATGCAAACTTACAGTAGGTTAACAGGAAGTATACAATTGCAGGCTGCCTGGAAAAGTAGCTAGTACTTTCCACTTCTTGTGTACTTCAAAGACCCTTTGATCACCTAAGTTGTTTCTCACATATTGCACCATTATAAAACACCCTCCCTTTCTTCCTATTCTTTTCCATATAGTGGCCCATCTATCCCTCTAATGTCCAACCTTATGGCTTGCTAAGAACTCTCCTTGTGCCAGCCTTCTCTCATGCATCTTCTCTAGGGCAGTGTTTCCCAACCTTTTTTGGGCAAAGGCACACGGAGGTAGGCTGGTGTGCCGTGGGAGGGAGGCGGGCGACTCGGGCGGCGAGAGGCGGGGTGGCGGCGGCGAGCACACGCGGGGCGGCGAGCGAGCTCCCTCCCACATCCCATCGCCGCTCGCTCCAGTAGGCCGGCCGAAGCGAGCGGCGATGGGATGTGGGAGGGAGCTCGCTCGCCGCCCCGCGTGTGCTCGCCGCCGCCGCCCCGCCTCTCGCCACCCGAGTCGCCCGCCTCCCTCCCACGGAACACAAGGCAACGTGTGTGCCGCGGAACACCGGTTGGGAAACACTGCTCTAGGGGACCGTGTATGATAATCAGACAACAGTGCAGTGCAAATTGGCTGCGTGTCATAAAATACACATCTGCCAACTCTGACATTTAGAAATAGATTTCTGTTTGCCTATCATATGACAAATGCCTGTATGCCGCAACGTACCGTGAGACAGCTGTAGTATTTCTGTTCATGTAGAACAGGAGAGGCAAACTCTCTGTCTGGGGACCTGATCCACACACATCCATGCAAATGGTCCTAAGCTGCATTAGGGTTCTGAAAACACATGGAGGCCTGCCTCCTGGTCTAAGGACCAGTTTTGCATCACAATTCCTGTGGTGGTTCTGCTGCCATTTCTGCTGCCCTGAGCTCTTCCTGTATGTGTGGTGGTGCATATGTGTGTATGAGGGAGAGCAAATGTGAAATGGTTATACCCACTTTGGCCATGCCCACTGCTAGGGTGTGGCCCTTGAAAGGTAGGTCAACAGAGAATGTGGCCCTTGGTTAGTCATCCCTGAGGTAGAAGCAATGCTTTTTCACACTGTTGACTAGAGAAGAGGAACATGATAGTGGCTTCATTACACAGCACTTGCCATGTGATATTTCCCAACGTTGTGTTTTTAAAGTGTTTGCTTCATTATCCCACCCTCCTCCCTTTTTTCAGGAGATACAAAGCTTACTCACTAACTGGAAGGGACCGGACCTTGCTAGTTACGGCGAGTTGGTTTTGGAAGGAACATTCCGCATCCAGAGAGCCAAAAATGAGCGCACTCTGTTCCTCTTTGACAAGCTGCTGCTCATTACGAAGAAGAGGGAAGAGACTTTCACCTACAAAGCTCATATCTTGGTAGGTCTGTTTGTACTTGCAGGAGGAGGAGGAGGGAACAAGCAGCCCAAGGGCTGCAAAGGAGAGGAAATGGTCTATTTCAAAATGTCCAAAATATAAATACCCATTCTGTGCACAAGATCTTCCTCTGACAAGCCTTTCTCTGTGTTGCAGTGTGGCAATCTCATGCTAGTGGAAGTCATACCAAAGGAGCCTCTGAGTTTTAGTGTCTTCCATTACAAAAATCCCAAGATGCAACATACTGTTCAGGTATTTAAAAGCCATAACATACTGAATGCATTCTGAAACATGTTATTAAGGATATAATTTTCCTGATTTGTATCCTATGTATTGTAACTGAAGTTTGCACCATGTAAATAGTATTTCACTTCCAGGTTTGTGCAGGAAAACCAGGCCCTATTTCCTATGATCTCATTCTATCCAATTGCCCCCTTCCTTTTAGTGAGCAATACAATCCCAAATTAATGCACTCATGCAGTGGGAACAGGAACTGCTTTTAATACCCTAAGGGGCAAACTGGACATGCACTTTAAAATGTTGCTCCAATGGGGAATTTTTCCTAAGGTTGGGAGAGAGGAATGGTTTTCATTAGGATCTCTATGATCTTCCATCCAGCTGGGCTCCCTAGCCCCTGTAATTAATGAAGGAAAAAACAAAAGATGTAACTGCATTCTACCTATTTAAGTGCACATCTAGTTTGGCCCTCAGCTTCTGTTTCATCTTTGCACTTTGAGAATTAGACAAGTATTAGACATGTCTGCCTGAAACCCTTTATTTCACTGAATTTTGAACAGTATGCCTCAATTCTGATCTTGGTTAATTCTTGGAGGAAGAAACCACAGGTCAATTTTAGAAAAGTATAGTGAGGTCAATGAACATTACTGTGACTTGGAAAATAAAATGACTAATGGGATGGGTTTTGTGGGTGAATAGATACATATATATATATAGAAACAGTGCCTGCTTCCCATTCTAGCAGATCTCTTCAGGAACAAGCAACCCAGCCTGTGCTGCACCACACAGCGTGTTATACTGGTTATGCAGAAGTAATTCTTATCCTGCCCAAACCACTAATCTGCACAGGAGCAACATGATAACCTCATAGAGGGGGAAAGACAAGGAACTAGGGCATGCAGACACACAAGGCACTATTACAGCCTGTGGTGTTCAGCTTTGCTGTCTCATCATTTTCATGTTAGTTACCAATTGTGTTAAATAATTAAATTTGGTTTTATAAATTGTTGTCAGCTACCAGACATAGAATAATATTCAGAAATATACTAAAAGCATTTTATTCTGATGGCCATAGAAGGATGTAGTGGAGCCAAGACATGACTCTCTCAGATGTTGCTGAACTCTCGGCCCCCTTCAGGCAGCATGGCTAGAGATGATGGGGATGGCAACAGATTCCACATCTCTCCCCTATCCCATCCACTGGAAGTCAGAGCCTTCTTCACGCTCAACCCTTGACTCTGCTAAACTTATTGTCTGGTGTTACCTACACTCCTTCATGTCTAGCTATAACTCATTGCATTCTTGCAACTTGTAACAGGCCAAATCACAGCAAGATAAGCGCCTTTGGATTCTTCACTTGAAGAGATTAATTCTTGAAAACCACCCTGCCAAAATCCCAGCTAAGGTAAAACATTAACAACTGCCTTATTTGTTTCCTTTTTTTGGTATTTCTATTGGTTGATTGATTGACTGATTGATTGATTGAATTTATATACTGCCCTATATACGGAGGTCTCAGGGCAGTTCACAGAACAAAATCAAAATATAAAACCACAAAATATATAATCAAAGTAGAAACAACAACCCAATAACACCCTCACACATTTTTTATTATTATTGTTGTTATTATTATTATTATTATTATTAATGCATAGGATGTCTATCAAATCAACCAAAGGCCTGATTAAAAAATGAACTTTTTTGCTTGGTGCCTTTTTAAGAGTGTGGATATGTTAAAAATAAAATATGTGTATTTTAGTCTTCTGTGACAGATGCATCTGGGTAGCCACATTATGATAACAGCATGTGAATTGCATTCCACCAAGTTCACTTGAATCAGGACAGTTTTGAAACCAATGTTGCCGTTCAGGTTTTAGAAGGTTTGGTGTGGTGGTGCACCAGCCAAGGACCCAGAGTCTGGGGGAAGGACTATTGCTGCCCTGAGGTATTAAGCAAGTTCACATGGTTTATGCAAAATATTTGTTTTTGTTTTTTCAGGCCAAGCAAGCAATTCTTGAAATGGATGCTATCTGTAAGTATATTTGCATATAACTATTCATTTGCATATTTTTTTTAAATAAAAAATCTCTGGAAAATATGTAATAGACAACTGGATGCATTAATCTTAGCTGTCACAATGTTTTCTGGTTCTGGCTCAGAGCTTTTGAATAAGAACGTGGGTGAGACTTTTAGATACTTTCCCTCTTGTACAATTTGTTTCAGTAAGGTAGATACACTAGCCACAAACTCAAGCTTCCATGTGTCACAGTGTCTAAACTCAAATCTCTAACATGAGAATAATATTGCTGGCCTGTTTTACAGAATTCTTATAAGGATTACTGAGAATGTACATGACAACACACTCAGGAAAAGTTGCTGCTACCACCACGGTTTACAGGACCCCAAACAGAGAATCTTTGCTAGTAGTAGCAGTTAATTAAATATTTTCAGACACGGCTGCAGAACAGCAACAGTGTTTGGATGATTGGTGCTGCCGGTGAGCTCCAGTGGGATTGACTCTGCTAGGCAGTTCCCCATTGGCTGATTGGTGATTACAGCAAGTCCCTTTGAAAGCACACTATCAATGTCAGTCACCTGACCCTTTGAAGTTGTCACCTGACTTCGTAAGGAATTTCAGTAAGATATAGCCTGTTCATTTTTGAACTTTATTAAGAACTAGCAAAATTATATGATAGGCAATGTTCTACATCCGTGTGTATTTATGAAGAGCTTTTATACTCCTTGTTGGGGAGAATTCTACAAGGTGAGGCAGTTTCTCCCTCTGTCATAGAGCTAAGCCACCCCAGTTTTAGGGTTGTGTACTGGTTTTGGCCCCTTCATGGATCACTGCCTTGTCGTGACGAAGGGGCTTGAATAACTCAGAGAAGCTATGAGCTATGCCGTGCAGGGCCACCCAAGACAGACGGGTCATAGCCAAGAGTTTAGACTAAAAGTGATCCACCTCGAGAAGGAACTGGGAAACCACTCCAGTATTTTGCCAAGAGAACTCCATGGACATAAAAAAGGAGAAGCTTTGAGAAGGAAGTGAGAGTTTCCAAGGCATGCTCTGGTTCATGAGGTCACGGAGACTCGATCACGACTAAACAACAACTGGTTTTGGCAACATTGTTGTTCAGTGTGACTCTCTATTTCCCTTATATAAAAGATTGGCAACCACAAGCCGGATCAAAGTTTTCTGCTTAGGAAAGTTTTGCCAGCTCGCACATCACCTTGTGTTTTGAGATTCTTAATAAGAGCACATTAAATAATTAATGATGAATTATGTTGTCTTTTCGATTCATTTTTAATATCACCCTTCCAGGGGACTGCTATTATGCATGCAGAATGTCTTCTCCAAAATTGTGTGTGGAGTGAAAGACATTTACGTAGCTTGTATGTTGCTACCCAAGACATTTCCCAAGCATCCCTCTCAAAGCCATTCACTAATATGAAATAAAACTGAAAAGTATCCTTGGGAACAATCAGGGGGCATTCTCAAATTGTTCCTAGGTGACTCCAGCCTAGGCATAGGCAAACTCGTTCCTCCAGATGTTTTTGGACTACAATTCCCATCATCCCTGACCACTGGTCCTGTTAGCTAGGGGTGATGGGACTTGTAGTCCCAAAAACATATGGAGGGCCAAGTTTGCCTATGCCTGCTCCAGCCTTTAAAACCAAGCC
The DNA here is from genome assembly GCF_964188315.1 of Podarcis muralis. Classification (NCBI taxonomy): domain Eukaryota; kingdom Metazoa; phylum Chordata; class Lepidosauria; order Squamata; family Lacertidae; genus Podarcis; species Podarcis muralis. The sequence continues at coordinate 56,331,270 of NC_135657.1, read as the reverse complement.
TGCTTCTCCCTGCATTGTCCTATTCTAGGTTTTGTTTGTTACGAAGCCTTGAGAAATGTAATGCTGTAATCATAAAGTCTTCTCCAAAAGCTCACCTGATGTATGAAGTCATACTTACATATTGTTTCCCTAATTTCTTTATAGATCACCCAGGATTCCATTATAGCCCAGAAGGAGAAATGAAAGCATCGAGTAATTCTAAAGAAGGAATCGCCCCACAGAGGGTGAGAAGGAAGTCAGGTAATAAAATATTTTGTTGTGGTTTCCTATAGGAACATTCTTTTACAGTCAAGTCATCCGAAAAGGTCCTTGTACTTCCTGGTCCCCCACCATCAGAAATGTGGTGAGTTGTGCTGTGCCTTTTCAGTAGCAGCACCAAGCCCTATGGAAGAGGTAGGGAAACTGTGGTCCACCAGATGTTAGCAAACTACAACACCCATCATTCCTGACCATTGGCCATGCTGGCTGGAGCTGATGGGAGTTGAAGTTCAACAACATCTGGAGGCCACATGTTCTCCATCCCTGTTTTGAGAACTTCTTTGCCTGGCACTGACTAACACATCTAATTTGGTGTAAAACCGAAGTCCAGGGCAGTCCACTAAGTTTTTCTGGGGTGTTACTGTTTCTCTTTTGGCTGCTGTTGGTTGTAGTTGGGTTTATTTAGGATACTTTTTTATAATATTGTTTAAATCAGGAGACAGCATAAACATTTTAAACAAAAGCACATGTGTTTTCCCCGCAGAACCTTCATCCAGAGCCCATAAAATCATCAAGCCAAGTGGTGAGTTACAATGTGTCCTGTATGTGATATTATGCATTGTGTGGCGCTGTGGGTAAAAGCCTCAGCGCCTAGGGCATGCTGATCGAAAGGTCGGCGGTTCAAATCCCCGCGGCGGGGTGCGCTCCCGTTGTTCGGTCCCAGCGCCTGCCAACCTAGCAGTTCGAAAGCACCTCCGGGTGCAAGTAGATAAATAGGGACCGCTTACTGGCGGGAAGGTAAACAGCGTTCCGTGTGCGGCTCTGGCTTGCCAGAGCAGCAATGTCATGCTGGCCACGTGACCCGGAAGTGTCTCCGGACAGCGCTGGCGCCCAGCCTCTTGAGTGAGATGGGCGCACAACCCTAGAGTCTGTCAAGACTGGCCCGTACGGGCAGGGGTACCTTTACCTTTATTACAAATCATGTGGCACCTTTAAGTGTTTGATTAAGTCTATGTAAATAAAAAAACAAAACCCAGTTGTCCTGGGCAGGAGTCGTGTTCAATCTCTTGTCAGGGAAGAAATGCCAGATTTGTTAAATATCTGACCCACAAAAATAACAACCTTCAAAATCAGCAGGCAAACCTTTCAGTTTTGAATGCAGGGGGAGTTTTTCACATGGGATAAATTTATTACAAAAATGTTCAAGCATGCTTGCCTTATCTATTGATGGGGCCCATGTTAAACGCAGTACTTTGGTTTATAATTTCCATTTTAAAGTCAAGTACTTTAGACTTAAACCTGTTTTCCACAAATGCGGAACATAATTTTTTACTAAGTGATACTTAGGATTGTTTTGTTTTTTTGTTTCCCACTAATAATTTTAGAAATGGATCCAGACACGAAAAAGGTAAGCCATCTCATTCTCCCCACCCCTAGTGGCTTGAAAGTGATTTTCGAAAAAGATAGATTTGAAGTACTGAATACTTCTTATAACTTCAGAACAGTTTGTTTTCCTTTTTCCACTTACAATTGTTATCCATGCCTGCCACCTAGTGGCTGTCATGGTCTTACCCTTCTTTACCTCCAGTTGTGCACAACTGCAAACAATAAGCTCAGGGTTGGCATACAGCATTTTATACCTGAGGCAGGAAATCTGAATATTCCCCCACCTCTCCAAACCATAACATGCAAACAATCCACCTGGAAGATCTCCTGTGCAGTCACCACTGAAATGAATACAGCTATGCAATAACTTGATGTGCCATGCGTCAAACATGTCTGTCTCCCGTTTTGCCCCCCTCAATGGTATCCCAGCTCTGTTGCCCGCTGGGTGTCATGGTAGGGCAGTTTTGGAACATAACAAAGGGTGGGGAAAGAGACCAAAGAGACTTAAGTAGTGCTGCCTACCACATACTCTCTTGATGCCTCTAAGCCAGAAATTGGCCACCTATGGTTCTCCAGATGTTGCTGGACTGCAGCTCCCAGCATTCTTGACCGTTGGCTGTGGCTGATGGGAACAGGAGCCCAACAACATCTGGAAGGCAGCAATATCCCCACTTCTGCACTAAACTCGTGGTCATTTCACTTCCCTTTTACTGCTCCGTGTTCTGATATTAAGCAACATACATTTCCTATACAGTGGTACCTCAGGTTACATACGCTTCAGGTTACATACGCTTCAGGTTACACACTCCGCTAACCCAGAAATAGTGCTTCAGGTTAAGAACTTTGCTTCAGGATAAGAACAGAAATCGGGCTCCTGCGGCGCAGCGGCAGGAGGCCCCATTAGCTAAAGTGGTGCTTCAGGTTAAGAAGAGTTTCAGGTTAAGAACAGACCTCCGGAACACATTAAGTACTTAACCTGAGGTACCACTGCACATCGGTGTGTCATCTTCAGAAGGATGTGTGTGTCTACTACTGAGAAATAAAAGCTATGTGAGAGATGATTTAAAAAGAGACCAAATACATGATGTGTGGCTTGTATGTGCACATTTATATATGCATATATTTGCATGTTTATGTAGATGCATATGTGTATATATCTGTGAATGTGCTACACATCAGAATAGCTGCTGATCTAGCTATAGCTTTAAAATGAGAAGGGTGGGACCCGGTGCTTCATATAAATATATATTTTCCTTCCAAGCGGATCAGTATTGAAGGAACCCTGCTATCTCAGGCTGAAGCCCTCCTCAGTCCTAGGAAAAAGTTTTCACTGAATCACAAAGGACTGGACTCCAATGAAGTGGCCTATAGTAGCGACCAAGAGGATAATGCCCTCACTGGTGTTATGGATCAGACTGATGCTGACGATGAGGAAGAGACTGAACAGGTAGCCAACTTGCTTTGTGAAATGGAAAGATTAATAGTAGGGTGTGTGTCAGATATGGGTACATAAAGGATGAGAATTACTGGTGCTTGAAGGATTTATTTCTGTTAATTCCAATGCAAACCTACCTGATCCACACTTCCCAGATTGGAAGTGTGTGAATCGGAATGTAATGATTATTTGGATTTTCATTTCCCCAAATTTTGTGATGCAGTTTTCTGTTGTTGTTGTTGTTGTTGTTTAAAAAGCATTTTTAAATCACTTGTTTAGAGAAACACATTTAGAAATGCATACACTGAGAGAGAGAGAGAGAGAGAGAGAGAGAGAGAGAGAGAGAGAGAGAATGAATGAATTTTCATGCCAGGAGAGAAAAGGGGACATCATCTTCCCTTTGCAGTGCCTTCCTCATACTGAAAAAAAATATTGCATGTGTATATTTATACACAATATACACCACTTGTGTATATGTGTACAAAATATTTTTACATGATTATTATTTTAAAATAATAATATTATTTTGAAAAATAGTAATACTCCATTACATTTTTTGTGGAAATTTCTAGAGGCCAAGGGCCATTCTTCTTTTCCCTGTCTGTGCTCAGGCAGCCTTTCTGTGCTTGTAACAAGACTTGCATATGTTCCTAGCAGTTGTACATTTATTTGAGAGGAAAATACCACCACCCAAAACTTCGTGAAATATAGAAGCCTCTTGCTTTCAGGATGATGGCATCACAGCTACCATATCAATCAGAAAGCAATGTCTTCCAGAATACTCTTCCTGGAGCCCACCATCTACCCTGCAACAAGCAAAATATATGTCCTTTGTCAAAAACATTTTGTGTTAGCACACTGCCTTTTGCTGACCTCTGTCAGCTTAGGAGGCCCCACCAGAGAGTCCTTTCCACTGTAATAATGCAGTATCTTGTTGAACATTTGACATTTCTGAGACTTGGCTTTGGCTGAAGGCTTTCTGTGTAAAGGACTATGTGTCATACTGTAACCCTTCTGTTTTCTACAGACCACACAACAAAATTCCCAGCAGAAACCAAAGGGAGGCCGCAAAAGGTTAAACAGTCAAGTTGCTGAAAATTTTGAGAAACGAAGAAGTGTTAATCTCAGTAAATGTGAAATTCAGGTACAGTCTTTATGGAAAAGTGGTTGTATAATTTGTCGACTTAATGTATTCAGTGGTGTGAAATAAAATGTCGTCTTTTGCAGGCCTTTCAAAGGAGGTTTTAAGGAAAGGAGCATTCAAATTTTGCTTTTAAAAAGCCAGGAAAAAAATGCAGTGCACTCCTATCCCTGGTTTCTTGCGAGTAAATCCCACGTAAAGGGACTTACTCATTTGTGTGTGTGTTCCAGATTGTAGCCTACAGAACCCAGAGGCTCCTGGGTGTTCTGAACCATCTGGAGGGGCCTGCAGACAAATGCTTGTGAATGGCTAGGGTATATGAGAGGCAGAATGGATGGTTGATGAATGGAGTATGTGTTTGTGCATGGGGTTTGTGTGAGAGATGAATGGATGATGAAGGGGGGAGGATTAAAGGCAGAAAGAGAAGGAAAAGAGGTGCCCACACCCACTTTTTGTCTTGGTTCTGTCCAGCACCAGTATGTAGCACCTAGCCAGTTTCCCTCAAGGAAATGAGACTCTCAACTTCAGTAAAGTTTTCCCTCCTCTTATATGTGATTATGATTCTGCCTGTTAGTTAGATCATAGACTAATAGTGTGCTCTGTTTCAAAACTTCATAGAATGCAAAGGAGCCTGCAAATGAAGCACCTTCCCAGGTCAACGCAAAGCTTTCATTTTCCTGCAGTGGAGGTGGCCATTCATCTCGGCAGTTTGCACCACAAAACAGCTCATTTATGGCGAATATTTTGGGCAGAACAGATGCGGTGAGAAACATCTGGACAGACCACCAGATTCGGCAAGCCCTGTTCCCAAGCAGACGCCCCCCGCAAGAGAACACAGAGGACGAAGATGATTATCAGATGTTTGTACCGTCAGAATCTACATCAAACTTAGTTTCCATTGGCTGTGAAGAGAGAGAGCCTTCGGGCCGCCCTTGCAGCTGGCACGTAGGGCTAGCTCATCAGAGGGACATTTCTAGCTCTAACTCTCACAGAATTGTGAGGCGGGCCAGCAGTGCTGGGGAAAGTAAAACTTCTCCGTCTGGTTCAAGATCCAGAAAAAACGACCTTGGTCAGAATGCTACTTGGAATGAAATAAAAAGTTCCAGGAGTGACATGGACAATCTGCAGGTGTACCTAGAATCTTCAGAAGAACTGACTATTGATGACATAGATCATGTCTATGACAATATAAGTTTTGAAGATTTGAAACTAATGGGTCTCACTCGGAGGGAAGCGTCTGACCGTGCTCCACAAGGGTCAGCTAGAGACTCGCTCTATGAGGCTCAAGACCAAGACATTGCTTTCAATAAAAGACAGGCACCTCAAAGCAGGACCTCTGTTTCTACCAGCAGAAATGAAACTACTCCCAGGAGAGGAACTCCACCTGTAAGCTCTCATGATCTAAGGATCAGTGAGGAAAATATCTATGATACCATAGTCCTCCCAGAGCAATCACTGACAAATTTCAAATGTGATCGCCTTAAGTGTTCCAAAAAGAGGAGTTTTCTGGGTCTGGAAACAGATTTTGCATGCTGTGACCACCTGCGGCAGTTTGTTTCTGAAGAAAGCCTCCATTTCAGTGAAGATGAAAATCCCTATCATTGTGTTCCATTAGATCATGATTATTTGAGCTTAGTGGATAGCTCATCAAACTCTGATTCACACTCTCACAAATCTGCTGCGGACAAGTTATCTGAGGAAGTGGATGAAATCTGGAATGACCTGGAGAATTACATCAAGAAGAATGAGGAAAAGACGAGAGACCACGTCCTTGCAGCTTTTCCTGTTTGCAAAGATGACATAGACAACAACACTCCTGCTAGAACTACTTGTGAGTTAAATAAAGATGTGGGATATTCACTCCCCCCTCTCTCACTGCCAAAAACACCTGTTTTCCCAAAAGCTTTGCCCAACAAAGTTGCCAGGTTGAGTGAAGCCAACCTCAGATTCGAGGAGGAAGCATCGCTATGTAAGGAAACACCATGCAGAGCAAATTCCTTGATGAGTCTCAACAGATCTTCCCTCTCCAATGAGAGAGCTTTTGTAGATAGTCTTTATGAAACTGCCAGTAGTATTCTGTGCAGTGCAAATGCAGAAAGTACTGACAATGAACTGGATGCTGTGGATAAAACAAAGAACCGGGTCTTCACTATGGCAAGACAGTACAGCCAAAAAATTAAGAAGGCAAACCAGCTTTTGAAAGTAAAAAGCCCAGAGCAAGAGCAACTTCTGAGCCGGCAACATAAATCAAGGCACAAGGACTTAGCAGCCATTTTGGAAGAGAAGAAACAAGGAGGCCCAGCCATTGGTATGCTGACAATGTTGTTGTTTTAAAACCATTCTTACATTGAATACTTTGAATGTCTGTACCTTTGGAGGAGGTGCACACAGGTAGCTTAGCAGCCCATGCATGTCCCCCTTTACAAAGAAACCCCTAGTTTGTGGACAGTGTAGGTGTGGGCATTGCGGCAGCCAGTACATACAACCCCACACTCTCCCCTCTGTGATCTTAATTGTATAGTAGTAAAGGGTAAAGGTAAAGGGGACCCCGACCATTAGGTCCACTCATGGACAACTCTGGTGTTGCAGCACTCATCTCGCTTTACTGGCCGATGGAGCTGGCATACAGCTTCCGGGTCATGTGGCCAGCATGACTAAGCCGCTTCTGGCGAACCAGAGCAGCGCATGCAAATGCCGTTTACCTTCCCGCTAGAGTGGTACCTACTTATCTACTTGCACTGTGTGCTTTTGAACTGCTAGATTAGCAGGAACAGGGACTGAGCAACGGGAGCTCACCCCGTTGTGGGGATTTGAAACACCATGTATAGTAGTAATAACATCCAAATAAGGCTCTAATAGAGTGAGAAATTTAGCTAAGGCTACTATCCTATGCATGCTTACTTGTCAGTAAGACCTGTTAGAATCAACAGGACTTATTAAAAAGATGCGTCCTTACTACGCTATAAATTTAACTCCCATGTTACAGCCTTTTTATAATATGCAATGCAACTTTGTTTTGACCATTGTGTCCTCTGTCACACTTTTCTTTAGGTGCCAGAATTGCTGAATATTCCCAGCTCTACGATCAGATTGTTTTTCGGGAAACCTCACCCCAAAAGACCAGTTCTCAAGACCCATCAAACATAAGGTATTCCTCACCAGTGTCAACATCTCAGTTAGCTGCGGAATGCTTCAGAGCAGAAGACTGGTTGCACTCAACATACAGTAATGTGGAACTCTCAGATTTCTCTCCCTGGTCGGAAGTCCCACACCTGAAGGCCAGAAGCTCCCCTTCGGAAATGAGTGCAAAGCAGAGACAGTTGCCAGCAGCCTGCTCAGTGCCTTCCCTTCAGACTCCTCTTCGCCCGCACATTCCTGCACAAAGGTGGAGCGCAATTATAAGTCAGCCTAACAAAGAGAACTTGCACCACAGTCAGGTTTTTAACTCTTTAGGAAGACGGGAAAACAATGCAAAGTCACAGATGTATAGCAGGTCACAATCATCTTCCTCTATTGTGGCCAGCAAGTCTGGGGAGTCCATAAATTATCCACATGAAATGGACAAGAAGCAGCTGCATTCAGACAGGAACTTTCTCTCTGAACACTATAAAGAATCTGTGCCAGGTGCCACCCCAGGACTTGCAGCATGTGATGGAGCAAAGCAGAGCCTCGAGAATTGCTCCGAAATGATTCTGCAGGATTCTCAAAAAATTCTTAGAGTTAACAGAAACTTGCTCTCAAATGCACAAATTGCTACCCAGAACTATTTTTCTAACTTCAAAGACACTGATGATGGAGAAGGGGATGACGACGACTATGTTGAAATAAAATCTGAAGATGAGGGCTCCGATTTAGAGAGTTTCTACAACCAAACAAAACTCTCAGATCCAAACATAAATGTACATTGCGCCGCTTCAGAAACTTGTAGTGACAAAAATATGCCCCTGGCTCCTGCTAAGGCATCAGACTCTTTCCTGGCCACATGTAGTGATTCAGATAAATTGAATGATTACCTATGGAGGGTACCATCTCCTAATCAGCAGAACATTGTCCAGTCCTTAAGGGAAAAATTTCAGTGTCTTAGCTCAAGCAGCTTTGCTTGATTTTTTTTATTCCTAACGTTATGCCTTAATGCTGACAAAGTTATAATAGGGCTGCCTGTACTGGTAGTGTACATTGTAGTGTGTATATTTTAACTATTATGTAGTAAGAAATTTAAAGTGACTAGTTTTGCACTGTCAAGTTATTGACTGGCTTTACGTTACAGGCAGATTTCTGGCTAGCTTTTCCTTGCACCCATTCTTAACCGTGTCCCCTATGCTGGAATCATGGCAATGATTTTATGAGAGCCAGTCATGTAGGCCAGAATTCTGATTTTGTTCTAGGAATGGCATTAATGCTGAAAAGGAAGGCGGGGGGAACTGGCATATTATGTGAAATGTGCAGTGAAATATCAGTGAAAGATAAAGAAAGAGTACTCTCAGGTTTAGTTGCTTAAAGGACTGCACATATATTTTCATCAAGTGAGGTATGAAATACTGTGATTGGACTGAAGCTTATTGTTGTATTGTCACTTAACTCCAATAGCGTTAAGATTCCCCTCCTTACGTTTCTGCAGCCCACTTTTCCAAGTAGGTTTGATTAATAAAATGTGCACTTGTTGTACAGACCAAAATGGAATCTGTGGGATCAAGCAGCAAAGCACCTTTCTCCAATTCAAGCCTGCAGGGTAGCTGGAACTCCCTGTTTTGGAAACAATTTCCTGACACTAGTAATTCAAACCTATACATTACTGAACACAAACTAGAGATAGTTCAGGCCCATTTAGAGACCCCTCCCCTATTTGTTTAAGTTGGTATCCTTTTATTTCAATACACTACATTCCTTTTTGTCTCCCTTTTATCACATGAAAGTAGTAAGTAGCCCTAATCAGATGTTTAGTACCCATAAATGCCAAACATACGAAGGAACACTGAGATAGCACAAGCCGTTATCGCCATCTAAATACCGACACACATGCTGGCCATGTCTTGGCATCCATCTGAATAGGTCCATCTGTATGCAGGTATGGCTCCCTCCACAGAGCTGATTGATAGCTGTTCCTGGGGCAGGAGCTGTTCACTTGCATATCCATGCTCACATAGCCCAACCTTTTAGACTGGTGCTTATCACACATGGGCTGGGAGAACATGAAAGGCACCCATGTCTGTACATTCTCAATAACCCCTTTGCAGATTTAGTATGAGCAGGTACCAAATACCTGAATAGAGTTGACTCTTACTGTTTATGCTGCTGTGTATTCTTGTCGTCTTATTTTTTGCATAGCTTTAGCTTGGAAGCAGTAGTGTTTTTACTTGAAAAAAAAATACGATGTGCAAACACACAATGTTTAACCAGTTTTCAGATGAAGGACATATAACAGTGATATAAATGAAATTGAAATGCATTTTGCCAAGGCTGGGAGTTCTCTCTTTTCCACTTAAAAGCACTCCACTTTGCTCTAGCACAAGGCACAGTAGCCCTCATACATTTTAGAATGTCAACAAGTTGCTTTTACAGGCATTTTCTGATAAAATCCCACAAGTGATGAGTGTATATTCCATTCTACCAAAAATAGATATTGAAAGCTTTGTGGTTTCTGAATTTATCTGAACTTCATGCAACAAATGCTTTTTAATTTTTGAAATACTACTTCAAGAATGTTGGGATTTTATTTCTGGTTTACCACGATCTCAAAATTTCTTATACAAGGCTGTCCCAGTTACATAGAAGAGCTGACTGCAATTCAAGCTATGTCTAGTAAAATAGATAATGACTAATGCAAGTATATATTAAATTAGCAAACTTCAAATTTTATTTAATAAAAATGCAAAATAATGTAAATAATAGTAAAAGAAATTAATTTGAGTGCATTAACAATAGGCACATTTAGGTTCCTTTGTAATGACAGAGGGATTTTATTAATCTGATAAAATAATGAGATATATGCTCAATGGAACACATAGCTTTGTAAAAAAAAAAACAATAATATGTTTGGGGTACGTTTTGCTTTTCTGAGAGAAAAGCAAACAGCTGAATTCACAAGTAGTTAACCCCTGGAAAATGTTTCCATAAAAACAAGGGCAATACTGGTTTTCAATTCTCAAATGAGCTGCCAACCTTGTATCTAGTTCATGCTTTGTAGGGAGCTTGACTTACGCTGTCTAACATCTACAATTGCCATTTCCCCAAAAATACCAGTTAGGAAAAAAACTACCCCCAACCAAAAAAGCAGATCTAGATTTTATAAATACTACAGTTCCTCACGCAAAACTTATGTAGCCAAAATAGCAAAAGAATGCCATTGTTAACCTGGTTTGAACTTGGTAAATGAACAGTTGGAAATACCATGCATCTTTTTTTCTGAAGACACTAATATATATTCCTTCATATTGTAACATAGAAGGTTAAATTCACTTTGTTGCACAGCCTTCTCAAATGAGCAAATTATATAAATTTTCTGCAGCCTCAGGACAATACAAATGTGAATGGAATCAAAAGCAGCTGTTTCTTGGTACACAAAAGGCGAGTTCATTTGAGGGTCTTCTTCAAGACCACCACCCACATTGTAGGTTAGTGGGTCTGTTTTACTGTCTGAACTCTCCTGAGCACATTACTTCATTCAAGGCAGTGGGTAGCACAAAAGTGTAATGTGAGGGCACAGTAGGGAAATAGCAGCCATTACTAAAACTGGAACAATGGAGCCAGAGAATTAAGGATGCAGCAGAGGAGTCAATGTGACATGTGCTGCAAATTAGATAGGTCATAGCAGACTCATCACATTTTTATTAGTTTAAAGGTGGATTTCTCTTTTCTTTTGAAGAGTCATACCTCTCTTTTGCAACTTTTTGTAAAGAACATTTGAAAGGAGGTTTATAATTTTTAACCATGTAACATTGTTTGTAAAATACTCTGGTTTTAATGTATTTCTGTACTATTTGTTAATAGTGTCAGCATGATTCTACTGGACAGGGTTCACAATGAAGTCATTCTGGATGGATTCACACTGCGTGTTTCCTAATTTCTGCAAATCATTTGTTAGCATTTTATTCTACTGGTTAGAGACAACCTCTACATTGCACTTTTTTCATGTAAGGAGTCTTTTTTTAAGGAAGATGTAAAAAATGTATGTACATGTAGAATATTCTTCAGTAAAGCTTTTTCTCATTTTGTTATGCTTAAAAGCTGAGTTTAAAGCATGCCAAACCTGAAAATATGTAAGTAATAGCTGCCTAGGGGGGAAAATAAATACTATTTGCAGCAAAATTGAAAAAAGAAAATGTAGTCTGTTTTGTTAATTAAATGTTTCACACTGTGCAGTGTACCAAGGGGATTCACCCCTTTGCAACTTTTGCCACTGCCTCCTTTACTTGGCTTTTACCATTTACTGAATCAGCTGGGAAGGGCCAGCATTGGTGAACATATTAAGATACATATCCAAAACAAAGAGTGTATTCTAGTATAATGTATTATGGGGGTCACCCAGCTAAAGCCTGTGGGTGCCATGGTGCCTGTGAAGGCCTTCATTGGCACCCTGAGCAGAGGGTCTGGATTTGTGAGCTTTCATTTGGAGGGAAAGGGTAAGTCTTTAGCCCTCCAGGAAGAGGGGGGTGAAATATGAAGCAAAATATACAGGCATCCTTCTAAGCAATTGCTGTGAAATGAGCCAGCTTAGTAGGTTGCTTCTGCCCCTCAGTATTTTTAGTCAACAAGTGAAGTGAGAGCTGTGATTTGTTGTTCATTTGTTCAGACACCAGGTATTAGCAATCTCTGGGGTCCTGAAGAGCTAGTGTAGTTCATAGGCTAGGAGTAGCACAGGTTCTCCCAGAGTAGAAAAATGAACATAGTATCCATGTACCAGTAGGACACTGTGGTTTAGGATGACAGGAAGCACCCCTGACTTGGGACCACTAAGACTGAGGCACCAATAAAAGCTGTAGAAACATGGAGAGATGCTTTTGTGAGCTCTAGCACCAGCTTTTTTGGATGTGGGTGGCGCTGTGGGTAAAACCTCAGCGCCTAGGACTTGCCGATCGCATGGTCGGCGGTTCGAAAGCACCCCCGGGTGCAAGTAGATAAATAGGGACCGCTTTATAGCAGGAAGGTAAACGGCGTTTCCGTGTGCGGTGCTGGTGCTGGCTCGCCAGAGCAGCTTCGTCACACTGGCCAAGTGACCCGGAAGTGTCTGCGGACAGCGCTGGCTCCCGGCCTCTTTAAGTGAGATGAACGCACAACCCTAGAGTCTGTCAAGACTGGCCCGTATGGGCAGGGGTACCTTTACCTTTTAGCACCAGCTTTTATTAAGAAAGAACCATTTCCCCTCCTTGCCAAAGGGCTTCTTCAAAACTCTGGGTATCCTACTGATCATGCAGCAGCCTTTCTTCCTACTAATAATTGGTGCCAAGTGTTGTCCTGGGCCCCTTGTAAGCCATGGTGGGTGGCCACCATTTCAAATTTCATTTCCCACAATGCCCCAGAAAAGGCACAACGCAGAGGTACTGTGGGAAAAGCCAGAGTCTGCTGCCAGCGGGCTAGATGCTCTTCCAAGGAAGATTCTCCAAGCAGCAGCAGCAGACGCTGAAGCGGTGGTTGGCAGTTTTAATTACCAAATTTTTCTCCTCGTCCCTCTTTTCCCGTTTCCTTTGAAGTAAGGCCAGCTGCTTTCCGTGGGATTTATTTCCAAGTTAGCAAAGGCTAACATGCCCCCCTGTGTTCATTATAAGGCCAATATTTCCAAGTGACGACGTTTGCTCAGGGGAAGCGAGGGCCATGGCACATGCCCTGGGTCCGCAGGAGAGGCCAAGCCGCTCGCTCACCACCTGAGGGGAGCTTTGCGGACGAGTCTATGCCCGGAGGTGCAAGCGAGGCGCCGAGGCTCCGCTGGGCCCCCGCCTTTCGCAGGCATTTCTTGGAGCCGGCCACGCTTTGCCCGTCGGGCGCCCCTCCCCGCGCCACGTCCTTCCCCAGAAGCCAACAACTCCGCCTCCCCGCCAGGGAGCCCCGACAGCAGCAGCAGCAGCTTCCCTCCCATCCTTCCTCTCGCAGCCATGAGGCTCTCTGTCCTCCGTCGCCTGGCGTGGAGACCGGCGGCACCGGCTGCAGCCAAGCACGGCGGGAAGAAGGTGGTCAGCTGCGGGGTTCTGCCTCTGCTGCGCCCTGGAAGCGGCTGCCCAGGCGCGCTCCTGCTCCCCCGGGGCATCTGCGGCACGTGGGGCCGCCTGGACAAGCAGCGAGGGTCCGGCAGCGGAGGGCTACGGGGCTCGGCGGCCAGGTAAGCGGACGGTTCCCTTTTGCAGAACGTGGGGGTGGGAAGTGCCTGGTCCCGCCGCCAGCGCTTCTAGTTTGTAGCCGGCACTCGGCCCCTCGCCTCCACGTGGGGAGGAGGGCTCCGCCTCCGGGCTGGCTGTTGTGTCTGATGCAATAACGCAGATACATTGCGGAGGGGAAGGAGGGAGTGGCGTCTCCGGCAGCCAATCCGCTGCGAAGAAGCGGGAAGCACGGCTTCCTATTGGCCCCGTGGGCGCCTGCTTTCACTCTCCCCGCTTCCAGAGCTACTAACTCAAATCGGAGTTCATTTAGGTTCATTGGAACTTGCTTATTTATATCTGTCTTCAGACACACACGCGCGCCAAATATATATAGGTTCTCTCTCTCTCTTCCATCGTCTCTTGAGAAAGACGGATGCCAACAGATGGATAGGTATAAAAGAAATAAATATACATATAAATTGAAATAGAATAAATCCCAAAGATGATTTACAACCCAGTAAAAAACACAATAATAAAATAAAGTGACTGGATCCTGTGAGGGCAGTTGCCGTTTTCAGATTTGCCACATAGACATGGCTATCCAACCTATTTTGGCTTTTTTCCATCGCTGTATGCAGCACTGCCGATTTTTTTTATTGTAAAAAACTCCTTTTCCTTTATGGCTCCCTTAACAGGTAGCAGTTAATCTGTTGGAAGTTTATCTCCATAATTTGTTCTCTGTGGCAGAAGAAGCTTCTTTTGCTAAATGTATATTAGATGATGGAAAAAGCTGGCAGTTCTAGAAATTCAGCCTTTTGTGGAGCTTGTACAGTATAAATGTAAGCATGTTTAGTAAGAAGTCAGCCAAATTCGGCTCATTGAAATTTGCTTCCAAGTAATCAAATTAAGACTGGTGGTGTTAAAGGAATAGTGCCTCTCTTGAGTGTGCACTCTGGAATAGCTCTGCAGGGCAGAATCTTCTCAGTTTGCAATGCTAAGACTGCAGTCCTGTGGTGACTTACTAGGGAGTAAGTTCCACTGAGTGCAATGGGACTTTTGAGTAGACAAATACAGGTTTGCACAGGAACACGCTTCAGGTATACGTGCAGAAAGAACCTCTTGAGATACTAGCACCTTGGGATCAAGGTCTCCCAAGGCAGCATCAATTTGACACCTTGGTTTCACAAAGCATGACCTCTGGCTTTATGTTAATAGATGTAGGGTGGCCAGATGCACAAGGGAAAACTTTTAACAGTTGTGTAGAATATGCAGTTTCAGCAGGTGTACAAACTCCTACATCCACACAACTACTAAAGCTGTAGGAGCCTTGGCCTTTTTTTTTTTAATCTGGCCGCCATTTATCTATAATGTATTGTTAATGAATTTGTGGGTGCCAGAGTTTGTGGGTTGAAGACACCCATAATTCCTGGATTTGATAAATGTTGAAGTTTAATCAATGCTTGGCTGAATTTAGCAGTGTCAAAATACAGGCCAGCCTGATAATGGCTGCTAAGTATGAGTTGTTAACAGAGTACACAGACAGAGAGATAAGCCATCAGCAAAGCGAAGACTATGTGCCAACCGCAAATGGGTGGAGCCCTGCCCTGAGCTCTGGGAAGTTAGCAGAAGAGAATGCCAGAGCTTTTAGGAGGGAGTTTAGGGATTTCAGTTTGGGATGATGTAATCGGGAGGGGAAAATGTGTCAGTCTGTTAAATGTGGCAAGCAGGGTCAGAGCACAAAGTTTGAATTGGAAGCTGGAGCAATAGAAGAAATGGAGCCGATCTGAAGTTTAATGCTTTAAACCGCTCAAATTGTATATGTGTGTAAATAAGTCATATATCATAAAAACACCACGGTCTCTGCTGTGCCTCATTGCCAAAGGAAGCACAGACCGTGGAGAAGCCCCTGGAGTTCCTGGACTCTCACACCGCTCTGAGATTGGGGAAATATGTAACAATATTGTGTGTATATGTGTATTAGAAGCAGGGCCATGGGTCAATAGTAGAGCATCTGCTTTACATACAGAAGGTCCCATATTCAATCTCCAGCATCCCCAGCTATGGCTGGGAGAGAACCCTGCTTAAAATCCAAGAGAGCTTCTGCCAGTCAGTATAGACTCTACTGAGCAAGTTGGACCAGTGGTTTGATTGGGTATAAAGCAGCTTTCTGTGTTCCTATGAAGGTGCACTTTTGCACATGTGCGTCTCATTTGTAAATAACATAGCTTGGGGTATTTTGTACTGGGAAATCAGTCATTGATGACCAACTATACAGATATATATTGTATACTAGTAAACCTTGGTATAGAACTAATTACAGGCCAAAACTACAGTGGAACCTCGGGTTACGTACCGTCCTCCTTACAAGCGCTTCAGGTAACGAGCTTCGCTAACCCGGAAGTAGATGCTTCTGGTAGCGAATTTTGCCCCTGGGTGTGAGCAGAAGTCGCGTGCCAGCAGTGCAGCGGCCTCAATAGTGAAAGCGCACTTCAGGTTATGAACGGTTTCGGGTTAAGAACAGACCTCCGGAACGAATTAAGTTCGTAACCAGAGATACCACTGTAGTGGTCATACTGCATATCTTTGTAAGCTGCCCTGGGGGCCTTTTTGGCTAAACAGGTAAAAATGTTTTAAATAAATGTTTAATTATAATGTGAATAACATTCAGAAAACAAAGACTTCCTGTGTAAATCTGATGTATCTTCAATGGGACTTACATGGGAGTAAGTGTGCTTAGGATTGTAGCCTTTATATCTTAACTGTTGCTGTGGGATTGGATGATTTTTTTGGTATTTTGAAGTTGCTAGATATTGCATATTGGCTCACAATATGCTCAAAATGAGCAAATGTCTTGGTGGGTAATCCAGAAAGGTAATCATGTGCTAGCTGGTGAGATCATGGAAATAAAGTTATATTATATACTAATACAGATCGTATTTTTATTTTTAAAAGTGAAATCATTGAGAGTTCAAGGAAAGCCCTGAATTTACTGCAGAGACAGCATCCTACATTTAAACCCGCACTTGCTGTTGTACAGGTAAAACCCTATAGATGATGATTTCAGAAGTGAAACAACAAACCAGTACTTTAGGAACACAGATCTAGATCTGTGAATGGCTATTTATCTTGCACACCATAACATCTTCTTAACTACAGAGCTACTTTAAACCAGATAAATGCATTATTGGGTATATTTGATAGTGTGAGGAACCTTTGGCCTCCAGATGTTGCTAAACTACAAGCCTCATCATTCCCAACATGGCCAGTAGTAGAAGCTGTTGAAACCATATTTCTGCTGGACTTAACTTTTCCATTTCACAATCTTTAATGTTACTTCCCCTAAATAAAAATCTTCTTGTATGGTCTTCCTGCTACAGCTTCTGAAAATCTTGGTCACATCCACACCATACATTAGCTCAATTGGTTAGAGTGTGGTGCTGATAATGCCAAGGCCGTGGGTTTTATCCCCATATGGGCCAGCTGCATATTCCTGCATTGCAGGGAGTTAGACCAGATGATCCTCAGGGTCCCTTCTAACTCTGCAATTCTATGAAAGCACTCTTACACTACTTCAGTTATCATGGCTTCCCTGTATTGGATCTTGGGAACTAATTTGTTAAGGGTGGTGAGAGTTCTGAGGACAGGGAGGCTCTCCAGCATGCTGAGCTAGCTAAAGCTTGAGCAGGGAAATTGGTACAAATGGAATGTCTTCTTCTGGGGCTATCAACTCACCCACTCCCAAGTAAGAGGATTGTTCAATATCTAACCTTCAGGAGATATTATCTTTACTACACTCAAATATTCATACTTCCTCAAAGGAGCTCACAGCGGAATACGTGGCCTATCTCATTTTTATCTTTCCAACAACCTGATAGGAGATGAATTGGGCTGAGGGTGCAAGAGTAGTCCAAATTAAAACATTGGTTTCTTACTCAAAGCTGGATTTGATAACTAAATAACTCTTCTGTACAAAGCAACCCACAGATGTGACTTCTTGCAGTAAGGCTACTGGCATCCTGAAAACATGCCAAACACTATAATCCTCTGTACAGCTCCCCAGTACTCTTAATTTTCTATGGAGTTCTCTGGGAAGCCAAGCTAGTATGTTTCCATTTGTATCTTGTCAGGGATTGCTTCACTTCTATATAACCACAAGAATGTGCAAGCATCAGGGATAGGTTTTTTAGCGACTGGGAATAGGGCTTGCAAAGCCAAGCTACTCAGTGCCAATAATTTGCCCAAAGGTGCTTGATTGTGCGACATACTCCTGGTAATGTTAAGAAACTCACCGTTTCCATTCAGTTCAGTAAATTGTATTTCTTACCCAGTTGCAAATTTCTGATCGAGTACTGATTGCAATTTTTTCTTTAGTTACAAATTGTTTACAGTCTCATTTTCTTTGACACCATTCCTAACTTGTTACAGTTCTCTTTTTACTTTTCTTTAATCCCTTCAAGGTTGGTGAAGATGATCTGGGGCAAGAAATTATCAAAAACATTGCTGAAGAGGTGAGAGTATGGAAATACTTGTTTCTTCCAAATTAAAGTGAGAAATTATTGGGCTTTATAGCAAATATTTTTTTCCCATTTTTCTTTGCAGATTGGCCTGAACCTTGTTCATATTTGTCTCCCTCGCAACTATACTGAACATGAGGTAATAATTTATGAATTTAGTGCTTCCCCTGATGCAGTAGTGCTGAATGGCTAATTGACTGAATTCAGAAAAAAAAACTCATAGAAAAGGGTTGTTGGTTTTCCTACCCCTCCTTTCCCCCAGCAGCTTCCAAAGGCTTTACCTGAAGTTTGAGGGTCCTCCTGGATGAGCTGGGCTGGACTGTGGTGCAGGAAGGCTTGCTGAAAATTTATGTAGAGGATCTCTCACTTTCCTCTTGTTCCCTGCATCATAGCCCATCACATTCAGGAGGCTTAACAACAACAACAACAACAGTTTATATGTACCCCACCTAACAACAACAACAATTTATAGGTACCCCACCCATCTGACTGGGTTGCCCCAGCCACTTTGGGTGGCTTCCAACATATATAAAAACATACCAAAACATTAAACCTTAAAAAGCTTCCCTATGCAGGTCTGCCGTCAGATGTCTTTTAAAGGTTATATAGTTATTCATTTGCTTCTTGGGGGATTTGAAGGGCTGCCAGGAGAAGGAGGGGCCGCAAAATTCTTCTGCCCACGTCCTTCCAGAGGTGCTTCTTGAAATACGAGCAAAAATCTGTATATGTGGGTTTCCCCCCCTCCCAGCACTGTCTATGGTATATGCCTGTAAACTGCCTAATAGTATGATCCAAAGCACGTATACCTGCAAATATCATTGAAGTGTCCGGCCTGAGTCTATGCATCTGAGAAATAAGTCCACAAGCTCAGTAGGGCTTATTTCAGTGTAAGTGTGCAGAGGACTACATCCTTGTGAGGAAGTACACTTAGTTTTGCAACTGAACAGCTCTGCATTTGGGAAGCCTAAAAACAGGACATTAGCACAATATCTCTCTCTTATTCCTAAGGAATGTTTACTCAGAGGTAACCCCAGTTAGGGACGCGGGTGGCGCTGTGGGTAAAAGCCTCAGCGCCTAGGGCTTGCCGATCGAAAGGTCGGCGGTTCGAATCCCCGCGGCGGGGTGCGCTCCCGTTGCTCGGTCCCAGCGCCTGCCAACCTAGCAATTCGAAAGCACCCCCAGCTGCAAGTAGATAAATAGGGACCGCTTACTAGCGGGAAGGTAAACGGCGTTTCCGTGTGCTGCGCTGGCTACGTGACCCGGAAGTGTCTCCGGACAGAGCTGGCCCCCGGCCTCTTGAGTGAGATGGGCGCAGAACCCCAGAGTCTGTCTAGACTGGCCCGTACGGGCAGGGGTACCTTTACCTTACCTTAACCCCAGTTACCTAGGAGTAAGACCAATGTATTCAGTAGAACATACTTCTGAGTAGGCATGAGTTGGAGTCTTGTGGATTACATGTTTAGTCCCTTTGAAGTAGTTAAGGATAGCATGACTCTTTCTAAAAATAACAAAGGAATTCAAAGTTGAGATTGATAGTCTTCAGTCCTCAGCTCACCCCTGTTAATCATATATTATGTGTTGCATTTGCCTACAGATTTACATTATCTCTGAAAACTTGAGCTGTGTACTATTGAGGGCTGCCTGCTGTTTGATTGCAGGTTTCTCACCCAGACATTATTTCAATAAGAAATCTGCTATGTTTAGTTACAGTACGTTATATTGCATGGTAAGACCATTACCAATAGAATATTAATAAGGACGAGCTTTCAATCTGCAGTTATTACAGTATTCCTACCTAAGTAGCTGTCATAACCTACACTTACAATATCAACAGATCTTCTAACAATGGAGAGGAATGTAAAACTTCTACAAAGCTCTTTGAGACTATCCTGCCTGGTCATCCCACAGTGTCTCATGCTCTGAGAAAGGAGAGAGATTGTGCTGGTGGGAGTATGAGGGAGAGAAGCAGAATCAGAAGCAGCTAGTGGTGGTTGCAGGAGCTACAAAGAAGGTGGGAGGAGAGGAGGCAGAGTGGGTGGAGGGGAGGTTGCCACCTCTGCCAATCCTACCACCTTATCTTGACGTTAGTGTTAGAAACCTATTTCCCCTTCCTAGAGCTGTTCCTAGACCTGCTTTCATGAGACACACTATTACCACTGACCATGAGACAAGCTTCTTCTCCATGTATTGTTCTTAAGTGCAGAAAATTCCACAGAACAAACAGAAGACATTCACCTATGTGGTAAAAATAATCCACTCCGTTAAAATTGTATGCCCACATTTTGGAAGCATTATACATTCGACATTCTTCCTTGTCATGATGATGTTTTTATATTTGTTGTCTCATTTTCACTTAATAAATGGCATGTTTCAAATAATAAATTTGCAGCTGGCCTGTGACCATGTCCTTCCCTTGTGGGTTGTTGCGGGTTCCTTCTAGTTCTGAGAAATACTGTATTTCTGTGTCTGTGCTGTGATCCCCTACTTGACCAGCTCCCACCCATCTTCAGCCTATTGTGGTATCTTTAGACTAATATAGTACTGACTCACAACTGTACTGTGGGATGTAGCAGTTAGTATACATTTCATTGCTCTGAATGATAGAGCAAGGTTCAAGTGCCCAAAGGTGGACTTTTACAGCAACACATGATCATAATAGTGAGTGTACTTTTGCTATATTCTTTCAGTTTCTGCAAGCGAAACATCATGTCTGATTCCATTTATCAATGATCCAATTTTCATTATATATTAAAATTCTTAATATTTGAAAATGTCCTTCAAGCTGATCCATTTTTAAATCCTGATTTCTTAACCTTCTATTGTTTTCTAGGTTATAGATGAAATTGTAAAGCTCAATGAGAATCCTAAAATTCATGGTCTTCTCCTTCGCCTCAGTAAAGAGTCATACACAAGCAAAATACTGAATGCTGTGAAACCAGAGAAAGATGTGAATGGGCAAGTTAAATGCTATTCAGTCTCCATAAAATGTGGATTCATATGGGCTTGGATCCAGATGTTGCTGCCACCAGTGAAAGGGAGGGGAGAGGACTTGCTGATTCCCCACTCCCCCTGCAGTCAGAAATATTTATTAACTTTGCTTACTTCATTTCATTTTTAATACATTTGTAATAATCTGTATTAAAATGACAAATGACCGAATGTGTGGTTTAAAGTGCATATTTGCATGTCAGTGTATGTCATGGTTAATGGTTTGCTGTGAATGCGGAAATTGCTCCTGTTCTAGCAAGTGGGAACAACAAACCATGATCCTTGGCTTAGCATTACATCCAAACTGGAGATTGTCATTTGTTTTGTACCGAACTATGTTCTGAAGCCAAAGTTAGTTCTTGGCTTGACCATTGTGGTTTGTGGCAGTGAAATAAACCATGATGGCTCAGTCCAAATGTAGTGCTAAGCCAAGGATTATGGTTTGCGATGCCTGCTCATTAGCAAGGGGGAGCAAAGTGGGCATAATCTCTGCATTCATGGTGAACTGTTTATCATTGGGTTACTGTGAATGCAGTCAATGAGTATATTTCTCTTAATGTACGAACCAAACCTATATGTTTTCTAGGCCACACCCTCTCTGAGGTGCCACCCACCCACCTAGTTTGCAACAGCTGTAAATGCATGCCTTTGAGCATCAACACGGCTGACTGTTCTCTTAAAACAAAAGAAAGTGGGTTTTAATTTAATCCTTATCCTAGCCTAGGCATAATTCCCAGTTCCTAATTTTGAAAATAATTTGACAGCAAAATATATACGGCATCCATTAATTTGGCTTTGATAGATAAAGGATTTAATTTAAGTATGTTCCAGTTTGGCCTGACAAATTGTGATCTACTTTCTTGTTTTCAGCCTTTGTGGAGTCTAATGGCCTAAGATATTATTCAAAGATATTATTCATTTCATTTACTTTGAAAAAAATCCAGGAGAAGTGACCTGAGTATAAGCAGATATTTAATTTGTAACAGATGAGGAAGTGAGAATTTTATTAACTATTGAGAGGCATGGGGACAAAGTTTCTCTGGAAGTGATGTTCTGTTTCAAACCAAATTGGTAATGGCAATTCCAAAATATAGTGGAAGCATTTATGCACATTCAGTGGATGCAGCTACAATGCTGCAGAGAGAAAATGGGTTAATAAAGCTATAGTTTTTCATGAGCATGTACTCTAGCTTACACCACCCCATTATAGTTTGTGTGTGTTAATAAATGAGCATTTATTTCTATATTTTACATACACATGCTGTCTTTCACATACTCTCTCTCTCCCCCCCCCCTCTATATTTTTAATTGCAGAGTAACAGATTTTAACTTGGCAAGGTTGGTACATGGAGACATGCGTGGATGTGTGATTCCCTCCACTGCTAGTGCTGTGGTCAAGCTTCTGGAAAAACTAGGTACAAGTAATTGTTTGTTATTTATTATATTCAGCAACAGTGCTTAATACGTTGTTCACATGCTAGCTCAGCTATGCAGTGACTAATCTGGCCAGGTCAGATAATGGTTTCTCCCTCGAAAAACAGTGACTCTATCATGCAAGGCCATCATAATAAGATATGTATATAGATCTACATTAACCTATTAGCAAAGCCTCCTGGTTGCTTTAACTGTGGAAATGTAGAAAAACCATGAAAGTGTGATTAGTTGGTCAGAGAATTCAGGTTCCTAAGAATATCTACTTCAGTTGTGGTATTTTAAAGCAGGTTTTGGGGTCTTATGATTGTGAAAATATCCTCACAAGTCTAAGCAACGCCTGGTGAAATTGCAGAAGTAGGACAAGTTGCAGCAAAAGATTTATAATGGTCAGTTACTGAGGTGACTGAGATTTCTAGGGGTTGCAGTTACTGAAGTGACATTTGCTGGTGTGGTAACACTGCAGTGGGCATTTACTCACATTTTAAAATTTATTTATTTTTTACTTTCTGAATATGGTATGCTAATAACTCATAATGCTTATGATAGAAGGCGGAAAGAGGAACTAGATTTCCTAAAGCCCACCCTGCAATTGCAAATAGGAAGGAAAGTAGTATGTTTTGTCACTGGGATTATGGAATGTTAAAGGAAAGACTTGATGGAATGACCTCAGATGTCAATTTATGCTGAAGAACTGTGCGAGTGGGAACCAGGAAAAAGGGGCGAGTCCGCGGCCACGGGCTGCTTAAATGGAGCAAGCCACACACCCTGGTCGACCGGATTGGTCGGCCTAAGGGTGACATGGCCGGGGACTCCCTATGACGCAGGGACTAGCTATGTCCTCCGTGCATGGGGCTAGCTCGCGACCAGCCCACAACTTCGTTTCCCCGGGAAGGGAAACGGCTTTGTCGGCAAGGTGTGTAAGCAAAGCAATGTCAGATGCATTTGAGACTGTGTGGATCTGGATCTAATTAAAATTGGATAGATTAGCAACTGGTGGCGCTGTGGGTTAAACCACAGAGCCTAGGGCTTGCCAATCAGAAGGTTGGCAGTTTGAATCCCCGCCACGGGGTGAGCTCCCATTGCTCGGTCCCTGCTCCTGCCAACCTAGCAGTTCGAAAGCACGCAGTGCAAGTAGATAAACAGGTACCACTCCGGCGGGAAGGTAAATGCGTTTCTGTGTATTGCTCTGGTATGCCAGAAGCGGCTTAGTTATGCTGGCCACATGACCTGGAAGCTGTACGCCAGCTCCCTCGGCCAGTAAAGCAAGATGAGTGCCGCAATCCCAGAGTTGTCCGCGACTGGACCTAACGGTCAGGGGTCCTTTTACCTTTACCTAGATTATCAACATATGCAAGCTTATTTAATTTAGCAAGATGCCATCAACGTCTCTGCTACTCAAGCCAGGGCTGTCATTCCTTTTATGAATACATGAAACTTTCTTCTGTCCATTAATCTGTCAGAGTTGATAAAATATCTTTCTGTCCTGCTTACATGATGGTCTTGGTCATCAGAAAAAGTTTCTAGAGCATAATGCTGCCCTATTCAAGGTTTTAAAATTGTAACATTTTCCATATGAGAGATTGTTGCGGGGCAGGGGGAAGGGGGCAAGCTTCTGTATTAATGTTTGTAGTTCACTTGTTTCCCCAGTACAGTTTGCTAGCAGTGTAGCTAATTGGAGCAACTGTTATCTTCTCCTATCCAGCACGTACTACCCTAGATGGAAAAAAGGTGTTACTTTTGGGAGTTCAAGGACCTTTAGAAGTCTCTTTGCAGTGCCTTCTTCAGAGAAAAGGGGTCATGACTATGAGTTGCATGTGGAAAATGAAGCAGCTTGAGACCATGGTAAATATACCAAATGCTTCATACTTTTTCTCACGTTTACTACTTAGCAAGATGCCAGGTTCATTTTTATTTTTATATACTGTGTGTGATTATATATATATATATATATATATATATATATTCCAAGAACTTTTGCTCACTAAATAAACTTCACTCATTTATTTTTCTTTGCATTCCTTAGCACAATGACCTGTTCAGTTTCTGTCCTATCCTCTACACATAGTGATATTTAGAAGAAGCTTCATGTTCTCTAGCCTTCCCACATACTCTCCTGCCTTTCCTTATAAATATAACTTCTGATCCAGGCAGCGCAACAGATTTCTAAGCATGGGCTCTCTCCTCAACCTGCATGTTCAAATTGCTATAAAAGAGGGGTTTTAATATCCAGAGTTAGAGGAGACCCTGTGTTCAGATAAGCGTGGGAAAGACAAGTTTGTTGTGTTGCATTCTATTCAGGGTCAGAGGTGGTGGAAGCATGTGAGCCTAAGATCTGCTCTTGATTTAAGTCTGTGTAAAGTCAGGGGAGGAGGGAGGGAGAAATATTGTAACAGGCTTTGGGATAGAAGCACATATTCCCTTTATTCAGAGCCATAGCTACAGGGGAGCTAGCTGGGATTTTTGCCCTGGGTGAAGCTTCCAGAGGGGCGCCATTGAGGCTTCCGGCCTCTGTTTGTGTGTGTACACAAATGTGTGTGGGGTGTGTGCCAAACTGCGTTGTTGAGCTGGGTGAAATAAAGCCTAATTTTGCCCCTGCTTTATCCTACTGACAGAATTCTGTTGACCATGGAACTAATCATAAATGCATAAAAGCCGTTTCTGAAATTTCCCACCATTGCCATGCTCTTTAGAGTGTTTTATATTTAATTTGACTGATTGCTGATGTTTGTTGCTTCATGTTATTTCACTGGTATTTCAGTGTGCTCATGTTGAATTATTTATAACTTGACAACTTGCTCGTCATCTTTATATTCTGTGCTCAAGTTTCCCAATGTTTCATAGACATTCCCAGAAGGTGGCAGCCAAGTCAAGCCAAGTAAAAAAGTTTTACATGGGAGTTCATCTTTTGGACTTTGGAGTTCATCTTTTGGATTCAATACTCAAAATGCAAAGTATGTTTTCCCTAAGCAAAGCAGCTGTGATGCTAACACATTTCTCCTTTGGCACGGCACTGTTTTTACAGCTGTTGATGTTACAGCAACATTTTACATGGTTTAAGTGATGGAGAGAAGTTAAAAAAGCATAAACTTAATCCACAATGGTAAAACAGCCTCTCTGATTTTAGAGATTTTGACTTTGTCTTATTTTCCCTTACACCATGCAGTTTTATTGATATTTCATTTTTGAATTTTGTGTCCATTTTTTGTGCAACTGCATTAAAAAAAAACAATAGGTTGTGCGACTCATATAGAAGAATCCTCATTAATTCAAACAGACCATCCAGGGAATAAATTGCAATCACTCCCATTCTCCTTTATCTTATTATTTTTATTATGAAAACAACAATTTCTCATAATCATAGTAAATTTTCTGAAAAATCCTACAACTTAATTTTGATGGGAAGACAAAATTCAAGAATCAGGTAGCAGAAAGTCTGTGACCTGCCAATTAATTTTGCAATTTCATCCAGTTTGCTGTTGCCTGAAAATCTACTTGGGAAGTGCACTGCTTGTGTATGTATGTGTTTATAATATTATAACATAACATAACATAACATAACAACATAACATCATAACATAACATAACATAACATAACAAACATAAAACATAACATAATATAATCTCTCTCTCTCTCTCTCTCTCACTCACACACACACACACACACACACACGCACAAACACAGTTTCCCCTACAGAATGGAATACTTTTGAATCGGCTCAGTGCCCTCAGATACTTAAAAACTAGTCAGAATAGATTTCATAAGCCGGACTTGCATTGTCAAGCAAATAATATCTCCTTGGTTCTTAAAGATAGATTACCTACTTTCAGGAACAGAGCCATTCTTTTTAAGTACAGTGGTGCCTCCGGTTGCGGACAGGATCTGTGCCGGAGGTCTGGTTGGATCCCGAGGTTTCCACAACCTGAGGACTGCTTCTTAGCATGCACGCAGTGAAACCCGGTAACATACTTCCGGATTTCCCATGTGCGCATCCCAAAGTTTACGTGACCATAGGGTTACATAAATGGAGGCACGGCTGTTTAGTGAAACCTATAGGAGACCCAAAACATTTGGATCCCGTGAAATCCAAGTACAGTGGTACCTTGGTATTAAAACAGCTTTGCTCCCGGACAAATCGGCTCCCGAATGCCACAAATCCGGAAGTAAGTGTTCCGGTTTGTGAACGTTTTTCAGAAGCTGAACATCTGATGTGGCTTCCACTTGAGTGCAGGAAGCTCCTGCAGCCAACCAGAAGCTGCACCTTGGTTTTCGAAGGGTTTTGGGAGTAGAACGGACTCCCAGAATGGATTAAGTTTGAGAACCAAGGTACCACTGTAAACCATTAGAATGGTTTACATATATCGAAGGGAAATGAGAATTATCATCCTATCCTACTAAGAAGTAGTGCTATAAATCTATAAAACAGGTTTTTTTAAAAAAAAAATTAGCTACATTGGTCCCCCATTGTGAATTGTTCTCCCACATTGTTCTATAACCTGTGTGAGTTTAGTGCTCTTTAGAATAACAAAGCTTGAGGGTTTACTAGAAGAGTGCCAAGAGTACCTGTGAGCTTCAGTACACACACATTGTTCTCAATCCTTTAATAATCGTTCAAGAGCACACTGTCAGATTGCAAGCACCATTCCTGTCAGCTGCTGGGTTTTGAAACCACTTTGCTTCTCAGTCTTCCTTAACAGCAAATATAGTGAGCATTAACCATGACTAGTGCCAAATTTGAGTTGGATAGCTATAGTGCTGGAAAAATGGACTGTGTGCTCTTGCAGGGATGAGCAAATGTTAAATCTCTGCTGGCCTCCAAAGACAGAGCATCAGCAAAATACATATCTGAAAAAGTGTACTTGGCAATTATCCACCTTCAACAAGATTGGATTACCGTGATATCCCCCCCACCACAAGGAAAAGCAGCTTTCATTGGGGAGAGTACTTAGGTCAGGGAAACAGTGCAGGAGAAAAGCTTAAAACTCTCCCATTCTTGTGATCAAATTTGGAGGCCCTTGTGACTGCCTTGAAGAAGAAGGGGAACAATGAAAGATTCTATCACAGATCTCATGCGTAATGTGTAATTTGGCCTTGAGATTATTTTGTAGCCATCTATCATTTTATTTTATTTCTCTTCATTTCCTTTGATTTTGGTGGAGTGGACACCCAAGTCATATTTCTTTAACTTACAGATCAACTTGATTTTAGTTATGACCATTTGTCTTGGCACAGCTGCCTTAAGGCTTGCATGGTCTTTAAACAGAGGAGGAGTGTTCAGGTCCCCCCCCCCCCCCGGGAATTCTTACTTGATCAGTGATGGCAAAATACAAAGAGCAACTGTTTATTAAATGCCAATTCATCATAAATGTGTGTTTGATTAAGAAGGGAAACATTTAATAGCAAATGTTTTAGGTAAGATATGCTTGCCTATTATCTCTCTTAAAATTTATGTAGAAAACTTGCAGACACTGCACTGTTTGGACAATATTTCCTTTTCAGATACTTCAATCACATAACGCCAGGGAATATTTAAATTTGTGCTTCCTGAATAAAAAATCAATGATTCATTCAGCTGGCCTTGTGAGGGA
Source organism: Podarcis muralis (assembly GCF_964188315.1). Lineage (NCBI taxonomy): Eukaryota > Metazoa > Chordata > Lepidosauria > Squamata > Lacertidae > Podarcis > Podarcis muralis. Next base: position 56,303,301 of record NC_135657.1, on the reverse strand, counting down.
GGGGATGATGAACTGTGTTCCTGAAGCAAACTGATTTTCAATAATCCTGTTGGTAGAAAAATAACTTTATATGTTTATGAAAAGTATGATGTGATAGCAGGTGATGGCAAAGACTGAGATCCTATAGAGTAGACTCTGCTTTGCTGTTAGATACTGCCTTGTAATAACAATAATTTTCCATGGCTTTCAATCATATGCTCTTACCCTTTTACTAGCAGGGGAAATGCTGTTAATGGCTATTTGACAAACATACATAATGTATTCCTTGTGGAGAGAAAATTAAATTGAAATTATATTCCACCTATAGTCCACATCATTCTTAACTAACACATGCCCTTATTGCACCCATTGTTGTGGGCATCCATTTGTTGCCAGAGACAATGGAGTGCACCTTTCGGGGTGAAGTAAAACCATTGCTGTAAAAGCACCAAAATGACCTCTCTGTGGCACAAGCCTGGGCAGTATGTAAAGAGGTCCTGGGCTGCCCAGACAACATGACCCCCCTCTCGGCTTCGCTGATGTGGTCCAAAAAGGAAAGCAGAGCAATATGTTTGGCACCAGCTGGGCTGCAGGAGTTGCTTGAAGGAGGCATCTTCAGTGATGCACAACTTAGCAGAGTAGTGCAGCTTTTCCTAGGCAACGATCGAGACCGCTCAGTCAGGACGATGATCAGGAACAAAGTTGGCGACTAGTAACTTGATTTTGTAGTTTATTATATACGGCAGTAAACTCACAAGCTATATACAAGTTACTATATACAGACACGAACTTCATCACTCTCCAAGCACTCCAGATTACTCTTAACTAGCCAAATGATGTCATAGGTCATGCTGCCTATATGAGAGACCTCAGCCAACCACCAAGCTGTTACTAGGTCCTCTTCTCTCCAGGCAAATTTCTCCCGTGCTCTGTCTCCCTAGTCTATAGTCAAAACACTAATTGCTTACTTGCCAAGCTGCACGTATACTATGAACTCCAACATAAATGTATGTTAGATTAAGAAGAGACTCCACTCCAGATTTGGGTAGGGTTTGCTCCTCAGCTTTTTCTTCTGAAGATATCCTGCAAGACAGTGGAGGTTTAGGATCAGAGTTTTCCTTCTCCTAGAGGGGCTACCTTTCCAGGTTGATGTGCCCCTTCTGTCCCTCACTTCCCTCTGCAGCACATGTGGAAACGACCTTCTTGACCATTAGACTCACTATTGGTCGCGTCTGCTCAATCCTCCAGAGCCTGTCTTTGCAGGCAGGGGAAGTCCCTAACTCAGCAAGAGTTTGAGTCCCATCAGCTACCCTTGCCGGGTTTAGCTGGCCAGTTGGAAGACTTTCCCGGGGTGTGGCCGCTGTCACATGCTGACAGCTTCTAGGAGCCACAGGTGTGTGCAGGATGGGAACCAAAAGTGAGCAAACTACCCCAGGAGGAGCACATGTCCCCCACCAGAGGTACTACCCCTTCTCTAACACTCCATACAACCCATTAATATCTTAACTATACATTTTTAATTTGATAGTGGGGTGTTCTGGTGTAATTTTGTAGATATTGATTCCAACTGCAGGGAAAAGTAATATTTATGCTGATCTCTTCATAAGTAGGGTTTCCAATTGTGTGACATTTGCAGTTACGTTGCATCATTATCATTATATTTTGGCTTAAAGTGCTTGTATTACTGTTATTTTAGGGTTTAGTTTTTTTATCTGGGGAATGGGTGGGTCTTCTAAGCCTACATCAATAAAAAATCTCATTGAAATTAGCTTGTGTGCTGCTACAAGCTAAAGCTTCAAAGTATTTGTTGGTGTTAATCTCCCCCAGATTGGAGGAAGAAAATGCCAGCTAGAATGGTTTATACTTTTGAGAGTGAGTCTTTGGAGATCTTCGCCTAAGTGATTGTTTCATATGACATTTCTTCATTCTTTGCCATGTGATTTCAATAATAGTTTCTCAAACCTCATTTTACAACATAACTAGTTAGCCTTGGGAAGTATGTGAGCACTTCCCTGCATCTTCGATAGTATTTGGCTGCAATTATATATAGCATCTGTTTTGTATTGAGTTCACTGTCTGTTTGGAAACCATATGGTGCATATGCAAGGAGATGAACTTGATTATTGAATTGGTCTTTACACCTCCAATTTAGTTTTACATTTAAGTGTACTGGATATACCTTTCTAATTATTTTAATTTTGAACATATTCACTCCATTTAAATCATACGGGGGAAACAATGTCCCTAGAACAATGACACAATCTGAGTCCCATGGGGACCTTTTCACATCCACTCAAGCATCTGCCAAACAATTTTTTGTCTGCAAGTGGCACATTGCTTGCATTAATTTTGATGAAGGACATACCTTGCCTCAGAACATCTGCAGTGTGGGGAACTGTTGGAGCCATTGCATTGGTACACTAAAAATCTTGCCAGGTGGAAGAAGCGAATAATTTATTCTTGGACTGAACATTTGTTCCCTGTGGAGTAGATTTTGGGAGGCTGTAGGGCCAGGAAGAGGAGGATTCACCTGATCACAATGGTTTAAGCATAGCATCCACACAGCACGTTAGGTGTCAATCTGACAACACAATCTAGTACATTTTATTGTTAGCTAATGCTTTATTTGTACGACATTTCTCTCCATGCCCATCTCCTAGCTACATGATGCTGATATGGTGATAGTGGGTAGTGCCAAACCTAAAGAGATTCCAGCTACTTGGATGAAACCTGAGATGACCAGTGTGGATTGTTCACGTGACATTTTATGGGGTGAGTTCCTTTCAAGCTGTGCAGTGTTGAATAGCTAATATATTTGTGTCCACTCATATTTTTATCCCTTCTTCCACCTTATCCCTATCAGTTTTCCTTTTGGTACATAAAACTTAAATTGTCCGGATCAACTCAGAAATGCAGTCTGTATTGTGCCAGTGCAGATTGTGCCTACCAATAACACACATGGATTTTTACCTACATATTTCAGTGTCAGAACGAACATACAGGGGTAAAAAAAGAGGAGTCACAAGATTTTAATAAAAGAAATATGTTTTGTTTACTGCCTGCACAATGTCTGTGTGCCTTGGGGCATATGTTTTTGTAATAGGCTGTCTCCTGGAATAGCCTGGGAAGAACAGCAGAAGCACTCTGCTTATTTATTGTTTTTAAATATATATTTATTGTTTTGTGGGGGGAAGTATATGTATATTAAATGTGTGCATCTGTATTAAACACATACCTCTGATAGAAAGAATGTGCATAGTTTAATTGCAATATAGTTATTGATGCACCTATTGCTTTTACCTGACAGAAACCATAGCACCAAAGAATCTGCATGTTTCCTTTCCTTTCCTTTTAATTTTTATATGTATATTAAATTCTTTATTATTTTATATTTTTAAAAGTTGCCTGGTGTTATTTCATTCTATAAGAATGCCCTGCTTATAGTCTGTAAGACCATAACAGTGAAAATGCTGCTTGGAGTAAAAAGTTACCATTGAACAATTTTGTCATTTCTTTTTGTTGACTCCTGCTTTTTTATTTGATGCTATTTTATATTTTGCTATATGTTAGTTCCTTGCATGAAAGGTAAGAGCTATAGAAATTATATAGCTGTGATGTGGTAAAACCACAGTAACCTCCTTACACTGGTAACTAATTCACCACGTACACCTGAAAGTGAACAGCTAATTGTTCCCTTAATTTTTTTTTCTTCTGTGCAAAGTTGTAAGCCCTCCCTGTTGTATTAACTCATTTCATAGTGGCATAAAAGAATTGGACTCACACTGCTCATAGATTTCTAAAACATTAAGCTGTTTATAAATAGATAGATAGAATGACTGACTAACTGATACTGGAAATGATGGTAAAAATATGGAATTATGAATGTTTAGGAGGAAATTAATGGACAGTTCCAGGTCAGCATTATTTGTGCTCAACAAAATGGTTGCCCTGTTGCCTATTCTTTGCTACTGGGTACCAACTGGCCATTCCTGTTGACTGCTGCTGCAAGCCAGGCATGTTTTTTTCCTCTCTCTCCATCTTGGGCTTGAAAAGAGAACTACTCATTTTTTAATTTCCTTAAGGTTAATTATTGGTTTTGGTATTCAGGTTCACTGATACTGTGCTGTAGTAACTTCATATTCACTGTAGTCACAGTATAATGGAGAGGCTCATCTTCTCAGAGAGCAAGTTATCACAAAGTCAATGTCTTTTTAAAAATCATTTGAAGATTGCAGCATCAGCTGATGCCTGAAAGTGATCTTGATGAAATCAGAATACGGTAGATCATAAATGTAATACATTTGCACTAGAATGTTGTACAACATCTGGTGTTGTATAGGGGATTATTGACAATGAAAAATGTATTGGAAAAGACTATGAGTTGTTGTTTTTTCATAGTGTTTTTCTCAAGTTATTGTAAGGGCTTCTGAACATTTTATGGAACTTTCCATAGCAATGTTTGGTTATGAACCTTCTTTCCTTAGTCAGTGTTAATTTTAGGGATTCACTATGTAAACTGTCTGTCAAACTTCCTAAAAATATTATTAGAAGGGGTGAGGCATATATTATAGCTACTGTGTGACAGCTGCTTGAGGTAGCTTCATATGTTGGTGGTTACTCCTTTTGTTATTTGCACATCTTTAGAGATCAAAACCTGGCAGGTAGGTACAGTTAATCTTGCTTTATATTTGCCATTTTCCTATTTTTAGGATCTTTCCAACTGAAAATACTGAAGGGATTAAAATCCTTACAGTTATTGACAATTTTGCTAATGATGTCAAGTCATCTTCTCCCTGCATAGTTCTAATTGTCTTTCCCGATTAATTTATGTGATTATTTTCAAAAAATATTTTGCAGGACAAAATGCGTCTGGCGAACAGTCAGTTAGGAGCAGTGACTCCCCTCTGAGTGAGGATGTAGGTCAGCTGGCAATGGCAATGTGCATGCAGGTTTGTAAGACTATGTACTACCTTTTGGGCCCTTGAAGTGCAAGAGAGAGAAAATAAGACAGTCCCACAGGCTCACGAGCAGGAGTTCTTTTTGTACTGTGAATTAATCAATGTGCACATGTACTAGTAGTATTCATTAGCAATCTATAAGGAAAAATTTGCAAACTGAAAACAGTGGCAAAGTGTGCATGCACAATTGCACAATTAATTTTAGAACCCAGAAGGCAGATGGAGTGTACAGCGTGGGACACAGAGAACCCATGGAACACAATCCCTAATTAGGCATTTCCCACAACAAAATCCCCCTCCTTCATACCCCAAAGTTTATGAAAACAGGAAATGGACTTGAAAAGTGTAAGAAACAGAATATGGGTTTCCAACTGTATATTACAATCTCCCCCCCCCCCCCTTTCAATTTCAAAAAAGAACTTTGTAAAGATCAGTGAGCAGTGGATACAGACCCAACAGTATAAGAGCTGGAATCTTCGCTGCTTAAAGCTGCAACCCCTTTCACCCGTTCCCAGGTATGTTTGTATGTATTTAAACTATTTCTATCCCACTTTTCAGCTACATAGAATCATACAATTTGCAGAGATGAAAAGTACTCTGAAGGTCAGCTGGTCCAACTGCCTGCAAATGCAGGAATATTGTAAGCGTGACTTACGGTATAGATTGAAAATTAATATTAATACCAAAGAATTGAAAGTTAAAATGAAAGCAACGGCAAACTATTTGTAGTGCCTGGGTACAAAGTTAAGAAGCATAGGGCATTGCTTTCAAACAAGCGGTTCAAGTATTAAACTAAGCCCAGTCTTTTCTGACCCCAAAGTGGTCAGTTTTGTAAGTTGTTTGCCAACACTATTTATTTATTTATTAAATAGCCTGCGGGTTTTTAAAAATTCATCCCTTCCTCTAAGAAGCTCAGGCTGCCGTTCATCAGTAGTGGCTATGAGGTGGAGTGGAGCTGCCTTCCTGATCCCAGCATCACTACAGCTTGCTGGGGCAGGGTGGGATGGAAGCAAAGTCAGGGCTGTGCATACACACCTGTGTGGTGATGGGTGAGAGTATTCATAATTTGTCCCACACCTCTAGAGGAGTTGTGCATAAATTGCCTTTATTATTATTTTGACAAAATAACATTTTCTCCCCCCAATTTTTTTTAATAAGCCTTAATACTGTGTGTGTGTGTGTGTGTGTGTGTGAGAGAGAGAGAGAGAGAGAGAGAGAGAGAGAGAGAGAGAGAGAGAGAGAGTGTGTATTCGGGCTGTTTGTTTTGTTTTGTTTAATGTTCTTACAACCAATTTGAGTTCTAGCGTTTGAGGCTTCTAACAGAACAGAACATTTCCAGATGGCTATAGGAAAAAGATTCAATATCTTTAAATTTTCACAGATCCAATAAATGCATTCTCCAGCATGCCAAAACGGGCAGGGAGGAGACAATTAAAAAAACCAAAAAAACCCTTAAATTAGGTCAACGTGTATATTGCGTTATGGGTTAGGTTAAAATACATGTAAATATTTTATGATTTGTAGGATTTCTGTTTGGCTATTGGAACTACATAACTGTTTATTTTACACACAAATGAAACATTGGTGGACAGATGGAAGATATAAAGTATCCTCATTCAATAATATGCTGTATTATAGTAAAACAGATGAGTCATTCTTTGAAAAGTGACAAGAAAGCAACATGCAAATTGAAACTGTGAGCATCTGTGTTAGGCTCTCTCTGAACTCGGAGTATTAATTAGAGTTATTTCCAAAGATATTACTGTAACATCTGCAGGGTTTCCTCCCCAAAATACTCAATAATAAAATTCTTAAAGTAGGTGCAATCTCTCTGCATATTTGTTGTGCTTCAGTCATGTTCTTGCATGGGGCTCCCATGAGGCACATACCTGCTTGGCTTAACCAACACTGAAGCATCGGTCCATTTTCACTTCAGTGTATCGGTGCAGAGGATAGTGGGGGCGACTGAATCCTGAAAGAGCACATTGCAGTTATTCTTGAATACATTGACACATTTAACATCTGGTAACACTTGCTATCTAAAACACTCTGGCAAACATTGCAGACTGCAACAGCTAGGCATAAAGACTTGACTTGCAGTATATCTACTTCCAAGAGCTTGCCAGTGCATGACGTAACTGCATCTTGCCTTGTGTAAAGAAGTGTGACGGTGACCAAAACAAAGTTACACTGTTGCTGATGCTTTTGTGTTGTCACTCAGTCCTTACCTGGCCCCAGCTGTGCTGAGCAGAAAGCAGGTGGTACCCATGGGGCCTTTCTTCCCATTTTGAATGCCAAGTGTGGAGGCAGTTCCAAACGGGGGGGGGGGGGGCAAAAGCTTAATGCTTCCTTGCCCCCATGACCCCAGTTCAGCTTGCTACGTCCCCTTCTAGCTATGTATATTTTAAAATGAAATATGCCAGGGCTAAATGTCTTCCTAATATGTTGAGTTTGTCATTGAGGAGCCAGGAAGGAAGAGTGCTCAGGGCTTTCCCAACGCACCTTGGCCATCCAGCATTTACCCAGTTTGAGCCCTTATGAATCCCCCTGTATCAAGTTGAAGGGATTCAGTGTTGGAAGGTTAACAATTATGATTCCATCTATTGCTACCAGTTCATTGGAATCCTGCTGTTACCAGCACACAGCTTTTTCATGTGAAACATCATATAGCAGTAGCTCATGCTGAGGGCAGGCAGAATGAAAGTAATTGCTGCAAGGGAAGACGGCTTGAGATGATTTTGTGGCAGAGATGGAAAAACCTCCTAGTGAATCTTTGAAGCTTTTTTCCTCCCAGCAGTATTTACATTTACAGTAGTCCGATGCCTTCTAAAAATGGAAGATTGCCTTGTAATCTTCTGGACAAGCAAAGCTCTTCTTTGTATCCATGTCGAGCACAACTGATACGATTCACATTATCCTGACTACAGTATGCCCTCTATGAAGCTTGACACAAATACAATATCCTTGCCTTGGCTTGTTTTTGCATTTTGTTGTTCTCCCCACCGCATTTCCTCCTTGTTTGGTTAGGTATCTGCTTCTTTGTATCTGCCCAGTTATACTACCTAATGGGGGAGCAACAGCACAGTGTGTGTGTGTGTGTGTGTGTGTGTGTGTGTGTGTGTGTGTTAGCATCTGTCTCCCAAGTTCAAATATATGAATCCCTGGGTTTCCCTTTATAAATATCAATCAGCCAAGAGATTTATGCCTAAGGAAATGTGAAAGCATTGTAGGGGCTTTTCTAAAGAGTAGAATATTATTAAATATATATGCGTGTATGACTCAGTCCCCTTCCTTCCTTCCTTCCTTCCTTCCTTCTCTCTCTTTCTCTGAGATCTTGTGATGAAGGGCAGTATATAAATTTAATAAATCATTATCATCCTCATCTCTCTCTCTTTTACTCTCTCACACTCTTCCTGTCTCTCTTTCACAGACCCCATAATTGCTACAACTGAGTTCTGGCCCTTCATTTACAATTAGTTTTAGCCACCTCTATATATTAAGACATTTCCAAAATGGTAGTATTAATGTTTTATAACTTATTTTATCTCAGTCATATGATTTATTTGGAAGAAGCCCTACAGGGCTTACTTTTGAGTAAATATACATGCGTAAGATTGCAGTGTAAGTTTGCAATTTTATTTATTGTTTATTAATTAAATCTATATACTGCCCTTCATCGTAGATCTCACAGTGGTTCACAAAATAAAATGAATGAACGAGAGGACCATGACATGCCAATAGTAACTCTGTTGTTCTCAGTATTTTTTTGCTGCCATCTGCCTCCTTGCTTACGACCATCTAAGCTGACAGAGATCTCCTGGCTCTAATTTGTTTTCCTTTGCAGTGATATTGAGATTTCCCGAGGACAGAACCCAAAAGCTGTTGATGTCCTTGCTAGGGAGATAGGATTGCTTGCAGATGAAATTGAAATCTATGGCCAAACCAAAGCCAAAGTACGTCTGTCCCTGCTGGAAAGGTTAAAAGATCAACCAGATGGAAAATATGTGCTGGTTGCTGGGTAAGAAGTATTTTGTTTCATTTTCTTACTAAACCCTCCCAACTTGCACTTCAACTTATTGAATATGTATTTTTCCAGATTTTAAGGCCACAACACTTAAAAATATTCTCCCTCTCTCTCTTCTTGTAGTCCATTTATATTTGGGGGGGGGGGGAAATAGGTATGGGGATGGGGAACTACTCAAGAAAAAGTATAAATTATTTTTAGAATAGAAGGAATTAAAATAACAATGCTTGTTTCCATCTTAAGTGCCCTGTGTAATTGATAAGCCCTTTGCAAATATACATCAGCACAGGGCTTATTTTATCTCCAATTATTCTGGGGATTAGCAGCAGATGCTATGCAGTTCTGCTTTCAGACTTAGTGGAGTATACCAGGTGGTGTTCTTACGTGTTTCACCTTTCTCCATTTTAAGCCATGAATCCACCTATCCTGTCTCACTGCTCTGAATTATGACTGTTCTGCTAAGTAGCTTTAAGTACATTGGGTTCTATCCATTTGAGTCTTGCTTGAAGGCTCTTTCATTCAGTGGAACTTCCATGAACTAAAAATTGGAGTGGAGAAAGAGATGATTTTCACAAATTTTCCCTTTCTCCTCTGCTGCGTGAAAAGTACTTTCATTGGTCTGTCCTGAACTTTTCAACATTCAGCTCCAGGTTCCAGTATTATGAGAGAAAAACTTATACTTATCTACTTTCTTCTTACCATGTACAGTCTTATAGACCTCTGTCAAATTGAACAATTTGTTATCATTTAGCTACCTCACTGCTCATCCCTAATTCTAGATAATTTATAAATAAGTTAAAAAGCACAGGCCCCAATACCAATCCTTTGGATCTCCACTTTTTACAGTCCTCCATCTTCTTCCTGTTCTCTGCTTCCTGTTTTTAAAACAGTTATTCTACCATGTTTATGCTGGCCATTAAAAATACATTTTTCCATAAATACAAGTTGATGGTTTCTGATTTTAAATTTGTATGTGTTTCTATTATATATAGATATTACTGTAAACCGCTTTCATGTGTGTTATGTTAAAATGGTAAATAAATAGTTTTATGAATAAAATAAATCTAGGGCAAGTGATAGCAGAATAGGAATAATGTTTAGCAATCGGGTTAGGAGAGAGATTCTTCTAGGCTTCACTTCTTTAAAAGGTTAAAATATTTTAGGACACTGACTATATGAATTGTAAAAGAAAAACTGCCAAAGGCTAAGTTTAGCTTGCTAGTCCATTTTTAGAAAGGGCTTCTTTCAAATTAAGCCCTTGGCAAATCTGTTTTAAACCAAAGGAAAAGTGAGAGGAATTCAACTTATTTCCATATTCTCCTTTGAAGTGTCCTAATAGATTCAGAATACTATATTAACTACTTTCTAGTCCTCCACTGCCTTACATGTCCAGTTTACAAAATGAGAGAATGCCCTTACAATTTGAAAGTTTCATTGTTTTTTAATTAAAATATAGTAGAACGTGTGTGTTTTTCCACAGAGAGCAGATTGGCAACATTCTATGAGCTCACATTGTCAGATAGCAAAGAATTCAGTAGAAACAATTGTATTTCGGAAAAGGGTTATTTCTTAATAATTATTCAGGACAGCATGAACTGTTCTCTCACTGTCTGTCTGAAGTAACAGAACATTCAAATAATAGCTCACAAAAAATAGGCTTTCTCATTGACCCTGTTACTCCACTGGTTTTGCAGACCAGTCAATTTCTCTCTTTGGCCAAATTATGGAATGAGACTATGTGTTCTGCTATGTGGCTACTGATGCAAATAGCCCCATATCTAGCTTCCACTTCTGTCATGTCTCTTAGGACTTACATTTACACCATGGTGCTTTTTTATATACCGACTCATGTGCCAGTGGAAGGAGAGATTTCTGGACACGCTTCCATAGACAACATGTGCATTTTAACACTACTTCTGTTGGGGTCCTTGGTGCTGATAGTTCACAAACTGGATCCACAACATCGGCAAGCCTCCAGGTTCAAAATCCACGATTGGCTTCTGGCAAACAACATATTTCATGGTACTAGATGGGCTGGAAAAGAAAACTGGTCAGTCCTCTTGGCACCAGTGATCATAGTTAAAAGCTTTATGCCTTTGAGAGTTTGTGTTCTGCTGCAGCGTAAGAGAGAATAGGCAGAACACATTATTTCATAGCAACTGTGGGGGCAAAATACTCAATTATTATTTTTTTTTTTTGAAAGATGATAATCTATAAAACAAATATTTCAGACTGTATCTCTCACCAGAAGTGATCGTAGCATACAGAGGACAGCTGGACCTTTTGCATAGTTTCTAATGTTGAAGGAAAGATGTTTCTAATTAGAGGTGGATTTCTAGCTAGAGTCTTCAGGAGGTCATGCTATAGGAGTTACCCCTTTTGGCTAGCATATGCATGAATACTTGTATGTCCCTGGGAATGAAAATGTAATCCTTAATGTCACATTCCTTTAATAAACTACTTATTTCACTGCAAGTACTAAAGTATCACAGATTTAAACAGTTAAGTATAGCATATCTTGGCAAGCTTTTCCCTTAGAAACTGAGTGGGAGTGATGTGAATGAAAACGTAATCTTATTTTGTTTTGTTCTTAACTTGAATTTTCTCTGCCTGATGAGAGAGATGCCCCAGATGAATTGTTTGGCTGGTTTTGAAATCTTTCTAGGGTAATTCAAAATCATTAATCATACTTTAACTTTAGGTGTGTGTATATAGGGTGGTTTTTTTTAAAAAGACAGAATAGAAATTAACCAAGCATTGCTGTATTAGGAGATGGAACAAAATATAGTTTCGTATCACCCATATAACTTCATTTTTTATCAGAACTTAGCTGAATTCTCTTTCTCTTTAAACCATTGTGATCTCAGTTTACTTTATTGATTCCAATTACACCATAATTTCTAGGTATGTTGGTTCAGAATGTGACACACTTAGTGGTTCAAGTGTGCATCCCATTATCTTCAAACTGAGCTTGTAGACTTTCAAATTAGAACTCCATCAGAAAAGGATACGATCGTGGTTCTCTTGCCATCAATCTTACTAGAACCATACCTAGTTACATTTATTTCAATTCATATGGTATTTGTTTAATTGCTTCTGTATGATTATCTTTCCCTGTCTGTGATCATTGTTTTAAAAGCTGAAAGGTTTTAGGAAAACATACATCTGGATGGTTGTATATCTGATGTTCCTTGATAAAATAGAGCTGCTGTTGAGGGCGAACATGATTAGCAAGTATCTATGTACAACTTGAAATAAGGAATGCAGCTGCACAGCTGTAATTGTGACAGTGGGATATAGCTACATGGGAGAAATATCCTTTCCACTTTATTGTTGGGAGCAGGGTAGGCCAAATAGTGTTCTTATTCCTTTCTCCTATCTAGCATATGAATATACTTCCCCTCTGTTTAAAAACTCCCAAGGGCTCATGTAGATTTAGGCTTTTGCAAGCATCATTATTTGCACTTTACTAACACGTCTTTATTTATTATTATAACATATTATTCTCACTGCTTGTTTTTTGTGGTGTGTTTTTGTACAAAATGTATTCCCCTCCCCCCCTTCTCATTCATGTTGGAGAGGTTAGGAAATAATCGTTCACTACATAATGGCACACTCGATAAGCCTATTCATTGTATTTCCCCTTAAATGCTGAAGAATGAGTTTTCAAGAAAGTTGGAGAGGCTTTGGTCTTGCATGTAAATCTATACCAAATTCAGTGTATGTGCCAGGTATTCAGAACAGTTGCCAAAACCATTTGTTTTCCCCGTTCTTAAGTCAGTTGCTTTAACAGAAGAGGTATTGACATTTGGGCGATATCCAACGTCATGAATGCAGATGCAATAGAACTTCCCCTTCCACTCCTCCCAGCTGTAGCCCCATGCACCACCCCCAAATCTTCTCCAATGGGTTTCCCAACTCTTGAGCAGATTTTGGAGATACATGAGGGCCCTGGGGGAAGGAAAGGAGGACAAAATCCCATGGCAGGAGAGGAAGCCTGTTCCACTAGCAGGCTGATACCATGGGATGTCAACCAAAGTTAGTGTAACAGATGTAAATTGCCTGTTTTATAATAGCATCGTTTAGTTGAAATTGATTATACTGTTAATTTTTATTTGGCTTGCATTGGTAGCTTTTCCATACTCATAGTAAAACCGATGTCAGCAGGCCTATTGATTTTATACATTTCATCCTCCCGTGTTGTTAGGATTACACCAACCCCACTTGGAGAAGGAAAGAGCACTGTGACAATTGGCCTCGTTCAGGCTCTGACAGCCCACCTTAAAGTAAATTCCTTTGCCTGCCTGAGGCAGCCTTCTCAAGGACCTACATTTGGTGTTAAAGGTACTCATTCTTTCATATTATACAGTACTTTATAATATAGCTTCTGGACTGTTTTGGCCAAAGGAAACTGGTGAAATATTCGTGTGTTTTAGAGTTGTTCTGTTTCTTTGATTTTAAAGGCATGTCCAGAGAGTATGGTGCATAATAATTTTTGTAGACTTTTAAAATATGCAGACAGCTCTATCATGTGGGTGATTATCTATTTCATAGATACACAGCTGAAACTGTTTCCACACCGGGGTGTCAATGTGTATGTGGGTAGAATTTTCAGTGTGTACTTTTGTGCATTTTCATCCACACTTTCAGTTTGCTGCCTCTGAAATCTATCTCAATATTTCCCATCCATACTTGTGGGCCATGCTTGGTGGGATACTCTTTGTTTTCTGAATCTCATTAGAGACTCAAAATTTTGCATCATTCCATTTCTTCTTTTATGGTTTATTCAAGCCTTCCTTCAGAATAGTTTTACTAATGTAACATAAGCATTTCATTTGCTGCGTAGGTGGAGCAGCAGGGGGCGGATATGCTCAAGTCATCCCAATGGAAGAGGTAAGCTAAAATTTTCTTCGCACCATTGAAGATGGACTTTAGCTCCTCTCTGTTGTCAAAGAGTAAATACATACAGAGACAAATATTAATTGCTTTGAAATCTCTTTAATCAGCAGATTAATTTTCATCCCTTGTGTAATGCCATTAATTTTCTCATGCTGTACTTTTTGTCTTGGTTTGAGACACTTTTGCTCAATTGTGTTATGAAATTCATGAGACCAGCCATCCACCCAGCATTCTGTTTCCAATATAAGTTCACACAATCATTTTGAAGTACACAGTATATTCTGTCCTTCAATATTCACATCATAAATAAAAAAGCATGAATGTATGAATCAAATTGCAGGTTGCTGCATCCTAGCAAAAACTTATTTTCCAGCTCGTCTTAATTCATCTGTACTTTGGTTGTGTTGGCTATAAACTCTCATCCACTGAACTGAGACCCTCTCTCGCCTATTAAATCTCTTCAGCTACAATGATGATGATTTAATCATATTTCCACAACAATTTGAAAGTTGTTCAACTGAGCTGTTAATCCCACAAGTGAAAGGGCTTGGATGGGTTTCACCAATCGGCTCAAAATGAAGGTTTTTCTCATTTTTAATTCATCCGTAGTTCAATCTTCACTTAACTGGAGATATTCATGCCATTACTGCAGCAAATAATTTGCTGGCTGCTGCTATAGATGCAAGGATTCTGCATGAAAATACTCAGTCTGATAAGGTAAAGCCAAACATTTTATAATTTCCATCACAATGTTATCTGATTGTTACTGTGAATACTGCATTTCCTAAAACACAGCAGTTAAAAGCATTTTAAATAATTCATTATTGACCATTTAATAATTTGTGTATATGTTTTGGTGTAATCCAGTGGATTTAGAGACCTTTTCCACTCAAGGTTCATCTATATACAGAGCCAGCATTTTTGTCACAGTTTGGAGCAGAAGTAATTAACATGCTGTCCTCCAGATGTTGCTGGACTCCAACTCCCATCGGCCCTAGCCAGCACGGCCAATGGTTAGAAATGCTGGGAGATGTAGACATGCAACACCTGGAGGGCAAAACACTGGCTACCTCTGTTCTAGACGGACCAAGAAACAGCATTTTGGATTCTCAGTGGTGGGCTTTTGAGGTTGCCAGAGAAGAGGCTTAGGCTGCATTCCAAGAGTGTTCCCAAGTATACCCCTTTATATTCTCCTTTATAATGGAAAGGTTGTAATTCACTTCTTGAAGAAAAATGCTGTTCTTGAGGGCATGGCAGTAGTTAAGGGAACTCTCGTCTTCTGTCCCAGAAACTGAGTGTTTAGTCCATACTGATAAGGATCCTAAGGAGCAGTGCCATCTGATAATTGCAGAACCTTTGTGGCCTTATGGGAGCCCTTGTTTTTAGATTGTAATATGTATTTACTTCAAAATGTGGTGAGCCAATACTGCCATGCTTGGGGAACCTTGTAGTTCTGCTGAGTGGAGCTCTAAAGTCCTTCCCTAAGGGTCCAGTAATCCCAAAGGAAGTGCCGCATGGGCTCTGTGTGGTGGAAGTACTCGCAGTATGCAAACCTTCTTTCCTGAGCAGATGAAAGACATTTTGCTGGTTATGATAGTTGTTAATTTTGTATCAGTTGCCCTTTAAATGGGAAGAAGAATGTCTCAGAAGCTGTATTGGGTGGAGACCAATTTGGAATAGAATTGGAAAATGCATGCTCAGTTATTAGCAGGATCAGGACTGCACTTTATGATCCTTGATGGGGGACTGGCACGTTGCCTTCTGATTTTCATTATACTGTATGTTCTTTGCAGGCCTTATATAATAGATTGGTTCCATTAGTTCATGGAGAGAGGAAATTTTCAGCCATTCAGCTTGCACGCCTGAAAGTAAGTGGCCTTTTAAACTTTCAGTAATATTTTATGGATTCTTTTAGAAGACCTTGGGTCTCTTAAAAAAAATAATGAATTTAAACTGATTTGTCTTATAATAATTAGAGTTTCCTATTTTTGAACTAATAAGGTCAAAAAGTCCCCAAACAAATATAGGTTTAAATGAATCAATCATTTGTCCCCATCTCATAGTGATTTATGTAGTCAGATAGAATTGTGTTGTCTCTGCAGGAAGGCATTATATGATGTATTTCAACTTCATCACATATTCAGTAAGTGAGATTGTCACAGTTTATAGAAAGTGTCTCAGCTTTTAAGTTGCAATCCAGTGTACAAAGGTCTCTTGAACCCAGGGGGTTTTTTTCTGAGTAAACACACATAGGAGTACACTGTTAGAGCGGGTTGAAAATGTATCCAATCAGACAAACTAGTCAAACTCCCACTAGGCAGCATCTAAGTGACTTTGGTGGTGAGTGAAGCAACCTGGTTGTTTGGAAACTACTTTACGCCTTCCATCAGCCCCAATGAACTATCTCTGTGCTTTGGAGTCTTTTATGGGTCTGGAGAAACCTGCAAATAACACTACTTAGGGCGCTTCGAAACTCTGCTTGCAACAGATACCAGTTTCCCCAAAACAGGTGGCCATAAGGAAAGTGACCCCAGTCAATATATGACACCAGTCTGTGTCTCCTGTTATCACTGGGTGGCAATGGCAATGTAGCCCAATGCTTTTTAAATTCTAAACTGTCATTGACTTTTAAAAAATGTGTATTTCTACTTTTTTAACTTTCAGTTTCTGAAAATATATGTAACAAACAATCTCAATATAACCTCTACCCCTCAAGAAACATTCCCATGCATGTACAAAGTCAAACATTAAGCAGATTTTATGATACTTTAGAGTTTATTATAGCAGCTAGGAGTCTTAAAAGTTTGTCCCAGTGTGAGCCATGGTTAGCTGGTTGTAGGGGAATAACATTCACCTTTCCAGTGTGCTGATTAAACATGTACCATACAGTTTCAAAATATTATTTGGACTTAGCACTCATTAGTGCTCTTCTGGTTGATGCTTTTCTGCTTTTTCCATAAGAGCTATGTTCCATAGTCTATCCCACCATGTCTCTAAAGTTAAGTTAGTACCTGTTTTCCAATATTGTATTAATGTATTTCTAGTTGCAGACGTGAAAAGATTAGTAGGTCCTTAAACAGTAAATTCTTATAGCCATCTATAAACAGATTTAATAAACCTAGCCTCAGATCAGGTTGCATCACCTGTTCCATAATAAATACCATTTTCCAAAGTAAATGTCCAGGTTTGCATTCCCACCACATATGGAAATATGAACCTAAATGTTGACATCCTCTCCAACAAAAAGGACTTGAATGAGAGCTTAAACTGTGGCATTTTACAAGTGTGTGGTGGCATCTGTGAATTGTTTTTAAACTATTTTCTCTCATTTTAGCTGACACTGACTTAAAATATTTTTCCCTCCAAAGTTTTTGCCAGTCTGCATTATCAATTTCACTGAGTAAATCTGTTTTCCATATAGATTTTAAGGAGATTAGATCCCCTGTCATCACATCACACATAATCTTGTAGATATTTCAGAGTAAATTTTTGGATGCCTAGATACGATTTAAAATTAGTTGTTCAATAGGTTTTAAGGCTCTGGTGGCTTGAAACAATATTGTTGAGTTAGCAGAGAAATCTATAATTTGGTGTATGGACCACCAATTTGTTTCAAGGTTACCTAATTGTGCTTTTATTTTTACTCCAGTAATACCTTTTATTCCCCTACAGAGGTCTCTTATTGTTTGTAGCCCTTTTTGTTTCCAGCTTTTGAATTGTGATTCTCTAGTTCTTACAGAATAAAGGGTAGAAATAGTAAGGCTAATTGGAGATGTTGCTGAGGCCAATTTTTTGGACCGTAAGGTCTGCTAAAGCAAAGGAATTGAATATATATTTTTAGGATAATGAGTTTAAAGGGTAATGCCTCAGCTCTTTTTTATTAAAAGAGTCCAACTCCAATAATAACCATGAGCCCTGAAATGAGCTTTTCATTATGAAGGAAAAAAATTGTATACAAGTAGCATTGTGATATCATAAAAGGTGTCTGAATTCAACCGGAGAGAAATATCCCCTTCAAGCAAACAAGGTCCTGACTGATCAGTACTGGACAGAGAGTAATATCCCCTTCAGTTGCATGTGGCTATTTCTGATCAATAGTTCTTAGGGCAGTAGGCCTTATGGACAGTTTCACAAGAGAATTAGAAACAAGGTTGCATACAATATGCTGCACAAAGCTCCTTCACTATGGACTTCCACTAAAAAATATAACTGGATGTCAGCTAGCCTTTGTAGTGATGAGCTGAAAGCCAATCTCCATTGAGCTTAGCATGTGTGAGCTGGTCATGTGACTTCTTCAGCACACGCCATTGTGGCTTGAATTGGCCACAGTATGTACTGTGGTGGGTTTTAGAACTGAGTAGGTGTTTATGTAGCTTTTTCAAGCAGCAATCTTCCTCATGTATAATTTTTCTTCTTTTTGGTTTCTTTTTCTAGAGGCTGGGAATAACAAAAACGGATCCTGGCTCATTAACAGATGATGAGATTAGCAGATTTGCAAGACTAGACATAGACACATCCACGATAACATGGCAAAGAGGTAGGTGTCAGAATATAAGAGGATCCTGCTGGATAAAATCAAAAGTGCATATTGTGCCATGCTGGGCCAGATGCTTGTGAAAATATAAACTGAACTAAGTTTTCTTGGTAATAGCAGGCACAACTATTATAGGCTATTATTTATGCCCTTGTTATTGGCTTGGACTGTTGCCAGAAAAAAAACAGATTTCTAAATAAACATGGCCATGATTTTTCTGTATGTTCTTTTTATTTCCTTGTGGCGAATGGAAGAAATATCCCTTGTAGCAAGCTAGAAAATGCCACTGTTTTTTCTTTGGCTTTTCTTTCTTTTCCAAATCCTGGAATCCCAAAATGTTTTTAAAGCTGTGATTCTAGGAATCCAGACTGTTTGTGCTTTCTGCAAAAGTCCAAAATAAAGGCTGGGAATTTGCCTTCTCCTTGCAGAATACTTGCAGAATAATCTCCTTCAAGAGGCAAAAAGAGCCTAGCCCAAAGGAAGACAAACCACACACTTTCCTTCCCTGCCATAGGACTTGGTGAAAGGATGGTGTTGGAAGTAGACACCAGCAGCTTGCTAGTCTGTAGACACTTTCAGACTCCCCCTTGTTGGCTACAACCCACTGCTGTACCTACTGACTATGCCTCCTGGCATCCATACATTCAGCAGGGTAGTGATTCAAAACAATGGAGTTTTAAACAAAATGATTTAGTGATAGTCTGGTCGCAGATAACCTATTTGTCTGTAGGTAGTACCATGCTTTTTTGACCCTTGCCATTGGACATGGACATTGTCAAATGTATTGTTTTTTAAAAAGTGTCTTCCCTTAAATTTCTGCATTTTAAGTAGCAGTAGAAAACCAGCTGCATCTTTTCAAGTAGATAAGAATAAGCCCCTAACATTTTCCTTTTCATGTTTCTGTTCATACTGTAGTAAGTATGTAGTTGTTTAAATTCTTCAGATTATATACACATTCCCAACATCCCTCATGTCTGTTTTCAAAGCATAATCTGGATTATTCAGATGGTATTTGTCTAATAAACGATATACAGCAAGAGTAATCAGAAGTTGTTTAAATCTTCTGAGATTTTTAAAGCTTTTATATCATGCTCTGAACTGAACATTAATACAGTGGTACCTCGGGTAACATACGCTTCAGGTTACATATGCTTCAGGTTACAGACTCCCCTAACCCAGAAATAGTACCTCAGGTTAAGAACTTTGCTTCAGGATGAGAACAGAAATTGTGCTCTGGCAGCGCGGCGGCAGCAGGAGGCTCCATTAGCTAAAGTGGTGCTTCAGGTTAAGAACAGTTTCAGGTTAAGTACGGACCTCCGGCATGAATTAAGTACTTAACCCGAGGTACCACTGTACTCAAAAGTATATTGAACATACTGATAGGGTGTAGAAAATATTATAGAAGTTCTTGTTTCACATCCTAATTTTCAGTTTTTACAAAGCATCTTTCTGGAAGTATCTTCTGATCTTACATCCATTTTAGAGTGTTGACAACTTGAAGTCAAGGAGGAGTTTCCTAACAAAAGCCAGAATCGTATTTAGCCAATCAGAAGGAGGAGCAATCTCTGTAGCAGACTGTGTTGTGATAAGGTGACAGCACCATTGCTCTAGCCCTACCTGAGAGCTTGCAGCAAACCTGAACCATCACGAGGCTTTCACAATATTCTGCCATGCTGCAGAGCTTCCAGTCTTATAAAGAAGTGTTAGATATGTTACACAGGAGAAGATGCACACATTTAAAAATAAATGCCTTTATGTATCACATTAACAGGATGAGATGTGGAAATAGTTCCTTCTCTCTTTTATTTGCTAAATGTTTCTTTTTTCCTTTCAGTGGTGGATACAAACGATCGATTTCTTAGAAAAATAACAGTTGGACAAGCAAGTACAGAAAAAGGATTTTCTCGTCAGGTAGGTAAAGTTCTGACTGTGTTTGGAGAAGACATTTCTTTTGATCATTAAAAATGTTTCCTTCCTAATATATTTTCAATATTGTTGAAGAACTGGTTGCTTTTAATGGTTTTAGATATGAATTAATTTGCAGCTAATCTTGGCTTAGTGTATAGTAGTGATTCTAAAGCAAGAGTTTTCATGTAGTTATCAAGTATGGTAATCAACATTGCATTGATGTATGGGGAAAATACATCAATAAATAAATGTTCATAGAAATGTAGTCTAAATCTCATTAAAAAACAGAACAATGCAATATCAATATTTGAGAAGTGTCCTAAAGAGAACTCATCATTGTAACTCTGCTGATAAGCCAAGTTTATTGTTGTTTTTTCCTGCACACCGTCTTTGTTGTGACATTACTAAACAGTGAGCATTGCATTTGGCAAGCCTACTTCTAAAGAGTAGCCATATTTAATATGTTAGATCTAAGCGAAAGTTTACCAGATGGAAAATATAATCTACTTCCAAGTATAATGTGGAAGACAGAGGGCAGTTATTCTGGGTGAAGTGTCACAAAACCAGCTCAAGCTTTTTTACATACACTTCCCTAGAGATCTGAGCAGCTATGGAGGGAGATGACAATGTTGGGCTTAACTGCATGGGCTGAGCCCGAAGAGAAAAGCCTTCTCACAGCCTTACAGGGTGCCATTTGTCAATCTTTTTAAGAACTTGTCCAGATAAAGGCTGCTTTTGGATAATCAAATTCCAGTTTAATGAGCGGAGGTATGAACAAATGTTGTGAACATGGATGCAGCTGCTTTTCTCCTCTCTTTGCATGAGCTGGTGGACAAACCAATAACTCTTCAATTAACTATAACTTTCCAGTCCACCTGAACCAAGTAAATAGTATCAATGGCTTTATCTATTTATATATATATATAAAAGTATGTATATACCACTAGATCACAAAGCCTATCAGGAAGTGGTTTACAGCATTAACAAGATTTTTTAAAAAAACATACGATAAAGGCATAAAAAGTTTAATAGAATTTAAAAGCAGAAAGGTTAAAAATGAAAAACAATAAGCCAGTATTAAGTCTTAATACCCTGTCTTGTTCCGAAGCTGTTAACCTTAGTTTTCAAGTTCACATGAAACTAGTTTGCTGGCTCATGCAAAGTGAGAAGTGAGTGAAGTGGCTATGTGCTCAAGCCACAGAGCTCATCTGTATACAGTCAGTAATCCAAACTTGGATGGCAACTATCCATGTTCTTTTATCCATGTTCTGTGCTGATCCTTATCAGCTTTGCCCACTGGTGGTATGCCATCTTCTTTTATTGCTTTCATTTGTAGCCCACCTTTCTTCCATGGTGGAACTCAAGGTGGCATTCATCAGATTCCCAGCTATGGATTAGAACTCCAGGTGTCTCTTGTCTCATAAACTTGTACTTTTCTTTTTACAGACTCAGTTTGATATAGCTGTTGCAAGTGAAATCATGGCAATCCTAGCGCTGGCCAGTGGTCTGTCAGATATGAAAGAAAGAATGGGGAAAATTGTTGTTGCTAACGACAAAAAAGGACAACCAGTGACAGCAGAGGATTTGGTATGGATCACCCCAGGATTCTTCTTGTTACTTTTGCTTATTAAGAGACAATGCAGCCCTTATAAAAAAACCCACATTCAGAGACAGTGTGTATCTGGGGTGCACCTTATTGCCAGAAGAGTCAAATTTGGTCAAAACTGTGGGTTATTTTCTGTTTCGAACAACTCATCCCACCTATATCAGTGGTTTTCAAAAGGTGGACAACAACAGACTGGCAGAGGGGCAAAAGTTTTCAGGAACGGAGAGACTCTGTTCACCTTCTTCACCTTTGCCAGCAAAATATGGTAGGATTAATTCACTTTAGCAAAGGATTTTTATTAATTCACATACAACCAGGGCAGGTTGATAGCTTTCCCACCTGTCCCATCACACCGGCCTGATTCAGGGAGAGCTGCAGCTTTGTTCTAATTATATGTCCCTGTGTATGGTTTTGCGAGGGGTTAGTGATGTCTTGTTTGGTTCCCCTTTATAATGCTATCTTGGATCAATACTCTAAACTGAGAGAGGGACCTTTTTTCAGCCACAGAGCCACATTCCCCTCTGGACAATCTTCTGGAGGTCACATTCCAGTAGTGGGTGGGGTCAGAAGCAAAAGTGGACAGAGCAGTTACCGTAATTTTTTACAGAAGGCTAGTTTATTTATGGGACACGGGTGGTGCTGTGGGTTAAACCACAGAGCCTAGGGCTTGCCAATCAGAAGGTCGGCAGTTCGAATCCCCGTGACGGGGTGAGCTCCCATTGCTCGGTCCCTGCTCCTGCCAAGCTAGCAGTTCGAAAGCACATGAAAGTGCAAGTAGATAAATAGGTACCGCTCCGGCGGGAAGGTAAACGGCGTTTCCGTGCGCTGCTCTGGTTCACGAGAAGTGGCTCTGTCATACTGGCCCCATGATCCGGAAGCTGTACGCCAACTCGCTCGGCCTATAGAGCGAGATGAACGCCGCAACCCCAGAGTCATCCGCGACTGGACCTAATGGTCAGGGGTCCCTTTACCTTTACTAGTTTATGTATATGGTCACACACCACTCTCTGTTCTCCATCAAAGCACGTAAGAGGCATTGTCAGAATTCCAGCCAAGCAAAGCAAGACTAGTGAAGGGTGTGGCCTGGAGGGGAGGGTCCAAGGGGGGCAGACAGAGATACTTGGAAGGTGAGCATTTGGCCACCCCTGCTGTTAATCACAGATCTTTGCAAAGATAATCAGGTTATATGCATATGACTACATGCCAGCATCTCTGCATGCTCTCTTTGAGGAATGGGCTAAGAGAAGAGAACAAGTTTAGAAAGTGATGCTTCATGATGCTGTTTCTACTGCTGTTTGTTTTGATTTTTTTTGTTAAGATTGTTTTTAATTTTATCTGTAACATGCCTTAAGTATGATTTTATCATAGAAAGGGCAGGATAAAGGTAAAGGTAAAGGTACCCCTGCCCGTACGGGCCAGTCTTGACAGACTCTAGGGTTGTGCGCCCATCTCACTTAAGAGGCCGGGGGCCAGCGCTGTCCGGAGACACTTCCGGGTCACGTGGCCAGCGTGACATCGCTGCTCTGGCGAGCCAGAGCCGCACACGGAAACGCCATTTACCTTCCCGCTAGTAAGCGGCCCCTATTTATCTACTTGCACCCGGGAGTGCTTTCGAACTGCTAGGTTGGCAGGCGCTGGGACCGAACGACAGGAGCGCACCCCGCCGCGGGGATTCGAACCGCCGACCTTTCGATCGGCAAGCCCTAGGCACTGAGGCTTTTACCCACAGCGCCACCCGCGTCCTAAGGGCAGGATATAAATGTCCAAATAAATAAATAGTTCGGAAAACATGACTTACATGCATACATTCCTGAGTCTTCAAAAGCAGGACTGGAGTTTGCAAATTAAACGTTGGGAGTGCAGCTGCAAATAATTTTTTTTTTGTAGAATAGAACAGTGTCCTAAATTTTAGGTCTCAGAAATATTTTAATGTCACTCTGAGTGCCTGCTTCTATTAACACTCAGCGTGGGTTCAAAATGAACCCATTTTTAAAGTTGCTTAACTTTCCCTATATTGAATTGATGTTTTTACAAGTAGCTTTCAATTCATTATTTAATGTTCAACCTAAACTCTAATTCCTCCTCTCTTTCATTTGTTTCATATGTGAATAATGTTTAATATACCATGCAAATATGCAATTGCTCTTAATTTCAGGGTGCTATACCACATTTTCAGTGTACTGTAATAAAATCTAAAATACACACTAGGAGATGAAAACCAGATGCTGCAAGGGCTGGAGGTGGGAGGAGGCAGAAAAGAAAAGATAAATTGAATATTTCATAAACTCAGAGGCTCCTTTCACAAGTGTAATGGATTTTTAAAAGCCATCCTCTGTAATTGAACTACAGAATTTGTTGCCAAAATATGGTGCTCATTGAGCAGGGTTCTAAAGACTAGATTGCAATTTGGCTGCGGTATTATCGTAAAATGTTTGATAGACAGATGCCATATCTCCATGGCAAATTAAACTGGCATGCCCAAGATTAGTATTTCAGCGGCCATGAGGAATATTAAATAAATATGTAGCTATTTGTTTAGTAAGGAAGCTTCTCAAATTACTGCATGAGGACTCTTTTTCACATTGAATATACTCATTTTACAAATAGCATACAGGTGAGGATATTGTCTTGGAACCCTAGGCTCCAGTTGTGTTTGTGGTGTCTTTATGTAAGGCATGTTTTAATTCTTTATGGAGTTCTTTCTTTCCTTTTAAAACAACCAGTTCCTAGGAGGTTTTATTTCAAACTTAATCAAGCAAAATATCCAATGAGAGAGTATCTGGATTATCATACCATAAATGTGCATTGAGACAGTTATCAAACAGAATTCAATGTTTAATCGGGGGGGGGGGCAGTTTCTGAACCTCTGTTCCTCAGTGAAAACAATGTGTTATTAGAGACACTGCATCAACCCCTAAAGAGCAGGAAAATGGGTTAGGAATGGCCATGAGGAAGAAGCGGATGTTGACTACAGCCTTCTTTATCAATAGCAAATTGTCCAGTGCCACCTAATGGAGAACTTGGCTTCCTGGCTGGAACTGTTTGAGTACCTACAGAAAAGGGCATCTACCCTGTGGTCTTATGTCAGACTCCATCTAGATTCTAGACTATCTCCCTGTTTCCTACAACCAAATGCCTCTGGGAAACCCACAAGCAGAAGATGATGGCAATAGCCTTTTCCTGTTCCCCAGCAGCTGGTTATGAGGTTTGGAACTTAACAGGTTAAGAAGTTCCCATGATGCCTCATATTCTGACGTCAGCTTTTAGAAGCTGGGAGGAGTTTTCTGTCTGTTCCCCTCTGGTCTTTGAGGGAGAAAGTCGCAGTTTTTCCTAATGGCTGCAAGGAGCCCAGGAGATCCCTGGGGGAATGTCGGAATAAAGAGCTGAAATGGACAAACCTGGACTCTGTGTGTGTTTGTCTGGAAGCTAAGCAAAGGACGTGACAGTTTCATCACCGCTGTGTTTATCTCTGCTAAGGCGTGACTGAGAGCTACCGGACGACGGAGCTGAGTGGCGCAGCTGAGGGAAGCGCGCCGGACCGGGCTGCCATAAATAGCTAAATGAGGACCAATAAATCAATTAGCGGGGTCCCAATATATCAATTCGCCACAGGTTATGGGTACTAATCACCGCTTGTAAAACTGTCACTGGAAGTGCCGGAATGCGTTTGAAGTTGGCGATCTGAGAAACGGAAGCTGGCCGGAGGTCGGAGGCTGCTTTCAGTGAGTCTCGCCTGATGTCGAGGGATTTTGCCTGGTGTTAAGAGGCAAGGGGAGCTGCGGAGCTAAAAGCAGCTGGCTGAAAAACGCAAAGTGTTTGCCTGTGCTGAGGAATCGCTTCTCCACGGGTGCCAGAGGAGCTTGTGAACTGTAAGTACAGCTTGGGGCCCCTTGGGAGAACGGAAGAGGATGGCAGGCTGCCAGGTCTTGGAGGACATTCCATGCTCACTTTAAGAAGTTGGGCAACCTGGCTGCTGATCTGAAGTCTACTGTTCTGGGTGCCAGGAAGCCAGAGGCCGTTTGCCTAGTGCTCCAGGGAGTTTGTGAGGCTGGAGGAAGACAGCAAGGGCCGGGAGATGGCTGCTTCAGAACAGAAAGGCAAGATGGCGCTGACCACCTTCGTGAGAGCCGGTGCACAGCTGGGAAGGGCTGTGGGCCCCAGAGGGGGGGGCGAAGGTTTCCAAAGGCAAGTTTAAGAAGCCTGCTGGAATGAAGTGGAGGTTCAGAGTGGGCGGAGCTGGCAAGGAGTGCTTTTCCGGAAGAAGGAGAAGGAGGCCAGCGGGAGGAGCCCAAGGCAGTGTTTTTCCACTGGAGTTCAACATCTGCGTGAGGAGCTTGGAGAGAGGCAAGCTGCTGGGAGCCCTTTACCTACCACTGGGGGTGCAGGAAAGCGTCCTGGGAGCCCTGGGAGCAGTGGGGGGGCGGTGAGCAGTAAAAGCACAGAAAAGCCTCTTTTTCCAAAGGCTGCCAAGAGATGTTTGCGTCAAAAGTCGAGGCCTGGGAAACAGGACACAGCTACAGGCTTCAAGGCCAGCCATCTGCTGCAGCGGGAGATACGTGCTGCAGAGTTGTCTGGGAACTCTGAGATAAGTCCAGTCTTCAGAGCAACGCAGGATGTTGCGGTTTCGGACGCTGTCAAGGACAGAGGCAGCGGGACGTTTGTTGCTTCTATGGCAACTGTGAAGAACAACTCCAGCCAGGACACGGTGACACGCTGGGTGTTTTGGATTCTGCTATCAGGCAGCACCTGATAGGCAAGCCTGCAGGCGGAATGCGGAACTGCAGGACTGTTTCAACAGGATTGACTGTTATGTTCGCAGACGGAGCACAAAAAATCAGTCTGTGGTGTGGCTAACGTGTTTTTCTCCTTTACAGGAGGAGCAAGAGGTCTGCGTTGTGCCGGGACTGAATAGTTGTCGGTTATCTGTATCTGCTCTAACGAAGCAGGGGTTCAAAAATGCTTTGAAAATGACACCTGTTCCATTTTCAGAGGGGGGCGACAACGGGTCAACATGACGAAAAGGGAGAACAATTTCTTTGTTCTGGAGACACCTCTGGAGGGTGGTGGGAATGCTGGTAAAGCACAGGTGCAGTGTGCTAAAATTCCCAAAGATGTGCAAAAGTTGCACAGGTGCACAAAAGGGTGTAAACTCCGGAAATGTGGGAGGTCCCAAGGGTGCAGGGCATGCAAAGGTGCAAAGGTACTTGGTTTTCCCGGGTTTGGGAGGGTAGCCGAAGAAGCTTTTGAGCTTGTTCACACACAGATCTGTCAGGACCCATGAGGTATGAGAGTCTGGGTGGGGCCAGGTATGTGCCATCGCTGACAGATGGCCACAGCCAGGTTGGCTGGTGTCTCTCTCTCAAGTCACAGGGGGAGGCGGCGCAACTGATCAAGGATTGGGTTGCGGAGGTGGAACTAAAGTTTTCCACCAAGGTGCAAGGGTTCAAGAGCGACCGAGGGTCACAGTTTACTGGGTCCGCTCTGGAGAAATTTTTCAAGGAAAAGGGAATACGTCACCAGGTGACGGGTGCAAAGTCTTCTCAAGGGAGAAGGGAGGCTGTTACTGAACCCGGTGACGGGGGATCAGGTCCAGAATCAGGGTTCCAAACCCGGTGATGGGGACCAAGTCCAGGGTCAGGGTTCAGGGCAGGTTTGGGCATCTCCAAGGGTTGTAAAAGGAGTGTCCAGGTGTGAGGCTTCATCTCCGGTAAGCGTAATGGAGAAAGCTCACGGAAGGGTTGTCAAGTCAGAGGGGGAAGAGTCTGATGGAGAAGACACAACTACTGGCCCTAATGGGTCAGTAGGGTATCAGGTCACAGGTGCGTGGAAAAGTGTCGCACAGTGTGATTCTGGGAGTGTTGAAGGGGTTCAACAGGTGCCTGGGAAAGATGCCGGGAAGGGGCACAAGGCAAAGGGGAAGGTGTTGAGCTCAGAAGGTCTTGTCAGAATTTTCGGCAAGAGGGGGTATGAGGTTTGGAACTTAACAGGTTAAGAAGTTCCCATGATGCCTCATATTCTGACGTCAGCTTTTAGAAGCTGGGAGGAGTTTTCTGTCTGTTCCCCTCTGGTCTTTGAGGGAGAAAGTCGCAGTTTTTCCTAATGGCTGCAAGGAGCCCAGGAGATCCCTGGGGGAATGTCGGAATAAAGAGCTGAAATGGACAAACCTGGACTCTGTGTGTGTTTGTCTGGAAGCTAAGCAAAGGACGTGACAGTTTCATCACCGCTGTGTTTATCTCTGCTAAGGCGTGACTGAGAGCTACCGGACGACGGAGCTGAGTGGCGCAGCTGAGGGAAGCGCGCCGGACCGGGCTGCCATAAATAGCTAATTGAGGACCAATAAATCAATTAGCGGGGTCCCAATATATCAATTCGCCACACTGGTATTCAGAAGCATACTGAAGACCATACTCTGAACCTGGAGATTGCATTAAACTATGATGACCAGTAGCTATCAGTATCAAGTGGTGTGGCTATGCTGCTCACCTGACCTAGCTCTGGCATTACTGCTTACTGGGATGGATTGTCGGAGGGAGGGAGTGGCAAGGTTGGTGCAGTGCAAACACGCCTGATGGATACAATTCAGTGCTCCTTCCAGTGCATTTGCACTACACTGACCATATCTTCTCCTTCTCCTTCCCCATCTCCATCCCAACATACATATGCAGTAGTTAGTCAACCAAATGGAGGTTCAGGTGAGTGGCGCAGCCCCACCACACTTCTCTTTGTGAAAGCTATTGAAAGACCTTTCTTCTGTAAATATGTCCTCTAAGCAAATGACCACCACCATATATTGTACAATGATCTTGGGGAAGTGGGTGAGGCTGGTAACAATAACAAGTCATAGCTGGCTAAGAAAGGCAAGCTACAATGTGTGGGTCTGTGCCTTAAAATATTTCCATGTTCAGTGTATGTATTACTTTTAAAATTGTGTTGTATTGAATTGTATAACTCAGAAGCTTTGTTACCTCCCATTCAGAATTTATAGTGATGGAGGTGGCATTTCCAGAACTTTTAGCACCACCCTACATAGAGATAACAATGTTTTTCACAGCTGTGTGTTGGTTTGTGTTTAGCTAAGCACTTTGATTTTTAAACCACTTTACTTGAACTTATAAGCTGCAAGTTATAAGCAGTTTTTTTCTTTTTTAGGGAGTAACTGGTGCTTTGGCGGTTTTGATGAAGGATGCAATTAAACCAACACTGATGCAGACATTAGAGGTCAGTCAAATCATCTGTGACCCTAACCTTTCTCTTCCCTTTTTTAAAAGAACTATATCTAAGTTGCCAAAGTGCTGTCTTTTTTTAAATTGAAATTAAACATTTGCTTGTTTATACTGCATGACTCCTCCTTTTCATATTTGATTTGCATGGGCATTTCACAAGGCATGTTGTTAAGAGAGGGTTCCCCTCTCCCAAGTCCAAGAACATTTGAATTTCAGTTAGCATTACCTGTGCTAGAAATGCAGATCCAAGGGGAGTTCTGCCATTTCCTCCCACCTCCCTTTCAGCACCCCCTTGCCGTACCCCACATCGTTTCTGAGATGCTCTCAGGAGCAGCCTGGGAAGAGAGGGGGTGGAGGGGAGAGGTAGGGAAGCTCCATTCTGTGATCAGAACTCCACTTACCCTTCTTAAGATCCACATGATTGTTAAGAATTGAGGCTGCAATCTATACAAGCTTAAATCCCAGCCCACTCTATGGGAGTTAAGCATACATAAAAGCCACAGAGATCACAGCCTCAGCTTTTATAGGAACTGAAATGAAGTGTCACCTGTCATAAATAAACAGTAAATAAATGGGATGTCTATTTAAAGAAAAGATGGTATCTGTGAAGACATACCCTTTTACCATATTCAAATATATATTCATAGAAAAGATATTGGTGCAACTTCAGAAACAGAAGCATAGGGAATGCTTACTTCTAAGCATGGCAGTTTTACTTGGAAGCCCCTTGGCTTGCAAAATGGCAAGGAAAAAACAATAGGATCTGTTGGTTTGGATCCAGAGAAACTGTGAGTGCTGCTCTGTTCACAGAAGGAGAGGGATGGCAATTAGGGGTCAATTTCCTGCTTCCTCCGATGACCTTTGAGAATCCAGGAGGAGTGCCAGATTGGCCCCACCAATGCATTTACGCTGCATTGACCACCCTGCTACCTTAGCCTTCCTGGTAAGCAACAGTGACCTGCTTACTGGTCATTGTAAACTGCTCTGAGGTTTTTCCTACAATCAAGTAAGGTAAAAAAAATATGGAAAAAAATAAATAAATACTGGAAAGCTAGTATAGTGGCTCATCCCCAACCAGTGAGCCACTTCTGGCTCTGGAAGAGATGGTCTTTGAAGGTGCAGATTATCAGCCCTTCTACAAATAGAAAGCCACCTTCCATTTGAGAAAGAGCCACTCTGAACCTAAATCATTATATTTTCATTTTGGATCTTTACTTAGAGTGGTTTTGCATAACATATGTGTACTTTAAAACAGAACACATGATTGCTTGGCTGAAAACTTGTTTGAATTATCACATTTCTTGGTTTACAGTTATGTGGTGATTTATTTTTTTTACAACCAACCTTGTCTGAGCCTAATTTTGGTTTGGTTTTATTAGACAACAATTAAGTGGTCAAATAGGATATGTACATGGATGTTTTAACAATATTTCCATAAGAAACTGGGAATCATGGGCATCATGATGAAATAGCTGTTAGAAGATATTGCTTGGTAAAGCACTATAACATTATTGTGTTGTTGTACCTCCTTCTTCAGAAAACCCCAACATAATTTATCTGCCTGAGGAAGCCACATCAAATTCTAGCCTGTGTTTGACTATGGATAATTTTTACACTTTGTTATCTTAACAATATTTATATGTTACTGAATAACAAATAAAAAGTACAACTATGAACAATAAAATATGAAGCAGAATCAGTATAATGGGAGAAGGGGAAATCTCAGTGACACACACAGACACACACAAACAAATCACATGAACTTTAGATTTAACACAAAGTTTAAAGAGCCTGGTAAAATAAAAAGGTCTTCACTTGGTCCTGAAAACCCAGAAAAGTAGTCAACAAGTGAATGCAGTATTCACCCATCTATTCTTACCTGGTGAGAGCATGTGGAGATGGGTCTCTGAGAATGGATAGATAAATGTGGGTGTGTATTATAGCTTTTTAAAAGTTTGAAATGTACCCTTTTCTGTTTCCTGTCAGCCCCTCAGGAAGTATTCAAATACTACTGCTATGCATTTATGGAGCACTGTAAATCTTTCAATGGGTTATAACACTAATCAAATACTGCTCTGCAAGCGAGGACCCAAGCACAGTAATATTCACTACAGTGGTACCTCGGGTTACATACGCTTCAGGTTACAGACTCCGCTAACCCAGAAATATTAGCTCGGGTTAAGAACTTTGCTTCAGGATGAGAACAGAAATCATGCAGCGGCGGCACAGTGGCAGCAGGAGGCCCCATTAGCTAAAGTGGTGCTTCAGGTTAAGAACAGTTTCAGCTTAAGAACAGACCTCCAGAACGAATTAAGTACTTAACCTGAGGTACCACTGTATAAGGCTTGCTGTACAAAGCAGCTTGCTGACTGAGTGACACCCATAAACTACTGAAATTTATTTGCCTGATAGCAAATGATCAGTGGCAGTTTCTATTAGTTTGAAAAGAATAAATGTATATTGTATTTATTCAGTGATACTGATACCGCAGGAGACTATTTTTGCTGTTTCTGTTATTGTTCTCCAGCTTCAGTTTCAAAGCACACATGGCAGAATAGCTATCAGATCATTGATACAAAATGCCATCTTTTGGATAACTCCCCCACCCCACCCCATCTTTATATTACATTCCTTTCCTCACCCCCCTGGCCTCCTCCATTAATGAAAGAAAACTTGTGTTTTCACAGGTGGAATCACCATAGGTTCTCCCTTTCATATGTCTCCTAGAGGAATTTTAGAGTTGTTGAATCAGATAGACATTTATTAGAATCCCATGAATCAAATGCAGCTTAAAAAGAGCTACCAGATACACTATTTTTCTTTTAATTACTGTGAATACTGAAGTCCTATATGTGTCTACTCAGACATAAGCCCCACTGAGTTCAATAGGGCTTGCTCCTGGGTAAGTGTGGTATAGGATTGCAGCCTCAGTGAAACTGGCCTCAGGAGCCTAAGTTAAAGCAGCTGACTAGTGGCAATGAATAGTTGGAAGCTGCAATGCCAGACCTGACACTTCCCTGCAAAAAGAAGCAATTGGAAAGAAGGCGTTTTTCAGAGTTCTTTAGTAGGCAGGAATTGCTTCAGCAGCTGGAGTATTACGAGAAAAGGTTTTTAACTAGTAAAGCAGCTACCTGAATGTGGATACCAACTTAATCCCTAAAAGAACCTGGTTCCCGCCATATTTTCTGCATCAGCCCTGGTTAGCATGGCTGCTGGAGGGGCTCTAAAAGCTCTTGGGGCCAAACTAGACATGATGTTTTATCATATAGGTAAATAACAAAAACAGCAATAGCCAGCGTTGGGCAGAGAGAAAAAATTAGCTGAATTGGGAGTGTGGCATGGGATGGCATAGGGGATTTAACACCTTGCCTCTGCCACAGTCCCAGTTGGAATCAGAGGCTTCCATGCCTGCTATAAAGAATGGTTTTCCTGAGCAAGTAAAGCAGAACCCTAAATATGAATACCAGCTTAATTACTAAAGCTGCCTTAACTCTCAGTCTACCTCCTGGAACACCTAGCATACACTGTTACTAAACTATCCTGATAGAAGCAGGATGCAGAGCTTTCTGTTGCTGCTGTGGATACAGTCTTATGGTCCTTGAGGTCACTCAGAAAGGCTGTTTGTTGTCCTACTGCAGCCCACTGCTCCAGTCCAGACGATAAGCCTCACTGCTCCACAAGAGCAACGTAGAATATAGTACAGTACAATGTAAAAGGTCTTAACTGTTGTTTTCTTCTTGTGCTCTGATTACAGTTCTGCATTTGCTTTTGATACTTTTAGGGAACCCCAGTTTTTGTGCACGCTGGGCCTTTTGCAAATATTGCTCATGGTAACTCTTCGGTTTTGGCAGACAAAATTGCCCTTAAATTGGTTGGCAAAGAAGGATTTGTAGGTGAGTACAAGCTCATTTTGTTTTGGAATGTTTATGTGGAGCTGGAGTAGTTTCATTTGAAATTAATGATTAAGTGTTGTTTTAACTCAAGTGATGTGTATCATGTTTATGTAGCATCATTTTAGTGTGTGATCTCGATACCTTCTTGATCAAAAGGTATTGTTGATTTGGAATTCCCTGTTTATACTTGGATCCATTTGCCTAGCTAGATTTCCACTGAAACCAGAGGCAGGCTAGTATTCCTGTCTTCTGCTCAGTTTTCACAGTGGGATAATGTTGGTTTTAAAGGGGTGCTTTCAACTCTTTAATAGTGTTCCAAAGCAATGCAGATTGAAAGAGAACTTTTTGTTGAATTCCATTGCTAAAATTATCCTTAGCAATGAGGATCTCAAAGGTACATTTTTTCTTGAAAAGTGTACCTTTTAGAAGTTCAGCGGATTCTAGAAGCAAAATTGGTGATGATCAGAAGCAGTACTGGCTAGGGAAGACAAACAGGGTGATGGTGGTGGTGGTGGTGAAGTGCAGTCAGAAGGAGCAAGGACCAATGAACCTAAAGTTCTGCAGCAAAATGCCAAAGCAATGTTAAGCCATTACATCTGCACCAGCCCTGGATAGGACCACGATAATATTTAATATCTACAAAAGACTAGATAGATAGATAGATGATAGATAGATAGATAGATAGATAGATAGATAGATAGATAGACAGACAGACAAATATTATGTAAATGGCCAAGTTAAGCAAATGGTTTATAATTAGGTCTGTTTGCAGAATGACATCTTAAACAGAGATACAGCTTGAAATCATTGACTCATGCTATCATCTGAAATAAACATAATGATTGTAAGCTGCTGCAAGAAAAAGTGACCAATAAGTTGAATTGAACAACAACAATGTTCATAAGAACAACAACCTCTACTGAGTGAAGCCATTCATAATAAACAATACAAATAAGTTTTTTAATTCAACTGACACTAATTAGTCAGTCATAAAATGAACAAAAAGTAATGTGATTAACAAAGGCAGAGACCAGTCACACGGAGGAGGGATAGGCCAGTGCAGGGAGCTTGTGAATGGTTCTTGTAGCTCAAGAGGGCCACAATATGCAGAAAGATGTGGCAACTCATGGACTAGCCCAGTTCCCTGAAGGGCTCCATTTCAAGACTTTCTGCATGGTCAGTTCTAATACCTCCCCCTGATTTGAGGCAATTCCCTTCTCCCTCTGCAGCCCTGGATTCAGATAACACATGGTAGGTCCCCCTCTACCCGAGCCTCTGGAGAGGCTTTTTAGAGGACACAGGGGACTGTGGAGTGGAAGGAGAAGGGAAAGATATGTTGCATGAGCTGCCTTCTGATTGTGCAACGTTGGATGCAACCTACTCTGTATAACATACACAGTATTCCCAATACACCCTTCCCCCACCCATATAGAAAAATAGGAGTATTTCTGTGCTTGCACTATCAGATAATTGGAGAAATGTTGGCATGCTTTGCGTGTATTGTAAACCTAAGCAGAAGTAAGCTTTAATAAGTTTTATGAATAATTTACTTGCTTTATTCTGCAGTGGAAATGCTCATCAGAACAAAACTACTTGCAGTAGCTGCTTAGTGATCTGTGCAGAATGTGCACAGCTGTATTTCAAAAATCCTTGTATATATGCTCAAAAGTATTTAAGTTTATATTATATATACTTATCTATGCTCAAAAGTGTATTTATACAAAAGGTTTATAAATCACTGCATAAAAATAGTGCAGCATATGTGTTTGAAACAAGAAAGAATGATCTGCAATTTTTTTAATAGATTGTAAAATGCTTTGCAGTATTTCTTTGGTGGGAGTTCTTTCTCCAAAAAAGGAAGTAAATGCTTTGCTTTAAACCCCGTTTGGCACCAAAGCACATGTGATGTCTTAATATTTGCATTGTTCAGCGTTCTTTATAGTTGTTTTTGCTTGACTTCATTGAAAAATCACTGTGTGTCGAGTGCTCCAGTGAGTGTTAAATTCAAAAATCCTTGCTATCTTATGTCATAACATTCACTCTCTTGCATTTGTAGCTCCATTTCTTTTCATAGTTAAGAAAATGCAGTGCTTACCGAAGCAGTAAAAATGATCCTTTCCTGTTTTGGGGGTCAAATGTTAAATTAATAATGGTCACAATCCAAAACAAAACAAAAATACACAAAAGCACGCACACACGCACGCACGCGCACACACACACAATACAAATAAAACTACTGTACTATAAAATCACCAGTAAAATTATGTAAGCTACAGGGCAAATAACAGCAGCAGATCAGAACTATCCATGGTTGGGAGGGGGTAGATTGTAGTTCCACATAGACAGCTGGGGGGCACCATGGAAAATGTCCTGTCCCATATCACCCTCCTAGCATCCCATTGGGATGAAACCACAAGAATGGTCTCTCCGCCTGACTTCAAAGGATGTGATGGACAGTATATTGAAAGCCACTATAAAAGTCAAGAGCTTTTAGACTTGAACTCTTATATTCTGTTATATAAATACCATTGGTTGTTGTTGTTTTTAAAAGATATTCAAAGATACACTTTTTACTTTTTAATATTTATTTTCAGTTTACTTTTTAATATTTATTTTCACTTGTGTTTTTAGAAAACTTTGATGTATACTGCTCTGCTGATAATTGAAATATCCTGTTAGATGCCTGCTAACAAACATTGCTCTAGCGCCATCTCTGATTATAATTTATAGACTCCAATATAAGCCATTTCAGCAGATTTCCCCCCACTGTGAAATATAGCTAGCACAGGAAAATTCTTTGTCTCCCACAGGCAAAAAAAATACTAGAGGTCAGTCTCTCTCTTTCTGTTTTTAAGAATTCATAAATCAAATCCAGCAACACTGTCAAAAGTGCTGCTTCTCATAGCTCACTCCTATCAATTCACAAAATAAGGGGCTTCCAATTAGATATGCATGGCAAAAAAGAGTAGTAGCTGTTTCCCCTCCACCTCATTTCTGCAATTTATTTTCTCATAAACAAACCGAACATAAGAAAATCCATGGGTGAATCAACTTATATTATTTGAACAAGGCTAGAATAGCGATACCTTTCAATCGAAAGCCCATGTGGGACAGCTGAGAAGGAGATTTGGAGGTGGAAATGGCAGACTGGGAAAGGAATAGTATCCTTTTCTGCCACTCCTTATGTGCTCCCAAAAAAGTCCCCTCCTAAAGTGGCTTTTCATCTCCCTAAAAGGGCTACTCTTGGGTTACTGTTACACATGTTTGGATTATATCCAATGCTACCAGTCTAGTTGAAGAATGGCATTTGATCTAGTGGGGGCATCCACTAACATTGGATAAGAGGAGGCAATTTTGGCCAATTTCCCCTTCCTGCTGCAGCCTGTGTTCCCCCGCACCACCTTCCACATTGTTCTGGAGGATTGGTCAACTCTCTGGATCTGGGGGGGGGGAGGGGGGGCCGCAATGGGAAGGGGGAATTGGCAAAAGTCACCCCCTCTTCTTTTATGTTAACTGATGCCTGTGCTAGAGTAAAAGTTTAATTAATATCCACCTCTCTGTATAGCATGTAGTTTGGCCTCCATAATGACTGAGTTTTCACCTCTTAAAAAACTCCACTCAGAGTTGCCTTTATGGCAGTCGATTTTACTGAATAATTGAGAACTGAAGCCTTTCTATTTGCACCAAGCCTTCTTGGTCAGGCTGTTCATAGTCTTTTTATATGTCAGTGTGATATTAATCTGGGGCTATGTACTGTAATAAAAGTCCTAAGAAATCACAGTGAACATAATGATCGCATTGAGGTGGGGTGGGAGAATAAACAAACACACCATCTCTGCAGAGTGGGCTCTCTCTGTGCAATGGGGGGGGGCATGCTCCCGGAATGGGAAGAGAGTCTTCTTCCTACTTATTTTATTGTTGGAGAAAAGGCAGGCAGAAAAGGGACATTTTTTACCACTCAGCAGCTTGAAGCAGCCTGCGATTTGAATTAGGGTGCAGCCTTGCACTGTTGTGATTGATGATTCCGAAACTTGCTGTGTCCTGGATGATTGCACCAAATGATAGAGACATTGATCATTCTGATTCACCACTGCCTTCAGTGTTGTGGCATCTGCTGTTATCTCTATGTAGGGTAAGCTGCACTCTGAATATACACACCACTTTTCTGTGAGTGAGCAGAGGCTCCTCCTTTAACAACAATTTGGTACTTAGCAATAGAAGATCCAGGCTTTAGCTGACTGGATATGGTGACCCTGGAGTGCAGCCAGCGGAGGGAACTGGATCCAATCAAAAGTGCCCAACACACACTGTGCAAGCCACTGTGCAGGTGGACAGGGCCCTCAAGGTGCTGGGAGTCTGAATGTAGTAGTCATCACTGAGGAAATGCCTGCCTTTTGCGTATGTAAGGCCCATGGTGCTATACCATATGGCATTAGGGAAAGAGAAGATTGTTTTAGCCACAATGTTTATGTGTTTATCCACAATGATAGGATGGATTCCATATACGTACAGAGCCAATATAGACCTGACATGCAGTCATGGGTATCTTTTCTCAGATTTTTTAAAGGCCAAAAGCAGCTTTAGGAAGATGTACATTGGAGCAGAGAAATGGCTGGCCAGAATGAGCTTAATATTTGCCCATCCTTTCTTTTCAAACTCTACCAGCCCACCTCCAGCTGCTGTTCTCCCCTTGTGTCCTTGAGGAGATTGCTAGCATATGTTATTCACCTGACAGATAAGTGTACAGAGCTGTCATTTTCTTCTTCTTTGGCAATCACTCGTAGCCAAGTAAGATTGTCTTCCATAAACACGGTTTTAACAATGAGTCCATAGGTGACTGTGGAGGCCAATTCTGTATCCACACGTCCTTCCACAGTGGGGATATTGGTTTCCGGCTGGGAGTTGATCACAATGTTGATTTGCCAAGCGTGCCTTCCTCTTAGCACATTTCTCCCTTGCATCCTGAGTTTGAGTGTCTTCAAAGCCCATGACACCTTTGGTAAAGGGTTTTCTCCAACTGGAGCGCTCGCAGGCCAATGTTTCCTAGTTGTCAGTGTTTATACTACATTTTTTTAGATTTGCCTTGAGACAGTCTTTAAACCTCTTTTGTTGACCACCAGCATTACGCTTTCAATTTTTAAGTTCGGAATAGAGTAGCTGTTTTGGAAGATGATTATCAGGCATCTGCACAATATGACCAGTCCAACAAAGTTGATGTTGAAGAATCATTACTTCAACACTGGTGATCTTTGCTTCTTCCAGTACACTGACATTAGTTTGCCTGTCTTCCCAAGTGATGTGTAAAATTTTTCGGAGACACTGTTGATGGAATCTTTCAAGGAGTTGGAGATGGCGTTTATAAGTGGTCCATGTTTCACAAACATATAGTAAGGTTGGTAGTATAATCGCTTTGTAAATAAGCATTTTGGTTTCCCTGCGAATGTCCTGGTCCTAAAGCAATCTGCACTTCAATCGGGAGAAAGCCGCATTCACAGAGGCCAGGCGATGCTGGATTTCGGCATCAATGTTGGCCCTTATGGAAAGATAACTGCCTAGGTAGGAGAAGTGATCAACATTTTCCAACATTACACCATTGAGTTGGATTTGTGGCGCTGCAGAGGAGTTATTTTGTACTTGTTGGTGCAGCACTTTGGTTTTTTGGATGTTGAGTGATAGTCCTAGCTTTTCATAAGCTTCTGCAAAGATATTTAGGATGGTTTGGAGGTCATCCTCTGAGTGTGTGCACACTACGTTGTCATCAGCATACTGAAGCTCTATGACAGAAGTTACGGTAACCTTACTCTTCAACATACTGCGGTTGTGCCTTAGTGTGTGATATTTGAGTCAGGGAGCCATGGTTCAAATCTCACTTCAGCCACGAACTCACAGAGTAGTCTTCGGTGAGCTCTATCTTTCAACTCTCCCCCCAGCCCCCGCACATTTTGAAGATGGAGGTGATAATATCAACAAAATTCACAAGGTTGCTGTAGGAATTACTGGAATGTCAAATGCTTTAAACACTTAAAAATGTAATATAAAAACTAAATGTTATTTTTATATGGGGCATGTCTTTTTCCTGCTGCACAGGCTTGTATTACAATTTTTTTTAAGCCTATAACTCCAGCACCATGAACATTTCACAAATACATAGAAAAAAATAAAAGATTTGTGGGATCGTTTGGAATAGTTGGATAGAACTTTGAGCATTAAGTTCCGTGAACAGTCATTAAAGGAAGAGATCTTGGGTCACATTGTACAAACAGCCAGTTCATTTACCCTTGCTGTAGTAACATAAATGTGGTGTCCTTTCAGATGAATCATGATATCTCCTGGTTTATTTTGGCAGCTGCTCAGTTTGGTGATTTGCTGCATACAAGAAGCACCAGCCAAAATGCCTTGGATCCAGAGGGTTAGAGTTCATGTGCTTCTGTGACTTTGAACTCTTCCTTTCCATGGTTTCCTTGTTGACAGCTGCACCAGGACAAATATGTTTACATCATAGAAGTGGATGGCAGCTAACAATTCAGAATTTCCATTTCCTTTTGTATTGTTCTGGAATTTGGCCTCCATAATTCCATGTCCTGAAACTTTGCCTAGTGTGCATGTTTCTCTTTAGGGTCTTCCAGTGCATACTCTTTGTTTTGATTTAGATATGTTGATAGTAAATGCTGACTGCAGGAAGGTTACGTTCATTAAAGTTTGCTTCTGTTTACAGGGAATTTTATTGTGGGATAAATGAATTTTCTTGTGACAGTTCCATTTGTAGCCTTGCAAACTGAAACATGTGGTTGCTTTTTGTAGGGCTCCCTGCCATGTCAAAACACTGCTGCATTGAGGGCTAATATGTAGCTGCTTAAACTGCAGTGTAGTGAACATAGTTGCTGCTTTCTTCTTCTGAAGGCTGAGAAATCCAATCAGCCGTTGACATTCAGGATTCTAAAAAAGAAATAATACATTTCCCAAGAACATTTTGCACTGAGAAAGTGGATGAAATAATCCACAAATGCTGAGTCTCTGGAATGGTTTGAAGTATTTTTTTATTTCACCAAAATGTAGTATATACTTTAAAAGTAATAATGAAAAAGTTAAAGGCATTTCCCTTAATTAGCCTTTCATTCTTCCTTCTATATATATGTGGCTCAGTCAGGAGGGCATGAGACTCTTAATCTCAGGTTTGTGGGTTCGAACCCCACATTGGGCAAAAGATTCCTTCATTGCAGAGGGCTGGACTAGATGACTCTTATGGTCCTTACAAACCTATAATACTAGTCTTATAACAATGTTTAATTCTGGACATCTTGTTTCCCTAACTTTATTCGTTGAAAAGTTCTCTTCAGATTCAGTAATATTTTAAAAAGAAAAGACAGAACTCTGTTATGCTGTTAATTATATTTCCTCACAGCATTTACACTAATAGGATGCCTAAAGTCAGGAGAATAAAATTATTACCTAAAGTGAGAAGATTGAAATATTTAAGTGTTTGGCCAGGGCACAGACTGCATTATTTTAGGACAACTTCATGCTTTACATTTTAAAGTTGTATGCTAGTGATATTTTAAGTGTATACCTAAAATTTTTAAGCGGCAGTGATATACAAGTGCTGAAATGCACATATACATATACAGTACATATGTGTACATTCATATACATGATGTATGTATATACATAGAGTGCTGGGATTGGCAATGGCCTCTGTTAAGTGTACACTCTTATGAGCAGCTAAAATTGGCTGCTGTGGAATTGCAATAGGTTTCCTTTTCCCCTAGCCTAAGGACTCAGATCAGATCACAGATACATCCTTAAGCTGACATTGGATATTGTCAGATAAGTCCCTAAGTGTTATGGCTGAGCAAGGATCTGACTCTGGGACTGCTGCTTGTAAAATAGCCCTACATAGAGTGCCTTCCTATATGACCTACTGTAAAATACTCCCTGGCGTCTTTTGAACTACTGGCTGAATTGCATTAAACTGTTCTGTGAAAGAAGCTCTAGCAACTGGAGAGCTAACCCCTCCTCAATTGCCTGTCCTGCTACTGCTGCCACCTGTTCTAACTCCTGAGAGAAAGCAGCCCAGATAGTCTTGTAGATTGCAAAGAGAAAAATCTAGTGATGAATTCCCATGCTGCCTATCAGGAGAAAGTAAATCTGATAACCTCCAGTGGATCTTTGCACAGCATGCAGGTTCTCTTGGCCTAGCTTGTCCCAGTGGCTAATTGTGGGTTTCCAGCGAAATGTATTGCAAGTTGTTGTTTGATTCCCATTGGTTTAATAGAAGACTTATTCATACTTATGTCACTGTTGAACTACGGATTATCATGACTCTTTCTTGCTCTTTGGCCTCCAGTTGCTCATGTTTTCATTGGCACTCTGATTTACAGGCAGGAAATAATACAAAAGTGATTGTGCTGAATATTTGAGCACAAACAGGTTTCAAAGCACATGGTTTTGGCACATGGCTTTATCTTCAGAATTACTCTCTGTTTTATTTCCTTTGCAGTTGGTAGCCTTCATCCTAGCAGCTTTTGTACAGCATCCTGCTTCCTTCCTCTCTTGAAAGTTGGAGTGCTGGCACTCCTGGCTTTGTGTTTGTCACACTTGAGTCTTTTAAATAAGAAATTCTATTCACTTTTGAGATAAGCCCTACATTGCCACCACCTCTCCTCCTCTTCCTCCTCTCCTCCCCAAGCCAGATGGGGTCCACAGTATGGTGGCCATGTCCCCAGATACTCCCTTCACATCCACTAGGGTGTCTTGTCCCCAGTTTTTAAATGTATTATTTAAAAATGAGGTTTGGGGGTTGTTACTTGTTTTGGTTTCTTGGTTGCAAGGGGAGTTGCCTCTCCTCTTCCACGTTCTCAACTGGGGATTGTCACACACACCCCAAACCAATGAGGAGCATGGGGGAAGAGAGTGGGGAAGCCCTATTGTGCAAACAGAGGTCCATTCACAGATCTTCTGATAATGGGGCCAGTGAGGTGAATCCTGCCCTTAATTACATATAATTATAGAATTTCCATTAATTATAAGTTTGTTGCAACAGATTGCATGACTATACATTTATTTTAACT
Source organism: Podarcis muralis (assembly GCF_964188315.1). Taxonomy (NCBI): domain Eukaryota; kingdom Metazoa; phylum Chordata; class Lepidosauria; order Squamata; family Lacertidae; genus Podarcis; species Podarcis muralis. The sequence goes on along the minus strand of NC_135657.1, from coordinate 56,261,209 downwards.
ATTTGTCTATCATTTAATTACTATAATCTCTAAACAGTGTACAGGAGACCTAACACAGTGGTACCTCGGGTTACATACACTTCAGGTTACATACGCTTCAGGTTACAGACTCCGCTAACCCAGAAATCGTGCTTCAGGTTAAGAACTTTGCTTCAGGATGAGAACAGAAATCGTGCTCTGGTGGCGCGGCGGCAGCAGGAGGCCCCATTAGCTAAAGTGGTGCTTCAGGTTAAGAACGGACCTCCGGAATGAATTAAGTACTTAACCCGAGGTACCACTGTACAATGAAACTAAAAATGAAATAAAACTAAAAATCAGAATTCACTTTAAAAGCCTGCTGAAATAAAAGTCTTCAGTAAGCACTGGAAGGTCAACAGGAGGGAGTTCCACAAAATACTGCAATACTGAACATATAACTCCTGGTGGATATGAGCTGAGCATCTGAGCCATGGCAGACCACAAACAGTGGCTCAGCTGAAGACCTCAGTGATCAAGTAGAGATCTAAGGGATCAGGAGGTCCTGAGGTCTCCTAGACCCAAATTATAAAGGGCATTGCAAATTAATAGAAGAACATTTAACTTGACCCAGAAATGTGTGGGCAGGGTAGTGCAAGCTTTTGAGCACCAGAGTTATGTGCTGGCAATAGCCTGTCCCCACCAACAGTCTAGCCTCAGTGTTTTGAACCAGCTGAAAACTCTGGACCATTAGCAGCCCCACATATATGCAAAGCATCTCACCACTCCTAAAAGAGAAGGAAGAAGCCCCTGCACATATGGAGCTCTGTTTGTGTACACTAGGTGTTTAGTGACTGCCAAATTGACTCTTTGATCCCTCTAAACTAACCCCTTGTTCCTAACAGCAACTGAAGCTGGTTTTGGTGCTGATATTGGGATGGAGAAATTCTTCAACATCAAATGCAGAGCTTCTGGCCTGGTTCCCAGTGTGGTTGTGCTTGTTGCTACAGTGCGGGCTTTGAAGATGCATGGAGGTGGGCCAAATGTAAGTTTCTGTACCTATCTCATAAAACAAATGATAAATCTTTAGAACTCCCTAAGCCTGAGAAAGCCCCTTATCATTTGAAATATGTATAAACGCTTTAGTTTCAGAATTGCTGGAATAGTTCTCAATGTAAGCTAATTTAACAAAGACTCTCATTTCACTGTCTTTCATCATGTAGATGTGGCATTATCTGTGTTGCTTGTTGGATTAAGACGTATTAAAGAGGATAGCTCTAAAAAGGACTAAAAATTTAGCAAGGAGAATTAGGTCTGTTTGGAATTTTTCTTCTCCCCCACTCTTTCTCTCTTTTTTTACACGCAAGTACTGGCCTTTGAAATGCCATGGCTAAACTCACAGGGTTACATCCAGATTTACAGCACAATCCTAACCATGCCTACTAAGAAATAGGTCCTATCAAATTCAGTGGGGCTTACTCCCAGGTAAGTGGGGTTACAATTGAGTATTGTCGTGCTTAGAGCAGACCCAATTAAATTGATGGGCATCCCATTGATTTCACTAAGGCTTCTCTAAGCATGACCAACCCACTGTGTCCTCTAGTCTGAACTGCTACCCACTCTGCTCTGTTTCTGCCATTACCTAAGTCCTGAACTACTAACTAGGGATATCCTCTAGAGTCTAGTTACTGTTAAGTACATTTAAGACCAGCTGAATATAATGAGGTGGGGTGTTATGTACTGAGTTGAATAGGATCCAAAATGCAGGAGTCTGATTGGTCCTAGAACAATAGGATCCAAAATGCAGGAGTCTGATTGGTCCTAGAACAATAGGATTCAGAATGCAGCAGTCTGATTGGTCCTAGAACAATGCAGCAGTATGATTGGTCCGCAGGAGCCACCCAAACCAGCTCCAGGTGGAAGTGAATCCACAACCTGATTGGCCTACAGGAGAATCCTGGAATTAGCCAATCACGTGCAGCCCATTGTGTAAATAATGTATATAAAGCAGATATTTTGGGGGAACATTCATTCCTCCTCACCACTATGAGCTGAATAAAGACCATGAAATCCACTCTCGACTCTGAGTATTTTTCATGGGGTTACTAAAAATCCCTGGAAATAAAAGTGCTGAGCTTTCCCCTATTTCTTTGTCTTCTTTTGATCTTGATCATAGCAGTACTCAAGGTAGATGTATTACAACCAAATCTCCCTCTCCTGCCTCTCGAGTTCTTGGAGTACTTTCCCTTCCCTTATCCTGTCACCCAAGCATGCAGTCTGGCTTTCATCTACTTCGTCACTTTCTGCCCTCTTTTTCTTAACTTTAATTTCTCGCTAGAGCTGGACTTCCTATCTTTTTCCTGGGCTTTTGCAACCACTTCCCTGTGGGCCATTGCTATTTGTTTGTAAACATTTACTGGTCCCACTTCAACTATCTTAACCTCTGTGCAGAATTTTTGCTTCCAAGATTGTGTGGTAGCTGCTATGATCACATTGTGAGCAATGGCCCACATTCAGCCTGTCTGCAGTTTGCCTTCGCATTCACCAGATTCTTGCCTTTGCCTTTCCTGGCTCTTCATCTTCCATGCTCACTCTGGCAGCCTTTGTTCCTAAAGTAGCGGATGCACCATTTCATGTTACACTGAAACTCTCTCACAGAATGCATGTCCTGATTCCACCTTTCAGATTTTTCTGCAAACTACTTTTTCTGCTTAATACTTTGCACACTCGCTCTCTTACCTACAGCATGAGCCTAACCATGTTTACTCAGAAGTAAAGCCCCATTGATCTCAATGACACCTACTGCTATGTGAGTATGTTTTGGAATACAATCATAATATTATTTATTAAACTCTTCTCATCATCCAGCTGCAGATACCTGTCGACTGGGTAACAATGACCAGTCCTTTTGCACGCAACCATCCCCAACCCCCAATTGAAGGGGATGTATTTACTTGTCTAAGAACTTGGGTTGAAATAAGACTGCTTCTTTGGAATAGCTGCGTGCAGGCTGAGCACGGCCACTGAAATCTCTAACACTTGTTTCAGCTTCTTCGCTTAGCCAAATGACGCATTCACTCTGAGCAAGGAAAGCACCAAGCCATATAATTCACAAATTAGAATGTAAATAGATTTCCGCCCCCTTGAATATTTCTAGCTCACTTCCCTTCCTTAACTTTTCCAGTTGAGGTGTGCTTCATATTTATGCTGGGCTGCTGGTTTTCAGGAACAGGAATCAATTTACTTTGTTAGCGTAGTGCTTTTGGGTTTCCACTCTGAAGAACTGCCAAATGTAGCTTCGCAGACTTGAACTTTTAAAATAATTATTTTCAAGCAACAGGGTTGTTCAAGATTTGTCAAGGAATAAGATTTCAAAGAGGGAAGTGGGACAGTGGTTACATTTCCTGACAACTCCTATGCAAGAGGCAAACCCAATAAACCCTGCCCCCAATTGTACCTTTCAGTGAGGCTTACTAGCAAGCCCCTCCCCTCCATAAGCTCCTCCTCTGATTTTCCACTTTCTCACCCTCTCCTTATCATGTTGCCAGCAACATCCAACTCCTCCACCTTTTCTCCCTGGTTATTGCTTCATCCACCCCCCTACTGGAAGCCAACACCAGCTAGCATTCAGGTGGTAGTCTTGGCAAAATAATGGGATAGGATGCTGAGCATTGCCTAGGTCATGTGCTAAAGAGGAGTGTGTAACAATGGTTGTGGTTGTTGGATAGCCCTCATCTGGCATTGGGGCATTAGCAGGGAACAATTTATTATATAGCATGGTAAAAATGACAGGCAATAGGTGGTCCATATTTGTCTCTTATCATTTTTTTTTAAAGTTTCACAGTCACCTTAAGTGTCTTAAAATGTGCCTGAAACAGCATGTTATTTGAACATGTTATTGGAGTTTCCAACTGAGATGAATGGTGTGAACACAGGGATGGAGGCTTTTGCAGGGGAAAAGCAGGGGTGCTTAACCCTTCCCCCTACTTGCAGAGTTTCCCCTACAACCTCTCCTCACAGGCCACATTTTCCTCCAGCAGTGGCTGATGCAATGTAACTTCAGTTTCAAAATGGAAGCATGAACATTTTGGTAAAACTTAATGGTTTTATTCTGAGGTCTCCTAAAAATGAACTTGGGGCTTGAATCTGACATTGTTTAGCTAGTGCTGGCTTGAAGAATACTAGATGTTGCCAAATCACACTACAACATCAATGATCTGCTTGTGTAGATACAATAATGAATGAAAGAAGCAATGTGAAATTCTAATATTCCCATTGTTGATACTGTTAAATGCTGACCCTCGCTGCTTTTTATAAAGGTATCAAAATAAGATTACATGAAGCAACCTCTTTTGACAGGTCTGTTCTATGACCATTGTTTAACTACTTGTTTGTTATCTTAGGTGACAGCTGGTGCCCCTCTTAAGAAAGAATATACAGAAGAGGTAAGATTTAAATCTTTCATTGTCACTTTGTAGGCAGTCAAGGTAACAGAGGAATTAAATTTGACATTTACAAAGACTAGACTCCTGGACGGAGGGGAAGGGTCGCAGCTCAGTGGTAGAGCATCTGCCTTGCAAGCAGAAGGTCCCAGGATCAATCCTCAGCATCTCCAGGCAGAACTGGGGAAGCCTCCCTTCATGAAATCCCATAGAGTTGCTGCCAATCAGTGTAGACAGTACTGAGAAAGATGGACCAATGGTATAAGGCAGCTCCCTATGCTCCTATTTTGTTTGTTTGTTTGTTTGTGTGTTTGTTTATTTACCACTCTTAATTTAGAAAATCCCCAAGTTTTTATATGCTTTTGGCATTTCTGTTGTATTTGTTAGTCACCTAGTTGTGTCTGAACACTCTTGCTGGGCTACGGAAGCGGGATATAAATGATTATAAAAATAGATGTAACCAAATACTTTTCAACAAAAATTCATTTTCCTTCATTTTGATAACTGAATGCACAGGACTTCGTAGATTTTCCATAAGAAAAAGCAAAGCGATTGTCCAGGCCTTTCTGTAGCATTAACAAATTGTGCAACAGTGTTTGTGTGTTCCTGTTTCGATGAGCTAATAAATGCAGGTTGTTTCTATAACTCTTGCTTAAGAAACAAGGATGCTACAATCTGTAGCTCTTGTGTTGTTTATTTGGTTAGTTTCTCCCCGCAAAACACTTTTTTATTGCTTCATGGTTTTGATGGAAGTAGACTTCCGGCCACAAAGCTCAAAGCTCATGCCACAAATATTCTGACCATAGGTTATGCATATAGTTTTACAGTGAGTGACTCTGGGACCAATTTGATAATCCCACACTAACAGCAGGATCTAGACTTCTGGTAGCCCCAAGATCCATCAGGGTTCCCTTAAACAGCAGCACTGGAAGGAGTGTCCCCTGCCTTTGCTGTCTCTCTCGCATATGCACTTCATAAAGTGTTAACGGTTTCCCACATCCACATTTCAATATCCTCTTTGGCTTCCCTTTCTCAATACATCCTTAAAAAAAATATCTCTTGGTAATCACCTAGTCTTTGTCCTGAAATCCTATGTGCATCTCAAGACTGGAGGGGATGTGTATGTAGAACCTTTTTTGAGGGGTGCTTCCAGAAAAGTTAGAAGCAGCAAGAATCTCATTGTTCTGATAACATCGTGCACCACCAACAGCCCCATGTGAACTGCAGGTGTGGATTCACTCAGCAGCCATACCAGTTCTACAAGTAAAGATCTTGAGATCTATAGATTAGCAGTGTCCAAAATTAGTTTCGAATCTCAGACATAATAGGCTTGAAAGATTTTTCAGCAGACTGGATTTCATGATTCTGTCCAGATTTGAGCTTCCTTGAACTAGTCACATGTTGAACAGAGTTTTCTAAGCAGTATGGAATATAGTTAATAAGAACCACAATGCTATGTATTTCTGTTCAGAAGTAGGCTTACTGCATAGGATTGCAACCTTTGGGAGATAAGCAGAAATCTCTTTATTTAATCCTGCTTACCATATAAACCCTTTAGGTGGAGCTGTGGGTTAGACCTGGGGAAACTTGGCTGTGGCCTATACAACTTCCAGGAGCTTGTTTTTATTAATCCACAGACATAGTGCATGATAGGCATCATTTTCGTGGCTAGTAGGACTGAGTGTCTATTTTTTTTGCCATGCTGCTGCCAATTCGTCTGAATGTAAGTTGTTTTAACTGATTTTAATACTGCATTCTTACATTGTTGCAACCCACCCTGGGGGCTTAGAATGAAGGACGGTTAAGAACTCTTAATAAGATGATCTTGAGGAGAAATTCACTGTACCATCTGGCTTTAGTGTAAAAAAAAAAAGCATTGAATGATAAGTGAAAAGTATTTTTATTGCAGTTAAATTTATATTGACTTTTTGTTCTCTGTCCACCAGAATCTCAAGCTGGTATCTGATGGCTGCAGCAACTTACGGAAACAAATTGAAATTGCCCAGCAGTTTGGTGTTCCAGTTGTAGTGGCTCTCAATGTTTTCAGGTAAGACTTGTTTTTTAGAAATCCATGCTGGGTCTTATGGGTCTTTAGAAATAGTGTACCTCAGTACTTTCTGAGGTCTGCAGCTATCCTTGCTCCTCTGACTTGTGAGCCCTTCCTCCAGAGAGTGGCTGCTGATTGCAACTAGAGACTAAAAAAGTAATAGAGGTAGCCAATCTGATATGTAGCAGCACACATGGAAGGAGGAGAAACCAGTTTTCTCATCTCTTCAGTAACCCAGTGCCAGTTACCACGTTCAATTACCACGAGAACCAGTGTGGTGTAGTGGTTAAGAGCGGTAGTCACGTAATCTGGGGAACCGGGTTCGCGTCTCCGCTCCTCCACATGCAGCTGCTGGGTGACCTTGGGCCAGTCACACTTCTTTGAAGTCTCTCAGCCCCACTCACCTCACAGAGTGTTTGTTGTGGGGGAGGAAGGGAAAGGAGATTGTTAGCCGCTTTGAGACTCCTTAAAGGGAGTGAAAGGCGGGATATCAAATCCAAACTCTTCTTCTTCTTCTTCAATTTTGTAGGAGTCAGTGGTGAATGGACCTTGGACCTTGCACCTATGGTGTATAAAGCCATATTGTTTTTAGTCTTGCCTAAGTTAAAACTGTGAATAGTGCTAAGTTTGAATAGACATTTTGCTTAGATATTTTGTATAATTCTCTTACCCAGGCACAGGGGGACCTGTGGCCTTACGAATATTGTTGTACTACAACTCCCATCATCCCTGACCATTGGCCATGCTGGCTGTGGCTGATGGGACTTGGAGTCTACCAAAAATATCTATAGGGCTACAGGCTCTCCATCCCAGCTCTTATCTAATGAACTGCTGTTGTCCCTAAGTACATTAGTATGGAGAGCCACTTAGCAAATTTGACTGATAAATAAAGTTGTAAATGAAATGATTGTTTTGTTGGCAGTACGGACTCTCCTGCTGAGATTGATTTAGTCTGTGAGATTGCCAAGCAGTCTGGAGCTTCTGATGCAGTGCCATGCAGTCACTGGTCATATGGGGGCAGAGGAGCTGTGGAATTGGCTCAGGCTGTAAGAAGAGCTGCCAATCAGCAGAATAGCTTCAGATATCTCTATGACCTGGAGGTAAGCAAAAGATCCAACCAATTTCTTTGTGGTATGTGCATTTATTTCCACATAGTGGAAGTTGTAGCTGTTCAGTCTGAATCTTTAGGTGTACACATAACTCCTGTTAGGATCGTATCTATGTTGGTGGTTTTTGTCAAAATTCTAATTCAAACATGTCCTGTTACAAGCGTTCTTACTCTGCACACTTTGAAAACTAGGTTCAAATATATATGATGGAATCTAAATTCTGTATGCATTGTTTTGAATTGTGCTCTGTTTTAACGTCTAACTCAGGATCTGGCACACATGCAACCCTTTTAATTCATTAGGTTAAAAGGTAAGGTAAAGGACCCCTGGACAGTTAAGTCCGGTCAAAGGCAACTCGCTTCAGGCTGAGGGAGCCGGCGTTTGTCCACAGACAGCTTTCTAGGTCATGTGACCAGCATAACTAAACCACTTCTGGTGCAACGGAACACCGTGACAGAAGCCAGAGCACACGGAAATGCCATGTACCTTCCTGCTACAGCAGTATCTACTTATCTACTTGCACTGGTATGCTTTCAAACTGTTAGGTTGGCAGAAGCTGGAGCAGAGCAATGGGAGCTCACCCCATCATGCAGATTTGAACCGCCAACCTTCTGCTTGGCACACCCAAGAGGCTCAGTGGTTTAGACCACAGCGCCACCCACGTCCCATTTTAATTCATATGCCTCTGCCTAATAGGATATTCCTTAGCTCAAATCTTTAATCTGTCTGGGAGCATCTGATATTGCAGTATTTGTGAAAGCAAGCTGTCGGGGGTGGGGGCGGAGAGAAGGAGAGCTGATGATTGCTTAGATAGGAGACTACTGGGAGCCAATCTTTGCTTTTTAAGGAGGAGTGGATATTTAAAATAATAATTAAGAAGTAAGTACATGTTGAACATTTGTTTATTGTTGGATTTCTCCAGATTATTGCCCTTTTAAACAGTCAGTCTTAATTTTAGTTCCATTTTATGCAGTTGCTCTCTGTTTCTTCTTCTAAATCCTACCATTTTATACCAGTGAGCGTATAGCACTAGATTAACCAGTGCGTTGTCAGCTGATGTAAGCAAGTTAATTAGCATCAAGATTAGTAATTAAATTTCTGGCATAGTTGGAATGTGGTGTGAAGAAACAACAGTGCCCTGATTTGAGAGCGTGAGTGAGATGTGAAAAGCCTTACATCGTTTGTCAAGGGGCTGAAATACTAAGAAATAAGGTGAAGCTAAAGATATCCAAATAAATTGTGGGATTGGGAATTACACAAGGGATTTTTGCAAAAATGCAGACAGGCGGCAAGCGGCTTTGAGAAGACCACAGAGAAGTTTGCAATATTCACAATGTTTGTCTTCACACAAGAACCCATCTAAATGGTTTGACTCTGTGTTGTTTATTATTCCTTTCCCATTGTTAAAGAGAATTGCCCACGAAAGCCATCTGAATTCTGTATGAAGCAATCTGTATTTCACAGGATTTGGGGTTGTTGTTTTTTAGTATCAGCTAGAATACAAATAGTGATCATCAACATATCAGTGCTCCCATCTAAGAAGACTACTTTTGCCCTTCCAGTGTTTTGAACAAGGCTTTAAGTTGAAGCAGAAAGCTATTACTCAGCATAAGTGCATTCATTAGCAATAAGCTTAGAGAATGAGGGTAGGGTGGATATTGAATCCTATACATCCCTTTCCCAAACCTTCCAGGCTTCAGTAATTAAGTAATACAGGGGTGGCGAACTTCAGACTCAGGGGCCAAATGTGGCCCTCTAAGCCAGGCTTCCTCAACCTCGGCCCTTCATATGTTTTGAGACTACAATTCCCATCATCCCTGACCACTGGTCCTGCTAGCTAGGGATCATGGGAGTTGTAGGCCAAAAACATCTGGAGGGCTGAGGTTGAGGAAGCCTGCTGTAAGCTCTGGCTCTTGGGTTTGTCTCCACACCACACTTTCTCCCCTCTGACACCCCTTTGTTGGTCCTTCTTGCCACCCTCCTTGAGTGTTGTTCTTGGCTGGAATGCGTCCTTGAACACTCCTCACTGGCCTTGCTTCACACCTTTCTAGAGTATTTTTGCTTAAATGCAAATGGGTCCTTGAACTCAGACAATGCCCCTTATTTGTCTGGATGGAGAAGGTGTGTGTAGCACCCAGTCAGCAGTAGAAAGGGGAAGTTTCCACTCCTTGTTCCACCTACTTTTGCCCATGGCCTTGCCCTCTACCACCATGTGGTCGTCCAGAAGGGAACGCTGAAAAAGTTCCCCTACCTTTGTGCTACAAGATTGTAGCGTAAGGTTCCTATTGCTCACAACTTGCGGCCAGCCGAAATCCCATTTGGCTCTCAGAGATTTCTGCTGACTGGAGATTTTTTGTCAGAACTACATATTTCTCCTCATAAGAAATCAAAGTACAGAAAACATGACACAAGCCGTCTCTCACCACATCAACTTGGGTGAAGACAGACATAATTAAAAAGAGAGCCTGCAGCATGTCCCTCAGCAATGGAATGAGCCTAGCTTTTTCCTCACTTCACAATTTGATTGACAGATACGCATACCAGTAAATCAAATGCTGGTTCCTCTGTGAGTCTCGCTCTGCCTTCACGCTTCAGGCAAGCACTTTGTTTTTTAAAGGCTGCATGTACATGTATATAGGAACATAGCTGCCTTATATGGAGTCAGACCATTGGTCTGTCTACCTCAGTATTGTCCTCATTGACAGGCTGTGGCTCTCCAAAATTTTAGACAGGGAGCCTTTCCCAGTCCTGTTTAAGGTGCCAGACATTGAGCCTGGGACCTTCTGCATGCAAAGCAGATGCTCTACCATTCCCCAAATGAGACAGCCTGTTTTTTGCTTTATTAATTTGATAGGAAAAAGTATAGAACTACTTGGACACCTGCCAATCAGAGTTGTGCCGAACCAAGTTCTACAAAGTTGCATAATTTCTCCCCCCCCCCCTTGAGAATGTTTATATTGAACACAGGGAGTCTGCTTGTAAACATGGGTCTCTGCTTCAAAAATATTTCATCTGTTTTATTTATTTCTGTTGATTTAAATTTATATTATTGTGAGTTGCTGGAACCTTCCCTAGGACTTTAGGATGAAAGGTGGACAAAAATAATAGTAATGTAATACAGTCATACTGTGGTACCTCTGGTTACGTACTTAATTCGTTCCGGAGGTCCGTACTTAACCTGAAACTGTTCTTAACCTGAAGCACCACTTTAGCTAATGGGGCCTCCTGCTGCTGCCATGCCGCCAGAGCACGATTTCTGTTCTCATCCTGAAGCAAAGTTCTTAACCTGAAGCACTATTTCTGGGTTAGCAGAGTCTGTAACCTGAAGCGTATGTAACCTGAAGCATATGTAACTCGAGGTACCACTATGCCTTGGATCTCAAATGCCTTGGATCCTGAACAAATTGGCTCCCGAACAATCGAAACCTGGAAGTGAGTGTTCCAGTTTTTGAACGATTTTCGGTAGCCAAACGTCCGGCATGGCTTCCGCAGCCTCTGATTGGCTGCAGGATGTGCCTGCAGCCAATCAGAAGCTGCGCCTTGGTTTTCGAACGGTTCCGGGAGTTGAATGGACTCCCAGAACGCATTCTGTTCAAGAACCAAGGTACAACTCTAGTAACGACACTGAAGCAGTTTCAAATACGGTACAGATGCAGGGTTTGTAGATCAGGAGCCAAACCCTGATGGATATAAGGATTTCTGACAACCCTAAAATCACTGGGTTGAATGATTTAAACTGCTTTTAGAATGCTTTTTTAAATGTTTGTTATTATTATTCATGAGCCACTTTGCTAATGGAAACGATTCAAGCCGTTTTCCAGACACACTGGAAATACTAAAACCATTTAAATTAAGCACAATCAATAAAAAACAAAAAACACACCTCTATACAAATAAAAAAGAGTGGTTTTGTAGATGCTGGCCCACTAAATGTGGCCACAAATACTTAAAACCCTTCAAACTGAGGGCCAAAAGCCTGTGGGAAACAGGAAAGTTTTTGCCTGGCCATATTAGTGATACGGGCTCATCCAAGAGAAAGGGTAAGATATAAATTTCATCAATAATCAATAATGGTGTTGTAGATTTGGGAGGAGGACCACCTTAAACCCTAGAAATTAATAAATGCTAGGATTTTGATCAGGTTTAAGGTGCTGGTTTTGACCTTTAAAGCCCTATGCGGCCTAGGACCCATGTACCTACAGGACTGCCTGTCTTGGTATGCCCCGCGGAGGACCTTAAGGTCCACAAATAACAACACTTTGGAGGTCCCGAGCCTCAAGGAGGTTAGATTGGTTTCAACTAGGGCCAGGGCCTTTTCAGCACTGGCCCCGACGTGGTGGAAAGCTCTGTCACAAGAGACTAGGGCCCTGCGGGACTTGACATCTTTCCGCAGGGTCCGCAAGACAGAGCTGTTCCGCCTGGCCTTTGGTTTGGACTCGTTCTGACCCTTATGTTTCCCTCCCCTTATGGTCTTGATTTATCGGCTACTTTAAAATGAGGCTGCATTTTAGATTGCATTTTAACCTGTATTTTAAATTGGATTTCCACCCCCCTCTTTCCCCCCTATTATGTTTTTACTGTGATTCTCCCTGGCTCTGGCTGGGGAGGGCGGGGTATAAATTATTATTATTATTATTATTATTATTATTATTATTATTATTATTATGGATATGAAGGGAGAATACAAACTGCAGAGGAATTCCTGGGCTAGCCTATGCAAAACGAAGTGGCCAAGCTAGGGCCTTTATGAAACAACTATCTGTTTTATTTATTTATAGACATTTATAGCCCATCCTTCACCACGTGGTCCATGGACTGAATTCTCCTTTCTCTTTGGCTTTGGTACTTGTATTAAGCCATAGTCCCCTGTGATATCCATACCAGGGAATTCTGGCTTGATCTCAGTTAACTAATCAGGATATTAAGTCAGCATCTGACGTTGCTGGAATTATAGATACGTGTTTGGCTGTGACCCAAGGATGTTATTTTATGCTTGTGCACTGAGGTTTTGGTCCTTATAGAGCAGGGATAGCCAGCATGGTGCTTCCAAATGTTATTGGACTACAACACCTATCACTCCTTGCCATTGGTCATGCTGGTGGAGGCTGATGGGAGTTGTAATCCAACATCTGGAGGGCACAACATTGGCTACCCCTGTTACAGATGTTGCTCATGGATAGTCACAGTGGGGAGACGAATAAAGCTTCTTTGCTCCTCTTTGCTCCTTCAAATCATATTAATCTGAAGTGTAGGCCACCCTGCTTTTTTCCCCACCCCCTCCATGGAATCACATCTGTCAGCATGGCACTTGAAAGCATTCATAAATACAGTGAAGTGTACAATACCCCCTAATGTGCGTTTCTTTCAAACAAAATCTGGATGTGCTTTTTGCCTGATCTTTTTTTTTTTTAAAGTGATGAGTTTGAAAGCTAGCTTTGTCCCTTTCTTATTCGCACACTCCGCCCATCCCACGTGACAGCATGGCACTTTTAATATTTGTTTTTATTAAATATTTTCCCTTCCTTTCATGTTCTCAAACACGGGGTGGGAAGTGGCTCCATGTTGGGAAGATGAAAACAAATCTCGTATGGCCACAGATGGAGGTGTAGATTCACATAACAGTTTAAACTTTTAAGTGAACATTTTCTTCCATACATTAGGCCGCCAATTCTGTCCTACAGCCATCTAGCTAAGGAGGGTGCTTTGAGTTTAGGAATTGCCCTCTGTCATCCACTGAACTTGTGGAATCAAAAGAGAAGGCTGAAATTACAAACAGATTTAGGAAAGGGTAATGGGAACGGAACAAGAAAAAGTAATGAAAGATGAAATGTGCAGAGTCAGCTGCTATTTTAGCACCAAGCCATATTAATCCAAAGCACCTTGAACTATGCATTTTGTCTTGGCTGTGTTCCTCACAATAGATTTGAGGAAGATATAGATGGCTTCATTTAGCTGGGGCTTGGTTATTTATTATTTCTCCCAGTCTGTGTAGAAATGAAGAAGTACTGATCCCTAAGCTCAAGGCTATTATATATATATATATATTGAATATGAAAATATTACTAATAACAAATCCAAAGATTTGTCCTCATGATGTTAAAAGATTAAAAACAAAACAGAAGGCTTATTTTAAATCTTTTTAATCACATGACACTGAACACAAGTTGCATTATTCAGACATTGCTCCCCACACATGCTTCTGCCCATGGTTCCTTGTTTCTGTCTTGCTCCATGGTGTATAAAAGCTGAGACAGAAGATATTTCTGTAGCTGAAAACAATGTCTATTCACTTTGTACACATGGAATGGTATTCAGTATGGACCTAACTTAGTCATCAATTTCAGAGGGTCTACTCTGAGTAAAAATTGAACACCACCCGTGAGAAGAGGAGTGGGAAAGCATGAGTATGTAAAGGAATGTATGGGTGGGGGACAACATTCAAGCAGCCACTCTGGGTTAACATCTGACAGAGTCTTGTAACATTTGAAATTGCAAGGTTTCTCTTTCGTACATATTGGGAATAAAAAATCTTTCCTCCCTCTTTTTGTGAGTGAAACTGTGAGCCACACTTTAACTTTAGCTTTGGTACGACTGAATGTGAGACCGGATAAAATTGCCCCATAGCCCAGGGTGAGCTGATCGCCAACTTTCCCTGGCTTTTAGCTAAAGGTGAATTATTAAGGATAAACGTGTCTTCATAGGCACCTCTCCCAGAGTGAATTTTCCCCAAAATAACAAAATTGCAGCTGATATTTTTCAACATGATTTTCATTGTTACTTCACTGATGAAAGTGATTTACTGTCACTTTTTGCATCCTAAGTTGTTGCTTAGGATGTAATCAAGGGGTAAATTCTGTATATTGATCCAACAGCTGGCAGTTTTGAATGAGCATATTTCAACACTCTGCATACACATGGGAAGAAACACATGAGTTATACTGTTCTTAAAGTATTAGTCTCAGTCAGGCTACGTGCTTCATAGCAAAACTGGAAGGGATCTGTTGTTCCTCAAAGCAGCACCAGAGCTACTGAGCCATAGGCAAATATGCTTGTAATTTGACCCTCATGGTACCTTGTGTCATGTTCAATATAAGCTTACATTGACAGTTTCGTAGTATAGATTTCACAAAACACTTCCACTGGAAGAAAGGCCCTGGTATTTTGCTACAAATAAATTTATACAACACTTAAAAACCACAGCACAGTTTCCGAAATTAAGGAATTAATAATGAAAAAGTCTGTTATTCTTCTGTCATGTTTCCAACAATACAAAACTTGCATCAAACCACATTGAGATATACTTTTCCAGGACTCTTTAGGCAGCCCTAGTGTATTAAAATATATTCTGTCAGTTTAATTTGTCCAGCTCCTTTGAATGGATACTTAGCACTCCTCACATCCTGGACATATACTGGCAACTTTATTTTGTCCAATGTAGGGATGAACAGTATAAGTAGTAGTCATTGTGTTACACAGCAAATTCTTATGTAAGCAGCTCTTTGAAACAAGATAGAATGCATTCTACACGGGGAGAATACTATACCTGCGTCCTTTGAGGTGTACAGCTGTTACCTATCACCATAGTAAATTCTGCATTGCATGTAGATATCATATTTCTCCTGGGCTTCCAGTCTGATAGTATCACATAATCTGGACCTCACAAAATGTCCCAGGCAGGGCAGGTACTTTTCTTTTTAGGATACCCATCCACTCACTATAGGATATAAACATCCCGGACTGCAAAGCTTTCATTAATTTCATTCACAACACCATCACCTGTGTAAAGAGTCTGGGAGAGGGAGAACAGGGCACGGCTGGCTGAATCGCTTTCCACCTCTGGGCTGAAGCACACCTGATCCCGATGGTCAGGATGCATGTGTTCCATTTTCACCATGAATCTGAAGGGAGCTGTGCCATGTGGTCAATGTAAGATTTAAGCACCACTATACCCAGGACGCGGGTGGCGCTGTGGGTAAAAGCCTCAGCGCCTAGGGCTTGTCGATCGAAAGGTCGGCGGTTCGAATCCCCGCGGCGGGGTGCGCTCCCGTTGCTCGGTCCCAGCGCCTGCCAACCTAGCAGTTCGAAAGCAGCCCCGGGTGCAAGTAGATAAATAGGGACCGCTTACTGGCGGGAAGGTAAACGGCATTTCCGTGTGCGGCTCTGGCTCGCCAGAGCAGCGATGTCACGCTGGCCACGTGACCCGGAAGTGTCTCCGGACAGCGCTGGCCCCCGGCCTCTTGAGTGAGATGGGCGCACAACCCTAGAGTCTGTCAAGACTGGCCCGAACGGGCAGGGGTACCTTTACCTTTACCCAGGTTCAAATTAGGTCCAACTGAACTGAATGCTGCAGGATCTTTCAAGAAGTGTCATGTGAAAGACTGACAGTTTTGCATAACATTTTTTGGTTTGTTTGTTGTTGTTTTTTAGTTACCCCAATTGATTTCAGGATACAATGTACTGAATCATAATAAATGTTTGGTTTTAAAACACACATTTACTATAGCAAAGTAGACAGTGGATTTGTATAGTCATGGAAGTCTCGCAAGTGACTTGGACCAGGTCCACCCAACATGAAGTCAATGCTTATTCCAGTTATGAAATATGGCTGCTATATCTTTGTGTTCATCTCTGTGGCTGTTGTGGGCTTGAAAGCTCACAGGGTGATAAAAAGGGGAGCCAAAAAGCAGAGGTGGAGCAAGGTGGGTGCGGACCACCCTGGGTGTCATCCTGAGGGGGGTGACATTGCCACCACCCCGGGACGCTCACCATGGGCAGCGCACACACCCACACCCCGGATGCGCATCCCCGTCGCCGCTCCAGGTGCCGGAGCAGTTAGCTCTGCCACTGCTGAAAAGCACTCTTGCCAGCCTGGTTCTGTTTCACTAAAACACTCCTTTTACGCTTGCAGAAGAGTCTAAAGCCTTAATCCAGAATTTATAAACTGTTGTAGCTGTACAGCGTCTCACAGTTTTCAGTCACTGGGCACATTCACACATGCTGCTGCTGCCTTTGGGTCAGCTTTGTACAGAAAATGCCTTTTTCTGGTCCACAGCTGCGGTGGGCTTCTGAGGGAAGGCTGAGTATAAAACATTGTAACATGAGGTAAATACTGTAAAGGTTCATATTCACAATGGACAGAGAATTCTGTTTGTAATAGAAAGGGTAAGTTTTGTTTTACATTTTTTTAGATGTAAATTGTGCCCAACTGGTTACATTTGCTGAAGGTACACATCATAACCTCACTTCCAAATTCTTTGGCTTAAGGCCAAATGAAGAACAGTTTTGTAGCATGTTTCTCTTCAACCAGACCTTTGGTTGATTAATATTCTATGTCGTTTAAAATGTGTTTGTGTGAGGGTGTGTGGGGTTATTGGTTTGTTTTGTTCTTGATCTTGTTCTTAAAAAATGTAGTTTGTGTTTTTATTTTTGTATTTTTATGTTGTGAGCTGCCTGAGATTTTTGAATGAAAGGCAGTATACAAATTTAATAAAATAATAATAAACAACAATAATGATTCCATGCAGAAATGTCCTGCCGGCCTAATTGAAAGAAACAAGATGTTTGGATGCTTAAATATTTGAATTTAACTCAAAGTGCATGTAAACTTTTTCTAATGGGCAAAGATTGTAAAATATCATAGTCTCCAAGCAGCATAGAGGTAGGGGGCATTATGAAAAGTTTTTGTTGTGTTGGGACTTGATAATTTATAGTTTTGTTTTAAAACTGGTGGTGCTCACCATCTCTTTAAAAACAAACTGCAAAATGTATTTATGTGGACATTAAATATAAGGCCAATTTTTATCAGCACAGTCTGACTCCAATTACTAGGTCATATGTTCAGTAACATTTTGTTTTGTTTTAAATGAATTGGTCTTGAGTGATGCTAGCAATTTGTACTGATCTGACTGCCTGTTCTGTTCACGTTATTTAATTTGTCGCTCATGCTGTTTACAGTCAGTAGCTGGTGCCACAGAGCTGACTTTTAAGAGTCAGTTCTTTAACTAATCCTTGTTGGACAGGCACTTGTTTAGCTGAGGCTTATAACCTTTCACTGTTTATAAGCTTGGCAAACGTGGCGTAATTTGGCCCATTTTTCAGTACAGTGGTACCTCGGGTTGAGAACTTAATTCGTTCTGGAGGTCCGTTCTTAACCGGAAACTGTTCTTAACCTGAAGCACCACTTTAGCTAATGGGGCCTGCTGCTGCCGCCGTGCTGCCAGAGGACGATTTCTGTTCTCATCCTGAAGCAAACCTGAGGTACTATTTCTGGGTTAGCGGAGTCTGTAACCTGAAGCGTCTGTAACCCGAGGTACCACTGTAGTGCATACCTGAAGCATGCTAGCATCAGCGACTTGAGCTTTAAGATGTTTTGCACTTCTTCAGTCCTATCTGATTCAGATTTTGCAAGATCTTCTCTCAAAGTGGCATTTGTTTGAAACCACATAGCTGCAGTCATCCATGCAACTCCAACTGCAGCAGAGGGTTGTTTGCCTTTCTGTGATTTATATTCCTTACAGAGGTTTAGCAAGCCCTGTCATTTGAACTTGACCATAATGTTGTCACTGATCACCATGGGTTTGGAGCTAATGTTTTTCTAATTTAGATGTATCTTCATTGATACCCAACAGAAGGGACCGGAGTTCCCGGCTTCATCCATAGTGTATATAAGCTTGCTTAAGTTCAGTTCCTCCTATTTCTGACAGTTCCAGTTGTGAATCTGGCACCATGAGTCCCTGGGGTTTAAGGTCATATTCTGTACTGCCTGTGGCTAGTGATCCCTTGACCCAAATGCCTTCTATATTTGTGGGTGGAGATCCTTCAGTCCTACTGCCATTTCTACCAGCTGGCAGCCCCTAGGCTTTATTTGCAGCAGAAGAAGCAGTATTCCTTAATCCTTTATAGATTTGTTTTCTGCATTGACATGTATTTTAGTATCCTAAAGTCGATTAAAGTTATTGCCAAAGATGGTTTAAAAATTGGTAGGGCTATTAGGGCTATATAATGTGATTTTGGACCTGTATCTCACCTGTAGCTGAGTTGAGTTGTCCATCGCCCATTCAGATATTTTTTTTATTTGTTAACTTTCTCTGCTCTAAATATGTTATCGTAGAGATTGAAATCAAATATAATTTAAGCCTCATCACCCTTATGTGACTACTTTTATCAGGAAGATTTCGGCAAATTTCTCATATATATATATATATATTTTAAAGTTTTGCAAAGTAGACAGTAGAGCAGCAAGGAACTCTGAACTACAAGTAGGAGCTTTCTGAGAAAAGACAGTGGAATGTTTTCTTTCCTTACAACTTTTCGTTCTTGGCTGTATCCAGAGTGCAATCAAAAGTTACATTAATGAGGATGTTTTGCATTTCTTCCCCTTCATTCGCAATGACAGCTGACATGGAGGTATTGTAACAAGAGTCACAATTTTATGATGGCAAACTCTGCCAGCTGGAATACTCTCCTTGGGTCCAGGTTGCCAGGATTTATATCCAAGCTATTCATGAGGTATTATCTCAGACATTCATTATATTGTACTGTACTTGATGGCATCCATGAAAACGCCTGAAATCCAGCATGTGACACCAGCCTATCCAGTTTAACCACAATAAGCACGTAACTTGTGATTCAAAAAATGTCTTGAGGCATGGATTTCATTAAGCCCATTTCCTATAGTTACCATGTAAAGAACAAAGCTTACAAATGCCAGTTCTAGTTGATTCCCTGAGCTGGTTTTATTTGTGCTACTCATGGCTTGTTGTAGTCTCCACTGACAGATTTTATATTTACAAGTTAGATTTGTAAGGGCAGTCCAGGACCTCCAAACACACTGCCCAGGCGTGGGCACTTTGGTGCTGCTCATGCAGCAAAAAACAACATGGGAGGCAGCAGTTACGAGTGACTGGTCTCTGCAGCCACAACAGGCACTGTGATTCTCCAGTGGCTTAACTTCATATATATCACCACTGTCTGTAGGCCTTTATATGGGGATGCTAGTAAGATCTTTATTGGTAACTCATGAACTAGAAGGATGATTGCCATAAAGAAGGCTGATCGCCGAAGAATTGATGCTTTTGAATTATGGTGCTGGAGGAGACTCTTGAGAGTCCCATGGACTGCAAGAAGATCAAACCTCTCCATTCTGAAGGAAATCAGCCCTGAGTGCTCACTGGAAGGACAGATCGTGAAGCTGAGGCTCCCATACTTTGGCCACCTCATGAGAAGAGAAGACTCCCTGGAAAAGACCCTGATGTTGGGAAAGATGGAGGGCACAAGGAGAAGGGGACGACAGAGGATGAGATGGTTGGATGGTGTTCTTGAAGCTTCCAGCATGAGTGTGATCAAACTGCGGGAGGCAGTGGAGGACAGAAGTGCCTGGCGTGCTCTGATCCATGGGGTCACGAAGAGTCGGACACGACTAAACAACAACAACAACACAAACTAGATTTTGTTGAGCCATATTTGTATCCGGCTATTTAGAAATGCAGGTGATAGTACTTAAAATGACATCAATTGCTTATTTTCAACACAAAAGCATTGAAATAAGATTATTATCAATAAAATAGCTTAAGATCTTCAAGCAGACATAGGGTTAAGTATTAGGAGCAGTTTCTTAAAAGATATGTATTACAGAGGCTGAGATGAAATAGGGGACACATTTTACAAATATTTTTGTTCAGTAAAATAAGCCTTTTCACTTTTGGTTCCTTCCTGAACCCAATTACTTGCTGCTTCAGCATGATTTTGTTTGTTTAAAAAATTGCCCATTACAGTGTTGTCATTTGATGTGTTAGATTTGACTACAAGACAACCTCATAATTTCTAGGGAAACTGATTTTTAACTCCTTCACCCCCAAAGAAACAAACAAAAGTGCTAAAGTGAGAGCTACCCACAATTAGGGTAGTTAAGCCAGTGTGCAAAAGGTCTATTTCTGTGAAACATTTTGGGCTCCCCAAAGGTCCCTCTTAGAGCCCAAAGTGTTTACTTCCAAACATTTTGCTCAGCCCTAAAAAAAATAATAGATGAAGTTATTGGATTTAAAAGGATCAATTTAAAGAATATTATCAAACCTTGCATCTTTCAGCATACTTGAAAGTGACAAATCTTCCAAGGGACACAATTTCAAGTTCACAAAAGAAAAGAAAAATATTTCTGAGTGAGTTTAATTATCCTCCTCCTCTTAGGACCAAAAAACATAAGAAGTTAAGTGAATCTTTGCTTCAGAGCAAATTGCATCTGCTAGACTTGTGTGTTCCCTAATGGTATCAGAGCAGGAGTAGGGGAAGAATTTAACCCTTTCCCTGCTCTTCTCCTGAGAAAATTCCTCTTCTGAAGCTGGCATTTGGTTTGGGGGAAATTCCTCACTGGCAGCAATGATGACAATGGTCAATCCATTACCCTCGTCATCCAATCCATACCCTGTCACTATGCTGACAGGCCTTGCCAGCATAGTGACACACAGCAGGTAAAGATAAACGGAGAGGATAGGATGTGAATGGAAAATGAACGCAAAGAGGGGGAAATTATCTGATGCCTCCACGGGTATTTCTTTAAGCAATTTTGTGGTTTTTATTCGAATGCATGTTTGAGGAGGGAATGGGAATTTCTCTGTTGAAAAGCAATGTGATAATGAGGTTTCTTCTCAAATTGGATAATGATCAGGTTAAGCCCTGTCATTTTACAGGAAAGCAATGAAGCATTATGTTTCTTTGGTACTTTTAATCGAAGGGATCCTGTAAGTGCTTTACAGGCATAAGTGCAGCAATCAAAGCTTGTGCAGCATGAGCTGGTCACAGTTTGATCAATGCACTATTGATTTCAAAGGCATCCTGCTGTAAAATCCCCTCTGCTATGAGGATCAGGCTTTCACTATAGTGTCTCCTTAATCACAAAATGAAATGTAGCTGAGGTAACTGCTGTTACGTGGCCAGGGGGCGGGGAAAGAGGAGCCTTGCTTGTGTTAACTCGTACCTGTGTTCCGATTTTTCATTCATCCTTTTATCCTCTTTTCCTATGGGGGTGGGCATTTATTCTCATTTCTATCCCAGTTCATTTCAAAGTGGTTGACAAACTTGCAATAAAAAGGAAGTACCTATATAATAAAATACTATATATAGTTAAATATATATGAGTTAAAATTACCTTACACTTGCTTAAGCACAGCTGTTGTAAGCCAGTCTAGCTAAGAAGGCCTTACAGGCAACATTATAAGCGGAGGACAGTCCTCTCTTTAGTCCTGTCCCAAGTCCATTTTAAAGATGAACCATAAGAAGAAAGAGCAGAGGTGAAGTTTTTCACTTGTTCATAAACAATCTAGAGTTAGGGGTGAGTGAGGTGACCAAGTTTGTTGATGGTCCTACATTGTTCAGGGTCATTAAAACAACAAGAGACTGTGAAGAGTTCTAGAAGAACCTCTCCAAACCCAATGAATTGGTGGACAAAATGGCAAATGCAATTCAGTGTAAAGTTATGCATGCCAGGGCAATAAGACTTAAATTCACATATATTCTTAAGGGGTTTGAACTGGTGGAGACTGACCTGGGATGAGACCTTGGGATTGTAGTTTGATGAAGATGTCACCCCAGTGTGCAGCAGCTGTGGGGGAAAAGGCAAATTCAGTGCTAGGGATCATTAGAAAATGATTTTCTGGAGTACAGTGGTTACTCTGGTTACGAACTTAATTTGTTCCGGAGGTCCGTTCTTAACCTGAGGTACCACTTTAGTTAATGGGGGGTCCTGCTGCCACTGCCGCTGCGCTAGGATCTCTGTTCTCATCCTGCATTCAAAAGCCCTCCGGGACGCGCTGCGTTTCTCCGCTCTCCCGGGAAGGCAGGCAGGGGGGAGCAAAGACTTTTGCCCCCCGCTGGCCTTCAGAAGAGGTCCAGGACCTCTTCTGAAGGCCGGCGGGGGGCGAAAGTCTTTGCTCCCCCCCTGCCTTCAAAAGCTGTCCGCCCAGGCTTCGCGGACCTCTCCGCAAGCAGCGGCAGCGCTGCCGCTGCTTGCGGAGAGTTGCCGGCATGCCAACCCTGGGCGCGCCGAGATCAGCGTGCCCAGGCTTCGCAGACCTCTCCGCAAAAAGCGGCAGCGCTGCCGCTGCTTGCGGAGAGATGCCGGCATGCTGAAGCCTGGGCGCGCCGAGATCAGCGCGCCCAGGCTTCGCGGACCTCTCCGCAAAAAGCGGCAGCGCTGCCGCTGCTTGCGGAGAGATGCCGGCATGCTGAAGCCTGGGCGCGCCGAGATCAGCGCGCCCAGGCTTCGCGGACCTCTCCGCAAAAAGCGGCAGCGCTGCCGCTGCTTGCGGAGAGATGCCGGCATGCTGAAGCCTGGGCGCGCCGAGATCAGCGCGCCCAGGCTTCGCGGACCTCTCCGCAAAAAGCGGCAGCGCTGCCGCTGCTTGCGGAGAGATGCTGGCATCCTGAAGCCTGGGCGCACCGAGATCAGCGCGCCCAGGCTTCGCGGACCTCTCCGCAAAAAGCGGCAGCGCTGCCGCTGCTTGCGGAGAGATGCCGGCATGCTGAAGCCTGGGCGCGCCGAGATCAGCGCGCCCAGGCTTCGCGGACCTCTCCGCAAAAAGCGGCAGCGCTGCCGCTGCTTGCGGAGAGATGCCGGCATCCTGAAGCCTGGGCGCGCCGAGATCAGCACGCCCAGGCTTCGCGGCCCCGCCCCCGGCATCGGGACATGGTCCCGATGGCGGGCGGCGGGGGGAGGCGTTCCCGCCCGTCCACCGGCATCGGGGCATGGTCCTGATGGCGGGCGGCGGGGGGAGGCGTTCCCGCCCCACCGCCCGGCATCGGGGCATGGTCCGGGGCTTTTAAATTGCCCCGGAACAGCGGAGAAGTCCCCCGCTGTCCCGGGGCTTTTTAAAATGCTGGCGGGCGACAGCGGAGGCTTCGCTCCCGCCCGCCAGCATTTTAAGATCGCCCCGACAGCGGAGAAGTCCCCCGCTGTCCCGGGGCTTTTTAAAATGCTGGCGGGCGACAGCGGAGGCTTTGCTCCCGCACGCCAGCATTTTAAGATCGCCCCGGACAGCGGAGAAGTCCCCCGCTGTCCCGGGGCTTTTTAAAATGCTGGCGGGCGACAGCGGAGGCGCTTCCCCGCTGTCCCGGAGATTTCCCTATGGGCTTTCGTCTTGCGAAGCAAGCCCATAGGGAACTTCGTCTTGCGAAGCGCCTCCAAAACGGAAAACCCTTTCGTCTAGCGGGTTTTCCGTCTTGCGAGGCGTTCGTCTTGCGGGGTACCACTGTATTAGCATTGAATTATGTACATTTTCTTGGGCAATATAAAATGTTGAAATAATTATCTTGAAATAATTATCAGGAGAGTGTCTTAAGACTCTTGGCAATGTGCGTTAACATTCTGTCATCCTTTTTGTTTCCACAGCTTCCCATTGTTGAAAAAATAAGGATGATAGCACAGAAAATCTATGGAGCAGAGGATATAGAGCTGTCTCCTACAGCACAATCTCAGATAAATCGTTATACTCAGCAGGTAAAAACAATAAAGGTGTATGCTGTGGGATATATTGTAGGGGTCACTCCCCGCTGTTTTATAAATTGCGTATATATTTTTGGAAGATGAATGAGAACTATCTAGTTTGTAGTGAGGGCTTCTAATGTTCTGGGTACAAGAGATCCAGTTCATACAGTTCACAAGCATGAAAAGCATGTGTGATGCAGCATGTGCATACACATTCATTGGGCCACAAAAAACTATGCATGGGCCCAAGTTCTTTTTGTACACTCCATTAATTTTTACTAGTCATAGAATTTAGCTATATTCATTGAAGAATGTTATTTTGGCACAGGATCTTGGAAGGAGTGTTGTTCCTTCATTACAGCGTACATACAAACTTGACAGTAATCTGTCCTTTCCATTTGTCATTTGTCAGGGATTTGGAAATCTCCCAATTTGTATGGCAAAAACTCACCTGTCCCTCTCTCACATGCCTGAGAAGAAAGGTGTCCCCACTGGCTTCATCCTGCCTATTAGTGATGTGAGAGCCAGTATTGGAGCTGGTTTCATTTATCCACTGGTGGGAACGGTGAGTAGGGTCCACTTCATTCTCAATCTGTGCCTTAGCTGTTATGTGCTTTGAAGATCTTCCTGGGAGCTCTTGATATAAAGGAGTATAGAAATTCATAAAATATAAATAGCAATACGACACCACCTATCAGAAAGTGCCTTAGCCTGCAAGTTACACCAGTACATTGTAATCTCAACGTATATGGACTAGGATCTAAAGAAGTGTAAAATTTGTTTCACAAACCCAAATGGGCTTTTCGACTTCAAACAGCAGTTACCAGATGCTGCTTTTGAAACTGCGGGGAGAGCAATTTCTGATGATGATGATGATGATGATGATGATGATGATGATGGTAATAATAATAATAATTTATACCCGACCCATCTGGCTGGATTTCCCCAGCCACTCTGGGTGGCTTCCAGCAAAATATTAAAATACAATAATTCATCAAAGCGTCCCTAAACAGGGCTGCCTTCAGATGTCTTCTAAAAGTCAGATAGTTGTTTATTTCTTTGGCATCTGATGGGAGGGCATTCCACAGGGCGTATAATAATAATTTATTTCTCGAGGATCAGTTGTAAAGGGAAGAATTCAGCTGGGCCAGCTCACAAGGCTTCCTTGTGGGATCCTGTCCATTTCTTTTAGCTTGAGAAAACTGCTCATGTAAGCTTTTCATCCTTTACAAAACATTTAGCATATAAAGGTAAAGGTAAAGGTACCCCTGCCCGTACGGGCCAGTCTTGACAGACTCTGGGGTTGTGCGCCCATCTCACTCAAGAGGCCGGGGGCCAGCACTGTCCGGAGACACTTCTGGGTTACGTGGCCAGCGTGACAAAGCTGCATCTGGCGAGCCAGCGCAGCACACGGAAACGCCGTTTACCTTCCCGCCAGTAAGCAGTCCCTATTTATCTACTTGCACCTGGGGGTGCTTTCGAACTGCTAGGTTGGCAGGCGCTGGGACCGAGCAACGGGAGTGCACCCCGCCGCGGGGATTTGAACCGCTGACCTTTCGATCGGCAAGCCCTAGGTGCTGAGGCTTTTACCCACAGCGCCACCCGCGTCCCTATTTAGCATATATGTTCCCCTTTTAAAGTTTCAGACTGATCTTGTTGCTCTCATCGATTGATTTATTTTTTATACATTCCTTGGCACTGATTATTTCTAATTGGAAGACCTCTTATGTAGCCGTGCTAGAAATGGAACCCAGGCACCAAGCAAAAACGTAAAAAGAGAGTGCTCTTGCAGTGTTATCTCATTATCCCAGAGTACAAGCCGGCTTCCTCACATTAGCAACACATTGGGGAGCGACTGAGAGTATCTGACTTATTGTTCTGCATTACCAGTGAAAGGGAGCAAGGAAGGAAGTGATTCCTGACTCGATGTGTTTTTGGAGTTCAGGAAATTCCGTCATGAGGACTCTCTGGCCTTGGGGGTGTGCTTTCGATGTACACGATCAGGAAACATTCCTTTCACCACAAGCACAGTAAATTGTTAACATTTCCGCAGAGGGAGGTAATCCATAATGTGACTTCAGCCCTTTTGTGCACTCCTGGGAAATGTGTTCATGTTTCGTGGAATGTTATGAGCAAGTTGAAATGCTGAATTACTACTAAGCCTCACTGAAGTCACAGGGATATGAGCTGGCCAAGTCTAGCCCCTTCTATGCCCACACAATGCACTTTTGGCTGTCAGACCTGCTTTTATAAGCTAGATGTGAGGAGGAATTAATGATATTCTGGCATATTCCTGTAATGCATAAATTTAAAGCAACCTATAATCTTGGAACTTCCTTTATAATAAACAGTACTTGCTTTACTTCTTCCCGCAGTGGGAATTCCGTGTGCAATGGGGAAGTCTTTTTATGAAAAAAATGTACCAGGCTTTATCAGAGGAAGTAGGCAGTAAAACTGGGGGGGGGGGGGTTAATTAACACTGGCATGACTTTTATCTCTTCTCCCTTTGACCCTGATCACGGCACTACCATATACTCGCAGGTGGACTGTTGAGATCATGGCTTGGCTATAGAGAGAACAGGCAGGAAGCCTTGTTGAGTGTGTTTAGGAAACTGGTGAGGTCATTGGTGAGTTATGTTTGGGTGGAGAATCACTGGATTCTCTAGTGCATGCAAACAGAGTCATCTCCGCCCAAAAGTTATTGCAGCTTTGTATTTTCCCACATTTTCTGTTAATCTGCTTTTGTGATGGTGGTGTATTCCATACAGTACTTAAGTATGCAACTTTGGCTTACTCTTGTGACAGCACTCATTAAAGACAAGGCAGGGCTGTATTCTGTATAGGGGCAAGATAAACATTTCACTGTACCAGCTTTTGAAGTCACTCTTATCAAGCCAATTTTACATCTCTAGTTGGGAGAAACCCCAGGACAGATTTTGGGTGTGGAGAGGGAGGGGGAAAGTTCCATTGTGCAAGCCAGAGTGTTTGTGCTAACAGGACAGCTTTGTTGCGTACAACCCAAATATTTTATCAATAGGGAACCAATAAAATGCATTGCATTAAATCCTTAGTGCAATGAAGTGTAGCTGCTTAAACTGTACACTGATGTTCCAGCACTTTAATGCTATTCTGGTTTTATAGTGAAGGTACACAAGGCCATAAACTGTGGGAGCTAAGTAAGTCTGGTCAATGCTTGGATATCTGCCTTTGGTTACCTAATAGAAGAAAGGCAAACTATCAATGTAATTAAAATTTTATATATAACAAAATATTAGGAGACTGTTCATTGTACCCTACTTAGTCATGTTTTACTGACACAAAAGGGTAAGGAATGGTTTTTTAAAAAAATAGTATTTCAGCAATCTATTTTCTGTTCAAATGTTATCTATTAATGTTTACTGATGCATCAGTTTAGAATAGATTGTTTATTAGCCAAAGTATTAACTATATTTGTTAAAACAGGAGAGCGAAAATGAGCATCTGCTGGTTAAAATGTTTCCTTGTAATAATCTAAGGAGTGGAAAAGATTGTCCCTTTTTGTTGCAAGTATACTTAAGCGTTTCTCTGTAAAAGATCTTTCTTTTCAAAGCATGCCACCAAACATCTATATAGTGCAGAATACCAGGAGGGCCCAGAGGTGACAAAGTCCCTTGCTTACCAGCCATGCAGTTTAAGTGCACGCTCCACTGCCTACACTTTAATGCAAAAGACTGGCTTGGTAGCACACTGTGGATTGAATTCAACATAGCGCTAAGGTGATTGTTCAGTCAGGCAAGCATAACCCAACTGTTCTTGGGGTTCTCCTGACCCTCCACAGCAGATTTGGAAAGTGGGGGAGGGAGGGGGGCAAGTCCTGCTGTGCTAGGGGGGACTGTTGCGCTGGCTTCTACTAGTGCAATGATTTAGTTGAATATAGCCCTATGTTTTCACTATCGCTTTCTCAGTGTGCAATCTGATCAGATATCTCAACTTGCTTCCATGCTGCTTGCCCCAAAGTTGGTAACTGAGAACACATTGCTATAATGCGTGTATGTGTCATTATTTTCCTCTTGAAAACTTGTCAGCTGAAAAACGTGCTCTGAATGACAAGATGTTCATTTGTGCACTTGAGAGAATTGTAAAAATTGAGGGGGAATTCTATAATTGGAGAAGTTGTATAGTTAGTTGTGTTTGGATGTGTGAAAACTTTCTCATAATAACCTTAAGCACAATGGTAAAGTAGGCTTTATTTCAGTATAATTGCATTATAAAGGTCATTTGCACTGAGTCCAATAGGAAAACAGTATTCTCATTTCCTGCTTTACATTCCAGACTACTTTCAGTTGATTCTGACAATTGGTTCTAATTATATAATGTGTTAGGGTAGCATACATGTTTATTATTTAATCGCCATGTGTACTGTACTATTCAGTGCAATATTTTTGCATATGTTGGGCTTTATTAATACTGTATTGTTGTAGTAGATGGGAAAAAGTCCCACAGCTAGCTAGCAGCACTTTATAATATAATAACAATGCTTCCCACCCCCCACCCCGTAGCTGTTTTGGCAGCTGGTGGTAGTTTAATTTTGATAAGTTTGACATAAAGAATGGAATGTGTTCATTTTTGGAGGCCAGAAATATCAGAGGGAAAGTTTAAGGGGAAATGAGACAATGACACACTCCGACTTTGGGCACTGAAGTTTTGTTCATTCTCTCCTCCAGAACATTTTAAAATTCTTATTTACTGATAGGCAATGTACAATGTACAAAGGGACATGGGTGGCACTGTGGGTAAAAGCCTCAGCGCCTAGGGCTTGCCGATCGAAAGGTCGGCGGTTCAAATCCCCGCGGCGGGGTGCGCTCCCGCTGCTCGGTCCCAGCGCCTGCCAACCTAGCAGTTCGAAAGCACCCCCGGATGCAAGTAGATAAATAGGGACCGCTTACTGGCGGGAAGGTAAACAGCGTTTCCGGGTGCTGCACTGGCTCGCCAGATGCAGCTTTGTCACGCTGGCCACGTGACCCGGAAGTGTCTCCGGACAGTGCTGGCCCCCGGCCTCTTGAGTGAGATGGGCGCACAACCCCAGAGTCTGTCAAGACTGGCCCGTACGGGCAGGGGTACCTTTACCTTTACTTTAATGTACAATGTCTGTGGCAGCATGGGCTGCTCTGTTACTTGCAGTGCAAAAGCAACTTTGAACCAGAATTGCAGTGGAATTCGTTGACTATCCACAAGAATATGTCTAAATTAGAATGGGAGGAATCCATCATGAGGAAGTAACAATATAGGCGGGGGAAGCATACTTTTAACATACTTGCCCTTTTAGAAAACCTGGCACCTTCATTATATACCTTTAGGCACTGGGCAAAAACTTTTCCTTTATAACCAGGCCTTTGGCCTTGAACTATCTGTGGCCTTTTAGAAGTGGGTGGGATGATGCTTTTAATGTTGGTTTTCATGTATCTATGTGGGATTGGGGGGGGGGGGTTGTTTGCTTGTAAGTTGCTTTGGGTTGCCTTGAGCAAGAAAGAACGACTAACAAATGTGGTAATAATAATAATCCATCCTAATAGTCCAGCCTCCACTGGTGTATATACTATTTTGCCAGTTACCAATCCAGAGCTTCTCATACCCATGAGGTCTGGCTGCTTTATTCTACTGGTCATATCTTATTACTTGTTCTCCATTCTCTTACAGTCAGGAAAACTGTCAGCTCACATTCCTTATCTAATCCATTGCTAGAAAGTTTTGGCATGCCTTTGTACTGATGTGAAGGCTTTCCTTTCCTCAGGAGAGTCCCTCTTCTTGCTTTTTTCATTACTAGCCAGCCATCTTTGCTCTTATCCAGATCATTCAGAAAGGAATGCAAGGAGGGAGTATTACAAAGTGGAAAGGGGCTATTTTCAGAGTTTCATGGAACTATCTGAAAAATAAATGCCTGTAGGAAGAAAAGAAAATGTTAACCCTGGTTTATCATTTCCCACTTTAATATATAAAAGTGATTCTAATTCTGTTGTACAGTAAGGTACTAGAACTTGTAGACCGTGGAGCTCCTGCTTCCATGTGGAGGTGCTGTCTGCTTGCAGGCCATTGTGCTAGTTGTCTGTCACTATGACTGGACCAGGGTACAAATATTTTGCATATACTTGCTTAATTGTTGAACACTTTTCTGTCTTAAGTACCCTAAGCACAACTGCTTTCAGTAGATTAGGGCTTCATCTTTTAGTTTTTTGATTGCTTCTTAAAGAGTGTCAGCAGTTGGGAAAAGTAACCCAGCAGAATGAAGGAAAAACTATTCTGCTGCGCCTCAATTTTTTTATGAATTCCAGATAAGTTTACAATCATTATGAGATCTCTTCACTTTGTCAGAGTTCACTGATCATCTGGAAACTCTGCTTTCTTACAGTTTGAAGGCAGCTTTTTAGAGGGAAGAAACTGATGACAGAAATAATGCAACACATAGTCTGATATATTTTCAAAGATGTTGAGGTGATCTCAGCACACATCTTGGGTAGCTGTTTGAATGAGAATTGGGAAGATCATTTGGTGGCTTTGAAAATCTGATTGAACTAATGCCATCTTTTGGCTCTGAAACTTGTCCTATTCATCATTTGAACACAAGCGTGATCAAAGCAAAAAGCTCTACTTCAAAACATTTTATATGTAACCATGATCTTCACTTTCATCACAACCAAACCAATTTAGTTCAGTGGCAGTTCTTTTGGGGGGAAGTGGAGGGACCCATCTGTTTTAAATATTGATAACTAGATCAGGCATTGAGGGTCAGCATAGTCTATCATCTGCTTACTCCCATGGCTTGGCTCACCAAGTTTAATCTTATGACCATGTTATGAGATGCACAGATTACACAACCTCAAAACAATGGGGAGTTTCAGTTTGGTGAAAGGGTGAAACCATCTGTTGGAAGTTGTCAGCACCACTAAGCTTACTCCTTTCCTTTGGATTCCAGACAGGGCATGGAAAGAAGGGATTTAAAGGACAGCAACTTCCTACATTTACCAAACCTACTGTTCACTATTGTTTATCCTGTTAGGTGCTCCAAGTCTACCCATGGCAACAACACTGGTGGCAAATTTGCCACAAGGATAGTGAAACGTCTAGATAGGCAGGTTTGAAGTCACTGCTGCTGTTGATCACTGATCAATCTGTTGTCTTGTGCATTCAGTCTCAACTCATCTCCAGCTGCTGCCTGACAGGTCAGGCTCTGCTTCATGTGCAGCGAACATGTATTTTTGCCAGCTTGCTGCTGTTTCTACTCACTGCCACAATCCTTTTCTCCTTGCTGCAGCCAGACTTACATTTGACCATCCAGCAATGGTTTTTGTAAGACTTTTCACTTCGTTACCCAGAGGGAAAGCGTGAGCAAACAATACACCATGGAGCAGCCACAGAAGGCTGGCAAAAATCACTGCTGGGTGGTTGAATGACAAGTCAATTGAGTCTGTTTGAAGGAAGGAGACTGGGGTGGTGGCAGCTGTTAATACTCTGCTTTGACTAGTCCACCCTCCCCCTCTAGGCAGTGAGAGGGGACGGGGGTGTCACATTTTAAGGTTCGCAGAGTGTGTCTTGCTTGAGTGCCCTAGCTTTTCAGGGTTAATTATGAGAGTGTACTTGTTGTTTGTCATTTTCCATTGTAATCCCTTAATCTCCAACAAATGACCACTCTCTCTCTCTCTCTCTCTCTCTCTATATATATATATGTCAGAATGAAAGTTCCAAAGGCTGACACAATCCAGATGACATCCCAATATGGGGTCCGTAAGAATTGTAATGAAGCTGTAGCTGTACTTTACAGTTCTTTCAATGGTGTTTTTTAAAACCCCGCTTACAGTGATCTTGGGGGGAGTCTGAAGAGAAGATGTATTTTCAAATGTACTAGAAACGAGGGAGAATGAGTGAGTTGTGCTTATCTTTGCACTGGACATAGGAAGATGGGCTTCCAGGAGACTCACACTAAAGTACCAGTCATTGCATGCCATTAAATTTGGTGAGTTTCCGTTATTAATACCAATCTCTTATTCAGCTGATCACATTATTACAGGTATCTGACATAGTTTGTGTCAGAGCTGGCTCCAGGTCCCAGCTCACAGAGGACCAACGCTAGCCGGTAGTAATGTACAAAAGTCTTTATTGCAGTACAGTTTCCATTTTCAAGCCGCAGCGCCCAGCTCTACGTCTTGGAGGCTAGACCGGCGAAGCTCCATCTGAGTCTTCACCCCCTGTACACCAACTTAAGACTCTAACCTTACTCCACCTCTTCCGTCTCTCCTTTCTCCTCTGGGTCCTTCTGCCCCCCGGGGTCTCCTCCTTTCTGGACTCTTCTGACGCTGACCCCCCTGACTCCTCCCCCTCTTTTCGGCGGGCTTTGGGACCTGGCTCCCTATCCGGGCTGCCAACTGCGCCGCCCTCCTGTACATTTGAACTTGGCGCGCGCGCCCAGCCTTCAACCTTCCTCTTGACCGTTTCCTCGCTCCCCGATGGAGGCGTGGCCAATCCTGACTCATGTCCTCCCGCTGGCGGTGAGCCGCCTGCTCCCGATACCTGGGACTCCTCCCCCCTACTGCGCTCTGGTGGGGAAGCTGGTCCTGATTTCCAACTGCTGCTCTCTGAGTCCCCTCTGGCCCCTTCTTCCTGGGGTGTCCCCCTAGGCACCCCCCTTGCTCTGACCATGGGAGCCCCTTTCTGTGAATCCTCCGATTCGCTGGAAAGACTCAGAGACCTCGGACCGCTGTCATCGCTAACATTTCCTTCGGATTCCTCCCCCTCGCTCTCTATTTCCTCCCTTTCCTGTGCCTCTGCTCCTGAGCCCCTGACAGTTTGTAAAATGTTTTGGGTATCAATCATTAAATCAGATCATTTTATCTATGCTGTGCCTACAGATGTTGGCGTAGAGGCAAACCAGATCACGTTTCCTTCCTTTTTTGAGAGCATAAAGCCAAGAAGGAAGGGAGAGTCTCTCTAAACACTGATGTGGGTGAGAGGTGATCAACTGAAAGGCTGGCTCTGACCTCAAAAGCAATTTCACCTGGCCCTTTATGATGCTAACATTTTAATTAATCAATGCTTGTACAGAAAAGGGAAAGAGCTTTAAGTTGGTGGTAGACCACCTGCTTTGCACACAGGTGCCAGGGTCAGTCCACAGCATCTCCAGGTCAGGCAGGGAATATCCCGTCTGAAACCCTGAAGAGCTGCTGCCATCAGCATAGACAATACTGAGTTGGATGGATCTGTGGTTGGACTCCGTATAAGACAGCTTCCTTATATTTCAGTCATACTTTCTTTCCCTAACCTTCAGGGCCTATGCATCTAACCAAATGTTCCTCCACTGCCCACTTTGCAATCACCATGTGCCTGGGATCCATAAAGAATGTTTTCTGTTGAAGCATACATTAAACACCCACACAGCTTCCTCACCTTACTGAACAGTAAGTTGGAAACTTAGGTGGCAGGCTAACAGATCCAGGGTGAGAGACTGGGAGAAGAAGTAGGTCCCCAGTTGGGAGATGGGAGGGTCTAACTCTCTGCATGCAGATAAATGACAGGATAAATATGCTATAAATATGGTATATGCCTTATACATATTCCCTCCCCCCTTCTCTCCTTTCTGTTTTCTCGTTTTTTTTATCTTTTGGCTTTTTAATATTCTTGATCTGTAAATTAGTTTGTTTCTTACTTATTTTATGTCGAAAAATTTCAATAAAAATATTCATAAAAAAAGAAACTTAATGGTGGGGCCATTGGAATTTGGAAGCATTTGTTTATCAGGAATATCTCCTTAGAGAAACGAAAGGAAGGAGCTGTGAGTGCATTAGAAATATTTTTTAAAACCCATGCTCTAAAGTTATCCAGAATGCAGGAATGCACCTCCTGAAAAGCAAAACAAAGCACAACAGATCAAAGGTGAATTTTAGTTGTGAAAGACTTGAGTCATGGGATACTTGAAGGAGATATAATTGAATGCTTATAACATTTATGTACTAGATCACATTCAGATTTGTCAGTTGATTTTCATTTCCGTGAAATGTCAGATGGTGTTTTTGTGCTCAGTTCTGGTCATGACACTTAAAAAAAAAGAAAGACTAAAGTGGCTTTGGAAGAGAGCAAGGAAGAGGAGGAGGCAATTGGAATGCAAGGCATGCATGAAGATTATGACAACAGGTATGTTTAGGCTAGAACGTTAAAAGTGAACAACAACCAGGAAACCTAAAATTCCGTATTAGAAGTACCTAAAGTATTATCTCATTTGGTTCCTTGGTTTGCTCTAAAACCTCTTAATGATGCATTTGTTTGTGTTTGGCCTTTGCAAGATGACTGTTGCAGAATGTTAATTCTCTACCGTAATATCATTTTCCTGGCTTGGTAGCCAAATGACCTCCTAACATATTTTAGACTTCCTGCTTTAGCTGTAATTCAGTTTATTTCTCTATCTTTAGCGAGTTACTCCTCATGATTTGCTCTTCTGTTTTTTACTGTAGTTAGCAAAGAAAAACAATCAATGTCTTGCATGGCACTGCTTAAAATGTAATCCTTCAGATATAAACAGAATAGAAAAGTAGCTCCAGGTAATCTATCTCAGTAACTCAAGTAAGTAGCTAGCTTATGTTATACACTGTATAAAATTGATGCCACTACTGCTACTACTAATGATGATGATAATAAATAGGAGAACAAACAACACATAATTAGAAAGGACATGTGTGTGTTTCTTTTTAAAAGTTCAATATATTATTAAATACAGTGTTATTAAAGGAGGAAGAAATGGACAGCTGTACAAATAACTTACATTTTACTAGTCGGCCATTTTAGTCCCTAAATGTTGATTAATCATTTAAATCTGATAAATACCACAAATATGTTTTTTGAAATGCAGCAGGTGCTGCTATAGTAGACTGCCTTGCTGTATACTTTCAGGTATCCAGAGATTGACCTGAGCAATTAATGATCAAGTTGCATTCTCACATTATACAAGCTCCCATTGATGCCTTACAGTATCCTCCCTCAAAATACCAATGCAGGATGTGATTTGGAGTGGTTCACAGTGTCAGGGGACTCCTAGTCTTGACTCTCAGATAAGAGTAGATATACCATTGATCTGGTATGTGACGGCAGAACCCAGATTCCATGTATGAAATCTAACTTTTACCATCAAAATTAGTTCTTCTTGATTTGATAGCATTCACTGATTGTCTAGTTTGATAATGTCACTAACTTACGTTTGAATATCTAAATGTTCAGTTCACTAGTACCAGCTGATAGTGTTTTACAATGTGGTTGCCACACCCTATAGTTTTTTGGTTCAGTCTAGTCTGTAAGTCACCAGCGTATTCAGTGTTATGAAAGCAGGTTAGAAGGGACCACAGGGATTATCTATTCCAACCCCCTGCAATGCAGGAATCTTTCACCCAATTTTTTCACCCACAACCCTGAAATTAAGTCTCATGCTCAACCAACTGAGCTATCCCTCAGGTCACAATGTCGCATTAGGATCCTTTTATTCCAACAGGCTTCATGTGTGTGTGAAGTATTCCAGTAGTCCCCATGGATAAACCCTATTCATTTCTCTCTCATATACACACTGATGTTGGCTGCCCATGCAGTGCAGCCACAAGCAACAATAAGTTGTTTTTACAGCTCAGTTTTCTGTTTTATAAAATCAATATACCTCCTCTTCTCTGTTCTGTTAATCTGACATCATTATTTTAAAGCATAGTTTTGTTCAACCAAGGTTTGGCATTAGCCTGCCTATAGGACCCCTGACCATTAGGTCCAGTCGCGGACGACTCTGGGGTTGTGGCGCTCATCTCGCTTTATTGGCCGAGGGAGCTGGCGTACAGCTTCCGGGTCTGCCTATAGCCTGAGAAATAAACTTGCAGGAGGCAATTTCAACTTTTATTCCTCTCCATGTTAGCATAGCCCCTTTCAGAAGCTGGCGTAATGCTAATAGAGAGAAAGCCATGCCAGTGGGTCCTTCCATGTGGCCCAGGTCTCCTGGTTCCCTTGGTGGTGTGAGGAGGTGGCCTGCTGCCGCTGTTCCTAAATCACAAAGGTAATGTTGAGAAAGGACTTTAAGTGAGGTCAAAGCAGGAACGCGAGAGAGAATGTGCTTTGTATTTTTTCTACTATACTATTTTCCTCTGATTGAATAAGGTATTCCTTCCATGGGATGCTGCTGTCAAAAGACTAAGTTAGTTAATTTTTATTAGCTTCCATTTAATTGAATTTTGAGAGAGAGCTCTGATTACAAATGCAGTACAGGAAAAACAGAAGAGGAATGCATTACACAGCTATCCAAACAGATATATTAGTTCCAATCTTTCCCCTCCATTGTGCAGGAAATTATAGCTATCTGTTTGGCAAAGGGAGATAAATATACTTATTGGAGCATTAATGTTGACTCAAGGGGGTATGTGAACCGCCCCCCACAAAAGGATGAATATGGATATAGACTTTAGGTTACATGAGTACAAGTTAACCTTTTGTCTTTCAGAAACATGGTAAAAAAGCAAAATAAAAACATGCCATTATCTCCATGTTAACATATAGTAAGAGAAAGTCAAAATGATTTACTGTTTTACTGTGCTAAGCTGTTTCTGCACGGGGCACACATTTTTGCATTTCAGTAGTGGTTGTTTTAAATATACAGTACCTCAAATGTAAATCAAATTATAGAAAGCTGGATCGTGATTATGGGACTGAATCAGCCTTGGTTGCCCTAACGTATGGCCTTTATTGGAATAAGCACAGGGGAGTGTAACCCTGTTGTTGTTCCTTGTTCTCTCACCAGCTTTTGATAATACTGACTGAGCCAACTTAGTGAGATGGGTGTTGGAGACAATTAAGCAGTGGTTTCAATACTATCTTCAGGGTCAGTTTCAGAGAAACTGGGTGATTTTCTTTTGCCCGCCTGGCTGTGCTGTGAGGTGCCATGAGGCCGGGTGTCAGTGGTGGGCTGGATAAGGGCCAGTAAACTGATTCTGAATCCTGGTAAGATGGAGGCACAATGGGTGGGTGCATTCTGTATCAGGATAATTGGACAACTGCCTGCTTTGGAGGTTTGCAGTCTGTGGGTGCTTCTGGGTCTCCTTTGGCTGGGTCTCCAAGATAGCCTGACCACTGTTGTCCATGTGCTGGTAACCTCCAGGCTGGATTACTACAATGCACTCTAGGTGGGTTGCTGCAGCTGGTGCAAAATGCAGTGACTCAGCTGCTCACTGGGGCAGGATATTACCACGTTACCCTGCTGATGAGAAAATTGCATTGACTGACAATTAGCTACTGTTTCTGGTTTTGGTGTATAAAGTCCTTTACAATTTGGGTCCAGGATACCTGAAAGATTGTCTCACTCCTTTCATACCTACTCAGTCTACTCAGAGGTCTATTCCACACAACGCAGGAATCATAGCTATGGGAATCCCCTGCTCCTGAATATTAATATTAGACAGGTACTCTCTCTGTTGTTTCTTCTGTCTACTGAAGTTTTTTTTTTTCTTTCAAAAAAGAAAGCTGAGATCTTTCCCAGTCTGCATGTGTATTGGAATGGTTTTTAAGATTTTGATTCAAGATTTTTTTTTAAATTTCATTTTCTAATACACAGAAATAATAATAATTGCCATAAAGGAGAGAGAGAGTGTGTGCACTTGTTACTTGCCACCTTCGGCTCCTCTGGGAGGATAGGATAAAATAGGATAAAAAATAATAATTAATAAATGACTAATGTAATGCATTTTTTATTTATTCTTTTTTATTTTTGTTGTTGTTGTTGTTGTTGTTGTTATGCCACCCTATACCCAGAGGTCTCAGGGCGGCTCACAGAATTAAATCAAAATATAAAACCACAAAATATATAATCAAAATAAAAACAACCCAATAACATCCCCCCCAAAAAACCCACATTTTAAAAGGGCATAGGATGTCAATCAAATCAACCAAAGGCCTGGTTAAAAGGGAACATTTTTGCCTGGTGCTTAAAGGTGTATAATAAAGACACCAGGCAAACTTCCCTGGGGAGAGCATTCCACAGACGAGGAGCCACAGCAGAAAAGGCCCGTTCTTGTGTTGCCACCTTCTGGACCTCTTGAGGAGGAGGCACACAAAGGAGGGCCTCAGAAGATGATCTCAGGGTCCAGGTAGGTTCATATGGAAAGAGGCGGTCCTGAGCCATTTAAGGCTTTTAAGGTCAAAACCAGTACTTTGAATTGGGCCCAGAAGCTAATTGGTAGCCAGTGCACTCGGACCAGGATCAGTGTAATATACTCAAACCATCTTGCTCTGTTGAGCAACCTGGCCGCTGAATTCCGCACTAGCTGAAGTTTCCAAACCGTCTTCAGAAGCAGCCCTATGTATAATGCATTGTAGTAATCTAACCCTGAGGTTACCAGCAGGGGCATACGAAGGAGGGGCGCTCCGCCCCGGGTGCTACCCCGGGGTGTGTGTGTGACAAGATGGCCCACTGCCTCCCGCCCCGCCCCCCCCCCCCCCCCGTGTAGAGCAGCTGAGGACGCACGTGCGCACCGTCTGTACGGCTGCCGCTCAAGCACTGTCCATATGGGCACCATGCTTGCGCAGCTGGACAATTTGCCCGCTGCACCCCACCCCGGGTGCTGGAGAGGCTTCCTCTGCCACTGGTTACCAGAGCACAGTCAGCAGTAGTTTGGCTATCCCTGTCCAGATAGGAGCGTAGCTCGGCCACCAGCTGAAGCTGATGGAAGGAACTCTGGGCCACTGAGGCCACCTAAACAATTCAATGCATAATAAGATGCTCTGTAGCAAATCTCCCTAACAAGAGATTTAGTTTTACATGGTTGTTACAGCTGCAAAAGCAGGAAGTATACAAGGGAAAGGGTTCAGGTTGCAAGTTACTCAGCCTGTGCTGTCCCTTCTTTAGTGTTTGGCTATTTATCAGACTAGCTCTTTGGCTCTGCGAAAAGGTGTTGTGCGACAAATCTGTGCAAATCCCAATCTTGACTTTTCCAAGCTGTGCCAGTACTACCTTCAACTGTTTTCAGAGCCTGATTGCCTCATGTACAAAACTAACATAAAACACTTTGTGCTAGAAAAAAATACTGATATATTAAAAATTGTGTATTGTGTTTTAGATCATTGTTACATTTTGCTTTAAATTCGTTTTCTATCTCCTTTAAAACTGGGCTGTTATGCTCTGCCATGCTTCTGGTAACCCCAGAAGACACAGGGGGCAGGGGAAATAAAGGCTTTTAATTATGCTGTAGAGAACCCAGGCACCACTTCAGCTGTGCGGCTGGAACCCCAAACTCTAATAACTAAACCAGCAAATGTGTGTAACCCAGATGAAAGGAAACATTGAAATATGTAATTTAGGCTATTATTTACACAGCATGCCAGTTCTGGTATCTTGACCTCACAATAATAGATCACAATTTTTTTCTTGTGCCCTGGAGTACCTGATAAAATGATGCCTCCTACCTTCTGGAGGTATTGCTTTGGCATAGGATTGCAATTACTTTTACTGTCATAATTTATAAACCAATATACAGTCAGTGTTAAATTTAGAACTATGGAGTTCTAAATGGGGAGCTTTTCATGGGGAGCTTTCATTAATTTGGAAGGCTCCTCATTTTAGAATTCACAAGTTGGAATGTGACCCAAACCGTGGTGGTGGTGTGAAGCTTGTGACTCACTCCTTGAATGTTAAGTAAACACAATTTCAAAAATCTGAATACATTCTGGCAATTTCAAATGGCACAGAGAAAAGGAGATTGGAGGCAGGAAAATGGCACTCCTCTTGAATCTACCGTTTAAAACAACAGCTTCATACTGTTGTGTTCTGATAGACCTGAATATGAACTGGATGTCCTATTTCTATGCTTTGAGTCTCCAGCGAGAATTATCCGACTTTTATTATTGTTTCATCTGCATATTAGACTTAGGAATTCAGAGCAATGTGTTCGTCTCAAGCAACCCTGCGAGGAAGGCTCAGCTTGGGATACACTATCATGTTCTGCTGGGATTTGGTGCTCACCAGGGAAATGATAGAGATTCCCAGAGTCTCTTCCTGTAAAACAAGGGCCTATCAGGACTCTAGCTACTCCCAGTGGACTCTTCTGGCTGAGCTTTGGAAGATGGTGTTTCAGCTGAGAACCAAAGTTTTCCGAAGAGTGCCAAGGCTTCCCTTCTAGTGGTTCCACCATCTTGGGTGAGCTGGGTGCAATCTTTTAAGTAGCTCATTTTAGTTGCATGCTCCTGCATGGCTGTGGAACAGGAGAAGCTACGGAGGAGTCATCCCCAGAGTGGGGGATGCTGGAAGAGCTGTGTCCTCAGGCAAGGATGGGGTAGAAGGGGTTGCTGTGGGTTCCACCTCCCCACTGAGCAGGGGTTGACTTGTGAGTCATCTGAACCTGAGTCCTCCTTCACTGGGATGTGGATGCAGGGGACATAACATTAATTGGCTTGTGACCTCACAGGGGTAGTACGGATTTGAATAATGCCACATTCAAACCCAACATTTTAGCCACCACACCACACTAACTCTGCTCTTAAATTGACTTTTCCGTTCGAGCTGTATTGCAGCATAAGATTTCATGAACTCAGGCCTGCTTCTTCAGATGTGTAAAGTATTATCCTCACTGACTGGATGAGGAGAGGGTTGGGGTATGCAGGGGGTGGGGGGTTCTCATACTGACTGACTCTTATTGGCTAGCTGTGGAATAAAATCAATTATATTTGGAACTTTGGAAACTAATAGAGGCTTAAGCTTAAACTTGCTCCTAAGTAACCCCTCCAAGGGTCACATGTTGCAATTCGTAGTCATTAGCAGGGGACTAATTGTAGTAAGGGCATGGATGATCGCTCTTTTAATGATAACTGTGTTTTAGGTAGCAACCATTTCTGCACAGCTATGTTGTACATTTAAGTACAAAAATATGCAGCAGAAGGTAATGTCAAAATATTATTCTCTCTAATCAAAAGATTGCTCAACATAAGCTATGGCTGGAAATGCTGGCTGGGTTTGAACATGCATGCTTTGCCAGCAATGTACAAGGAGTTACGTTCTAGGAGGAACAGTGAACTTACTTGGATGCCTTCTGTGGGAAAATACTTTAGTTGGTTGATGGCATCACTTTCCCTTAAATATGCTGAAGGATTTCTTAAACTCTTGAGCTGCTTATTATTTGAGACCCTGTCATGATGGAAAGCTTTAATTTACTTGAGGTCACAGAAGAGGGGGAGTAATAGGAGGCAAGCTGAACTCTAGATGATTCCTGGCTGATTTTGCCTCTGGCTAAACAGTGATGTTGTAGAAAGGCTTCTGTGCCAAAAATGCTTCACCAGAAATTAGCTCCTTTTGATTTAAGAAAAATGGATCTATCATCCTTTGGGTTTGTTTGTTTGAAACCTGAATCAGTTTAACATATATATTTTTAAAAAACAATGTATTAAATATGTTTATTTTGTGGTTCAGTAATACTACCAACCCCAGCTGCGGATGTTTGGGCAAGGTCAGCTAATATAGCACCTTCTAGATGCTGTTGGACTACAGCTACCATTATCACCAGTCAAGATAGGCAATGGCCAGGAACAGTGGAAACTGTGGTCCAATATCTGGAAGGTACCATGTTGACTACCTGGTAGTTGGAGAATGAATAAACTAGTATATGCAAAGATGTAGCTATAACTGCAAGATGTGTTCTGATAGCTCAGTTGGTAGACCATGAGATTCATAATCTCAGCGCCGTGGGTTCAAGCCCCACGTTGGGTGAAAGATTCCTGCATTGCAGGTGGTTGGACGAGATGATCCTTGTGGTCCCAACTCTATGCTTCTATGATTCTAACGTTGTCAAAGCAATGCTGGCTCAGGGGATAGCTTCAGTCACCACGGTACTGAATAGGTAGGGTCAGAGAACAAGCATGTAAGATTGCAGATTATTGATTTGTTACCCACCCTTCACCTGCAACATTAAAAACAACTTAAAAGCCAGGGTAAAGAGGTACATCTTCAGCATTCATGGGAAATGGCATCATGATGTTCCCAGACACACCTCTGTGGGGATGGAGTTCTAGAAACTTAGGGTCTACAGAGAAGGAAGTGGCCTTTCAGATATTTTGGGCTGGAGTTGTTAAGGCTATAAACACTAATGTGACCACCTCACCAGCTGAGCAATTGTGCTCCTCTGGTGGGAGTACAGTGGCACCTTGGGTTACATACGCTTCAGGTTAGACTCTGCTAACCCAGAAATAGTACCTTGGGTTAAGAACTTTGCTTCAGGATGAGAACAGAAATCACATGGCGGCGGCGCAGCACCAGCGGGAGGTCCCATTAGCTAAAGTGGTGCTTCAGGTTAAGAACAGTTTCAGGTTAAGAACGGACCTCCGGAACGAATTAAGTACGTAACCCGAGGTACCACTGTATAGCTCATGCCCTACAGGTAAATTTAGTGGACTTTTAGAGTTGCAGGCCCAACCTGGTACCAACTGAAATTAGACAAATCACTACCAATTTGATATTTAGGCAGGTATTGAAGACCTTTGGTTTAAAAAGGCTTTCCCTGGGGGAACCCTGGGGTGTGCGTGCCCCAGGGAGGTCACTTCAGTGCTGGTAACACAGTGGTTTCACTTCACCCCCTGAGGCTTACTCCATTGTCTCTCAAGTCAGATGGGTGCCAAAAACTCTTTGGATACCCCTGTGAGGAGATGAGGGGAGTGCTGTTTCTGTTTAACTGACTGGGGAGCAAAATTTCAGGCATTAACTTGTCTTAGTCACCCAGTAAGTCCACAACTAAGTTGAGATTTCAACAGAGATATTGGAAGAAGTATGTTCTATACAGTGGCTGGGATTACACAGGCGCTTGTTTCCTCCTTTGGCTGTTCTAGTAAAACAATTTTATTTGGATGCTTAGCAGAAAACATAGTAAAATAATATTTTATTAGAAAAGCAGTTAGGGG
Organism: Podarcis muralis; assembly: GCF_964188315.1. Taxonomy (NCBI): domain Eukaryota; kingdom Metazoa; phylum Chordata; class Lepidosauria; order Squamata; family Lacertidae; genus Podarcis; species Podarcis muralis. The sequence continues at coordinate 56,218,261 of NC_135657.1, read as the reverse complement.
ACTAGTGCTTAATATGAACATTTGTATTCAGGAATTGTTACTTCAGGGAACAATTAGTTTGCTTCACATTAACAGGCCTAATAAATGAGTTTTCCTGTCATTAGCGTGTTACTAACAGATGTGCAGTGACAGATGAAAAGTGTCCCCAACTGTGTTCTAATCCCAGAATTTGGCTCAAAACCGACACTGCTAAATTCTTATACAAACTGCTTGATTTCAAGATGGAGACTCCGATTTCCTACATATAAGCTACTTCTATTTCTTGCCCATCCTTCACCATAATGTCCCAGGGCGTGTTATAACAATTAAAAAATATATTAAAAACATAACAGATTGCAATAAAGAGAATAGGATATATGAAGCATCTCTTAACTTTATGTGGCACAATGTATTTTGTGCTTTTCAAATGTTACTATGCTTGTAAAATTCACTATATTAATGCATAGATGGATTGTGGTGGCTCATGAATCTCACTTTTGCCCAGCCTACTACTTGAGAAACATCATAGTGACTATTTATTTAGATATTTACATTTCTTTGTATGAAATTGATTTTTATAAAGTATCTCTGAAGAAATACCTGGCTAGGAAGGGTGGGGTTTTGATAGCATTTTTTCCTCTGTATCCATCATGGCTAATATGGTTCCTGTGGTGATGGTTTAGGACCTTCTTACCTTTGGCTAAAAATGTAGTCAAATCCAAGCAGAACTTCAGAAAAGCGCATTATTAATCTCCCCCCACCCCAACTGCTTAAAATTGTGATTAATGGCTTTCATAAACCCATGTATTTGTTTTGAGGTACTAAATGTATACAGCGAGATTATGTTTTTAAAGAATTGTTTAGGTATTATCAATTGTTTTGGGAAAAGAATGTTGCCTGAAAGTCTGAAATTATTAGAGTTCTTAAAATCTTGACTCTTTTCCAAGGCAGCCCCATCTTGCCTGCCCCAAGCATCTGTTTTTTCAATCTGAGGTTTTGGGATTTTGTTTTTATATTTTTGTAGGAAAGGGAGCTTTGTGAGGATTGCCTATGACAACCAATTCCATCTTGAATAAAGCTTCAGTATATATGCCCTTTGTTTCTTTGAGCCAAACTATACTACTAAAGCCTAATTAAATTATACCCCTCTCACATAATTTTTCTCCTTTTATTTAAGCATTAACCATTTCCCAGTCGTACTGAGTACAACAAGGAGTGCTGACGTTTATTATGGGAACACGATACCTCAAATCTATTGGGCCATTTTAAGTAACTGATTAAAGTCCCAGGACTACTGGGGGAAAGATGCTTATTTGCAGAGTATGTGTACTGTGTACTTCACTGTGCAGAAGTTGTGGTGCACCTAGTCGTTTGAGAATGTTTCCATTTTTCAAAAGGTAAAATAAAAACCTGCTCTTCAGCTAATTGTGGCTGCAATTTGTTCAATGTAAGTGGGGTTGGCTGAAGCTTCAGAGTATCAGTTGGACCTTCTGTGTTCACCAAATTCTTTATTCTTCTCCACAAGTGATTCTGCAACAAAACGTTGCAGTGTGTGGAGCTGTCCAGGGTTCCAGCTAGCCATGTCTTCTTCCAGGATACTTCGTTCTATTCCATTCATCCTCTCTCCCCTCCCTCCCTCCCATTTCTACGTCTGCCTACAATCAGACAGCATCCCATGCCCACTGAGCAACTGTAGTCTCATTGAGCTATTCTTGTGACGCCCCTTCCTTCTGTGTTTTCTATTAAAATATTCCCGTACTTTTGGAAAGCTTGGAGTTCTCCCAAGCCTGCTGATACCTTGTTCTTGTGTGTGAACGGTTTCTCCCCTGCACCCCTGTATCAGGAACTACACTTGAAGAATGAGTTTGCTATTGACATATAGGACAGGATTGAGGAACTGGATCCAGCTGACGTCACCATAATGCCAAGAGCACTGTTTTCCTTTGCTGGCATGGCTTAATTTTAAACTGCAGGTAAAGGAAGCAAGGTTTGCAACTGCTGGTGGTGACTGGCGGCAACTTCCAACCTCAGACCCTTTGCCTGCACAGTGTGAAATTGAACCATGCTGCTGAAGGAAGCGTTTCCTGCGGGGGGCTGGCTCTAAGCACCGTTCAGCTGACTGGCATTTACAGTCAGCCCTGCTTAGGGAAGATTGGCTGCTCTACAGCGTTCCCGATCTCTATGGGACTGCTGATCAGCGCTAAGAACATGCATAACTTTGCCAAGGCGCAATCAGCAGAGCACCCTTTAAAGCTCCCAACTATTCATTTGCAGCCACATTTTTACCTGTTTTCATTATGTGTGTCAACAGGTGTGGGGCAGGTGGCCATGGTTTGTTAGAGAGAGGACTTGGGGGCCAACTAAGGAGCCCTGATACAGGACAATGAATATGTATGAGCAGAGCCTGCAGAAAGCCCTTAACTAAGAACCAAATAAATGGGAGCTCTGCAGTTAAGATTTTTTAAATGATAAATTGCCACTGCTGATTGGAAAGGGGCAACAGTGCTGAGGGAAGGAGGCAATTATTGATCTGTGTAACCCACTTTGCTGAGATGTTGTAAAAGCAAATGTATTGGCTTTGGCTTTGGTTTAGAGATGACTGTGGCACAAAACCTGCACTTTGAAATGCTTTAGACTTTTTTGTGTCTAAATGAAATCAGAGGGGAAATTTGATAGAATCTTTTATTTTGGAATAACCTAATAAGAAATAGATTTAACTTCAACTAATAACTAGCAAACAACAAAGTATCATTAGTTTTAACAAAACAATGGCATACTATGAATTTGAGAATTGAACAGTAAACATATTAAGCACACTTTTAAGAAAGCATGCTTAAGATGGCAGCTCCAGTTTTAAAGGGAAATTAGCTGCATGGCATCCAAATACAAATTGAGGCACTGCACACATGCTCTAAATGTGTATCTCTGGAGGATCCTAGTGGTGCTCTCACTTTTGCCAAAAAAAGAAATCCTTTATGTTTAGTGAAAGCAGACATTTTATTTTAAGAGATTATGCTTGGCAAGCTGTTCTAAATTGGCAGTGGTTCTCTTTAATTCTGTATTAATCTAGTTTTTAGTAAGGGATTTTGAATTCTGCCAGTGACAGCTTGTGCTCTGGGAGAAAGGGTCTTGTTTTCCATCATTATGATCTTAGAATGGAGCTAAGAGACATTCTTAGCAAATGTATCGTCCCAACACTATAGGACTGACATAACGGGAATAAAGGGAAGGAAAACTTGCAGGAAAAAATTGTGGAAAGGAAAGAGAAGTACTTAACCCCCTTAAGCACACATACATACACACACAGACATAATTTCCTGCAAATGTCTCCCAGGGGACTTGTTTCCTCCAGCTGGGTTACCTTCCTGTTTCAGAGCTTATGGGGATGGGATGAAATGGGGAGGGTATTTGCAGGGGAAGCTGGGAAGGGTTAAGCATTCCTCTCATTCAGCATAATTTTAAATGTAGGAACATCTGCAGAATTTGTGTTGAGCCTTCATATAGTTTACTTTTTCTTTTCGCTGACACACAAATTAATCTAAACTATTTTGCACTATCAGGGCCAAAATTAGTTTCAACTAATTATAAAATATTGTATAACATTATTGTTACTTGTGTAATGAGTTAACTTATTATTTATGGAAGGTTATTTCTGTTTACAGAACAATTGTTTGATGTTGAAAATGCTGTTGTGTGCCTATAACCTCTACGTGTGCATTAAATAACATCTAGGTATTGATAACTCATTTTCAAATGTGTCTTGGCTAGAGGAGCCTAATACAGAATGCAGGCCTCTCCGTTAGTACAGCATTTACCGTATTTTTCGCTCTATAAGACGCACCTAGTTTTTGGAGGAGGAAAACAAGGAAAAAAATATTCTGAATCTCAGAAGCCAGAATAGCAAGAGGGATCTCTGCACAGTGAAAGCAGCAATCCCTCTTGCTGTTCTGGCTTCTGGGATAGCTGCACAGCCTGCATTCGCCCCATAAGACACGCACACATTTCCCCTTACTTTTTAGGAGGGAAAAAGTGAGTCTTATAGAGCAAAAAATGCGGTATCTGAATGTCTTTTTTGTTGTTAACTATTTACATTCCTACTTCCTTTGCCATATTCCTCCTGAAGAATGCACCATTTCCTAAAATTCTGCACCACAGGGTTTCACACAGTATAGCTTTTACTTTGCTTTTCCGTAAGTTCTTGTACACATTTGTAAGCAATCTGAGGCATAAGTGAATCTGTTTAAAGTTTCTGAACCTGATTTAGCAAAAGGGATTGGAGTACCAGATGGCTTGATTCTTTTCATTTCAATGCATGTGAAATTATGAGCCCACGAAGAACAATATGGTCTTTCACTTCATCATGGGTGTATATGCACAGTGTGGTTATCAGCTTACAATTGCAGGACCGTAACTTCTAGTTCATTGTTCCCCTAGATGAGCACAATGCCAGGATTGCCTACAAGGCCTTGCTTCTATGACATTGACCTGGACCCTGAAACGGAACAAGTCAAGGGGTTGTTTTAATAAAAGCACAAAAATAAGGTGAGTGGAAGTTCTTGTTAAAGGTCCCTTTGGTGTTTGACAGTAGTAATGAGCTAAAGAGATTTCAAATGGACTTTTAATGTTTCTTTTCTCACACCTTGTGGCTTTCATCTGTGTCATACCCAAATCTTTAATAAGATATATTAAGGATGTTTCATAGGAAATCACTTATTTTATTTATTTATTTATTTATTTATTTATTTAGATTTGAATGTGATTATGTTTTACTGCTGATAGTTGTATGCTTTGGAAGGTCAATCTAAATTCACTAAGTGCTTATCATTTCCTCCAATGCCCCATCGGTTTTCTATTGGTACAGTGGATGCTCAGGTTGCGAACGTGATCCATGCGGGATACATGTTCGCAACCTGCATCTGCACATGCGCGGGTTGCGATTTGGCACTTCTGTGCATGCGCAAAGCGTGATTTAGCGCTTCTGTGCATGCGCGACCACCGAAACCCGGAAGTAACCCGTTCCGGTACTCCCGGGTTTTGGCGGTTCACAACCCGAAAAAACGCAGCCTGAAGCGGCTGTAACCCGAGGTATGACTGTAGTTCTCATTTTCACCATGGGGTGGAGGAGGTGGGGAGGAAGAAACAGGATCCAGCGAAGTCCAGCAAACTGCATGACTCTAAGTTAAGTCTACAGTTGAGAGCAGCTGAGACTTGGTTAGTCAGGGAGGGCCAGAAGAAATTAGCCTGCTGTGTCCCTCACCACATATAGTAAGTATCTCTAGAAGATGGGGAATTAAGGCTGAGGGAGTATGTTCCACCAAGTTAATTTCTGCACTATTGAGATATATATACTGCTCTCTATCCCAACCTTATCTAACCTCTTTGGGGAAGATAGCTCAGTGGTAGAGCCTCGTGTTGTGCTTGAATAAGACCCAAGGTTTAATATCCCGCATTCCAAGGAGTCAGCTGGGAGGGGGAACCTGGAGAGCCTATCCCATTTCCTGACAGTATCACACAGCTCTTCCTGTCCTTAGCACCTACACAGATTTCTTTGAGTCAGGCTGATATCCCACTTCATTCACCAGACTTTGAGTTCAGTTTGTGACATCTTGCACATCAGCATTTAAAACATTCCATAATATGGCAACAATTCAGATACTGGCTAAAGGAAATCTTATGGGTGGCATCCAGTTCTTTGTAAACTGGATTTTTTTGTAAATCACTTACAGTTTATGGATGGTTAAGCACTATATAAATGCTGCTAAATAAAAATTTAAAAAAAAATAAAATATTATGTTTGGTCCAGCTTCTCTTACAGGAATATCAAAAGCCCTTTTGTGTAACCTTCTGCACCCAGGCTTTATGAAGTGCCTTTTTGCAATTATACTTTTCGTTCCCATTTCAAGTACAAAAAGTACTGCCTGAATTTTCCAGAGAATTCCAGCAAGTATTGAATAAACAAGTTTATGCCTTCCTTACAAATGCACCGTGGATTATTTTAAGACTCCGGGGACGTAGTCGCATCCTATTAAAGTCAATTGCAAAACAACCATTGATTTTAATTACTCTGAATTGCACACAAAGTGCTTAAGCGTTTGGAAAGCGGTTATTAAGATCTCAGCTACTTGGGATCACCCAGTCCTACATTCCTGAAATATGCTTGGACTTTGATGAACACAGGGGGAAAGGAATTCTACAACTATAGAGCCACTGTTCAGACCACATCTCTACAGACATTGTGGTCATAAACTCAGTGTACAGGTAAGCCCTATTCAGACATGCTGCTGGCATATACATGCCTCCATGTGCAAAGGAGCACACACACACCCAACCCTCATTTTAGACTTGGCCCTCCAACTTGTGGAAGGTGACAGGGAGTGATGCTGGGTGGGAGTGGAGTGTAATGCACTTGTCCTCACTTATGAGTATGGGTGTATATGCAAGCAGCATACTCAAATAAGACTATAGCAAGCATCAGGTTTAGGAGATGCCAATGGGATGTAAGAGAAGAGGCAGTCACTCCAACAGCAACTAGGACATTAAGGGTGGATCATAACCAGCACTTTAATCATAAACCCAGAAGGTAATGCTGGAAACATTGGTGCTTTCAGCATTTCTCTTCCCCCCACAAAATAAAGGATCAGCTTGTGATGATCTGCACCAATCTGAAGCTTGCAGACCATCATAATAGGCACCTCCTCAGAGTGCAGTACTATTTTCAAGCCTTGAAGTTATAAAATGATAGCTAATGCATCTATATCTGCTAAAAGAAACCATTGACACTATGCGCAGAATTGCCAGGGGGGCGGAAAACACAATTTTCATGGCCTACAGCTGAAATGGGGAACCTCTGCTCCACGAGTCTCCTAACCCAACCTCTTTCATTTTCCCCAAGCCATATCCCTTCTCCCTCACCTCCTCCTTGCTTGACCTGCAGAGAGCTCACAATGGAGAGAGATGCTCGCTTGGTGATCTCTTCCCTTCTACATTTCTTCGCTGTGCTCCTTTCTCGGAACACAGCAAGGAAGCCAAGCTACGAAAGGAAACAGTGTGTGTGAATGGGCTTTAGTCTCACCTACTTCAGGCTTTGGCACCACCCACTGCATATGGCCCTCAACCACTTTCCCATGAATGAATACAGTCCTCAGGGGTGAAAAAAAATCTCTACCCTGGCCTGCAGGGTAGTAGCATCTTGGCTGCAGTGAGCTGCTGCATGCCCTTTATTTCTGGCCACACTCGCATAGCACAACCTCAAATTCCAAGGATCAATGATGTGGAGTATTCCGGTCTCTACAGGAATTTATGGTGCAGGGGAAAAATATGTAGAATTGGACCTTAGCTGGTAATAATGCTGGTAATTATAATTCTCTGTAGCATTTAATTAATTATTCTAATTGAGAAAAAGGCATTCGCAAACTTATTCCATGTATGAGATTGGAGTAGCTGCACTGACATAAATATGAAAGATGAGAATAATTTTTTCTTCACTGCTCTAACATACACAGACCTGGATAATACATTAGGGATCTGTCTATATTAGGAGAAAGTACACTACACCATGTAGAACAGTTAAGTGTTTTGCTTTACTTACCCTCCAGGCAAAATAATTCAAGCACAGTAATGTTACAGATAATTTGCAGTCTGATATCCTTTTTTAGTAGAGAACCAAAAAAAGACATGTTTCTTCAAACAATGAAAAAAGGAATTCTTGAAATACTTAACTTTTTTTCTTTTTTCCAGACTTCTGCAGCTTCCATGTTTTCCTGGAGTATGACAAGCATGAATTTTTGAAGAATGCCTATCATGTATCTCTGCAACAATATTGGAATACACCAAAGCAAATAAATATAATATTTCTTGAAACCCTTCTGTAATAAAAAAACCAAAGCAAGAACTTTTTTTTTTTAAAAAAAAAAGCAGTACTAAGTAATTTATTGTAAAGTGGCAGTGTTAAGGAATGTTTTTCAAGACATGCTGTTTCCTGCATTCTAACTAGTGGGTGTAGATAGTGGGAAATGATACAGAAATATCTTTTCCACTTTTTAAGATTTTGATTCATTATTTAAGATGCTTTACCTCACTTGGGTCAGCCTAGAAAATCAGCATTAAAAGAATAATGCTGTCTGGTGCGGTTTAATGCATTTTATGGGGTATATATGCAGCTTCTTGAATTCAGCAGCTGTTGCACCAAGCAAAATTATCTGGGAATGTCTGTGCTATCTTTCAGTGTTACCTACTGGGGTTGGGGGAAGCTAGGGTTTCAAATGCAGGATCTCTCTTTTCATAAAAAAAGCCCAGGAATTTTACAGAAATTGAAAAAAAGTGTTGTTGTTTTCCCATGTGGCCAAACAGCTGTGAAATGTCCATAACTTCATGTATCTCACTGTTCTTGGTCTTTGCAAATGAGTTCAAGTTTCTGGCTTACTGCTTTGTACTCTCCTCAATATACCAAATGTCAACAAGCTTTCTTTCTTTTTACAGCCAATAGAAGTAAATCTTTATGTGCAGGCCTGCAACTTTCATTTTAAAAAAATGTACATAGGTTCAGTACAGTATTGGGTTTCTGAAAGAAGCTTTGCCCTTTTTTGGATAGTACTTTAACATAACTGTACTGCATTATAGTGTTAGGTTAACAGGAGGAACCAAAATACTATTGTCTATTGGATGATGTATTTGCTGCTGCTTCTAGTCAGCAGTTGGCACTGTCCATCAAGTATCCAGTGCTGTGTAAGTAGGGTACCTCTCTTTCTCTCTTTCCTATTGTGCCCCCCAAAACCTCTCTTGAGGAACCAGGGACACTTGGGGGGGGGGGGGACTGGAAAGTGGAGCAAGGCAGTGCAGTAGAGGGAAGAACTGGAGAATGAGAGCTTGCAAAAGTAGCTTTTGCAAGCTACCTCAATCAGATTTTAAGCAGTTCTCCCATCCTATTGCAGCACATCCTAGGCCTTTCCTTAGTGGTGTGCTTAGGAAGGTTTGGGAAGCCCTCTTTGCAGGAGCAGACATCTAGCACTGGATTAAATACCACAATACCTTAGTTTGGATGTTACAAATTTGGCGCCCTTTCAGAAATCTAAAATGCATTGATGTGAAGTTTATGCTGACAGATTGTTAATAGAACACAGATAATTTGGCAATATTGTTTTTCAAAATCATTTCTCATGACTATTATTGGTGTGAGTGATAGCATGCACAGTATTTCCCTTCCAACATCTATTACATATTGAAAACAGTTTGATTGCATTAACTCCAGTTAGGCACCACAGTCTTCCATTCATTCAGAGGCTTATCAACAATCCATCCCACACAATTGTCTGAAATCTGGTAAACATATGACAAGTGCCCGAAAATAAACTCAATTTTAATCCTCAAAAATTGCATCACTGAGTTTCTGGATACTGGATGTCCATTCATTTTGTCAATTATATGATTTGGTTAGAACAGTGCAATGCTTTTGAAGAAAAATATGGTTCGTTTTCTAGACCCCTGTAATACAGAACTGGGTGGAGCAGAGAGACTTAATAATAAAAGGTGCTAATTGCTTTGTCTGCTGGTCACACATTATAAGAAACTGTTTCTACCTTCAGATCAATTTCATGCTGTCAATGATGAGGTAGGCAAACCTACATGACGATTTGAGGGTATCTTTAGGATGGTGAAAGCATGTTATTAACAGAATGTACAACCCTGTCAAGAGAGTCCACTAAATCTTCACCTGTTCCTTCGGAGAACTATGAGCTTTAAGAGCCACAGAGCAGGATTAAGGGCATCCAAGTTTAAATCTGCTTGAAGAAAATAATAAAACTCCTCCTTCTGTTTACAATGTGGCTCTATGCAAAGCTTTTGGAAGGAAAGCAACAGAAGTAAAGCACTGTAACAGCAGCTAAGACAAAGGACTTGCTCAAAAAGTGCCAATTGGGTTCAAACTGACACTTTTTGTAGAACTTGTTTCTCCTTTGTCAGTGTGAGATTCTTGAACCTATCAGTCCATATTCCATCCCTTTTCACCTCAATTCCAAGCAATTCCAAGGCTTCTCAGACTGCCTTGCCTAAAGTGTTGAAATCTTAATTTTTTACTTGTGGTTTGAGGAGCATTTTATTATAAGGCAATGTGGTGTGGTGGTGAGAGTTGAATTTCACCTAGGAGACTAGTGCTCAAATCTGCAACTCTCTCTTGAAGCTCACTGGGTATCCTTAGGGCAGTTGCTAACCTACCTTACAGAAGAACTAACTTAGTTGGTCTTTAAGGTGCTACTGGAAGGAATTTTTTTTGTTTTGACTATGGCAGACCAACACGGCTACCTATCTGTAACTACCTTACAGAGTTGTTGTAAAGATAAAATGGTGAGGGGGGGGAACCATGTACACTACCTTAAGCTCTGAGGAAAGGTGGGATATAAATGTCATAATAAATGCTTTTGCAAACTTGGTGGGAGTTGGTGGATTAAAAGGGGTGAGGCACACCACTTGTTTATCCTAAGAGGCTCTAGAGTTAGGATGTAAGCATCCTACAAAATTAAAATTCTCAAGGTTTCATAAACAGAATTCATTAAGAATTAAACCAATTTGAAGTACCAGCACACCATGATGCACTGGTCCAAACACTACCCTTGATTTCCAGATTTTTACTGCAATATCTTTGTTGCCTGGCTGACAGCTCTTTCTCCTGGATATGTGTGCTCCGCTCCCCACCTTTTAGAAAAATAAGGTGAATTATAGGCAACATAAAGTGGAAAAGCAGACTATCCGTTTAGAAACATTTGGTGACAAGAAAATGGCTGTTGGAGTGTAGCTGGATAATTGTACATTGTTGGTTTGCAACCAATTTGTTTATGTAACAAATCAGTTACAGTCAACTATTTCTACAAGCGTGGTCAAAATTGCAACTCCCAGATCAGTAATCCAAACTGCAGTGCATTATATATACACATTATTATGTGTGCGAGTTAATGTACGTTGGCTGGAGTGTTCTTCATGCAAAAGCTCAAATATTTATTCCCAAAGTAAACCTTTTCATTCAAAAAGTTTAAAGGACATTTGGAAGACGTTAGTTTGCATAAGCTGTCATACAATAAAGGGCTTGGCAAAAAAAAGAGGAATCACTCTGAGAGTTAAAAAGCATGGGGAAAGGGAATCGTGTGCAATATGAGCATAGAACAAAATGTTCATGAATAAAATTTATAGGAACACTCTCTCTCTCTCTCTCTCTCTCTCTATATATATATATATATATATTGCTGTATGCAAACCACAACAATTAGTATTTAATAGTTTCCTTTTGAATTTCCAACTTTTCTACTGCTTTTGGTATGTCTTGCAGACCATTTAAAGTAGACCAAGGGTTCCCAAATTGTGGTCCATGAGAAGCCAGTGGTCCACAAGCTGCATTCAGGTGGACGATGGCATGTCTATGAATTTGTGTTTGAAGACAGGAGGTGGTAGAGCTGTGCATTAAATATTCATATTGATTTTTAATTGTACTTTTATTGCTTTCTATACCTTATATTGTATTTTAGTTTAAATTCTATCCAATTAAGTTCCTCTCAGAGGAACTCTTTGAAATGAATGAACTTGTCATGTCTATCAACTTCATTGGGTCTACTCTGTGTAGGACTAGCACTGGATATGTAAGAAATAAAAGAAGAAGCAATAAAATACAAGTGAATAGTCCTACAGCATCTAGCACAGTGCGTTACAATGGCTGCAACAAGCAGAAAAATCACTGAGTGATCCATCAAGATCCTTGGTAATTTTCAAGTGGTTCATGAAGAAAAAGGCTTCGGAACCACTGAAGTAGACCATCTCTGTACAGATCAACTCCCCTAAACAAAAAATCCTAATATAGCAGTTGTTAACTCTGGGATAGGGATCATTAGATCTGAGAGTGAAGTCAAACCGGGGTGCAAGCCTGGGCAATGTGTGTGGAGGTCCTGGGCTGCCCAGATGACAAGATGCCCCTCTCTTGGCCTCACGGATGTGAAACAAAGGAAAGCAGAGTAATATGTTTGGCACCAGCTTGGCTGCAGGAATTGCTGGAAAGAGGAATACAAGGCTCCATCCAACCGCTCAATCCTGTCCATCCCTAACTCACAGAGGAGTACACAGGTGCGTAAAATTAGTATAGTATAAGGGGGGTGGCTAGAGGAGTGGTTGCAATCTTTTTCTTGATGAAAAGCAGTGTACCAAATGCTTGAATAAAATTAAAAAATGCATAAACGCCCCACCAAAATGGCCTGGCAAGGACACACGAGTTCCCAGAATGTATGACATACTGAGATGGTACAGGAAGAAGCGGGGTGGGGAGTGGAGAGAGAATTGGCCAGCTCAAGCCACTAATATCATATAGGAAGCTTTCCCCTCATTTTACCTGGTCCTAGTGGAAGATTTTCTGTGGACACAACAGCATGACTGGATCCTACATGTGTGTTACCATGCAAATACTTGTCAAATCTGGTTTTGCAATGAATCAATCTTCTGAATCTTAGAAAGCTGTAAGTCAGACTTCGGAAGCTCAAGATATTCAGTTAATCTCTCACTACTTTATTTAAACACCAGTCCAGTTGCATAAATGTACTCCAGCCTCAATTTACAAATGCTTGGCTGCTGATATATATCTCTAAATGTTTCTCTTTCTTCTTGAACCAGACACTGGCATTTGTCAGATACATTTACACATGGGTCATTCTATATGTCTCTGCAGAAACCTTGAAGCTAAGCCAGAACCTTGCAGCTGTCATTAATTCAAAACCAACAAAAATGATAAATTGTTTGTTCACAGATAGCTGTAGCTGAGCAGATGTGCTTATATTTTGCTTAGCAGTTGATTAATATGAAAGAAAGTTAAATTCTTTGTGTGTGTGAATTTGATTTTTTGTTTGCAATTCTTTAGGAAGCACCAGAAAGCTAGTAACTTATTTTAAATCACTACAGCTCTTTCGGGAGGGGATTTACTTTTATTGAATAAATAACAAAATTCTCCTAAGTATTTATCACACCTCCTAATTCTTTTGTTTAAAAATCTAGATAAACTCATCAGTTACCAGAAAGCCAACCAATTACACACATCGTACCTGAGAAAGGCAGAGAAATTAATGAAAAGTTAACAGCAAATTTTGAAAACTTCACAGGCGCATATTCTGTCTTTCTGAAGTTATATTCTATGAACTACAGTGGTACCTCGGGTTACAGACGCTTCAGGTTACAGACTCCGCTAACCCAGAAATAGTACCTCGGGTTAAGAAGTTTGCTTCAGGATGAGAACAGAAATCGTGCTCCAAAGGCGTGGGGGCAGCGGGAGGCCCCATTAGCTAAAGTGGTGCTTCAGGTTAAGAACAGTTTCAGGTTAAGAACGGACCTCCAGAACCAACTGAGTTCTTAACCCGAGGTACCACTGTAGTACTATACATACAAACCAGGTTTGTGCAGATTTATTACCTCAGTGGGGACTAGGTCCTTGAATGCTAGAATATTAGATAAAGCTAAGTGACTTCTGAATGATTTTACTGCGGGGGACCCCTGCCCAAACTGAATTGAATATTTGCTCCATCTATACGTTTCAACCAGTTTCAGAAATGAACTGCAGTTATAATCCTTGAAGTTGGTGACAGAGGATGCATCCCCCCCCCAGTTGTTTTTACTTTCCTTTTCTAATACACAAAAGGCAATAAAAACAATGAAGAGATGAAAGCAAGAAAGAGAATGGAAGGAAGGATACAAGAAGAGAGCAGTACCATTCCAAAAACAGCAGCAAAATTCCAGACAGTTGCCCTTCATATTATCCAAGAATGTTTTCCTAAAATAATCTTCTCATAGAAGATTGCCTGCTGCCAATCATGTTCCTTTACTTAAATGTATTCAGTAAACGGATGGTAAACTTTAGAAAAGTTGTCCTTCATTTTCAGATTGTGCAGGGTTCTGGTATATTTTGTGTTTTTCCCCCAATAAAGCAATGGTCTAGATCTGGAGGGAGCAATAGTCTTGCTTATCTCCTGAGGCTGACTTGTAGTGTTCGACACTGGGGCTATGTTCCTAATCCCACTTTACTCAGAAGAAAGCTCTGTTGAATTCAATGGGGCTTCCTCCCAAGTAAGTGGGATTAGGAACATAGATGGTTAGGCTTTCATTGTCATTTGCTGTGCAAAACAAACATCTCTGTCACTACATAAAGTCAATAGTGTCAAAAGGGCTTCCTAACTTTCAAATATGAACACCAAAATTAAGCTCAGCTGGCTGTAGTACAAGTCTGTGCATAATGGATGAACATGCCAACATCACTGTGTACCCTATATGCAGGGATGAACAGCAGGTTTTCCCAAACCACATCATGGTCTGTCATTTCAAATGCTGAGTTCTCCGCATTTGAAGCAAACTGTTCTTTCCAGTCTTTCCACCCCTACCTTCTCATGCACTCAGGAATTAGAAAATGCAGGGCACATACTCGTGATACCACACAGCTGATTTATCAAATTGGGAGTCAGACTGGATAAATCTAATTTGGCAACCAAGACTGTTTTCCAGGAAAATCCTATTTTTTGTGCATAAATAAACCCAAGCTTCGGATGATATTATGCAAACAACTGCACTTTGGATCTACTGACATACTAATATTCATAAACCAGCATCAATATACCAGGTCAATCACAGAACTGTACAGTTAGAAGAGACCCTGAGGGTCATCTTTGGAAATCGTTGCAAACCTGGGAAATTAGGCCAGAAGTAAATTGCAGAAGTAAAATAATAGGCTGAGATAGAAAAAGAGAGAGACTTGACCAAGGCAACCAAAGGAATTAATGGCAGAGATAAGATTCAAAGACTTCCCAGTTCACATTTAGCCCCTATCTCACTCACATTGACATCATTTTAATGGAGCATATTTTAAGAACTTACCATTTTCTTCTGAGAAAGGTATCGTTTCCCATGGTCTCCTCCCATTCATTCTGCAGTCTTTCATTGTTTTACCCTCAGCTGTAAAAAGGTGTAATTCAGCTGTAATGCTCAACCAAGTAGAGTTGCAACATAATGCTGCATATTTATTCATACACATCTTTTAAAAAACCCTTACTGAGCTTTGTTCCAATTCCTAGGCCAAAGGGTCTTCCTTGCTAAAGAAGGATCAGTCCTGTAAGGGTTCCATGGGAGTCACAAGAGGCAAACAAAGAAGATGACTCCTTTTGATCTGCTCCAGTTTGTGTACTATGGGCTCTTTCTATAACATGCAGCAATTGGCAGAACAGATACAAATTGGCTGAAATTGAAGTCTCAAGTTTACACGGCTATTTGTCCGGAGGAACAAAGAGAGGGGACTGGTTGGAAAAAGTATATGTCTCATGGCTACAATGGAAGAGGAAAGAAATCAAGTGGCAAAAGCATACAACTGGATGTGTTGTTTGCACCCAATGCTTAAATCAACCAACCTTCATTTCGTGTATCCTTCTGAAGAGGCATGAGATCTGTTGGAATGGGGTCATCCCTGTTCATCCATCTTGTTTGGTGAAGAAACAGTATCTGAGGAAGTATTTTCCACCAAGCTACTTCACTTCCCGCTTCACTCCAAAAGGATGAGCTTATAATTTATTGTGCACAGGCAGGAACATGTATTGTTGGTCAGGTAAACTTTGGAGATTCTGGATATTCCAAAACGTCGGGTAACTCAGGCAGGATGCACTTCTTCAAATTACTCTACCATCGCCCCTAGAAGTTGGTGGAAACATCCAGAGTAACACCTGTTTAACATACCTCCCAGCTGCTGTGTTTTGCCAGGGAATGGCCCAGGTATCTGCTTACATTCCCAGGTACGTCGTCATTCTGAGGGAATCCCATTTCCCCTTCCTGCTTGGGTCATTGGCGCCATTTTCCTGAGGGACCTCTTGTGCCCAAAGACCTTTCAGGTCAAGGGAAACTGAAACTGAAACCACTCTAGCCTGAGAGTGGCTGCTAGGCTCCCCTGTGACTATTAATCTTCTTACAGGCAAGTGCAAATGTTTTAAACTATTTAACTGTAGCAAGGTTTTGTTTGGAATGCAAACTGGAAGTGGTCAGCCACGTTTCCTTTGCAAAAAATAAATAAATAATATTTTAAATCGTTCGTTGGGGTGGATAAACAGCACTGATTGTGGCATTTGAAGATCCTAGCAGTTTGTATTAGAGGAGGGGAGCGCAGCATTGTAATTCTTGTTATATCTGTGTTTGAACTGAACATTTTTCATGGGCGTAGCCAGGATGATAGCTGTCAACTTTTCCCTTTTCTTGCGAGGAATCCTATTCGGAATAAGGGAATTTCCCTTTTAAAAAGGGAAACGTTGACAGCTATGGCCAGGATTTTTGTTGGGGGGCAGGCCTTTTGTTAGGGGGGCAGAACCTCAGTTTGCTATGTATTTTTTATTGATTGTGGGGGCTGCCCGCCTTGGCAATGCCCATGACATTATTCAAATCATACCATTTTGAAGCAGAAGGCAAAAGCCATGTAATTGCATTCATTAAAAAGGTGCTCTGCCCTCCTGTTTACAAATTTGAGTTTAATTCCTATTTAACTAAAACTTAAGAGAAGCCAAAGATGTGCTTATTGACTGATAGAATATGTAGTAGTTCCATGCAGCTTAGGCAGCACGAAGAGCTTGTGAGTAATTATCAACCCTTTGAAAAGGGGGCACATGCAAAACACTAAGGGAATACATGAAGCTACGAAAGCATACCATAAAAAAAATTTGTTGGGTGATGAAAAAATTAGGCAGGTGCCATAATTAAGCAAATTGTGTATATGATTTTATTAATGCAAATCTCAATGAGCTCCTGAACAGGTGCTAAGATACAGTGTTGGGACTGATGGCAGAGAAATTGATCCAGTTAAGAGAAGCAACTAGTATTCAGAGTCATACTGTCTCCAGCAATATCTTCCATGGATTTATCTTATCCAGTAGCAGCTGGTGAGGCTGCATGGGAGCACTCTCCTGGATCTTCTAACATTCAGCTTCAGTGGATGGCTCTTAGTTCTGCTAAGAAAGAGGGAGAAAAACTTTTCTCCATCCTCTTTCTTAACACTTTGCATTTTGAACAACTCTGTCATGTCTCCTCTTACTCTGTCATGTCTCCTCTTACTCAGCAGCTGGTGAGGCTGCATGGGAGCACTCTCCTGGATCTTCTAACATTCAGCTTCAGTGGATGGCTCTTAGTTCTGCTAAGAAAGAGGGAGAAAAACTTTTCTCCATCCTCTTTCTTAACACTTTGCATTTTGAACAACTCTGTCATGTCTCCTCTTACTCACTTTTTCTCAAAACTGAAGAAAACACAAAACCTCTAACCTTTCCTCATAGGGGCGTTGCTCCACACCCTTGATAATTTTGGTTGCCTTTTTCTGATCATTTTTTCAGCTCTACAATAACTTTTGGAAGTGTGGTGACCAAAACTCTACACAGCATTTCAAAGGCGGCCATACCATGGATTTGTATAATGACACTATGAAACTGATAGTTTTATTTCCAATCCCTTTCCTAAAGACCCCATCTAGCTTGGTACATCATTTTCACAGCTGCCATACACTGAGTCAACTTCTTCACTGACTTTCCTGGTCTGTCGCTGGTCACTTTCCTGGTCTGTCACTGCCGGTTCAGACATCATGAGTATGTGAAATTAGGATTTTTTGCACCAATATGCATCTTACATTGAATTGTGTTTCCCATTTTATTGCCCATTTATTCTTGCTTGCTGCTTCCTATTTCTTAATCAGTAACTGATACATAAGATGACCTTTCTTCTCAAACATTCTAAAAGATAGGACAACATGCAAACCAGCTCTTTTGTTCTCTGTTCTATATATAACTGTAAAGCAGTCTGCCTCCCAGGGTAAAAATGATTTCCTGTATATTAAGAGCTCCTCTGCTAATATAATACTGTGGGCTTTGCATTATTCCTTCAGAGAATCGGTCTTAGACTCAGGTAACAGAGGTGGCAGCAGGAGAGTTCAGATGGTCTATGCTGATTAATTACAACTGTATACTTAATCTGTAATCAACAGATCAACCAATTAATCACTGACTAATTGATAGATGACTTCAACTGTAATTTTAACTTAACTCACATTTCCCCAACAATTTGGTAGTAAATAAGAACAGGTCATAACTTTTCCCACAGAAAGTTAGATTACTGTATTAATAAATGTAATCCATGTAATCTGTTTTCACTCATATATAGAAATCAAAATCAGATGTTTACTTGCTAATAGTTTATAGCTGCAAGATTCTGTGTTGTAGCACTGAGGTTGCAGATGTTTTCCCCGATCCAGCAAGAGGAGTGTGCAACAAATGAAAATTGTATATATGCAGATGCTTGTGTGACATGATACCCATCAGGACTTGGTTGAATGTTATGGATGCTAGTGTGCATGCAGGTAGGCATTTGAATCACTATCTGAAACCATTATTTGTGCCCAACACAGCTTACTAGAGCTGTATTGGTGCCTCTGAGTTTCCATCTATTTTATGTATTTGTTTATTACATAAGCACACATTTTTATCCAACCTTAAGGCCTTTATCCAACTTTTATCTTCACAAAAATCTATTTACAATCTTTATTGTTTAAGACGGTCACAGTTCCATTAAAAAAAAAGTAAAGCTAAAGAATGTTTATTGTAGAATATCTGATGCTGCTAGTTAAAAACTAACTGGATGGCAACCCTGAGTTGAGTTCTGAATACTGAATGCCTAAGTGTTTTCCTGGAAAAAAGGCCAGGTATTTATGTGGAGAAAATTGGGATAATTATACATACAGTGGCCCCTTGGTTCTCAAACTTAATCCATTCCGGAAGTCCGTTCCAAAACCAAGGCGCACGTTCCCATAGAAAGTAATGCAAAATGGATTAATCTGTCCCAGACTTTTAAAAACAACCCCTAAAACAGCAATTTAACATGAATGTTACTATCTAACAAGACCATTGATCCACAAAATGAAAGCAATAATCAATGTTCTGTACTATAAAATAAATAAGACAGTATTGCAGATGATAAAAATTACAATTAATTTTTGTTCTTACCTGCACTGATGATAGTCATTGTTTGGATGGGGGGCTTTTATCCATTTCTGCAATCAAATCACACAATCAATCAATCAATCAATCAATCAATCAAAAAACAAAAACAAGCCACAGACACAAAAATGAAAAAACCACACAAAAACGCAAAAAAATAGCAAAAACTAAAGCACCAAATATCACCTCAGAACAGTGCAATCAGAAACGGAAGGCTTTAATTATGATGGGGGCAGGGCTTAAATTTGCTGCTTAAGGGTAAAAGGAGAGGGTGAAAGCCTTCATTACGATGGGGGAGACACTTCAGTTTGCCGCTTAAGGGTAAAAACGGGGCAAAAAAAGCCTTATTTACGATGGGGACTTAAATTTGCTGCTTCAGGGTAAAATGAGAGGGGGAAAGCCTTAATTACTATGTGGGGGACTCAAATTTGCTGCGCAACAGTAAAAGCAGCAGCTCAGGAGCACGTTCGGCTTCCGGGGCAAAGTTTGAAAACTGGAACACCTACTTCCGGGTTTGCAGCGTTTGGGTTCCAAGTTCTTTGGGAACTAAGCTGTTGTAAAACTGAGGTACCACTGTAGTAAGCTTCCCTGGACTGACTCAGCCCAATGTAGGAGGTTCTGTTTAGATGTGTCAGATAATTAAAAAACCCAAAATGGTGGATGATTAGCTAAGTCTGCCCTGTGCACATTTATTTGGAAGTAAGTCTCACTAAATCTCTTAATATTTATTAAGACTAGAATCTTAATGTGGTTCATCTTAAGCTTAAACCAAAATGTTCTGCCCTGTGCACATTTATTTGGAAGTAAGTCTCACTAACTTTCTTAATATTTATTAAGACTAGAATCTTAATGTGGTTCATCTTAAGCTTAAACCAAAATGTGATTGAAATCAAAAGAGTAAGATATTTCCGTGAGGTCTGGTAACATTCTCCATCAAAGCTTTTTCTTTTAAATTCACATATAGTCACGTATTTAAAAATGCATCTCTCTATGTGAAATGTCTTTTTAAACTTGAGAAAAATTCTTTTGAACAGAGGTGTGGTATAAATTATATTTGTCCAGCATAACTGGTTTGTATTCCAGTTGATTAAGCAATTAAGGAAAATAATTATAGAGATTATAATTGTTTCTAGAAAATATCCTTAATGAACTCCCCTTGTGCTTTTGTTCAGCAACCTGCAGCATAAAAAATCCAACTCTTAAAGCTAAAAAATAATCAAATATGTGCAGTACGTGACCTGCTTAAACAACAACATTGTTTGAGGAAGCTGAAGGGACACGTCTGTGTTTGCTTTTCCGTTACCACAGTTCAGCAATTTCTTACTAGTCTATCTCCATGTAGGAAAATGCCATATGTGAAGCAACCTATAGTTTTAGAGATCTCCACTCTTCATTTATAAGTAGCCAAGAAAGCATGCCCAAACTGAAATAACTGGAAGATCTGAGTATGAAATTAAAAATGAAAGACGTGCATTTCATCATTCATGTACTGAATAGATAAATTTTATGATGCTTTTACTTTAGCTGAGAGAAAAGTATTGTCAAGTAAAAAAATTAAAAAATCAGGAATCCTTGGGAACTCCCCCCCCCCAATGTATATAGAGCACCAAGCAGATGAGCAGTCAAAAATTACAAAGCTTCAATGTCATGACTGAAACCTGCACTGAGAACCTGAAAGCTCTTTAATTCCTAGTGTCTTCTGGTAGAGCTTTTTTCCAAACTGGGTTGGGCTTTTCCAGTCATCCCTGTTTTGGGGAACATTTTGGGAATTCTGAGAAGGTGTCAGGGGCACCAGTCAGAAAATAGCTGCCACCAGGGGTTGTGTACTAACACAAAATAGCTGCTACCTCTAAAAGAGCAAGGGGTAGGGGGAGATGAGAACATAAAATGGTTCAAATATGGAAAAGAAAATGTTTGAAAAAATGTTTAGGGATGAGGGAGTGTGTTGTGAGCAGCCAAAAAGCCTCCTGAGCGAGGGGAGCAGGGAGGGAGATAGCAGGTGTTTCCAGCTCTTTCCCATCTGGGAAATGTGCCCCCCCTTTAACCCCTTCCCTGAATCTCCCCAGAGCAGCAGCAGTGCTAAAACATAATACCGGGATGTATGGGGGTGGGGGAATCCTCAGCAAGCCCCACTTGACCACAGGATACACTCCAAAGCAACTACTCTATTCCAAACTTAAAAATGGAAAGCGTAATGCTGGTGGTCAGCAAAAGAGGTTTAAAGGCTGTCTCAAGGCAAATCTTAAAAAATGTAGTATAAACACTGGCAATTGGGAAAAACAGCCTTTACCAAAGGTGGCCTGGACTTTGAAGACGCTCGAACTCAGGACGAAAGGGAGAAACGAGCTAAGAGGAAGGCACGTTTGGCAAACCCTCACCATGATCAACTCCCGCTCGGAAACCTATGTCCCAGCTGTGGAAGGAAGTGTGGATCCAGAACTGGTCGCCACAGTCACTTACAGACTCACTGTTGTGTTCATGGAAGACAATATTACTCGGCTACAAGTGATCACCAAGAAGAAAGAAAGAAGACACTCAAAGAAGGTGTGGAAAGCACATTAAGTGGGGATGTTGCAAGCAGTTGTAGGCAAAGGTGGGGCAGGGGTGAGGGTTGCAAAGAGGGAGGGGGCCCTTAGTCCTCCAGTGAGCAACTGACCTGGGGTTGGGCTCTGCTTCCCAGGGAAGCAGAAAATTGCAATCCAAAGGCAGTGCTGAGGGCATTGCAGAAGTGCCATGTGGAAATGTGCATGCAATGGTGCGGCGTTTGTGGGGGAGGGAACCAAAGGAGGATTTGCTTTGGCGAGAGTTGAGGGGTAATGAAGGAGAACCCCCCCACAGCCCACTTTGCCTCTGTGTGATCTGTGCTGTCTACTTGCACAGTGTGGCCCGAAGTGCTGCAGGATCACCAGTGCAGCACCCACTTTATAAACCTCCCATCCCCCCAGCTCAGAACTGAAAGGTGCAGCCTTCTGAGTGGCGTAGGAACATGCAGCCCAGACGGCTCGTGCACACCGTTCTTTTGCACTGTCTACATGTTTAAAGGTAAAGGTACCCCTGACAATTAAGTCCAGTCACAAACAACTCTGGGGTTGTGGCGCTCATCTCACTTTAAAGGCCGAGGCAGCCGACGTTTGTCTGCTTCCGCAGTTTTTCCGGGTCATGTGGCCAGCATGACTAAGCCGCTTCTGGCGAAACCAGAGCAGCGCACGGAAATGCCGTTTACCTTCTCACCGGAGCGGTACCTATTTATCTACTTGCACTGCTTGCTTTCAAACTGCTAGGTTGTCAGGAGCTGGAACCAAGCAACAGGAGCTCACCCCATTATGGGGATTTGAACCGCCAACCTTTCAATCGGCAAGCCCAAGCGGCACAGTGGTTTAACCCACAGCGCCACCCGCATCCCGCTGTCTACATGTTTAGTAAAATAAAATCACCTGTTACACTTCTGCAGTCACTGCTGATTTGTTGTTGTTGTTGTTCGGGGGAGGGAGTGAGGGTCACTGGTTTGTTAGGTGTGGTGAAGTTTTAGTGGGATGCCAAATGCTGGGGTTCATAGTTAATTATCCTGTGGGGGCGTCTGTATGATCATATTCCTACTTCCATTTGCTCCTCGCCTGAGCACAACATAGCCATTCCCCCGCCGCCAGTGACTCAAAAGATGGAAGTGTACCTATTTCACTGATGGCTGAAGGTATATGGAATTTCAACAAACCAATTCAGAGGACCCATTCTTTCAAAATCTCAGTGCGTGGGGGATTACCTTGAAGACTGTAATCACAGTAATTAATGTTAGGGCTTCAAACAAAATGGAAGGACTTTTGCACATCAATCCTGCATGCAGCAGCAAAAACCCACTTGTGAGGTATAACCCCCATCTGGAAGTGCCCTAGGTGTCTGTGGAATTAATTTACTAAAGGTTGCTGCATCTTTTTAGGACGTTTTTTGAAAACAACATGCCTGTGTTTTATAATGTGCGTGGTCGAGTACAGAGTGATTGGTCAAAAGATCTTCAATTTGTAGTAGCTATCCTGTGCTCTTGGGGGACCTCTTTTTTTTCCTTGACCTGCTACCTTTCAGATCAATAAAGAATGCAAATTCCTTGCCTTTGCAGAGAGTAATATAGGTCTATGCAAGCCTATTGAAGATAAAACAGTTTTTAAGGAGGAACAGTTTTTTGATGAGGAATGTTATCTGAAATCAGCTTTTGCTTATCTGCAACAGACAAGTCCAAACAACAATGTTTTTTAAATAGGGGTGAGGGTCAGCCAGGAAAATTTGTTTAGTACCTAGCAGAGAGTAATCTTATGAAGCCTGCACCACAGTTCTTGGAATTCACCTTATGATAGTTTCTACAGATGTGACTTTATCATGCCAGCTTGTGCTCCTCCAATGTTTTGTTTAACGTCTAGGATTATGAAGAATTCTAGCTTGCTTTCTGTTTTGTTACATCTTGGTTGTTCCTGATAAAAAATACTGCTCTGGTGTGTATTTTGCCTTACTTCCTTTGTTACAGCCAAATAATATTTTGACACATATCAGCAGTTCTTAATATGGCTGTGCCAAATTTTCCTCTACAATGGGTTTTTCAAACTTGGGTCTCCAGCTGTTTTTGGACTACAACTCCCATCATCCCTAGCTAGCAGGACCAGTGGTCAGGGATGGTGGGAACTGTAGTCCAAAAACAGTTGGGTACCTGTACAAAAGCGAAACATTGGGAAGTTGAAAAGTATATCCAAAAATACCTCACTTGGCTTTTTTATTCAGAGTTGCTTCCTTCCCTGATCTGCAGCACTGATGTATATTTAAAGCAGAAACTTCTTTCTCGGGCAGTCACATCCAAGTAGAGGTCATGTAGCATGGTGATGATGTTACACTGTCATGCAACTATGCAACTAATCAGATTTGGCTGCATCACAATGTCAAAAACCCAATTCAGCTTGTGGGCAGGAAGCACTGCCCTCACTCTGAGTAGACCTCATGATATTGCCAAGTATTCAATCAGATTTGGTTATGTAAGAATGCCACAAAGCCAAACCAGAATGAAGCCCTTCTGAACAAGTGAGCATTTTCACCCTGTGAACAGGTCTTCCCAAATAATCGCTTAAATGGTGCACTTCACACAGTAATCTTTAAAAATGGAAATCCGTTTTTGGTTCAGTTTTAATTTTAATTGGAGATGGGGGAAATTATCTTGCTCTCTATATATATTGGGTTCATATTGTTAAATTATCTTGGCTTATTCTTTACCCTTTGAATCTGGAGTTGAGTACAACAGACCTCAGTATTTTCAAGCCAGTTACTTCAAGATTCATGCATGAGGGCCTATTGGAGTGGGAGTGTACCGTGCCTGTCTTCCTTCTTCAGAAATAAATTTTGAGCAGCTGTTGGTGACTATGAAATAAGACCTTTAAGCCTCATAACTTTGGGATATCCCCCCCAACACTTGAGACAGGAAATTCTACAGAAAGATTCTAAAAACAGTATATTAAAATCTGAAACTATTTTTCATGTATTACAAGTTACAAGGGTGTAATATTCCATGGAAACCATGGAAATGATCCAGGGAAAGTTAAGCAATGTATTTCAATGGCAAAATCAAATGCTCTTCTTTAGAAGTTGGTTCCCAATTTTTATTTGTGCAAAAGTTTGAAACACATCTCAATCAGAAAACTTAGAAAACAACTAAAGTTTTTTATGTCCCTGAATACCAAAGTAAGCTTTGGTATACCCTGTATCAGTAATGACTGGCAGGTTAGCATGGGTGGGGCTCTCCTGACCCCTGACCCCAGGTCAAGCTCCCCACTAACTTGATCCTTTCCTTCTTGATAACCAGAGCAACACAGCCGCACCCATTCTACTGCACTGTCTGCTGCTGTTCCATATCATATATCTCCATGACCAGAGGACTTTCAAATATACAGTGGTACCTCAGGTTACAGATGCTTCAGGTTACAGACTCCGCTAACCCAGAAGTAGTACCTTGGGTTAAGAACTTTGCTTCAGGATGAGAACAGAAATCGTGCTCCGGTGGCACGGCGGCAGCGGGAGGCCCCATTAGCTAAAATGGTGCTTCAGGTTAAGAACAGTTTCAGGTTAAGAACAGACCTCCAGAATGAATTAAGTTCTTAACCCGAGGTACCACTGTACATTATAATGTTCTCCAGTCACAGACACTGTATCAGATATACAACTGAGGATGCTACTGCTATACGCTGCCTTTAACCCAGAGGGTTGTGCCAAAGTTTACTTTGCAACACTAACTGTGATATGCAGTGTGGTTTCTCTGTCTACCAAAGCGCCTTTCCCTTTGCCTGAAAAAAATAAGGATGCAAAAATAAAATGCAGAGAGAGGTCATTATTTTTAATATGTTACTTATTGTTTGCTTTCCTCGCCAGAGTTTTAGCATAAGTCTGAGAAAAGCCTGAATCCTCTCAAAATCTACATCAGTAAACAAGTTTGCGATAATGCTGCTTTTGCCTAATACGTTTTACAAATGTGTTCTGCAAAGCCACACAGTTTTGTTGTTGTATCCTTTGGTTCCATAGTTATACCACACTGCAGCATGGTAACTTCTTTTCTTTTGCATTCCTTTACTTTAACAGACAAGGCCACAGCAAAAACAAAGGATCAGTGTGTTTACAAAGGGGCAAACAAAATGTCACCTTTTATCCTTGAAGCCTCTTCCCTGCAATAGTTTATCACACTGGTGCTTTCATGTGATTCATTTCTTGACTCAAATAGGGCACAATTCACCAGAAGGTTCTCCTGTACAATCCTCAATGAAATGAATGAAAAATGCCTTAAGCAAGCACAGTATATCTCTGTCTTATCGCCAAATTCCCAATAGTCATTCAGCCAAAACATTACATTTCAAGGATCATTCAGCACTGTTCTACTAGCAGTTGTTGCATTCCTACATCACTGACCCAAGGCCTTCTCACCTTAGTGTTAAATGCTTAGTGTTAAATGTGTCTCCTATACTTTTCTACTTACCAAAGATAAACCTCCACTTTTAACTAAAGGATCAGTTAGTGCGACTGGCTTGTGAGTTTACCATTTGGTTAAAAGGGATTCGTAAAGGTTTTCATGATCACTAAATAGTTGCATACCAAATAATATTATTGTTGATTGCCTGCTTCTTGTGAAAAATAGGATGAGGGACTCAGAGACTGTTGTCTATATAGTTACCCTTATTTAAAAAACTGGTAAAACGTATAATTTAGTTTAGATGGCTAAGAACTGTCAATTATTTGATATAGACTCTGTATGAACATTAGATGCTTGACTTTCTGAAGGTACTTGGAGTCAATCAGTTGTATTTTTTACATTGTCACATGCTGTAGGTCCTTATGGTCTATGACGGGTATGATTTTGTTGCTGGTGAAGATTGGGTTATATCCAACCAAGTTCTATTCAGAAGAGACATACTGAAATTTATGGTCATGTCTGTCATTTTCATTGGATCTACTCTGAGTAAGATTAAGATTGGCTACATCATAATAATATTTTTCTTTGTTGATGTGAGGAAGGTCAATTCACTTTAGAACTTAGATGAGAAGCCCCCAGATGCTTCTGAACCCATCAGCATCAGCCAACATGGCCAATGGTCAGTGTTAGGGAATTGTAGTTGAGCACCATCTGGAGGATCATGGATTCCCATTCCTGCTTTAGCTGCCCCCTTCTTGTCTACTTAAAGGTAAAGGTACCCCTGCCCGTACGGGCCAGTCTTGACAGACTCTGGGGTTGTGCGCTCTGGGAGACACTTCCGGGTCACGTGGCCAGCGTGACAAAGCTGCATCTGGCGAGCCAGCGCAGCACACAGAACGCCGTTTACCTTCCCGCTGGTAAGCGGTCCCTATTTATCTACTTGCACCCGGGGGTGCTTTCGAACTGCTAGGTTGGCAGGCACTGGGACCGAGCAGCGGGAGCGCACCCCGCCGCGGGGATTTGAACTGCTGACCTTTCGATCGGCAAGCCCTAGGCGCTGAGGCTTTTTTACCCACAGCGCCACCCACGTCCCTTGTCTACTTAGCATATCATAAATTATTGTCTCAATTTCATCTGGGTCTTAGACCAAGTCATACAGCCCAGCTGGTCTGATGAAGTTATAGAGATAGTGTACAGCTGGAGCAAGTTGTGGTCATGTAATTTCTTCACAGGAAGATGCTCAGTTCACTTTTCCCACGCCACCATTAAAATGTTTGGAGCAGATTTACAGTGGCACGAAAAAAGAGGTGGGTGGGTTGCAAGTTGTGTTCCTGGTGAAGTACTCCAGTGACCTTGGAATGCAGCTCAACCTAGCCATTCATCCAAATAGCCCTTTGAATGTTGAGAGTGTGGACTGAGGAACTTACTCTTACTCTGCTTCTAAACCTGTGTGTGTGTGTGGGTGTGTGTGGGTGTTTGTGTGTGTGTGTGTGTGTGTGTGGTTTTGTGATACAATGTTTGCATGAACTATTTTGCTTGTTTCACACCTTTTCGTATTCCTTTGTTCACTATATCTGTAACACCCTTTTTTCTTATGAAACAAACACCAAAAAGCCAGTCATTTAATTCTTGGTGCTCATACAAAATTGTAACTTGACCTTTACGTAGCCCATTATGTAAGTTAACACACTGTGGAAGAGGAGTGAGAGACAAGTTGCTGCCTTTCTCTTCTCCTGACCTGAACCTTAATCCCATACCCTCCAACATTTCTCCTGTGAAAATACGAATGTCCTATTCCGTAATAATAATTTTACTATGTATACCCTGCCCTTCGGACTGGGTTGCCCCAACCACTCTGGGAAGCCTGAACATATATAAGAACATAATAAAATTTTAAACATTAAAAAAACTTCCCTATTCAGGGCTGCCTTCAGATGTCCTGGGGGTTGGATACCTCCATACCCTCCAACATTTCTCTGATGAAAATAGGGACATCCTAAGGAAAAGCGGGACATTCCAGGATCAAATCAGAAACTGGGATGGCTTCTATAAATCCAGGACTGTCCCTGGAAAATAGGGACCCTTGGAGGGTCTGACATCCTGTATAAAGGTAAAGGTAAAAAGGTAAATGACCCCTGGACAGTTAAGTCCAGTCAGAGGTGACTATGGGCTGCAGCGCTCATCTCGCTTGAGGCTGAGGGAGCCGGTGTTTGTCCACAGGCAGATTTCTGGGTCATGTGGCCAGCATGATTAAACTGCTTCTGGCACAACAGAACACCATGATGGAAACCAGAGTGCACGGAAACGTCGTTTACCTTTCCGCTGCAGCGGTACCTATTTATTTACCTCACTGGTATGCTTGGGAACTGCTAGGTTGGCAGAATAGACATCCTCTACACCAGTATATTTGGGGGGTGGGAATTAGCTGGTGCTCTGCACCCCCACCCATAGCTGTCAACTTACAGATTTGAAAATAAGGCACCAGCAGCCTTGAAAAGGGGCGGGGAGGGACGAAGCAAGCCAGCTGTCTTAGACTCCTTATTGGGTGAGCAACACAGCCAAGCAACACACTTGGAGCCTCCCTCCTCCCTGGCCGGCAGGGAGGGAGGGAGAGAAGCTGCTTCCTTTGAAACCCAGGAAATTTAAGGGACATCATCAATCCGGGACAGCAGCGGGAAACAGTGCTGGGATAAGGGAGTTTCCCGCCAAATAAGGGACGGTTGACAGCTATGCCCCCACCCTCCCCAAATGTCCCACCTAACTAAGAAGGCTGACTACAGGGCTGAGATTATCCCTAAAAACTATTTCCAGCATCTGGGTTCACCCCTGGAATATGTGCTCTAATAATAAGAGGTGGGTGCATTTAAACATCTGTTGTGTGCCTTTCTGTATCCACTGAGCAGCTATGACCAGCTGTGGAAGTCACAGGGAAGGTTTCCAGCTTAGAGATTTTAATTTCCAGGCACACTTGATACCAGATGTCTTTCATTTTAGTTACATTAAGTCCTGGAAGATACCACAGTATGTAAATGCACAATTTGTGTGAAAGAGATATATCTTTAGGGAGAAGGATCTAGATTGTACAAGATTGCACTCTGCCCCCCTCCCAAATCTAGTTCTTATAGTGACTAGAAACAAATGTGTTTTAAGCAATATGAATCTATGCCTTGACTGGTGATCCTCAGTTATCTTAAGGGAGGAAACAAATGCAGTTCTACAAAGGACTTTTACGTCAGTGCAGTTTTACCGCATACTTCAGCAGCAGCCAGGAATCTGGAATTTCCCAGAAAAGTTACTTTGGCAGATTGTTTAAAATAAATCCATCCTGGTTTGAAACAGTTTTTGAAAAATGTAATTCAGAAGAATAAATTTGATTTGGATAGGTATTTGAATTGCCAGAACAATTTTTCTCATTACACAATAGGAGCCACTGGGTGTTTTACTGACTGAGAAAGCTGTGTTTAATTTAACTTGAAAATCTGAAACTTCAGCTTCTAGTTAGGAATAATGCAGAAAACCACAAGGTCTGATTTTTGTAAACAAATGAACAAAAACAAATCTGTTAACATGCCCACAAAAATAACATACACTAATACTTTGGCCAGAAGTTTGTTTGCTGCTATTATTTTGCAACCCATATCAACTGTTAAGGTTTTGAGAATTGTTCATGAGCAAAGAAGTCATCTGAATAGGTTTCAGGAAGGATCCTGGGCTAGTGTTGCTAGTATGCCTGCACTCATATGATTTTCCTTTATGTCTCCAGTCTAACATGCTGTCAATCCACACACAATTTTGATTGAACTCCCTCTATCAAGATTAAGGCACAACATTTCTTTAAAAGCAAACTGTAAAACAGGAGGAATGACAGCCGAGGAAATCAGTGCAGTTTTACTGCATACTTCTCTCCTAAGGTGTAGATGCTCAGAAGAGATTTCTGATTACAATTTTTACAGACGAAAACGAAACAGCTGCATGTTTCTTCATTGGATACTTAAGTGTAAGCATATCTTTGTACTCATCTAGTGGCTGATTTCTTAAAGAGTTCATACAGGATTGATGCATGCCATGTGCAGGTGAGGAGAGAAGTTGACTCCATGCAGAGGATATAATTGCAGCAATAGACCAGTAAAAAAATGTAAACAATTTTGCTCCAAGCTGTCAATGCAACAACTTTCAAACAACTTAAATTTCTAATTCTTCTCTATAGCCTAGGTCAGGCTTTCTCAGCTTGGTGTCACCCAGATGTTGGACTACAATACCTCTCATCCCTGGCTAGCATGACTAATAGCCAGTGCTTATGGATGTTGTAGTCCAAAACATCTGTCCAAAGAAGCCTGTTAAACTTTAAGGTTGTTATGTACTAAGCTTGGATCCTAGAACAATAGGCAAGTAGGATCCTAGAATGCAACAACTGATTGGCTTTCAGGAAAAGACCAATCAGGCTCCTGGAGGAAGTTAATCAGCCTATTAGTTTGGTAGGATCATAGAATGCAACAACTGATTGGCCTGCAGGAAAAGACCAATCAGGCTCCAGGAGGGAAGCAGAATCAGCCAATCAAACGGGACTCATTGTGTAAATAATGTATATAAAAGCCTGAGGTCTGGGGGGCAATTCAATCACTGTTTTACAAGCTGCAATAAAGAGAATGAAATCACTACAGGACTCTGAGGATATTTCAAAGGTGCTTTAAGGACTCTTGCTTTTTGGTGCAATAGACCAATTTGGCTCCTCTTCTGGAAATCATCTTTTCCTTACCAAAGGGACATGCCAATTAATTAAAGCATTAATTTAAGATTCAAATATGTTTCAATTTCATCTCTGCAAAGTGCCATGAACGTTTGGTGACCCTAGTTGCATAATCAACACAAAAAGAAAAAAAGGACTATAAAGTAATCCTGGAGAATTACTTTGAAGGTCAAACATCAAGCAAAGCTCTCCTTTCTCATGCTGTAGCTCTAAATGATTAATATGTTCCTATAGAGAGAATGCAATTTCCAATGTAATTTTTTTTTTTGCAAAGTACCAGCATTGAGATGTGGGAAGAATAAGCACTCTTGTGCAAAGTATCAGAAAATCCTTTATTAAAGTAGCCGCATAACTGCTCAACAGTATGTGTTACCTGGGCATAGTTTACCATATTTGTTGAACAGGAGGAAAGAAGATTGGTATGTACAGCTACATGTTTGATTTCTGAGACTTCTTTGAAATGTCTGACTTGGTGAAAAATTGCACCAATACAAGTAGGCTCACAAACAGCTAAAGTAGCTGTTTATACCTGTTTTTTTGAAGTTGCAGAAAAAGACAGTTGTGTTTTGCTTAGCAAAATTATTCTGTTTGTAAGACCTAATAAAAAAACCCAAAATGTGTCTAGATTAAGAACAATTGGTGCTTTTCTTTGAGGTTGTATAGCAAATGCTTCTTAAGTACAGTATTGTTGAAATGGAGATCTCAAATTTGGTGGGATTGTCATTTAAATTCAGTTTCCAGCATCCTCATACAGAGTAGCTAGGTTTCTGACTAATTAGGTCAATGCAGATTGGTCTGTCTACTACCTTGAATAATTCCAGCTCAGTGTGGGAGAATCTCTTCCCAGACACATCTCCTTTCATAGCTCAGAGATTTGTTGTTAAATGACCCCCATGGAGCCAAAAGCCTTGTGGAGAAGCTGACAAAATGTCTCTCACCTCTTAATCATCTGCATACTCCACAGATACCTAGCAGAGGACCTGTCTCAAGAATCTTGACTGTTCTTTGTGACAAGATCTGAAACCTTTCAGGCCATGGAGCTAAAAGACTGCAAGCAGTGGGGCTTCTCTTTAGCTGTTTTAGAATCATAGAATTGTTTTAGCTGTTTTAGAATCATAGAAGTCGTGTTTTTGTTTGTTTATGTTTATGTTTTTGTTTTGTTTTATGGAAAACCAATAAAAATTTATTAAAAAAAAAAAAATAGAATCATAGAATTGTAGAGTTGGTAGGAACCACGGGGGTCATATAGTCTAACCCCTTATATGCTACAGATTAGTTTGTTTGATTTATATCCCTCCCTCCAAAGGACACAATAGACATATCAATGCAATGATAAAACTTTTTTTAAATTTTTTTTTAAACAGTTAAGAACACTCTAATCCATTTAAATCATTATCTGAACCACTGATCTCTAGGCTGTCAGGAACAGTGTCTATTAACCATCAAATGCCAGGGGAAACAGGGATGCTTTTAAATTTTCCCATAATGAGGGAGAGCGCACTGCCACTGAAAGGTTCTATCACTGGTCCACCCTCCACACCAGGCAGTATGCTTGCACTATTCCCGCCCCTCCACTGTGTTTCTTACATGACTTAGATGTAAGAGGGAGGGAGGGATTCAATTCAGCTATAGCAGGAGCCAGCTTGTGCTGACAGAACAATCTTATTAGCCTAGTGTTGAATTCTATCCAAATGTAATCTTCCTTCCTTCCTTCCTTCCTTCCTTCCTTCCTTCCTTCCACAAAAGCAGGCCTTGCCTTAAAAAAACAAACAAGAAGCTATCACTTGTGGGAAACCTGTGTGTCTATCCATTTCGTGGGACAGGGTATTAGGAACACTAGGCTCTGATTTACATAAAATCACACTCTTTGTGCATTTTGCCCAATTCTGTCTACTCTTACTAGCAGAGCATACCCAAGGTTATGGGCAGAAATTGCTCTCATCACCTGATCCAGTTCTGGAGAGGCTAGGAACTGAACCTGAGATCTGCCTGCTAAGGATTCTCTTAAAACACAAGACTAGGTACTAGAGTGAATACTGTATGATCTTGAAACCCCCCTAATTAAGCAGAAGGATAAGACAGGAAGCAGTTAATATTATAAAAAACAGTTTGAACCATTTATTTAATTTTGTTTGTGAAAACTAATCATGTAATTAATTTGTTAAAACTGCTCTGCCAGTAGGGTTGCCATACGTCTGGAATTTATTGGGACATATATGGAATACTGTAGCTGCAAGCAGTATCTGGATGGAAATCGGCTATATGTCTGGGAAACTCTGGACATATGGCAGCTTTAAAAAACAACAACCCAGCTTAGGTCAAAGCTAAGAACTTTGCCCAAAAAAAACACCCCTCAAAAACTTTTCTGTCCAGATTTTCACTTTTTGAAATATGGCAACCCTACCTGCCAGTATAATCTACACTCAAATTTTTAAGGAATTGCTACACACCTCTGCTCTCTCCTAACATTACCAGTATCTTATCTGAAAAAGATGTTTGAACAGAATTTCAGTATAGCAAAGAATGTGAAAATAGCTTCATTGCAAATATGCTTTTGTGCAGACAGCACAATGACTATATTATCACCTATGGTAATAAAATCTAGTTGACCAATGTCAGCAGAGCTTCTTTGCAAATGCTGTTGTGTAGCAGAAAATGAACCCTACCCACTTGGACCACACAAAGTTTGAGGACACAAAGTTTGCAGAAGGCATAGCGGCAAAGCTAATCTTTCAGGAATTCTTCCTTAAAGAGACAAAGGCATTCCCTTAGGCTGGAATGAAAATGCCCCAAGGATGAATCATCCTTAAGAGTTCTCTGTTTGCCTTTGCTACTTTCTGGGCCTTCTGCTGCATTGTAGGCATGCTCATAAAGGACCAATTTTGATGTACTGTGCAATCAATTAACAAAATACAGTTGTTGAATTTAGAGAGGGGAAAACAGCAAGCAAATGAAATGTAGATTGAATGGCTGCCCCCCCCAACTTAGATTGTGTGTGTGTGTGCGCGCGCGCATGTCTTTATCTTCTGCAGAAGAACACCATTAATTTTAACATTCCCTAAGAAAAAAATAAATTTCTAATGTTTTAAAAACTGTCATAAAATAAATTTGCATGGCTGTAGGTTGAAACTAAAGATCTGCCTGTCAAATGAGGTAAACAGAAAATTAATTTCCTACCCTGTTCTCTCCATAGCCTTGCCACAGCCCTTTAATGTGCAGGTTTCAGGATCCAACTATAACTGATGTCTTATCAGTTAATATATTGATCTGAAACACAAACTGAACCATAGCCTAGTGTAGACAAAATACATTACTTAAACAAGTTTCACCCCAGTATTTTTCTGGGTTGTGGATTACCTCTAATGAGATTTACGTGTCATCTTTGTTATCTTCGTTATCACTTGAGTGCTGAGGTTCAGAGCCACAGATGGTAACTATTTGAGTGTTATTATTGCTTCAGATCACAATTTATAGTGGTCTCACCCAGATGAGAGTTGAATTTAGATTTAAAGGTGCCTGTTTCACAGGGTTGTTGCTTTTGTTTTTACACAATGTCCTCATCCAACATGCACTTTCTCCCCAATTAATTCAGATATTCCCAAACCGTGGATAATCCAATGAAGAAAATTGAATATAAAAGTACATTTTATATAGCTACGGATGTATTATAGCACATTGTGAGGGTGACAATTCACTGGGTGCTATCTGTTTCCACCCAGCCTACTTCTATCAGCCCAAAGGAAAGGATGTGGCATGCCATTCACATTGGTTGTTGGCAAAGGCACTGTCAGGGAACTGACATCAGAGCGAGAAGCGGAGGCAGGGCTCCCGAGCGATGCTGGAGAGGGGACCAGCAGGGGGGAAGGAATTCAGGGTAACACCAATAGAGAAGAGAGGGAGATGGAGGAATTGGAGACAGGGCTCCAAGACCCTTCACCCGAAACTAGTGGAGAGAGCGCTGGCACGCCCCTGCCTTCCCCTTACTTGCGCAGACGCGTTCCGCGCAGGGAACATAGGAGGAGACTCGGGGTCAAACAGCTTTTATGCTGGAAGAGGTTCAAGAAACGCCCACTGACGGATTCTGCAAGTGACTAACAGGTCACGGAGGGCGAGCTCTGACCCTAAGCATGGTTGGGCAAGCAAGCTAACTACATCTAAGGCCATTTACACACAAGTAACCCCTCACAACCATTATAGGCACTAAAGCAGATGTTTTTTGCTCTTGCACAAAACAGCTGTACTAAAAATAAAATTACGGTAATAATATAACTGGCCCTTCAGGAAGAATTTGCAGGAAAAGGAGTGTTTGTTTGCTGGAGCCACATTTGCAAAACATAAATCAACATTTTATAATAGATCAGTTTTGAACTTAACTGCTTTAGCAGAAAACCTCTGTATTATTATTGTTGTTGTTTAAAAAAATACAAACAGGAATCAACAACTAAACATGAATTGAGAGTGAAGGGACATGGGAATGAGGGCATATTTGCAAATCAAAGACCAGTCATTTAATTGCCTCTGTGTGTGTGTGTGTGTGTGTGTGTGTGTGTGTGTATAAACAGCTACAATAGGAAGTTAAGAGGGATGGGAATGTGGATGCAAGTAGGTGATGGACTAAGTTAAGGACGAGAAGGGAGGGTGCAATTATTTGTCAATTTCACAAAGGGGGAGCTTTTTTTGCAGCTTTCCCCAAGGCAAAACAGTTGGGTTACATCATGGGTTATTCAGAAAGCCATCTTCTGCTGAAAGTGGGGAGTGCACCAGGAAAGAGAAAGGGGACCTTGATTGGCTTCCAGTTACAGATCCAAGTGTTGTGAAATTAAAACATTATTTTCCCCGTGAAAGTTTAAAAAA
This sequence comes from Podarcis muralis, assembly GCF_964188315.1. Lineage (NCBI taxonomy): Eukaryota > Metazoa > Chordata > Lepidosauria > Squamata > Lacertidae > Podarcis > Podarcis muralis. Next base: position 56,182,740 of record NC_135657.1, on the reverse strand, counting down.
TAAGTAAAAATGAAATGTAGGGTTGAATCTTACAACTGACAGATTTATTATTATTTATCAATATATTTGTTGTAGGATAAAGAAAGGGAAAATTCTGAAATGTCTTCCCAATTTAGTGAAAGTAACAGACATTTCAGGAGAACTGCAATACAGGATAATTTAATAAAGGAAACAGGATTCTGAGGCACCTCTTCAGAGATTTGCAGTGAGGTACGTGCCAGCATCCATGAAAAGGAGCCACTGGGAAGCTAATGGGCAATGTATCCTCCTCCTCCTCCTCCTTCTTCTTCTGCGACCACTCGTAGCTGAGTAAGATTGTCTTCCATGACCATGGATTTAACAATGAGTCCGTAAGTGACTGTGGAGGCCAGTTCTGGATCCACACGTCCTTCCACAGTGGGGACATTGGTTTCCGGGTGGGAGTTGATCACTGTGTGGATTTGCCAAGTGTGCCTTCCTCTAGCACGTTTCTCCCTTGCATCCTGACAAGTGTCTTCAAAGCCCATGACACCTTTGGTAAAGGCTGTTCTCCAACTGGAGCGCTCACAGGCCAGTGTTTCCCAGTTGTCAGTGTTTATACTACATTTTTTTAGATTTGCCTTGAGACAGTCTTTAAACCTCTTTAGTTGACCACTGTGTGTTTGTTCATATGGTGTAATGTCCCTAGCCTGGGATGTCATTGTTTGACTGTGTTGCACTTCAGTCTCCTGCCTTGGAAAGCTTTGTTGAATCTCCTTCCTACTGTACTTAAGCAATAAAAAAGTACCTGGCACTGACCTACTTTCACTGTTCCTGAAACCAAGGGGAGTTACAATTTGAAATACTATCTTGTTCAGAACATTCTTTTTTTAAAAAATAAATAAATATATAGTGCATATATGTCTATGTTCCAAGTGCACGCACACACTTTAGCATACAACCATTGAGGGGATGGCCAACTCTCAGTGTGGCCCTCAAGTCAAAAAATGTTAGCCACCCATGCTTTATAGGATTGAAGCCTTAGGCTAGCTTTTGTCGCTCAGTGCTCTATCTGCAACATATGATAATAATACTCAGAAAAGGGCTGAGAAGCATTACTGAGGTAGCATACATGAAGCATGCTCTAAAATGCTGTATTAGGCTCTATAAATGAAAAATATGATTCTTGTTATTTTTCCTCCTGCTGCCTTTTAACACATGTTCACCCACATTGCAAGAATCTGATGTCTTTAATTTGATGACCCAGAACAGTCTGGCCTGGGACTCGAAATTTCAGCCATGCAGTAAACAAGCTAAACAGCAGACTAAGTAAAAGCTCTTAAGTTTGCTTATGGCTCAATTTTGCTGAACAAATTGCTGTATGTTAATTGCTGTATACTTGCAAAATTACATATTCTTCCTTGTTTTCATTCCTTGTGCATCAGCTCAGTTTTACCCCTTGTGATGTTCTCTCTGTTACCATTTCCCCCTCATTTATCTCACCTCAGTTGTTCTCTGTTCTTCTTCCCTTTGCTGTTTCTCTCTTTCTCATGCCTATTGTCTTTCTTTGCTGTTCAAGTTCTTGAGTCTTTTAGAATCTATTTCTTCTCAAGTTGATAACTATGCAGATGTCATCTGTCAGCTATGGAATCTTTCACCAAGGTTTTTCTCCTTTTTGTTACACTGGATAAACGCTCCTGCATCCGTCAAAATCACTTTCTGCACACTCGTTACTATGAGATGGAGTTTTAAACCACCATTTTCAATTCATAAGCAGGTGATGAAAGAGTAGATTTCTAGAAGTGGGCTTTTAATCCAAGGTAGTGATTACAACTAGGGAAGGGCAGTGGCTCTTGCATGCAGAAAGTCCCAGGTCCACATTCTGGCATTTTCAGGTAGGGCTGGGAGAGACTATAGAGAGCTGATGCCAGTCAGTGTAGACAGTACTGAGCTGGATGGACCAGTTGTCAGTATAAGGCAGCTTCTTATGTCCCTAGTTGGGTGTATCACTCCTCCACATTTATTGAACTATGATCAAAGAAAGGGGCGGTTTTGTTCTTGGTTAGGAGAATTATTTCATCAACCCCATCAGGTTTTATTCATTCATTTATCATATTCTTCTTCTGTCTATCCTGTGATCAAAGCAGCTTACAACAGTGTCTAGAATACTAAAAGTATTGCAGAACATTATGTAGTACGCATGCAGTTCTGCATCAATTACGTCCAACACAACCCCCCCCCCATCAATTCCTAAAATATTCCTGAAAATAATGTATCTTTAATTTCCTTCTAAGTGCTGCTATGGTTCTGCTGTGACGCATGTTCTATATGATGCTGTTCCACAACCCGGGGCAACCACCAAGAAAGCCCTGATTCTTGCTGAGGCTGGTATGGTAAGACTAGAATTTGTACATGTAGGTTTTGGTAATGTTTCATGCCCTGTGGAAATCGCCCTTCTGAACTTTGGAAAGTCAGTAAATGTCTTTGTATTTCAGTTTAACCAGACATTTATTCCTAAAGGAACTTTGAGATCTTCATATTGAAGCTCCTATTCAAGAGCAAAATATTGGTTTTTTAAATTCCTTGTTCTGTTAGTAGCTTTGTTTCTTTTTTGCAGCTGTTGGATACCTACAGAAAACATGCCTTCCAGCAAGCAGTTCTCGACGCATATTAATTGGGCTCAGAGCACAAGGAAATCCGACTCTTCAAAGTACCTGACTGCACATTAGTCTGTTGCTGGGCTTGAGGCCTGGTTTATGGGTAGCAAACAATTATAAAAATTAGCATAGAAAAAGAATTCTAGAGATCATGAGAAAATCATATGGTCTTCCACCCTCTGCTTGCAATTAAGACTATTATTGGCTAAGGCTTTTGAATCTGCAGTGCATCTTACAAAACAGAAAAATAAAATAAGTTATTAAAGGAAGATGACCCAATTGTGCAAATCTTAGTGAATATACCATTTGACTTTTGCTTGAAAAACAGATGTATTGACTGTTTCTGAGAAGTTCAGAAAACACCCCCAGTTCAATAATTTTATCAGACATGAAAGCAGCTCCTAATCAATTTTGATCTTGCTGAGAAATTCAAGTCCAAAAACAGTAAAATAGAAGCTGGCAGGTCAGCCAAGGAAGTATTCTTGCTCATCTACTTTTTCCTGCTTTAACTCTTACCAAGTATCGCTTGACATATGGGCCATTCACTTGGCTGTAAAAATAACAACAGTTTGTGAGAGTGCCTTTTAAAACAAAAGTGACTTGTTAAAGAGCACTCACTGGGCTGATCCATTAATGTATTTGCTATTTAAAACTGTTTGTAAAAGTCTTCTTTGTATTTAAAAGATTAACTCCATGACACTTTTTTATATATATGAAAAAAAACCTTGATATTTATATAGTGCCACAATGTTGCATAAGCCTTACAGGATTCCAGTGATTACGGTAGTTTCCTCAATGCTAAGTCCTCTCATTCACTGCACTGGCACTTTGAGTGTCCCGTGGTATGCCTTTAATTTTGATGTCTCAGATACTACCAATCATCACAACAATCTGGCATACTATTTGTGTACACTGCGGCCTCAGAGAAGTCCAGTTGCCATCAAGTATTCAATTATTCAATAATCAAAAGTATAACACTGATGTGCTAAACAACATCTACAAGATATCTGATTTATGATCAATGTTCAGTATCACCGTTTTAAATACTGTATTTGTATTTTTCGCTCTATAAGACGCACCAGACCACAAGTTTTTGGAGGAGGAAAACAAGAAAAAAAATATTCTGAATCTCAGAAGCCAGAACAAAAAGAGGGATCGCTGCGCAGTGAAAGCAGCAATCCTTCTTGCTGTTCTGGCTTCTGGGATAGCTGCGCAGCCTGCATTCGTTCCATAAGACGCACACACATTTCGCCTTACTTTTTAGGAGGGAAAAAGTGAGTCTTATAGAGCAAAAAATACGGTAAATATGCATTGTGAGACATCTACTCAGAAGTATGCTCCAGTGATTCCTTGTGTGATTCTCTTGCTATAAAAAAATCTTAACTTCAATGGGAAGGTCTTGATTTTCTATTAAAGACAATAGTTCTCAAAACATGTATACATCTAATTAAAAAAAACCCAATCACTTTAAGGCTTATTTGTTTACTCCTAATGGTATATAGTGGGAAGCGGGTGGCACTGTGGGTTAAACCACAGAGCCTAGGACTTGCCGATCAGAAGGTCGGTGGTTCGAATCCCTGTGACGGGGTCAGCTCCCATTGCTCGGTCACTGCTCCTGCCAACTGAGCAGTTTGAAAGCACATCAAAGTGCAAGTAGATAAATAGGTACCGCTCCAGCGGGAAGGTAAACGGCGTTTCCGTGCGCTGCTCTGGTTTGCCAGAAGTGGCTTTGTCATGCAGGCCACATGACCCGGAAGCTGTACGCCGGCTCCCTCAGACAATAAAGCGAGATGAGCGCCGCAACCCCAGAGTCGGTCACGACTGGACCTAATGGCCAGGGGTCCCTTTACCTTTTTACTAATGGTATACAGTGATCAGAATCAGTTCAAAGTTTTTTGTTGCCCTGAGCAGCAAAACTTGCTTCCCTCCTTTCCTTCCATCCACATTTGAATCTTCTTGCTTGTTGAGAAACATTAAATTACCAAGTTTTGCCTATAATCACATTTTTCTTGTTTTTGTTTTAATTTATTTAACAAAACATTCAGGAATCATCTTGAAATCGTTTCGGAGTAAGCTAAACACATAAAGGTATTAGGATGGCCTTCTGGATGAGACCAAAGACCCATCTAGTTCAACACCCTGAAGCTCACTTTGGCAGCACATATACTATAAACCTATAAAAATACACAGAGGTTAGCATATTTAACATCCAGCATTCTGCAGCCAGAGGCTTTGGGGTATGTAGGACATGAAGGCTTCATCCCTCCTTCCCTGCTTGTCTCCTAGCCATTTATATTCAAAGACCTACTTCTTCAAATAGACATTTGTACAGAAGAGACAGACAGTACGTGGAGAAGCAGACTGCAAAATTAAGTATCTTGTAATGCTGAATAAAGGGCAAAAAACTGCATTTCCAGTTGTTTCAATGAGATTGAATGATTGTGCATATAGGCTGCTTTTGGTCACACTGTGACCTCAAAGTGGTTTCCAGCATGCAGATAAAATAACATACCACTTAAAATTCATAAACGCAGTAAAATACAGCAACGGTTTAATCTGATACTAAGTACAGGCAGCTGAGCAAGGTAAACAAATCTTGTAAAGGCATCTCTCTATGATCAGATCAGAAAGATAACATTTTCCCAAACCACACCTTCATATCTCTTTATACCCATGAACAGTCCCTAATGTGTGAAAACAGACAAGAGACAGACAGACAGAGACTGGTTCCAGACTAAATTAGGTACAATATGTTTTAGCCTCATTTAAATCAATGGGATAAATTGACTAACTTAAGTCACATTGATTTCAGAGGGACTAAAGCATGACTAGTCTGAATCCCTAGTCAGTCTATCTAAACATCTTCCTTGATGTAAACATGTTTTATCATTCTGTCATCAAAGGTTTATTGTTAATACAATCTGAGGTTGGCATAGCATAATACTGAGATACAAGGAAGTTGAAAAAGAGAAAGACTACCTTTCCTCCTACTTCTCTAATCCACAGAAACCTCTTATTAGATGAGGCAGAAGATCACGATGTGTGGTTAATTTTATCACCCCAAACAGGAAGAAACTTCATTCACAGAAATATCATTATAGCCATGTGATTCTTGGTTGAGGGGTAGTATAGAAAACAACAACAACAACAATGGTGTTAAAGCAGCAAAACTGTGTCTGACAACTAGCCCCCCCTCCGCCAATGAATTAGTGAGGTAAGGATGATTATGGCTGACAAACACATAAGTAAAGGTAAAGGGACCGCTGACCATTAGGTCCAGTCGTGACCGACTCTATGGTTGCGGCGCTCATCTCGCTTTATGGCCGAGGGATCCGGCGTACAGCTTCCGGGTCATGTGTCCAGCATGACTAAGCTGCTTCTGGAGAACCAGAGCAGCGCACGGAAACACCATTTACCTTTCCGCTGGAGTGGTACCTATTTATCTACTTGCACTTTGACGTGCTTTCAAACTGATAGGTTCCGAGCAACTGCAGGGACCGAGCAACGGGAGCTCACCCCGTCGCGGGGATTCAAACCGCCGACCTTCTGATCAGCAAGCCCTAGGCTCTGTGGTTTAACCCGCAGCGCCACCCGCGGACAAACACATACCTAGGTGCTAAATGGGGGGTATAGAGGAATTAGAAATATTTCTCTGAATTTGTCTATGGTAAGGGTATTAATTTTACATACCCTGTTATTATTTCTATAGCTATAGGCTCCTCTTAAAAGTGAGCTTCAATTGGACTTTGCCAACATTCTAGTGCATAGTTGTGACAGTTGAAAAACAGCAGTTAAGAATGCAGCAAAACCATCAGTGGGCAGGGGGAAAGAATCTGTTCAAGAGGAGGAGCTTTTATCTCTCCTTGGTGGTATTCCAACAGCTTCACAAGGTTGGGTAAGTGTTTATATATAATGGAGTATCACCTTGATGTTTTACGTTGGTGTTGTATTTGTATTAAGTTTTACCATGTTTCGAAACATTGATTTGGAAGTCTGTTTGGAAGTTCAGTGGCAAGAAACCAACAGCACAAGAATGTATTTGCGTGCTAACGTTTCGGCCATTAGTTTCAGAGCTGCCTTTGGCATTACTTTTTAAGACCAGCAATTGTTGCATAGCATACATTGCATTGGAGTGGGGAACCTGAAACCTTCCAGATGCTACTGTAGTGCAACTCCCATCAGCCCCAGTTATAATGGCCCATGGTCAGGGGCTGATTGGTGCTCTAATCCAGAAATATCAGGAGGGCTACAGGTTCCCCATAGTTACATTTCCTTGGTCTGATCTTAGAAGACAGCAGTGCAGGAAGCCAGTCCGTTAAACACTCTCCCTGTGTCACCGGTTTCTCGGCGGACTAAACCTCAGCAAATGTAATACGTTAGCACCTTTGAACCTGTTGAATATAAAGGCTCCACTATTGTTTAACTGTTGTTATGCCACTTCTCATAGCACATTGGGATGCTTCCTTGTGAGTAGCGCAACTGAACAGTGGTGTAGCCTGGGGGAGTCACAGGGGTGATTGATTGCCCTGGGGGCGAAATTGTTCGGGGCGCAAAATTTCAATACCCGGTGCTGCCTCAATACAGCTGTGCGCTTCCATTACTGGGCTCTGTTGAAAACAGCTTCTCCATTCAAACTGGGAAGTGACCTTTCCAGACAACAGAACAACTTTTCTTAATTCTGCAGTTACCATCTTCTGGGTGATGCGGACGCTGTTAGGCAGTTGAATGTGCATGCATACTCCATCCCCCCATCCCTCGGCAGCCCTGGGTGCTGGCAACCCACACTATGCCACTGCAACTGATTGTCACACTGCTTCTCAGCTGTCAGATTGGTTACAACTCTTATCAGCTATTCGGGTACTGTTATGTGTTGGGAACATCACAGGAAAACGAACTCATTTTTAACACATAATTACATTATTGCAAACACAACTGAAAATGAGACATAATCAGGGACCCGAAAGCTTTGCAGTTCCTAGGATACGTTTGGAACGTGCCAGGTTGGTACACAGTCAATTACTTATGTTATAAATGGTGTTGTTCTCTCACCTTTTGAAAGTCATTATTAGTGCACAAAGAAAATAGGAAGTTAATAAAGAAAGGGACTCAAGGATAAAGTACTACTAACAGAAATGCATGTAAGGTGGGATATGCATGAAAAAAGAAGTCTGTGAATCAAAGATTGGTGAAAACAAAGTATAGCATACATGAGTACTGAAGGATTAGACATTACAAAGATTTTAAAGAAAACCTTACACATACTCTCCTCCATTTTAAAAAATAATATCAATAATTCACTATCCTGTTCTAACTGCCTCAATTATTTAACATGTTGTTTTGAGTAAGACACAGAATAAAAATACTGCCCATTAACCCCTGATTCTAAATACTTTTACTTTGTTTTGCTGGCACTTGCTTCCAAATAGGATTAAGACGGCATATCAGTTATCCAATAAATAACTGTTTTAACACTAAATCATGGCAACCCACCCTGTATCCTCTTCATAATGGTACAATAATAATTTCCTATCCTGAGGAACTGTATTAGCTTTTACAGTGTGAAGAGTGGTAGGAAGCTGATAGTAAAAAATGTATTAGTTGAAATGATTACCTTGGAACAATGAACGTTTGGTCTTACAAACAACTGCAGAAAACAACTGTTGAAATGACTCTGAGGTTTACCGGTAGATGTAGGAAAAAAAGGAATGGGATTAACCCAAAGTAAATAACCATAAGGATTAAAAAAACTGTAGTATTAATATATAGTTTAAAATATAGTTTAAAATGCTTTAAACGTTTATCAGTGAGTCAAGTATTTGTGCTGAAATTTTACTTAAACAGCAATTATGAATTTGTTAGGTACTTGTATTAAGCCAACTACTGCACCATGGGAAAGGAAGCTGAATTAATTCAGTATCAGGACACACAATCCTATGTTCCTTGTTCTGTTTTGTTCACCACTGTAACTTAACCTGAGCTATTGGAAATAGCATAAAGGACCTGTTTTGCATGAAAAGAAATCTGTATTTATTCTGATGCAGCATTAGGGGTTGAAGCCTTGCTTTGTTGGCTTCTTTTTTGTCAGCTTTACACTGAACAGAACCTCACTAATCAGATATTAGGAGAACTAACAACACTCTGTAAATACCTTTTGAAATTTGGTGGAAGAAAAATATGTTGGGGGGGAAATTAGATAGGTTCCTCTGCAAAGTTGTAAGTGAAATTGCACCTTTAACTATGGATTTTTACAAATATACCAATGCACATATATTTTACTTTTTCACTTAATCATACTTTCAGGATAGTAAACCCCTAATATCAATGGCCTTTATTCCATATGTGCTTAGAGTTGCAGGCTCATCTTTGAACAAATACATTCTAAGGTTCAGATTCCTTACATAATAAATACGGTAACTGTATAACCACTTCCTCAGTCTAGTCTAGTCATGACTATTGCATGGCTTTGAGCAGGTAACTATTAGCATCAGTGCATGTGAATAAGACACTGTGTGAGCTGCAACCCCACACCTAGCAAAGCATTTCACCTTGTGCTGAGTTTACTACCTCAGACAAAGGAGATGGTGCCCCCCTTTCCATTTTCCTTCGGAGGTTGAGTGAACTTTACTTCAGTAGTACAGCATCTCCCATCACACTGAAGGGGAACAGACTTGCTTAGGGGATCCAGGGACGTTGAGGGTGGCAACACTCAATAGCTCCTGCTTAGGGTGTTATAGGAATTCTAAAGTCTCATATATATATAAATCAGTATTTTCTTACAAGGGGAAGAAAACGAGAGAAGGGCACAGCTTTGTCCTCCAACATTTTGCCACCACTCTCTGTCTCTGGTATCTGCCAACTGAGGTGACCACCTCTCTTTGTCTAATGCTGGGAGTGCGCTGTGACTGCAGTTTTTCATTAGAAAACAAAACCCTGACCAAATACATTTTAGTAAAAATGGGTGAGTGGCAGATATTGCTATCACTTTAATAATGTCAAAAGAAAGGTAAACTGTTCTATATGCTATGAGAAAATCCAACTATTATATCCCAGAATCCTGGGAACTGTAGTTTGTTAAGGGTCTTGGGAATTATAGCTCCACGAGAAAGAAAATACAGTTCTCAGTATTCTTTGGGGGAAACTATGTGTGACATATTTACAATGCAATCCTATGCATGTCTACTCAAAAGTAGGTCCCATTGAATTCAGTACATCTTACTCCCATATACACATGTATTGGATTGCAGGGTATAAAGTGCTAGGACTTTTTAAAATAACTCAAAGTAAACAAAATATCTGTTTTCAATTTTGTTGAAAGACAGCTCAGTCATTGCCAATTTAGTATCATCTTATGAAGAAATAAAAAGCCATCAATATTTTATTACATTTCAGCAACTGCACTTTTCTTGTCGATCTCTGGAAAATCTCCAAACATCAAAATACGATCCTAGTGATTCAGATTAGGCCTGTCTCCATGGCTTTGCAATGCTACTGGTTAATGGCAATTATTTTACTGGCAAATCTAGCAGATCTAATGCTATACCACTTTGCACCCCCCCCCCAAAAAAAAACCCCCCAGAAGAATTAGACAAGTCACTAGCCAGCAGTAGACTATCACATAGCACAGAACAGGGTACCTTCACATCAACATGAAAACCAGGCTTGTGGGCCTAGATAGGAGTCAGGCCTGCAGGTCTGCCAGTCTCTTCTGTAGTGTTATACTGCCGTTCGAGTTGGCCGCCAATGGCATGGGCCCAGGGACACACAAAAATAATGTCTCTCTACTCTGGCTAGGAGCCCGCCAGCCTGTGTGCCAGGTAGGTCACACAGGCTCCTCTGGGCGCCTCAGCTCCCTCCTTAGGTGACCGGCCAAGGGTTCAAGAGACAAGGGCGGCGGCGACACTGATGCAGCTCCTTGCCAACAGCACAAAGAAGCCTAGGTACGCCTCTGCATGGAACACTTGCAGAAAGAGAAATTGGCCCCCTTTGATCTACTCCCATTTTTTCCCTGTGCTTTGCTGCATGGGAAGTGTTGAAATAAGGGACGTTTGGCAATTCTAGTCCCTAGTGATTTATGCTTCGAGTACTACAGTAGGCACGGCCGCCTGCCTTTGCTGGGGTGGGAGGTGGGGAGCACATCAAAAATGCCTCGTCAGCTGAAGGTCACGGAGACGTAATAATCTGCAGAGCCACTTTCCCTCCAGCTCTCTCGGTAATGGAATTAAGGCCCATTAATCTAGCGCGATGGCGAGAGCGGGAGGCGACTCTTCCTTAAAAGGGGCACTTAGAAAAGTCAAAGAACTATCTCTGTGGCGGGGAGGGGGGCGAAGAAGGCCAGGGGGGTGGGCAGCCACCTTGGTCAGAGGTGGCGGGATGTTGTCTGTCTCTCTTTCTCTTCCCCCCGCCCCTTCTCGAGTCCAGGTTTGATGCTGCAAGGCGTGTCCGAGGCTCTGCTCATGTGATGGAGCAGGAGGGAGAGGCGGGCGGGAGGACCAGAGAGGAGCTTGTTCTTTCCTCCCCCCCCCCCCCCCCAGCTCTCTAAAGGAGTTTGCAGAAAGCTACTGGTTTCCTTCAGTCGCGGCTTGAGCGCTCTGCTGAGCGGCCGAGACTGAGGCGAAGGGCGCAGCTGCCTGGACAGCTTCATTATTGCTCTCCTCTCTTTTATCATTCCTGGGCGGGAAGCGTCGGGTCTGGGCAGCGGAGGTGAGAGACCGGCGTCGCGAAGCAGCCGCGCACCGAGGAGAGCGAAGCCATGGGAGCCGGCAGCTCTGCGGAGCAGCGGAGCCCGCAGGACGGGGCCACTGCAGCAGAGGAGTCCCAGCCCAGCAGCCCTGCGGGAGAAGCGCCCACGGCGGCGGCGGCGGCGGGGGCCGAGCCGGAGCAGCCGGAGGATCCCGCCAAGGTACGAGCCTCGCTGCCATGCTGCGCGCCTGGGAGAGCGCTAGGGGGGCCGGGGGGTGTGTGTTTTGAGGCCGCTCCGCCTCAGTCAACTCAAACTTTCGGGGGGCGCCTAAGCACCTGCGAAGGGGCTGGCGGGCACCTGCCTCCCCTTCGCCCCCCCCCCGTCCGCGTCCTCTTCCACCCCCCCAAAAGGGGTGAAGTTTGGCGGGGTGGGGCGTGGCGCCCGCTCGGCTCGGCTCTCCTGAGGCGGGGAACTGCGCAACCGGCACCTCCGCAGTAATAAACTCCTCTCTTCCCTTTGTCTGTCAGAAGGGCGGCCAAAAAAAAGTACTTGGCGCAGGCGAAGGGCGGATGAGTAGCCGCCGAGGCGCTTCGGAGAGCCCCCAGGCCCCCCAGGAGCGCGGCCTGGCGTCGCCCCCCCCCCCCGCAGATCACCTCATGCCCTCTTCCCTGGGCGCTTTTGGGGGCGCACTATTGTATTTGGCTGTTTTGCATCTCGCCTAGTTTAGGCTCCTGTGCGCAAGGCATTGCGGTGGGGGGGGGGGAGCGACTTAAGGCAGCCTCCCCTCTTGGTTTTCCTTTTGTGTGTACGTACGGATTGGTGTGAGAAAAGACCCCACCCTATGGCCGGACGGCAGGGAGTGGACTGTGCTGTGCCAGGACTGCAGTCCTGCAGTCAGCCAGGGCTTGGTGGTACCCAGGGCTGCTGCAGTTGTAGCCTCTTTTCTTTCTCAGAGGATGAAAGTGAGAGGTGTGTGTAATCCGAAAGTGAGGGGTGGGAGTAAGAAAACAAACGGGAAACCCAGGACTAGTCCCTTGGTGTTTTCTGCACTGACAAGTGTTTAAAAAACCAGCTCTATCCTGCCCCCTCCTCATATCGATCTGCTTCAAAGTACAGCACGTGTTCAGAATAGACAAGTTATTGAACATTCTTCAGTGTTGCATATTATATGAATAATGTGTATGCATTGGTTGCAGCAAGATACTTGTAAATGAATGCCTGCAGTTTCTAGAACTACAGATAGTCCTATAAGTAATAAGCTGTATCCTTAACTAACCAAATAATTTTACTGAATATCATCATAAAAGTTGCACATACAAATAGCAACAGAGAACTTAGAGAAGCAAAAAAGCTCTCTTAATACACATTTTCTGTGCACTTTTTTGAGTTACATTTTGCAGTTTTCTAGACAAAATTTCTTGTTTTGGATAAGGATGGTTTCTTGCATTATGCTATTTTTCCACCAATATTCCAATAAGTATTTTTCTTTACTTTTTAGAAAATAGTCAGGTTAATTAAGCACACTGATTTAGCTCAATAAAGTTTTTAAAAAACAATTTAGATACTTATTTTAAACTCTAGATGGAATATTTCAAGCTTGCTGTTTTCCTAATCTAATGTGTGGGTGTTTCTAAAGCTTGAGAACTGATTGTGACTTTGTTTTTGTGACCTTGAGTCTCAGATTTTTAACTCCCAGGAAGAATTTTCCATAGCTGCTGTCCTACAGTTTTCACTGTTAAGGGTGGTATTTTCAAAAGTGTTTTTAAAAAGAAGTTAAAATGGAACAAATAGTTTTAATAACATGAAAGAAATATGTCTTCTGATGACACCTTTCCAAAGAAAAATTTCACAGTGTACGCACAGTTTGTTGCTGTGAGATAATTCAGCTACAGAAATGTAACTGCAGAAATCATGAAATGTGACCAAAGTATCCGACCAAGATGATAAAATAATGCTGGCTTCAAGCTTGAGAAAGAAAAATTCCTGCTAAGAAGGTCAAACCAGCGTCTCTTAAGCTATGTGAAAAAGCATAAATTATTTACTATGTTTCGAATCCTCTTGTACTTTAGGTTCCAGGAAGGGACTTACGCATTTTACCCACGTGATTCCAGTTGTTGGGAGAAAGATAAACAATATGATTATTTTAATATTAGCTGTGCCAGTGTCTAGAAAGAATTAATCAGAAAATGTTTATTCAGAAACATAAATATATTATTTTAAGTAACATCTAGCCAATAATAATACATTTTGAAATGCAGTTGTTTGCATGAAATCTTCTAGACCAGGGATAGGCAACATGGTGCCCTCCAGATATTGTGGACTGTAACTTGCCCTCAGTCCCAGTCAGCATGGCTAGTATGCAGAATGATATGCGTTGTAGTCCAAAACATATCGGGACCATCATTTTGGCTACTCCTGCGCAAGACCACATAAAATCAATTATACCACACCTCCTTAACCTGTTCAAGCACCAAAAAGCATGAGCTGCTAACAAAAGGACTTTATACTGAGTGAAAATAATGGAAAGTTCTGGTTCTTTCTCAAACTCCACTCCCATCACTTCCATACACTTCTGTCCACTGTTCAGGTCAGTGTCTCCAGCAGAGCCAGGCATGGCCAGGCCTGTTTTCTCAAACCTGTTCCTTCTTTCTGTTTTTCCAGATGGAGCCTCCAGTAACATTTTCCCACTACCAAACCAGAATAATTGTTTGTGGTTGTTCTGGGGGAAAGAGGCTTCACATTTCCTTCTTCACTCCTGGTTATAATACTTATTAGACATTCAGCTGAATCAGACTAAGGGTTCATCTAGATTCCACTGAGTTTTTTGCAAATGGTAGCTAACCAGATGTTTCTGGGAAGCCCACAAGTGTAGTACCAAATAAATGGCCCACTCCCATTTTTCTAGCATTGCAGTGGCAAATCAGGCGCTCTCTTGATGTCATTGGACAACAGTTCTCATCATCCCTGACCATTGTCCAAGTTGGCCTGAGCTGATGGGAGATGGTATCCCAACAACATCTGAAGAACCACAGGTTCCTCATCCCTGTTCTTGCAGCTGCTGTTACACAGTCTTTGAACATAACCTTTGATAAACTTATCCTCCATTAATTTGTCTAACCCTTTTAAAAAGCCATCAAAGCTAGAGGATATCATATCTTGCAGTGATGGATTTCATAAGCTAATTCTATGTTTATGGCTGATTGGAATAATCAGACATACTGTCTATGCTTTCGACATGGGGGAGGAAAAGTATTGCTCCCCCCATGGTGACTCTTCTAGTGGTAACCAGGCCACCCATTGTTGTTGGTGGTTGGAAGACTTTGCCTGCCCTTTAGGGTTGTACCCAAGTGCCACACTTTACCCCTCGCTTTCCAAAGAAAGTGAATGAATGAAAGATAGCCATTAATCTGCATAGGGGAAAAAATGCACACATTGGGATAGAGATAACTGTCCCAAGTCCTTGATTATCATAGTGCCTGTAATGAGAAGCAGGTTTCAATCTAAACAGTCCCAGTCTGCATTTTTTTTTCTTTGTCCAGTAAAGCTCAATGGGAACCTGAGAGGCATAGTAGCAACTAACTACAAAGCCCTACCATGGCCTGGGTGCTGTTTCTTAGAACATAGGTAAAATTGAGACAAGAGAATTGTCTTTTTGGAACTTCCTTTGGTATATGTGGATTGCAACAAGTATTCTGAGAGTTTGTGATAGCAGTCCCCTGCAGCACACAAAGGAATCATAGAAGTGGCATGCTATGCTTCTACGTAACTTTAAGGTGCTTAATTAACACCATGTAAAGTGATATATACTGGCAGACTACTTTAGAATGTATGCTGGAAATTCCCTATCATACCCCAGGGTATATGCTTCTACCCAATTTTTGATCCATATAAACTTAGCAGGTTGAGTTGCAGTAATTTTGAGCCATTCCTTAGAATGCATATTACATTGCCAGTAGTGAAGGAAATTATTTTGCCTCATGCACTAATGAGAGACCATAACTTTCTAGTGCAGTGGGCCTTAGGCCACTTTTAGGTGACCCTCAGTGCCTGAGGCTTGCCACTTGCCTACTGTGCCCCATAGCCTTTTAGTTGAACCAGGAGCGCCTTGCATATTGAGTAAGAGTGCATGGGGTGGAGTGGTAGCAGTTGGAGGAGGGGACATCTATTCTAACAAAGTGTTGGAGGTGTTGAAAGCCATTAAAAAGTGAGATTAAAAGTTATTTTTTATTAATAACCTTAAAGATAAAAATAAATTTGGATTAGAAAGGAAGGGTGTGAGAGAGAATCTGTTATAGGAGGAAGAATCGAATATAAAATGACCACCAAGGAGGAATGGGAAAATGGCAGGTTATGGGGGGGTGTATGTGTGAAGGGGATAAGGTAAAGATTCAATGTAAAAGGAGACTGGGCTTCAGTTCTTTCCAGCTATTTCAATATCTTTAAGTGCTGCACTGACTATTCTGGAATAGCTACCTTTCCTGGTTCTAACATAGGTTAAAATCCATACTTCATACATTTAAAATTCATATACTACCTACAAGTAGCATTTGGTTAAGGGATAAATACTGTAATTTGTATTAAGTGACTTTAAATATGCACCACACATTAAATAAAAGGGGATACACATACCCTTTTTCATTTAAAAGTGCACAGAAGAAATTCAAGTACTGGACAATGAAAACAGGATCCGTTCCGGAGCCCCGTTCGCATTCTGAACAGAACGTAAGACGCGTCTGCTTGTGTGTGGGTCGCATTTCGCCGCTTCCGCACATGTGCGTGATATCATTTTGACTGTCTGCGCGAGCGGCGAAACCCGGAAGTAACGCGCTCTGTTACTTCTGGGTCGCTGCAGAGCGCAACCCAAAAATACTTATCCTGAAGCGTATTTATCCCGAGATATGACTGTACAGGCAGTTTCCCATTTACATGGGGCTTATGTTCCGATGCACTGCATGTTTAAATAAAATTGCGTATATTGGAACACCATTGTGAAAGGCTGCAAACACCCTCTCCACCAAACTCCTCCACAGTTGCTCCCTCTAAACCTCCTTGCTCAAGCTCCAACTCCCCACAGGCCTCAAAGGTTGGTGCAAAGACTCCCAGGATTGCATTTGCAAAGGCTCCTGGGATTGCTATTTTCGTGCCATTTTGCCATTTATACGCTCTTTTAGGACTGTTTATGCCCCTATTCCTGCCACTTCCTGGTTTGCGCGGTGCGTGTCTCTAATGTGCGTAAACGAGGAATTGCTGTAATTAATGACACATGCATCACTTCTGCTCTTGTATGTCTGTAGCACTGGCAAAAGTTTAATCAGTTCCTCCTTGCAATTACCTACCCCTCCCACCCCGCTAAATCTTTCTCATGTTGTTTAAAACAGTTTAGTTATTGATTTTAAGTATGGTGGGTGATACTCAAAGATCATTGGACTTATTCATTCACTTCAGTGGGACTTCTCTGTGTATGAGTTGGATATCACTCTGAATAGAAATACTTGTATTATCCTGGCTTCAAAATTAAGACCTGCCTTCCAGATTCTTTCACCCTTTTTAATCTAGGATATGTAGAACTTTTCAGTATAGTAGCACCTCAGATTACGTAACCCCTCTGGTTACGTAAGCTTCAGGATGTGAAAGCAGCAAACCTGGAAGTATTTGACCGGATTTCAGCATGTGCAGAAGCGGTTCTCAGGTTGCGGAAACCTCAGGATCTGACCTGACCACTGGGACGGATCCCGTCCACAACCGGAGGTACCACTATACACTGAAACCGTCCTTAATGTGTCTGTACCATCAGTACTTTAGTTACTACAACATAATTTATTGAAAATCCACTAATGTATAAGTTCAAATAATAGATAGTTCTATGTTTCACTGCAAAATATGCGAAGCATTATTTCACAACTTCTGGGAGCATTCTTAGGCCAATGCAAACTAAGAAATAGTTGGCAGGTCAGTTTCAGCATAATACATCACAGTAGTTGAATCTGAATCCCTGGTTCTGTTCCCGTATTTCTCAATCTAAGAGAAGTTTACTTTCAGCTCTTTCTCTTAAAATGATTTATAATGTAAAGCCAGCTGCTTGATGACTTAAGCTCAATAAGCTCATTTACCCATTGATCCTCAAAATACAGCACATTGAAACAGTGAGCGGTGGTAGAGGACAAGCACATTCCACATTACTGCTGCTGCCTTTCCTGGCCAAAGTTGCAGGAGTAAGGTAAAGGTAAAGGGACCCCTGACCGTTAGGTCCAGTCGCGGACGACTCTGGGGTTGCGGCGCTCATCTCGCTTTAGTGGCCGAGGGAGCTAGCGTACAGCTTCCAGAGCAGCACATGAAAACGCTGTTTACCTTCCCGCCGGAGTGGTACCTATTTATCTACTTGCACTTTGACCACTTTGATGTGCTTTTGAACTGCTAGGTTGGCAGGAGCAGGGACCGAGCAGCGGGAGCTCATGATTGTATTCAAAGTCGTCACTCCTCGGTAAAATCTACGGTAAATTCTGCACTATTTAGTTACGTGAATCCACCTCACAATAGAGTTCTCTGGAATTTATTCTGACGAAATATATTTACAAGATGCAGTATATCTTTTGAGGGACAGGGTGGATCCTGATATTACTATCAATGATCATGCTATCAACTCTGTCTGAGGAAATTCCACTCCACATATTGAACTTCCCCTGACTTGAGATCTACTGGGAAGGCCCTGCTGGTAGTTCCAGCTTTAAAGGACATCCTGGAGTTTATTACCCACCAAAGGGCCTTCACAGAATTAGTATCCTAGTGGTGGTTTGCAGCCACCCTAGGGGCTTGACTGGCACCAGCATGGTTTAGCTTTAGGCACCAACTGAAGATCTGTTGCTTTGCTTTTTGATGTAGAAGGATGCCTGGGTTTCAGGGCACTGACAGATTACAGGAAAACAGAACATTGATTTTAATTGTTTTCATTGTTAATTGCTGTATGTATGAATTGTTACTTGCTCTGGATTTTAGGATGAAGGGTAGGATATCTATCTATCTATCTATCATCTATCTATGTATCATCTATCTATCTATCATCTATCTATCTATCTATATATATCTTAGTTGATTAAAAGCACAGTCCTATGCATAGAAGTGAGACCTGATCCCGTTGATGACTTAAGCTCATTGGGACTTACTTCCAAGTAAGTGTGTATAGTATTGCAGCCTAGTACACCAATTGACATGTTTGTAGGATGACTTTTATATTATATTTTGTGAGACCTTTACATTGTTTTCCAAACTGCAGTAATAATAGGAGAATTAATTATTAATGCTAATGTAACTACTTAGGCTTCCAGGATTCTATTTTTGCGCAGTCAAGTGAACAGCAAGATGGAAGGAAGTAATTTAGCACTTTACTTTAGTCTGTCCATTTCCATAGTTTGCATATTTAATCTTCCAATATAGTTATCAATGTGGCGGAACTAGAGAATAATATCTATATAGTACAGTGGTGCCTCGCAAGACGAAAAGAATCCGTTCCGCGATTCTTTTCTTCTAGCGGTTTTTTCGTCTTGCAGAGCAACCCCATTGGCGGCTCAGCGGATTAGCGCTATTAGTGATTTAGTGCTATTAGCGGCTTAGCGGGCTTAGCGGCTAAGCTGTTAAAAGGCTATTAACAGCTTAGCCGCTCTGAAAAAGGGGGAAAAAGCGGGGGGGGGGGGAAATGGCGAGACTCGCACGACATTTTCGTCTTGCGAAGCAAGCCCATAGGGAACTTCGTCTTGCAAAGCGCCTCCGCGACGGAAAACCCCTTCGTCTAGCGGGTTTTCCGTCTTGCGAGGCATTCGTCTTGCAGGGCACCACTGTACTTGCAAAGTTTGGGAAACCTGTGACTATGTTGGGGTCTAAAAAGTTGCTTTGGCCTGCCAAAGTACTTGGGACTTTTGAAGCGTTGAGGCTTCTTATTTGAACAACAGACTGCAAACCATGTCACATTCCCCTCAGTTTCCCATTGCAGAGATATAACACTTCAATAAGTTTTAAAACAGTGGGGGAAACCTTTTTTATTGGGTGGGATGGGGGAAAAATAGAGATTGAGTGAGAAATAGCTAATACTTCATTATGAAACTTAAGTTTACTTTGTTACTGAATTTATATGAAGTGTACTATTTGGTGTATTCATGACATCTTATATGTATGTGTTCTCCAAACAGTAATTGTAAATATGCCAAATGTTATATAGGCGGAGTAGCAAGCTGTTGCATCCTAATGTACCAAACTATAGCTTATTTTTTGTCTTTGGAGAAATAGTTACAAAGAAGGAGATGAAAATAGCAAAAGGAATATTTTATTTTCTATCTTTCTAAATGGTATTTATTTTATTTTATTAGATTTATATACCACCTTTCATCCAGTGATCTCAGGGTGGTTCACAATATAAAAATACAGTATAAATACAGGTATGTGGAACTCAACATTATCATGCAAAAACAAAAGAGATTTTTTTATAGAAATACTCACTTTTTTCAACCTGGGACCCCACTTCAGAATTTACCTGAAGCAGCACCAGTTAATTTGTTTCACAGTTGAGCATGTGTAGTTTTGTATGTGCAGTAAATGTGAAGATATTTGAATGGGGATATTAAGCTTTAGAAGTGGACTGTGTACAGGACACGTGAAGAATACATTAGAACAAAGCAACAGTTCTTCTTCCTAAACCTGGTTGAGAGAATGGGATAGGAGGAGAATATTATTCCCCAAATACTAAATGGATGAGGGAGGGTCCTCTCACAGGAGGCATTCATTCCATTCATGTCATTATTCTATTCTGTCTGTTTCAGGTTTCTTGTGGTCTCAAAAGGAACTTAACTCCACCGTTTGAGAACCACTGTGTTAGTGAATGCTTTAGCAAGCACAGAAGCTGAAGTCTTTCATATCAGGGCTCTGATTGGTAGATGTTAATGGAAGTTCTTCCTTTTCATTGAGTCGTGCAATTTGCAACCTTATCCTAAACATATTATGATTTTCAAGACTACATAGCCAGAGACACAATTGCTCACACAAAGGTCTTTTTCTGTTTCCTTTCTAGCAGGTTTATAAATAGTCACCTCTCCTCACAAGGCCAATATACGCCAATAGCCCTGTGAGAAGAAGAGAAAAGGGAAGCAGGCAAAAAACAACATTAGGGTCTACCCTGGTCAGACTGCCCCCCCCCCCAAACTTTACTCTTTATCTTTACCTTGACTCTCTCATTTATTTTAATATTTTCAAATTGTAAACCACCTTGCGTATTTGGGCAGAATATAAATACAATAAATAGATAATAAACCTGGGAACCTTAGCAAACAGATTTATTTATTTATACATACATTTATTCTGTTAAAAAATATTGTGAACATATGTTGGGGAGATTTTCTACCACTGTATTTTTGCCCACACAAAAATTTGCCTTTAGAATGTTACATACAGTTAATTAGTTACATAATAATTGAAAACAATAGAGGTTAATTTCGCTAACTGAAATAGATATAATATCAGTTAAATATAAAGTCAATCTTGTAATGTCCCCCCCCCATGTACCCATCCCTAGAAAGCACGTATATTTATGCACACAGCTTGTCAATCATGTCAACACAAGTGTATTCGCAAAATTTCAGTGCCTTATTTTTCCTCTTGTTTTAAATAATGTAAGGGAAATTTAAGCTAAGAACCCAATAAGAGCCCTGCTGAATCTGACTAAAGGCCTATCTAGTCCAGCATCCTGTTCCATAGTGCTCAACCAGATTCTCATGGGAAGCCTGCAAGCAGGACATAAGCAGAACAGCACTGTCCCTATTTTTTATTCAGAGGTATATTGGCGGTAGTACAGTGGTACCTCGGGTTACATACGCTTCAGGTTACATACGCTTCAGGTTACAGACTCCGCTAACCCATAAATATTGCCTCAGGTTAAGAACTTTGCTTCAGGATGAGAACAGAAATTGTGCTCTGGCAGCGGGAGGCCCCATTAGCTAAAGTGGTGCTTCAGGTTAAGAACAGTTTCAGGTTAAGAACGGACCTCCGGAAGAAATAAGTACTTAACCCGAGGTACCACTGTACACAACCATCATTACTAGTAAGCTTTATTCATCAGTAATTTACTTAATTCCTTTTTAAAACTGTCCGAAGTAGTTGCCATCACCACATCTTGTGGGAGTGAATTTCATTGTTTTAACTATGTGCTATGATAGTTGATAATCGTGTGCACTGTGTGAATAAATACTTTCCTTTGTCCAGAATCTTCCAGCATTCATGACCTTTTTTTGTGAAAGGGAGAAAAACCTTCAATCTTGCTCATTCATAATTTTATACATCTCTAACAGATCTCTCTCCCCACCCCAGACTTGTATTTTTTTCTAAGAAAAGCCCCAGTGTTTTCATCATGGGGAAGTTACCCTTGGTTCATTTTGGTTGCACTTTTCTGCACCTACAGTATATTTTGAGGTTTGGTGACTAGAACTGTACACAGTATTCCAAGTATAGGTGCACCATAGATTTGTATAATGGCATTATATTGTCAGTCATTTCACCTTCAGTCTTTTTCGTAATGATCTGTAACATGGAATTTGTCTTTTTCACAGCTTCAGTAAACTGGGTTGACATTTTCATTGAGCCTAGCTACAATGATCTCAAAATCCCCTTCCTGGTCAGTCACTGTCAATTAGGCCATTAAGTGTATATGTGGTTAGGATTCTTTGCTCCTAAGTCAGAGGTTTTCGACTTGAGTTTACGGCTCCCTTGACTAACTACATTCTTTCTGTGGCACCTCTGTGGGGCTCAGGAGCTCACTTATGACACCCCTTGCCTGCAAGCTGGCAGCTTCTCACCCTTTTTTGAACACCCTGGTGTAATGTTCTCCCTTCGTCCTCTTCTCTTCTCTTCTCTTCTCTCCACTCTCCTTAGGAGTCTTCTGGGCAGTTGCAGCTGCTGCCCCTGGTCTCTGAGCTGCCTCTCCTGCCCCAAAGAGGGCTGCTGCAACAAACAGCTGTGCAAGCCTTTGGGAGGCAGAGAGGCAAGAGGGCATCAGAGGAGGGAGGGAAGGAAAGGGGGACAGAGGCCAGTGTTGCCCAGGGTGCCACGGCACACTGGTTGAAAACCACTGCCCTAAGTGCATCATTTTACGCTTGCTTACATTGATCCACATTTGCAATTTTAATTTCCTTTCACCCAGTTTGCAGAGAACCTTTTGGAGTTCTTCTCAATCCATTTTTGTTCTTAACATCCTAAACAATTTGCTGCAGTAAAGAGGGCAAGAAAGCTCCACTGTGCACATGGACAATTGTATATAGGTCACACTGACTCTTCAGAAGATGGTACACATACAGAAAGTCAGGACTAGTTTCATGGACATGAAATGCATAATGTATACTAGCCTCTTTTGAAACAGCAGTGTAAATATTTTCTCTGTAGGACTATAGTGTTGTTTTTTTAAAAAAAATCTGTTGAGTGCAGATTTCATTTCAAATGCTGTATAAGCATCAGTGCAGTAAATGGATAGGATTATCTTTGGTTATCAGGAATCCTATTAAGCAGGCTAATGTAATGTAAGCAGGGTTTAGTTAAACCTGAGTTTGTTAATCTATTCTATGAGTCAGCTTTTGTGTCCTGATTTCTTATGTAGTAAGAAAGGAATGTGTGTGAAATTATGGAGTGAATGGAATATTTAAAATAGCGCCCCTGGCATTTCCTTAAAATTCTAGTCAGTCTTCTTTCCCACCTGCCGTTTAAATAGGTAGCAAATCCTGCTTAGAACTATGAACTGAAAAATATTTTTTGAATATGGTGTATTTGTGACCTGTGCAACAGTTAAGAGTAATACAATTCTTGATTTCTATGTCTAATCATAATATTGGATATTAAGAGAGAGTAACCAACTTGTGTAACATTGAGTAATGTGACTACTACATCCTTGGCAATGCTTTTGTATGTAGCGTGATGCTGCATAAGAAGTGGGTATTCCATGCTATCTTCCTCTGTGCCAGTATGACCTGTCATCACATAAAAAAGGATCTTAATGGTAGAACATACAGTATATTGTACAAGGTGTGGAGTCTTCTTGGCCCATTTTCAGAGGCATGAAATATTTAGAAGGCAAATGTTGCCTCTTAGAGATAAGAAACTGAAATGTAGCATTGCTTATGAAGAGTACCACAGTCCTTTGCAGTCTTTTGGATCTCTACAGGAAAAGGCCTTGTCAAACAAGAACTCCTTTTCATTAGGGTGTGCGCAGGAATGCAGTCCTGAATAATGCAAATTGTGTGAATTGCACTGAAAATATGCAAAATGGTTTTATTTTGATAATGCTGGTGTGTTTTGAATTAATTTTTGAAGCTCCCATTCTGTATGAAGCATTGTGAATATTAAACTCAAGTAGACTATGATATCCATTCCTAAATTTGTAAAGAATCTGTTGCCAGCCATCCCTGGACATTTGTGGAACTGCAGCTGATATATAGCCTTTCAGCAATGGAGAAGAATGCTGGGAATGCTTAAACAATCTTGGAAATAGGTCATGGTTTAATAGAACTATACAAAAGTCAATGATAGTTTCTCAAGAAGTTCTTGTGATCCTTGAAGCTTATTATTAATATATACCTGACTAAATTATAAAATGAATACAGTGACTGAATCAGTCCATTAAACTTCCACAGACACTAACCATTAATTTGGCAGAAGTTATAGTTATTTCTTAAGGATAGTTTTAAACTATTTTGTATATTAAACCAATTTCTTAGCAAAATAAAGTTTACCTGGTAGTACTAAAATTTACCATCATTAGTACTAAGTCAGGCCCCAAAACAGCGTTTCCGTGCACTCTGGCACTCATCACTGTGTCCCAGAAGCGGTTTAGTCATGCTGGCCACATGACTCGGAAAGCTGTCTGTGGACAAACACCAGCTCCCT
The DNA here is from genome assembly GCF_964188315.1 of Podarcis muralis. Lineage (NCBI taxonomy): Eukaryota > Metazoa > Chordata > Lepidosauria > Squamata > Lacertidae > Podarcis > Podarcis muralis. The sequence goes on along the minus strand of NC_135657.1, from coordinate 56,158,536 downwards.
CAGTCTGAAACGAGATGAGCGCTACACCCCATGGTCGCCTTTGACTGGACTTAATTGCCCAGGGGTCCTTTACCTTTACCAAGTCCCAAATAGCTGATATGCTAATAATGTGAAAGCAATGTGTGTGTTTGCTTTTTCAAAATTGAAATAATTAAAGAATCCGGTTTGTGATTGCAGCACACAGAATGCCTGACCATTTTTTTCCTGAGGCATCTCCAGGTAGGACTGGGAGAACCCACTCAGAAATCCAGAGGAGCTTCTGCCAGTCAGAGTAGACAGCACTGATCTAGATGTACACATGATCTGATTTAATAAAAGGCAGTCCCCATGCTCTTATTTTCTTGCTGCAAACCCCCCTTTGTTGCTGTGGTTGCACCTTGGGGGACAAATAGCTGTTTTTGGAAGAAGTTTTTAATGGGGAAATGGATGCAGGTAGGTAGGTTGGGTCCACCTCATCATTCCCATTTACGTCAGTATTTTTCTACATAAGTAAAGGTAAAGGGATTCCTGACCATTAGGTCCAGTTGTGGCCGACTCTGGGGTTGTGGCGCTCATCTCGCTTTATTGGCCAAGGGAGCCGACGTACAGCTTCCGGGTCATGTGGCCAGCATGACTAAGCCGCTTCTGGCGAACCAAAGCAGCGCACAGAAACGCCCTTGACCTTTCCACCAGAGTGGTACCTATTTATCTGCTTGCACTTTGACGAGCTTTCGAACTGCTAGGTTGGCAGGAGCAGGGACCGAGCAACGGGAGCTCACCCTGTTGTGGGGATTTGAACTGCCAACCTTCTGATCGGCAAGTCCTAGGCTCTGTGGTTTAACCTACAGCACCACCTGCGTCCCTTTTCTACATAAGTACTTAGTGCCAACTGGATCCCAGCTTTCCTTAGCACTCATTTGGATTTCTTGGTTCACTTCAGATCCATTTAGATCAACAGATCCACCAGCAATAGGTTTGTTTTAAAAGTTTTCCAGTGCTTACATGGGGGCAGCCATGTATGTATGTGCATTGAAAGTGCATAGTGTCAGAGAGCCCTGTCTGCTAGCTGCTCAGGCTGTGGGTAGCTCACGGCACTATTCTGAAGGGTTTAAAGTGGGGTGGGGAATTGTGGCGCAGAGCAGAGTGACAACACACATAAATGCTTTTCAGTGTAAAGCATTTTTTAAAAAAGTCTTTTAATTAAAAATCTGCTGGTTAATGGGAGAGGATGGACTTAACGCTGTCTACTTTAAGAACAGGAATGGACCAGACTTTAATGGGTCTGTCCATCCCTAGCTCCAGCCTGCAGGATCAGTAATCAAAAGACTAGTCCACAACATGGAGGGCACCAGATTGGCTACCCCTGACATAGTCTCTCTTCCGTTTGAAATGTGTAAATCAGAAACAGAGGAAATAAAAGAGTTGTTTGTACCTTGTCCGTGAACAGTGGTACCTCGCAAGACGAACGCCTCGCAAGACGGAAAACCCGCTAGACGAAAGGGTTTCCCGTTTTGGAGGCGCTTCGCAAGACGAATTTCCCTGGGCTTGCTTCGCAAGACGACACCCCATAGGGAAATATCCGGGACAGCGGGGAAGCGCAGCGCGTCTTCCCCACTGTCCTCGGACCTCCTCCGAAGCCTGGCGGCGGGGCGGGGACACCTCCTCCCGCCGCCGCCGGGCTTTGGAAGGCTCCTCCGAAGCCGGGCGGTGGGGCGGGAACACCTGCCCCCGCCGCCCGGCTTCGGAACGATGCTCCGAAGCCAGGCGGCGGGGAGGGAACACCTGCCCCCGAAGCCAGGCGGCGGGGAGGGAACACCTTCTGAAGGCGGGCGGGGGGCGAAAGTCTTTGTTCCCCCCTGCCTGCCTTCCTGGGAGAGCGGAGAAACGCAGCGCGTTTCTCCACTGTCCCGGACGGCTTTTGAAGGCAGGCAGGGGGGAGCATAGACTTTCGCCCCCCGCCCGCCTTCAGAAGAGGTCCTGGACCTCTTCTGAAGGCGGGCGGGGGGCGAAAGTCTTTGCTCCCCCCTGCCTGCCTATCCCGGAGGGCTTTTGAAGGCAGGCGGGGGGGGAGCAAAGACTTTCGCCCCCCGCCCGCCTTCAGAAGAGGTCCAGGACCTCTTCTGAAGGCTGGCGGGGGGCAAAAGTCTTTGTCCCCCCTGCCTGCCTTCCCAGGGGCTTTTAAATCGCCCCGTACAGCGGAGAAGTCCTCCGCTGTCCCGGGGTTTTTTAAAATGCTGGGGGTGGGAAGAAAAGCCCTTGCCCCCCCCCCCCAGCCTTCAGAAGAGGTCCGGGGACAGACTGTCCCCGGACCTGGTCTGAAGGCGGTTTCCCTAGGAACGCATTAATTGATTTTCAATGCATTCCTATGGGAAACCGTGCATCGCAAGACGAAAAACTCGCAAGACGAAGAGACTTGCGGAACGAATTAATTTCGTCTTGCGAGGCACCACTGTATATATATTTGTATGTGTCTCTGTGTATGTATGCCTAGGATGTTCATTTGTGTGTAGTGGGAAAGATGGCTCATGAAAACCTGTAGCTAGCCTTGGCAGTTGTCTGGTATATAAGCTGCAGATAATGTATGTCGCTGTGGTGTGATTCAGATATAATGCTGGTTCCCAACAAAATAATGGCTTGCAAATGGGGAGGCAACCACATGGATATTGCACTCTCTCTTTCCTTCTTTGGAGAAATTTATGCGTGGTATCATGGTAAAACAAACTAGATTTCTCTGCACCCTATTTTTCTCTTCATATTTTTTTCTTCTCTGGTTTACAGGGAATCCTGGCTTGTATTAAGTCTATGTAACATAAGTCAATGGTGTGGGAGGTGCTACTGCTTTATATTCTTACTCCTTTTGAGGTCATAAAGTAGCAAAAGCGCCTTGCAATCGTATTGTCTGGGAACTAAAAAATCAATACACTATTCAGTCTAGACATTTGTGGACTAAAGGTTAAGTTTCTTCTACTTAGCTAGAAAGGTTATGCAGACTGCAGGCAATAGGTGCACACCCACCCACCCGCTGAATTGATGCACACTAACATGACACTGAACTTCTAAAAATACTTGTTTTTATAAAATTAAAAATATAAAAGTACATTGAATAAGGTTAACTCTTGAAACTTTATCACTACCATAGCAAAAACAGTGGTTTCTGCTGTGGTTGCTACCCTGCCATTTGTTATTTTAACGCTAGACACAGATGTCCTGGGCTGTCTCATCCCATAAAACATTCTTACTACAGGGAAACCAAGGAATGTGATGCAAGTGTTCTCAGTTCCTAGACCAATAAACAAACTATAGGGTCTTGACTAAGAGGACATCTCTGACTCTGCTCTATCTCTTATCTTGAAAAGGAGGCTTGAATAGCACACCTATGCTGCACGAGGGAAAGGAGATCAGCGCTTTTAGAGCACACCTAGAGCTTCTCCTGTGCCAGCACTTCAACTAGGGGTCAGATACAGTACATTTTTGGGGATCCTGTGAGAGGGAAAACATATATGACAGCAACAGAATATGTATGTCCATTCTTATGATCTGATGCTTTAGTACCAGGTTTAGTACCAGACTCACATGTTTCATCTTCTAAGATTTCAGTTCTTCGACTATGTATTAGCTACAAACACATTGTTCCGTTTCCTCAGTCCTTCACTATTTACATTACCTATTTAATGACTTTTTTAATGACTTGCCACAAGCCTCCATGTAATGCACCGATAAATTCTAGGCAGTAGAAATTCTTTGCATTTTTCACTAGCAAGGAAGGAATGCTTCAGGATTAGATTCTCAACAGGTGACGCAAATGCTCAAATTGTCTTGGAACACAGTACCCCACTGCACCTCTCTAGGTTGAATGGTGTTTGATTTAAGCAGCTTCATTGCTAATAGAAGGCTTAACTACACTGCATCTGGGGTTTTTTGGGGGGGGTGTAGAGTAACTTTTTGTACGTGTCAAATCTATTTAAATATTTTATTTGAGGGGAGTCTAGTCAACAGTGATGGAGTTACTAGTTGCTTCATCTTTTTACTAGTCTTAATAAACAGCAGCAAAATATAAATGTCCAAGATGACTGTAATCTACAGTGTACTTATTGTGAACTGCTTCTCTGTTTATTATGTGCAAATAGCCTGTGCTGATACTCTGTAATACTCCCAAATCATGGTTTATTTCGTCTTTGACTCCTGGTAGTGAACAAGTTGCAAGCCTTTACTGTAGAGCTAAGTTGATCAAGGGCTCATGTGTGATCTTTAGTAATGCAAAATATTCCACCACATGCACCTCACAAATCACTGAAAGTGGGGGTGGGGAGGGAATGCATGGGCAGAAGTTGCTTTTATCACAGGATTTTGGAGAGCGTCTGTAATAGTCCTCAGTCACATCCCACCCACCCACCCTTGCCAAGGGTACACTTTGATTCCCAAGGTTCTATGTCAAATGAAGTCCAGCTTACTTCAGCAGAACTTTTAATGATAGGACCTATTTGTCTTGTTCAGATGATAAAATAACCATTGTTCAAACTTCAGTCCCCAGATGTTGCTGGACTACAACTCCCATTGCCATTGACCACTGACTGAGCTGGCTGGAGGTGATGGGAATTCTAGTCCAGCAACATCTGGAGTCTAATGTTGAGAAATGTGTATTGTGAATGATGTGCAGTGAATATTGGTCTTGTATGCTCCCTTTTCTCCTTTGCATGTGATCTTCCACTTTCACTTTTGACTCAGTTTGGCCCTAATGTGTTATAACTAGAATTTGAAAAAATACAATTCCCTAAATGAGGGGAGAAACTTTCATTCTCTTTGTGTACAAAGGATTGGGTGAGCTCGTGGTTCACTGTGGCTTGTTCATGATGATCTAAGCCATGGTTTAGATTAGGATCTGAACCAAGTCATTAAGGACTGGAGCGCTTTACAGTTAATAACATTTTGGAAATAAACCAGGAGTGGAAAATGAAATTGTATTTTACATTAGTAAAGTTGTTCAGATAAAAAGCTGCGGGAATTTGTATTAATTTGGTGACAATTTGTTAAAAATTATTGAAAAGCAGTAAAAAAAATTGGTAAAAAAAGAAATTATCTATAGGTTAGGAAGCTTACATTGTGGTCCGAGTAATGTGATGATTATTGTGTGTATAGTTAGTTCTTTTTGTTGATGAAGTATAAGATGGGGAAAACTGCAACTGCTGACTATTCAAAAGTTCCATTTGAATAGGTTGCTTCTCTCTCTTCTTTTACATTTTATGTTTCATGCCAGTTGGGATATACACAACTCAAATTCAGTTTACATAATGCTGTGTCTTAAAATGACCCTGCTTAAAGAGACTATACATTAAGATAGTGGGTGTTCAGTAAAATTATACTTAACACTATGTGCCCTATTAAATCAATGGACTTGACTAACTTAAGTATTTATTTCAGTGGGTGTTCAGTAAAATTATACTTAACACTATGTGCCCTATTAAATCAATGGACTTGACTAACTTAAGTATTTATTTCAGTGGGTCTACTCTCAGTATGCAACTCATTGGTTCATTTGAACAGCTCTGTTACCAAGACCTAGCTTTTCAAAAAATGTAGTTACTTTGGCTGAAAATAGTATAGAAGAGAAGGAAGGAGGACAGTTGACAGCAGATCATGGAGTTGGAATTATGGAAGGAGAATTTTATGCTAGCCATTATTCTAACTGCTGGCTGCTGGAAACTTGGGCCTTACCATCATTTCTGGGTACTCACTGATAGCAGTGGTTCAGTTTTAGAAGTATTGTGACATACTATAGTTCTGCCTTTGAGATCATACATCCTTGAGCACCCTTTGTTCCACTATGCTAACTTAATTGTGTCTATACTAGCGAGTGAAAATGTTTTTACCGCCCCCCACATATATCCTTGAAATTGTTTCTCATCCACCTTGTTTTAGTGCTACAAAATTGACTATAATAGAAATATGTTTTTCAAAGCTTTTTGAGTCTTTCTCTCTGGAATGCTTATTGGGAATTCTTTGGAAAATAAAGTAACTCAATGATCCAGGATCGTTTTGATGTCTAACGAGAATACTTTACTGTTAAAGAATGTATTGTATTGCCTTTAGGGATTGAATAACTTGACTGTGATTTGTTCTGACATTTGGCAGTTGTATTATGACCATGGCAGTAGTTGCCTTTCTTTCAAATTTTTCCTTAATTGGAAATGGATACACAAGGGAATATTGTGTCTTCTTCCAGCCTTGAACAGTTATGCACTGTAGTAAAGTTCCCAAGGGAAAAACTGTTAATGTTGGTTTGAAACTCCCACAGCAGTGTTTTCAGGCAGTACATATGACAGATGATTATACAGTGTTGATAGAAATGTGCTGTTTATCCATATTGATCTCAATTGTGAATAAGGCAACTTCAGTATATGTGCATGTTCTAAAGCAAAGTGCTTTGGAAAGTACTTAACTTTTAAAACTGGAATACTTTATTCAGAAATGCTTGCCAAGACTTTACTGAACAAATGATGTCTGTTTTTATCCATGTGTACTGTTGGTACTGAATTCATATGATATGGAACATACTTTTATTTTTTAATATTTATTAAATTTATAGAATACTTCACAGGATAAAGCTGCTGAAGTGGTGTACAGGGCAAAAGGAATAAAAGCAGAAACACAAGCTCTAAACAGTAAAGCCATCCATATAAACTGAAACCAATGAAACCATTCCATCAGTTACAAAACTGGTATTCCATAAATGACTGGATTACACCTAAGGGAAAGCTTTCCTAAACAAAAATGTTTTTATTAGACATCTAAACATCATACTAGGTGGCTGTTTGATTTCAGCTGCTAATTAATTTCAGAGAGCTGGAACGGGAACACTAAAAGCGCGACTTCTGGTACAAACTAAAGGCATCTCTGGGGTACATTCTACTCTCAGCAGTGCCCATCTGAGGAGGGAGCACTTGCTGGGTATGGATATAGTGGGCAGAGCAGTCCCTTAGATATCCTGGTCCCACGTTGTTTAGGACTTTAAAAACAGCAGGGCCTTGAACTGTACCAGGTAGCATATAGGCAGCCAGCGCAACTCCTTCAGCAGAGATGTTATATGGTACTGATGGGAGTACCCCAGTAAATAATCCAGTTGATGTATTCTGCTCCACCTTTAGTTTATGAGTTAAGCCCAAGGGAAGCCCTACATAAAGCGCGTCACAGTAATCCAGTCTTGAGGTTACCAATGCCATGATCACAGTGGCCAAGCTATTTTGGTCCAGGTATGACTGTAGCTATCTTACTAACCAAAGCTGCCTTAAAGCATTCGTAGCCACTGAGACCTTATGTGCTTTAGGTGACAAAGATGGATCCAGGAGCCCCCTCCTCCAATTAATATTCCTGTTTCTTCAGAGGGAGTGGAACCCTATTCAAAACAGGTGACTGACTTATGTACATCCCAAACACAAAAACACTCATTCACTGGGTATATGGATGACACTTTGCTTCATATCCCATAATGACTGCTCCTAGTGGCTTCATAATAGATGTTAAATAGCCTTGAGGACAAAATAGTGCCCTGGAACACCCAATTACATAAATGCCAAAGGGGCCAATGAGCATTCCTCCAGTGCCACTCTTTGGAACTGACCCTGAAGGTGAGACCGGAACCACCATAAAACAGTGTCCCTGGGATCCATCTCACAGAGCTAGTCCAGGACAATACCATGGTTGATGGCATCAAAAGCCATGGAGAGATCAAGCAAAAGAAGCAGTGTTGCACTACCTTTGTCCCTCTCCCAGTAGAGGTCATCCATTGGGGTAGATTGAGTCCTGAAACCAGGTCTCGATAATTCGTTTTGTCCAAGAATGCCGGCAGCAGGTCTGTCTTAAATCATTTTTGAAACTTACTACCATTAAAAAAATTATCCTCTGTTGATGTCTTATTATATGTCAAAAATATTTTACTAAAATTGGACAAGTGGCGGGTTATTTTTTCCTCCCCATGTTAAGTGAAACAGCTCCTAAAACAGAATTGGTCAAAGAAAAGCTGCCTTCATTTTTCAAATATTGAATAATTTATTAATTGGTGGTGATTTTGGACATTAAGGAAATGTATTTGAAGTTTAGGCAATTTTCTTTAAACAATTTGTCATGTTTAATCCCCAACCCCTGTACAGGATACATGTGCTTATTAAAGAGACAGTTGAAACATATTCTTGAGACCTTTCTGTGCAAATGTATATAGAGAAAATATAATGGAAATTTGTTTTTTGAAAGAAATATGACTTTTTAAAGATGAATAGGAAGAACTTACAAAAATTGTATACCCCCAATATAATCAAGCAGTATATAAATGTTATGAAATAGAGAAAAATAAATATATTTCATTCATTCTTTTGAATCTTTTATATGCCACCTTGTAAATATTTGTTTTCTTAAATACATACATTGTTTAAAGACACAGCTAAGTCATGGGTTTACAGAACAGCTGAAAATGCTTTCCTTTGTTGAATGTCCAAATACATCCAAATCAATAAACTGTTCCTTGTCTGTGGTTTTCCTTGTAAGGCTGTTGTCAGTATCCATTTTAGTGGCTTTAGCAGAGGTGAGAATCACAGGGAGCTTGAAGTCAGTTTCCCCTTTGTTTTGTAACTGATGATTAGAATAACACAGATTTAGGACAGGCAAATTATATTTGGAATCTGGTACTGTTATTTACAGTACTTGCAATGAAGCTTTGACCCACACCCTTGCTCTGCAAAGCATTCTCATTTTCTTGTAGACACACAAACATATTTTATAAGGGAACCCCTGCTTTCTGTTTATCTCTCCTCTTTGTATGTGAAGGGTACATGTGGTATTTTTAGCTGACCTTGGAGAAGATGCATAATTAAAAGCCTTCTTAGTAAGCAATTCTGATGTGGCTGAGGCAGTGCAGTGCCATTCTTACTGCATTCGCATTCTCTGTGGTCCATTCTTACAGCTAGTCCCCTCCCCATTTTTTTTAGTGCCAAGGTAAACCTAAAAGAAAATAACAGTTGAACAAAACTGGGAAATGTATCTTTTGTTATATTTAGGTGTTATTTAGGAATATTTATTTGTACCTATTAACCAGCATTCTTGAGGTAGCTTGGAAAATATTTAAAACACAATAAATAGATACTAAGGTAGGACAGAGGTGTATATAGTCCCCACCCACATGGTTTCCCAGTGTTACCCGAGCACAATGAAAACAGCACTGGAATCCACCCATAGTTATATATTCAGATATATCAAGGATTATTCTTATGTGGATACATTCTTTAAAGTTATAATTGGATTTATTCTACAAATTCCCATCCATTCCTAAATTAATTCACACACACACACATTTGCATTTTCAGGTTTACAAACAACAAGAAAGAACACATTTAAAATATAAGCATTGAATCTCCCCTTTGACTTCCCTTCCCCCTTTTGTAGGTCCTTGTGCTGGCATTTTCTCCTGCATCTTCTTTATTACTCCAATTTTATCAAGTCTATAAATAATCCATAATTCAGCTTTTAGCTACAAGTGTTATATCAATCCTACTAATGATTTAATCCTACTAATGATTTTAATTGTTTACAATAGTTTTTTAAGATACAATATATACTTTCCCCATTTCTTATTAAAATATAAATCTTCCTGGTTCCTAGTTATTCCGGTCAGTTTTGTCATTTCAGCATAACCCATCAGTTTTATCTGCCATTCTTCTTTGGTAGGGACTGTCTTTTCTTTCCATCTCTGGGCTAACAAAAGTCCAGGCAGCTTTAGTCGTGGTCACTTGGATTTTCGGCACCTAGAATTCCTAAAAGAAAAGCTTCTGGTTTCTTAGAAAAGGTTATTTTGAACAATTTTTTCAACTCATTATGTATCATCTCCTATAATTCTTTTACTACTTAACATGCTCACTACATGTGATAAAGGGTGCCCTCTTTTTCTTTACATTTCCAGCATGCATTGATCTTGATTTATACATTTTAGCTAATTTACTGGAGGTTAAATACCAACAGCACACCATTTTCATATTGTTTTCTTTCACAGTATCACATGCTGTAAACTTTAAATCCTGGTTCTATAACATCTCCCATGCTGCCCATTCTTAAATTAATTCTTTTGCAGAGTTATTGGTTCCAGGCAATAAATTACTTTGTCTGAACATTAGTAAGACTGTCTGCATGCATCTTGATGAAGAAATGTGGCTTTGAGCTCATGCCTATCCCTTGCCCCCCTTGATGTTGATGTCTGGAGGGATTAGGATGGAATATCAGTGTTTCTCTCCTAGCCTCCATGGAAGTCGCAGCTGTGCCTGCAGATCTCCCAAGGGCCCAATCCTTACATCACTCATCTATGCCAGCTGGGAGCTGCCATAGCACAAATATGAAATAACCCACCTCCACCTTGTATCCTGGCCAACACAACCAGTGGAGTCTAGGGTATGACAGTCTGTCTGCTCCTTCCTGGCCTAACTTGGGATAGCTGTCAGTCATTCTGTTGCTTCCTTTTGCAAAAATGGAGAGATGTCTGAGCATTGCAGATGGACTTCTGGTGGCTTTATTGTGTCAACCAGATGCACAAAAAGAGCTTTTAAGCTCTGCCTTCCATGTGTTTCAACCATGTGCAGTTTCAACCACCTAGCCTTCAACTGCTTAATGTTGAAATCATACATGTTAAATGCAGGAAAGTTGTGAATTATCTGTAGTGCATAATTTCATTCAGGTTGCAGTTTGTCACAGGTAAAAAGTGGGAGAGACAGCAGAATCATAAATAATATGTTTAGCACTAAACACCAATTCTCAAAAACAAGATTAAATATTTTTTCCATATGATAAATTAAGTGATGTTTTACATGTGGTCCAATTACAAGAAGGCCTTTCCTAACTGAGAGACACCCTATCAGGAACATTTTGAATGTCAGAAATGAGAATTTAGCATGTTCAGAATACAGTATACCTACAGTAAAACTTGCATAGTATTAAGAGTTCATATTTGAGAATATAGTTATAAAAATGAATTATTATGATTATGATTCTTTTATTTGTACCTGATTGGGTCACCCCAGCCACTCTGGGCGGCTTCCAACAGATATAAAAACATAATAAAACAATACACATTAATAAAACTTATAATGGATGGACTATTTAATTTTAAAAGCTATTGAAACTATACTTTTATACCACAGAGTGGGTAGAATTCTATTGCCCTGCCTGAATCCCAAAGCTGTCATCTATAAATTTACAAAGAAAAGAGAGCAATATTATATTGCTTGTTTGACATTAGGTTCACCTGGCAAGTGCTATTCTTTACTAGACAGGAAAGGAAATGTAATATGGGATATTTGAAACATTATAAAAATTGAAGGTAAAACAGTGCTACTCAAGTCCAGCTCTGCAGTTCAATTGGAAATGCATTTTACTAAAAGACAAACTGAAACGATAAAAATATGATTCCTAGTAGATGGGTTGCACATGTGTGTGTACTCCTGCTGTTACAGAGGCATTAGTTTGGAAAAAGAAACCAAAACTTGACACCCTCGTTTCCTTGTTCTTCACTAGCTAAACTTGTTAAGAATGTAGAGTGCCAATTTAAAAAAAATAAATGGGAAAGTTATCAATTCTGGCAGACATGAACATGAGGTCAACATATATTTGAACAATGCTAAGAGAAGGGGATTGTATTTTCAGTGCTAAAGCCAGCTTGGATTTGTGCTGTGAACAGGAAGGTTGCAGCAGATATATATATGCCATACTTATTTGTTCCTTTTAAACATAACCCAGGAGTAGAATCAATAGGCAAGAATGAACAACTGAGGAGATCCAGAAAAAAGCAGGGCAAGAAAAAAAAGACAAAGGAGTCAGATTCAGGTGTAAGAAACTAGATGACCTGCATTGTTTCCAGTAACTGGCAGGTTCCAACTGAAGCCTGGTACAGTGGCAACTCTTGTTACAAACACCTCAGGTTACAAACACTTCGGGTTACAGACTCTGGTTACAGACTCTTCGGGTTGAGAACTTTGCCCCAGGATGAGAACAGAAATCGTGCACTGGCGGGGGTGGCAGCAGCGGGAGGCCCCATTAACTAAAGTGGTACCTCAGGTTAAGAACAGTTTCAGGTTAAAAATGGACCTCCAGAACGAATTAAGTTCATAACCAGAGGTATCACTGTATAGCATGGTCTCTCAGACCACCTCCAACACCTACTGCAAGTGCTTGAGTCTGCTGTATGAGCCTTTACCCTTGAGAGGAGTTTTGTTACTTACAAGCAGCTGCTTCCTCAACAGTCACATGATGACATTGGACTCTCAGATGTGCACTCCCATCATCAACCAGCTGCCTGAGCTTGGACTTACTGGCATTTCTGCTCTCAAGGGCTGGATGTGACTCAACATCTAACTCAGCCAGTGGTTCCCATGCTAGAGGTAAGTCAGGAACCTACCCAGAGGGTCCTTCTAGGGTATTCCTTGGAGGTAGACATTTCAGGGCTAATGTTGGAGGCTCTGTCACCTGGGTTGAAAATCATGCGAACCAGGTCTTCAGAGGATTTGTTGGCCAATATTGGGTCAGGGCCTGTCATGATAGTGTGTAACTGCATGCTTGTCCATGTTCAGATGTGGCCAGCCCTGGAGAGTTTGCTCTAAAAACAATGCAACCATCTGAGTCAAAATGTTTAGCTACCCCTGCTTCCTATGTTTCTAATTGTGCAAGTTTCGTATATTTGTGAATTGGCACTAGATGGCATATAGGAAGTGGTCTCTCCTGGTTTATTACCATCAAGAGTTTAGGCTATAGTATAGATGGGATAAGGTGCCCTAGTGTTAATTTGTTTCATTATCTTAATACAGAAATGGAATCTGCATATTGCTGTAGAAATATTCTTGGGATTATAGATTTATTGCATTTTGTGATATGAAACCTTATTTTTAATACCTTTTTCAAATGATTCCTAGCTTCACTTCCTGCTCACTAGTTCTAAAGTAAACTTTCACATAGTTGCCAGACTATGAAAAATGCTTCTTAATGCCACAAAAAATAAAGAGTATTTCGAAACACTTATTTTCTTTTCCCCCACCCCAAGCTTCTTTGTGGGTTAACAGTTCTTCAAAAATATTGACAGATTGAAATCTACACATGTACAACTCTGAAATAATGAGTGTCTTGTCCTCCAGCTACTTTGGAGAAAATCCTGATCCCACCAAAATTAAAAGTTGTACGTATGTGGATTTCACTCTGTTTTCCTTTCTAAAAGAATCCCTAACAAAGAAGAACTATGCTTTTACCAATGTTCCACAATAATTTTAAAACATTAGATGGTACCAGATTTTCCAGTTCTTTGGGATCTATTGAGATCTCTCTCCTTTCTCTTCTCTCTCTCCTCTGATGCTCTCTCATGTCTCTGCCTGTGTGGCTGTTGGTGCAGCAGCCCTGGCTACAAGCTCTGCAGGCAAATAGTGCCTCTGGGGCTGGCCAGTGGGTGCTGGTTACCAGGAGCTGATGTGGGCTCAGAGCAAGTAAGTGGACTCAGCCAGCCAGTCCAGCATTCCTTGCTGCTGGGAATGGACAGACAAGTCCCAAGCCCCTGTGGGACAGTGTGAGGAGGCACCTCAGGATGGGGCAAGGGGGCAGTTCAGACACCAGGGGCAGCGGCGGTGGCTGCCCAGAGGACTCCCAAGGAGAAGGGAATGGAGAGGATGCTGAGGGAACACTCCACAAGGGTACTCAAAAAAAGGTGACAAGCTACCAGCTCTGCAGGCAAGGGGTGACATAACTGGGCTCCTGAGTCCCACAGGGGAGCTGCAGAAAGAATGTAGTTGGTCAAGGGAGCCATGGACCCAAAAAGGTTGAAAATCTCTGCCCTAGGGTCTAGACCAGTGGTTCCAATGTTTACGAGGACCCCCTTTTAATCTCAAGACCCCCACATGCTGATTGTTTTAATTTTAGGTTCTGTTAATTGACCAAATACATAATCAAAATGTATAATGGATACTCCCGCTGCTCCTTTCTTCTTCCCCCAACCTTTTTTTTTTAAAAGCAAGCACCAGCATATGGGGCAAAGGAGATGATTGCCTCTATCTGATAGGCAGCATTTGCCTGAGCATGTGGTGATATCTCCACCAGTCCTCCTTACCCATTTTTTCCCACCCTGCAGCTATCCCCAGCACAGGAGGAAGAAAGTGCTTAGTGCTGGCAGACAGAAGCAACCTGAACATGCACCTAAGCATGCAGGGATAATCCTGCCACACCTTTCTTTCTTCACCAACTTTCTGTTTGAAAGTAAGCTTCAGCACAGGGCTTCACAGACCTCTTGGGATAATTCTTTGGCCCCCAGGTTCGGAACCACTACTCTAGATACTAGTTAGAACCAGATCCAAAACTCAGAATCTGATCCAGAGAGAAATCAGCAAATAGCTAAGAGCAAAATCGTGACACATAAGAAACAAAAGCAAGTAAGAGAAATATCGAACTAAAATCTGTCATGTTCCCTTCAGTCTTCTCTTCGCTTGACTAAATATACTCAGTTCCTCCAACCTTTCCTCCTAGGACCTGCTTTCCGTAATGTTGACCATACTGTATTCATTGTTCTCTTCTGAACGTATTCCAGTTTGTTTATATCTTTCTTCAGATGTGGTGTCCGGAACTGGACATGAATACTCTAGATGTGGTTGGACTAGTGCTTAGTTAAGATTAAAGAAAATATACCAGTTTCACTGAGGTTGCTACATGGGAGAGCAAGCTGGTGGGCCTCTCCCTGTTGCAAGACCAGCTTATTCAGGAAGTAATATGTAGATTTGAGGATCTTAGAATCACTCTTCCAATGCTACTTTGCCTCTCTCACATCCGTGTGTAGGAACCAGATAGAGGCAAAGTAGCATTGGAAGAGTGATTCTAAGAGCATGACCCAATAGTGAAGATTATGTAGAAGTATGTCCCACATTTCTCTTAGGAGGGCTGGAAGAACTAGGCAGCATGGAAGGCGGATGCAATTTCATAAATATTGTTCAGGTTTGTACTTAACTCTCTTGACTTGCCAAACTGATACACGTTGAGGAATCTTTTTGTGTGCTTTAATATAGTTCTAAAAGCACCTCACCTGAAACTTTCATCATCATCATCATCATCATCATCATCATCATCATTATCATTATTTATACCCCACCCATCTGGCTGGGTTTCCCCAGCCACTCTGGGTGGCTCCCAACAGAATACTAAAACAGAAAAAAACCTCAAAACATTAAAAACTTCCCTAAACCGCTACATTCAGATGTCTTCTAAAAGTCAGATAGTTGTTTGTTTCCTTGACATCTGATGCGTCATTTTTATTGCTTAACTGCTTAATTTCATTGCTTTTATTTTATGGCAAATGTTGTTTCACCAGTCTTGGGGGCATCAATTCTATTGCTTTATATCCTACAGAAAAATGGAGACTTCTAGGCAGAGCTGATACTTCAAAACAGTTTACAAGCAAAAGAGTTGGCTGTTCTGGACTGTGAGCCATATTAAGAGCATCCTGTACTCTTTAAAAATATGCTCTGATATATGACAAACTATTTTTTAAATTTTATTTTGTGGTGACTGAAGCTGCCAAAGAAAAATTAAGACAAATTATGGGTCTTTTCCCATGGGGTTAAAACTCTTCCTTGTGTGCTTTATGAGTGCTAGGCATATTAAATGTTACTTTCCCATTGTTTAATTGTGCAAGTTTTGTGGTTGAATCCTAAAAAGATTTGAGCATATAACATCCAACATCAACAGCCTTCTGTGGTAAGTGTGATGATTTTATATTTGCAAGGCATTCACAAAATCATGGGTAAGGAACCTTCTGAGATATGTTAGACTAAAAACACCATCCAATAGGCAGATTTTTGCAGATTACCAGGAATTTGGGCCAACAATTTCAGTGCTTGAAAACAATTATCCCCTCTGTAATGAAAACAGTTGCCTGGGTGATCTCACCAGGGTGGTTCAGTGACTGAGCACTCACAAAAGGTAGAGGATGCTCTCTAACTGGTTTTTGGGCCTGCTGATGTGTATATCTGTTGGCTGTACTTAGCTCCTTGAAATCTTTGTAATCTCCACCGGAATAACTATCAATACCCTTGATAACCATACAGTAATTATATACTGTATCCACTTCTGAACTAAGGGATTTAGAACTATTTGAAATGCTTGTTAATTTAAATAAGAAAGAAAATCAATAACTATTACTGTTTTCATTAACATTGAAGGTTTGTCCACGTAGAACTACAATTACCTTGTTTATCAAACTTACTAGCCACTTTTTAAGCAAACATAAATCAAAGTGACTTACAAGAGGAATCTGAATAGAGACCAATCATCCACATGACTCCTGAACATTTTACTGATGCTGTTGCTCCTAAGAAAGGCAAGGGGAGCTGGATTGTGTCTGTCATATTATTATTGTTATATTTATTTATATCCCACCTTTTTCCTGGACTGGGATTCAAGGTGGCTTACACAAATAAAAACAATACAGAGTTCAAAAAGTCAAAAAGATATAAAAGATAATCATTGATTAAACTGTAATAAAATTTAAACAATATATAAAAACCCAGTAAATAATACCCCCAAACAGTGGATTGGTGTGGTTGCCCTTTTTCTCACTTGAACTATGCACTTGCGCCTGGGTAGCTAATAGGGAGATATATTATTCAGGTTGCTCTTTTGGTTCACTATTAAACTAGGACAGTTATTTGGTGTAGATTTAGAATTGGGACTGGCCAGCCACCACTGCCAGAGCTTTGAGAGAGCAGGGGGTATTCAACCCTTTCCCCTCTTGCTCCCCTCCTCTTCTTCCTCTTCCCTATCTTATGCCTGCTGCAGCAAGCAAAACTGGCAAGAATGTGAGGAAATGTGTGATTTTGTTTAGATTGGGCTCATTTGATCTTGAAGCAGTTCTGTTTTTTTCTTATCAGTAAAATCTTTATAGTGACCGTATGGAGGCTAACTACTTGCTTGCAATGGATTGATTTTTATGGGAAATGGTTGGATTTGATTAGTGTTAGATTTTTTTTGGCTCATGCGGAAAGGCTCTCTCTCCTGTTAGTTTTTTGTTGCTTTTAAAAATAATGTGTGAGTTTGAAGACTCTCGCCGTTATTTTGCTCTTTCCATTGCTGGTGAACTGCTTTCAGTCTATAACCTAGGGTGATATAATCAATACTGAAATGGTTACTACAGTGTCACTTAAGGATTTTCAAATCTTACAGGGTATGGTGCAGCTGAGTAATCTATCAACACAGACATTTTAACAGTGTGGAAAAATATTTCAGTATGCCATTTAGTTTAATCAGTTGTTCAGACAGCTGGATCTGGCTTATTTTAGGAATCTGTAGTAGAACTGATGTAGAAGGATTAAGACAAGGAGGCAAAATTAGCACTAATGCATTTGGGCCTGGTATGTGGAATCCTTGGAATGATCCTGGGTCTGGCATGAGGAATGTTGGGAATGATGGTCATTAGAAGTGGAGGAAGACATAGCTATATCTGCCGGATTCTCTGAGAATAATGGGCAAAGTTTGCTACATTCATCAGCATGCTAATACTGAGTTTCTGAATGCTATATTTGAGGAGATAGTAAGTTGAGGGGAACAAAGGCGGAATGGAAAGTCAGCAGACATTAGTTTCCCTTCCATTCTTAGAAGGATGCAACCCATTTGAATACAATTCATTGTTTGTGTGTTTTAAAGCCAATTGTTTCATCAGTTTTCCCTTTAGAAAATAATAGGGTGGAATCCACTTGGTGCAAGGTGGAAGATGGCTTTAGGGCCTGCAGGCAGAATAGGCAAAAATCCTCTCATCTTCTGTTAACAGATGCCTTCACCTCATTGAAAGCTCTTCTGTGAGCCCAAGAGCATCAGCTGGGTTCCACCCATAGTTTTTATGTATTGTATGAATATGGAAGGAATAACCCTGGACCTCTGGGCATTTCCAAACTGTTGTTCTTTTGTGGATTAGATTCAGTTGCATACCGGCAAACTCAGGTAGTACAATTAAAATATATTTGGCAAAAAGAGGGAAAAAAAGAATCAGACTTTTTCCAGTAAAGAAAGTGACAGGAAAACACTTTGGAGAATGTGGGATAAGTACTTGCATGATGCAGCCTTGTATACCCTCACTGCAAACAAATCAGAACCGGTGCTTAGTAAGCAGCTGACATCATGTAACCCCCCCCCCCCCCGCATCATGTAACCTGGGATGAATTTTCAAGAAACACGTCATCTGATAGCAACCTCAAAGCTTTCAGCCATTCTCACCAAAGTCGGTCCCTGTTTTTACTTTATTTTCCTGTTAAAACGAGTATCCCTATTTTGCCTTTGGGGGATATATCTCATTAGTGTGTGCACATGTACTAGAATTCTTCTCATTCCAGTCCTTGGTCAAGTTTCTAGAAGTTGCATTTTGACTCTAGTGCACATGCATCTAAATGCCAGTGCACTGCTTCCCATAACTGCCTGTCTAGATAGCTGCAAAAAACCAGTGTTGAACAGACTATTGCAGTGTAAACAAACATCAAGCAAAGAACCTTAAGCAATGTGTTCTTTGTATTGGGAGGATGAAAATTTCAGACAGTGATCCTTGGTGTGAAAATAAGTTACCCAAGTACACAAATGTTAAAGAGTACATAGAGGTCAAGTGAGCAGTAAATGAATTGCTGGCTCATGCAGCATGCATTTTTAATGATGTTATGCAAATCCGTGTTTCCCCCATGAAGCTAAGTGAGCGACTTTGGATAAGCCTTTGGTTTTGTGAGGATTAAATATAGTATGACCTCTCCTTAACAAAGGTAGCAGAAAATGTCAATAAATGAATAAATAATATCAAACTGTCACAGTGCTATTTCCTGTATTCCTCATTTGCGTGTTCTTAGCTAA
Organism: Podarcis muralis; assembly: GCF_964188315.1. Taxonomy (NCBI): domain Eukaryota; kingdom Metazoa; phylum Chordata; class Lepidosauria; order Squamata; family Lacertidae; genus Podarcis; species Podarcis muralis. Next base: position 56,139,681 of record NC_135657.1, on the reverse strand, counting down.
GTTTTTGTGCTTCTCAGCCATGTTCCAAAACAATTGCTTTGAATCTGACTGAGTTGAGTCATTCCAAATGGAATTGAGAACACTGCTTTAATATAGTTGACATAATTGGATTAAATTGCAGAACAGATCTTTCTGAGAAATGAGGCAGTTAATGTGAGTGCAAAGTAAAATAAGTAGTTCTGAGGTGCTAATGCAGTGGGACAGATTGAATTGACCCACAAAGTTAGTGCTGTGGGAGAATGTACCTTTCCAAAAGAGTCTGTGCATCATTAATGCAAAAATATTTTGAGAGGTAAATATGCTGTCATAACTTTTACTTTGTGATTTTTTTTTCCACAGTAAGAAGATAAACAATATATTCTGACAGTTTTTAAATTTTTGCATATAGCTGGCTTGCCTGTGGTTACAGTTGTATCATTGTAGAGGCGTCATAGATAATGACTTATTGTGTACTCTTGTTTATTTTACCTGGTGCTTTCTTTGAGGAATAGCCTAAACTTTTAAATAAATTCTTGATTTGTAGATCAAGGATCTGTCTTTTTACTTGTATCATGTAATTCTTCGTATGGCAGTATAGAAGTCAGAGAGACACAAGGAATGTTTATGACATCCATCCCACCATTATCTAAAGCTATCAAGGCCCATATTTGGCCTGAATACCAATAAGGTAAAGAGTATAAATACTAACTGCACATAGTACTTCCCACAAATTTCATCCTGAGAGTTGACCCCTGATGTTTTATTTTGAGCAAGTTGATCTGTGCTTGATTCTGCTATCCTGTATTTCATACTTTTTAAAGATTTTAGAGGTGTCTAGCGTTACACTTTTGTTAAAAAAAGCAGTTTATGCTGAAATGTGGGTTGACAATATTTTAATACAGCCTGTAGCACATAATGTATTTTATAAATGATAAAGCACGTTAATCTCTGAAGAAAAAAAGTAAATATGATTCCCCCCCCCCCCAGCACAAGTCTTGACTTACAAAAGTTGTTGCTCTCTTTCTTCCTCCAATCTCTCCCTTGGCCTGTGCAGCTTTTACAGAAGAATGGACAGATATCCATTATTAATGGAATTACAGAAGAACAAGTGGAGCTCAGCCTTAAGCCAGAAGAGCTGAAAAAGGAGCAGGGAGAAGCAGTTATAACAGATGGTAAGTAGATGCCTATAATGACATGGAATATTACCCAGGACTGTGGGACACACAAAAGGAAATTGGTACCTTGAGCCCTTTACTGTAGTACAAAACATCACTTTATTAATTTAACACTTTGATCCCAGGTTCCTTAATTGGGGATGCCCTCCCCCAAACATTGCCAGCTTTGATAGTAATGACCACCTGTTGGAGAAGAGCAGGTGCCTGGATAGAGCGGCCCTCACCGCCTGGTCCAATCATAATCGGTAATGTTACAGATTCTTTGTAATAGTAAAGGTTCAATCTAGCTCCACTGCAGGTACTGTACCAACATGCATAGGTTGCCTGTATTGTCCAATATGACTCTGTTTTTCCTGCCTTCACCTAAGTGCTTACATGTGTAGGCTATATAAGGAGCCCTTGCAGTGAAAGGGAAGCACATGTGCTCCTCCCATATCCTCATCCAACCTTATTTCTCTGTACCTTGTTAGTTACTTGTGTTTTGGAGCATATACAAGTAGTAGAGCACATGTGCAGAAGTCAAGTTGGGGGCACAATATCCATGCATGGACCTTTCATTTCTTGCAACAGCCCCTGTGTGCAAACCCTTAGAAGAAATGGGGTTTCTGAACCCAGTGGGCATCTTGTGTGTGGTGTTGTATCCAAGGTGAACTGGGTTAGGCCCAGTGTTTTTGAAATAGTCTGTGTTTTCATTCTTCACTCACTCTCTAGAGAGGCCCCGAACAAACTGTTTGTGTTGCAAAGAAAACATGCAGCAAGTTCATCCTGTTGTTAGAAAGTCCAAATAACTTTCTCAATCATTGTGTAAATGTTTCGGTGTTTTTATGTTGATTTAATATACCCAAATTGCTTGCTGAATTTGGAGATACCTCTGAATGTTAGAAACTTTTTCTGCCTGAGCACACCTGCTCCTGCTGCTGAGCCACAGCCTCGTGCATGCCTACTGTATTTCTTATCTTGTCCATTAATAGAATCACACTTTTAAAAGGCATATGTCTGCAGTCCTCATAGCTCAGAAATGAAGTTTTATTTATTTTCATTATAGATGGTAGTACAAAATCTCACCAAATTTGTTTCAGCCTCTGTTCTTTATGCCAACCATGTTTGCAACCCATATTATTTATAGTTTTTCCCATCAGTGCAGTGCCATAACCTGACAATCTTCAGGGTGAAACTTGACATGCTGATTTTGACTGACCAGTGCAGATTTTTAGTTGTTCTAGTGTATTTGACTGATACTAGTACTGATACAAGTTTTCAAAAAGTCTTTTTCAAAAAGTCACATGAGGATTTAAATAAGTAGTACTAACAGTAGCTTTTGTTTTAATTTATCTGTTTGCTATAAAGGGAACAGTATATATGGTTACTGTTGATGTTATAAAGAGCTTTTCATCTTCTCCATTGTATTTGTTTTTTCAGAAACCCTTTGATATAGAGGCATAACTTCAAAAACTTTCATATGCACATTCCCTGCAGTTAAAGCTTATTCAGTTTTGGGCTCATAGGAAATGCTCTGTTACTCCTTCTTTCTATATACAAAAGCTGCTGTTAAGACAACGTATTCACTTTTTATATGTTTGATAATGATTTTGTGTAGGCAAAGCTCTCTTAATTCCAAGTGTGAGTCAGGAAGGGGAAATGTACTGGGTAGCCTTATCCACAGTCCAATTAAGCTGATGTTCTTAAAACCAGCTTTGTCCTACTGATTAAGACAGCTTTTTAAACAGTTTGATTGGAGAATGTCAGGGATGACGCAGTGTTTATAGTAGAAGTCTGTTATAGTCTGTTTCATGGCCTATTTGAGAGAGAGAGAGGGATAATGGTGGCAATTAGGATTTTTTTTTTATTTCATGCAAATTATATACCTTTTGATATTTAAAACATTAAAAACCTAAAACTTAAACAGATTAAAACACATCAGTGTTCTAGATACCTAAATGCATTTGTCTAAACACAATTGATTTTAGCAGGCAGCAAGAAGAGTACAGTCATACCTTGGAAGTTGAACGGAATCCGTTCCGGAAGTCTGTTCAACTTCCAAAGCGTTCAAAAACCAAAGCACGACTTCTGATTGGCTACAGGAAGCTCCTGCAGCCAATCAGAAGCCCCGTCGGACGTTTGGCTTCCAAAAGAACACTCGAAAACCGGAACAGTCACTTCCGGGTTTTGATTGTTTGGAAGCCAAACCCTTCGAGAACTAGGCTGTTCCAAAACCAAGGTATGACTGTCCAGCTATATCAATTGGCAGGGAATTCCAAAGTATATGCACTGCCACATTAAAAAATTAATTTCTTACAAATGTGGAACAGATATTATGTGGCACCTGTAAAAGTGGCAGTTCCGCAGATCAAAGCAATTGAGTGGGCATATATGGGATGAAGTGATCTCACAGGTAAACTGATCCTGAGTTAAGGGTTTTATATAGCAATAGTAAACACCAACCTGGCCCAATAGGCATCCTAGACCTTTTAAGCTTAGGAATTTAGAGTACCGTAGACCAGAAGGAATGTTTGGTACCAGGAACTTATCAGGTAAGGATTTTAATACCAAAACAAATAAAAGTTGGAGACTCACTAATGTTGGTCTTCAGAACAATAGCATAACTTGCAGTTTTGGGAGCAAAAAACAAGTGCTGAAATATGTGTAAGAGTGTTGAGAATTGAGTATGGACATCAAATCTCTGTGCATCTGTCAAGCTTGCTGGGTAGCCTTCAACAACAGCATCTTCCTTTGTAAATATGATCGGGGTATAAATGAGGTGAAGACCGTAAAGGGTAGTACACCAAAAAGTCTGTAAGACTTAAAACTCTTAACAAATCAATATTGTGGATTCAAAAATAATACAGTCTCTTTGATTTAGAGGTGACTGGTTTGTGATGGTGTATGGGGCTGGGCATTTCATTGGAAGGAAAATGTTCACAAGGTAATAGGAGTAGCTGAACTCTTTCTTAAACAAAGCAGGTAAATTCTTCTGCATTCCAGACTAGCTGAATCACTGAAATACAAGAGAGGGCTTACCAATGAGTCAAGGGGCCACTTCTCACATTACTTTTTCCTACAGAAGAACTGGACCCGTTGGTGTGGAAAGTGCAGAAAATGCGTGCCTGCTTTATCTTGAGATTAGCTAGACATATTTCTATTTTACCACTGAGACACATCTGGTTTCGATCAAACATTTGCTTGTCAGATGCTAGTCCTAGCAGAAAATAGGAAGTATTTTTTTGGACATTCTCATATTACAGCCCACATGTTTCTTTTTTGCTCTTTCTGACATACCTTTGACTTCTGGAGGGTCTTGATGAGAATCAGAAATGTCCCTAGTTTACAATCATGGTTTTCAGGGCAAGTGCAAACCATAGTTTCCCAGTTCAGCTATAATGTTAAATTGGTTTGCTGTAAACTAAGACATAATTCATTAAGCAGAGCACAGTGGAGAGAGGACTACACAAGCATAATGCTTGCTTCCTTAGTGCATAAGTGCTTAAGAGGAGACCAAAAGATCAAGCTAAAGGCCTATGTAGTACAGCACTCCATGTCTTCACAGTGGACAACCAGATGCCCACAGGAAGTCTGCAAGCAAAACCTGAGTACAACAGCTTCCCCCCCCCCTCCTGTGATTCTCATCAATGAGTATTCAGTGGCATACTGTCTCCAACCATAGAAAATATAGGGAGAAAGGTAGAAGACATGGAGGTAGAAGGTAGAAAATATAGCCAACATAGCTAGTAGTCATCGATAGCCTTATCTTCCATTAAGTTATCTAATTTTTAAAAAAAGTTATCCAAGTCCGTGGCCATCACTACCACTTGCGAGTTAATTCCATAGTTTTAACTATGTGCTTTGTGAATAACTACTGTACTTTCCTTTGTCTGTCCTGAGACTTCCAGCCTTCAGCTTCATTGGGAAAGGCTCTCTCCAAAAGTAGCTTTAAATAGTCAGTGACCACTTGAAGGCTTGCTTTTTTTGGAGGAGAGTGTCATGGAGAGAGCATAGCTGACTGGCAACCTGAATTTGAGCAATCCATGCTGCAATCCATGCGGGAGGTTGCGGGAGGTAGTGGAGGACAGAGGTGCCTGGCGTGCTCTGGTCCATGGGGTCACGAAGAGTCGGACACGACTAAACGACTAAACAACAACAACATGCTGCAATATTTTGTTGCAGCTTGTTAATTGTAGTTTTAAATGCGATACATTCACCATGGGAAAAATAGTCATGACATATGCTGTTGCATCGTTGCCTTTGCCAGTCTTGGGTTTGTGTTTTGTTTTTGCTAAGGTTAGGGCACAAGCATGTCAATGGTTTTCAAATTATTCATTGGAATTCTGGGTTAGAAGTTATTGGGATTGTTCAGTGAGAAGAATAGTAATGCTAGATAGTGTCTGAAGGACAACTCATTCGTCATTACTCACCTTCCTCTACAGTGCACACTCTGGGCCAAATGAAATGTAAAACTAAATGTGTGAGTGTTCCTTTTTCTCTCCCTTTTTAAATAACAGCCTCTGGAGATAGGTGGGATTGGGATCAAGGTGCAAAGGAAGGAGGTTTCAGCCTTTCCCTTCCATTATGGATCCATGTGAGAGAAGCTTTCTTCCTGGGTTTAGTCATCAGGACTATGACTGTGATAGGAATGGCATGGTGAATCCCCTCCGTGCTGATATGATCCTGATATCCCTAAGCCATTTAGGAAAAAACTAGACATGTTAAATGTATTCACACATTTAACATAATGTTCACACATAATGCTGAACCAAACCATGGTTTATTGTATCCACAGCTATGGATTAAGCAAAATGTTAGACATGTAATTTGGTTGTCTGCAATCTGACAAATTTCATGCATTTGAACGTTAATGAAAACGTTCCACACTATTTGTATTTCATTGCAATTTGATCCCACTGTGTTCAAATCCCCCCCCCCATCCTGCACCCCAAATATGTATACATAATTGCCAATTGAATATAATGTTTCTTGCATCTGATGCAGTGGTTTCCAGCCTATGACATACTATGCCATAATTGCCATAATAATTGCTTTAGCATTTGAGGTGTTACAAAGTTGCAAGGTTCTTCACTGAACTTTCAACCATGGCATTGAACTGTATACAGTGGTGCCTCGCAAGACGAAAAGAATCCGTTCCGCGATTCTCTTCGTCTAGCGGTTTTTTCGTCTTGCGAAGCAACCCTATTAGCGGCTAAGCGGATTAGCGCTATTAGCGGTTTAGCGGCTTAGCGGCTATTAAAGGATTAGCGGCTAAGCTGCTAAAAGGCTATTAGCGGCTTAGAAAAAGGGGGGGAAAGCGGAAAAAACAACGCAAGACTAGCAAGACGTTTCGTCTTGCGAAGCAAGCCCATAGGGAAAATCGTCTTGCGAAGCAACTCAGAAACGGAAAACCCTTTCGTCTAGCGGGATTCCGTCTTGCGAGGCATTCGTCTTGCGGGGCACCACTGTATATGAGATTAAAGTTCCTAGAGGAAAGAGTCTGGTTGTTGGAATATTCTTATTTTTGTATATAGAAACTGATTCTGGAAATTTTTCTCCTTTCATTTAGTAGGCATGTAGTAAATATGAGAGAGAGGTATGTTACACACCCTCCTTAATCTAAAGGACTTCCAGTGATCTGCATAAAGCCCTTTGTAACAATAGGGGATGTGGTTTGGTCAGAGGGTGGAGATCTCATTGTTAAATTTAGGAATATAACCTGCCCACTCAATGAGCAGCTAAGGAGGGGATGGGCCACAGAGAGCTGTCTGTCAAGGACCAGTCTGCTGAAACACAACTTCAGTCTGCCTTTTTCATTAGACACTGAAGGACTGAAACGTGTTTCTGTTAGCTCTGCTTCCCTCCTACCCCCCTCCCTCTGATTGCACTGTGACTTGGAGAAATAAAAATAACAGAGTGTCTTGCTTTGAGGAGAGGAAAATCCAGGTTGCCAAAGGGTAGAGAAAATGCTGGGAACTATCACTCTAACAGGTATGAAATGTTTACATTTTGAATTGTTTTGATGGTTCTGTTGTCTAATTGTGATGTTGATTCTATGCAGCAGCACTTTTGTCCAGGACTCAAGTATGTGACACACATATTGGAGCAGTTCTTTATTAAGCATAGTCTTTACATGTCTACCTGGAAGTAAATCCCATTGAGTTCAGTGGTGCTTATTTCCGGATAAGTGGGAAAAGTATTGCAGCTATAATAACTTTTAAAACTTATAATTTATGTTTAAATAGGAGTGGGGAAGTGTTTTTGGATTAAAATCCTAAAGCTGCAGCTCTATGCACACTTACCTAGAAAGCCTGTTGCAATTACATTTACTTCTGCGTAAATATGGTTGAACTCAAGCATCTTTATGTGGTTGAGTTAGGTCAATTTCCCTACATGTTTACGCTTTAAATTAGGAAGTTTAATTTATAGAACAATGTATTTCAAATGCAACAGTATTTCTTAGATTACAAAGTACTTTAGGATTAGTGATTTTATATTGGCAGGGGTACTTTATATTCTCTGGTATCTTTTCTACTCACAGAAGCTTGCATGTTTTTGATCTTTCAAATGCCAGAGAATTCTGTACTTAGAAGTTTTTAAAAAAGTTTCATTTCTCCCCACCCCCCATTTACTCTTTAGTCATGTCATTTAATTACCATATTATTTCACTTAATTTACACTGAGTTTTCTCTCAGCCATTTGATCCTAGGTTTCATATTTTTTTGCAACCTCCCATGTCTTAAAAGTAAACTTCCTTTTCCTTAATTTCCATTATCCTTGACCCTAGGCACAACCTTTCTACATAAATAATGGAGCAAACATCTGTTTTAACTTCTGAAGTTCAAGTGATCACTGCTCACTTCATCTTATTCATTAAAAAGTGGACTATGTATCTGCCCATAAACACAAAATCATTAAATTGGAGTGAATTAATTAGTGTGCTTGGAGGGAAGCTATAACTCCCTCTGCCCCCAAACTCCTTTACAACTTAATTTTGGAAACAAAGACCTTTGGAAACTCATCAGTATATTGCTGAATGGTTGGGAACAGTTGCTGAAAAACAATACTTAGAAGCGCCAGGGTTTAGACACTTCATTTTATCTTTCCTGCTGAGATGCTTGTTGAAACATTCCATTGTTTATAGAAAAAAAGAACAGTGATGGTGGACAGTATAGTATATTTATTGCAATATAGGCAATAAATATTTTCATCTTATGCAAATGTTTTACTGCATCTCTGTGAGATTTCCCCTCAGTTTTGCCTATTAGTCATTTTTGTTTGATCTTTTCTCATAAACATTAAATAGTACTAGCACCAACAAACAGAACTATGATTTTTTTCTTTTCTTTTACAATATCAGTGCTGTGGGATATATATGCATCCTATGTGGACAACCGAAAGAGACCAATTCTGTTTTGACTTTACTGTAACTCGTTCAGAATGCTAATGTGTTTATTATCATTCTGATAGTAAATTGGGACATCTTAAAACTCCATATGTCATATACAGTTATATGCCAAAATGGCTTCTCTTACAGTTGTAAAGTGCTGGTTGAACTGACACCACCACAGAGGTCAGTTCATTTGTTTAATGTAGGTAAAATACATTTTAAAGTTTGCCCTGCATAAGCCTTTTCTAATCTCAATGTAACTGTATCCAGCAATTGAATTCCTATAACAAAAAGCCAGCTTATACTTGGAGTGAAGAAGTATGGCAGTTCAAATTCATTCTTAAATTGTTCAGTTGGACCAGCTGTTGTTAGACTCATGACAGTGAGCAATTTTCTTTCCACATTAAATATGTTGTAACACTAGGTACAAAATAGAGCTGTGAATTTTTTAACAGCAGTTGGTTTAAAGCAAATATTTCAAGGCAATGATGTGCTCTCAGTTAAACACAATCAACGACACTGATGGCAGTGGGATTAACTATGAAATAGAGAGACTATTCTGGTCTTAGATGTTTAAATATGGAATAAACTTAAGTTTTGTTTTAAAAATTGTTTGGAGACTTTCAGTGGCTAGAGAATTTTGGAACACTAGAGACCCGGGCGTGTATGACATATATCTGATGGATACAGAATGTAGAGAATTCATGGAGAAAATCCAGGGCAGGGCAGCAAATCCGGGGGGGGGGGGGGAGAGTCAACCAGCTCCAGATGTTGACATGGTTGACTGCAAGCACATGAGGTGTTTCAGATTTAACTATTGCAGCCTGAGAAATACTTTTTGTCTTCCAACTGCAAGAAATGGTATCTCTCCTTTCTTGTAAGGAGAGTGAGAAGGTGGGGGAAACGAAAAAAGTTTGAAATGTTTGTTAGAAGTAAAATGTATGTGTAACACTTTTTAGGTATTGTGGCAGTAGACACTCACTTGATTCTATTCATGTTGGAATGGATAGTTTATCTTCCTAATCAGGGCATCGTCATAAAACAACTGCTTTAAGGCCCAAGCTATAGAGTTTTCCCTAATAACACATTTATTTAGAGTAATAAGGAAGTGTTTTCTTTTTACATTGTATGTCAAATGACTGTGAATGTTGGACCTAAATTTCTAACAGCACGTACTAAGTAAGATAAGCTCTATAGTACCAACCACATCAATATCAACTGTGGGAATAAATGAGTGCCTGTGTATTATACAAAGGGAAGTTGTAGTGAAGAGAGATTGAGTACAAGTACTTGCAACAACTAGTAGCCATAGTTGTAATGTGTATTTCCGTGACTCATCCAGCCTGTGGAGTGGGACTGGATGAGTATCATGATTTTGAATGTGCATGTTCTCATTTACACCACCTGCATGCATACCTTGCCAGATCTTCTTGGCTTGATCAGAGGACTAAGAAAAGGGTGCCTTTTACTCTTTGTTCTGCTTCTCATTCAGTGACAGAGAAGGCTTAAATCATTCTAACGCCTCATTAAGGTTTTTTTTAAAAAGGTATAGTACAGGAGTGAGAGAATCTCAGCTGGTTACGTAGAAATCTGAAAAAGTCATGCTGGTGTCTAAAGTATAAATTAAAATTGTGATTACAGTGCTAGAGTTGATTCTTCTTCAAGGTCCTATTTTTCAGATTAAAATCTTCCTCTACCCCAAAGTATTGGGGGCACAGGGGGAGATGAAACTTAACGGAACCTTTTAAAAAAAAAAAGCTAGCTGAAATTTCATTACATGTATACATGTGACATTCAGTTAAGCTGTCTCGTCACTTCTTTTCACACTGCACAATTAAGAACAAAGTCAGTAATGCTGACTTCATTGAGTCATTACTGCCATATATAAGTATGAACTGGCATTTCAGTGAAGCAAACCACAAACAGCAGAGTTATACTGAGAGACACTGTTCTCTCTGGTTGACAGATAGTTTTGAATGTCTATAGACCTGAATTCAACCTTGTTTACACCATCCCTTTGATGTAACTGCACATAAAGCTACTCTGCAAAGTAATGGAGGGCTTCTTCCAATAGTGAGCAGCGTTGTTGGGCACTCACAGAATGGAACTATGGAGGAGACTTGATGTAGGACAGGGTGTGGCTAAAGAAGCCTTGGGGTACAATATTTGGATGTTTGGGTGGAGCCACTCCTTGACACACTGCGGTTTTCAGCATTTTCAAGTTGATCTGGGGTAAACGTTTCTAGAATTGTAATTAGTACTCTTAAAAGCAGTAATCATACTTTTTCAGTGAATTTTATTTTATTGGCATCGTTGCTATTCATAGGCATCATTGAAAGTTATTTTGTTTCGGCATGCTTTTTCTTATGAATCCATAAGCATAGCATATCTTGATTTTTAAAAAATACATTGAATGTAGTTATATCCAATCTCGTCTATATTATGCACCTAGTATTTCACATAAACCTTGAGATTTGTTAAGTAAAATAGCAATGAAATACTGCCCTCTGCTGTTCATTTTTGTCAACAAATTAGTTTTTCTTTTTGAAGATAATGGTTTTGCTTCTGACATGTCAAATGACAATGGAAAAATAAGACAGCGCCTGATAAACTTGCAGTCATTAATTTCTAAATATTATGGTCTGCTTCACAAGTCACTTTAAATGAGAGTTAAACTAAACTATGGTTTAAAGCTGCAAACTGCTGTAGCAATTTTGCTCCTCTGCTGGGAATGTGGCTTGTTTGGGGAAAACAAGCTACAAACCTTGGTTCGAACATAACACTAAGCCAAACCACGGCTCAGCTCCTAGCAGCATGGTGATAGCTGGAGCAGAGGAGAAGTGAAATGCCTGTCCTTTCAGCAGCATGCACCCACATGCTGTGTGCTAGCCTTTAAACCACAGTTTAAAATGGTGTATTAGTAGCAAGAGGAATGTGTATCTCAACAGCTAATGCTTTCTGGGACCAATTTGTTTATGTTTTAACTTATATTCTGCTTAAATTCATAGAAATTATATCCTACACTTCCTCCCAAAGGAGTTTAGGGTGGCAAACAACAAGCAGTAAAAACACATTAAAAACAATTTGAACACAGATGCAGACTGGGAAAGAACTCAACCTAAAAGGCTTGTAGGAAGAGGAAGGTCTTTAGTAGGCACCAACAAGACAACAGAGATGGGGGGGGCAGTCTGTTTAATATTTAAAGAGAATGAATTCAGAAGGGTAGGTACCACAGCACTAAAAGCCTAATACCTAAATTGTGCAGAACAGAGCTCATAATAAAATAGTATTTGCGGGCGGCCTTCTTCACCTGCAGAGTGCAGGGGTCAACTGGATATGTAAGGGGTGAGATGATATTTCGGTATCCTGATTCCAATTTGTATAGGGTTTTATACACTAAAACCAGCACATTGAACTTAGTCTGGTGGCTAATATTCCACCATGTAGTCTTCAAGGTGGCTTGATACGGAATAAAACAACAAAAAATAAATCCAATTAAAAGAACAGCATCAACTAAAATGCATTCCTAGTAATAAGATTTTCCAATCCAAATTCTCAAAATGTCTGGCAGGGTAGATCTTGTCTTTACTGAAGTATTAAAAAATTGGTAACAAATTGTAGCTGAACAGTTCTTCAGGTAGAGGTGGGGTTTTTTTGGTCTTCAAAGCATTCACCAGAAAGTCTCAAAGTAAAGTTATGGTGCAACTGGATTTCTCACAGAAGCATCCTAAATATGGACACTTTTCTTTTGACAAGCAAACATTCTCAGGCCACTTACTGCAGCTTCATCTCATTGCAATTTTAAGTAAAGCTAAATGCATGCAGTGTATCATAGGAGTCTAGTGGATGATTTGAAGGTTGCTAGTGATAGGTCTTTGTGATTAAGCAGGTCCAATTACAGCAGTAGTAGTAGACCTGGATTTCTCCTCCTGTAAAAAGCCTGGAAACAGAGGCCCAATACTGTACTTGGCCAAATCTAGTACAATTATATGTAGTCAAGGTTCTTAGGTAACTGGAAATCGTTCAGATTTGAATTGCTTGGCCTGTTGATATGGAAGGTACTGCATTGCAGATAATGACTATAAAATGTTAGTGCTCTCTGAAAGTATGCATACATCTCTTGAGGAATTATTCTGGGGGTGGCTGGAGATGGAAGCCATCTGTATGGAAGGGCAAGTTGCCATTGATTATTGCTTTATTATGGTTTGATCATGGTCAGGAAATGTGCTTAATGTAATGCAAATCAGATCAGATGTGATTTAGTTGTTAGAGGGTATGGAGCATTTTTAATAGAGGGGTACTTTTAAAAGATTGCTTTACAGCAAAAGCAGAGAAACAGATTTGTTTTTTCTTTCTTTTGCTATATAATTAATATGTCAGAAAATACTCCTTCTTCTTAATCCAGCAGATGCCCAGGACAGACAAAACTATGGTTCTTCACATAATTCATTTATTTAACATTGTGGCACTTTGCCTGTGGAATTCGCTCCCTCTAGTGATACACCAGATAACTTCATTTTGGGAGTTTTTGTTGACAACTTGGTACATACCTATTTACCTAGGCATTTGTGCTGTCTTGAGATAAAGTGTTGGGCTTATTTCTGCTGCACAGTGTATTTTTCATCATCATCATTTTACTTGTATGCTGCCTTTCCTAATTAAATCCATGCTCAGGGTGGCTTACAACATAAAAAGATTTATATAATTACAAACAAAGCAAAAGTAAAACACATCAAAAAGTGCACAACGAAACTGAACAATTTCAACATAAATCATAATACCTAAAAATAAAGATACAAAAATTAACAGCAATAATAGCAAACAAACAAATCCCTAAACAGTACCTCAGCAGCCTCCTGGAGTCAATCATTCAGGGCCCCTCCCTCCTAGGCCAGGTGGAAAAAAGGCTTGCAAGGCATGGAGCAGGTATTCCAGGAATCACAACCAAAATTTATTGTTTGTTTTATAAAATTGATAAACTGCTTGATTGTAAGAAACCTCAATGTGGTTTACAGAAATATAAAACAAGTAAAGCCTCTTAACTAATGAAAATAGACTATGGTCTCGGCTGCTGGCTTGACTCAGATACTATTAAAAAAATTAACTCCTTAAATTTTGGAAGTAGAATGTCAGGTTGGGAACATGGTGTGGCTGCCTTTACATTATCAAAATTCTGAAAGCAAAATATTTGTTTTCCAATGTCCACAGTTTATTTAAAATTCTTTTGATATGCCCTAGGTTTTTCCAGTATGAAGCTTCCAACCAAATTTTGAAGTGACTTTATTTTACTTCATTATCTCTCTATATAATTATGTTTTGTTAATTTTATGCATAGATACCCTTAAAATAATGGAATCTATTTTTATCATGCATTTTAAAAGACATACAGTCATACCTTGGTTCTCAATTGGAATCCATTCTGGAAGTCCATTTGACTTCTGAAAATGTACAAAAACCAAGGCGTAGCTTCTGATTGGCTGCAGGAGCTTCTTGCACTCAATCAGAAGCCGCGTCAGACATTTGGGTTACAAAAAAGTTTGCAAACCGGAACACTCACTTCTGGGTTTGCGGCGTTCGGGAGCCAAAACTTTCAAGTCACAAGGCGTTTGGCAACCAAGGTATGACTGTATATAATGTCCACAATATAATGTCTTGTACAAAATTGAATATGTTTAAGCTCATTAATTTCAATGCATTTGAGTTTTAATAATAGTGCAGTGTATTCCTATATGGGTTTACTTGGAACTAAGTCCCATAGCCTTACTCCCAAATAAGTGTGCCTAGGATTAGAGGAATAGTGATTATTTCTACTTCTTATGCAATTTAAATAGAATTGTGATAACAGAATGCCTAATTATTTATTGCTTTTAAATGTCTCTTACAGTTGGACAAAGAGAAACTGCAAATGTGATTCTAAAAGAAGAGCCAGCTGAAAATATGGAGACCAAGCCAGCAGAATCACCCGATAAATCTAACATAGATGTGGAACAGAAAGATGCAGAAGATGCTGATCAGCAATTGCCATCAGAAGAAGAAAAAGTGGAAGAGCAGGCAGAACCTGGTGAATCTCCATCAGCAAATGATGTTGGATTTAAAAAAGTTTTTAAGTTCGTTGGATTCAAATTTACCGTCAGAAAGGAAAAGACTGAAAAAGCAGAACCTGTTCAGTTGCTGAATGTGAAAGCAGATGAGACAGAAGTGCTATCGGAAGGAGCTGGAGATTGTAAAGAAATCAGGCTAGATACAGTGGAGGAGGAAACACAAAGTGAGGTGCCCTACCCTGTAGAAAAGACTGAGCAAGAAACTCAGACTGAGCAGACAAAAGAAGAAATTTCTCCTGAAAAGGTAACAGAAGGTCCTGTTGAAGCAGGAAGCAAGGAGACCGAGATTAAAAGTGATGGTAGCAAGTCTCCAGAGTCTCCAACAAGTCCATTAACTAATGAAACAGCATCACCCCTAAGAAAGTTCTTTACCCAGGGTTGGGCTGGGTTTAGGAAAAGGACAAGTTTCAGGAAACCTAAAGAAGAAGAACAGCAAGCCACTGAGAGAGAAATGCAGGAGCAAGAAAAAGGAGTGATAAAAGAGGAAGCCACTCCCACTGAAGAATCAGAAAAAGAAAAACCCATACCAGACAAAGAGAAGGCAGAAGTGTCTATAGAAGCCAGTGACGCTATAGTAGAAAGAGAAGAAACAAAAATGATAGATGTCTCAACAGAAACACATAAGGAGGAAGCTGTTGCTGCCTTTGAACAGCCATCACCACAAATGTCTGCTGAAAGTGTAGACATAGAACCCAGTAAAAGCTTGAATAAAATCGACTTGGAGGAGAACTTGGAACCTGCACAAAAATTTCAAATGGCCCTGGAGCATAGCCCTCTTGCATCATCTGAGAAAAAATCTGAGCTAGCAGCTCCTTTGGCAACTGAAGTATTTGAAGGAAAAACAGATCAGTCTGCACCAACTTCTCCAATGCCTATAGAAACGCCTGAGGAGCATTTTGAAATAGTTGAAGCCATATCTGAACCGAAGGCTCCTCTGGCAACGGAAAATTTTGATGACAGACCCACAGAGATATGCACTGATGTTAACACTACTGTGGAGAAGAAAGAACCAAAACCAGCTGAAAAATCAAAACTTGTTCTTGAACAGTTCGTTGAAACTGATGTTGAGATTAAAGGACAAGCCACTGATGAACAGCTAAAAGTCAAAGAAAGCTTGGTTGAACTAGCAAATGAGCCACTCAAGCAAACTGAGCCAAGCAGTGGAGATTCAGCAACAATCAAACCTCTAGAAGTCATTACAAATGAAGTTGAATTACTTTCATCTCAAGAAAGAGCCAAGTTACAAGGCAGCCCCCTAAAAAAGCTTTTTACAAGTTCAAGCTTAAAGAAGTTGTCAGCAAAGAAACATAAAGGAAGAAGAGAAGAAGCTAAGCTAGGGGAAGCAGCAGAACAAGCACAGCAGTTGTCTGATTCTGCAGAAAGTCCAGAAGATCCAAGAGGAGAAAGCTCTGCTTCTTCCCCTGAAGAAACAACAGAATCTGTAGGAAAAGTTACAGATGCAGCACAGACCACTGAAACGGAAGATGGTTCTACTTCAGATATGGAGAGGAAAAGAGACATTGTTACACCTTGGGCATCATTTAAAAAAATGGTGACTCCTAAGAAACGGGTCAGGAGGCTTTCTGAAAGTGATAAGGAAGAAGAACTTGAGAAGGCAAAGACTGCTACTCTATCTTCAACTGAAAGTGCACCTTGTGAAGAGCAGGATGATATAAAAGAAAATGTTGAGGAACAGAAATTAGAAAAAAGCATAGATGAGCCCAAGAGAAAGGTTGATACTTCTGTATCATGGGAAGCCTTAATTTGTGTAGGTTCATCTAAGAAAAGAACCAGAAAATCATCAACTTCTGAT
Source organism: Podarcis muralis (assembly GCF_964188315.1). Classification (NCBI taxonomy): domain Eukaryota; kingdom Metazoa; phylum Chordata; class Lepidosauria; order Squamata; family Lacertidae; genus Podarcis; species Podarcis muralis. The sequence goes on along the minus strand of NC_135657.1, from coordinate 56,123,244 downwards.
GAAGAGGTAGGACAAAGACTTGCTCAAGAAGGACAGAAAATAGATGAAAATGGGCCCAATAAAGAAACAGCACCAAGCATGACCATTACTAGCTCACAAGAAAGTGATCAAGGACAAGGAGGTTTTTCACCAGAACAAGCTGGAAGCCCATCTGAAGGTGAGGGAGTTTCAACATGGGAGTCCTTTAAAAGACTAGTAACCCCAAGAAGAAAATCTAAAACAAAAATGGAAGAGAGAAATGAAGAATCTTCCACAGCTCCAAGTTTAGAACATTATACTTCAGATGGAGAGTCTGGAAAAGAAGAATCATGGGTTTCATTTAAAAAACTAATGCCTGGTCGTAGGAAGAAGAAGTCAGATGGAATACCAGAACATGCTCCTGTTCAGGAAGCTGGAGAAGAAATGACTGAAATCCATGAGGACGACTCTGATGTTCCAGCCGTTGTTCCTTTATCAGAGTATGATGCTGCTGAACAAGAGAAGTTTGAAGCTCAAAAGGCAAAACAAGATGATTTAACTAAGAAAACTTCAGACCAGTCAGAAAGTACTTTGATTATTGAGCAGTCCAATGAAGGACTAGTTCATGCAGTTACTGTCACAATGGTAGAAGGAGAGAGAGCAGTTACAAGTATTGAAGAAAGATCACCATCTTGGATATCGGCTGCTGTGACAGAGTCCATTGAACATGCAAAGGAAGATGAAGAGAAACATATTGATCAGATCTCTGAAACTGGAATTGTGGAAGAAATGGTGGTGGTTACTAAAGTCATGCCAGAAATTCAAAAGGAGTTTAGCGGTGACACACTAACCTCAGAAGCAATCACAGCCAGAGAAGAAGCTTCAGGTGTTGAAGAAACAGCTGAAGTATCCTGTGCTGAAGAGACAACGGAAATGGTTTCAGCAGTTTCAAGGCTAACCGAGTCCCCTGATACAACAGAAATAGTAACACCTGTGCAGGAGGTAGAGGAAAGCCAGCAAAACCTAGAAGAACTAAATAAACAAACACAGGAAATTCTGCAAGAAGTTGCTGAAAGAGTTAAATTGTCCAGCGAAGCACAGGAAACAATTCTGCCTGAGAAAATAGATAAAACAGGGCAAGAAACTGCTATGATATTTCAAGAGGCAGAACCACCCTCAAAGGAAGAACCAGAGAAGACAGATATCCAAGTTAGTGAAAGTAGTCAAAGTCAAGATGAAGCTAAAGAAAGTAGTTTGAAGGAAGCGTTGGAGAAGAGTAATGACATTTGTGTAGAGGTGAAGGAAAGCTCGAAAGAAACTGTTAGCTTGGATAAGACTGATGAGAGTCATGATTCAAAGATTGAACAAGAAATTGTTCAAGAAATCATTGAAAAACAGACTGCTGAAGAGGAAGGATTTGTCATTATCACAGTAACCCCTGAAGAAGGGCCAGAAGTAAATGTTGGTGACTTGGTAAAGGAAGCCAAAACAAATTTAAAAGATGCAGTTGAAGGTGGGATTACAGATACTGGTCGAGCAGTTGATGAATTGGCAAAAATATCACATGAAGAGAAGCCTCAGTTCTCCCAGAAACTTGAACAAGTGGTGAACACCATACCTGACTTGGAAGCTAAATTAGTAACTGCTGCAGATGAGGTAAAAGCCCCTGTGCAAAAAGAAATAAAAGAAGCTGAGCCTCCCTGTGCTGAAGTTTTTGTGCTTGAGGCACCCATCCAGAGCAAGATAACTGAAGTTCCAGTGCAGAATGCAGTAACTGAAGTCAGTGACCTAGGTATGGCCAAACATGCCACACTTGGCTTACTACCAGGAAGCACAGAGAATGTTGTAGTTGAGGCCTGCATCCAGAACAAAGACACAGAGGTTTCTGTGGTAACTGAGACCCATGTACAGAAGGTGGAATCCAAGGGCCAACTGCAGAAACCAGAAACCAATATTTCTATGATAAATGAGAAGCTTGAACCTCTCCATGCTGAGACTGTAGAAGAAGACTTGCCCACAAGAAAGGTGGAAGTGGAGGTCCACAAGCAGAATGCAGAGACTGAGACCCATAAGCAGAGTGTAGAAACAGATGGCCATGTCAAAGAGGTGGAAATGAAGTTCCTTGAAGAGAGGGTAGAAGCAGAGAAGGCAGAATTAAAGGAGGACTTGGAGCTTCCCACAAAGGCTGAAGCAGTGTCCCCCTCAGAAAAAGAAGTGGAGGAACATATAAAAGACACAGAAGCACAGATCTCTACAGAAAAGGCACATGCAAAGTTGGAGGCAGATGCCTGCACAGAGAAAGTAGATGTGAAGGCAGATGTAGAAAAGGTGGAAGTTGAGATTTCCAAAACACAGATGGAAGTGCAGACCTCCACGGACAAGGGGGAATCAGAGGCTCCCTCAGAGATTATGAAAGTGGAGGACCCTATAGAAAAGACAAAAGCTGCAGCAGAAGAATCAAATGCACCTGTTTGTGTGGAGGCCATCACAGTGAAGCCAGATATGAAGGTGCAAGCAGAGGTTCCTACAGAGAAGGCAGAAACAGTGGCCTCATCAGATCAGCCAGATGCAAAGCTGGATATGGAAACTCCTGTAGAGAAGGTGGATATAGAGTCTGCTGTAGAGATTGCCAAGGAAAAGAGTGAAGTGGAGGTTCCTGCAAAGAAGTTGGATGCAGAGGACTCCGCAAAGAAGGCAAAAGTGGCATCCTCTGTAGAAAAAGCAGAAGGTGATACTATTCTTAAAGAGAAAACAGAAGCCCCCATAGAGAAGGCAGCCATCAAGGCTGGTGTGGAGGTCTTTGCAGAGAAGGAGGATGCAAAAGTGGAAGTGAAATTTCCTTCTGAGAAGGTGCATAAGGAGGTCTTTTCAGAACAGTCAGAAGAAATTATGGAAGCAGAAACCACTGCCACCAAACAGCAAGAAGTAAAAGAGATCCTGAAGAATGTGGAGAATGAGGTCAGTTTCAACTCTGAGGTTGAAGATACTTCAGATTCCCTAGCAACATCCGTTAAGATAATTTATGACAAAGCCTCTGTAATTAGTGACAAGACTGAAGCTCCTGAGCAGAGGGAAATGCAAGATGTTTCCCTTTCCTCAGAATTAAAATGTTTTGATGCAGTTGTTACTGAGGAGCTTTCAAAGAACGAAGTAAAAGATGACTCTCCCCTAGTAAAAACATCAACAGAGCAAGCTGTAGCTGAGAGATCTGTGGAAAGGGGACTAGTTGAAGTCTCCACACCTGATCAAAATACAGTGGATGTCATCCAGAAGGATGTAGCAGACGCCAGCCATACCTTGAAATTGGAAGGCACAGAAGGAATTGCAGTTGACGTTCCAGAAAGTAATGAACTGAAGGATGTCACACTTGTAACTGCAACTGAAGGATCTGTGCAGAATGAAAAGGAAGATGCACTTACTTTGGGATCAAAACACACTGAGGCTGAGTTAATAGAGGACAGCACTGTGAAAAGTGAGGCAACTGTGGATTCTGTGAAAAAAGAGGTTGAAAACATAGAGCTAACAACTGAAGAGAAATTCACAGGAACTGTAGCAACTGAAGCAGTAAAGACCAAAGTTGGAGACACCCTCATCTCCGACTCTGGTGCTTTATCAGATGTCATCTCAGAAAAGAAAGGAGAGAGTTCTGTCACAGAAGGCAGTGAAGCAGGTATAAATGGCGTTTGTGTACAGAGTGAAGTGTGTCCTCGTAAATTGCCCCTGGAAACAGTCCTTCCACTTCCACAATCTGCCACAATTTCAGATAGCTCTGAGAGAAGGCAAGCATTGTCGGAGAAGGTGCTCGTAACAGAAACCGAAAAATCAACAGGGAAAATTGAACTTGCTGATGCTGATGCACTTGGTGCAGCTCCAGTGCAGCAAGAAATGCTCACTGAGCAGAAGGAGGTTATCACCACTGACATTCCTGAAGTACAAAGTTATGGAGTTCATAAATCCTCTGTAACAGTAACAGCTGCAACAGCCGAAGAACAAGTTATTGCAGAGAATGTCACAGTTACGGAAACATTAACTGAAAACCTGCAGTCTGTCCTAGAGGAGCAAAAAGAAACCACGTTCAAAACAGTTCAGCAGGTGAGCTTTGCTCAACCAGGACTTGGGGCTCTAGGACCTGATAAGGATACAGTGTCATGGTCTGGGAAAGCAAATTCAGTGGTAGAGGAGGCAGTTTTAGCAGCAGTAACATGCACCAAAGATGATTTGATCCAGAAGTCTGTATTGGATTCCAGCCCAGAAATGAAGCTTCAGAGATTAGAATCAAGTCAAGAAGGTGAAAAAAAGACACCTCCAGAAAGAAGCCCCTCTTTAACTCATATAGAATTTCAAAAAGATGTGGTTCAATCGGTGACTATAGAGTCACAGAGTACAAAAATTGTGCTGAAAATCATCCAGAATGCTGTTGATACATTGGAGCAAACAGAAGAGTTGCCATCTGTGTCAAACCAACAGAGTGAGCCATTTCTAAAGAGTGTAAATAAATCTGAAATTCAGGAAAGTTTGCAGACTGGTCAGATTCTTCCTGTAAAAGGCAGAGGAGAGAAAAATCTAGAGATCCAGCCATCAACTATAATTTTAACTCAATCTGCAGAGAATCAAGAGGCCTTCAAAGTGGCAGAAGAAATGCCTTTTGTGTCTGATAAATCTGAAGACGCTAAAATGAAACTGATGTTGCAGCCAGATGAACGATCAGGCACTGTGACAACACTAGCACAAGACCCTCAATCTCTGAATGAAATTGTGAAAGAAATTAAGCAAGAGACAGATTTCCAGAAAGAAAATGGTGAACCAAAGCTGCATTCTGCAGGGGATATAGCCACTCCAACAGAGATTCAGAGACCAGCAGTAGAAGATACTGCCTCAGGAGATCTACCCAAAGAGTCACTTGAAGTGGCCCAACCAAGGCTGACGGATGTAGAAGCTGGGCAGACTGTTCAGATCCAACAGCAGTTTATAGAACAACAAACACCTGTGAAAAACAAAGATGACCACAGCCAATCAACAGGATTCGTGGAGACATACACAGAGAAAGATGTAAATAATCAAGACTACACCATCAGTGAGAGTCCACAGCTAAGCTTAGAGCTCACTGAATCCTGAGGTTTAATGTAAGTATCTACTATTTAAATTCAGAATAATTAACTATTTTCAGTGGCTTTTTAAGCTAGATAACTGAGCTAGATAACTTGCTATCAGAACTACAAATTGTGGTCAAATATTTCATTGTCAAATGGCTTAGAACAGGTTTTCAGTTTCTTGTTTGAGAGACTGTACTTAGTATTTTTTAAGAAATATCTCTTAAGCTGTCTTTTGCATTCAATTGAACTTCAGAATTTAACTTTGTTCCAGGTAACAAGTTTCCCTAATATGCAGGCTGTTTATGGGACAAAGCTTGACTCCTCGTGCATATGCTTGCCTTCATATGGCCTGGTTAGCGCCTAATGGCACGATGGGAGCAAAACAACTGGTTTTCTAAATGTGCACCAGCATGCTTGCTTGCTCATACTAACCCATTTTTTTGGCCTAGAACTATGTGTGAACTAAGCCTGTGAAGATCCATTATTTTGCCATCATTTTCAAAGGATGTTCTTTAAAAGAACAGTGAAACCTAGAGGAGGAGGCCTTCACACAACTTAAAACCATATACAGCTGTGACTGAACAGGAAATGTTCATTTCTGTAATTACAACAGATGGCTTTATGGCATTGTCCTAGTCTGTCCCATCCCCCCCCCCCCCCGAATGATGCAGCAGGTTAACAGGATATATTCAGAGCCCCAAGTTTACTCGGGTTTGTAGAAGCAACTTGAGTCTCTTACCCCTTTATTAAGGTGGTCTGAAACTCTTCTTACCATAAGGTTCCTGTGAGGCTTAACTGTACAGTTTTAATCGCTACCCAAACTTTTTTTATATACACTTTTCCCTCGCCCTAGGATATATCCAGTGACCAGCACCATGTAGTTGCTCCACTCACAATGCTGTTTTAGCTGTCCCCACCTTAAATCTTATCTGCTGTGGCTGGGCCTGTATTTGCTGCTGTGTGTGCTTGCCTCTCCTCCGCCATCCCACATATTGCCTTATATGCAGGTGGGAGCTGAGTCAGCATCTTCAGGCTGTGCCTGCAGCCAAACCACGTCCTCTCTAGCACAATAATCAGATCTAGTAAGATAGCAGCCAAGGCTGTTCCTGGCTACCTCCCAATAGGTTTCTTAATGTAAAAAGAGGAGTCAACCGCATATTCCTCAGCTGTGCTTAGAGCATTCTTATCACAAGCAAACTATCAGACAAATCAAAACACCGATTAAAGCTAATCACTGCTTGCCTGCTTCTTTTGCTTACCGACTACTGCAGGGAAGATGAACCTGTGGTTGTCCAGTGGTTATTGGAGTTCAGTTCCTTCAGTTTCAGCCAGCATGGTGAAATACCAAGTAAGGGTTGTACAGTAGTCCGACATTTGGATGGCCACCTTTGCACCACTGCATCCTCCTTTTTTTCTGGCAAGGGAAAGTTAACAATTCAGCCTTAGACAGGCTTCCTCAAACTCGGCCCTCCAGATGTTTTTGGCCTGCAACTCCCATGATCCCTAGCTAGCAGGACCAGTAGTCAGGGATGATGGGGATTGTCGTCTCAAAACATCTGGAGGGCCGAGTTTGAGGAAGCCTGGCCTTATAGCTGGGTGCTGGAGGCAGGAATAAATTACAGTGGTACCTTTGGTTAAGTACTTAATTCATTCCAGAGGTCCGTTCTTAACCTGAAACTGTTCTTAACCTGAAGCACCACTTTAGCTGATGGGGCCTCCTGCTGCTACCGCGCCGCTGGAGCACGATTTCTGTTCTCATCCTGAAGCAACATTCTTAACCCAAGGTACTATTTCTGGGTTAGCGGAGTCTGTAACCTGAAGTGTATGTAACCTGAGGTACCATTGTACGCTGCTTATGTCATGAGATTTTGCTAACTTTTCCAAGCTGAAAAACACATCGTTAGCCCCTTTTTAATGCTACCTTAGGTTGGTGAATGGTTAGTCTGTCCTGCCTTTAAGGGCTTATGACTGAGTCATCTCCAGCCTGGGCAGTTTCCCACATAGTGCCACTGCTGCCAGCCGCTGCATAGCAGCATCATGCTTAACTACTGACTGCTTCCATTGATGTGGCATCTAGTTTTGGTTCATGGTGTGCATAGAAAAAATCTATTATAATATGATGGTACTGCCATTTCTTTGGATAAAAGGCTTGGGCTGCAAGATTTTGTTGATTTTTCTTTACTTCTGTTTCCACAGTTCTGGAAAAGTTGTGTCTTTATATTTGGAGGGACCAGTTCCTGAAGCAGCAGCAGAAGATAATGGATTCTGTTTAATTGGGCTGGAGGTCACTGATTTGGAACAGAGAACAGATGTCTGATGTCATTCTGAGAAATATACCTGACAATCCTGAGATACCATCAGGAGCTTGAACCGTCGTCTTTTACTATTGATTGTCAACACTTGCTCTTCACAATATTCTTTTATATTTTTTTGCTGATGAGTTGGAGTGGGGGGCAGAAAGTGTTAACTTTTGCTGAAATGACGTCCATACCTTAACCTGGGAAGGAAGTTGGCATCTTTTAAGCTCCCCATTTTATCAGTGCTTCCAAAACTGGATTGTAATTCTTTGTGTATTTATGTGTATATCTTCAAGCAAAATCCAATTTTAATGTATATTTCCTCCTCTTTATATGTGGAAAGAAAAAGAAAGAAAGAGAACGAAAGAAAATGATCTCACTTGTCTCACCCAGTAAAGAAACAATATATGTGACCAATAGGGAAGAATTGTGAGTGAGCTACAGTTGGCCACAGATAGATCAGAATACATTTGCATTGGCTTTCCATGGTGTAGAATGGTGTGAGAACCATGTTTAATGTTGTATTGGGTCTTGATTTGGTACAAGTCATACTCAAAAGGCATAGTTTTGCTTTGGAATAGTTGTGTTACTGGTTTACTAAACAGGACTTTATTTTCCATCACCTTTTATAAGCATGGCACTATGGCATTGTGTGTTGAAAATATGTCAGTTACATTCAAATGGAGAGTTAGGTGTACTTAAAAAGAAAGATTTCAGTGTACTTAAGCCTTCCTAAGTCTGCGCTGACTTTCACATTTATCTGAGTACAGTTTAATTCTAAGGGAAAGTGGAAAGTCTTTAGAAGCCAGACAAATAAATAGCCCCATCAATGTTTCTTCAGCCTTCCCTTAGTCCATTTAAGAAACTGTCATACCATCATAACTTTAGGCAAATGCTGAACTGGTTTGAAGCTATCAAGAAAAATAAAGATGGTTCAATTTTTAGCGTAACATTTAATGCTCTCCTGTTTTTGGAACATCCATGTCATGAAGTAAGACAATTTATTTTCAAAAGGTTTTTGATGAGTAAAGGATTATGTTTGCTCTATATGTGTGTCCCCTCAGTAGGAAAGTATATTTCATTATGCTTGTGTACATTTAGAAAACTCTGATTTCTGAAAAGTAATTTAAAGAAAAATTTGGCTTATACTGAGCTTTGTGCTCTTAATTAATAATTTTAAAAGCCCCAGAATTTAGGAAACGTTGAGCAGGAGTCACTCTTCTGTTTTGTTAATGGAGAATTGCAGAGTTTAGTACTGGTCAGTATAGGTTGTGCATAAAACTGGGCAGGCTTGAAATGCTAAATAATTGAAAGATAATTAAAATATTCAAAGCATCTAGTGTTTGATCTTCTAGACACCAAACATGTCTAGCAGGTCAAGTTATATTGCACTTTGTAGCCTTCGTACCTGTCTCAGCTGTGTCTTGCATGGCTCAGCAGCTTCATTGTCCTACATGTATAGTAATTTATTTGGAAATTATCTAAGTGAGCCAAATAAGACCTTTGGGGAGCTGCACAATGAGTAAAGAAAGAAAAATGTCACTGGTCTAATAGTACCATCTAGTGGTTGCTGTATGCATAATGTAGCTTAGAAATACTTTTAGCTAACAATACTGCCTTTCTTCAAATAGAATATGGAAAGTTGTGAGTTTAATAAAATTCATCTAACTTACCTGGAACAGCTCTGCTAATAAAATGCAAAATAATAATATGCAATTTTCTCAGTGTATTGGCAAAATTTGCAGTTCTGCGATGAAGTAGCCGATTTATGAAAATTAAAAATGGAACAATGCTTTTTATAAACCCTCTTAAAAGGTATAAAGACAACAGGGTTTCTTTGAACATCAGAAAAGTGAAACACTAATACATCAGTTTGTTTCAAAATATAACTCTGAAATAATTTTAAATAGCTAGGTGGATAAGAAAGGTGAGTGGCCATTATTTAAACATGTACGTTATCTACAGCCGTTCTTTCAGTTTCAATTACTGCCTTCTCTGACGAAGATCCACTGGTGTCTCAGTGCAAGAAATAATAACATCATTTTGGTATAATCATTGAACCCTTTTGGATTACAGAGTTGCCAAACTGGCAGCCTGGATAATTGTTTAGCTTTCAAATTAGCCCATGAGTTGGGCCAGGAAGTACTGAATAGTAAATTGCGGTGGGTGGGTTCCCCCATCTCTTTACTGGCAGCTATTGAGCAGTGCTGCCAGAACAGATGACAGCTGCTTGCTAGTGAGCCTCCTCCATCTCTGTCTCTTGATTGCAGCTAGTACACACGGTGTAACAGTGGCAAGGTATTCTCTCCCAACCCACCTCCCTAGGCCCATCAACTGAAGACTCCATGTACCTGCTAACTTTTCTCCAAAATGATGGCCTCCCCCCACCCCCAACCACACCACTTTTGTGAGCAGTTTGCTTGTTCAGTTTGGATCAAGTTTGGGATAAATGTGTCTTACATTTGTAAGACAGGGTAGGAGAGAATAATCAAAACCAGTAACCCTTTCACTCCTAGTGGGTGCTAGTCCATGAAGCCTCTTCACTAAGCAAAACAGTGAGCTAGTGAATAGCACCGCATCAATCTGTCTCCCTGAAAAGTAGGTGGTGTATGTATGTACACAAGTTAGCACGTGCCTCTCTCTGGACTTAGTGTGATAAGATATGAACTTCTTGATATGAATGAATTTGTAAGAAAGTTTAGTTTATTCAGTGCAAAATGGAAACTTTAAAAAGTATTGAAGGTTAAAGCTCAATGGCCTCCAAGAAGAAGAAAAAAAAGAAATACAGGTAGGCGCTTGTTTGTGGATCAGTTAGATGTATTCCATGTGTGTGTCTACAATGTGTACAAATGTGTAAAACATTCAGTAACATGGTGTGTTCCAAAATTATTTGGGGGAATCTTTGGTTCTCCCCCACCTTAGTGGCAGCTTCCCCAGTTAGAGTATGAATTAGAAAGTTTGTTCTGATTGCCAAATGCTATTTTGATCACTTTCATTGCGTGCTTTACAACAAGTCTGTCAGAGTCATTGTCCCTGAACTTCATGTGGCCTACCAGTCATGGGTTTAGTTGATGCTTGATGAACCTTTCATAGCCGAAGGGGACCTTGAAATAAGTTTATCTCACACCCGGCAGGCCACAAAACATGGCCTGTGAATTTCACAGCCCTGTTTTACAGTGCTAAGCAAATGGAAAACCTGCTGTGAAATGTAACTTGTGTATGGAAAGCCATATTGCAGTAGCTGCAACAAGCTAAATAATAATAATAATAAAACAATGGCATGGCCTATGTTATCCTGGTTCTAATCTTTATAGCTCTGAGGCTGTTAATAAATATGTAAAGTTATCTAAACATTTAAATAAAACCTAGTAATCACAATGTAAATTACCTGGCTAGAAGTTGGGGAACAAGCGCTTAGTTCTTGCTTGGTTTTTTTAAAAAAAAATACTGATCTAGGGCCTTTCTAAGCAATGCAAAGAACACAAATCACATTACCAATATTTCTGCTTTTAACTGACCCGTCTCCAAAAACCAAAAGCACCAATAGATTTTTTTCCATGGTGCAGGGAGCATGTCTCCATACACAGATACTGCTTTGTTACAGTGTATTGCTTTGGCCTCAGAAATACTCAAGACGAGGCTGCAAACTTTTAGCTTGTGCCACAACTCCAAGCTTTTGCAGTTTCTTCTTAATCCAATGTATTGGGTTAACCGATACTTTGATTTTATATGTTGTTTTTAAGGTAGATTTTCATGGACTAAATAAAATACAAACACAATTCATGCTTACTGTGTCCTTTGTCATTCTTATAATTGCTGTTCTTTGTAGTCTCTTTGTCATCACACTGATGGGATTTGTACCTGAGAAGAGCAACTTTGAGAACTTCTAGCCAGGGAGCTAGCATTCATCTTTTCCTGAAAGCTGAGGGGCCCATGAAATAACACCATTACTCCATTGATCCCAAGAAATGGTGGAATGCACCAACTGGGTAAGGGAAAATCAGGCTTTGGCTTGTGACAAGGACCACTTGCAGAAGCATTTTCAGGTGCACATAAAGCTATGGGATTCCCTACTGCTTTAAATGCCAAATTGCAGCCTGGGCATCTTGGAAATACCAAAACCTTTTGGTTTAAGACTAAATTGTGGTTGTGGGGTTTTAGTATAGCTTGCTTTTTGCAATCCTAAACAGTTACTCTGAAATTCTCAGTGGAACATGCTTTTATGTACATATATTTAGGGTCAGGTCATTATCTGCATTTTTATTACATAGAAAGAAGTCATGATATTGTTGCAAATAACCCTTGCTAAATATACACTGGCAGCAAGCGTTGTTAAAGCAATCCACCATATGATCCACACTAATGCAGCTACAGTAAGATTCTGTGCAGTTGTTTCATTTATGAAAATTGTTACTAATGGAGCATGTTCAGCAATTCTGAAGACTTGCAGAAGAGCATCTGGTGTGTTTGCGCTAATTGTGCAATGGTGTAGCAGTTGTAACCCATCCACATTTCTGGACAGTGCAGCAGCTTAGGTTCTTAGAATGTGAACATCTAGAAATGGAAACATTTCTGTTTTGCATTAGCATTGTCTTTATAATATCTGTCCCAATAACATTTGCACTCTATGCAGTTTAGTTCCTCCCCTTTAATCCACTGTCATTCAAATAGCTTGTCATTCCTAAAGGATTTTGGAAAGCCAAGTCCTCACTGCCTACTAGTACAAAGCAAATATTAAATGAGATTAGATTAATGCAGAATAAACGAAGAATTGGATTTGGCATGCCCATGATCCTGCCCTTATGCATGCTGACATCTTTTGCAATAGAAACAGTGTGATGGGGTATCGCATAACAAACCCTGCTATTTCAACTCAATAGACTTGACAAGAGATGCTCGGTACAATCTCTGCAAGCTTTATGAACATGCCAAAAGGGCAATTACATTACAATTAGAATAATCATCTCACTGAACCTAAAGGTAAATGTACACTGACCCAATCCAGCTAAAATGGTGATTTCAGGTTGAATTTAGAGAAAAATTGAGAATGTGGTCAGTCCCTGATCCCAATCCACCCCCCCAAAAGTGTCTCCTCTTTTCAAAAATGATTTTTTTCAAAAATCAAGTGTCGCCCATTTGATTTTTAGATCTCACCGCCTCCACAAGCTTCACTGTGCCACAAGCCACCCCATTCACCAAGTGCCTTGAACTGCCAACAGGTTTGGGGAGGGAAAAAGGGGAGTTGGGGAAGTCTACAAGTACCTTTCCATGGCTTTTCACTGAATTTAACCCTTAGATAGCAATCATTTGCATATATTTAGGTGTAAGACCCTTTGAAAGCAGTGGGACTTCTTTGAGGTTTTTTTTTAATAGACTTAATAGTCAATCTTTTAGAGTGCATCAAAAGGGGGGGGTTCAAATTAGCCTGTGGAAGGCATTCCAGATATATAGCCATCATGGTACCAACTTAACTTCTTTCACCAGTGAACCAGAGCTGATTTAAAAGGTTAGGTGCCTAGAGGTACAGGTGATCTTTTTAAGTAGCCAGGCCCCAAACTTTATAGAGCTGTGAAGGTTAATGCCAGCACTTCATAAATTAAATGGAGCCTAGAATTTAATAGGCAGCAAGTAATTTGTGCCACTGACTTCAGTGAGGCTGTGTGGGTCTGAGTAGCCCCTTACGGTGGACAGCCAACCTATACCACTTGAAATTGCAGGTGGCCAACATGTATTTTATTGCGCCACTTTGTAAATTTCCTATAAATAGCACAGCAAGGAAGGGGCTGAACTAGCCCCTTATTCCCTGTTGTACCTAAAGGGAGCTTGGTTTAAACATGCAACACATGTCCTTGTAGTCTGAATTGGTATAGCGCACACACAGGCTAGCTTTGACATTTTCTGGAGTGGGGCTCTGTCACGAGTGTGAGGCAGTGTGCTTTTTAAATTTCTGGGGTCCAAGCAAACTATAATGGAGTAAAGGGTAGGAACCGTGGGGACACACTCTGTGTATAGGTCTTCACATGCAGCTTCCTGGATCAGGAACTTGGTTTAAACATGGCGACTACATTTTTTTCTTTGTGGACTCTGAGCTGCAGTCATGAAATCTGATATCTAAGAACATGCTTACCTCTAGTCCTTCAATTTTTTAAAGAGAAAGCCTTATAGTTCGATTCTATCCCTTCACATGCTTGATCTGATGCAAGCATAGGCCCACGACAGAACAGTTACATTCTGTGTGTCCCTTTCCAGAGTGGATGTGCAGTGCAGTAATTTGGGGACATAAGAGGCCCATGATCACGAACTGCGTAGACTTCCCCCTCGCAAACACACACATTTCCCACATCAGTTGTTCCTGCTGCTTTGGCCCCCAAACAGCCTCGTGCTGCATGTTGAGCTCATGTCTAAGATCTGCACAGCATGTACGTATGATCAGCTCACATTCAACCACCTTTGACTTGACAAAAATCAAATTTTATTTTATACCTTTTTTATTCCATAAAATAATGTATAAAAACTTACAAACTGGAAAACATAACTAGACACAAAATAGGATGATACTCAAATAAAACATGTATACAAAAGCAGATTTGTATCTGCCTCTCTCTCCCCCATCAAAACACACACTGCCCCCATTTCTGGTGGAATGCCTCTGTTTCTTGAAACTTTCCCACCAGGACAACTGACCTTTCAATGGACTCCCTCCTCTCAGGTTATTTATACTATTGGAGAATATTATTATATTTATATATTAAAAAGATAAAAATCAGCAACTTGATTTTAAATTTGCATACGGTACTATCCAGAGCAGAAACTTGAATGTACACTGCGTCCCCTTTATTCCTTTTTGCACTTTGACTGGTGCCCAAATTGAAGGAACATAAAGAATATATAGCTTTCCACTCAATGTTGCACTGTTACTTAAAAACCAACCATGATACAGTTTCATCATTATACCATTTGCTATGTTACAAGAGGATGCCAGTAACTAAATATTATTTAAGACCAGATTTCCTTTCCCTTAATTCCTACATGTTAATCACATAAACTCAGATTGCTGCTTTGATAAAATAAAAAAGCCACAATGTTTTTCCTTTTTCAGTTACACTATAAAGGCTCAAATCTATTATTCCCACATTTAGCACAGGGCTCACTATGTACAATTCTTCTAATCTCTGATTTCCTTCACGTTTTGGGTGATAGCACTGTTCATCATTATCAATTACTAGTCAGCAGGATAAAAAAAAATGCATACACCCTGTACCAATTCAAATGTAAATATGCTTTTAAAAAGGACCAATTTGTGAGACGTTACAAGCAGTGGCCAGTTTGGAAAGGGTGCATGCACACATTTTACCTGCATTTACCTGAAGTACACACACACACATACATACATTTTTATGCATATAAAACGATTGCCATCACATTATTTCTGCTATTTTAGCAAAATCTGGTCCTAAACACATTTATCTGGAAGTTTTAAGTCCCACTGCAGTTAGTGGGGTTGACTACCAAGTCACTGCGCTTGGAGTCAAGCCTTAATAATACATTTTTAATGGACATAATGTCAATGAAGTTACCTGGAAACAAACACTTGACAATAATCATGTGGATTAAAATAGTGTTCTTGGTTCATTAAGGGAATTTCCAAGCTTTTGTAAAATGACAACTTTACACAGCTTATAGGTGTGTAACCGTGAGAATTTTGTATCTTCGGTATTCCCTCAAAATGCCATTTGTTGAGAGAAAATATTGTAGTTTAATGAACATGTTTAGTTTCCTTTCTGTCTTCTTCTCACATTGCATCTCACTGCATTCAAGTATATATATATAGAAACAGTCTTAGAACTCGCTTAGAGTATGTTACAGATGCATTTTAGCATTATTCACATAGTTAGCTGAGTTACCCTTATACATTTTCTTCTTGGTTAAAATCAATTGTTATAATGTGATACAACACCCTTTATTAATTTTATACTTTTGCTGGAAAAAGGAACAGAGCCAGACTTCCTTCCATGTCAGTGTAGTTATGGTTGTGGGGAGGGGAGGAGGATTGGTTTAGTAAAAATGAGTAAGACAAACTGTTTTCTTAAAAAATAATAATGATATGAGCCTCACAGTCAGTCTAACAACACTGCTTCCTGTTCTTTTTTGATAGAGTCTAAGACCGAATGGTCACTCTCTGTGGTTTCAGCATCCCCACCACCTAGCAAAATGGATCTATCCTCGTCTAGAGTAAAGACAGAGTTCTGACTTTGGCACGAATGTTTGACGACTTCATTAGGCGTGGAGAACGTTTTGTCACACAAGTTGCATTTATAGGGTTTGTTGGTCTGTACCAACATGTTGTCCATTTGGTTGCCTTCCTCAAAAGTACAAAGCTCCAGAGTCTGCTTGTCCACCATGGTGTAGGTGTCCATGCTTTGGTTTAGACATACATGTCGAGCAGCTTGATTGGCCCGGCAGAAGCTTTTGTCACAGGTGCTGCACTTGAAAGGCTTGCCAGTATGAATGTACATGTGCTCCCTCCAGTGGCTTTTCTGAATAAATTTGCGCCCACAAATGGAACACTCGTACTTCCGCCTTTTAACTTCCCTTTCTTGATCTGCTTGCTCCAAGTTGTCTATGTCAGCAATGTCAGAGGGTGGCGGTGTTTCAGCCTGCGGTTGTCCATCAATGATGGGTGAATCCGAGATCTGCTGCAGCTCGCTATCGCTAATCATTCCAGCTTCAGCAACTTCCATAGAATCTTTTTCAGGAGCGTTATTACAAAGAGATAAAGGAACGCTACTTTCCCCGTGCTGGCTTGATGAGAAAGGCACCCCTGTGTGAATCTGGAGATGCTCACGCAAACTACTTCGCAAATTGAATCGCCGACCGCAGAGGTGACAAGCGTAGTATTTGGGGAAGCTTCCGTTCTTTTTCATAATGCTTGGCTTGACGTGCGCAATTGTGAGAGAAGCAGGCTGATCATCTGAGGAGGAGGCTTCCATGTTGTTTTCATCACCTGGAGGAGAAGGATGAGGAGCAGTAGAAACCAGTTCAGGAGACAATGGAGGCTGTAATGGGTCTGAAGTGGACATATTTGTTGGGGGCACTTGAGGCAGCGGTGGTGGTGGTATCTGTGACAGTTGGGGGGCTTCATGCATCTGTTCTTGATTTGCTCTTGATGACTGTGGCCTTGGTCCTCGAACAGGTTTGTCAGTTGTGGCGGCTGCTTTTGTGGAATTTCTTGCCTGGTGATCCGCAATCTGAATACCGTATAATGAAGATGCCAATGGAAAAATCTGCTCTGGGTGTGTAAAATTTCCTTGACTGGCAAGGCTAGCCTCTTGAATAAGCGGGAACGCATGCAGAAACTTTATTCCTTGCTCCAATCGAACAGGATCTATGAGCTGAGGTGCCATTTTTCCAGTGTACATCAAATGTAAGAGATAGCTGAAAATATCTGGCTGTATGTCAGTTGCCTTCAAACGGACACATTCACTGAAAGAAATTTCAAAACAGTATTAAAGAGGAAGATAAAATGCTTCTGAAGGATTACAATAATTAAGTATACAACTAAGTGCACAATTTTAAGTATACAAGAATGCAATCCTAGACATGTTCATATAAATAAAATAAATCTGTTATCATGGTTTAGGCATTACTTCTACTGCTGCAATATATCTATATCTATCTATCTATCTATCTATATATATATATATATATATATATATCTGCAAATATATAGGAACGCGGGTGGCACTGTGGGTAAAACCGCAGCGCCTAGGACTTGCCGATCGTCACATCGGCGGTTCGAATCCCCGCGGCGGGGTGCGCTCCCAGCGCCTGCCAACCTAGCAGTTCGAAAGCACCCCCGGGTGCAAGTAGATAAATAGGGACCGCTTACTAGCGGGAAGGTAAACGGCGTTCCGTGTGCTGCACTGGCTCGCCAGATGCAGCTTGTCACGCTGGCCACGTGACCCGGAAGTGTCTGCGGACAGCGCTGGCTCCCGGCCTATAGAGTGAGATGAGCGCACAACCCTAGAGTCTGTCAAGACTGGCCCGTACGTGCAGGGGTACCTCTACCTTTACCTATATCTGCAAAATGCGATCTAATTTATTCCAGAATATATACCTTCAGGGCAGCAGTTCATGAACTTGATCCACAAACTAGTTAGGAGTGAAATCCACAGGATTAGCACTGTAATCGGGTTAATTGATTTGTGGATGAAGCTGGATGTTTAGTTATTGTGATTTATAAAGCAACTCACATTAGGCTGCCTTAACACTTTCTAATTCCTTCACACTATTTTACCTTAACTAAATACCATTTTTAAAGTGTATTATTTTATAACTACTGTACCTGCTTTGATGAACAAACAGCATCTTGAAATAGTTGGAAAAAGAGGCAAGGACAGATTTGTGTGCCTTGAAGTAAACATCACCAATAGCAACTGTACAGTCACACAGGAAACCAAACTCCCGTTGAGCATTGAGCTGCTGCAGAAGAATCAGTCCATGGTTGGCTAAATCCATCTTTTAAATTCTGTAAAGCAAATATACTTGTTTAAAACAATTTCCTCAAACATACTGTTACAGATCTGGGGTAAACAGAATTTGGGAGTAAAAGGGCACCTATAACTGCTAGGGCTAGTGAATGTTAGAAATTAATAAATGGTAAAATTTAGATAATATTTGAAGTATTGAAGGGAACATGCCCAACATTAGGAAATTGCCCTGGGGAAAAGTGCAATCAAGGTGCAATTACCAGACAATGGCCAGTGATTGACCCTGTTCCTGAGCTCAGGGTATATAGCAGAGTTGGGAGGCGGAGGTTACAGGTAGTGTAATGTCACTAGGGCTGGGCAATATATTGTCCAAAACCAGTTTGAAGTCCATATCATGATATTGGTTTCATAATTTTTGACCAGACTATGATGTGTGTGCGCGTGCGCAAAAAAACATGATGTGGGGAAAACTGTGAACCCAGCCAGTGCCTCTACAGAGCTCCATCCTTCTTTCATGATGTTAAGCGGGTTTACTTACACATACTGTATATACAACCTGGAGCCTACAATGGAGGAAGTTCGCAGCAGCAGCAGCAGCAGCCCAAAACATGTCAGCTTATTCCTTAGCAGCAGCAACAATAAGCTCAGCACCATCCTTTCTCTTCAGCCTATCTTGCACTGCAGGGCACAACATAGCTAGCAGTTCCTTTCTGCTTCCTGATAACATCAGTCCAGCCCTAACCTCATAGCTTCTTTCCTAGCCTCAGCTCTGGTCCCTCCTTTGCTATGCTAAAGCTAATTACCTCAAAGGGACACGGGTGGCACTGTGGTCTAAACCACTGAGCCTCTTGGGCTTGCTGATCAGAAGGTTGGCAGTTCGAATCCCTACGACAGGGTGAGCTCCCATTGCTCTGTCCTAGCTCCTGCCAACCTAGCAGGTCGAGAACACCAGTGCAAGAGATATATAGATACCGCTGTGGCGGGAAGGTAAACAGTGTTTTCGTGCGCTCTGGTTTCTGTCACAGTGTTCCGTTGCGCCAGAAGCGGTTTAGTCCTGCTGGCCACATGACCCGGAAAGCTGTCTGTGGACAAACGCTGGCTCCCTCGGCCTCAACCCCAAAGTCGCCTTTGACTGGACTTAACTGCCAAGGGGTCCTTTACAGTTACCCTTTACCTACCTCAAAGGGGATTAACTTTTCACACATCTCTTTTGAGGCTTTGAACTTCAAATGGTCTATGCCCCTCCCCCTCCTTCACCTAAACAAGGAAATTAGTCTTTTCAATCAACACTTGTTGATTGGCTAGCATTACTGACCTGATACACAACTTCAGAAAACTGCCTAATTTAATTAGTGGCTTACCCACAGTAATTATTGATGCTTAGAATACATCACTTCCCACGGCACATAATTTGTAACGCAAGGCAAATTAAACACATCAAACCTTAATTAAATTATGGCACTATCTTGATCTGGATTTTTAGGCTGTCTTGCATCCCAGATTATTAACAATATCCCGTGGCCAAGTTGCTCACCAGGGCAATGGTTGTAGCTTATTACACCACTCCTAGCCTGACTGTACTGGCTGCCATTTAGTTTCCAGGTCCAATTCAAAGTGCTGATTTTGACCTATAAAGCCGTAAATGGCTCAAGACCACAATACCTCAAGGACTGCCTCTTTCCATATGAACCTACCCAGACCCGCAGATTATCTTCTAAGGATCTTCTTCATGAGCCTCCTCCACAAGATATCCAGAGGGCAGCAACACAAAAACAGGTCTTTTCTCGCCAGGCAACAACATTCGTCTTCCACCATGCCTTTGGCTATTTAACATCCTATACTCTTTTAAATGTGTTTGTGGAAGGGAAGGGTTTTGTTGTTTTTATGTATGGTTTTTTAAAAATTATATTGTATTTTTATGGTGTGAATCTCAGATCCTTGGATTGTTATATGCAAATGAGAGCTCACTGGAAAGACAGATCCTGAAGCTGAGGCTCCAGTACTTTGGCCACCTCATGAGAAGAGAAGACTCCTTGGAATAGACCCTGATGTTGGGAAAGATTGAGGGCACAAGGAGAGGACGACAGAGGACGAGATGGTTGGACAGTGTTCTCGAAGCTACAAACATGAGTCTGACCAAACTGCGGGAGGCAGTGGAAGACAGGAGTGCCTGGCGTGCTCTGGTCCATGGGGTCACGAAGAGTCGGACGCGACTAAACCACTAAACAACATTGCTATTCCAATGTACAGACCTGAAACACTTGGATTTAAAACAAAGGAGTCCCAGGGAATCTGGTGATAACTTAAAAGTTAAATATCCCCCTTTAACGGATTTGTTTTTCAGTCCAAGATGACCAGGACATTGGGTTTGGGGCACTAAATAAAAATTTGAGACTCTTGTGGTTGTGCTCCTGGTTCGTCTGCTACTGCGCGCAAACAGAATTTATCGAAATAAAACACTTAAGAGCTTTAAGGCGCCGAATAAAAGTGGCAAATCCCGTCTGCATCCCGGCCAGGAAGGAAGCGGGGGAAAGGAGCATTTTGCAAACTAAGCGGCTGCTCGCTCGGCAAGGAAACAGACCGTCCGGCTCCTTCTCTGAACAACCCACAAGAGCCAGCGAGACTCCGAGGCGGCGCTCATAGGAGACAGCCGGCCGGAGAGAAATCAACAGCAACCAATAGCGAAGGGGCGCCGCAACCTTCCTTTTAGCTCCTCACCCGGCGCTTCCCGCGGTGAATCACGGGGTGCCTGCGCTGACGGCGTTTCCTATTGGCTGCCCGTCGGTGGGCGGGCGGGGGAAAGAGGACAGGCAAAGCCAAGCCGCCGCAGCCATCGCGCGCGCCCCCGGGCTCTCGCAGCCGCAGCTCCGCCTACGCCACGCCCCTGCCCTCCCTCCCCCTCCCTTCGGCGACGCGAGGTCTCCACGTGCGCGTACACGCAGCTCCCGGAGGGGGGCGGGGCGTACGCGAGGACGGACGGCGGCGCGAGGCGACGTAAGCAGCGCGAGCGAGCGAGCTGCGGCGCCTAAGGCGCGCGAGAGACGGGATCCGCCGCTGTCGCCAGGGCCGCCTAGGCTGCTGAAGAGACGCAGACGGAGCCGCCCACCATCAACCCCCCCGCCCTCCCTCCTTCTCGCTCCCTCCCTCCCCCTCCCTTTCCCGCTCCGCGCGGCTGCCTCAGCGCCCGCCCCTCCCCCCTCTCTAGGCCGGGCTGCTGCTGCTGCTGCTGCCGCTGGTGAGAGAAAAAGCGGGGAAGGCCGCTGCGTAGCTCGGCGGCTCCGAGGGAGGGAGGGAGGGAGACCGGAGGGAGCGGGGAAAGCAGGGGCCCGAACCGAGCCCAGCTCACGCTGACCCCACGGGCCAGGGCTGGTGGGAGCAGAAATCCACCCCCCTCGGGTCCTGACCGGGCGACCTTCCCACCCGCCGACCCCGGGGGGGGGGAGCAACCTCCACCGTCTCGAGGCCGCCGCCGGTTGGTCGCGAAATCCCCCTCAGGTGCTCGGGCCGCCCTTTTCCTCCTTTCGGGTCCCGACCTGGCCTAGCCCAACCGCCAGCACAATGGTGGGCATGGAGCGGGGTGGGGGAGCAGCCGGACGCCTCGGCCTCCTCCGCCGCTGCCGCTCACGCTTCCCCCTCCCTCCCCCCCCCCCGCCGCCCCGATTCACCTTGTGTATGTAGGGGGGGGCAGACGGAGCTCACCTGGCTCGCGCTCTCCGGGAGCCCCCGCCGCCGCCTCGGCGCGCGCCCAGCAGCAGCAGCAGCAACAACGGAGTCGGAGACGGCGGCGGCGGCGGCGGCTTTTCCTGTCCGGTTACGTTAGGGTCACATGACCGAGAGCGGAGCAGAGAGGCTGTGGCGAGGAGCCCCCGCCGGGGAGAGAGGCAGAGAGGAGGGGGAGGGGAGGCGGCGACGAGCGCTGTGGCGGCAACAGCAGCAGGAGCCACCCCTCCCCCCTCGCCTCCTTCCCCGCCCGCCTCGCCTCGCCTTTTCGCGCGCCGCTTCCAGCGAGCAGCAAGCGCAGGCCGCACCGGGCTCGGGGCGGGCGGGCGCTCTTTTGCAACGGCGGGGAGAGAGGGAAAAACGAAGCCGGGCCTGTCGGCTGTGGCTGCTTTGGGCTGTAATGCACCGACATAGGCGGCGTACTGGAGCGAGAACTGCATCTTCAAACATTCGCTCCATGCGATGTTCTCTCCCCCGAGCAGTTATAGGAGGGAGGGAATTGCCACGAGGTGGCCAAAACAAAAATAAGATACGCTTATTTGAGGGTAAGAAAGTAAAGAAGCTAGGGTTAATGACCAATACTATTTTTAACGTGAGGTTTATTGATTTTCAAAGGATTGAATTGGCACTACAATATTTATAATATGCAATTTTAAGTGGCTACTTAAGCCTTGCTTAGAATATCAAATATGCTTACCCTTCAGTGCATTTTTGTAGGTGTTTATGGAGGGCCAGATAAAATGTAATTTTTTGAATGTATCAGCAATCAGCAGTTGTACTGAGAAAAAGGCTTGAAGATGAGAGTTAACCCTTTAAAAAAAGGGATCCAGTGGTGTCAAGAGTAACTGAAAGTACTATGCCATAGTTGGCAGTATAGATATATAGGTCAAAATCGGTACAAAAATACATGCATTTGGCTTTGGCACCTGTTGAAATGTTTTTATTACATGTGGCTATTGCTTCGATGCTTTGTGGCAATAGTCAAATGTCAGTTCACTACTGGAGTGCTGAGACTCTAAAACTGCAGTAAAAAAAGAGAACTTGCTGAGTAGCCTTTTGTGTTTTTAAAAAAGGAGAGAAATCCGAATAACAATAGTGCATATGAGAATTAACCTAATCTATAAATGGCATCATCTGCCCCAAAGTGAATATGCTTCTGCTTGCTAGTGCTTTGAATAATAGGTGTCCTTATATCTGAAGATAGAAAGAAATGCGATTGCAATAGTGAGTTCTCAATATATAGGATTGCAGCTATAATACATACTTATGATATTTTCCCCCAGTCATGTTGGGGCATGGGTCTGGAATACTTAAAAATTGCTGAATATGCTTTTGTTCCCTGAATTGCTTCCTGTAACAACTTAGGCAGGCTATTTGTGTTCTTCTGTATGATCTGTAGCTGTGCACTGCCTTTCCTGTTAAGCTTCAAACATCTACAATGCTAGGTGTTACAAATATTATGTTGTAATGATATTAAGAGAAAAGGTTGCAGAATATTTTACTTACTAAATTTTACTCAAACCAGGATCTAATAAACTGTTCTATCTGCATTTATGTATTTACTGGAAGCTTGCTGTTAGAGAAAAAAGTTATTTGTTAGAAAATGTAAGGAGCCCATAGGATTTAAAATTGAAGATTCTGTTTTGTGTAGTTCTGTTGTGTGTAGCTCTTCTTTGTTGGTTCCAGAAAGTTGATGTGGAGTTTAAAAACTGCCATAGGCAAAGGAGTTCTAATAATGTTTTGTTATGGAGTGTCAGGCTCCATTGTGCATACATGTTTAATACATAATATTTGCATTTCTTTGATACCACTAATTTTATTATATAAGTTCAATGGATCTGAAAAGGCTTGAAATTAAGTATTTCATTCAGACTGACTTACTTATACTGACTTAATTCCCCACAGAATTTAGTCGGACTTAAGTGTGCATAAGGTAGTAGCCTCAGGTCTCATCCTTGTGCCCATACCAGGGCAGTCAAGCTTAACCAAATGGACCACAAGACTACTTTGACATGGAAACCGTGGGCCGCACACCCCCTTCCCATAGGCATCTAAGCAAGGAGCCAGGCTTTGGGAAGAAGGTGCAAGGCTCTGGCAGGGTCCTAGAGTCCTCACACCTCCTTCCCAAAGCCTAGTTCGCACTTCCCAGCTGTGGGAAGGAGGTGTGAGGACTCTAGAACCCTGTCAGATCATTCATGGCTTCCTCCCAAAGCCCAGCACTTCACTTTACTGGCTTGGGGAAGGCAGTGTGAGGGCTGAGGTGTGTGTGTGTCAAATGTTGCTGAGGGTCACCCAGAAATGCCTCGAGGGCCACGTGCAGCCCTCAGGATAAGCATTGGATATATTTGTACACCACCTCACCCAACTGGTTCCCAGAGCAATTCAAAACAATTAAACAGTGCAAACCCAGAATAAAATAGTAAAAAGTAAGATTGAGTAGAATAAGTAGATAAAAACAAAGATAGTCCAGAGCTTTAGAGGCCTGTGGTAACAAAAAACATCTTTGCCTGATGCTGAAAAGATAAAACAGGCAGGGCAGGTATTCCTGGAAAGGGAATTCTGTAAATGTGGCATCCTCTCTGAAAAGGCTTTCCCTATGGTTGTCATCTACCTCTCCTGAAAAGGAGAGGCTTGCTTGCTGACTGAAATCGTTGGGCTGATGGATGTCCTTTAGGAACCCAGTATTCAAAACGGTTTATGGTTTTGGAAATTTGCATCAATACCTTGAATTCTGCTTGGAAAAAGCTGGTGAAGTTTTTAAGCCTAATGTTGTAATGCCTGTAGTTTGGTAGCTGTATTCTGTACCATCAGTGGCTGTCATGCAAGTCTTCAGATGCAGTTCCACATATAATTCATTATAGTAAACAATACTGGGTGGTTTATCAGAGTATGGAGAATAGCCAGGCTCTCTCTGTCCAAGCCAGACTATGGCTGGTACAGCACTCACAGCTAATGAAAGGTACTATGTACCACAAGACACAAGATCCATAAACGCATCCAGACTGAATCTTATCCTATAGGGTAGAGTGCAAACCCATCTAGAACAGGCTGAACACCCATCTCCCTGAGCAAATAAACTACCTTTGCCCAGAACCTCTGTTTTGTTAAGATCATTTAGTGCTCATCTAGCCTATCACAGCATTTCAGTGATATACATACGGAGTCCAAATCACTTCTGTTAAACCACACAGTAACAAGTAATCACATGTCTTAAAAACAGCTTTTGAATATCAGGTAGGTATACAATTCTAATCCCATCCCCAATGTTTGAAGGCTGAGCACTGTAGTTGACTCTGCTGGCATTGAGTACACGGCTAGTTGTGAGGGGTGCTACCCAGGTGGGCAGAAGCTATCTCCAGTGGTAAGCCCTGAAGTGGTAAGCATCACAGGGGTGGGGTACTGGCAGTTTTAGAGCCAAAGCCTTGTGTATTCTTGGGGCCCCACAGTTGTGCCAGCCTGGAGATGGCATGAAGAATTTCAAGAAACCATTCTCTCCACTTTTCAGCCCGGCTGGCATGAGCCAACAGTGTTTGGGATGTGGTGGTGTATCTACCATGTTTTTCCTCCAATCCCACTTAAGATTGCTCTGCTAGTGACTTCGCACCTGTCAAACATTGAGGTATGCTTGCAGTCAGGTGTGCCAACTTGAATGGGGGGCAGCTAAGCCCCGACCCATATAATCACATTACATGGCACACCATTTGAATGGCAATGCCCATCAACTTTGCAGGGGTGTGACGCCCTCAAATATTTTTTGGGGGGAGGTGAATGGGCCCTCGGCCCCTAGAAATTGGCTCCTATGCTTCCAGTTCTTAAGTGTTCATATGTAGTACATATCCAGGTATTTGAAACAAAACATGAAAGTTTGCCTTCATGCACTGATTGTAGACTTTAAAAAAAAGCAGTTTCAAAAGGTCAGTAAACTTGTGCAATTTCCACATTAATGTGCAATTTCCACATTAATGTGAAATAAATTAGCAGGACTTTAGTGTATGAGTTCTGCTTTTAACAATTGGTTAATGAGTTTTGAAATGTGAGACTTTGTATGTGTAAGAGCTGCTTTACACCTAATGTATGGAAATGATAAATATGCTGTGGCATGTGATTGGTTGCTGGGTAAAAGCAGTCATAAGACCAAAACATTGCTCACTACTTAAATGGTATAAAACAATAAAACTACACATGTAAATTAAGAACAAGACAGAATCTGAGTATTAGTTGTGGTTGTGTGATTAATCTGTATGTTTTTTGTGGGAAATTGTGCTTCACACTCATGAAGGAATCTATATAGCAGTGATCGTGAACCTTTTAGACATCGAGTGCCCAAACTGCAACCTAAAACCCATTTATTTATCGCAAAGTGCCAACACGGCAATTTAACCTTTGTATCTTATTTTTTTCTGTGTGTTTCACGTTTCTTCTTTATGACTGTTGTAATAAATGCTTCATAAAAGTTATTGCATTACATTCTTCATTAAATTATCTTTCCATTATTATATAATTTTATGGTATAACTCAGTGCTTTTTTTCTAAAAAAAATGTTTAAGGGAACTCTCATTTTGACTCAAGAAAATCACCACCAGGGGAAAAATAAATACAGTTCAAATTGGGGAAAATAAATACAGTGGCACCTCAGGTTCAGGTTCCCAGTAGCTCAGCTTAGTTCTTGAGCTACTGGGAACCTGAACCTGTTCCGGTTTTGGAACTTTTTTTGGAAGCTGAGGAGCACCTGGCTGCCTTCAGGTGGTGCAGGGGCTCCAAGTGCAGCTTCCGGGCTGCCTCCACCTTCCCCAACCCCAGCAACTATTCCGCCTGGCTGCCTTCACGGGTTTGCAGGGGATTCTGCTGCAGCAAAAAGACTTCCTCGCACCTTTTAAGCCTTAAGTTTACTAGGGACAAGCTATATCACTGGTTCATGCAGCCTAGTGGTGTATTCTGCCTAGCAGCTCTGATTGCAAGATAGGTGTTTCCCTGGCCAGCTAGCTGTGATCCTTTAAATGGGATTAAACCTTCCACTCTGTTTTGGATGACAAAGATCAAAAAATTATATGGCAAGCAAGAAAACCCTCAGGGTTTTTTCATTTTGTCTGAAATTATTTCCTTTACATACTCAGTTTTCTCAAGTTATTAAAACCTCTAGGTGCTATAGTTCTCAAATCCTCATCTATTTCAAATTCCTCTTGTCTTTTGCAGTATAGGAAATGAATTTGCTTGTTTTTCAGTACATTGAAATAAAATATGCAGACTCACAAATGGATGTTTTTCCAGAGAGATGCTAGAAAAGAGGAATTGTAGCATATGCACCACCCCTGCCACATTTACCTCACAGGTTTTCATATTTTGTGTGTGGTTCTGGATCTATAGTTCATCTCCGTATATTCGCCATTAAGTAGAATAATTTTCTCTTCCTTTTACTGGTTAATCCATTGCCCCAGCTGCCAAACTAAACTATGTTTAGAAACCTGGGAAGAATTTTCCTCCCTTCACACTTGCTGGAATTAAGGAATTCATGGTTGTTATATGAACACAAACAATACAGTTGTGGACACAGTAAAAACACACTTCTTGTAGAAGTCTGGCTTATGGACTTTGTTTAGCTCACTACAGAATGAAAGATGAGCCTGGATCAGGCCAATGGCCTATCTAGTCCAGCATCTCCACAGAGGCAAACCAGATGCCTGCAGGAAGCCCTTCAAGGGGGCCTGATCACAAGTAACCCATGTAATCAATCTGAAACCAGAACCTCTGTTACTTCAATATGTGAAATAACTATGCTTAATAGTTGCTTAAAAATGCAGTTAGCATTTGATACATAATTCAGAAAGTAGATTGTGACCATAAAGCACTGTTGACAAGGACACATGTTCTGGCACTTGTAAAATACAAATTTGTAATTAAAACCCTGTTATCCCAATTCAACCCATAAATGATAGAACTCAACCTTTTGATAAATTGTACTTCAGTGGAGTCTCTAATCTCTCTTTGAAGTCCCCCCTTTTTAAGAACAGTCAAGTGTCCCATCATTAAGCAAGAAAAGGGATTAAATTCAGGATAATTTGAAGGATATCAAAGCTGCTACCCAGGATGTTAAGCCCAAATTTCATCATTCAACTATGCTTATTTCCAGTTCATGTTGCCTTTCAGAAGTGGTTCAGTAACTTGTTCAACCCACTATGAAGCAGTTCAGATACATTTCGTACAGGTAATCAAATTCTTTTGAGTGCTACATGAAGTGTAAAATGAGAATATTTGAATGTTTAAAACATGTCATTTCCTTGTACTAGTAACACACCCTACAGAAGTTTGTCATTTCACTTGACCAGAAGAAAAAGAAGCACACACTAAGCCTTGTTGGTGCCAAAAATGGTGCCCTTGTTCTCTCCCTCTCGTGTAGCATTTTAGGTACTCTGCATGCAATGAAGCACTATGATGAGTGTTTCCCAGCTCCCTCTTCAAATGTCTGGCTGCCAGTGGTGGTGGGAGAAACTCGTAATAACCTATCAAATCGCAAGTGTACTTGTAACACTACAGCAGGGAGATTTTGCCATGTGAATGCTGTTTTTGGTGGGCGTACTGCTGGACTGGAGTGGGCCATCCTCAGTCTGCTTTTGTGTGTTCCCTAGAGCTATCTGACTTATTTTCCTCATACTTGTACTTGTTGTGATGAGGAGAGAAAACACTGAGTGAGACGAGGAAGAAATATATATTACCACAACCATTTCTTGCACGCATGCACACACAAACACATTCACATTCCCCTACCTCCAAAGTAGTATGTGACACTTGGGGGGGGGGGAATTGCCCACTCCTGGTGTACTTCAAAATGCATAAAACCACAAAGTTTGATAACTACTGACTTAGGGGGGGAAAAGATGATGAAATATTTTATTACTATTAGCTATAATTTGACCACACACTTCCTTTAGGATCCCAGGGCAACAAATAGATAGGCAGTTAAAATCTTGAAGGGATACAAAACAGTATCAGCAAAACAATTTAAAATACATAATTCACGGTACAGACAAGGAAGAACATGTCATCAGCTGTTTTACCCTTCCCCAAAGATCCAGATAAACAAGTAGGCCTTTAGCTGTCAGCGGAATGATATTTGTGCAGGGAAACAAACTCTTAGGTGAAGATCCATAGGGTGCCAGAGTGGAGAAAACCCTATTCCCATGTTTTCATTTTGACAAAGCCTGTTGGTTGGAGATTTCAAGTAGGACTAAGACATCTGTAAACATTTTGATGAAATTTATGCCTACACATTTATTAGTCCCACTTGAAATCTCTCACAAGCAAACTTGATAACTGTCTGTTGCTCCTTGGAGAAGTAGGTTAAAGTCAATCTGAACTAGCTAGGTGCTTCTGATTGAAGAGACCGTCATATTTAGTGCATCATCTGGATAGAAATTTTGGGGCAATTTCAAATTTGAATATGGTTTATTTAGATCAGGACAGCAAAATAACTAATCAGAAAGAAACAGTTTGTGCTTGGTGTGGGAAGTTGAGATAAATGCAGGATAACTCACTTTCTGAGTCCTTTTTCCAATTTCCTACAAAATACATTCTCTTGTCCATGTCTCTAGAGTTAGAAGAGACAAATGCTCTCTCATCCTCAAAAGAACCTCCTAACTTCCTGGGACAGTTACTGCTTTTTCTGTTTATGGATTCAGTTTCAAGACTGAACCAGTTCATCAGTTTGGGCTCCTACTTCTGGTCCAGGCCAAGAGCTGTTTTTCCTGAGCTGTTCCTACGTATGCTGCGGACGGGGGGGAAACATGTTTCCCTATTTAAAAAAACTGCACAAAACAAATTAGCATGTTTGGGAGAAGAGTTCAGCCTATTTTTCTCCCAACACACTTATT